>NW_026638957.1:2924790-4387186 GCF_028554395.1 Pezoporus wallicus | reverse complement strand
TAAGTTTCTCAGTGTGTTGAACCTCTTTCAACTTCTTTAAGTACATCAGTTTAGGTGATTAGGAGTTTATTTTTTTAAAGCAGATGTTTGATTCTATAGGGTCACGAGGTCAATTTGACACCTGAGCAGGCTCCAATAGGGAGCTTTTCTATAGAGTACATCCTCTCCGAGGCAACTGTTACCTGCCCACACCATTCTTTGTAGTTAGACCATCTACTTTGGGTACAGGACATGTGGGAATATTCACGTTTGGACCCCTCCCTTTCTTGAAGGCAGACAGTTTCGTAAACTCCAGGCTGGTCAGGATGAGCCCTGCGAAACAAGACCTAGGATTGGACCCTGAGCGCTGCTAAGGGTATTTGCCTGGAAGATGGTCAATTGCTGAGGTGAGTAGCTCGAGAGAGGATGCCTTCAACACCAGAGTGGGTTGGAGATCAGCATCCAGGAGCCTCAACTCAGGGCAGTGAGAGCCACCAAGGGAGCCTCAAGTCCTCAACAGGACTTGCCCAGGAGCCAGCAGCTCAGCTGACGCTAGCAGCTGACTCACAGGGGGCAGAGCCAGGAGAAGCGGCACCAGCCCTGAGTGGTTGAAAACCTGCCCTAGGGAGCACGAGCGATGAGGAGCCTGGCAAAGAGGGTGGGTCGAGGCAGTTTCCGCAGGCAGACAAGCTGGATGGTGAGCACTCGTCGTATGACCAGGGCCCGGTCTGGGAGCTCTGCTCTGGCTGCCCCGGCGGTGGCCAGCGTAGGCACCCAGAGAGAGCCGATGAGAGGTGAGACTGCAGTGTAGAGCTTGGAGTGTAGAGAGTGCCTGCACTGGTCTTGTGAGGGGAGGGTGCACAATGAGCAGGGCTGCACTCCGTACTCCCTCGTAGAGGTTCTTCTGCAGCAGGTTGCTGAGCTGCGGGATGCTGTTAGTAGGCTGCGAGATGTCAGGGAAGCTGAGAGGAAGCAGGAATGTTTGCTCCAGGCCCAAACTGTGCAGGGGCCTCAAGCTTACCCTCTAGCTCATGAAGGAAAGAAGGAGGCTGTTAACCCAGGAAGCTGGGAATTAGTAACAAAAAAGAACAACAAAATAAAGGAGGAAGAGGACAGTTAAAAGCAAGGGGCTTCCTCCTAAATCTGCTGTCCTTGCCCAGAACCACTTCGCTGTCCTGCAGGGGGCTAATGAGAAAAAGCACTCGCACCAGAAACAGCCAGCTGATGCACTGGTAAAGAAGATCTCTACTGGTGCTCCGAGGAAAAAGCAGTGGGTAGTAGTAGTAGGGGACTCTGAAAGGGACAGAAGCACTCATCTGTCAGCCTGACCTGGTCTCCAGGGGGTTGTGTTGCTTACCTGGGGAATGGATCAGGGATGTTGCAGAGAGGCTGCCTGCTCTAGTAAGTCCCATGGACTATTACACACTTCTAGTGATCCACGTGGGTGCTAGGGATATAGATAGTAGTAGCCTGGGGAACATAAAGAAGGACTACAGAGCCGTGGTAGAGGTGGTTAGGGGCTCTAGAGCTCAGATTGTCTTTTCGTCAATTCTCCAGGATACAGGGGAGGACCTAAAAAAAAGCTAGGAAGATTGGCCAGGTTAATAAATGGTTAAAAGGGTGGTGTCTTAATCAGGCATTTGGGTGTCTTGAACACAGGACCCAAGTTTGCAGGCCAGGTCTACTGGGGGCTGATGTAGCTGCTCTAAAGGGTAAGAGTGGTTTTGGTAGATTTGCCATGCTGGTCAAGGATGCTTTAAACTAGATGTGTTGGGCATAATTCCATCCCAACACACCCAGTCAGTTGCCAGCACATACAATAAAAGCTCGGAGCAATGCAGAGATATTCCAGCCTTTCCAGCCAATGAACAGGCTTCATTTGGAGCTCGGCTCAGATGCCTCTATACAAATGCCTGTAGCACGGGGCACAAACAAGAGGAATTGGAGATATGTGCACATCTACAAGGGTATGATATAATAGGCATCACAGAAACATGGTGGGATGGCTCCTGTCATGGTTTAAACCCAGCCAGACAACTCATTCACTCACTCTTCCCCCTTCTTGCCCTCCCCCTACTCCTGGAGAGATGGAAAGGAGAACTGAAAAGAATGCAACTCCCACGGGTTGAGATAAGAACAGTTTAGTAACTAAGGTATGACACAAACCACTACTGCTACTGCCAATAATAACAATGATAAAGGAAATAACAAGGGAAGAGAATACAACATCTCAGCACCAGCCGACTGATAACTTGCCCCCCCTCCCCAGCCCGACCAAGCACCGACTGATACCTCCTCCAACCCTGCAGTCCACCAGCCCTTCTGCTTCACTCCCAGTTACATCTTGGGCATGACATGCTGTGGTATGGAGTATCTCTTTGGTCAGTTTGGGTCAGGTGTCCTGTCTCTGCTTCCTCCCGGCTTCCCCACCTCCCTGGCAGAGCATGAGGCTCACAAAGTCCTTGGCCAGACCAAAACATTAGTGTTATCAGCTCTGTTCCCAGGCCGAAAGTCAAAACACTGCACTGCATCAGCTACTAAGAAGGAGAAAAATGTCTGATACTGCTGAACCCAGGACAGCTCCTATGACTGGAGTGTTGGGATGGAAGGTTACAGGCTTTTTAGAAAAGACAGGCCCAGCAGGCAGGGAGCAGGAGTTGCTATTTATGTTAGGGATAGGCTGGAGAGTATGGAACTCTGTCTGGGGACAGGTGATCAGTTAACAGAGAGTTTGTGGGTCAGGGTTAAAGGGAAAACAGCTATGGGAGGCATTACTGTGGGTATCTGTTACAGACTGCCTGATCAAGAGGAAGCTGCGGATGAAGTGCTCTATAGACAGATAGGAAAAGACTCATGCTCACAGGCCCTTGTTCTCATGGGGGACTTCAACCACCCTGACATCTGTTGGAGGAACGGTACAGCCCGGCACAAGCTATCCAGGAGGTTCCTTGATTGTGTGGAAGACAATTTCCTTCTGCAAGTAACAGAGAAGCCGACAAGGAGAGGTGCCATGCTTGACCTCGTGCTCACCAAAAGGGAAGGGCTCATTGGAAATGTGACACTCCAGGGCAGCCTTGGATGTAACGATCACGAGATGGTCAAATTCGAGATCCTCAGGACAGTGAGAAGAGTGTGCAGCAAGCTCACTGCCCTGGACTTCAAGAGAGCAGAATTTGGCCTCTTCAGGAAACTGCTTAGTAAGGTTCCATGGGATATAGCCCTAGAGGGCAGGGGGGCCCAAGACTCTTGGTTGATATTCAAGGATCACCTACTACAAGCTCAGTAGTGTTGCGTCCCAACCAGAAGGAAGTGCAGCAGGAGGGCCAGGAGACCTCCTTGGATGGATAACGAGCTGCTGAGGAAAATTCAAACGAAAAAAAGAGGCTTATAAAAGGTGGAAGCAAGGCAAGACTGCCTGGGAAGAATATAGGGATGTTGTCCGGGAAGCTAGGGACCAGGTTAGGAAAGCTAAGGCTCAGTGAGAATTAAACTTAGCTAGAGGTATTAAAGATAAAAGGAAGGGATTCTACAAGTACATAGCAAATAAAAAACAGACTAGGGAGAATGTAGGCCCCCTCAGGAAGCTCTCGGGAGAACTGGCTACACAGGATTTGGAGACAGCTGAGGTTCTCAATGACTTGTTTGCCTTGGTCTTCACTGGTGTCCTGGGTTCAGCAGTAGCAGTCATTTTTCTCCTTCTTGGTAGATGGTGCAGTGCAGTGTTTTGACTTTCAGCCTGGGAACAGAGCTGATAATGATGTTTTGGTTTGGCCAAGGACTTTGTGAGCCTCATGCTCTGTCAGGGAGGAGGGGAAGCCAGGAGGAAGCAGAGACAGGACACCTGACCCAAACTGACCAAAGAGGTATTCCATACCACAGCATGTCATGCCTGGGATGTAACGGAGAATTAGCCGGAAGGGCTGGGAGACTGCAGGGTTGGAGGAGGTATGGGTCAGAGCTTGGTCGGGCTTGGGGAGGCGAGTTATCGGTTGGCTGGTGGTGAGGTGTTGTATTCTCTTCCCTTGTTATTTCCTTTATCATTATTGTTATTGATGGTAGCAGTAGTGATCTGTGTTATACCTTAGTTACTAAACTGTTCTTATCTCAACCGGTGGGAGTTGCATTCTTTTTGATTCTCCTCTCCGTCCCTCTGGGAGTAGGGGGAGGGAAAGAAGGGGGGGAGTGAGTGAATGGGTGAGTGAACCTGACTGGGTTTAAACCACGACAGTTCTTTTTGGGGCCCAACATGGGGAACGAAGGATTGAGATAACGACAGATCTGACCGGATTAATAGTCACTTGTCACAATGCTGATTTATTGGCTCTCAGAGTTGTTCCTCTTGATCTCACAGTTTCAGAATGTTGTGACTTACTTAGAGCCGGTATTTGCTGTGTTAGTGTTTATCAAGTGTGGGGCCTGGGCTAAGGTTCTTGTCTCACTGTGCTTTATGGCAATGGCTTGTAATACGGGCGGGCTCCAGCAGCAGGGCGGGACGGACGTGGCCGTGGACTTGTACCTGGCCGTCGGGCTGCTCTTCACCGCCCTGGCCCTTGTCCTCGCCTCCATCTTTGTGAGGCCGCGAGTAGCCGAGGGGGAGCGGCCCCGGGAGCCGGCGGCTGCTGAAGCGGCCCGGGAGAGCAGCCCCGGGCACCAAGCGGCGGCGGGAGCGGGGCCGGAGGCCGCGAGGGGACGGCTGCCGGTGGAGGAGGTCGGGGCGGTCGAGGAGCGGAAGGAGGCGGCTGCCGAGCAGCGGGAGAAGGCGGCGGAGGAGCCGAGCCCCGCGGAGGAGCCGAGCCCCGCGCAGGAGCCGAGCCCCGCGGAGGAGCCGAGCCCCGCGGAGGAGCCGAGCCACGCGGAAGAGCCGAGCCCCGCGGAGGAGCCGAGCCCCGCGCAGGAGCCGAGCCCCGCGGAGGAGCCGAGCCACGCGGAGGAGCCGAGCCACGCGGAGGAGCCGAGCCCCGCGGCGGCCGAGAGCATTCCCCGGCAGCCGCCCGCCGAGCCCCAGGAGGATGCCGGAGACCACGCAGCATTTCCCAGCAAGGCAGAGGAGGAAGAGCTGGACTCAGGAAAAGAGAAGCTGGCGGTGGGAGAGCCGGCAAGCACAGCAGCTACACCAGCCCCAGTGACAAGCACAGCAGCATCGTTTGAGAGTTCGGAAGGTTTTGAATGGCCTTTGGGTACCCTTGGGACCTGCCTGCTGATTGTGATGGGGATCAGCATGTTGGCACACACACAGACTGTGTTCTACCTACAACCATTTTGTCTGATCTCAAAAGTTAAGCAGAGTCAGGTTTGGGTCTTGTCTGGGGTTAGACAACGATATAGGGGGACCAAGAGGTTTTCTCTAAGGCTGGAGAGTCATGAGTGGTAGGGTGTGTGGGACAGTATGGGCAAGTATCTAGTCCACTGGGCCCCTCCAGTGCTTTGGAAGCCTTGGAGATGGAAGGCAGCTGTATGGAGTCCCCAGCAACAAGCTGCAGAAACTGCTTAAGGGGACAGTGAATTATTTTGAGCCTGGTGGGCCCATGGCACTTCAGGCCATTAGAGCAGAGATGCAACATACAGATGGACTCATGATCAAGGGGTGGACCTAGCAATGTACGCTATTGCCCAGGTTATTCACAAGTGTGAGCACTGCACACAGTCTCTCCTGTTCTGACTGTTAAAAGAGATGGAGCCTGACATCATGGACCAGATGGACTCAGCAGCTTTATAGGGACTGCTCCATGCACTAAGATAAGAGTATATTGAAAGTGTGGGATCTGAGCATGACGTGAATGGTATGGAATAAGGGGTGGATAATGTCCTGGGTTCAGCAGTAGCAGTCATTTTTCTCCTTCTTGGCAGATGGTGCAGTGCAGTTTTTTGACTTTTGGCTCGGGAACAGAGCTGATAGCGATGTTTTGGTTTGGCCAAGGACTTTGTGAGCCTCATGCTCTGTCAGGGAGGAGGGGAAGCCAGGAGGAAGCAGAGACAGGACACCTGACCCAAACTGACCAAAGAGGTATTCCATACCACAGCACATCATGCCCGGGATGTAACGGAGAGTTAGCCGGAAGGGCTGGGAGACTGCAGGGTTGGAGGAGGTATGGGTCCGAGCTTGGTCGGGCTTGGGGGGCGAGTTATTGGTCGGCTGGTGGTGAGGTGTTGTATTCTCTTCCCTTGTTATTTCCTTTATCATTATTATAATTGGTGGTAGCAGTAGTGATTTGTGTTATACCTTAGTTACTAAACTGTTCTTATCTCAACCGGTGGGAGTTGCATTCTTTTTGATTCTCCTCTCCGTCCCTCTGGGAGTAGGGGGAGGGAAAGAAGGGGGGGAGTGAGTGAACGAGTTACCTGACTGGGTTTAAACCACGACAACTGGCAAATGCTCTGACCGCACCACCCAGTCTTGGAAGGCAGACACAGGGACTGTGAGAATGAAGACCTTGGGCCCACTGTAGGAGAGGATCTGGTTTGAGACCATCTTAAAAACCTGAATGTACACAAGTCCATGGGACCTGATGAAATCCATCCATGGTTTATATGGAAATATAGGCGTAGCATTTGTTTGGAAGAATCACTTATAGATTGACTGATACTTGCATTTGAAACTGTGCTAAAATGTAAGTGTTTGAGTGATTGCAGGCTGATGAACAGGCTTGTGCCCAGCACTGCTCAGTGTATTAGTACAAACTGTTCTATGATTCTATGATTCTAAATGAAACCAGGACCACTGACTGAGGGGAAACCTCAGCCTCTTCTGGCAACCTGCCTCTTTTGAATGAGTTCCAGGTCATGTTGATAGGCCTTCACCAGCTGCTTCCCAAAAATTAGGGAACTGGAGATCCTTTCCCATTCTATGGAATATGACTAGGCAATTCAGGAAACACCCTTCAAAATTACTGCAATTCACAAACTGTGAGACTTCCATGTACTTCCCATATATTTGTTTTGGTGGTTTCTTCAGGTGATCAGTCCTGTGCATTTGCTGTCACAGTACTCATGCATGCTTATTTTCAAAAGGCTGCTCTTTATTACAGACTTGTGCCAATCCTCAGATGATACAGCAATGTTTTGATGGTGGAGATACCTGAAACACTTCACAGCTGAACACATAGAAACTATCATGAAGTACAAGATATGCAAGTTTAATTCTATTACATTACTTTTTAATGTAAATGAATTTAAATACTGTTTAAAATGTGACAGATCTTACTATGGAGGCATAGTCACTGTCCATCTTCCATCTCCCCTCTCCTCCTTAAAAACATTTAAACTAAGATTTTTGTTATGAACCAGAAAGTCTGTCACTAGTTCAGAGACCTGACAGGTTTTTGACAGTTGTGCAAGCTGCTTGCTAGGTGCTACCCTGACACTGCAAACTGGAATGAGCTGGCAGAAAAAGGCCACTGGATCCTTTGGCAGCTGGATCCTGCCATTGAGAAAGGCTCAGCACCCAATGCCAGTGTCATCCATCTCTCCTTCCAATGACTGCACAGAGGCAGGCAGAGATGGAGGTGGTGGAGGGCACAGCTCCCCACTCCTTAAATCTGACAGTGATGTTAAATAAAGCAGACCAGGATTGCAGTAATATCATTGCCAAACTAGTACTGAATCAGAGAGATATAACCAGATCCCCTGTGACCAATTCATTCTCATAGACAGTGCTAGACCAAAGGGAAACTTGTATTTTTTGATTGATAAAAATTTTTATGAAATGGTCTTATTGACAGCTCAGAAAGACAAGTGTTGCTATAATCTGATAAAGTAATAACTATAGAAGTTCTCAAAGGGCCAGATGGATTAATTTAGGAGTTGTTTCTGGCATGGTACCCAGATATGAAATCTATTTACAACTAGATCAAGAAATCTTGAATTGACTTTATGTTGTCTTTATCCATGATTGCATGCAGTGCTCCTTTGCTGCGCTTGAGCCTGCTGTCCCTGGCTGTCAGCAGTCCTGTGGCCACAAGCAGAATAAGAAAACTAAGTGCTGCAGGAGCAGCAGCCCCACAACGGAAAGCCTACCAAGGGATAATCCCCAGCAAGACGGACACTGCCTTCCAGTTTGGCCCTGAGCTGCAGACCCACCAGCCAGGTTCAGGTGCTGGAAGGGCTGGGCTTTAACCTCACTGACAGTCAAGAGGACCCACCACCTTCCTTTACTGTCATTTATTTTAATCCTGGGTGTTATACGTGCCATCTCTTAGTTCTTGTACCATTAAGGGGTTTGGTCCATTGTCTTAACTACTTGAGTTTGATGTATCTTCTGGGTAAAGAAATCAACATACAGTTCAATTTGAGAGAAAAATTTTGGTCTTGCAGTTTATCTACTATTACTTCCTCATGCCCCCACCCCTCCCCCCCCATTTTATTCTAGTGATTAAACAAAAAACAAACCAAACCCCAAAATACAAAACCCCAAAACCAACCCTGAAACAAAAAAAAAATACAAACAAACCCCCCCCAAACAAAACCAAACCAAAAACAAAAACAAAGACAAAAAAAAAACCAACATAACCAAAAAAAAAACAACCCTTACAACAACTAGTTTTAAAAGCCTTGGCAGTGTCAGGCAGGTCTACAATTCCAATGTCTCTATCTGGGAACTTTATGGAAAATATATCAATAAAACCTGAGATGATCTCTCAGTGAGAGATTACCCATTTTGAATATTAAAATGCTGGCTGACTGATTCCAGTGGAATTCACATGAGGCCTTAAATGCTTGCATGCTCTTGGAAGCATATTTTGTTTCAGTGCTAGAAGATCAGGTACGGATGAAGCAGAAAACTTAAAATGTTTTCTGCAAACTGATGAAAAAGATCTGAGGTGAAACATCAGTTATGAGAAATGGAATCACACTCTGGTAATAAAAGAACTTCATTTCCTTCTGAGACATAGCAGAGAAGAAAAAAATAACATTATTTAATTGTTTATACGGCTTTCATCTAGTAAACTATGAGTTCATGTGAAATTTTAGTTCAGAGATCCCTACTGCATTGGTGAAAGAAGCTGAAAAGAAAGCAGAAAAACTGTAGTTTATATTCCCACTTGTCCTGGGTTCAGCAGTAGCGGTCATTTTTTCTCCTTCTTAGCAGCTGGTGCAGTGCTGTGTTTTTGACTTTTGGCCTGGGAACAGCACTGATAACACCGACGTTTTTAGTTATTGCTCAGTAATGTTTATTCTGACCAAGGACTTTCTGAGTCTCATGCTCTTCCAGGGAGAAGGGGAAGACGGGAGGAAGCAGAGACAGGACACCTGACTCAAACTAGCCAAAATGTATTCCATACCACAGCACATCATGCCCAGGATGTAAACTTGTAAACTGAGAGTTACCTGGAAGGGCTAGTTCACTGCTCAGTCAGGCTGGGTGTCGGTCGGTGGGTGGTATTGTATTCTCTTCCCTTGTTATTTCCCTTATCATTATTATTATTGGTGGCAGCAGTAGTGGTCTTGTGTTATACCTTAGTTACTGGACTGTTCTTACCTCAACCTGTGGGAGTTACACTCTTTCGATTCTTCTCCCCATCCCTCTGGGAGCAGGGGGAGAAAGGAGGGAGGGAGTGAGAGAAGACTGTGGCTGATTTACAACTGAGCTTAAACCACGACACCAGCTCTGTCACAGACTTTTTGCTTAGCCTTCAGCTTTTTTCCTTCTGTTAGTCATGCTGTTTTTTAAAATGGAGCCAGAAGCACTCCTTATCCAAGGAGAAAAGGATGAATATTTGTAAGACATGAAAAGCGTATTTGGGATGCCCTCTACAGAAACAGATCAAATACAGATAGGACTTAATTTTTACACTAGTTACAGTGATCTTGCAATGATGCCAATATCCTGATTTTAATGGAGTTATTTATGTCAAGAGGTTTATTTATACAAACTTTTTGCAGACAGCTCGTGAGCGTTACATCTTTATATCAGGTAACAAGAAATGGCTGCATAAGGATTTATCATGCAAAGTGCACATTTCTCTTTCTCAGTCCTTATCATCTTGCTGAAGTTTTGTTTCACAGCCAGAAATTCTTTGTCCTGGAAAACCCAGAAATATAATATGCAAAGCTAGCATATAATAATCTGACAACCAAGGAGCTGTAAGGAGGAACTAAAACATGTTGCATAACCAAGCAGAGTCAATGGCAGACCATAGGGAAAGAGATAATTAAGTTATTTCTTAATTCCTTACATATAGAGCATTATCAAGCCAATGGGAAAAGCGTGTCTGTCAGTCCCTTATACAATTCCCCTGGCTCTTGGAGCAAGAGTCTCTCTGTCCCAGCTACTGCTTATCTAGAAACATTCAGGAGCTCCATACCCTCCCTCTGTGAAATTCCCCTGGATGGATCCCCTTCCTGCAAAACTCTGCTCAAATTTTTCAGTTTAGCCTCATGTTTCACAATGACATCTGTTCTGGGGACACAGCCATTTGCACCAACAGGAATGTGTAGAGAAGTAACAAACTGCTTTCCCCTCCCAGAACTCTCACAGATGCTGCCATCTGGCAGGTATGCTGGTGATATCCATGTGCGGTGATTCACCCTCATTTTCCATTGCATTCAACCAAGAGTCTCTATTTCTGGCACCTATGACCTAAGAGAGATTTTCAAAGGACTAGGTGTGACTGATGGACTCATTAACCATGCTGATGTATCTGCTGAGATATGAATGCCTTGAAAATGGTCACCTATGGGTCTGATGTAACTGCTGGTCCTAACCTTGCCTAGGACGAGACTTGGGCCAGGGTGACTGGAGCTGGTTCGTGGGAGTGGTGAGCAGGGACAGGACCGACTTTCTACACTCTGCCTGACACATCGAGTGCTGCTGCATGTCCTGGAAGAAATCAGAAGAATCACTGAAGAAGCTCTGCTGTTCCCAGCAGTTCCTTCCTGAGAACAGTAGACTGGACTGAAACAATCATGATATACATGTAGGCAGGCCCAGACTTGAGAAAAATAGCTTGTCTTTGCTAGAGACAAGCAACAGCGTATTTACTGCCCCTGAACTTTGGCGATTCTACATAATACTGCAATAAACTTTCTGGGTACTTGCACACATCATGAAAAAAAAAATAAAACCCTCTTTGCAGAAATATGTTCTGAACAACTCTGCCACTGTCTTGTAAAAGATAGGAGTTACATAGCAATAACTATGGTGGTGTCCTGGGTTCAGCAGTAGCAGTCATGTTTCTCCTTCTTGGTAGATGGTGCAGTGCAGTGTTTTGACTTTCGGCCTGGGAACAGAGCTGATAGTGATGTTTTGGTTTGGCCAAGGACTTTGTGAGTCTCATGCTCTGCCAGGGAGGAGGGGAAGCCAGGAGGAAGCAGAGACAGGACACCTGACCCAAACTGACCAAAGAGGTATTCCATACCACAGCACGTCATGACCAGGAGGTAACTGGGAGTTAGCCGGAAGGGCTGGGAGACTGCGGGGTTGGAGGAGGTATGGGTCAGTGCTTGGTCAGGCTTGGGGGGTGAGTTATTGGTTGGCTGGTGGTGAGGTGTTGTATTCTCTTCTCTTGTTATTTCCTTTATCATTATTATCATTGGTGATAGCAGTAGTGATCTGTGTTATACCTTAGTTACTAAACTGTTCTTATCTCAACCCGTGGGAGTTGCATTCTTTTTCATTCTCCTCTCTGTCCCTCCGGGAGTAGGGGGAGGGAAAGAAGGGGGGGAGTGAGTGAACGAGTTACCTGACTGGGTTTAAACCACGACAGGTGGGTAGATTCCTATGTGTAGATAAATTGCAGATTTACTCCCTATGACATCACCAACATTCAATGGAAATAATGAGTCATTGCTAATTAGGCTGAATGCCATGCATCTCATCCTTAAATAGCCTTCTAAATAGGAAAATTGTGCCTGTTTCTCTCCCCTTAGAGCCCCACGCACTGGCATCATTCTGCCTGTATGCCGGGAAGATAGACTTTTAATGTTTGATGCCCAGAAAAAAATTGCTTACTCAGTCTTTGCTTTGCAAATAAATCTCATTTGCTCTGTTTAATATTTACCAATGGATATTAACTTAATATGACCCAGCAAAATGAAGAATAAGCAAGAAGCACTGTGGAAGAGAAGTCCAGCCCTGTAAGTAACATATTATACTCTCTTAGAATCCTGAATTCATGTTGCCTGTAATCTCTACTGTTTATTGCACAATATTTAATTCTGAGATTAATGTATCTTTTACAGTAATTGGAAATTATTTTAGCTTCTGGAAGCACATTCTAAATGATAGAAACAGGATTCAGTCAGTGATCCAGCTCCTAGATATCACGCCAGGATGACTGGGAGATGAGGTCCAAAATGAGAACTCAGCAGTAAATATCAAGGTGAAGAAAAAAATACTGTCTCTGCTCCAAGAGGAGTAAATTTAGTTGCGATCTCAGTGCACTGACTACTCCAGTTAATGGAGTAGCATCCTTGTACTTCCAGTGTACTTAAACACCAGGCTACATTCAGCCAAGTGGCCTGGAAGAGAAATCAGTCTCTCTCAAAAGCAGATTTGAGGAATTATGAAAAGAGTATTTACCAGACCAAAATGAATTTAGAATGCTTTCTTTTTTTCAGCGTCAATGTTTTCATCCAGCATTTTATAAATGATGAGCACAGCTCCTGTACTCAGCACTTCCACAGCTTACATCTCTAGTGTTTTATACTACGCAGCTAGAAAAGAGGGAAACCAGAATCAATAACTCCCCATGAAAATTTGATGTAAGACCTAAACCTGGCATTAGACACACAGCTTGAGGCAGACCCTGGGAAGGTATCCCACGCTCCAGAATAAGTATACAGCTGCTGTGAAAAACATTCAGATCATCTCTGTTTTACTGCAGCCCAAACTGCCTACTTCATGTTTTTGAGTATTTGTCATTTGAGATAATTTAGGTGAGGCAGCCTGGGGATAATGTTCTTTTCCAGTATGGTTCTTCACTTGAAAAGGGCAGAAGACAGACTGGGATTACATAAAATATGCTTACATCAGTTAAAGGAAGAGGAAAGGTCTTTGAATAGTATATACACAGCAAGACAGATTACACTAGAGCTTTTCTTAAGCTCTTGAGTTTTGGGCTTTGCAACCTTATGGATATTTTATGTGCAGTAGAAGGAGTCAATAAACCTTGATTTATCCTCAATTTGCTAAAATATTTAAAGTAATGTTTTGAAATAACATGCTTCTTGATTTCAGAGCTGCTACGCAAGACACAGAAAGATATACGTAGTTTAAGAGGTGAGTATTTAGATGCATTTTATTTTCAGCTGTAACTGACATTATATCTGTATCACTGCAGTGCTTGAAAACCCAAGTAATAACAAGGCCATGAATACCTTGTCTGGGGTTCAGCTGTAGCAGTCACTTTTTCTTCTTCCTAGTAGCTGGTACAGTGCTGTGTTTCCGCTTTAGTCTGAGAACAACACTGATAACACACCGGTGTTTTAGTTGTTGCTAAGTAATGCTTACTCCAAGAGAGCAAAGAGTTATGGTGAGCAAACAGCTGCATGGTTCTGAGTTACTGTCTGGGCTTAAACCATGACAGTGCCATATAAACATATCAGCAGAAGTTGGTCCTTCTGACAAAGTGCTTGCTAAATACATGGGGGCCAATAGGTGAACTCAGCCATCCACCCCAAGGCTCTTAGGAGTGCAGTGGGGCTACACTGGTCAAAGGCAAGAACTATTTCAGTCATAATGCCTCATGAAAGCCTAAACATCAATTCTTCACTGGTAATGCCACATTAATATCTTTGTTCTTTTGCTTGTTGGCCAAATATTGAAAGAACTGACTAGAAATACTTTCCAGAAGGTCAAGTAGAAGAGTAATCCTAAAGACTGACATTTGAAAATCAGTATCTAGAATACAGAAATTATTTTTATGCAGGAAAGATAAAATTCTCTAGATCTAAAAGTTGCTCTATTATTTCTTAACAGACCTGTTCAGAAGGAAGATGAAGTCTGCATTGTATTTGTGTTTATTGCTTCTTACACTTCAAGTCCAGGGTCAATATGCCCTAAACCTCAGTGATGAACAGCAGAAACAAAAAATACCCTATTCCCCAGACCATTCCCAGGCTGAAGGTGAAAACTTGGCTCACATGAAGATAGCCCCCCAGCAATGCTGACTTTGCATTTAGGTTTTACAAGCAGGCCAGAGAGGAGGCAGGCAATGAGAACATTTTCTTCTCTCCTTTGAGCATCTCCTCAGCCTTTGCAATTCTCTCTGGGGGCCAAATCACTGACTCAGCTGCACAAAGGCCTCGCCTTCAACTTGACAGAGATGGAGGAGCCAGAGATCCATGAGGGATTTCAGCATGTCCTACAGCTGCTGAACGACCCTCACCAAGAAGTCCAGTTGAACATGGGCAATGCCTTGTTTATAAGCGACCAACTGAAATTGCTCCAAAAATTTTTATATAATGTCACATATTTTTATCACTCTGAAGCTATTTCTAGTAATCGCCATAATTGTCTGGAGGCTATAAAGGAAATCAATAAGTACATAGAAACAAAAAAAACATGGGAAGATTGTTGATTTACTCAAGAGTCTCGAGTTAGACACTGTGATGGTTCTAGTTAACTACATTTTCTTTAAAGGTGAGTGGCAAACATGGGGAGCAGTTATACACATAATCTCTGGATGTCTTGTCCAGATCTAAAAAACATAGCTTTTTTCCCACTGTGAGCCTATGCTATATGTGTTTCTACTTATAAATGACATAAAGAAAAATTTGAAAGCCAGGTATGAAGGCTCATTTTCTATATAATTAGAAAAAAGGAATAATAATTGAAAAATAATATCGTATCAA
Source organism: Pezoporus wallicus (assembly GCF_028554395.1). Taxonomy (NCBI): domain Eukaryota; kingdom Metazoa; phylum Chordata; class Aves; order Psittaciformes; family Psittacidae; genus Pezoporus; species Pezoporus wallicus. The sequence continues at coordinate 4,372,417 of NW_026638957.1, read as the reverse complement.
TATCAAATCAATAATCAATATCATATCAATTTTAAGCCAGGTTCAGAGCTGAAAGCAATCAGAAAGGAAGGATGAGCTTGACAATTTATGACCATTTGTTGACAGGCACAATTGTTCAGCTGTGCAGGACATGGGCAAACAAGGATGACACTTACATGAGACGAATAAGGTTGAAACCTGTACAGTGGGAGTCCTTGGCAGATTTACCATTGCCTTAGCAGGAAAAGGCTCAGGTCTTTTCCATGGCAACCCTCAGCCTGTATTTCTCTTGTGTAATTTTTATTAGAGCCATTGAAATGACATAAAGCTTCTTTCTATGGCAAAGGAACAAGCATCCTTAAACAAGATGGGCTTTTTGCCTTTGCACTTCAAATAAAGTATTTTAAGCATCAACTGATGTGACATGCTTTTATTAGTCCCTTTTTCAGTTTATTCAAGTCTATATTCATTCTTTTGTCAAAAGGCCACTGGGAAAAACCTTTCAACTGTTTGTACACCAGAGATGATGACTTCTTTTTGGATGCCAGTAATTCCGTTAAGGCCAAAAGGATGCATTAAAAAAAAAAGGCTTTAATATCCACAGGGATCAGAATTTGTCTTGCTGGACTGTAGAAATCCCATACAAAGGAAGTGCTACTTCATTGTTCATTCTGCCTGATGAAGGGACAATGCAGCAAGTGGAGGATGCTCTGTTAAAAGAAACTGTGTATAACTGGATGGAAACACTTGAAAACAGGTAATCTTTTAATTTCTGGGTTTTTTTTAAATATTGAATAGGCCATAACTACTCATCCAAGCAAGGTAAAGCTTAGGATGCCACAATGAGCCGCTAAACAGATTGTTCTAAGGAACAAGCATTGCATGTTTTTTTTAACTCAAGCAAGGTATTGGATGATTTTGCACCTAGAGATAACAACACTCTCCTCAGCTTCTCCAGTCACAGCAGTGGAAGTGCTACCAGCTGTGATGATCCCCCACCCCATACACAAGTACATTACCCTTGGGAGCCTGTCTCGAGTAGGAAGAATCCAGCTAAAAAGAATATAAATTTCTTTCTCTCTAGTCTGAACGATAACTCCCAGCTAGTCATTTTCATTTACCAGCACTCTCTCCCTGCACCATTGATCAGACTGCAGCTGGTGGGACAGGTACCTCAATTTCTGCTTCTGTAACATAGGATTTATCACTGTCTTAGAAAGCCAAGCCTTACCTCCCTACGTATTTGTAACAGGTATATACCTGCAACAGCTGTTGAAGGGACAGCATTGAAGTATCTTGCAATAATAAATTCACATTTTTTGTTCATTTTTGAAAAGAAAAAATCTACCTGGACCTTCCAAAATTCTTGATCTCCAGCACCTATGATGTCAAGAGCCTGTTTGAGAAAACGGGTGTGACAGAGTTGTTCAGTGACCAAGCTGATCTCTCTAGAGTAGCAGAAAACACCCTCCTGAAGGTTTCCAAAGTAAGTATACAAACAGAGATGGTTACACCTTGCTTACACGCAGGTTTTATCTCCATAAATAGGCTAATCCTACATCTAGAGTGTAGTCATGGCTTATTGATGTTAATAAAGAAAGAAAAGGTTAGGCATTAAATGGCTGTTACTCCTACAGTTTAATTAATATTAAATTATTTACTGCACAGCAATCCTGCAAATTCGCTTGAAAGTCTCTGAAGAAGAAAACGGATCTGGAAAGCAAAACAGAATAATTTCATAAAAAGATGTTGTAAAATAATTAATGCATGACAAGGGGCATAGTTATGACGTAGAGTGTGGGAATAGTCATTCTTATCCTATGTATACACCATTCATTACTGCCAAGTTGGATGGGGCTTTGTGCAACCTTGTCTAGTGGAAAGTGTCCCAGGCTGTGGCAGGGGGGTACAACTAGATGATCTTTAAGGTCCCTTCCAACACAAACCAGTCTATGATTATTAAAACACCTTGGAATTTATATGGACAACAGACTTGTGGGTCAGGGATAGCCCCATTTCACAAACAAGATATTGAGATGCAGGTAAGTGATTTCCATAGTGTCCCTGGGAATACGTGCCTTGTGTCATGAGGGAATTGAGTCTTCCCTTCTATTCCACCCTTATGAAATCACTTCTGGAATACTGCAAATCCAGCTTGGGGTTCCCCAATACAAGGGAGATGGGGACATACTAAATTACAGTGAATGCAGTGGAGGGTGAGCAGGGTGGCTGCGTGGCTGGAGTATGGGTTATACGAGGACAAGCTGAGTGACTTAAGTTGTTCAGCCAGGAGAAGGGAGGTGAAGGAGGGCTCTTAGTGCTGGCTACAGATACCTATTAGGAGGATGTAAAGAAGATGGACACAGACTTTTGCAGGTTCACAGGGATAGGATGAGAGACAAGACACACACAAGATAGAAAATAGGAAATTCTCATAGAATCACAGAATGGTTAGGGCTGGAAAGGACCTTAAGATCATCTAGTTCCAACCCCCCTGTCATAGGCAGGAGGCCTCACTCTAGAATATCATCAGATATATGTAAAAAAAAAACATGAGGGTGATCAAAAACTACGATGGGTTACTTAGAAAGGCTGCGAATTTCCATCCTTAGAAATACTCAGACCCTGACTGGATGAGAGTTGATGCAGTGTAGGGTGGTTGGTTTCATTGGATGACCTCTAGAGGTCTTTCCAACATATATTATTCAATGTTTTTGTGATTCCTCATACTGAATAATACCTTATTTCATCTCTAAACACCCGGATTACAGATACAGAACAAGTAAATGAAGGACCACATGAGAGGAAATTTCAGATGTATTATTCACAATGTAGGAAAATCATAAAGGGCAGACTAAAGACAATGAAATAAGACCATGCAAAATGCAAAATATGTATCTGCTATACCTATCATAGAAAGCCCTATAAAGTCAAATCATGTCAGTGGGCTCTGTTACAGAAAGACACTTATAAATCTTGTCCCTATTATGTTTCTGTATACGCAGAAATTGATGCAATATGAAAACTCTTTTCTTCCGTGTTAGATACTGTCGTGGGTTCAGCAGTAGCAGTCATTTTTCTCCTTCTTGGTAGCTGGTGCAGTGCAGTGTTTTGACTTTCAGCTCGGGAACAGAGCTGATAGCGATGTTTTGGTTTGGCCAAGGACTTTGTGAGCCTCATGCTCTGCCAGGGAGGAGGGGAAGCCAGGAGGAAGCAGAGACAGGACACCTGACCCAAAATGACCAAAGAGGTATTCCATACCACAGCACGTCATGGCCAGGATGTAACTGGGAGTTGGCCGGAAGGGCTGGGAGACTGCAGGGTTGGAGGAGGTATCGGTCGGAGCTTGGTCGGGCTGGGGGGGTGAGTTATCGGTCAGCTGGTGGTGAGGTGTTGTATTTTCTTCCCTTGTTATTTCCTTTATCATTACTATTACTGGTGGTAGCAGTAGTGGTGTGTGTTATACCTTAGTTACTAAACTGTTCTTATCTCAACCGGTGGGAGTTGCATTCTTTTCGATTCTCCTCTCCGTCCCTCCGGGAGCAGGGGGAGGGCAAGAAAGGGGGGGAAGTGAGCGAACGAATTACCTGACTGGGTTTAAACCACGACAGATACTAAGGACAAAATCTTAGTCTGACAAACAACAGAACAATAAATATTATCTATGCTGCTCAGTATCTGCAACCATCCAGAACTACCTTCTCAAAGTGTTAAAGCAAGCAAGTTTGTCTCCAGATGCTTCTCAGTCTTCTCTACCTAGATTTTAATCTTTGCTTCTCTTGTAGGCAATTCACAAGGCTAACATGAACATGGTTCATGTTAGTGAGCGCAGTTAGAACAGCACAGAGGCTGCTGCAGTGACCTTGATAGAAGTACCATTTTCTGCAGAGTTTTCTCCTCCTCGCATCAGATTCAACAGGCCCTTCCTGATGATGGTTATTGACAAAATCGCCCATGGCAACCTTTTCATGGGGAAAACTGTGAACCCAGCTAAAGAAGACTAGGCCAGAGCACTTGTACCCCCCAGTGCAGAGAAGAGACCTTGTGCACACCCCAGACACTTTGCAAAAAGGGACTAGAATTGATCCACAATTAACATATAAATAATTGTTACATGAAGTTATTCTTCACTTACAAACAGACAGTTGGTGAAAAAGCATGAATGAACCATATTTATAAAATGATGCAGGCCAAATAGGCAGCCATAGGATCTTCAACAGAAAAACATTTTCTTACCTCACTCATCTCTGGTGTCACAGTCCCTTGCACACAGATAAGCCTTCCTCCTCCTAGCTGAGAAACTCCCTATGTCTTCCATTTTCTGCATATCAAGTCCTCAGTTCAGAAAACACAAACCTGTCCCCTTCAGCTGAGAAACCATCTTTTCACTTCCTCTCATTCCACTGTGAATCTCAGAAGGGTCTTTTATTTTTTAAGTCCTTGCAGGGCTCAGTGGCTAAGGAATGAAACAGAAACACAGACCTTTAGACACCCTTTTCACACACCTATAACACACCTAAAGGTTTGTTTATTGCAAAATATTTTCTCTATAGTCATCCCTTTGTGTTCAGATTCTAAAGAAAGAAAAACAGCAATGCTTGAAAAATGCTCCATGGAAAATCTTAGTCAGCTATACCTGTCTAACTCATTTTCCTTCTCAGGAAAATAAAATCAGTTGTTTCGGTAGTGCTTGAAGGGGCAAACCTCAGCTGCTGGAGCCAAGCCAAGGATTTCAGCTCTGCACAGAGCTGCCAAACTGCAAGTCTGTTTATCCACAACTATTAATACAGCTTGCACAGTCATTGGTCCCCTGCTTTGGGAGTGGCGAGGTTTAGGTGAGCAGTTAACTGTGTGCTATTTGGGATATGTTAGAAGAAAGGCAAGAATGAGAGTAAGTAGGAAACTCTTTGCATTACATCATTTATTCCCTCCCCATCTGCCCACTTCTGGAAAATGAAAATCAGGAACAACCCCAGTCTTTTTGATTAGTAGTAAATATTAGATACCTGAAAAATAAACCTTTGTAAAAATGATTATTTTCTTATATCAGAACTATGGGATTTTATTATGGGGAAAAGTGCAAGTCCATTTGGTGCCCTATGGGTTAAAAGCACTTATTTGAGGGTGGAAAAATTACTTCAGCTAAGATGATATTTGCAAGTTATGCTTTTGTATCTTCCCTACAACTGTAAATAAAAACCACTCAAAAAAGTTTTAAAAGGCAGGCCAGTGATTTCTCAAACAGGCAGTTAAGTTCAAAGACTTTTCTGAAGATTTATATGGGGTTTGGAAAGAGCCTTAAAATGTTGGAAATGAGCACAAGTTTTGAGCTGATTTGCCCAGGAATTTTAGCTCCATGGTGAAATTAGATGGAGTATAGCAAGAACATGATGATTTAACAGAAAAAGTGAAAACTACAGATGCTCAGAAAGCCTGTCATAAAACTAAGGCAACAGAATGGCCCAGACATAGATACTCTAAATTAGCTCTGTCTGAAACTGAAATTCTACCAATCAGAAAACATATCACCTTGGGCCAAGACAATACTATTGAACTGCAAAGCCTTTGCATTTTTGGGAGCAACATGGAAAGAAGAGGGTGGGAGAATAAAATCTCTCTGAAGAGGACAAAAAACCCTTGGCCACACTTTGACAACCTGTTGCTCCTCATACTTAAGACATACTGACCCAATGAAGACTAAATTTGGAGCCAGCACATGGACTGGACTGCCAGTGTGCAGTGTCCATGTTATCAAGGGACAACTAGCCTCAACTTCATCCTCCACCTGAACAGTACCTGCATGCAGTTAGCTAAAAAACAACATGGGTTTGATCCTCGATGACTTTCCTTGTTAACAAAAACAGCAGCATCTCCCCTGACCACGAGGAATACTGGACATGCAGGATCTGTAAACACAATGAGGAGCAAACCTGCACTGCATTAACTCTACAACATGTTACCTCCATTTTGCATAGATTTGGGTCTCTCTGTGCCTTCATGAATCACCTCTCTGATGCTTTTGGTGTCAAGGTCCTGTCTGGGAAAACAGGCATTACTGAATTGCTCAGAGACAGCAATGCTCTTGCTGGAGTCACAAGAAGTGTGACCTGGCACTACCTGCCGTCATCCCTAAGTGAGGATGGAGATTAACTGAGCAGTGGTTATGTTTTGCATTTCCAAACAGTATGATCTGGTATCCAGCAAAATTAAGGTTAATGAGCAGCAGTAGGGAATGTTGTAGGCAACAAACTGGCACATTTGAAAAATAACACATTGCATTTCAAAGTTACTGTGAATTCTCTTGATTCCTCTGAAATGAATCTATTGAAATAATAACCATAAATAGCCACCAAATTAGAAAGTGTCAGAAAAAAAAACCAAACATGATTTGCCCTTGGCTAACATGAAATTGTATATTAGAAATGTACTACAACATCCTGTTACATTGGAGTCTTTTTCTATTTTAGGTTTTTTTTAAGTCCCCCTTTTCTGTAGGGTTACTGTAACTCTCAGTTTCCTAAGGTATCACCTTTACAACTGCTTTGTGAGGTCAGAAATGCATGTGGGAATCTCAGGTCCATGTGGGCTAGAGGAATTCCCTAAGACTGGAGAACTCTTACACACTCAACTTCCTTGCTTAGAGAACCAGGCACTGGGAGCCCACTTGGGTTATTTCTAACAACACCTGGAGCTTTTCGCTGGTTGGGGAAGAATTCTTTATGAGCCCTTAGGAAAACTGCTCGGTTAGACAATAGCTTTTATATGCACAGTTAAGTGGATTTGCTTTCCAGCTATTTTTCTTTAAAGATATGACAATGCAGGCAGTGCTGGGGCAGCTTGGAACAATGGGGCACCATCAAGTTTTCAATCTTTTGAAACTGTAACTATCACTAGCTCAGATAATGTTTTCCGTTAAATTTCTGAGTCCTCATTTGTATATCTGTGATTCTTTAGGAAAGTACAACACATTTACATCAAAATTGTGCATGCCTACATGTTGTGTGGAAGTCAATGGGAACCGTAGATAACATATCAGCTGCTGGTACTGCAGGTGGGATTGATTTTAGCATTTAAATATCCACATATTATGTCTAATTCAGGAATACAGCCATTCTCTCCAAACTTCTGCAGGGTCTGTGGCATTCACTGCATGCACAATGCCTTTACACTGCTCTATCTCATTCAAGAGCAATGTGCCCCAACCTGAGCACTATCTATTGTGTTCTGTGAGGGACAGTCTGCAACCCTGCACGTTCACCTTAAAACCGAAAACTGATCAATAGCTGAAGTGTTGTAGCTGTTCAGAAAGTGGTCAGCTGACCATGAAGTGGTTCACATGGGAGACACAAGCCCCTCCCAAAAATAGCAGATGACATTAGACCAAGCTCAACATGCTAGTTCCCCAAATGTCCCTTCTTCCCCACCTACAGCCCTGTTGTGGCCCACATATGCACATGGGTGGAAATGGGAGAAAGCAGCACCAGGATTTATTTTCCCTGGCAGGATCAGTTTTGAACAATTTGATTTCCTATCTTGAAGGCTGCTTGGTGCAAGGACTTTTGGTAGTCCATAAGGGTTGTAGGTGGGGGGTGAGTTGACCTTTTGTAAATTTGAAATTAGCTGGATTATGTCAACCATTCCAAATAAAAAAAAGGTATCATTAATAAAAACTTTGAATGCCTGTCACTTTCCCATGTAGGTCCCTATTTCTTGCATTCCCTGTGCTAACACAGAAGGAAAGTAAATTAGATACAAGCTAAACATGATCCAGCTTAGCCATTGAACCCCATGTTCTAAGGGTTCAGGGGAAGAACTCTCAGTTACACCAAAGAAATAGAGGGTTTATTCATTTCTCTACACTTCTAAAAATGAGACAGTTTGATCTGGAACTGATCTGAAACACATGCAAGGGCCTCAGCGAGACAACTTCCAAAACCAGTTTGGAAAACTAGCCTTCCTAAAACTTCAAACTTAAAGAAAATCAGTTTCTGTTCATTTCTCATATTTGCCTTTCACCAGGAATACTACTAGCTAATAAAACTTTCAGAGCACCAAGTAAATGCGTGGTGAATCAACCTATATGGTTCAAGGGTAGATATGCCATTGCAGAAATAAGATTTCCATGGTAAAAAAAAAATAAGAAAATAACTATCTAAACAGTGATTCGTTATTTCCTAATTATTTATCTTTTGATTTTTTTTAGTTTCTTTTAGTTTCATTATCCACTGTTTCTCTAAAGCCTCATGAACAAAGAATTTCATTATAAAATGAATGATGGTGTTTGGTTTTGCCTGATGGCAAAAGATCAGTTAGATCCCAAATGAGGACCAAACTGAGTAAAAATTACAGTGAGTTTCATGAGCACTGGGTGGCTGCCTGCCTGGGTGGCAAAATCCCATAGACAGGGTAACTCTCCTTTCGTTTATTTTACAGAAATGAAAATGAAAGAGGCAAAGAAGGCCCATTAGAATGAAATGCTATATAAACATAGAAAAAAAAAAATGGAGTACAAATTTGTATCAGTTGCTATGTTTACATACACTTGAGGCCAGAACAGGCCAGAAACCTATGCCTTGGCAATACAAATGTAGTCTAGCTTCTTCCTTTTCATACAATACTAAGGGGGCAATGCTTTCTCACTCTCCTTGGAAAAAGTCCTTTTGCCTCTAAAAGTCTACTCTGTAAGGCAGGATGAGGCTTTCACTGCTGTGAAGATGCCATTTGAATTAAACTTTTAAAGAAACAGACTCCACATAACACTTCTACTGCAGTAATAACTACCTGCACTTGGACCAGAGCCTCTCACTCTGAGGTGATCACATTTGCCTATTCATGATACCTGTGCATTGGTGTGCTAACTGGTCAAAACATACACGGAAGATCCAAGTAGCTGATCTGCAAATATTAAGGAACAGAGAGAGCCCTCACTGGCATCACATGCTAGAACAAACACATGGGAATTCCTGCTGGAGTTCAAGGCAAAAAGGTTGACTTTGTGGTGTCCTCAATACTTGTAATTGGCACTAGGAAGATGCATCTAGCAACTATTCCTTATATCTTAAGCTTCTGGTAGGGGAGAGTCAGGGTGTACAAATAGCACATACAGGAAGAAGAGGGTTTTGTAGCAGAGGCAGCCCTGTGACCCCAAGGCAGTGCTCCTCAGTGAAACAAACTCTTCTCATAGAACCAGGAATGAAAAGGAAATTAGATTTTCCCAACAGATTCTAGTGCAGGTTTTCAGGCTTTCTGGGGAAATCCTGAAGACCAAAAACCTAGGAAGCTACAAAGGGGTTTGAAGTGACAGTTCATATCTTTATTCCAAAAGCTTATTAATAAATTCAGATAGCACTCGCTTCAGAGTCAATGAAGGACATCCCTGCCCAGTGTTGATGAGCTGCAACTCTGAATAACAACTCACTAAAAGCACCTTCTTTCAGTTCTAAAACCTTTGTGTACCACTGCCCCTGATTTAAGAGAAAAATAAAAAACAAAAAAAGAACCCCATATGCTGTACTCAGCCTTTAACTACACTATCTGTCTGTGCTACTAAAATTGGATTTGCCCATTTATTTTCAGTGGAAAAGATCTGCCAGCCACTGTCCAACATTTCCCTCATCTTCCTTCCTGCTGCTGCATGGACTGACAGGTAGAGCAGCAAGGGGAATAGAGACCTTCTGGTCATGCTCCTTTTGATGTAGCCCAATGTACAGTTGGCTTTTTTTGGGCTGCAAGTGCACATTGCCAGGTAATGTTGAGCCTCTCATCAACCAACACACCCAAGTCCTTCTCCTCAGGGCTGCTCTCAATCCATCCTCCACCCAGCCTGTACTTGTGTTTGGGATAGTCCCAACCCAGGTGTAGGACCTTGTACTTGGTCTTTTTGAACTTCATGAGGCTGGCGCTGGCCCAGCTCTCAACCCTGTCAAGATCCCAACTTACACACCCAGCTTTTGGGAGATGGTGGCATGGAGATGACTGGAGATGGCAAGCTGAAAGGCACATCCGGAAGTCATTACCAGTGGTCCCATTGGGTTCACTTTGTGAAAGATCTGGTGCTCAGATCTTCTTAGCTGCTTCTAAATCTGGCCATTTGTTGAAGACATATTCCTGCTCTAGCTGGTTATTTACAGTGCACAGGGAAAGGTCAGAGCAACAGAGCTCTTTGGGTTCTTCATATTCCCTCAGCTGTGGAACAGTGTTATTAACCCAAACCATACCACAAATATTAAATAGTCCAGAGACAGAAATCATTCCTGAGGAACAGCAACTAATGTAGACATTGCTTGTGTTCCTTTTTTCACAAATGCTGAGGGAAGTCTACTCTACTTAGAGGGAGGTCAGCTGCATGGTGAAGAGGAAAGAGCCTCTGACAGGGTGAAATCCTCCTGTCAAAACCTGTCTTCATCCAAACATGTTGTGTCAGGTTGCCAAGAGCAGCTCCTGAAGCTTTTGCTGAATCTACTGAATAGTTTCTCCCCAAATATTTTTTCAGATGAAAACCTAAAGCATTTACAGTTTCTGAACCTGAAAAGTATTTAACAAAGATATTCTTTTAAATTTTGCCTGACTCTTATAATACCTCCCCTAGCTCAGTAATGCACAACTTTTCAGCTGAGGTCAGACAAGGCATGCTGATGACCTGGAGAAGCTTTCAGCTCATTTACTGAGAAAATGAAAAGTGGTTTCCTGAGGATGTTTTTCATTCAAAGTGCAAATTTGAAACTGAATGATAGCACTGCATGGCGTTTCATTAACTCGGGGGCAGATCTGGGGATGAGACTGGTGGGGATTAGCGAAGGGTCTGGAAGACTATGAACAGGCATCAGCCTGCCTGCAAGGGGAAAGGCTCTCTTGGCATGCACACTCACTTCAGCAGCAGCTCCTGGTGACTGAAATTCCTGAATGCCATGAAAGCAGAAGAAACAAATTACACACAAGATGTATGGAAAATACTGGTAATCAATGAAATACTATTAAAAGTGTTGCCTCTTAAGAAGCACATCTGAGTTTTGCTTTTTTCCTGTTTTCTTCTGGTGTGTTTGAGAACAATATTGATGGGTGTGAGACAGCAGCTTATCCAAAGTCTGAGATGAAAATCAATCACCTCAGCTAGAGAAGGCCCTGCATCTTTTGGACTCAAGTAGTATAAGCAGAGGAGAGTGATTTAGCAATGTGAAATGTGCAGTTATTTGCTCAATAAATTGAATTCACATTTGCAAAAGCAGTACAGGAAGAATGCTGTGGCTCTGGCCAGGATCAAGAATGGTAATTTTCAGTACATTAGAACGGGATGGAAACCAACAAGAAACCACAGATAGCCTACAAGATGATGAACTGCAATGTGGAATCTGCAGGTGTCTAAAGCACATAATTTATAGCTTCTTTTGTCCTTAGACTTGAAACATAACACTTTGTTAAAGATCCCAACTCCTCTCTAGTTATGAACAGCTATTAGTATTTCTGCAGTTGGTGAGTTGTGAGCAACAGAGAGAGGGAAGGACCAGTGGGACTGCAGTTCATGCCATGCTGCCTTGCCTTTGTACCAAAAGCATGTTGAACCCCTGGTGACTTCTTAGCATTTACCATGATCAGTACTGATAGCAGCATGGATGTCTATTGGTGATGTCATTTAGCCATCCTATACTGTTTTCTACTTCTGCCTATGCATAAAGCAAACCACAAATGGCAGGGACTGAGTTACAGACAGTAATATTGTTTAGAGCATCTCAGTGGATGGACACCTGCAGGGACTCCTATGACCGCATCTTCAGTACTGCATTCAGCTCTGAGGCCCCCAACCTCTCATATGAAGACAAGCTTAGAGAGCTGGTCTTGTTCAGCCTGGAGAAGAGAAGCCTCTGGGGAGACCTTCTAGTATCCAAAGTTGGCCTACAAGAAATCTGGAGAGGGACGTATTACAAGGGCATGTAGAGATAGGATAAGGGGGAATGGCTTTAAGCTGAAAGAGGGTAGATTTCATTTTAAAACAATTTAGTGCAAACAATGTCGTAACTTGTGAAGACATAAATACACTGTTTTAAAATTACTGAAAAATTCACTGAAGAGCTATTGAAGAACACATGGGCATTTCACTGTCAGAGACTTGCAAAATAAGACCCAGCAGGGGATTATGACTAGGGACTTCCCAAAAGAATTCATACTTCACAGTCACCATGGAGGTTTTAGAGCTGTATTGCACACATCTGATAGAATTAGAGTTATATTGTTATATACCACACATGTAGCTGAATACAGTATTTAAAATGTACCACAAATAAGTATAAATGTTCCAGACAGTACTTCTGGTCAGAAGGAAGAATATCGAACAAATGCAAAGGTAATGGCAAAATATTATGTAATTATGATAAAGAAGTACCTGCTTAATTTTTCTTTTTTTTTTTGCAAAGTCCCCAGGTGTTTCTGACCCTGCAGAAAGTATGCCACAATGGAGAAGCATTTTCAAACTTGTGTAATCTTCCCAAATACAAAAGTGAAATCTCTAAATGCAGCCCAAATGCCAATAAAAATACCAGGGGACAAGTGAAAAAGTTTTAGGTTGAAGCAATCTTATCAGCAAAATCAATATGATTGCATCAAAATATGTACTTTTAATGGCTACAGGTATAAGCTGGCAGAGATTTCACTCAGGAAAATCAAACCTTCTGCATCCATGTAATCAAGTGCAGTGTATCCTTTGAGCTGTGGTAACAAGATGAGCTCTTGCACTGCTCACACTGCTGTGAGGGCACAGCAGCTTCTGTGGGCCCTTCCTGAGAATGGGTTATCTGCAGGTGTCAGAAAGCACCACAGACTAGCCAAAACATAGACAGGGAGTCATAGCTCCCCGGTAAGCCATGAACAGTTCAGACTGAAATGAAGACTTTTGCTTGGTCTGTGCAAAAAAACCCTTAATTTCCTATTCTAGCAAAGATTAAATGGCTTTTTCAGTACACACTACTAACACAAAATACACATTTCCTGACTCTTCTTTCAGTTTTCATTCTGGAGAGAAAGTGCGTAAAGCTAACACTTTTGGAGATTAAGACAAAAATCTAAACACTAAAAACATAAGCTTTTCTATCTTCAATTGCCAGAAGCCAACTGGAGAAAAACTTTGGTGAACTCCATGAGGAGGTGGATGTTCCTGCAGATCACCAAACAAGTGTATTATCTGCTGGGGGACAATGTATTATGAACACCCTGGGTGAGGGTGAGCAGCTAGTGGGCTTTCCTTGGTTATCTTCCCTGGAAAATGCCAGCGAGTTTTTCACCCCGCCTGATAAAGCACAAACGAATAAACAAGGCAGAAGATAACCTGTCAGAAGAAATTCTGAGCCATAGGGAAAAACTATTTCACAAGCAGCCCTTCAGCTACTCCTTTGTCTGTGGATATATTAAATGGGGATAAAGCACTGATTTATGCACTGCAGTTTACTTTTCCATTGACTGGAGGATTAAGCAGTAAACAAAACAATCAGAAACATCAGATGCCTTTAAGTCGGGAATAACAGTCTACATAGACACTAGTTTAGCATTGATTCATTGATTACAGTAGATCAGTAAATCATGTTTACATCAACAACAGAAGGTGGCTATTAAGGTGTATTTCCACAGTGGTTACTCTGTTGCTAATTAAAAGCTTTCAGTTGGAGGGGTTAGCGCTGCCAGCATTGATTATAATGAGTTCTACATAAACAGACACTACTTTGACTTTAAGCTTGTGTGTAACTCCTACTCAAGCCCTAGTCTGGGGAAGTGGTGAGAAAAAGTCTGTATGTGGGAGTCACCATTACATGCATTTCCCTCCATTTACAGCTTTCCCCAGTTCCCCACCTCAGTTATGGATGGCCCATAGCCCTTCTCAGCTCCTCAGGTCTCTTCCAGCCCCTGCAAAGGGGCAGACATGACTGCATGCTTCTAAGTGAAAACAAGTCAACCTTACACAGAAAAACACCAAAAAGAAACCCCACCCAAAACTAAAAAGTACGTTTTCAGATCACTGGAAAAAGATAAAAAGTTTGGGGGGGGAGGGGGGCAGTTAAGAATAAAAAAAAGTTAGGGAATTATAAGCCAATCAGCCCACTCCAGTTCTTGGAAAAATGTTGGAAATATTAGTAAAGCACCTAGAAAATAACAAGACTATGAATAACAAAAAGAAAAAAAAAGGCAAGATGACAAAATGAAAATGGTTTTGTCAAAACCAAACTGCATCAGACCAGCCTAATCCCCTCCAATGGCAGAGTAACATACCTTGTCATTAGGAAATAGTTGAGCTAAAGTACAGTTTAGCTAAGCAATAGCTAAGCTTTTTTTAGGTTTAGTAAGGTGTTATTGTCTTAGGTGACATTCTTACATAAGGTACAGAAATATTCTCTAAAAGATAGATGCAAGGTATGACACTTGTTTTCAAGTGGTTTCAGAGGTTTTAGTGATCCAGCATTAAGGAGAAATTGGGCTTTCTCAGGGGCGTGCTCTGGGTGTAGGCCAATTCAGTATTTTCATTATCACCGGTATAAAGACAGCAGGTATGACAGGAGGGGGAGGCAAAGTGCAGCCCAGGGGCAGGATGCAGCAGCAACGTACAAGAACAGGGAAGCTCCACTTTTGCCTCTGGAGAAATGTAATGTCAAATCAGTGCCAGCAGAGCAGGACTCCAGCTCTCTGGCCAAACAGCTCAGCACTGCCAACTTCATCCTGGCATTTCCTAACTGCAGGAGGAGTTTGCAGTTAGTATGTCCCTTTGAGGTACCTGGCATGTGAATGCCTGTTGCAGAATGACTCTAAGAGCAGGACCATAGAGTTCTGGAGGACTGTGCAAGCAAGGCAGGGGGTGGCCCCCACAGGTGGCCAGAGACCGGACCTGGGAGGAGAATGTGGAGGAAGCTGTGGGGGCTAACCAATACTGTTATACCAAGAAGGAGTGGCTGAATACCACTCCTGTGTATGTGTGAACTGCGTCACAAATAAAGGAGAAGTTGCTTATCACCCATATTGGGTTGGCCTGTCTGCTTCTCCTCGCCGCTTACAAATGGCGCCCGAACAGGGACGTGGACTACAGGGCCCTGGTCGCTGGGGACCCGGATTACAGGGCCCCGACTAGCGGGGACCCGGGATACAGGGCCCCGGTCGATGGGGACCCGGATTACAGGGCCCCGGATTACAGGGCCCCGGTCGACGGGGACCCGGATTACAGGGCCCCCACTAGCGGGGACCCGGGATACAGGGCCCCGACTAGCGGGGACCCGGGATACAGGGCCCCGGCCGACGGGGACCCGGGATACAGGGCCCCGACTAGCGGGGACCCGGATACAGGGCCCCGGTCGACGGGGACCCGGGATACAGGGCCCCGGTCGACGGGGACCCGGGATACAGGGCCCCGGTCGACGGGGACCCGGATACAGGGCCCCGACTAGCGGGGACCCGGGATACAGGGCCCCGGTCAACGGGGACCCGGAACGGCGAGTGAGCGGCGCTGGCGGCAGCGGCCGGGAAGCGCGGACAATGCTGCTGCGGTGGCGTGACGGACCCGGGTGCTTGGACTAACCGAAAGAAATCCGCCGCTGGGGCGAACCAGACACTGCTGCGTCGGGAGGCCGATCCGGAGACCGAGGTTACAGGACAACTCAGAAGAAGACGATCCGGAAAAGGCTGGCCATGAAAATGGACCGAGAGGTAGCCCTGGACTTATTACAGTGCTTTTTATAAAAGCGGGGAACTGAGCCCTGAACTTTTTGCAGTGCTTTTTATAAAAGCGGGGAATTGAGCCTGAGACTCTAAAGCAGCTAGCAGGTCTAGTGGCTAGGGAAGGCTAAGAGATTTTTTTTGCAGATCCTTATACAATATTTGAGGAGAGTGAGTGGCGAAAGTTTGGTGATGAACTATTTGACTCAGTTCTTAATGATTATAAAAAGGCAAAGAAACTCGGTAAACCACGGAGGGAAGTAATTAACTGTATAAAAAGATACAAGGCAGAAAAGAAAACTGCCGCGGTAGCAACGGAGAAACTAGGAACAGACGTCCCCGGTCGGTTGAAACCGGGGGAAGATTACAACTCGTTTCCCCCAACTCGCGGGAGCACAGGGTTTCCCACCCCCCCCCCCCCCCTTCCTTTTCTCCCCCTCCATCAGAAGGTGCCGCAGAGGAGGTGTAACCCCCTGCTCCCCCACCACCCCAGTTCCGAAAGTAGGGACTTTGGAAAGGACAGAGAAAGTATATTAGAAGGTATACGCATGATAAATGTCGAGAAATCCGAAAGAAAGAGGGCGGTGCCTCGGCGCCGGATCGATTGCGGCGCCGCTGTGAAGCACGCAGTAGAAAATAGGGATCATGCGCGAGCGGGAGATTTAAAGGAACCGCGAGCCTCTCCAACCCACTACGCCCTAGAGTGAAAAAATTTTTAACTCAGTCACGGAGGAGCCAGGTCTGCAGATGGCTACATACCGAACGAGAGACATCTGATAAGAAAGACACAGCTGCGAGCAACGGAGACCCCGAGTTCGGCGCAGGATCAGCCCCCGAATCCCCTGAATCCGAGCCAAATTTATATCCTCTGCTTCCAGACCCTGACTCCTTGTCTCCCGGGTCGGTCTGCTCAGACTCACTGGCCCTGGAGACGCTCAGTTGTAACAATGGGTAACCAAATATGTGATCATTACTGGGGAATTTTCTGCAATGGGCATCTTTGCATATCCTGTGTTTACTACACAGCAGGGGGCTAAAGAGTGGGAAGCTCTTGATCTCAAAATAGTTAAGGAGGCCTGACAAACAGTGACCACGTATGCGTTAAAATCCTCTTATACTCAAGCTGTATATGTTATGATTTTTTCTTGCAATTGACAGGGGGAGCCCATACAGTTTCTCTGTGATACTTATGTACTAGAAGTTGGTAAATATAAGTATGTCCAGGTTTCTATCAACCCTTGGAGACCTCTGTAGATACTGCTGGCCACTTCTTCCAGCACAGGCTGGCCACCTGTGTCGGAATGAGTGTGCATTTTGGTCAGTTTAAAAGCCCAAGCCTCATGCGATGTGGGGGAGGCAGAGCCTCTGCAGGGACGCCCGCTAAGGTTGAGCCTGCCACCTCGCACTGCAGTGATGCTTCTCGGAGCTGATTTGCTGTTAGTCTCCACAGGGTCCTTGTGCCACGTTCTGTACGTGGGACTGTAGTGGGAGTAATGATGGCTTTTGCAGGGGAAAAACAAAAAAAAAAAAGGGGGGGGGGGAGAGAGAGAGTAATGATGTTACATTTACCTTTAACCTGTCTACTTCTGAAGAACTGATAACCTGGGGGAGGCGGTATATTTGTGTCTTCCTGCCTACAGGTCCATGGTGACTGCCTGCAAAGTTTGTCAAGCCTTCCCATGAGCTGGACAGACGAATGGATAAACCTGATGCCTCAGCTACAGGAGCTGACCGTGAATACCCCAAGCAGAATGAGATGGAGGAAGAGAAAGAACAAATAACTGCAAAACATCACTTGGGGGCAACTGAAAAGTAACATCCTGAATATGTGTGCTTGTAAAATAGCTATTATTAGAGGTTGTGATTTTGTGTATAAAACCACCTGTATTTACTAGCTAGTTGCTAATAAGAAACTGCACCTTGTATTGTATAGATTTGTCACTTGTAAAAGAGATGTTAGAGTATGGAAATTTGCAGTAGCTGCTAGAAAATGCTAAGGCAAAAGCTAGAAAAAATTTAATACAATGGTAGTGTTATAAAGCAGGTGATGGAACAAATTAAGAGGAGGGGAGAATTCCACTGGTAAGAAATTTCTTTGGCTAGTCCTTCGCTGCTGCACCCTGTAATAGTTACTCTGCTAATGTAAATTTGTGTGTGCCTTGCTGTAGTAGCGACTTGTTACTGGATAAAACAAAAGGGGGGAGATGTGGAGACAGTGTTCTCACAGGAGAATGCATAATTGATACATAAACTTTGAATAGTCCTGAAAGATACAGCAAAGCCATGAGAGGCCTGAAGAAGCTTAAGCAAGCAAGATAAGAGGCTGGAATTCACCAAGTTAATGAGAACTGTGGACTGTTGGCAAGCTTTCAAGGTTGAGTTCTCACACCTGTGTTTAACCAATTATATGTTAGTCACTAAGGGTCTTCAAAACATGTATCCAATCATAATATGCCAAATCACTGTAAGTGCTTCAGCCGGGCCTTGGCTCAACTAAGCAGACTGGGTTGCTGAGTTGCTAAGCAGACAATTCTACATCGAAGGCAATTCCTTATTTGTTTTAATGTTGACTGTGTAAGACATGCAACACTGCAGAACCTTTTGTTGTTGGAACAGGGACATGGATGTGAAGAGTTTGATGGAATGTGTTGTATGAGTCTCTCTGATTATGCTAATTCGATGCATGAACAGCTGAGAACCCTGGCTCACCTTACCCAGCAATAGTAAATGAGCAATATCCTAAGAATAACTAGATGGTTGTCTTCACGGGGCATTACAGGTTGAGTCAAACACTGTTGTTTGAAGTATTGCACTTATGTATCATTGTTAGGTTAATCATCGTAGCTATTAGACTTGTTTATAGTTGTGTGATAAAACAGGTGAACAGAATAACCCATAATGCCTTGCTTGCACAAAGAAAAAGGGGGGAATTGTTGCAGAATGACTCTAAGAGCAGGACCATAGAGTTCTGGAGGACTGTGCAAGCAAGGCAGGGGGTGGCCCCCACAGGTGGCCGGAGACCGGACCTGGGAGGAGAATGTGGAGGAAGCTGTGGGGGCTAACCAATACTGTTATACCAAGAAGGAGTGGCTGAATACCACTCCTATATATGTGTGAATTGCGTCACAAATAAAGGAGAAGTTGCTTACCACCCATATTGGGTTGGCCTGTCTGCTTCTCCTCGCCGCTTACAAATGCCCATCCAAAAGTCCCAGATTTTATCACATGCAATATCCCACAATACCTATTTCTGAAGTGTCTAAGTACATAATAATCACTACAGATGGTGGGTGAGACAATGAATGAGATTCTGGGGGAAGAGAAAATAATGCAAATGCTGGAGCATCAGCAATCGCAGGTGATGGTAGACTTAAGACTTAACAGGGTTTAAAATCAAGCTAAACTAAAAGCTAGTTTTCAGTCTGAAGTACCTAACTTCAGTAAGTGGTCAGTCTCCAATTTTCTAGCTATTTCAGAGACATCTAAATGCATCTTGGCAGGGGTGATGTGCTTTTTAAGGAGGGATTTGAAAGAAGAAAGTGTTCCCATGGGGCATGTGCAGAAGTTCGCACCCCCGGGCAGCTTCCAGGGTTTTAATCTCTTCTGGATCGTCTTGTCTCACAGCACAGGGCAAGAGGTTCGCAGACATTTTAAATTTGCAGAAACCTAAGGCTTTTCTTTGGTGAAAGAACCATCCATTATATAAATAAAGATCTAACACTACGTTCAAACCACATAATTTTAGAGCATAAAAGCAACAGGTTCACTGTATTTTCCTCTTCCCGATGGCTCTTCAGAGGGAGCAATTGCAAATAGACACAAAGAGAACTGAAATTTTCCCAGATAAAAGAGAACTGTCAAAATGTTTTCAGACCCACTCACATGTATTGTTTATTCATAGCAGAAGAAAGCACAACATCAGTCTACTGAGATAACAAAGTAAATGTCCAAAACAAACTAGCATGGATTTGCACATTTTCCAAACTTTTCTTCTGTGCTAAAGGCTTTTGTCAATAATCAGAGACAGTTCTCACTGCAATCACACAGGTTCACTTTTGGTGATGCTTTATCTTGTCCTGAGGCTAGACAGCAATGAATCAGACCTATCGAGACACCCACAGTCATGCTTTTTGCATATTTAAGGAAGGAAATGGCGTTAAACTCAACTCCTTGAATGCTTCACTAAGGACATATCTGAAAATTTAACTTCTTAATAGAGATATATGAAGCAAAATGACAGCATCTTTAGCAGCAACTTACTTCTAATTTTGAAATCTCCCATTTGAGTTTGCCTGTTCAAGGTTCACCATTTTCCTTTTCCCCTCCCACACAGGTTTTTAAAAGCATGTCATTATCAGGTATAATTGCAGGTAGGTTAGAGAAATCAAGGCAGCTATGTGGATCCCTGCTGAGATCACAACCAGTGCTGGAAACTTTCAAAGTCTCCTGGGAGAAAAGCACAGTCCTGGGCTGTGCTGCAAGCCTGAGCCCAGGTGGCATCCTGAAGGGGTGCATGCGACCTGCCATGGCTCTGGCATGCCGGGAGCTCAGCAGATGGTTTACCAGATTTGTTTGTTCCCAGCATGCACACTGTGTGCTGTGCTCTGGCAGAGCCTATGTCTGGGCAGCTGGAAGGGAGGCTGGCTCCTTGCCTCGTGCCAGCTGCACTGGGGCATGCCAGGGGACAAAGGAGATGACACCTTCTCAGGGAGGCTGTTTCAGGCAAAAGCCTCTGGAGTCATGCAGTGAGAAGGAGAGGGAGTTTTCACTGCTGGGTGAGGTGCAAACCTGCAGTGTGAGTGGAGACAGAGACTCCTGAGAACATGGTTTCACAGTCATTTTTATTAGAAAAGGAAAATCATTTTGGTTGGAAAGCATCTCTGGAGGTCATCCAATCCTACCACCCGCTCGCAGCAGCACCAGCCCAGGATCTAGCTCAGGTTGCTCGGGGTCACGCCGAGCCAGGTTTTGTACGGCTTCAAGGACAATTTCACAGCCTCATACAGTGACCTGCCCTTGTGTTTCACCTCCCAGTGAACATTAATTTTTATTATATATCATTTGCTTTTACCTTTCTGCAGCTCGCGTCCCCTGCCTTGCACATTATGACTGTACACTTCTGGCTCCATCTTTTTTTAATTTAGTTCATTATGCAGGGGAGGACAGCAGGTACAGCCTCCCCATTTGCCTTCTCTTCTCCAAGCTGAACAAGCCCTGTTCTGCTGGCAGGCAGGATATGCAACAAAATGACCATTTGGTAGCTGTGTAACATGCACAGTTTATTAAGCAAGCATGCTAAAGGGAATAAGCACACCAAGGTGAGTTGTGTATACATCTCTCTATATAGTAAATTAGTCCAATAAGGGAAATCAGAAATATATATATGTATGTAAAATACAGTGGAAAATTAGGAATATCAAACCATTACTGCATAGAGAGAACAGAGATTAAGAAGAAATACGTCACCAGTCACCACCAAATCATCATCCAGGCCCACACTTCAAGCTGGGAAGCCCTGTTGCAGCTGATGCCAGGAGTTTCAGGTAATTGGGAAAGTTCCTACACGGCCCTCCCACCCATAGGTGAGGCTTCAGATTTGGCCACAAGAGGGTCCTGTTTTTATACTCTTAGAAAAACAAACGGCTTTATGCCAGATCTGTGACTGTTTACTCCTGGGGCCATGCAGTTTCTCATGATCTCACTGTTGTCCATGCTGAGAGCGTTGGCGCCTGGTGCGGCCAAGTATGAAGGTCATAGAACAGCTGCACACCTATTCTTTCCTGCCTTCTTAAGGCAAACAGTCACAATGAACATATATACAGAATACACTTTGGCGGAAACATACTCTGTTATGTCTCTCAGTCATGAGTGGAAATTAACTCTCAGCTAGATTCCCATTCTTTACAAGCCCATGTGTCATGGCCTCTCTTCACTTGTCCTGGGCCCTAGCTCCCTGAACATCCTGGAGAGATGGTAGGGATGCACAAAGATGAAATACCTCTGGCAGTGGCATCCTGCACTTTCCTCAGGTTGAAGCACTTGTGAGACCACAGCCTGAGAAAAGGAGGAATTGGACTCAAAGCCAAATTTTGGGAGTGATGGAAAAAAAAGAACCTACTTGAACCCAGAGGGTCTTAGTACCTTGCAGAAAGAAACTAATGGTAGAGTGAAAGCAAGAAACTCACTGGGGTGGCTCAGGGGACAGTGCTATGTGTGCGTTCCCTTACTGAGGATGGAATTAAATCCCCCTTGGAGTGAACCTGGACCTACTGGGTGGAGGTGGAAAGGAGCAAGAAAAATGTACAGCATGAAATCCAGGGAGAAGCAACTTAAAGGTGAAGGCCTGTCACACATTTGCTTGGAAGGACTAGAGTAGACAATTGACACACTTCTAACTGATCTGTATTGGCGCTGTGGGTAACTTGTGGGTCACTGCTGAAATATTCATGTAATTACGAGTTCTTTTCCCCTTGAAACACAGTGAAAAACAGAGCTCCACAAATTAAAAATACACTGGCAGCAGAGAGAAAGATACAACCTTCACCACATCCAAACCGACATTTAATCTCAGCGCTGTCGTAGGAGGGATTCATGTGCTCTCTGTACTCCAGCGGGCATCATCAGAACAACAACAACCCATCATCTTTTAAAAGGGCTTTCAGGGTAATTAGTTAAATATTTTAAAAAGATGAGTGTTTCTTTGCCAGAGAAGCAAGCATACAGTTCTTCTAACTTAAATAATTAATTCTTTTTTTGGACTACAGCCAGCCTGTTTCCAAGGGAATTCATGCTGGTTGACTTGTTAATGTTGCCAATTTACTGAAAATGATAAGATCTTGCAGTAGTAGTAGTAGTAATAATAATAATAATAATAATAATAATAATGTTAAAAACCCCCAAATATCTTGGAGTTCAAAGTAATGACACCTAATGTTCCAGACGAAGAAGAGTGAATGGAGGGATTCCTAAGAGCAGTTGGTAACAAGTTGTCGTTCAGAATACCAGTGTAGAGCCTACGTAAGCCCTCTGCATGCACAAAAAGATAGCTGCAAGTTCATATGCAACAAATTCTGCTACCAAATATTCCAACAGAGTCTGCAAATTTCAGGATAATTTACACGATTGGCTGAAACTGATGTATACATGAAAGAAAAGAAATTGGGTATCACATTGTGTATAACATTGGAGCTTGATATGGGTTAGATTTGATTTTATTAATTTTCCCTTTTGCACTCCCATAGAAACATCAACAGGTAAAGGTCACTTTCAATTGCAAGACTGAACTGCTCTTAAACAAAGCCATGTTAAGTCAGTTAGTTTAACTTTTCTCAGTAGCTTTAATCGTAGCTGCACTTTTTGTCTTTGTGTTCTCACCTGTCTCTCAGTGTATATATCATTCATCTGAGTCTGCATGTGTTGTAGGTAAGGTTCTGTAACTTCAGAGGCTTTTCATTTGTTACTTTAAAAAGAAGAAGGCTGCATGTGCCCAGCTGCTGTTTTATCAGCTGGTAAACAATTCAAACGTGTATTCTAGCAGCCTGGATCAAAACTCACACTGAACTTCTCTGCTTACCTTTGCATGGGTACTGGCTGGACACTGACCTGTGAGATTTTTCTAGGTCCGCAGTTATACCCACATTAGCACAGCCCCTGTGGTTGCCCCTCTGTGGGTGCTGCAGGAGCACAACTTCCTACATGGAGTTTGGCTATAAGGAGGGAGCATGTAGCACAGGTGGCATGACCACATGGGTCCACCTCTGCTTTGAAAGCATGCTGTGGTTCACCAACCCTGCACTTCTTTACCTGCATTTTCAGCAGTGCCTGCACCTAGTGCCAGCTCACACTCACAGCACAGTGCTCTTCAGTCGATAGTCCAGTTTGTCCTTCAGTCCATGCTGCATGAGGTACCAGGTAAACGCCAGTCTGGCTGAGTGTGCTGGGTACCATGGGCTCCTGAGTGCCCATCTCTCACATTATGTCTCCTATAGCAACCCTCTGCTACTTAAAACATCAGTACTACTGCTTTAAGTTTACCAGTGATGTCCCCAGAAATTGGCCTTTACTAATGGCAATGTAGATAGTTAAGAATAGTGGGTTACTTAACAAATATACCATATAAAAGCTATTAAAAGTCTGGTGTAGAGGAAGCAAAATATCTCTATGCAAAATATCTCTATGCAAAATACTAAGATGAGATCTGGCTGCAGCATGCATCCAGCTGTCTTTTCCTTAGGCTCCTGTCTAGTACTATGTATGTGTTCAATTTTACATATTTCAGTATGAATTCATGCAGTTCACAGAAGGGAATGAAGCATGTGAAGTATTTGCTAGAGTGACGGGCTGGATTCCCAGCAGGAGGATCTGCAGAAATGCAAAAGGGCTCTTACAACTGTTTAAGCAAAAGCTGGGTTTGGCGATGCAAGTACAGCAAAAATCAGGTGCCTCCCCAAAAAATTGTCTTCACTGTTTACTTTGCACCATTCCTGAAGTAATAACACTTGTCTGCCCTGGTTAATGTTTTCTAGAGGACGCTCCACTTTCATAATGCTATTTAATGTATAAACAAGAGAGGGAACCGAAGAGTAGTCCTAGTGAAGACAGCAGGATCCTTGGAAGCTGCTGTAAGTAGTGATTATTTTTTTTTCCTATAAGGACTTCAAAAGTGTATCTTCTTGTTGCATGCAGTTGATTTTAAACCTTTCTTGGGGTTGTATCTTACATTGAAATCTGTCTTAGCAGTTGCTCCTGTAATGAAGAGGTTTTGATAGGGTCAGATGGACATAAAGGACACAGACATCACAATTTAGGCATGGAGTTGCCTGCACGCTGCCAGGTGGCTGTCAGGAGGAGGAGGAATCTAAAATCCAGAGTCGGGTGTCTAGCTGCATTGCAGGGAAGCAAAGTGATCTCTAGAGCCAGGAAATCCTAAGCATCTAAAAGCAGGTCTTTCCCATATATACCTCTTGCTAAAGGAGATAGACTCTGCTCCATTAAAAGCCTGAGGAAGGATGCTTAGAGCTTTTTTTTTTAATTATTTTTTTTTAAGGTATTGGTAATTCCTTTTAAGTAATTCTGGTGATTTTTATATTCAAGGTCTTAAAACATCTTTGCTTAGGGAATGGGTTATCTAAGGTGTGCTTCCCTTTTGCATGAGACATTTCCATATTGCTCTAAGCATCATCAAATTATAGGATCATTGACAGGAGAGAAAATGGTGTGGTCCACATGCTCAAGGGAGTGAAGATCACAGTAAGGTTAACATATGCATAGAGCCAGAGACTGGGCAGTGGTCAGGTGCACACTGGAAAGTAGAAACTGGCAGCCTGGTCTGATCTGTTCTTGGGACTGCTGCTGCTCTGTCCCACCCAACTGCCCTAACTACTCCACTGGTTCTGTTTTATCTTTTTTTTTTTTATCCTCTGGCCTCAGCGATGCTTCATCCTGAGCATATGCAGTAACTCAGGTTTGACAGCAAGTATTGATGGTGGTCTGGTAGGAGAGTGAAAGCTCACATTTCCAGGTAAAGGAGGCTTAGAAGTGGGTGATGCCATTCTTGGAGAATGTGGTTACCAAGTGAGATCTCCAATGCTAAGCTGTCTTGCAGAAAATAGATGACACTGGGAAAAGCTCTGTGAACAGTCACATACATTTCTAAATGATAGTGTAGATGATAGAATGATAGAAATGATAGAAACCAAATGATTGGGTTCTATGTTTCTGCTGCAAAAGGAATTACTTTTAATGAAATAGCCACAGTTGTTGGATTTTCTGCAGAATCCAGTGTACTTAGCTTGTACTTGCAATCTTCTCAGGGCCTCAGGCACAGAGGCATCAAAACTCTGAATCACAGGAGAAGTAAATGTCTAGCTGATCAGTCTGGAAAATCCCCTGAGTGTGTCCATGTGCTGCTGACAGTGGGCAATGCAGAGTTTGTGGTGCTCCTGTGAGTAGGTGGTTTGGGCAGTAGGCAGTTCTGGGCAGTAGACTTCTGAGGTCATTTTCTCACACACAGATGTTCCCAGTGAAGTCTTTCTTTTGTGACTTTTGTGTGTATTTTGAGGTGATTTATTTTTTCTTTTTTTTTTTTTTTTTTTTTTTTTAATATAGCCCTGAGTAGCTGAGATTAGTTCATCAGACACCACTTGCAGTGACAAGACTATGTCTTGATACCCTCACAGGGCACCTTTCAGAAAACAGATTTCTCAGCTTTCCTCATTTAGAAGCAATCAGGAGGGAAGCAGCACCATCTGGTGAGCAAACAGCTTTTCTGTTCCGTGCCTGCATCTGTTTCTGAGCAGTGCAAATTTTCATGCTGTCTGAAATGAGATTACCAGTGAGGTTCCCTTATAAGAATAGCATGGGATGACTGTTCATCTCCTGGGCTATTACAGTGGACTCTAATGGCAGAAAATTGTCTTCAGAATTGTCTCGCCAAATCACAGAGATAAAAATCAGTCCTAAAATGGATAAATAAGCTGTACCCACAAAGAAGCAAGTTTTGTCAGTCAGAAAACTTTATCCAGCTCACTTCGAGGACTTCTGGTGAAGTTATTCTGGGTAACTTCAGCTAATCCCATTTTTTTTCCATTTTCTTTCTAGGATACACAGTGCAAAATAAGTAGCTCCATTCTGGGTTGCATGGTAGGAAAGACTGTGTGATAGGGAAGAGGTAAGACGTTAAACAACTGCTATCACCAAATCTATTACAAATAAATTGCTTAAAGGAGCACTGTCCGCCAGGTGTTGGCATGCTCTTGTGTTATTGTCTGGTTTGATTGAAACCTCTTCATGAAACCGACCTTTTCTTGAATACCACAAATATATTGTAATTTTGTTACATAGACAAAGAGAATAAAAGAGAGCGGTAAATGGATTTCCTTCTGGGGGTATTCAACAAGTCAGTGTAAATCTGGAATTAGGATCGAAGAGTTTTTCGCTGCTACTCCAATGCTTATGGACAAAATATTTCTCTGGAAATCATACAGGTAAAGGTCTTAAAATAGGAAGCTTCCGGCAAAATTAGCCCCTTCAGATAGGGAATTCCGTAAGAGTGTTTTAGCACAGGTTCTCAGCTCTTTGCTTTTTAATAAATTGTTAGCAAGTATGCTTGGTACAAAAATCCCTCAGTCATTAGAACCATGTGAGAATCTGCATCTCCTGCTTCATACTGGAAGGATCTCTGTTGTCAATTTATCACTGGGTGTTCACTTGCTAACCTAGAAGCTATAATACTATTAAATGCAATAGCAAATATGAAGTTTGAAGTAACAATCTTCAATCATATTCTAAATTCCATTCTATATAATGCAAATTCTATTATAAAAGTACCTTTATGTTTCAAAGAAGGGCCTAATAGAGTGGGCCACTTGTACCTTTAAGTCTTAAATAACAAAGACCTCTATAGACTGCAGCTGTTGAGTCTTTTATAATCTTAAGACTTTAAAATCAACCATTATCAAGATTTTTATGAGAGCTGACTCATGAGTCTTGTGATTGGCCAGCACTGAGTAACGGATGATTCAGATTCAAATTGGATTTAATTATCTGTGAATTCAGAGCTGTAACAAAATGAGAATAATTCCATGAAAGTACATAAAGTAACCACAAAATGCAAACATGTCATAACTGTATAGAGAAAAAATATCAGGATAGGAAAAAAAACATTCAGAAGTCTGTAACCAATAATTTACAGAGCCTTTACAGCAAAACCATGGTATATCCGTTAGCTATAATTTTCAGGCCAGGTCAGTTAATTCCATGTCTACTTTGCATTCCAGATAAATAGAAATTGGCAGTTCAATGTGTATATAGAAAAGTCCATCTATCTGCTGTGTTTTGTAATAAATAATAAATGTGATGAGATAGAGAACAGGTGGTGACTTATGTTTAAAATGAAATGTTTCATTCTTTAGTATTCATGTTATTCTTATTAAATTGTGACTGCAGCTGAGTAAATAGTTTACAGTGAGTAATTTACCCAGAGGCAGCTTCTGAATCTGCCTGGGTATATTGAAATAGATTAGGTTCTGATGCTGTTTTTTGGAAGCTGCTTTCTTGTCAAAGTCTGACTAATATATTGGCTTACTGACACCAGTTTTAAATATTAAGAACTGGAGCTCTTATGTTGAATTACGGATAGCTAGATATATCAAAAGTATCATTTCATTGTCAAAATCAGAGGAGGCCAAACTATAATTTAAAACTACTGCGCAGAGTGATTGAAGAAAATGTAGTTACCAAGAACCCTTATGGTTCTTCCATTTGTCAGTAACACAGTAGGTGTTATTGCAAATAGGCCTGCTTCTTAGAAATACATATATCAAACATGTAAATGTTTGAATATTTGATTATAGCTCAAAGGTTTTGGTGTTCTTATTCAGGTCTAACTGTAACTGTGTATTCAACTACTAATACAGATTGCTCCCTTTGATGTTATGGAGAAAGCAGGGCCATGAGCTTCACTTTCTGAAGAGAGTCTCTCAAGCTGAATCATGCCAGAGCAGAAAAGGTGCAATTGATTTAATAGGTGCCTCCTAGCACAAGTTTTAGCAAATCTGGCTAATTATCTCCCCCAAATCCTTTGCAACTCTCTCACCCTTTCTTTGCCCTAGATTCCTACTCAGAAATGAGGCCCACTGGGACATTCATATCTGCATTTCCAAGGTCTCTTTGTAAGAGCTTATACAGTGCAGAGTGTCCGCTCTGCAAAGGAATGCAGCTACCACAGCCAAGAGTAACAGGTTGATAAATGTATTGCCCTTTGACCAGTACAGCATCTGATAAAAATAAGGCCTTGGTTTTGTTAATGTCATTGATTCCCTCTGCTATGCGGAAAATGACCCCACTTCAATGGTTTGGTTTGTTGATTAAGAGACAACACATTACTTCAGGTTCTTATTTAAACTGTTACATCATTTTCATTCAGAAAAAACTCCTATTCTTTAGAGACATAAGGCTTTATATTTGGTTTGCTACTGAAAAATGACCACTGTCATTTGTCCTCTCTTGAAATAGGATGGCTTATCAATCAGTCTGGCCAAAAGTTTATTTAAAGATTTCCTTCATGCCTGTTTGCTCAAATTCTGTCTGTATGTGGCTATTGCTTGCTGCCCACTTCCATGAACTTCCTCTTTCTCCTTTTACTCACAAAACACCCAGACTTCTATGATGCACATCCTAGGAATCATCTTAGACCATTAGTGGCAAAAGCACAGTGGTATCAAAGCCCTCCAGTGATTAGCCATGTGTGTTTTCCAGCAGGATATGCTCTGTACTCTGGCCTGCTGAGGGTGCTGTGTATTCAGCAAGTCCATGCTGAGTTTTGCCTTTGCAGGTATTTAGGGTGAGAGTGGCAGAAAGAGTTGGTGGACATTTGCCAGGAGGCCTGGGAAAATTAAAACCAAAAAAACCTGGCAAGAGTTGGAGAACATGGAAGCTGAATACAAAAGAAAGAGATTTCTTATTCAGTGGGAATGACAGAATAACTATTTCTACTTAATTAATTTACTTAGTAGTAGCTTCTCCTTTTTTTCCGTAGGATTTTAATACAAGAAGATGAAGATCACATTCTACATAAGTTTGCTACTGGCAGGCCTTCATGCTGTTTCCCATGGTCATCTCCCACCCAACCACCACAATGGACATGATCCAAATGAACCTAAGCACCATATGCATCATGCAGGTGAAGCGATTGCTTGCCTCAAACTAGTTCCAAACAATGCTGACTTTGCATTTCAATTTTTTAAAGAGATTATACTGGAGGTACCTAATAAGAATGCTTTTTTCTCCCCTGTAAGCATCTCCACTGCATTTGCAATGCTGGCCCTAGGGGCTAGATCAACCACTCAGACTCAGATCCTGGAAGGACTCTCCTTCAACCTTACAGAGATTCAGGAGAAAGAGATACAAGAAGGCTTCCACAACCTCATCCACATGCTGAACCATCCTGAGAGCAAAGTCCAGCTCAACATGGTGAATGCCATCTTTCTAACAGATAAGCTGAAACCTCTAAAAAAGTTTTTAGATGATGCCAAAGCTCTTTATCAGCTGGAGGCTTTTACCACTGACTTTAACAATCCCAGGGAAGCTGAGAAGCAAATCAATGATTATGTAGAGAGGAAAACACATGGAAAAATTACTAATTTGGTCAAGGACATGGATCCACAGACTGTAATGCTTCTGGGTAGCTTCGTTTTCTTTAAAGGTAAGTCCTTTAAGATTCACATTCACATACTTTATTCTTATCAACAGATCTAATGTCAGCTACCTCTTTTTAAAATGGGCCTGGGGAAAATTTCTTATGTTCTTTGCTGGGCCAGAAGAGGCCCTAATGGTGTAGTGAAGAAAGTGGAGAGGTGCCAGGACCCCACTCGGCATGGGGAGGCAGCTGGGGAGCACACAGGCTTGGTTCTCTTTGTGGCAGTCACAGGAGCTCTGCTGGAAGCCATAGCCTCCCATGCAGCCTGAGCTGGCTTTCATAGATTTAGATGTAACTCTGATTGCCCCATGTTCCTCTAATTTTCTGTAAAGGCGCTGAGAAGCATGCATGACCTAATCCTTTTAATGCCTTTATTGAAAAGTATGCATGATTCAGTGGCCTAATTTACTACATACTTGAGTTTTTTTCCTATCAGAGTCCTTTATGTATACACACTAACCTACTTATATATGGAAGAAGCTAGTGATGAACAGTGGAGGACATTTTAAGGATCAAAGTAGAAACAAAGTGTATTTCTGATGTGGGTTAGATGATGTGCTCTTAAACCTGACATAACAGCACTCAGATATGAGATTCTACATTAATTTTATCTACAAATTGAGGACTATGATTAAAGTCAATAGAAATGAAATGCATACAGTATGTATATATACAGATGGTGTCAGGAAAGCCCTTAAATGACAGCTTACAGGAAGGCCACTTAGATCACCTGAATAGAAATGTAGTAATAGGTAGTAAAAAAAATGCCTAATTAGTTCATTACTAGCATCTGAAAAATAAACTGAAATTGGAATCTAGTGCACTCTTTTGACCAGGTTCTTGCCTTACTGTGATATACATTTTAAAACATTATGTTGAAGATTTTGAATTTAACAAATGGAGCAATAGGTGACTATTATTCCTAGTGATATAAAATTCAATTTATTATGTCATGGGATATTCAGTTGCATTCTTCTTCTCTGTATCAGGCAACTGGGAAAAGTCTTTTAAACCAGAGCATACTGAAGAAAGGGAGTTCTTTGTGGATGCTGAAACTACTGTGAAAGTCCCCATGATGCACCAGACAGGAAGGTTTGACTTCTATTTTGATGAGGATCTGTCATGCACTGTGGTCCGGCTTCATTATAATGGGAGTGCTACTGCATTTCTGGTTCTGCCAGCAAAAGGCAAAATGAAGCAGTTAGAACAAACTCTGGTCAAGGAAACCATCCAGGAATGGTCAGACCGTCTCTTCAAGAGGTAATCTTTTGCCAGTCAGCTGCAGCAGCACCTATATTTATAGTCCTTTTTTTTTTGGGGGGGGGGGGGGAGTGTAAACATTATGAACTTGCTGATTCTGGGAAATGAGTGGGTTATTTTTGGCTCGTGCACCCTATCTGTAAAAATCGTGCAGCTGGTTGGTATTTAACTATTCTTTTGTTGATGCCTGAGTGACTTGCTCTTCACCCCGTCAGAGTGGAGACCATACTGATGAGCTCCCAGGAGTCCTGAACAGCAAGCCTAGATTGATGTTTCTAAAATAGTCCATTGACTGAGTGGGAAGGTGGCAATTCTAAACCAAATCTTCTATACTGAGGTTTCAGCTAATGTGCTTTACTTCTTATATGTCACTGGCACACTGTGACTCAGACATATGTATAAACCTTAAATAAACCATAACTTGAACAATTTGTAGTAATGCATACATATGTAATATGTCCTACGCAAGTATCTTCCTTACAAGAACCATTGCAGCACATAGTGTCTGTTAGAACAGGCTAGTGATTAATTGTGGCTGTCCTGATTTTCTGGCATTTTCGTTTTGAAACTATAAAAATCTAATGAGGTTTTGTTAGCTCCTACCATTGACACTCACATCAGCTGACACATTTTACAACCTTGTTTGTAAAGGTTTTGAGAAGGAGGATATCTTAGCACCAGTAGATGAGTAATATCAAATTAATATGTGCCTTATTTACCAAGCTGTGCCCTGATTCATAATTAATAAGGCAGTGCAGTTCACACCCATGATTCTTGATGCATCATTACAGAAATGCCAGCACGGTTAATAAAAATATAATGGGTAGCAAACTGGATATGAACTAATAACATGAGGCCTCAAATATGAAAAATAAAAATGTATAATTTTCTTCCTGCAAAACCAGGAAGATCTTTATCTAAATGAATTCTCGGTGCAAGTTCCTCCAAGATCAACATAGGAATGAGTTTTTTCAAAACCAAATGGCAATTTCAGTTCTGCTATTATGCTGATGCGAGCACTAATACACTTTGTCCCATCATCTTCTAATGCACGGGGCAGTATCACATAAACGTTACAGCAGTGCAGTTTGGATCCTGCATGTTTTGCTGTTCAACCCAGTATGTCTCTGGGCAAGACAGCAAAAGACTTCAGCTACCTAAAGGGTAATCACTGCAGCATGTGACTTGAAGGCTCTGAGGTTCCCTAGACAGTGCATGAAGAG
The DNA here is from genome assembly GCF_028554395.1 of Pezoporus wallicus. Lineage (NCBI taxonomy): Eukaryota > Metazoa > Chordata > Aves > Psittaciformes > Psittacidae > Pezoporus > Pezoporus wallicus. The sequence goes on along the minus strand of NW_026638957.1, from coordinate 4,340,077 downwards.
AAATTAAACAGAAAGCATACTAAGCAGGAGCTGCCTACAGATACCTCCCAGTCAAAGGCAAACTCGATCATGGCCAGCCCATGGGAGGAAGATGACAAGTAGAGAATAGGGTGTCCAAAGCAGTAGGCAGCAGGGCACTGGAGCCATGCCAAATAACACAGTTATGCCAGACACACTGTTTTGCTCTAAAGTGCTGGGATTTGCCACAGTACTCCCCACTTCCCTGTGCCACACTTCAGGTCTCCAACTGCTCGAGCAACATGGGCTGCCACCTACACACCTCATCTTCTCTGGCTCTAAGGGAGGGCTCTCATTACTGTCCTCATTTTCAGAATGCTCTCAGATTTGCTGAAGCAAAACACCAAATAGATATTACTGTTATGATGATGATGAATGATGGTGCCTGTATCACCATGAGAATATGCACCAGCAATTGAATTAGTTCTCACACTCAGGGTCCAATCCTCTGGGATTTGGCACTTGTGAGAAGTACACATTTCTCTTACTATCATTTACCTAGGCGAAAAATCCTTTTCACCACCTTTTGTGTTTATCTTCTGTCTAACAGACTGCTGAGCCTCTACTTCCCCAGGTTCTCTATTTCCGGGAGCTATGAAATAACAAATATGCTTAGCAAGATGGGAATTGTGGATGTGTTCACTGACCAGGCAGATCTCTCTGGCATCACTGGCACCCCAGATCTAAAGGTTTCAAAAGTAAGTCCATGGCTGTTTGCCCTCTCCTTTCTTTCACAAACATGCAGGAAAACCCTTCTGTAGTAGCATCTAGAAACACCAGCTAAATACAACTCCCAAATTCCCAGCTTGCCTGCAGATAGGCTCACCCTGGCTTCAGCCTGCAAGCTTACAAGGAGTTTAGTCCTCAAGGACGGTGGAGATTGTATTAGTTTGATGCACGTCTGTTTTTTTCAAAGACTAGTATCAGCCAAGATTTCATGGACAGTATCTGGAACATGAAAGGAACATCAACCTCTGGCTCCTCGAGGGGATCCACTAATGCTCCCAAACACACATTCTTTATCCAATCTTTTAAACAAATGAAAAATAGTCTGGGGCTTTTTTTGAGAGAGAGTTCTGTAGCTCTGTCTTGGTTCTCTTTTAAAGTAGCCATGACTACAACAACACGCTCACACCTCTGCTACCTCTGATCACTTTCAGAGGATCCTACAAAAGCAAGCCTGCTTTAAAAGGATCTGATTCATTTCTCAGGTGGCTGTTCTCTGCCCAGAATGACTGCCTCTTTTCTTTCTTCCTAGGTTGTTCATAAGGCTTCTCTGGATGTTGATGAGAGAGGTACTGAGGCAGCAGCAGCAACTGCTGCTGAAATAATGACAATGTCTCTTCCTCCAGTCATTGAATTCAACCGTCCCTTCCTCATGCTGATTTTTGATAGAGATACAAACAGTACCCTCTTCATAGGAAAAATAGTTAACCCAGCTATCACTAGCTGAAGTGACATATGAGCTCTGCTTGTTGTTACTGATTAAAGAAGATGTGAAACTGCATGACATGATTTATTTTCATTTGTACCAGCTTAGTATGTGGCTCTTTTTTAGCAAGAGTTTTTATTCTATGCCGTTATAAAAAAAATATTGATACTGACCATGACAGTTCCTCAAGAGGAAGCAAGGAAATTGTTTTAAATTCACCTAGCAAAGAATGCCTCTTTTGCTTGATTGAAAGCCAAGGTAAGACCTAAGATTTGCCAGCATTCAGAGAGAGACACCTGAATTACACTGGAAAACTCCTGCTTAATATGTGGTTGTCAGTCAAATGACAGATAAAATGATTAACACTCTTGCAAACAAAGCAGAAATGGCTGTAATTTACCATAAGTAAGTAAACAGGGGATGGGAAGAGTTGGATCAACAATGCAGGGTCATGGGAAACAGAAGCTTCTAATGGAAACAGTACTGGGGATGTCTTCAACAGAGAAAGATATCTGCTTTCTCCACCAGACACCTTTTATCATTTTTGGTATTAATCTAGCAGCAAATATTCCTGAGTTTCTTGCAGCTCGAAACAGAGCAGGAGGATCAAATCCACTCTTGAACCTGAAGACTTTCAACCACATATTGATAAGTTGATGGACTTATATATGGCCCATGCAAGTAGCTGACTTCTCATACATGTATCCATCAGTAGTCAAAAGGAGGATGTAGCTGGATGGGCACATGAAGTAATTGGATGGCAATTACACAAGCATACCATCAGCTTTGTGGAAAACATATAACGAGGGTCTATAAAATGGTAAATACTTCAAGTTCTGCCCTCTTACAGCTGAAAAAGTAGGTAGTGAGCACCCACTAAGCAGATAGCCTGACTCAGGGGGTAGGAGGCACCCGGGTAGGACTTAGAGCAGCTTGAGGGCTGTCTAGTAACCACTTTCAACAGACCTGCCTTGGCAACAGGTACCAGAAAGTGCACAGTTGACCCTTTCTTCCCTACAGTTGTGTTTTTGGAAGGAGATGAAATGATGTCATGGCACTGGGACTCACATTGCAAGGAGTCAATCAACTTGGGAAGCTAACACAACCTCAGCAAGGTCTTGTGTGCCTTCTGTGAAATTAACAGCAAGTGTGATTTTATCAATCTGGTGCAAAGCACTGTCCACTTTCACAGTCAAAAGGAAAACTTCCTTTCTGCTCTGTGGTCTTAGTAAAAAGTTTCTGTTAACTCCCATACATGGTGCTTGACAGTGTTTTTTGACTAAACAGATACAGTCTCTATATAGACAACAACTCACAGACATTGATGGCAGGACTCCCAGTGAAAAGAATGCATGTGCACCACATCATCTTCTCAGTTTCCTCCTGCACTTACCTCCCTCTGTTTTGGTGGCTTTACAGCCTGGCATTGCATCGATAGGGTCAGTCTAAGTCGTTATGGTTCGTACTGTTAAGTGTTGTTGGACAACAGGCATTCAGCAAAGCAATAGCAAAACCTTTAGGGATCAGAAAGCTCAGAAGTGAGATCCTTAGCTATATGTTGAATTTCCTAGAGTCACACCAATTTGCACCAGTTGAAAAATTTGCATAATTCATTTTAGTAGAGCGACCCTCAGTCTACATGAAGAGATGGAGAAGAAACAGGTCCCAGATGCAGTTATCTGGGGCAGCTGCAGGACTAAATATTGCTCACTCACTTGCAAACCATTCTGGAGTGGCTGGAGACACATACATAGAAATACAGCATAGTAGGAGTGTCGTGGTTTAAACCCAGTCAGGTAACTCGTTCATTCACTCCCCCCCCTTCCTTCCCTCCCCCTACTCCCGGAGGGACGGAGAGGAGAATCGAAAAGAATGAAACTCCCACGGGTTGAGATAAGAACAGTTTAGTAACTAAGGTATAACACAAACCACTACTGCTACTGCCAATATTAACAATGATGAAATAACAAGGGAATACATCACCTCACCACCAGCCAACTGATAACTCGCCCCCCCCCCAGCCCGACGAAGCTCTGACCCATACCTCCTCCAACCCTGCAGTCTCCCAGCCCTTCCGGCTAACTCTCTGTTACATCCCGGGCATGACGTGCTGTGGTATGGAATACCTCTTTGGTCAGTTTGGGTCAGGTGTCCTGTCTCTGCTTCCTCCCGGCTTCCCCTCCTCCCTGGCAGAGCATGAGGCTCACAAAGTCCTTGGCCAAACCAAAACATCCTTGTTATCAGCTCTGTTCCCAAGCCGAAAGTCAAAACACTGCACTGCATCAGCTACTAAGAAGGAGAAAAATGACTGCTACTGCTGAACCCAGGACAAGGAGGAAAATATCTCCTATGTGGTTCTGTGGCAGATTTGAAGACTAAGAGCTTTTGGAGGTTGTTAATCCATAATTTGGAAAGGAGACACCTTTCTTTCCTATCTTCAGTATCTTGGTGCTCTAACAAACACACGCCCCCTTCAGGAAGCAGGATATGGAATTTTATTTTCCTCCTATATTCCAAGAAAATGAGCCCACAGGGCCAGGAGATAGGCACAGAGGCAGACATACTGCCACTCAGAACAGGCACTTCACAGCTCATGTTTCCCCTCTCACTGCATCTCCTATATTATTTCTTTGTGTTTGTGAAATGTGTTGGAGAGGGACAGTGAGTGAAGTGTTACCTGTGTGCTGGCCATGCGGAGAGGAGGGATGTCTGCTGTTCCCACAGGGGATTTCCTGCCAATGTCAAGATCAGCTTCTGAGAGCCATCTGCCAGACTTGCTCATCAGGCAACAGCTCCTGCTGTATTGACATAGCGTTGTGATTTTTCACTGCAGGATATGCCAGCCAGTGTTGAAGAAGAGACAGGCACGACACTCACTTAGCACAAAAGAGCAGCAGGCAGCTTGCTCCCTGCCTGCATCTGTGCTGTACTACACTGCTTGTTATGTGGCCCATTCTCATCTCTGCCCCCATTCACCAAGTCCTACTTTCCTAATCCTGATCTCGTCGCTGCAAGCAACACTAAACAGATTTTTCCCTATTAAGCTCACTCTTCACATTTCTTTTTCACAGCTTCCCACTCTCCTGCTGCAGACTGACGTGTTATCCCTCCCACCCACCATCACCATTTGTTTGTGCAGGAGGTGGATGCTGCCAGCTTGGCTGTGCACCTGCTCCACCATAAGGTTTTACTTTTCTCCTTCCCAAAAAAATAGAGGGTGGGAGGTTCATTGCCTCCCACAGGGCACTCATAGATCAGCAGGGAAGGCTGGGCAGAAAGGCAAGATTTTAGGTCACTGAGCTATTCCACGTTGATGTGATAAGCAATGTGTGGATATTAACGAGCCACAGGTGCATCTCAAGAGCAGTTAAGTACCAGGTCCATTAGCTGTTGATACAGCTGACACAGTTATAGAGCGTGAGAATAGGTGATCCCAGGTTTGGGCAACCTGTTTATCATGTAGCCAAGCAGAGGGACCCATTTCATTGATGGCATTAGAGTTATGTCATCAGCTGTAACTTGAGAGCCAAGTACCACATCCCAAGACTGCATCAGCCTTCCTGGCTCACACACTCTCTCTAGAAAGAGGCATTTGGGGTATGTTTTGCTCTTTTCTCACCATCATCCAAAGCTGTACCTGGAGAAGGGAACCAAAACTCATCTCACTTCCCATCCCATGTCCTTCACCCCCCCTACAAAGAAGAATCAAGGGAGAAACTCCCCATTTACACTTCAGGCAGGTTCAATCTGATAGTTGTGTTCAGCATGAAGAAAGGCATGGATCAGCATAGCCTTTAGCTTTGCTAGTATAGGAGTGTTGTGGCTTGTAACACAGCTACCTGCTTTAAGCTAACAGCACAGCACTTGGGTCTCTGCTCTTGTCAGGCTTTGCTTGGACTTGTCCTGGCCTGCCTGGGTTTTGTTTAGCTTCTTTGTTTGTAACAGTAATTATCCAGCAATCAGGTGCTATTACCTAGTTTGTGGTTTGTTTTTTTTTCTTAACTTTATACAATCATATGGTATAACATTTATATATTGTTACATGTATAGACATTTCTGTACCTAGAGGTATGAAGAACAAGCAGTTATTCTGCATAGACTGCAGTGTCTATGGCTCTAGAATGAAAAATAAAGGAGTACAGGCATGGCAGGATGATAGCAGGGGATTGAGAGCACAGGCATAGGGTGATACTGGAAGCCTTGGGGCTATAAAAAGCTCACCAGGGCTAAGTTACTGGTCATCAAAGGACTGCAGTCTTGGGAGCTGGCTAAAACCAGTTTCAGAGATAACTAGGATAGCAGAGATTGAGTTTCCAGTGTATGTAAAACATAACACAGTTAGTAATGTGGACCTGTGAACCAATGAAGGAAGGGAAAGGGGTAGAGCATGTGAGTAAACGTATAAAAATGACCCCAGGCAGACCCCAGAGCGCAGCTTGCACCCACCACCCTCATACTCCTCCTGGCACAGATGCAGGATGTGACTGTCCTGCTGTCCCCTTTCCTTTGTGCTGAAGCTGTTGACCTGAGGAACCAATGGGACAAAAGTTAAGCATAAAACCACAGAATGGGGAAAATACAAAAAAGTTTGTGTGTTAATTTTAACTATGTATAATCTGAACTGCAAGTCTTAGTATTGTAATCACACTAATAATCCTTGGGTGAGACTCTTAAGATTTAAAATATACTACTAACAAATTCTCATCTTTGCATACAGGCATGTTTCTTTTACCAGAACAGGATTTTGAGTACAAGAAATTGGTGGGAATTCAAGCCAGCTACTCTGTTTCTTGGATACAAATAAAATAGTAATATCAGTGAGTCCCATACATACCTGCATAGCACCAATGGATAGAACAGCCTTACTTCTTCATTGCTTCCTATATGCAATATGAAAATACCCCATACAGTGCAAGGTAATCTCTGAAATGAGTGGATCTGGAGGAGGAGCATGACCAGAACCCTGTCCTTTCAAGAAGAGACAGTGCTGCCAGAAAATATAGTGCTCCCCTGACTGAGACTCAAGTTGGTGGCTATTGCAGGCCACAGATATGAACAAGCATGTCTAATATCTCACTTGCTCTCTGTCATCATAATTACTGCAGGATGTCAGAGATGCTAAGGTAGACCCCAGGGCTGGGGAAAATGGGAACGTTCACCATGAAGGCACCAACACCTGCTACCCATGGCTGTCTACAGCTTTTCTTCCCTCTACCAAGTGACACCTGAAGGGCTGACATATCACACACAAAGATGTATCAGTGACAACAGACATGTACAGCACATCTCTTTGGCAAAAGGGGAAAGCAGCTGGCAAGGAGCCCCAGGGCACACCAAGGACCTCTAGGGACCTTTGCCTGGCCTGCCTTCTCATCAAGACCCCTTCCACATGTTGGACCACAGGGCTTCTAGCTCTTGCTCACAGGTGGGGGAAGGCTGGCACAGGACTGTGACATGACCTCTCCATGTCATGGAAGGACAAGATCTGCGCAGCAGAGGGAGGACACCCAGACCACCCTCACTCCCTCTGGGTTCAAGGGGACACCCCCTCGCAGGAGGCTGTGTCCCACAGCCTAGGGACATTCTGGGTGACCACTCCAGGGCTAACAGGCACCCCTCCGCTCTGCTGAGGTGGCCAGAGGACACCTGTCCCATGGAAAATATTTCAAACAGCTTTGTGAGTCTGGAAACTGAGGAAGGCAGTACAACAGGCATCAGTATGACTCCCTTTTCTTTGCCTCCTTATCTTACCTGACTGTTACTCAGTCACTAGACATTTAGCAACTTGACCAAAAGCACTTTTTTTTTTTTTTTTTTTACTGCATAGCCATAGGAAATAAGATTTCATCATTATTTATTCTGTCTTATCTTCAGTAACTGAGCCAATCAGCTGCAGGTTAGTGGAAGGCATCGGCATGCCTCGACTCACTGGCAAGGGATAGTAGCTCTTCAAGAGGAGGAGAAATCACAGCTAAAATCTCTAGTGGGTTGGTTTCTTCATGGTCACTTGGAAAAAACTATTAAAAAACAAATCTTCCCAGGTGTAAAAGACTGTGACTGTCCTTCTGTGACAGCTACACAGAAGCTGCTATGGCAAAACCCATGTGTGCTCATTCACATGTGTCAGAATCACCGCTTCCAGAGTGACCAGACTCCAACCAGAGCTGTCATTGAAACATACAGTTTTGTTGGTGTTGGGGCACTGATGACTATCAGCATTTTCAAGGACAGTTTGTTGCAGGCCAGGTGTGAACATGGTTGTGCATCTTATCGGTCATAGGAGACCAATGTGAGAATCTGGTTGTGTTTGTTGATCTATCTCCAGGCAATTTGAGTATATGGATTTGAAGTACTCATGTTATGGCTGGATCTAGTTCTATCCATTGTTTTATATCCCTGGGTTTGCTATGTTGGTATTTTCTCTACACAGAGAATCTATTTGTTGGCTAAATGATACAGCTGAGAGATTATCAGACTCCCTAGTATGTTGAAATAGCTGGCTTCAAAGTGAGGGAGATAACTGTTTAACTAACATAACATATTTGGCCACAGGTAAAAGTCTAGCATGACTTAATATTTGTATAACATCCAAAACTTTAACTAAAGCTTTACAAATATATACTGGAGGGATTTACTTTCAATATATTCTCAAAATATATCCTGAGTTCCTCACACATTAGTGAGGAAAAGATACACTTCCTGAGCAGCTTTACAGTGGCAATGAGCTCAGCCTGCCACACCGGGCAATGAGGGCGTGGCCATCTTTGTAGCCCACTGGCATCAGTCAGGGATGCATGGCAGACTCAGCAGTCTTCCTAAACAGGCAGATCTCATATACATTACTTCTCAAGAAGTCAGCTTCCCCTGGTCACAGAAGAAAACCTTTCCAATTGTTCCAGGGTTTAGTAACACAAAGTTCAAGAAACAAAGGGTGTGTTTAATCTGGTGGTTGCAGAAAAGTTCAGCCTCCCTGGTTAGCATGGGAGGCCAGCTCACTCTGCTTTTTCCCATGGCCACCAGGGCTGACAATGTTGGGGATAAGCCTGATTCTGTGTGAGGCCACTTATGTTGAGAAATCAGGGACATCCCTACAGTGAAGGCTGAGGATAAACAGGACCTTGGGTGGAAGGAGTGACAGGGTTGTGGCTCCCAAACTCACTGCCAAGCGGAGAGCTGCTGACCATGAGGCAAGAGTTCCCATGTCATCCACACTGGGCCCCTGCCTGTGCTGTCCTTCCTCAGGTAGCACACGGGGACAGCAGAGGAAGCTGTTCCCTTTAACCTGATACAAATAAAACCCACGTATTTCAGATATAGCAACTGGGATCACTGTATCATTGCAGAATCAAAAATAGACACTTCAGGACAGCAGGCACATCTTGTTTTAGCTAGGCTCTGCCGACTGTGTATATCAAATTGTAACTAATGCAGGTTATATTTACCAGCACAGAGTACAATGACTTGTGGAGTGCTTCAGAAAGAGGTGACTCTTACACCACATACAGACGGAGAAGTGACCAAGACTCTGTGACAAGGCTGTCCCATCAGCTCCGGGCCTGTTCTCTTGGTGTCCTAGCATTTAGCTGTGTTCAGTGTTACTGTATTTCTTTCCTGCAGATGAATTCACACAGAAATGCACATGCACACACACATGCTCATCTTTGGTGTATGTTTTGGGAACACAAATGCATTAACCACTGTTGTTATAATTAAACCAAATCACTCTATAGCAGATTGTGGCTAAGACACTCTCAATGAGTCATAGAGATTCTATGAGAAAATGCTTTGCTAGCTTATATCTTTTTTTTTTTCCAGTCTCTCAGGGTAAATTTAAGATAACCTTTATGTTTGCATTGCAGTGAGCATGCTGACTTTGCATACTTCTTCCACCGCCACACCCTGTTGCTTGATTTTAAACTGGGAGACAAATCTCTGGGCAAAGAATCCATTGCACAGCTTATTTTTATTTTCAGCAGAAGTCATTTCATGAGTGCTTAGGACCAAATTTCCAGCCTGGATTCAACTTTTCCTTTTGCAGCTTATCTTGTTTGCTTACAGGCTTTCATGCTTCAGACTGGCCTCAACACCTGCATCCATTGCATCTGCTTGAACTAGATGTGCCGTTTACCAACATAAACTGCAGCATGTGCATGATTAATTACTAAATTGGTCCTCCTTGCCTGAGCAAGGACAGTTAAAACAACAGCCTGCTCAGTGAAGTAATATGGTTATGTCATTATACAATTGCTTCCTACAGAGACTGTTTATGCCACTTTCCTTGGGCAGCATGAGTCTCTCACTGGCCCAGCTCTCAGTGAGAACTCAAAACCCATCACACTATGGCAGGTCTGGGCACACCTAGGGCGAGAACCGCTCTGTTAGGTAAGCATAGGAGTCACACAGACGCAGCAGGGTGATACACCTACTTCTGTGGTTCTGACTAGCAGCAGCAGTTATGAGTTTTCAAGGCCTCACATGTTGAATTTTGGTCAAAAAGGCAGAAACAGCTGTGTTAATTTAAAAAAAATCACATTACCTTCACATTAATACTGCATGCACACAAGAGCAAGGTTCTCCTGTTATATGAAGGATTAGTTTAAAGCCATATAGCTCTAAAGTAAAATGTTTCTGTACAGAAACTTTTGTTCTTTCATAGAATCATAGAATAGTTAGGGTTGAAAAGGACCTTAAGATCATGTAGTTCCAACCCCCCTGCCATGGGCAGGAACACCTCACACTAAACTATGTCACAAAAGGCTCTGTCCAACCTGGCCTTGAACACCACCAGGGATGAAGCATTCACAACTTCCCTGGGCAACCCATACCAGTGCCTCACCACCCTTACAGGAAAGAATTTCCTCCTTATATCCAATCTAAACTTCCCCTGTTTAAGGTTTAACCCATTACCCCTTGTCCTGTCACTACAGTCCCTAATGAAGAGTCCCTCCCCAGCACCCTTATAGGCCCCCTTCAGATACTGGAAGGCTGCTATGAGGTCTCCACGCAGCCTTCTCTTCTCCAGGCTGAATAGCCCCAACTTTCTCAGCCTATCTTCATACAGGAGGTGCTCCAGTCCCCTGATCATCCTCGTGGCCCTCCTCTGGACTTATTCCAACAGTTCCATGTCATAAGAAATTCCTTATTTGTGTCCTAGGTTCAGCAGCAGCAGTCATTTTTTCTCCTTCTTAGCAGCTGGTGCAGTGCTGTGGTTTTGACTTTCGGCCTGGGAACAGCGCTGATAACACCAATGTTTTTAGTTACTGCTCAAATATTTAGTCTGACCAAGGGTTTTCTGAGTCTCATGCTCTTCCAGGGAGGAGGGGAAGCCGGGAGGAAGCAGAGACAGAACACCTGACCCAAACTAACCAAAGAAGTATTCCATACCACAGCATGTCATGCCCAGGATGTAACTGAGAGTTACCCAGAAGGGCTGGCTCTCTGCTCAGTCAGGCTGGGTATTGACGGGTGGTATCTTATTCTTTTCCCTTGTTATTTCCCTTATCATTATTATTATTGGTGGTAGCAGTGGTGGGTTTGTGTTATACCTTAGTTACTGGACTGCTCTTATCTCAACCCGTGGGAGTTACATTCTGCTGATTCTCCTCCCCGTCCCTCCAGGAGTGGGGGCGTGCAGAGAAAGGGGAGGAGTGAGCGAGCAGGCTGCATGGGTTACTGACTGCACTTAAACCACAACAATTTGTCACCTGGCAAAGAATTCAAACTCAACCAAGAAGTCACTCTTATGCTGGAATGCAAGTTTACACAAGGATTTAGTGTAGCAATATTTTCCCATCACAGTTCGACTACATGATTTCCTCATGAAGACAGTCCTTTGTCAGTTAAACTTAGTCTGATACAATGATAAAACATATCTACACTGAAAAGACTGTTGACTTTCCTCTCTGTATTATTGTAATGGTCTGTATCTTACAGGTTTCTTTCTTCAGATGAAAAACACCAGTTTTCTGTCTTCCATATTCTCTTTAGTGCTTCCAAAGTGTCTGCTAGCAGACACGCCTCCTCTGTAGCCCACCATGTTATGCATTATCTGGGAAGAACAATTTGATCTGATAAACAGTAGCAGGAGTATGAGCATCTGAGCACATTGTCACGTATTGTCCACATTAGTCATATACAAGTCTAAGAAGGAGTTGAGACCCGATGCCTGGCACATTTGCCTATATGCTCCTACATACATGCAGTACTGACAAGGTGGATTATCACTGAGTCTGACAGGTATCAAAGTAGGTCCAATGACTATATCCTTACTGTAAGGGACTGCAGAACATCTTTGTGCCCAAACTTAGATTTTCCCGTGCATATTATGGATATGATATGCCTAAGCTATAACTATGGTTAAACTGAAGATATAAGTTTGGGTTTCAAGTGTATAATGCAAAAGACTAAAGCTGTTCTCAAGTGCTCTTTTGATACAAACTCCTCAATTTCATGCTATTACTGCACTGCTATTCACAAAAGCACTTGTGTTCCTGTTGGTCAGAGAGCAAAGTCTTGTTAAATATAGTCACTCGCTCAATCAAATGTAGTTGGAATATGATACTCACCCAACATTATCTTCTACTAAATAGAAATGTTGGCTGACAAGAAGTCTGACTGCAGGACTGGCTGTTCTTTAGGACAATGACTGGAACTTGAAGGCACCACTGCTCACTGAAGAAGAATGGGTGGTGGATGGTATTTTGAACCTCCTGTCAATGCAGATGCTTCCATGCTTATTACAATGCCAAAAAGAAAAATGAATACCTCTATCAAAGGAAAATTATATGATGCAGAAATCTCATATTCATTCTATAATCATCTGCTGACCAAGGTTACTATCATTCTCTATGGAATGACTTCAGTGGGTTGCAAAAATTGTTTCATTATATAGGGAACAAAATAGGTGTCAATCAAAAATGTCTAAGAAGGAACAACTGAAGATGCCCGATGAGACTTTCTGGGTGGTAAGAAGTGTGTCTTGGATGTGTTCAGTGACTTATTCTGATCTGGCCACAGACCCAGGAAGGGTTTGAAATAACACTGCTGAAGACACTTGAAGACACCATTTTCTTTAAAGGGATATATAATACAGTGTATTACAGGCTTTTAAACACTTCAGTTTGGCACAAAATCCTGACTGCAGGAGACCATGAAGCTTTTCAAGAAAAGGCATATAGAGCAGTGCTGATACTGTGCTTATGGCTGTAGCACAGAAAAGCAAGACTAACCTACAGCTGAATCTCCACACAGGCCGTAACAGTGAAGGTGCTTTAAGCTGGCCAATTGTCCACACCCTGCAGGAACACAACTTTCTACTCCAAGTGAGTCAGCACCCAAAGAGACTGCATTGACAGCACCAACCACATGGCAAAATGCTGTTGCTAGGCAAGGAACCTCTGTTCAATTGACCTCTGTTCAATGAAGTCTCAACTTCTGGCAACCTTGATTGTCTACCTTTTCTTTTCCCCTCCTTCCTGCTCTCCCCTCACCCTCTAGGTATGGATACTTACATAAAAATTGCTCATACTCATATCTCACTACTCTCTGTTAACCAGCAAGTGAATATTAAGGTTTCATTTCCCTCCAGCACACTGATGGGCCTAACCTACCAGCATAAAAATATCAAAAAGCAAGCCTACACACTTCTTTTTTAATATAGAAATAGTTATCTGGACCACAGATTCCATAGCTGCTCTGGTGTGGGTTCTCTGATGGCTACAAGAGATGAGCTCATTGCCTTCTCCCACAGTGCAGGCAGTAAAAATATTTCTGACCTAGATCAGGTCATCCAACTTCATGAAATCTGTATGAATTTGGTATGTTTCAGACCTTTATTGTTTTGTCAGTTTGGATGCAAAAATACTTTCTAATTTATGAAACAAAATGGAGAGAAAGTAAAACAGTATGAGACAGAGAAAGTTTAATCTGAGGTTCCTTAAAGAAAACAAACAAGCTGAAAATTCACTGAATCAAAGTTGCAAAGTTGAATGGCATTTTAGCCAGGAAAGCAACTAAATGCTGTAGTAGTCTACAGGAAACCTCTCAAAAGAACTATAAACTTTTTACTCAGTTCCCATAAAGAAGGAGATTCATGCATTTGCTCCATTTCCCGAATCATTTTTCTAATATAAATGTTATTCTCACTAGCAATGTATGTGCATCCTTAAAAAGCTCTATTTCAAAGATGAGTAGGGTTGCTAAGTGATATTAACACTTAAATCAAGGAAATGAATAAATAACACCTCACATCTGGCACTGTCCACATATTAAATGCAATATTCTTATGAAACAGAAACCATATTTGAGCTCCCACACAGCTCACAGACAGGGGTTGCTTTTCATTTAACTATTTCACTATCTAAATATTTTTCCTTATAGGAAAGAAACAGTGGAATTATTAGTTACAATTTTTCAACTGATAATGGATTCTTAGTATGTCTGTTTCTTGAAAATTAATATTATAGATATGATTGAGTGATAGACACAAGTATCCAATGTCTCTGGCCTTACATTTGAGACTGTTATGGTTGTCTCCTGTATGTAGCAGCATGTAATTTATTATGCTTTTAACTCAACCTCACAAGAACTATGCTGTGGCCATATGACAGCTTCATATGGAAGTTGAGGAAAATGTTTGTACCTTCTGAAAGCTTTGTTTATCTGCCCTTGCTTCTCAACTTTTTTGTTTTCAGGTAAACTCAGACATTGTCTTTTAAAAAGGGACTGGTCCTCAGACCAGCATGCAGAAATGAACAGAAGCACACAGACACTGACTTGTCTCATTGAAGATCGGGCAAAGTGCTGAAGCAATTTAAATACAGAAACCAAGTCCTGCAGGGAAACTAACCCCTGCTTAAATACTTTGTGAAGGCACAGCCAGGTAGATACATACTTTCTCTAGGAAGAAGGATTGCTTTTGAATACCCACCACATGCAGCCTACAGGAAGCCCACACTCAAGCCATGAGAACTAGTACCAGACCTGCAGCAGGTTACTGTATTGATATCCATGTTTAAAAGGAAAAAAAAACAAAAACAACCAAACAAAAAAAACCAACCCCACAATGCAGAGCTCTTTGTTATCCACTCTGGCAATGTGGGTAACTAACTTGTACTTGTACTTGGTAAACCTCAGCGCATTTCACAAGGGCAGGAGGGCACCATTTGCTTGTCCTTTACAGAGGCCATAGTGCACAGGTTTCTTCATTGCATCTGGTAATTGCTTTAGACCAGACAGTCAAAGACTGCAAGTCACAGGAACTCAACTTGGTTATCACAGTAATAAGGAGATGCATGCTCAGCGCATGTAAATATGGAATATGGATAGAGGATATTCCAAGTTCAGGTGATCAGAAGTCAGCGATGTCAAAATTTTCTGCCACTTTGAAGATGCAATAATGAGTTCGCCCCCCCCCCCCTTTCAATTCCTGACTTTAAAGTTGATTTTTTTTTCCAGGAATTTAAAATAGGAACACACTTGCATTTCACATCTACGGGAGAAACTGTAAGATGCCCTCCCAAGAGAACAGAAATATCTTCCAGGGCCTTTTTTAAGTTTGTGCCCTGTGTGCTTAAGTCCTGCCCTGTGATACAACCTTAGTAAGGCACAAAGAAGGGCAGATGTTCAAGCACACAAAATTATCCTTCTTCTCCACAAAGAAATAAAGGTTCTGATGACACCTGCTGGCTCCGCAGGGACTAGGCCAACACCAAGCCCCTGCTGCAGCTCTTGGATTCTTGTATATGAAAACACAGACGAAATGAATTATTGAGAATGAAAACATTCCTTTGCTGTGAGTTAGAGAATCACAGGAAACAAGGCTGGGAGTTATTTTAAAAGATCATTTACTCCATCCTGTGGAATAAAGTAGGATTCATGCTACTTCCATCATACCCCAGGCATGATTGTTTTACCTGTTATTTTACAGTTTTTCATCATTTTTGCATTCCCTATAAAAGCTTCCATAGTAAGATGTCCTATTAGCAGACAATTAGAATTTTATTTGTGTGTTCAAGGACAATTAGACAGTGCTTGACTCTGAATTTGAAAATATGAAGGGGTATTTCAGCCATGCATTATGAAATACTACAGCTTTACTGCCTTGTCCATCTTGTACAGTAACACACCCCTCCAACCCCAGTGAGACACAGGAATATATACCTTCCAAAGATGCTTTTACTACACAAATCCTCCCATACGAACAATTGCATAGTCCTAGTTCTTTGCGAAAAGGGTCAGACTTACAAACAGTGTGGAGTCATGAGAGTGTTTGCATCCTGCTGATTTCAATTATAATGTGCAGTCTTCGAGTGGGAGAAGCAGCAGCCACCTTGATGAATCATCTTATTAACAAACTAAGTATATTCAAGAGACTATATAAAGAGCTGGTTTAGAACTGTTAGAGCATGTTAGTTTATGTCTTATGAGTAATTTCACAGTGAAACTTCAGAATAAATACGCATCTTTGATAATCATCTCTGTGTATCTCCTGTACTACTCCTGGTACACTGGTATTTTGTTTAGTCTAAGAAACGTGGAAGAGGTTAGATTACATGCAATGCAAAAAATGTTCCAAATCAACACTTTTTACCTTAATGTTTCTTTTTCTCAGCAGATTCCAGCCTGGACACTGTTTCTGACTGATCTCAACTAGCTCCATCAAGACGGGTGTATATATCCTGTGTCTGCCCTTGAGAAACAAAATGGGTAGCCATTAGCAGGGAACAGAAACTCACAGGGCCTTGAGTGAAATGTATCTTTTGGTTATTGCCTTGTTTGAGCCAGACAAGAAACTTAGTTCCTAAAAACGCTCTTACTGGGAACCTTGTACAGATACACTCATGTAATCCACCTGTTTCCTTCCTGGAACCTGATTTCTTAGTTCTGCAATCATGCCCATCATATCTCATAGACTACTTTGAATCTCAGCTGTGGTCGAGTTACGAATATTGCTAAACTAGGGCACAGCATGTAAAACAGAGGCATTATTTAAGCAAGGACTATTGCTTTACTGAGGAGCTTGTTATCGGAAGGAATTACAGAGAGCACAGAGAACCTGAGCCCAAAACAAACCAATTATTAAGATGACTGATTGCTCCACAGTCACTGAAGGTTTCCTGAATGAGACTGAGGAAAATAAGAGGAAAAACACCCACTGAAGCAGAGGTGTTGTCAGCCTCACAAGAGCTGCAAAAGGAGGAAAGGGGCTTGTAACACCTACCCTCTGAATATCTGGAACAAGCAGCTGAGCCTGATTCTGCAGCAACCCCCCACCACGTACTCAAGAGTCTCAGGGCCTTTTGACAGATTGCTGAGAACCTGGATACATAATCACTGCCAAGTCTTCAGAGTTGTATATGCATGCAAAACCATTTGTCTGTTAGAGAACAGACAGTATTTAGCTCAGCTGCTGACATACCAGTTGCCTATTGCCCAGCTTTAGCACAGATGCCCAGCAGAGACGCAACTGGGCAGCAATACACCTGTATTGCCCTCCCTTGTTCTGGTCTCAGGGGTGGTTTTGTCTTAAATTCTGCCAGTGTGACACACTGGCAGTCCTCTCCCAGTAAATCACTCTGCAAATATGTATAGTTTAGCAGAGTGTTGCCCATATGCTGTGTGGTGTTCTACTGCTCAGAAAGCTGAATCCAAGGGGGGACTGACAATATGAACAGTAGTTGGTGGGAGGAATACGTTACTCTTAATAGTGTGTGGAGGATACTCTAAGCAAGGTGTTACCCAGCATAAAAAATGAGCAAGGGCTTCGTAAAGTAAATACAGAGAAAGACAATTCCTTCAGATCTCTGTACATAGACGAAGTTTATCATAGCAGCTTCATTTTTCTTCCAGGTAAAATAGGATTGATGTACTTTTTAAAGGGATGATGGACTTTTTGTCCAGAAAAGATCTAACTGAGAGATTCAAAGACTTCTTAAAGATTTCTTCAAACCTTTATTTTCACTGTCATTTATAAACAAGACTTTTTGAATATTAAATATTAATATTGTTGGATCTTAACTCAGGCAGGGCTTCCAGTGGTGACCATGCATGTCAGAGTTGTAATGCTAGGGCTAGAAAGAGGTTTGATTGCTATTGTAATTGAAAATAACATTGCTAATTTTGCTGAGCACAAAAGATGGGTATGGGTTTTGTGTACATTGGGTTTTCCTTGTACTGCCTTCTTGAGCCACAACCACAGTACCACAGTCTCCAAAAGATGCACAGATTGAGAAGCACATCTTAGTAATGCAGTTTTGTTCAACAATATCAGATACAGATTTCTTCCAAATAATGAGAAAACACTGGAATTTTAACTCCAACTGAATTAACCACAAATAAATATAGCCTAGGAAGTACAAAAATAAATAAATAAATAAATAAAATCCAGTCTTTTGGACAGAGAACTGAAGTTCTGGGGCATTCACAGTGGGGCTTTTTATGTTTAGGGAAAATACTCCACGATGTTAGGGCAGGGACTTCATTCAGTATGTCTTATGTTCAGATGTTCTTCAATACAACACCTATACTGGGGGTTATCATGACCAAGATTGTTTCTAAAAGGAAGAATATTTTAAAAGAATTTAAACCAAGGAAGAATTTACGTACCTAGATCCTGTGATCTTTCATGTCCCCAGTGCTGAACTTCTTAAGAGCACAAAACCCATAAGTACCCTCCAGTAATGTGTCTTTGCGATGGTGGATACAAACCTGGTCAGACCACAGAGGGGCTATGTTCAAGTCTTAAGCACTTCCTATTCAAATCTTGCACTTTGTAAGCAAACAGTGTTGTCACTTTCATAGAAGTAATCATAGAATCATAGAATAGTTAGGGTTGTAAAGGACCTTAAGGTCATCTAGTTCCAATCCCCCTGCCATGGGGGGGTTGATACTCATCAACAACAAACAAAAGCCTGTTTGCATTGAGTGCTGGATACCCAAATACTTTATGGGCTTTTTAAAACGCCATCCTTTCCTCTCACAACTTTTCCATTTAGACTGAATATAGTAATTTCTTTTTTTTTTTCCAGTGCAGTTGAAAAACAGAGGCTTGTTCCCTTATCTTAAATTTTAAGGCCAAATTCTTTTTCTTTTACAATTCAAATTAGAATTAAATGTCGTGTTTCATTTGCTATTTTAAAAAGTGACTTAAGAACATGATGGGAATGTAGGGAGTTCCATGTTTATATTTTATTTGGAATTAGGCCCGTTATCAAAATAGTGAGGAGCTTAGATCATGCAGACACACTACAGAAATTGCTGAGTAAACTATCTGTCTTAATGAATGTGCATTCCCAACTAATAGTGCTCAAGACCCAAAACCAGACTGTCATATCTGTCCAAGCAAGACCAATTGAAAATTCAAAAAGTTTATTCTTACTTCCCATAGCTCTGTACAACTTTTGCAGGAATATCAGCTTCCCACATTTTGTCTTTTATAACAGAAACATTGCTCAGCACTTATCAGTTGGTTAATTTTGGCATACTGATATGTTACTGAATAGCTGGGGTGTGCTTGAAACAGGGAGTGGAGCCCTGGTCTTTCCTCTAAAGAAATGGCCGAATTGCCGAGCAAGAGAGGTGACAACATCCGTAGAAATGTTCTGTACCTTTTTCTTCCCTCCCTTGTGTTCTCCCCTGCCACGGTGAATAGTGACCTATTCGTTTACAAAAAGGGGTATTTTAAGCAGGATTGGATACTGCTTCCACAACAGAGCAGCTCAGAGCTTGTCTGTAAAACAGTTCTCATGGGTGATCAGATGCGCAAGGCCAAATCCTACAACGGTGCCTGAGGGCTGGATGCAAAGAGTGTGCTGTTCTGTTTCTCATGAAAGATACAATGTATTTACTGGAATATAACCCTTGCTCATTGTGCCATTTATGGGAAACACAATACTTGGTGTTTATAAAGCAGTTAATTTGTAACAGACAAAGCCAGATTATCACTGGTTTGGAAGAGCAAATACTTGTTGAAAAACTTCTATATGGGACAGATACCTTCATCTTGTTTTTAAACGTAGTTGATGAGAAAAGTTACAGGGCAGCTACCTAATAGGTAAGACAAGATTTGTATTAAGCATTTAAATTGTAAAAGGATGGATTATTATATTTATATATATATATACACATAATTTTATATATTTATCACCTGCTCTCTAGATGTGATGTTTTAAATGGTTCTAGATCCTAATCAGCATTTTAATGTATTTTTTCTCTTGCTCTAGTGCTTTCAAAAGAAAAACACATTTGAGCAAGAAACCTCTTGATATCTGAGACTACTAGAAACAAGTATTTCTTAAAATGGAAAGAATGTTCACTTTGCTCTAATATTTAATATGTTTACTAATGAATTGTCTACATTATGCGTAAAGTGAGTTCTCTAAAATTAGCTTCGCTCAGGTCTAATAATTCAAGTCTATAATGTGAAAAATACATCACTTTATTGTTTTCAGAACTGTTTTTCCTAGGCCTAAGGGACATGCTTTATTTCTAACAGTTACAAAAGGTAAACGGTAAATGATAAAGCTGCTGTAATGGTAAGTTTAATTTCTCCTAATCTCAGGTTTGCACTGAATGCTTAGTGCAGTTGTGAGGTTCTTATTCCTGTGATATTCGTAAGACCCAAACCTTTGTGCATACCTGAGGATGCAGGACTCTTCTATGTGCTGAATGGTCTGGGATGTGCCTGTAAACAAGGGCTTCTGCGCTTGTCCCATCCTGTCAGCATGAAACCTATTCGTTTTAGGAAAGCAGAGTCCTCTGAAAGTCAGCTCATTGCTTTCCCCATTAAGTGCCTTCACATCTCCTGGGGGCATCTGGTGACTTGCCAGAGCTGTGTACTGTCCCAGACCTCTCAGAAAGAGACACAACAGTGACATCTGCCAAATATGACACTGTCAAGATGTGGCATGGATATTGCACCATGCACAGAAAAGACGATGAAGAGCTGGTACTCTGCAATGTCTTGTGAGCAGAGAGGCCTGATGCTCTTGTAGACACACTGCTGCTGTTGCAGAAAACCCTTTCTCCATGATTGAACGTGTTCAGAAGCAAAAATTTGCAATCCCTGACTCTTTGATAGAGCTGACTCTGCAATGTGGAAGGATACCTCTTTGAAGTAGGGATGACTCCCAGGGGAAAGGACTACTTTTTTGCTGCCAGGGCAGGCATAGCACTGTGGCAGGAACAGTACCTCAGTGCCTGTGTTACTTCCCACAGAAGTGGGTCACTGCATAAGGAGCAGAAATGGCTAGCAGTTACTGTACTAACTCTTAACAGCACTGCTTGTAGCTGGGAGAGTAAATATCCCAACCATGCAGAAGTCACATGCACTGTTTGGCCAGCAGGGTAGCAGCTGAAGTCATCCCCTTCTCTATTCCAGTCCTGCAAATCCAGGTACTGGGAACCTCACTGAAAATCAAGCAGGAATTAATGGGAAAGAAAAAAAATAAATAAATCAGAAAACATTCACAACCACAGAACGCTGCATATTTTACTCTGTTTCCTGCCATGCACTCAAGAGGAGGCATAGCATTCAGGGATTTCAGTGCCTCCCAGTCTGTGTTGCACCAAGTACAGAACGTGACCTATTATCTCCAGAGAAAATAGCACGCCTCCCGACTGCCAAAAGCACCCTGTGACTTGGCACCCAAATGTTTTAGGGCTCACATCAACATACCTTTCCAGGACAAATTTCTGCAGACTGAATCAGGCAACTGTGAAATTCAGCTGAACTCAGAATAAACAGCAATCAAATAAAACCAAGTTTCCCATATGCCAAGTCAGAAATCATACAATGACTGTAATTTGCTGTTACAGATCCTTAATGTAAAAGGAGTAGTTAATAGATGCCATGTGTTTTCTAGATTATTGAAACACTTACTACTTTAATGATGGCTGTATAATCCATCTTTTCATCTCATTTATCCTTTTGCATGGCACTGCTAGACAAAAAGATTCTGTGCCGGCTTGGTGGTCTTGAACATCCATTTACAATTTACAATTTGAACCTCCAATTTACAATGGGAAAATGCATTTTCGAAGATTATGGCCATTCAAAATTTTTCCATAAATTGCAATTCAACACTGTTGTGTGGGAGAGAAGTTCATATATTGCTTTGATGGAAAGATGAATTATAAGCTTATTTGCATTTTGTGCTTGAAAAGCGTGTGTGTGCAAATTTACACATGCAATGTCTCAAGGCCATGCTGGACGAGGCCTTGAGCAACCTGGCCTAGTGGGAGGTGTCCATGTGCAT
Organism: Pezoporus wallicus; assembly: GCF_028554395.1. NCBI lineage: Eukaryota > Metazoa > Chordata > Aves > Psittaciformes > Psittacidae > Pezoporus > Pezoporus wallicus. Next base: position 4,318,372 of record NW_026638957.1, on the reverse strand, counting down.
GGCAGGGGGGTTGGAACTGGATGATCTTATGGTCCTTTCCAACCCAAACCATTCTATGACGCCAAAGTTTTCACGAGGCCTCCTGGAAGATGTGTAAAGTCCTCTTCAAACATTTTGTTAAGATGAGAGATCCTGTATTAACTTTGCTCAGAAATCAAAATTTGTGTAAAAAATTGTAATTTTAAGCACAGAACAACTGTTTTGTCCTTGTGTTATTTGACACTGAAACTTGGTATTTTCAGAGCTGGTACTGACAAACCTGCTTCAGAATTTGCTGGACAGTAAGGGACGAAGGAACAGGGAATCCTTTGGCATATAATCAGGAGAATGATCTGAAGGGATTAATAAATAACCTGTAGCAGAAGGATGAAAAGTGAAATGAAATTATGAAAGGCAAGCATGTAATCTCACCATATGCTTCCTAGAATTCCTGTGCTTATAGATGACAAAAATCTAATTTGAAATCTGGGTATCATTTTGCAAAGGAATTGCAGGTTGGCAAGTGAAAAATCAGGGACATACTTCTTATGTGAACTGCCAATACCAAAAGATCATGATACATCTCTGGATTCACTTCATGATGTTGGAAAGTTCTCTCTTTCAATTATCTAAATTTGAACTTTCAGATAAGAACTAGATCTTAGGTTTAGAGTAATACACTGAAGATGCAGGAAGACTACCTTGCCACATCTGTGATCTTTTGCATTTTGAATAGAACAAACTAAAAAGTCATTGTGGTGCCCTTTTTTTTTTTTTTTTTACTAGGAAAAGGAAAGAGCTCATTACTGAATGTCAACATGAAAGCAGGATTTTATCTACTTCTCTTAAGTGAAGTATGTGTTGAAATCATCAAGTCTGGCATCAAACCTAACATTCCACAGAAGGAAAAAGAGAATAATTTCTTGGAAAAAAAACAAAAAAGTCACTATTTCTGAAGAGTGGCATCATCACAAAAATACCTCTAAGCCTTTTGAAGACCAAAGTCTTGAAGAACTCACTCTTTACAACTTCACTGAAAAGACTGCAGATTTTGGATTTAACCTATATAGAAAAATTGCAATGACACATGATAACAATGTCATCATCTCTCCACTTTCTGTATCAGCTCTCATGACTGCATATATGCTGGCAGCCAAAGGGGAAACACACAGACAAATAGTAAAAGGTCTAAACCTCCATGCTTTGAAGGACAAAGTGGATCACCATCATTTACCAGCTTTGTTTAAACAACTGAAAGATAACATCACAATGAATGAAGAACTTCTCCTTGTGCAAGGTACTCTTTCTTTTATCCAAAAGGACTTTAGACTCAAGGAGTCTTTCCTCAATTTATCCAAGCAGTACTTTGATATGGAATTTCTGAGAGTGGACTTTGAAAACTTTACACAGGCAAAATTTGTCATAAATCAAAACATTAACAAAAGGACCAAAGGAAAAATCCCAGAGCTTTTTGAAGAGTTTAACCACCATAATAAACTGCTACTTGTGGACTATGTTGTCTTTAAAGGTAACTTGTTTTTATTTTGCAAAATGATTATTTTATGAAAGAATCAGGACTCTAACTTCAGATACATTAGATGAAGTTTAAAATAATTTAGGTGCCCTGTTTGCTCTATGTATCTACCTAAATTTAGTTTCTTCTGTTACATTTATTCAATAGGAAATGATTTTTCATGATAGGGAACCACAGTTCTTCTATGTTTTCTTTCATACACCAGAGTCTGAAAGAGAACAAAAAGCCTTGCAACAAACATTTCAATCCATCTCCACTTAAAATGAAAAATTCTTAATCATGATAATCTTTTGAATGCTGGATACTGGGTATAAAATAATTGACTGACCGTACACAGTACACAAAATAATGAAAAAAAATCTCTATTTCAGTCGAGAATCTTTTTCCCCAGATGAACCAAAGTAACCCATTATATTACCTTACAGGACAAGGGAAAGAAATACCTGTAGAGGGCAGAGACTGTTCTGTGGAGAAGACCTCTACTGCCAGATGTCTTATGCTCCTTTTTCTGCTGTTGGTTTTTTTCTGACCACTGGCTTAGAAGGTAGATAAAGGACTCCAAAAGGAGGTCCTGGTAATGACAGGGAGCCCACCCTTTACTCTGAAACAGCCATACAGAAGCCAGAGATAATCAGTCAGTAAAAAGCAAAGAGAAAGAGTTAGGGTGACAAAGGGGACAAGAGGAATGCTCTACAGAGAACCCACATTCACAGCCACTACTACAGGCCAAAGTACTCAGCAGATGCCATCCATGAAAACCCCACTAAAATAAATACACACATAAGAACAAAGAAAATTACCATACAACCTCCTTATGGACTAGGTTTATTCTTTTGTATTTACAAAAGTGTAGTTAGTCCAATGCCAAGGTTACTTTCCCTGGCAGAAAGTCAGAGAAAAGAGATAGATGGCTGTGGCTATATTTGAAAGAAACAGCAGAGATCAGAATCATTAGTTTAGAAGAGGTCACATTCCCATGCACCTTACAAATCAGTGCACTACTGAATCCCCATCCAAAATATTGCCTAATTAATTTAATGACAGGATGTTGAACAGCTGGTGGAGAATTTTGGAGAAGGTGATATGTTAATTAAAGATGGATGATCATATGGCATTTAATAGACAAAAATGTTATCAGTTCTGAACTTGACTGGTAACTAATCAATGTTAGGAAAAGATTTCTCTTTTCCTGCAAATGAAGGAGTTTATTTTGTGCATTATTTTTCTGTTGTAAAAAAAAAATTAAAGCACATACGCTAAATATACTGCAATTATTACCCACTTATCCCAGACACAACTGACAGCCACTTCAACTAGATAGATAGAGAAAATATCCTCTACGTTTTTTTGAGTGTTTCTGAACATTTTTTTGAGCAAGTCTGAATGCACAGAATTATTTAATTTTTTTTTTCTTTCCCTAGGCAAGTGGCTATACCCATTTAATTCCAAATTGACAGAAATTGAGACTTTCCACATAAACAAATATAGAAGTGTACAGGTACCCATGATGTTCAAGTCAGACAAAATTAATTCAACTTTTGATGAGAACTTAAGATGCACTGCGATAAAGATACCCTACAGAGGGAAAGCCCACATGCTGATTGTCATCCCAGAAAAGGAGGGAGATTACATTTCACTTGAAGACCACTTGACAACAGAGCTTGTGGAATCCTGGCTGGAAAACATGAAACCCAGGTATTGCTTCAAAACTCACTGGCCATAATATCTTTTATGTCTATTACAACAAAGCAACAAATCATAACAAGGAACTTTCTTCTTGTTTTTTTTTTCCAAACAGGAAAATGGATATTTCATTTCCAAAGTTCAAACTGGAGCAAAAATACAAAATGAAGAAGTTACTTTATGCCCTTGGAATTAAAAATCTCTTTACACGTTCAGCAGATCTCAGTCATCTCACAGATCAAGAATATGTAGCAGTTTCACAGGTAAGCCTTCCAAAATTATTTGCTACTTGGATTATCATAGTACATAAATGGCCCAGGCAAGAGACTATGTCATATACACTTACAGGTGCACTAACAGGAAAGGACCTCATCTGCCAAATATGTGCAATCCACACACCTTAACCAGTATGGATCTCGCTTCAAGCATTAAGTGTACCTAAGTGGCAGTAATATTTCATAGGTTTTCAAAACAAAGTTAACACATCAAAGGAGGAAAGCTCTGCCTGAAGAAGAATATGGTTGGCAAGGAATGAGTACAATTGAACAATAACAAGAGCAAGAAAGACATTGAAAATGACAGTCAAATTGGAAAAGCCAGAGGGAGGGAGGGAGCAAGAGAATGAAGGAAAGAAGGCAGAAAGTGAGGGAAGCAGGCAGGAAGAAAGGAAAGAAGGAGGGAAAGAAGGAGAAAAGGAGGAACGGAGGGAGGCACCCTCCCTTCAGGTATTTGTATTCTATCAGAAAGCAAGCTTCTAAGCTACTGGTGATGCTGTTGCAAGTCTCCCTACACCAAATCCTTACAGAAGCCTTTGTGATTTGCCAAAACTGTTAACAGGTGGTATGATAAACACCTCTATACAAGTTGCAAAAATACTAAGCCCTGAACTAGAGTTTTTAAAATTGTGCTGGTTTAACAAAATAACCTTTCTGGTAAAACATAACATCCTAACAATAAATATGTAACAGATAAAATCACAGTAATTTTCAGTTTGGTATAAACTATCTCACTTTTGTGAAACACAGTGGCAATCTGCAATGCTTTTCTCCCTTTCTCTTAATCATACAACTATTTCATGCTGATTGCCAGCAGTTAACTCTATTGAGTTATGAAAAAATCACACTTGAGTAAGTGCTTGCTGAAATTCAAAGTAATATATTCATCAGCTACAAAGTGCCAGAGGAGCATCCTGTCCCTGTAAATAACGGTATCCAGCTTCATTATTTAAGAATGTTTAGCAGAGAGCTCAACACTGATGAAGTCCTTCAACTGCCTTTACATAAGTCAGTCTTAGAATTAGGAGTCTGGGAGTTGGGAACGCACTAGCTGCCTAAGCAGCTCACTGATACAGATCCAAACACAGAGACAGTGCCCAGAAATACATGCAAGCTGAAAGAACAAAAATGGGAAAGTACTACACCTTGGCAGGCCACAGTTTCAATGGGGAGGGAAGATCCTCAGACCAATCCAGGATTGTACCTCATTGCTTTACATACTTACTCTGTGCTATGAAATATAGAAATTAAAAAAATAGAGGAAAAAAAAAGCCAAGATGATTGGCAAACTTGCCCAAGCTCTCACAAAATCAACTGTGAATTACATATCCAGACAGTCAGTTTTTGTGACTGATGAAACAGACTTCACACTTTTGAGAAACTCTCCCTTGTTAGATGTCAAAAAGGAGCACTATACAAATGCAATGGTTGCTTCATGCTACCACTTGCAAGTACAAAACCTCTATGCTCAGAAATGTAGAAAAGCATACTAGCATCCACACTGTTAAGTACTGTGGTCACGGTGGTTGTACTATCCCCTCTGCTGCTAAAGTAGACAGCACAAGGGTCTACCAGTCTAGCAGACAGAGCTAGATTGCACAGGCCTACTCCTTGTAATCCTTAATAAAAGCCTATTTAAACTGAGCGCCTTGCACTTGGAAAAACATTTGTCATGTTAATATTTATCTCTGTCACATAGCTTATTTCTAAATTGCATTTCAGGTTGTCCAAAAGGCAGTAATTGAAGTGGATGAAGAAGGAACTGAAGCCACAGCAGCTAGTGGGTCAGAAATAACTGCATTCACAGTGCCTCCTGTCATCAAAGTGGACCGACCATTCCTTTTTATGATTTTTGAAGAAACTTTTAAAACATTACTGTTCATTGGCAGGTTAGTTGATCCAACAGAAATGTAAATAAAGAAAGCACTTTGCTTACTGGGCTGTGTAAGAGGCTTTATTTCCATTTGTCATGGTCTAACCCCAGCTGACAACTATGTATCATGCAGCAGCTTGCTCACTCCCCTTCGTCCCCCTAGTGTGATGAGGTGGAGAACTGGAAAACTGTAAAATCCATGGATTGAGATAAGAATAGTTTAATACTTGTAATAAAATTTAATAAGTGTAATGAAAAGGGAGGTAACAAGAAGAGAGCAAGAGGAATAAAACCCAAGAAAAGGAAGTGATGCACAATACAACTGCTCACGGCCTGCTGAGCAATGTTCACCCTGACACGAGCGGCCTCTTCTGGCCTCCCCTGGTGGCCATATATACAGGGCATGACATGCCTGCACGGAATATCCCATTGGCTGCTTTAGGTTAAGTGTCCTGTCTCTGCTCTCTCCCGGCTTCTCATGCCCCTCCTCACTAGCAAACCATGAGAGACTGAAAAGTCATTGACCAAGGTAAATGCTGCATAGCAGCAGCTATACATCAGTGTGTTATCAGCATTATTCTCAGACTAAAGCCAAAACACTGCACTGGGCCAAGTTACTAGGAAGAAAATTAACTGCATCCCAGCTGAAACCAAGACACTGTTTTATTAATTTACATTAGAGTAAAAAGACAGTGAAATATGAAAATATAAAAACCTATTTCGTCCTTCCAGCTAGCAATAGGTCATCCTATTTATATTAATGCCCAAGTAACAAGCTAAATTCACTAAGGCCCAAAGTGAAAAAATCTGTCTTGTAAAATGTACCCTGCAGATTAAAAACTCCCAAGAAATTAAAAATAAATAGAAAAAAAAAAAAAGGCAAACACAAAACTGAACTTTGGAAATATTCAGGAAGCTTATTCCTGAACACTGCAGGCTTGATATTCCTCAATATTATCTTCTGTTTAAATGAGACTGAAGAACCCACTGACCTCAGTGTTAGTTGAATTTTGCCACTTATAAAGAAGCAGGATCAAGCCCTAAAAGAGAATTCACCGCCTCTGCCTAGAGGTTTTATTATTGCAGAAATTACACTCAATCTATCATGAAGTCTGCAGTGGCTTGGAGTGTGACCTCTTTCAAAGTGTTTATTCAGAGTATCATTTTCTCCAGGTACTTGGTGTGTCTGCTTTTCAAATATTCTTTCTATTAAAGACAAAATAATTCTGAAAAATAACTCAGATATTCTGAACATGTAAAATCTGAATATGGACTGCTTTATAATACCAAGAGAGGCCTCTCCTAAAATCAGAATTTCTGCATGCATTATCATCTAGATGTCAGGGTGAACTACATAACAGGACTCTATGTCTGAATTAAAACAGACTTTGGCAGGAAAAAACACACTTCCATAAAAGTGGAATAAATCTGTTCACAGAGTTGATCCTAAAATCCAAAAGGAGCAGCAAAAATGTTTCAGAAAAATATTTCTATGATCAAGATACAATTCACTCTATTCAAGCAGCGCAGTGATTCCAACCAAACAGCAAGTATTTAACATTTAGTACATTTTTAATAGCAGCAGTCCTATGTATTAAGCATGGAACAACGTGAAAAGCTGCTTCCAGCTATATCTAACTAAAAGACCTAAACGTTACTCTACTTGCTCATACAGCCTTCACAAATAGCTGCCCAAAAGGGGACAGAAGAGTTTTCAAGATCATTTGACATAGAAACTTCAAAGGTGTTTATCAGTAAACACACACAGACAGATGCATCTGCAAGAGAAGATGCAGAAGATATATTACAGGGTAAAGCTGATAAATACCTCTAAAAATCATGTCAGTTACCACTAGAGGTCTACCCACAGCAACTGTGACACTGGTGTAGGCCACTCGCAAAAGTATTTAGCAGACAGATACTGGTATCTGACTAAAATACAAAGGTGCATCTAACCTAACTCCACATTGCAGTACGAATGTACCAGGAAAGAAAAAGAATCACTCATTTCTGTTTCTGAATGAGTAATTGGAGAAATGCTGCTCTATATAAGAGCCACCTGGTTAGCACTGCACAGTTGACTTACAGCTGTTAGTCTGAGTTGCAGGTAAAAAACAATGCTGCAAAAGGGTCAGATGTATTGGTGCTGTCCAACAGAAGTAACCCAGAAGTAAGCAGCCCCAAAAAAGATTTCTGGGATGGAGGTCTGTAGTGTGACAGACTTATGAAGGTATACAGAAGATGTCAGGTGCATTGTACAAGGAAGATGTGCAGACCAAAAAATTTCTAAATAAAGCAATTAAAGCTTACATAGCAGGAATTTAACACACAGTAGGGTTATTGAGTGGAGCATGTGTTATCAGCATTAAATTAATTAACCAGTTAGAAGTGACAGACATATGACAGCCAATAAGAAACAAAAGACAGACTGTATTAGAACTCATCACATGCTTATTAAGAGAAGAAATAGATTGGATTCAAGTTTCTGAACTTACTTGCTGTTCTGCATTGCTCTATTAAAGGCACTGGAGGGTTAAACACAGTTTTGAGTCCTGTTCTGCAGCTAGCCATTTCTGATCTGAGTTTGGTCCCTGGCAGAAGTCAGACTGAACAGATTGAGCAGTCTCCTGCTGCCCATGGGTGAGCAGCTGTAGCTGGGATGTTAGTTGTCCCTGGGGAACTGCGAGTAACTGTTTTTATTAATGAGACAAATGCAGAACCTAGGAGGAGCCAGTATAGGTCATCTGTGCATCTGAACCAATACTGAATGTTAAACACCATAATACTTGAAGAAGCCTTTAAAGAAACCTGTGATTTACAAGATCCTATGCCAGGCAACAGAACAAACAGAAAACCTGAGTGTTTTCACAGAATCCAAACAATGTCTGTGACTAAACAGAGAATACTCCTATAACCAACTGCTATCTAAGAAGCTTAAGAATTCAGACAGCAAAACACTGCTAAATCCAAAGACACATTTCGTACTTCACACAAGACCGCATACATCCAGTGTTGTTATTATTTTAAATACGGTGAATGATTTTATTTATTTTAATTATAAAAGATGCCCTGAGAGTGCTTTTTTTTTTTTCAAGAACATGCATGTACATCATTGTCCTACATTTTATTTTGAGTAAATCATCATTCATATTTTTACATTATAAAAAGTAATCACACACGCATATGCATTCACAGATCAGATCACCTTTATCATACACCAATAAATTTTAAAAACCACATATTTCTGATATCAATATATTTATGCTTCTTCCATTCTGAAACAGAGAAGCTGACAATAGCTTCATAAGCTTTCTCTTTAGTATTGGCATAAGTAGAACTCTTTAAAACAGAATTGCATGTTTTCCCACAGGCAAATTTTGATAGAAACATTAGCATTAATACAAACAAATGCAGATGACATCACTGAAGTATGATAGCTTGCAATAGCAGCTGATTAAAAACTAGTTCCAGCATTATAAATTATTCAAGTGAAAATACAATCTGAAATACTAAAAAGTAAAACAGGTATTTATACAACAAAATTTATGAAATAAAAGGTTTTTTATATCATCTGAAGACATCTGCTTTTAGATTGCTTTGAAACACACAGTATTTTTATGAACTTTACTTAGTACTTGTAAAAACATTACCTCCAAATTCACAGCACAATGCTACTAAAGTTTATGATACAGACTGATCAACTGTTCTGGACTTTGGTCTTAAATTAAGTTTGAATATTCCTTAAAATGTGGGATTACTTTTGCATATTCATTACATTTCCTTCTATTCCTTGCATAAAACAAGGGTTCTAAGAATTGCTGAAATTGTAAATTAGCCAATTAAGTAATGAACATGTGTATTCTAAATCCAAGAATTTGAACTACAAAGGCATAATTGAAGAAAACAAAATCCTCTCTTTACCTGCAGCAGATTAAGAGTACATAACTGAAGTTATATTTCATAACATTTCACTACAACATTAGCATTCTGCAACTGTTACATTATTTATTGGAACCTATTTTACATCTTGGGATTTTATTTAAAAGACTATAAGTTTGAACATTGCAGGATGCATTTTATTCATTCCAGGCATTAGAGAGTCCTTCTGCTGCTCCCACCTTATCGCACCAGAACGCTGCTTCTACCACTTTCTGGTTCCCTTTTTTTCCATCAGAAGATCTTAAAGAGTTTGATTTTCTGGATTTTCTTCATACAAAAGAAGAAACACACATAACATGTTTTTGCTATGTTTTTAAATAACATAAACTGCTATTGTGTGTAACATTTTAACACAACTCTTAGCTGCTGTACTTTAAAAATTACTAGCTGCTCTAATGTACCCACTGAAGAAGCCAAATGGACACATTCTGAGGGCCTTCTTCACAAGAAGGGTGTATTTTTCTCCATTAAGCTTTGTACAGAAGGTTGTGTAGAGGTCACTCTAAGTGAGATGTTAAGGTAGTCCAAGAAGTCTACTGGCTGCTACAAATAATGCCAGAAGTCTCCATCTTAACCCATAATAGTCTGGGGAAAGTGGAGATGGGCGAGAGAGAATACGATTTATTCCTAGGTATTCTGCTGACCATGTTAATTGGGCAATTTCTGATTTTTCATAGACTTAATTTTTAATCTTTAAATATACTGTTCTCAACTTCATAATTGTAGCTGTGTCAATTATCAACCCATTTTTATTGGTCAGAAATATGTCAAAGACTGTATCTTAACATTTAGAACACTATAGTAATATTAATTTGCATTGATATTTTACAGTACCACTTACAAACAACACAATATATTGTTCTGTTTCACATTTTTTTTTAAATTGCTGATGAAACCCATCATGATAATGTATCAGTGTCAGAGTACCTACTAGCTTCATCTTAGAAATGGGACCCAAACCACATGCCAGACCCACTGGACCTCAGAAATCTTAGCATCTTGAATAGCAGGATGAAAACATGATTAGAAGTTTTAAGTAGCCAACTCAAAAGTGCAGTAGATCAGTGGCAGAACTACTTTATCTTGTGCTCAACTTCCTAAGCAATCATATGAGTGAATGAAAGACAATACTTTGAAATATTTATGCATATAATGCTTACTAAATGGTCACACACCAATGTGGATGTCTTAAAGGTCAGTTGAGGACATCTTAGGAAATACTGATATGGAATCATAGAATCATAGAATAGTTAGGTTTGGAAAGGACCTTAAGATCATCTAGTTCCAACCCCCCTGCCACGGGCAGGAACATCTCACACAAAACTGTGCCACCCAAGGCTTTGTCCAACCTGGCCTTGAACACCGCCAGGGATGGAGCATTCACAACCTCCCTGGGTAACCCATTCCAGTGCTTCACCACCCTAACAGTAAATATCAATTCATTATTACGAAATTGATTTCTATGCAACAATAAATCTACTCCCACTTTTTAGAGGATGGAAAACCTGTACCCCTCTTTCTTCATTGAAACTGACTTTTTTATTAATATGTGTATATTTAGTACCAGGGCTGATTTTCTGAACAGAAGAAAAATAAGAGGTAGAGCTAAACATGTCTGTAGTCAACAAGGTAATGTGGATAAATGAACTGAACACCAACTATTCCTGTATCTGTACCTCTTAATATCTCCTTATAGAGCTGCTCCATTATCTGATGAAAGTACTGTTAAGTATTGGTCTAGATTACAAAACAGAAATTGAATCGACAGTGCAGCAGACAGTATGCCAACTTGAGAGATGCATTTTCCCATAAGAATATATAACATTAAAACTCCTTTTCAGTACTAAATATAGGTCATCCTAAGCCTGCTCTTCTTTCTCTAAAAACACTATACAGTTTAGGGACTTTCTGAACTAGGGAGAGCATCCAGTTCATGGTGTTTGGTCAGATACTTACTTTCAAATAGTCTGCTGTTAAGGTATTCACCAATGTACCTCAATGGTACACTGAGACTCAAAGCCAAGACTCTTACATTCCACTTTCCTGCCTGAAGACAAAGGTACAAACTGCTCTGTGTGAGTCTTTTTCTGTCCCTTTGTACTCAAGCAAAAGATATCAGTTTTATTTTAAGTGATAGATAGAAAAGCCTTTGCTTTGTGAGTATTAATCCATTTATTTTCCCAAAAATTTTGTGAGACAGATGAGTAATTGGAATTTCTGCAAAAATTTATAGCATTAGAACTAATTTTCTGGTTTTAAATAGAAGGAACAGACGTATACAGTGATTAGAGTGAAAGCAGATGGGGTTTTGACCACACAATTTTTGAAAATATTGAACACTCTATGTCATTTTATGTACTAAAGGTACACGTCCCGCTTACTTTATAGATAGCTGAAAACATCCGCATGACTACTGATCTAACATTGAGTTTGAAATCGTGTGCTTTGAAATTAGTGACCACCTAATGATCGCCTATAAAAAGTCTGAAGTACTGTGGGTTAATACTTAGGAGAAAGCATTAGACTCTGGACAAGGCAGGGGTAGAGCGCAGTTTGAATTGGTACTTTAAAGTACTTGTGCTGTGAAACCACTGACTCAACAGAAACAGTCCACCTTCATTCACCACTTATCTTCCAACCTTTTCTACAAAGAAAATCCAGTTTTAAAAACAATAGGTCACTATGCAAGCTTGATTTTATTCCAGAACAAATTTACCTTGTACAGTGAAGGTGGTAAAATTCCAGCAGAAAAATACTATGTAATCACACAGCAAAAGACTGTGTATCATAATATAATGTACACAAGTAGTTGAACGCAAGCTGTTTAGAGAACAACTTCACATATTTGTTAAAATTTTGAGTGTTTTATTTTGCAATTTGGGAATTTTATTAACTTCGATATGTGAGTAAAGGTGGTGACAGGGGGAGTGTTTTGGCTTGTTTTTTACAGGAACATGAAAACCCCAGAAAGGACCACTAAAAGATATCACTTTCACTATTGTTTTCTCTTTATACCTAGCAAACCAGTGTAAGGTGTTTTCTCTTTCCTGTCTGGTGTAGACTCCATCAACACATCTATCTCAGCTCCATTATCTTTGAGGCAAGTTACAACCTCACATCCTGGACTCTTCTTTTATCCTTGGTCTTTTATACCTATACAGACTTCCAAGGCCCCGGCTTGTATTTCTCCATTTTTTTTCAGCTCCCAGTTCTAGTTCCTATTACATTTAAGTCTACTTTCCCAACCTCCATTTCTTGAAATAGGTGGCTCCTTTCCATTCTCCATTCTGACTTGGCTAAGAAATCAAATCTCCAATAGCAAAGAAAAATCTCAGTTTGAGCACCCAAAATTACAGCCAGTCCAATGACACTAATTTAGAACTACAAGTAATAGTGTGAAAGGAATATGAAGTAGCTGCTAGAGTCTACAGATATTTGACTAAGTATGTACATATCACAGCAAATTTCTAGGACTTACAGTTTTATCACAGGAGCAAAAAAAATCATCTTTGATTTCATTCTTGCAAAATGTTGAACAGTTTAGGGTGAAGTTTAAAGAAAACCAGCCTAAGGGAGGTGCCTAGCATTGAAATTTTTTCATCTAAATGATTAAGGTAAGGCAAAGGCAGCAGCCTTAATGACAAGTAGCAGTACCAGTTCAACATAACTCTCAAACACAAAAATACAGAAGTACATAAAAAGGAAAAAGAAAAATGAAATCATCTAATAATGCATATTTTCTATTTCTCCAACTATAGGCAGCTAAATCACTGTGACTGTAGTTACTATACATCAAATGCAACAACCTTCACTTTGTCACATTCCACCCTCCCCATAATGCTCCAGCTGAATGCAAACGTGCAGAGGAAACAATGCAAAAGACTAACTGAAAGGGAATGCAATCTTAAAAACTCTCGTAATTGCACACATCCCATTTTTACCATGTTTATTTAGTATTTCAAAATCTGGGTGAAGATGTATCATAAATACAGGCTTAATCTCACATGGGTCTCTTCAGTTCCCTTTGAAAAATGTTACCCATAAGCTTGATTTAACCTCTTGTCAACCACTTACAGGTTCACCTTTCGGGTCTGAATCTCCTTATTTCCACTGCTCTTCTGGTCAGCTGAGTTATATAAATTGCAAGAAGAACTGGAAGGGAAGGCAGTATTCCCACTGTTACCACCAGAATGAGTCTGGAATGAATCATCTGAAATAAAGAGTTGCAGTTCAGAAAAGAATTTTGTCTGAAAAATGTACACAGAGAGTAAACAGAATGAGCTGGTTTTCCTGTGGCAATTGTAGCATATTTCCTATGGCACTAATCCAAAAGTTTAACTTTCTGTAACAGAATGGTTTCAACTTAGCATTTCTTCTTCTTTTGTGGAAAAAATGATAAGTAAAAATAACTAGAAGACACATTTTGAAAGATAGGATTAATACATTTCATGTATGAAAACAAGGGTATTTAATTGGCCAGTCTTAAGGTACTTAAAATGTATCTATTTAATCCAAGATAATCATCTATTAGTACTGAATGCAAAAAAGACAGGTTCCTCCAGAAAGCCACTAATCTCATTCCAGTCTTTAATGATCCATACTTTTCAACAGCAAATGCAGAGAGGGGCACTTCCAAACAACAATTTCCCTCTCCTAATTCAAGAGAAGGTATACATAATAACCCTTTCCTCATGTAAAACGGGTGGAGGCAAATTGCAAGACCAACCTTTTTATGACATCCAAAATATCAAGAGATGTCAAGTACATTTTATTTTTACTACATTTAGATATAACTTTAAACCTACATGTAACAAATACCAAACAAAACAAAAACCAACCAAACAAAAAAAAACCACAAACCCAAACAAACAAAAAGCAAAACAAAAAATGCAACAAAAAAAAAGAGAAGTAGGCTAACTAGACTAGCATTTAAGTGGCCAAACATATCGGATATGTATTATTCTATGTTCTTTAGCAGAATGGTATCTTACAGTATGCCTGGTAAATAGGGTATATGTGGAGCCCACATATTCAGCACCCCCCCAAAAAAAATCATATAAAATGTAATGGAATAACCTACTTACCAGTAAAGGATAACATACAATTCTTTCCCATTCCTGATACTGAACACGTGTATCCTGTAGCAGAGCTTATACTTAAAAAAAACAAACAAACAAACAAACAAAAAACCCCACAAATAAATTAAAACCAAACTGTTTATTTCAGAAACATGTTTCTCCCAATTGAATGACCCTGCTCTTTATATAAAATTGGAGGTTATTTATGAGTTTATATAAAAAAATTAAATGAGAAAGTTATGCTGAAATTTCTTTAGACTTTGCAGTTCATATTGAAACTTGTTTTACTTTTGATAAAAGGTGACATATTAACTTAAAAGGAATACATGAGTAGGACTCAGCATGCCTTAAAGTGATATATCTTCCTTCAGTTCAAAACTGAATCAATTAAACAAGCTGAAAAGTAAGGTCACAATTCAGCGAGCACATCACTACTTTTATAGAGCCTTATGCATATAATTTCATAACATTTGCCTATGAGGTAAGGAATGAAGATAATAAAGATACTTAGGACACTTGTCTAAGGCGTTGTATTTTGGATGTAGTGCTTGAGTACTGAAAGACTGGCTTCGAACCAACTTGGATTTTTTGTCTTCTTTGCCTAAAATTGTAAGTAGGAAATTTTTTTTAACATATATATAATTGCATTTCCCCAGTAATTAAAATAACTTTTAATATAATTTTCTGTCAACTTTTGCTAGCTGAAGGAACTGATTTAAATACTTCAATAACAATAAATAAACTTTATGTCACTTATTTATATAGTAAAGATTAAACTAAAACTAAAAAACATAGAAAACATTCAGTTCTAGGAGTGGAATCACTTCCTATGCATAGAAGGTTAAACTAGCCCACAAATCCCAACAGCAGCTTTGCTGGGTTTTAACCTGCTGATGTGACACCAAAACATTCTGGAAGATTTTTAAAGAGTTCTTACCTGCTGATGTAGCAGAAGAGCTTCCAGGAACAGAGAGCGTGATCCTTTTTGCCAACACTGATGAAGTTTTACTGTCTCTGCCTAAAAAAAATCCAAGTATAAATACTCCTTTCTTAAAGGTTAACTTTAAAAAGAGAAAGATGTTGTAATGTATTACAGGCCTGGGGTAAAGAGCAATAATATCAAATCCAGTGCTACTAATATTTCAGAAATACCACGGACAAGTACGTACACTACATGCTAAAATTAAAAATACCAGAGAACTAAAACTGTCATGTGTTTTATTAATAAAGCCAAAAGTCTTCCCTCTAATAAAATGAGGCCAGTATTTATAAGTATATTTAGAAATATATAGAAAAAAAGGTTTATTGCCACTTTTTAAAACTCTATTTACTGTATAAATTGTTTTTTCTCTGCTCCTTTCTCCTACTTTTGCAGAAGAGCAATACATGCACAAACAAAATGTACACAAATAAACTTACGTTTCTTTTCAAATATTTTGTTATTAATATTTGTAGATCTTCCTTCATTTTGCTGCTTCTCTTTTTCTAATTGTTCCTAAAAAATGGATAATTTTCTTAGTTATTCCTCAGAAAAAAATAAATTGTGTTTCCAACTGGGAATTGCTTCCAAATCACCAAAATAACAATTTCTTCTCTCTCCAACTTTTAGTACAGCCCCTAGTGAATATTTTGATAACCAATCAAGTAGAACAAAATTAAATCAGGGTACATAATCTATATAAATGTCACATTAAAAAATGTTGATTGTAATTATGAAGGAACCTCAGAGCTGAGGTTTTGCATTTGATAAGCCTTTATGAAAACAAAACCAAGTATTACAATTGTTCAAGTATAGGGAATTCCGTTGCCCTTCTGTAATATTAGCTAGCCTTAGAACCTTTTGAGAGTACATTCATAGACAGAATGTAGTGTTAACACAGCTACATCAATAACTTCAAAAGCCAATACTTGCTTCTGGATTGCTGCTGAACAGACACCACTCCACCTTCAAAATGCTATTTAATGTTAGCTTATTTTCTGTACTATGTTAATAATAAAAAGTTCCAAGTGAACCATAATTGTTCTACTCTATTTTTATTTTATTTTTTTTCATTTCATTCTAATTACTAACAAAGTTAAAAAAAGAAAAAAAAAACATTCAGGTCAAGGTTGCTGTAATATAGTTTCTATTAAGTCACTTACTAAAATTAAGGAAACATATTAACATATTCAGTATTAAAATCTGCAGCACTCAGATACATAAGTAGGTTCACCCCTTCCTCATTTGTTTGCAACATAGAATAATCAGGGCTGGAAAGGACCTTAAGATCATCTAGTTCCAACCTCCATGCCATGGGCAGGGACGCCTCACACTGGACCATGTCCCCCAGGACTTTGTCCAACCTGGCCTTGAGCACTGCCAGGGTGTCACAATATACTGTATACATCTCCAGTACCTCAAAAACATGCCTCTCACAGACAGTGCTTAATGAGACCTTTGTGATACAGAAGGTATGCCCATTTCAGGGGTGTATATATATATATATATCATAAAAATACAGGTGCTCTTCTAAAGTCTAGCTGCAGAAATAGGGTAAAAATTGTCATTACAAAATACAAGGTAACAAAGAGCATACCAGGGGCTATTTTACCACATCCCCGGACTGCTTTAACCACAAAAACATTTATTTTAACTACCTAAAAACTGCTAAAGCTAAGTTCAAGTCTTGAATATGTATGCAGGTCTTGATAACAAAGCTTGAACCTTCGCTACGCAAGAGAAGACATGCAGCACCTACTGACATCAGCGGGCCAGAAATACAGGCTCTGTAGAATCCCAAATTGGAAAAAAAGTGGGTTTTGGACAGTCTTGAACCTGTTCTGGTTTACTACAGAGCAGCTTCATTTTCTCAAATCAGAGAAACCATGATAATGAAATTTAGCCTCTTCTAAACCCTATCAGCTTCTTAGCTTCTCCCACCTTTGGGTGGAGAGGAGCTAGCGGAAGAGAGGACTGCAGTAATCTCATCTAGGGTTTGTGAAAATGTAGTAGGCTAAGTGGCGAAGCGTCTGCTGCAGCTCTCACTTACAGACATGACTGAAGATAGTTTTTATGAGCTGGAAAACTGTTCTGCAGACTTCTCTTCCAAATCCTAAGTAAGTAACTTGAAGCACCTTTTGCTCTATACAACCTGCACTAAATCTCCCTCCTGAGAGGCGGCACATATCAGTGGCCTTTTTTCTGATTAACAAGAAAGCCTGCAACACACAGAGCCTTCTTTGGCTTCCTTGGCACAAATGTTAGGGCATTCATTGCTTTGCCTATGGAAGCTGTCTGTCAGTTCTGAGATGTTTCATCATTTGATTTATTATGTTAGACACACCTGAAAAATTGCTAAGCTCCCGCAAAAAGATTTCATAAAGTGTGCTGAAGGGCTTGGATTTTAGAACTATCAAGGCATCACAGACGAATATTTTTCAAGAAATTAGTTTGTTTTCTAACTGATACAGTAAAGTTTAGGTAATACAGAAAAGGAAGTCATATGTCATATGTCTTAACCCTATTGTAAATTGTAAAATGAAACTATACACAGATTATGAACCTACAAGGTGTCTTGATAATGTGCACTTCCTCTACCTTAAAATTATTGCCTCATTAATATTTAGCTACAAACTAATAAAAAAAGGACCGATTATACTCATAAGATATACCATTTCCAAAAGGAGATGTTCTTGTCTGTCTTTTTCTTGATCCAATAAATCATTTTCGTAAAATCTTTTCTGAAACTTCAAAATAAAATCAATAAAAAATAAAAAATCACTTTATGAAAATGGGAATTAAAAGTATTTTGTATTAAAGTTACTGAGTACTTACAGCATCTACAGAGATCTCCATTCTGTCCAATTCTAACACCGTCTATAAAGAAAATCAAAACATTATTGTTACTCAGCAGCATACTTTCAACTAAGAAACTGTCCAGCTAGGAAGCTCAGAATAGTCATATTTAAAATTAAGTATGCCTTTTCTTCATTTGAAGCCTATTGCATTTTTTGATACACATACAGTTAAAAATTGTCAGAGAGTATTCTCAGAGCCATGCTGAGACTCACAGACTAATAACTGACAGACTATCTATTTAGAATTCAAACTACACTCAAGGAAAGCATAGAAGCATGAATGGCTGGAGCATGGAACTAGGAACCAGGACTACAAAAACAACTCAGGAATTTGTGGATAAGCCAGGATGCTTCACACCCAGTTTCTCCTGCAGACTGGCCCTATAAAGAAGCCACCTACTTTAGCTACTTCGTATCATGGCTTACTTGAAACTAAGCATGGTCATCCCTAAAAGATGTACTTTTTCATGAATATTCACTGTACAAAGACATTTGTAACATTTCAAAATCATGCATCTGTATATTGCAAATATGTATCTCTAGATACCTCTACCTCAAAAACTTGATCATTTTCACTAAAGTTGATATTTAAACCTATCTTTAGTCGTCTGTTATTTTTCACAAACGGCCATTGAGCTGAAGTCCTGAATTCCAGTCACTATAAAATAACCGCAATATTAGCAACCAAGGAAACACCTGCTCTCAAATTTGACAGAATGCACTGCACTACATCTTCTCTTAATTGTCCAAAATTATATGATAGACAATGAATTCTTTAGTCTCCTGTTCTCACATTAAGAGAATCAACAGAAAGAATAAGGTTGATCATCTTTTAACGATAACCCCAAAGCAAAATGCTGCTGGAAAAGAAAAATGCTTACTCTTTTTACAATAGTCAGGACATCTTTGTCTTTCTCTTGACACAAAAGTTTCCTTATACATAACTCTAACTGCTGAAGTAAATGTTTATCAGTGGGTATCCTCAGAGTAGATTTAACTTTTGGCAACAAATAGCATAACTTCATTCTAAAAAAAGAAACAAGACAGTATATATTTGTCTTTTCATGCAATGTTTAATAATCATCATTAATTTTTGTATTGCATGCTAGCATGACATACAATAATGTTAGTAGGTTTGATTTTCAGAAAATTTTGTTGTTTATGTATTGTTTCCAGACATACTGTAACATTTTCAAAAACTCCATAGGTCAGGAAAAGAGTCCTATATCTGAAAGTCAATAAATATTTCTCTGGTTTTGTTTTGTTGTTTTTTTTTTTAAATGGTTATCATTTTTGTTTTGACTGAGTGTTTGGTTGGGGTTTTTTTGTTGTCGTTTCAGGTTTGAGTGTTTAGGGGTTTGGGTTTTGTTCATTTGGTTGGTTCATTCTGCTAGAATGATAAGCAGACCTCTAGGTTTTCAAAATTATCTACACATTTATTTATCTGTATCAGGTACCTAAATACACTGGAAATCTGGTTAATCAGTATAAAGCAGCCAAATTCTCACCAAAACTCATGTAACTGCACTTCCATACAATTGCAAGGATGAAGGAAACTTTGTGATTGATAACATTTGAAAAGATTTTCTTATACAAATTCATCTTTCTGTTTTCACACATTCAAAACATTTTATTCTTCACAACTTCCATTACAGAATTACACCACTCTGTGAAAAGCTAGAATATCTCTCTATGCTCATTTTAAAATCATGACCTAACAACTATGTCTGACTTCTAAACTTCTGTCCACTATAGATGGTGCATCCTTTCTGTAAAAAGTGTTAGGGAACAATCCAGGAAAGAATTATGACAAAATTAATTTTAATGTCAGTTAAGGATTTACAAGTTATTTCAAGTTTCCATTAAATTTTAATATTGTATCAATAGCGTTTTTAATAAAAACATTTGTTGAAAGCAAAAAAAAATTAAAATACATATCAAATTCCCTTACATTTTTCTATTTTTTAACTTACTTCAACAATGAAATAGAAAACTTTAAAATAAGGTAAAACCGATGCTAACTTGTTAAGCTCAGATTACTTTAAAGAATTGCTTGTGTGTTTTACTTTGCATATAAAGCGATTGAAATGGATGGAAATTAATGGAGACTGTGAAGTTACATTTCTCTCTATACCCATGAAACAGCAAATTACTTTCTTCCCACCTACAGTTGGCTCCTCTGCCTCACTGTTCCTTTCAGTCCCAAAACCTGACATTTTTGGTGAGTTCCCCCCAACACTCAGATTGACCTACTTATGTGGTTTCCAACATCATTCCCACAGTGCCCTACACCTTTAATACTGGTTACCTTAAAGGCTCTGTACATTTTTACTCAAGTCCCATTATTTAAGCAAGACATGAAACCTGTAGCAATATTTCTAAATATAGCATTTAAGGTTTTTATTTCCTGTTCACTGCTGCATACTCTTTGTACAGTACCTCACATTTGCCACTGGATCATGTGTAAGTTCAAGAACAGGTAGAAAGAAGTATTTACAGAAGAATGATTTTGAAAACAGTTCCATAATGAATTCACATGTATCTAAAAACCGAAGTCTGTTCCAATAACTTTTTCCTTGGCCCAGTTCTGAAAAATAACAATGCACAGAAATTATCTATTAAGTTTTCAATGTCAGAGAGATAACTTTTCAAAGGTTAACCCAACATTTCAAAGATGATAATCACACTCATCACAAGACACACCTTCCCAGCCTATCTCAATTCTTTATTTCAGTGAAAAACCACCCTTCTGAATTCAATGACCACACCTGTCAGTGAGCATTGTTTTTCAGAAATACAGTCAGGCTCTTTAACCATTTGAAAACGGAGAAATAGTAATTGAACTAGCTACCGTGTTGAGCAAAGCCCTGTATGCCATCCAAACCATGTCACTGGTGTATGAAAATTACTGTGTAAACTTTAAGGATTGCTAATGAGAACAATTCAAAAATTCTAACCTAGCTTTAAAACACATGGCATAGACCAGAAGGTCACCTTAGGTGACTAATCCATTCATAAATTAATCTCTGAGAAGATTTATTCAGCACTTCTTATGATGAAGCCTCTAGAGAATTTTATTTCTGTAGAGGAACTCTGTTTTGTATATTGCAGCACTTTCAGCTGAGCCATTTTGGATTCAAGAAGCAGGGCTGGAGGGGGCTTGGCATATTATCAGTTTCCCACATTGCCACTTTCCCAATTTATTTGCCCAAGTTTCAGATATTCCTTGCATATGCACTATGTTTTGCCTGGTGGTAATACGAGCAACTGAATGCCTTTTAAGTGTAATCCCTCCAATGAAGGCAGAAAGTTACACTGAATGTATACAACTATATATAGAAATAGATCTTTAGTCAAGACTAACTGGCATCTCTACGTAATCATGGAAAAATTATCTTACGTTCAATCAGTTTCTGGATAACCTCATGCCTCTGTTCTTGTTTGGGATTATAACGCAAATAAACGCAGAGAGTTCGAGCAGCTGCTTTTTGGACTGGTAGGACATTCTTGAGAGAAATAAAGGGAACACAATTAAACATACCTGAAGAAATATGACTAAAAATGTATAAAAAATCTAGAAGTAGAAAAAAAATAGCTAAAATAGCACCCAACTTTATAAATTTTGAAATAATTGCTATAATGCCATGGGTAATTGGGAAGTTTGGCCAATCAATATCACTTCTGCCTAAGGTGTTTATTCAGTTATTTCTTAAAAGCCTTGAAGTATTTCATGTCTGGGAGGTGGCTTCTATATTAAAGGTGTTAGAAAATAAAGTATCTCTTACAACAAACATTCATTATCAGAATAAAGTGTTCTTTCATAAGGAATGAAACACAATGTGATATAATGCATGGAATCAGGAAAACGAAGGCATGTCTCAGGGGAAAAGGTTTTGATTTACCTAGAAACAAATTGATAATGAGCACAAGGAAATAAAAGAACTTTTGGGTGGGAGGAAAAATATGACAACCTGTCAATCCAAATTTTGCTACTCAAACTGGGGGGAAGTTCTCAGAGCAATTTCTCAGTCATATTAAAAAAAACACAGCCTGATATACCATATGCAATGAGAAGTAGTACTTTAAGACAATTAAAAAGTACTACACATAGCAAATATATGGTGGTCATTGTTCTAAATAGCATAAAGAAACAAAAAAAAACATGAAAGAGACAGGTGGGCTTACATTTGTCAAAATGATTGTCAACATTCTGTGAAGAAAGCGGTAATAAATCTGATCACTTGATATGATATGAGGGAGACATGCATATTTTTGTAGTAACTTCTCATGAGTTCTCCATTTCAAAGAAGTTGCTGCTCTTTGTTCTGCTGTTGTTAATGCCGTAATCAAGTCAGGAATAGACAATAACTAGAAATAAAAATATAAACATTAAAATAATTTTACATGTTCTAGCTTTATGTCATGTTACCATGCTTAAAAAGCACATCACAACAATACATCAGGGGAAGAGATTTTTAAGGGGTCAGTTAATTCCTCTCCTCAGACAGGATCAGCTACACTGTGACCACTTCCAGCAGATGTTAGCCTAACTTGGTTTTAAAATAATGTAATGGTTGGGTTTAAACAATCTTCCCTAGCAGTAAATTCTATTTTACTACTCAAAAAGCTATTCCGATACCTAACTAAATAAACTTTCATTTCCAATCCCTTCTCCTGACAAAGAAAAACTGATCACTGTACCCTTTTAGAGATATGAAAGAGCATTATGACAACCTCTTCATTCTTCTCTTTTTCAAATCAAATAAATTCCATTTTCCTTCTAGCCTTTTGATTTTGCAGTCACTGTTCTCAGCTCCCTAATTGATTTTAGTAGGAATTAGACACCTTTTCTTAGTGGGAAGCAAAGACTTTGCAGTAGCCAAGCTAAAGTCTCTTTAGCACTAAGCAAAATGAAAGAGAGTGCCACATTTGACATTGCACTTGTTACATGCCATATAGATTTTCAGCAGTACATTATCTGAAAAGTTCACATTTTAAATTACACTCTCAACTTTTCTCCATACGAGAAAATAAATTTATTCATTTCTTATATTGTTGGAATATTTCAATTTCTCCATACACTTAAGAAGTATGCTCAAAACAGAATCTTGAAGCAAGAGATGATCTTTTATGTGCTATTTTACAGGTAAGGATTCAATGAATAAACCATCATCCAGAGCCACATAAAATCAAATTACTGAAGTTGGGAGCTGAATATAGATCTCCTAAAACCTAATTCAGTGCCTTTCTTCAGCAAATAGGCTTTCTTCTAGCAGAAACTGTGCCTGAAAATGGCAAACATGGGCAGTTGCCACATAAAGAAAAAATAAATAAATTCCATGTTAGCTGTCATTCCTTTAGCATGAAGCCAACCTATGTTTTAATTTAATGATTGTATTTCAAAATTTTATTTATTTCAGGAAATCTGTGGCTAATTGGAAAAAGAACATGGATGAACATTATACTACGTCAAGTCTTTCACAATTCTTTTTTATTATTATCATTAAGTTTATAAAGTCAAAGGACAATCAAAAAAAAACACAGAGACTTTTATCTCACCAAAGCAGAAACTAGTAACAAAGGCATATTCATACCATGTATGTCTGAAAAACTTTACTACTACCTTCATTTAGAAATCAAATTAAAAAAACATGAGAATACCTACCTTGTTCTCTGATCCACGGTTTTCTCCTCCATTAGTCATTAGTTCAAGGATTTCAGGGAGGTTACCTATCAGGGCATCTAGCACCTATTTAAAGAAAGGCTGCATAAATAAGTTCTGTAAATTAACTTGACTCAATTTTTATCTCTCACTAACAATATCCCTAGTGACATCTCTTATGGTACTGTTCTCTCATATCCATCACAACAAAAAAGAACGAGATGCAACATATTTGCTTTGATGAGGACTGGGATTTAAAATTGATGTTTCAATGTAGTTATGTTTTAATGTAGTAATATAAGTACTATACATTATAAGTTTAAGAAAACAAACTGTAGTTTTAATTTATATGAATACCACAGTCAATGCTTTCTAAGATATTTTAAAATGAACATCATTCCTAAATAAAAGAGCCTTGACAAACACAAAGAAATGGGGTTTTTTACATTTGTCAACTGAATCTTAAAAGCAACTTTTTGTGCTTTAAGAAAAACTGCAGTTGATAAATTAAAATAGAATGTATAGCCTATATGAATAAAGTAGCCAAACTTTCAAATGTTGTAATACTTACAAATAGATTAGAAAAGTACATAATTAAATATTTTTGGCACCAGTTCTGACTGAGGTGGTAAACAAGATAAGGCACCAAATACTTTTTATTACATGTATCAAAACAGGGAAATTTTTAGAATCACCAGCTGTTTCTAAGTCTCAACTTTCAGGTGTTCAACTTGAGAAATCTTTAAAGATGCATCAGAATTTCATAAACTACAAGTAGTTGTTCTACGAATGCTTTGAATTCCCTTGAAAATGTCTAACAAAGGATAACAATAGAGAACCTGAAAGCAAAAGGAAATTATGACTTTGTCTCAATAAATATTTGTCTTTTTTCAAGTCCAAAAAGGTCTCACTCTATGTCACCTGCAATCCAGCTAAGTGACTCATGTTTTACACAGGTTGAAGCTGAGGGACACTAAACTATCTCATAAACACTCACAGAATCTGTAACAGACCTTGGACTGAAATTCTTTCTATAAATCCTGATCTTTGAACCACACACAACTTCTTAATCTCCCCTTCAACTGAAGAAATGAAAATAAACCAAAGAAAAAACCTTAAACACTATAAAGGTTTATTTTAACACAGTATCAAAACCAAATATTTCCATAAAATTTTTAAGTTAATAAATGACACGGCAATTAAAACAATTTAGAATTAATGTTTTTAAAAGCTAATAAATTCAGTGTGGGTTTACTAAATTTAAACACCTTCCTATTTTCCTCCTTTTTTATTCACAGAAGGCTGTCATCTTTAGGAAGCATCTGTGAAACAGAAGTAAAAGCTGTTGATCCTTTCACACTGTTACTCTACTGTCTTATTGAAGTTATTAAACATCAAGATAATCTGCCTCAATGTAACAAGCAAAATAGAATTCTACTAAAAGTATATTACCTCCAGTGACTCATCCTGCAATAGTGTAACCAGTTCTTTATGTATTGTATACACACCAGAATTTAAAAGCTTAGCCACCTAAAAAATTACAGGAAAATAGCAAGGTGAAACATTCTCTAGTTTCATGCCACTACAACAATATGTGCTTACTTTACGGCAAGCATGAAGATGGGATGAAGAGCAATTGTTTAGTATCAGACTTCTAAAGTTGTGTGCTTTCCCATAGATCACATTAAAATATGCTAATATAAAGAATATGAGTCAAGAAACTGGCCTATTATCTAACCATCAAACATGCTTTCAAATTTAACACTTTCTCACAGTTAGCAAAAAAATTTAAGACTGCAAGGTGAGGAAAAATTCATTCTGGAATATTCAAATGTTGTAGATCATGCTCCTTAGGAGAATTAACATTTCAGACTGTTATATAATTTACAAAAGATAAAACATAAAAATTGGTTTAGCCTGTGCTGGATTTTAAGTTTCCCCAACCTTTCCATCTGAAGTTTTCAGTCCTCCTTTGTTGTTTTTTTTTTGACTCTGATTCATAAATCACATATGAAATTCTAAAAACCACCCCCAGTCCATCTCCAGACTGCTACAAGATTTTTAACCCTTTTCACATGAGAAAGCCTTGAGGAATAAGATTATTGCCATACTTAATATTTTGATGACTATTTTAAATGATCTTCTTTATTTATATAAGCCAAGTGAAAATAAAAGCTTCCTCCTAATCAAGACGAAGCTTTAAGGAGATGTCTAAAGGGAGTTTATTTATATTTTAAAAAAAAAAAAAAGTTCACCTAGCAGTGAATACCATAAATTGATAAATTGCCCATTTTTTGGCTGTCATATGGTTGCCTAGTTATGGAGTTAAAATTAAATCAACAAGCACTAAATGCATGTTCAGACCAAGGTACAGTTTTACAGGCTTTTTAAAATGAGCTAAAATACTTCATATTCAGGCGGTATTTTAAAAGTATTATACATCTAACACAAAATATTATGCAGAACTAGATGCTAACTTGATAATTTCAACAATTACCTTGGATTATCATTCCCTAAGGCAAACCATCAATAGGTAGCAAGAACTGGAAATACATCCATCTTTCTTATAATGGTGGAAATAAAACCATTTAGGCCTCTACTAGTGATTTAAATGCTTTCAGCAAGCTTCTTAACTTACCAATTTCTCCAGAAAGAAAATGGGATAAGAGGCTAGCTCGAAG
This sequence comes from Pezoporus wallicus, assembly GCF_028554395.1. Classification (NCBI taxonomy): domain Eukaryota; kingdom Metazoa; phylum Chordata; class Aves; order Psittaciformes; family Psittacidae; genus Pezoporus; species Pezoporus wallicus. The sequence continues at coordinate 4,291,831 of NW_026638957.1, read as the reverse complement.
ACTGAAACACAAGGATTCTCAGTAAAACACTATGAAAACCTTGAAGATCATCCTACATAGGTTATTACAATCTGGAGAGAGTGTATTTTTTTTTCTGGAATTCACCCCACATAGCTAATAATATCTACACAGTTGTACGTTTTTTAACTTTCATGAAAATACTACACTGGAACTTACGTAAACTGAATGGAGTAAAAAGAATACACATTCTTCTACATCTGCATAAATTTCCAAGTAGTTTCATATTAAATTGAGCATTTAGCTTAGATTTGACCCATATAAATATTCTCCACAGAATACCAGTATACACCAGCAAACTCTACTGTTCTAAAGGAGGTTTTCAGGACCAAAAGTGTCAAGTGCCTGTCTAACAAACATCTCATTATTTTCTAGTAGCATTGAAAAACTTCAAATAGTGTAATTGCTACAATTGCTTATGCTTGTAGTACTAGACCACTCTAAGTTTCTTCCAGGTTTTACTCCTTAAAAGCTCATCTAACAGTAGGCTCCTGTAGCCAAATGTTACACAACTTAGACTAATCTGTGTATATGGGCTATACAGACAGGTTAGATGGGACTGAACAACTTTGACAAACTGAATCCTTTCAACAAGTTTTCTCAAGTCTTTCTATTTTGGTCAAACAGTCATAAATATAACCTTAAAGAAGAAAACAAAATAAAAACATGTAAGTACTAACAAAGAACCAATGTCGACTTACTTCATAGAAGCTTAAGGCCATAGTATATCTGACAGGAACTTCAGGGTCATGACAAAGACAGAAGAATATAGAATATAGTTCTAAATGGAAATTCTTTGGGTCCACAAAAACAATCATGGCCTGTGGAAGGATAAAGTCTTCTATTAACTGCATAATTAAAGGGCCACACTATCAGATCAAAACATTAAGCTACAATCAGAAAGACACTTAGGAGGTAACAGGTTGTGACTTTAAAGAGGAAGTATAGCATTTTTGATGGCTGTGTCAAAACACAGGCACCAGACAAACTCTGAAGTTGAGAACTAAACTGGATTTACATATCTTCCAGACATGCTTCAGGCTTTTTTTTTCTCAAGACATAGACTAAATCCACAAGATATAAAACTTTATTTCTATAAATATTGTTAACATTTCCATACACTAGTGGAAGGTGCAATTGGAGACTTCAAAAACAACAAATATTTTAGCAAGCAGCTAAGCAAGCACCTGAATTTCAACATAGTTTTTTGCGTACATACCTTTGTTTTGCTCAAATAAACTAACAGATGTCTACCTACATAAAAGATGCTTCTCTTTAAAAGGCAGAATAAAAATAACTGTCTACTGGCTTGTTACAAACATATTTTCTTTCACTATAAATACAGAATGTCAAAATACAAAGTAAATTTACAGAAACATGAGTGGTACTTTTAAAGACCTCACTTTAACTTGAAAAGTCTTTCTGTATTCAGGCAGGAACATGACTGAAATATTAATCTAACCATTCAGATTCAATCTTTAACTCCCTAGAATGCCATGACACACAGCAAATGTGAAAACCTAGCTATGACAGTTTGAAATTGGGGACTTCTGTTTCACAGACATTTTCTCAAACCGTTTGTGCTAAGTGTTTGGAGAAAATGTATAAGAAAGACTGAGACCAGTAACCTCTCAGAACAGCAACACCTGCTCAGTCAAAAACTTGTCAATAATTTTCTCAGGCTCTGTAAAAGGAATCTTTCCTGGACTCTTTCGGACAACCTCTACTTTGAGCCATTAATGTGAACTTTTCAGGAAAGATCTAGAGTCCAGCTAAAAATGTACATTTTGAAAATAACTTCTCTATCACTCATGCAGTCCCTATTTAGTAAACTATATGCACAACACAAATTATTTAACCTTAAATTAATGTCACTTACAGGAAAATTGTAAGCACAGTTCTTCCTGACCAAAATATACTTATTTTCTTGTTCCAGAGTTTGAACTTGTACTTGATTATCATTTTGTCCATTTTCTTGCTGTAAACCCAGTGTGGAAAGCTTCTTATAAAATTCAAAAAAACGTAAGTGTTGTTCAGGAGTAAAAATGCCTTAAAAAAAAAAAAAAAAAAAATCACTTTCCTCATTACAAATGTTATTAATAACATCCCAAACCAAATCTTATTCAAAAATCTATCAAATACATAAATTTTTATTCCTCTTCCCCTCACCTTAAGTCTACCAGAGTATCACCACTACACATTATACAGAAAAAGTGATTACAGAAGACAGACAGCTAACTATAACAGTGAATCTTAATTTCCGTTTACGTAATTCTGCAATACTCAGGACTTTATGGAACTCAGTCACATGAACAATGCATGCCTGCAGAAAGTTGAAAATTTAGGCCATTTTGCTACAGATAATAGAGGTATAGAAGTAGAAAGCTCCAAACAAACTGGAATACAAATAGAAAAATTACTTCAAAAGTTACAGTTAATTTTATTAGTACATTAGTTATTAGAGAACAATCAAGGAAAGGCTCAGTACAATTAACTGTGACAAAGACTGAAGCTTTAAGTAGAGAAGGAATAGGTCAGTGAAACATAAGAGGTTTTCAAAATGTGCAGGGTCAGATGTGCTTCATTCCACTATTCAAAAGTGTTTGAAGTACTAGCTACTGAAATCTTAAATAAGTGAGAGATCAGAATGCGCAAGGGCTGAAGCGGTACTGATATTTAATCATTGGAAAGGGGAAGGACAAGCCATATAAATACAGATCAGTCAGATTACTTTCCAATTTTTTTAAAAATTGAAACAAAAAAAAAAAAACCCAAACCAACAAAACATCTACTTGTAGATACTGAAAAGAAAACAAGAAAACGAGTAGCAGCCAACATGGCAAAAGCAAAACTTGTCAAAATAATTCCCTTTCCTTTCATGACTAGATAAAAGATCTATGAACACAAAGAGGCAGTAAAGGTCATTTTTTTCACAAGCAATATTAGGAATCAGTAAAGAGAGTTGGAAAACTGTAGAGATGCTGCAAAACTGTTTGGAAAAACAGTTAATAGAAAGTTACCTGTGGTTCACTGACAAGAACTGGCAACTGTATAAAGAAAAATCTATCCTTGCTCTGCTACTATTCAGTATTTTCATTGGGTTTCCTGGATATTTGCTTAAAAACTTATCCAACATTCTGATAACACCTAAGAGGGAGACTGATTGTGCTTCAAAATGATCTTCAGACAGTGGACATATGGTCTTAAAAATTTAGATTATTATTCCAGCAGGACAGAGCCAAGGTACCATGCTTAGGCAGATCCACATCAGATGCACAAGGCCAGGAAAGAGAAAGACTAACTAGATCCCAGATACATCAAGGTAGAAGTCTTCATAGGCTGCACTTGAACAAATGAAGCCAAAACTAGTGCAAACTTAAAACAAGAAAAAGGCAGTTTTTCACACTGAAAACCAAACAGCAATATAGCTTGCAAGACACATGAAGCAAGCCTTCCACTGTGTTCAGTTCTCCTAAGGCAAAATACTTCAAGAAAAACATGAACTTGGCAGACAGAGATCAAAGGTGAAAAAAGACCAGTAATTAAAGTCCTTCAACCTAGAGAAAAGAAGACAGGAAAGACACAATAAAAACAGGATGGACTGTCCTAGCTCTGCGTTTCTGTAAATAAGTTTGACACTGTGGAACAGCTCTTTTGAGTTATTTGTAGTGAAGCAACAGTCACTTTGATAGTCTCCAGCATAGCAGAAAGGATCATTATAAAAAGGGTTTAATAGTCTACGGTAAAATCATAATGTAAAATGTAAAACTGTAATTCTGTGCTGTCCCTCTGCAGGTAAGCTCTGTGTAGAGGGTATGTGGTGAGCAGAATTACCAAGGAAAGATCTGCTATGCTCAAGTGAAAACCACAGAAATTGCAGGTAAAGATTTGGCCTCAGCTGAAGCTACGAATCCACAAGGCATTAGGTCTTCTTTTTCCCCTGAAGTTCCTTAAGGGCCACACTCTACTGTGCCTCAAAACGGTTATCAGTCACAGAAGTGACTATACACATTTAACATTATACTGTGTTTTCAGATGTTTCTAGTTTCAGAAATTCAGCCATCCAACTCACAAGCTCCAGAATATCCACAAAGAGATCAAAATAATCAGTCAAACCAATAAACACAAACCACTGCGTTTCTATCTCTGACACTGTATGAACATATCTGCACAAAAACCTAAACAATACAGATACGCATACTCAAAGAGGAAGTTCAAAAAATCCAGTATTTATGCAATAGATGATTTCGGACTTTTATAACTATAATTTCATTTGAAATATTTAAATCTGGATATTTTCCAAGGGCTTCCAGTTCTCCAATTTTTCCTTATTTTTAAGATTAAAAAAAATAAAAAAAAAAAAAAGAATGAAATCATACCATATAATCCATTACACAGTTTCCCTAAATTGAAAGATAAAGAAACTAGGATAGCTTCATCTGCTTTGAAGGCTTTTTCACAGAATGATTTCACTAAAGGAAGCACAGTTTGACTCCTGTCATCTGAAAAAAAAAAAAAAAAAAAAAATTTATGTTAGACATTTGTCGACACCTGAAAATAAAAGCAGAGAGTGGACTTCCATAATAAGTCATGAAAAATCTCATTTAGTATTTCAGGAGTATTTTTGGCAGACACACACTGGAGGTAGAAAACAAGAGGTGAAGAGAATGATGAACATACTACTATAATGCAGGGCCTAAATTTTAATACTTACTTGTTTTATTTTGTTGTTTGTTTGAATTTTAGGGAAAAGGCATCACTCAGTAAAGGATGAGACAGAGAATAAATGAACAGTCATTAACTTCTCCATTCACCAAGAGTACAGGGAGTGAAACTATACTACAATACTCCTACAATAAGATTTCCTACAACAGTAGGAATACAGGGAGATCAAGACCAAACATGACAGTAAAATAAAAATCTGGATACATCAGAAGTAAATTTTTTCAATCTACTGAGGAGTTTGAAAATCTTTTGGTAAATAATAAATTCAGAGAGAAACAAATTAATTAAAGATGGAGGAAAGAAATTAAATCATTAAATTCAAATCCAAGTAATCTGTGTCCTTATAAAATGAACAGGCAAATATTTAAAGAAATTTATGTGTTTTGACTTGTTTTAAATAAAACCCTTGTATTTGTGTACAAAAACATATTAAAAGTTTTAAAGGGCTTAGTATTTTTTAATGCAAAAATCAACACTGAAATTCAGCACATAATTATGGCTGAACAAAATATTTAGGTTGACCTAAAGAAATATTTTGATATTGTGGGAAAGAAACTCTAGGATATAATTTTGGGTCATCTACCTCCAAAATGTTCATTTTCTAGTTCAGCCACGAAAACAAAAACTGCACAAAAATCAATTTTAGAAACACATTCATTAGAAAACCTGTAAATAAATTATCCCGGATTGCTTTCTCAAAGCTTTTTTCAATGGCTAAAAGCCACAGTTACAGCAGTTGGGGAATGCACGAGGAGGAGTGAAGACTGAGAGGTGCAAAGAGAAGCACAAACTTGATAGCATCAGTGAAAAGGCTCAATAATTTAAAAATTAACCTACTATCACACTATTAACAGCAACTGCTAAAACTTCACTTATTGTATTCTCCCCCAAACTATCTTATTTCTTTATGTACTTCTCCGTATGGTTTATATGCAATTATGTGGCTTAGTAGTCCATCACCAAGTTCCTGTACAATAAATATTTTTTCCTCGTTTATGTATCTGGAAGGAGTAATAGAGTCAAAAAGATGGGAGTGAGAGTGGGAAATGCGCAAAAGGCAGAGTTAGAAATGAAGATAAACAACTGAAGAATTTGGAAAATGACAGTATAAAAGGCAAAGTGGCAAATAATGAGCAGTGATCAACAATATAAAATATTTTTTCATATACACTATAGCAGTGACCTATCATGTACTTTGCTGCTTTGTACATTTCTAGTTGTAAAAAAAATCCAGCAGAAAACTCAACTGAAACTCAGCCAGAAAAGCTGCCTGATACTGTCTTCTACATCCTGCTGAAAAAATCTAGACAGAGTGGTTGAGTTGATTGGAGGACAAGGCACAGTGGTGGTTACCCAGAATGCTCCTACACTGGAGCAGTCACAATAGCTCTCCTTAAAGTTTATCTCAATCAATGCTAAACTCAACTTATGATGAGAACCTGAGAACCATGCATGTAGGTAACCCATCACTATGCCAAAAGAACTGGATACAACAAAGAATTTCTCCTTCCTCATATGAAGATACAGACACTCACGCCCAGACCTGGAGAAGCATGAAGTAAGCACGTTGATCACAGGAAAGATACAGAGCACTGAGAAAAATACAAGCATTTACTTTTCCTATTTCAAATTAAAAAAAAAAAAAGTTTTATAAGATATACTCACTACCTCATTGCAAAGAAGAAGGCTTTCAGTACCACATAGCCACAAGTTTAAAGAGATTTAAATAGTAACTGCTGACACTTAGTACCTCTTAAACTGATCAGTTGTGCAAACTGCAGTTTATGGGACATAAGGAAATATTTTCTGTTCGAAAATTTATAAATGCATTTTACGTATAACAAACACTAGATGTTAAAACCTACAAGGTTTACTGATACACACACAAATACTATATCATTTCCCCAGTATGGGTTCTTCAGCTCAGAAGGCAGGCCGCAGTCTGCAATTAGTTTTAGCTTTGCTTCAGTTAAGAGGCAAAAACTAGTTAACAGCAAACTAGTTAACTCCAAGCAATGGCATTTGTTGACCTAACATTTTGTATTGTGTATTGATACCATTAACCAAGTACTATCAACCCAATATTCCTATCAATTACACAGTAATTTTACTTATTCCATGTAGTTATATTACAGTAGAAACTCGGAATAAGATAATGGATTTCATGGACAACTGGATCACCTTCCTTAAAACTTACTATGTATAAAGCACTGCAAGACATGAAATAAACAAAGGATGAAACAATAAACAAAATAAAATGAGAAATGCCTGAAAAATGCAAACACAACATTTAAATACATTTGTAAGATGCACTAAAGCATTAAGAACTGGGCTAGTAAGCTTGTATTAAATTCTTACCTGCATCAAACATATCAAGCAGATTCACTAAGGTCTCAAAAGCTGCAAGGTGTACACTGCTGCTCTCATCTCTTGCCAGTTCTACTAACTCAGGAAGCACAACAGTTTTTGTTAGTTCTGCCCTGCAAAGTGAGGCAAGCAGTCAAGAGAAAACTTAGGAAACCATTGCTACAGCCAAACAGAATTCTACCTTGAAATAATAAATTAGGTATTTTTTGGGCAGTCAAGAATGAAAAATTGACAAAGTTGTAAAGAAAGAAAAATCAAATAAAAACCTCCAGGCAATCTCAGGACCTTTTTCTTTGTCAACCAAAGAAACACTCAAACTTCACAATCTTCAAACACACAAAACTTCATCAATAAAAAGCATTCAAATTAGCTCAAAACAAATCAGAGAAAATGCAGTCTTAAAAAAAAATCAAAAAAAATCAAAGGAATACAGCTATTTCATTCTGTCATTTAAAAAATATTCTGATCAAATAGGCAGAAACTGCTCAATGCAATCATCCAAAGCCAAAAAATATTAAATATCATGCTGGATTGAAGTGTCTGGAAATATTACACTTCAAGGATGAGCCTTCTTTCCAGAGGGTAAGCAACTACTGCTCAGAGAAAACATGGTTTCCAAACTAGTCCAAATACTAGCTCTTAGGCTTGTTTTAAAGTAGTAAGGAAAGGGTTCTGCTTGTCTGGTTTTGCCTTGGTAATTACTAGGGCTGCTGCTGTGTGTGATGGTCCTGGCAACCTGAATCTATACACTGGCAACAGATTATTGTCCTGTAAACTCTGATTTAGAAATCAGAGTTTAATGAGAGAGGTGACTAAGGAGGAAATACTTCTGACACAGAAACATTTACACTGTAAGGTGACTGGCATATTAAGTTCAAAAGAGATTTGATCCTTGGAACAAAAGTATAGCTGCTGTAGAAGCTACCAATCAGCCTAATTTCCTATATCCCAGCTATAGCCAGCTCTTGATTGCTTTAAGAGATTAGAAAGACCTCTTTTGCAGCCCTACTAGAACTGGGAAGACATATCCAGTATTTCCATCTTTTCCCCATGGAAATGCAGATGGTATCTCAAATAAGACACCAAAAAAATCTCATGGGATTGCACAATAACAAAAAAAGAAAAGAAGAAGGAAAGTGATTGAGACAGAGAACATACGGCCCAGGAAGGTGAGAGAAGGGTACAAATACCCTTTTTTTCACACCCAGAAATTGAGCTGTGGGAGGAAATGTGGACAGACATGACAACAAATGGGGAGGAGGGAATAAATGCTTTGCAAATGTGTTTCCAGGAATTTCTGTTTTGGTGGCATCAAAAATCTTCAAGCTAATATGACAGAACTAGTCCTCCCTTCAAGTCTTGGTAGTTATGGGGAAAAAAAGCTCACTCCCTGAAGATAAACAGAACCCTTTCTTTCACTCACCTTTAATCTCCCATTAAACAAAAGTAAACTTTAAGATATATAAAGATACATGTATTCAGTAAAAAGAAATATAAGCTCAAATTATTCAGTAATTCAATTTAGTAAAATGAATGTTAAATTTCCAGTTTCACAAATCAACAATTTTGACAAACACTACCTTTAATTTCTACAATCACAAGTTCTTTTAAATTCAAGCCATTCAGTATGGAAAATGTTAAAATGATTTACCACATTAACCTATGCTTTGTTATAAAATAAGCACAAAACCAAAGGAGTAACTTTATTGAGTAATATTGTGATTTCATGTTATTCACATCCTCTGAACTTTTTCAGGGCAAAGACCTTGCAGGAGAGATGCCTATAGCACATATAAAAGATTATTTTACATGCAAAAAAGACAAGTTTATCTAGGAATCTAGAAATTACTATCCTGCATGAGCTTGCCAAACCAAAGTTTAATTAAGTATATGGCAGTAATGTTTAGTTCCTGCCATGAATATTCATTCCCTATATCTGAGTAAGCTAAAACACTGCATGAACATACGCTTTTGCAGTATTCCACAGCTGAGAGGTAAATCACATTGCTTCAAGAATTTCCGGTGTTTTGGGTTTATTTGGTTTGGTTTGTTGTTTTTTTTTTGTTTTCTTGTTTTTTTTTATTTCAATAACTCAGAATTTAAATCACAACATAGTTCTCCATTAAAAAAATAATTAAAAAAATCATTCCACAGCCACAGGAAAGCATCTTTTCCATAAGCACCAGTACCAACATGCTAAAGTGTATATTTACTGTATCTTTCAAATTACATTTCATTTTCAGCCTCATCCTTGTATTTGCCATAAATTCACCTTTTAAAAAGCTAGAGGGACTCTTATGATCTAATCTCTTCCTACTGTGTAACACAGGGCAGGGAACCTTGCTTGATCATTTCTTTAAGCCTGTAAGAGAAGTTACTGCTTTTTTTCTTCCTGACACAGTAACAGGTGGAGACCTGGAATTTTAATGCATTTGTTCACCCAAAGACCACTCCTGTGTGGGTAGTTAACATGTACTATTTATTAAAAGTTCCACACTTTTTCTATTCCTATATGTGCAATATTGAAATTCTTCCATCTTAAAGTTGATACTGAACTGAAATTCACTTACTAAACACATTTAGCATTTTTTCACAAATAACTGCACAGTAATTATTAGAAACATCTAATACATGCCATAATCTCATTCCATTTTTAAGTAAACAGAGTGACATCAATGGGTAATTGAGATGATTTCAAGAAGTGTAGAAGAATTCATTATTTACAAAAAAAAAAAAGCTGTTTGCATAGTTCAGCAATCTTACTATCACAGAGAAACAAAAACTTGAAAATGGAAAAGAGACAAGCACCAACCACTAATTCCTAAGAACACATCTGTACACTCCAAATTCATTACTGAGTACACATGAATTAAGTTAGAAATCTTAAAAGGACTTTTTAGGTTACCATTAAATATTTTAGAGAGAGATTTTGCATTTAGAAGATTGTTATGCAAATTATACTCACCCTATTCCTTGAGCTATATGTTCCAGTTGCCGACACATGCAAGTTCTAACTTCATATTCCGCGTCCTGGCACAGTGATTTTACCAATGGAAGAATGTCTCTTTTAACACTAAAAATGTGAATATTTTTATTAATTTACAGGACAAGAATATATAAATTCCACTCTGTAGTACTCAAATTTTACCTATATATTATTTCTAAAGAAAATTATATGGACATCAGACACATTTCTATAAAGAAACAGTCATTGTAATTTGCTCATATTCCAACTTTAAAAAAAAAACCTACAAAAATAGTAGGTAGGCTTACAAATGCTGTCCTCATTCAATTACCATCTTCAGTACAATCTCTGAGCAGCCACTGCAAGAATACAAACTATTATATAAATGGAAGTGCAAATCCCAATTAGTATCTAATATCTCATCTTTGGTATACACGTATCACCAAGGAGATATTTGGGGGAAAAAAATAGAAAAAGAGTTTAAGATTAAAATCTTTAGTGCTGCAGCGCCTTTACAGAGAAGTAGACCCAAGTATTCAATGGCAAATACAAAATAACTATTTTGAATCTATTTAAGTAAGAACACATACTAAAACTTGGCAGAATCAGCCACTGTGTTTCCTTTCACTGCCCAAGATCCTTTCATGAGTATTCATAAAATATCTCTATCCAAACCCTTATGCTGTTGCAAAACCCAACAGAAATATGAAGAGACATACAAGAAATCTTCAAGACAGCTTGCTCAGCCTTCCCTCATTTCAGTAAAAATTAATTTACTTCTTACAACAAAATTTGGCCTCAAGTTTTAAGAACTGTACAAGGTCTTGGGAATCTGGCTTTGTAAGAATTTTCTGAAGTAGGGACTACTTCCAAAAAAAAGACTTGTTTTTAACTAGCTGTTGAAACAGAGGATAGAAAAACTGATGTTCTATTCCAATACTGGGATTTTTTCAACACTCTAAAAAATAACTTGGGAGTCATGTGAAATACAAAAGAAAAGTTTTTAATTGTAGTATAAATTTTAAGAAGAAAAATTATGCCATTCTGAAGAAGAACATGAAGATATACTTATAGATTTTATACCTTGCCTACTTCAGAGGTCAAGTACGTCTCCTGAGACTATACCAAGCAAGACCCCTCCTGCTAGGGGAACAACAGTGCATCATTAATCTTACTCCACCTGTGACATCCTAACCTGTGGATCCTGGTATCTTTTCAGCCCTCTGAACTGCATGCACTCAGACCACTTTACCAGAGAATCACTACATCCCAGAAAATTCTCAGCTGTCTTCTTAACATGTAGCTTCTGTTCAGAAAAGGTGCTACTATCTGTTCACTGAAATGGAGGGTTTCCTGCTTCTAACAGCAAGGAATCATATTAAAGAAACACAGCAAAAGAAGGTATGATTATTGGAACTTATAATGCCTAACACTATTAAAATTTCTCATAAGATTCCAAGTAATCTGAAAGTCACTTGATTTTCATAAGAATGTACCATCGATTAAATAAAAGCAATTCTGCCAGAATCCTACCAACTTTGAAGATAAAGGTTTGAAGGCTTTGGTAATATTATCAAAAAATACTACTTTATCATGCTCATTAACTTTTGTATGCCCATGAAGTGTATTCTACAAAGCAAATAAAGATGTAGACAGCTTCCTTTTGGCTGCTTCCAGTTCTTTTTCTTGAAGAAAAAAAAAAAATCATAATTTAAAGAAATATATTCCTAAATGTCTTGTAATATGGTCCTGTTGATCACCTTTTTTGTTATGCTGATTTTTTGCATTTTAAGGCAAATCAAAATCATTATTAGAGAGGAAATCCTCAGCTAGATGTAATTTCTGTGCATTTAGTAGCCCTCAGTGGATTTCTTTTGTAATTCAAAATCTCATGTGGCTAGCTACCTGGATAGAAAACACGTCTGGTGAAATGGCCCCACTATCATAAGGCTGGATAAACTGTCCAAGGAATGTACCATACCAACTACTTTGGGCAGATTTACTTTCATCATTGCTTCCCTCTTCTGCACTGCTGTTGAAACTCACAGACACTGGATGTAAGAACTGGATAATAACAGATAAAAACAGCAGAACCTGATACATCTCCACATAATTAGGGATAGAAATAAAAAAAAAGGATCTACATGTTAAATTTGGTTATACAAATAAAAAGGAACAGGATTCTTTTCTTTATGTCAAGAAAGTCTAAGGTGATGTTGTCTCTCTCTGTAAGTTTCAGAGAAATTAACTCTTTGGCTTACTTCCCAGTAAGAAAAACAATATGGAAGAATGGCATGAAAGTGAACCTATTTGAACCTCTGGAAGAATAAAAAAACTGAAATTATAACTGAGAAACATCACCAAGTCTGAATAGGCTAGTGACATAGTGAACATTTTTTTTTAATCAGTAATTAATATCCAGATAAAAGGGTCTGTAAAAAGAAAGCATTTAATTTTTGCAGTAAAGTCTACTTTTCTTGCAGCAATTTTTTGCCCACTAACCAAGAAATACTGGTATATACTGTGGAATTAAAATATGTGTACAATCTACTTACATACGAGCTTCAAATTTGTTAGCTAATTTTCCCATGATTTTACAACTAACTAAGCGGGACTGAAGTGTTTGAGAAAGCTGTGCTTTGGAAACAAGTGGATTCAGGATCTATACGAAAGAAAAAAGAAGAAATATCAACAGAATAAATGTGAGCAATAAATAATGTATTCCTCTTTAAAAAAAATATCATCTAGAAAAACATATCCCAACTGTTATCTACCCTTTTCATGGAATTAACCAGCACTAACAGTAATGATGTCTATGTACTATGTCTTAATAGTCTATCGGAAACCCATATTCAATATTCAGTGCTAATTATAGCATATTAAACCCAAAATTTTGGCCCAAATAGCGGTTTATGAGTCACATCACAGACACAGTTTCACATCTGTCTACTTGTGTCTTTATTTTGAAGCTATGTTGTATATGAATATTCATAGGTTTTAGCTGGTAATTTTCACAGAAGTTGATAAATACATTCCTGCACAAGAAAAAAAGAAAATACGCACCAAAAGGTAAAGGAAGCCTCTCTGAGGTTCTTTCTGTAAGTTTTCCCAGGAAACACCTCCTTTGATGTAAAATTTTGAGGCAATGATCCCTCTCGATTATGCATACTTTGGGGATTTGTAGGGAAGAGATTTCCTTTCCATACAGATGTAGAAAAAAATGCATCTTTATGGAAGCTCTGCCATCAATTGTTAGATCACCTCTATGGTGCCAGAAACAAACTAAGGAAGGCCTTTAAATATATTATTCTTTTGTGCAGAAATAATCACGGAAAACCAGGTGTCAGGCTAAGAGGAACATTACAGAAATGTATCTCGTCTGCCACAGTTCCTCACTCAGTCTCTTTTGCAGAGCTTCAAAACAGGATAATATACAGGGCAGGAAAGTCCACCAATATTCTAAAAGACCAGCTGAAATTTTTAGGCAAGAGAATCTTACCACTGTAAGGATAAATAGATCACTCAAACTAGAATTAGTACATAAAATATGCTTCTACCTATAATACTGCATAAGAAACATACCATTAGTTATCTAAAAACTGTATATTACTTATTTGCCTTTTGAACTGTGACAGCAAACACACCGTATCTAGTAATACTAACTTCAATCACTGACCTAGACACAGTGTCTCCCAAGAAGTAGCCATTGCCAGAGACAGGATACTGAGTGAGGCTGACCTCTGGTCTGAGACATACACCTTTCCTTATATCCTTGGAATCTATGATAGCCCTATGGTTTTTACTTATGAAAAAGAAAACAAACCCCAAATCAAACAAAAAAAAAAAAAAACCAAGCAAAACTTCAAGAAAAAAAACCTCTAGAATATTCCATGTTTTCTGATACAAAAACACATAATGGTTTAGGTTGGAAGGGGCCTTAGAGATCATCTCGTTCCAACCCCCTGCCACGTGAAAAGATTCTTCAAGTAACATGAAAGGCCTCTTTTCAGATTTAGATTTCTGTATAGCTCCTGAATCAGTACTTTTATCAGCTGTGATCTTCCCAAAGCAAGTCTTTGCAGAAACTTATACATGTGTTCCTAGAGACAAATCAGGGGAGAACCTCCACCATCTTTAAATGGCATCTGTAAAACTGTATTTCATTTCGATTTTGGAGGTGACTAGAATAATTAATCTTTTGTTAATTTTCCACCTAACTTTTTACCCTTTAGAAGTTTATTTTCTAAACAGTACCAAATTTCAATTAGCCACTGATTTTAATAAATATTTTTATACTACACAATCTTATATTTAATTCTCGATATTGTTTTAAATTATAAACACAGTAAAATATGCCTGTTGCAAAGCTTTTAAATTTAACAATGAAATATGAATACTTAAAGAAAAACTGGTATCAGAGTAAAGGGAAGTGATATTATGAATTAGTGACAGATTTCCTCCCTCTTTCTTGATCTACACAGTGAAAAATTAAGAGTGATTCCAGGGCATTAGGTGTTTGGTGTATAACAAACACTGAAATACACAATGAAATGGATCTTTTGCATTCAGTTCCATTTAACAGAAATCAGAATTTTAGTCCAGCAGCAAACAAAATGTAGTTTTTTCATGAAGACAGAGATACTAACCTGTAACCTAAAACTGGATACATGAAACATGTTACGGGGAGTACTAAGTGAAGTGGAAGTGTTGCAGTATGAAGTATTATTTGCTGAAGAACATTAACATTTTTAATATCACCTTCCTGTCTCACCTTTTAGCACATTTCTTCTCTTACAGTATGTTCCACAGACTGTTTTCACAGGCATAGAACTTCCACAAATCTTAATGAAGGCACAGGGGGTTGGAGCTAGATGATCTTTAAGGTCCCTTCCAACCCAAACCATTCTATGATTCTACAGTTCTATGGAAGAGCCAACTTAAGTTGCCAGAGTTCAAATGCTCACAGAAAGATGACAAAAAAATAGCTTAGCTCATTTTGTGACTTAATATCTCCTTTTGCCTCTTCCCTGAACCAATCCACCTCAAAGGTGCTTTTTAGGTTTAACCCAAGAATGAAATTTGCAGAGAAATACAATCTTATAAAATATTATTAATTTATTGCTAGCATAAGCTTGAAAGTATTATTACCTCATGTCTGACAGTCTCTTTTGGTAAAGCTTCTATTACAGCAAGAAGAGTTTCTAGCCATGCATTGCTGACACCTGTTACAATGAAATGGGTTATATGTTATGTTGTACATATAATAAGTATAACAAAACACACCTCAGTTTTACAAAATTAGTTATTTATACACACATCTCTTTAAGGAGCTTGTATCTAAAAGCCACCAAACTACATATTTAAGACTTCAAACTAAGAAGCAGGATATGTGAGAAGCAAATTCTGCCCCCATTTTCTTATATCTTTTAGATTCCTGTGCAAAAATAATTATTCTCTTTGTTTTGAAAAAAATATTTCCCTCATTTGGAAGCACATTCTTTTCTGATGCCCAGTGAAACTTTCTAGTTTTCTAAGAGGCCTTTTTTTCCTTTCTATTCTCAAAATAGTGTCAAAGATGTTAAGTAAAACTAATCATCACAAAAGAAACTTCAAACATCCTCCCTCCATCTTCTCAGCTACAAAATGCTGGTACTTCAGTAGAAGCTCGAGCACAGTATCAACTGGGTTTTAGCTCTCCAGGCAAAGGATTTTTGTTTGCTTCAATCAGAATTAGATTTAAATATCAGTATGTTAGTAGTCAAAATCTTTGCAACCATGCAAGTCTAGATACAAAGTGAAAGGGCTTGCACTCACTGCTTTACACAGGATTATACAGTCACTAAGGAAACAAAACAAGCAGAAGTGATCAGTCATCAGTACAGTTGTACAGCCCTGACCTGCATCTCTGTGTTCCAGGTTTTGGAGAATGATGTGTAGGAAGGAGTGGGAATACGTATGAATGGACACCAACTCCTCTTGCAGAACAGTCAAAAATGAAACAGCAGCTGTTAACTGCATTTCCACTCCTGCAACATGCAGCACCTCCTGTATAGTTTAAAATCATATCAATTTAGAACATACAGAAAAAAAAATGTACTGAAAGAACATTCAAATTTGTACATTTGGTTTTAAGAGTGAATATACAACAATGTGGGTAACTTATAAAATTGGCTGTAAAAGTATTTTAATAGTAATTACTTGGAGATATTAAAATCTCTTACAGAAACTTCAAAGAAAAATAAATTATAATATTTTTGGTGACTTTCAGCTTCAACAATGCATTATGTGTGTTTTTTCCTACCGTACAAAATGAGAGGTAAAAATACACCAACTAACAATTGCAATTCTGCTGTCTATGAACCTTAAAAAAATTCAAACAAAGGATTAAAAAATATTTCATTCATCCAGTGAGAGACACTAAAGTAGCAGAAGGAAATTTAAATTTTGTCCCTTGCCAACTGACACAGAATACAAATAAAAATGTGTGAGTTTATACATATACACACAGTCTTAAGAATAAAGCAATATGTAGTAGAATATTTACCTATGTAACTCAGCTTTTACTAGTGTACTTAGTAAAATTAGATAAATACTTAGCTTTAACCATACAAGAATATAATTAATCAGGCTGTCTTTAAAAGCATCAGTTCAGAAGTTAAATGTAATAAGGGAATAAAATATTACTAAATTTAAATGAAACAACAAGGAAATTTCAATTTCAGATCTATGTACACGACAAAGAGCTTGTAGAATGCAATATATAACATAGCATTCATTTTAAGTATGTACCTACCTATTGGCTAGGTGAACATTTATTTACTTGTCTAAACATGTCTCACTCACGGCAAAATAAATTGTATTATTGTACTAGTAAAGCATTACATTCATTTTACAATTGATTCCAAACTTAGTAAGAGTTTAAAGCCCATACTTCCTATATAGCACGTTATATACATGGGTTTGTTTCTGTTTTTAAAGCGCTGAGATGAACAGTGGTTTCTCAGATCCTATATCAAAAATCAAAGATAAACTGATATTTTAATAAATAAAAAAACACTAGACCAGAATAAGAAAATGTTCATTATGAGCCTAAGTATTACATATAAATTTTGTTGAGAAAATAGTTTGCAGGGAACATCTGAGAAATGTAGTAGACTTCTCTTACTTCAAAGCAAAACAAAAAAAAAAAGTTTTCATTACAGAAATGCCAACCAGCTTGTGTGCAAATGTGTAACTTTTAGATTATCTTATTTCAAAGAGAACCGTTACTTATCTCTCAACATCTGTCTCAGTGTAGAGCCATATATGTTTGTAAAAGCATTTCCTGCATCCCTGCTCTCCAAAATGAATGAAAGAAGCACTGCACAGCTTACCAATCAAAGTGTTATAAAAAATTTGCATTCAATAGCCACAGAAACCACCCTCTTGTTATCTCCACAGCCTACACTGTCCTTGTTATTCAATTGTTATTACAACAGCCAAAGCCAAGAATAAGGACACCAGCAATTTTATAATTTGAATATTTCTGGTATTGAAATACCTGTGCACACTGTCCTGGGATTTTGGTTTACACTTGCTCAAAAAAAACGTACCCAAAATAATTAAAAGAGCTATTTACAAACTCTGGATACTAAGACAGCACTGCAGACTGGAATGTAATGGAGCTGAATTCAATTTTATGTATGTATTCACTTTGTGCGCAATGCAAACAGGGTTACTTACCATCAAATAAAGTTTCCACATAGTCTCCTCCACAGATCCACACAACTCTGGATAACCATGTGTGAGAACACATTCTCTGGATGTGCCTCCTCATGGACCTCAGGAGACACTGAAATGTAAATTTCTAGATTGCTTACACACCTGCTTACATTGGTGCTTGCACTCAGAACCGTACAGTCCCACATATGCAAATATTTGGGTCTCACTCTAATTTAACTGAACCCAAGTGACTTAAATTTACTTAATATAAACTTATTTATTTAGAAGGTAATGTTATTTTTCCATACATGGATCCTCCACTGATTTTTATTCCAGAGGAAAAAAGTTTTTCCTGTCTTACTCAGAAAAGCATATTTAACAGAATTTGAGGGTATTAGCATGTTCTTGAACTATTGTTATGTCTACAAGTTAAACTCAGGCAAGCAAACTTGCGAAATTTAGAAGGCCTGGCTTACTCCATTAATTGGAAAACAGAAAATTCACCTCTAATTTAACACACTTTATGTGCTGCAGCAACAGAATTCTCTTGAAAGAATGCTGCAAGCAGAAACATAGTCAATCGTTTTAGTAACTGCGTTGGTATAAGAAAACCCTTCCCTTAGGACTAGAAAGACACAGAAATAATGATGATTACAGAAATTCAAAGGTACAATGAAGATGAACCTTAAAATAAATACTAGGCATAAGACAGGATGAAAATCACCCCGCCTCTTCTTAAACTATAAAATCAACTAGGGAAAAACAGAAGCTTTCAAAGGGAGACTGCTATACTAGGAAAATTAAGTAGCTGTGAAAATGAGTTTTGGAACTGATCAAACAGCAACAAGTAAGGCTTGATGTATACACTTCAACAAGAGTAACACTAGTTTTCTGCAATCACAGCATTTGGAAAAGTCTCTTCTTAGTTAATCAGACACCTGCAATCTACCTCCACTTCTTTCAGTGGTGGTGGTCAAGGATGGGTAACAGGGAAAATGCTAATAATATCATTTGAAGAGAGCCATTTGATGCGCAAGAAGAAATGCTAATGAGAATGTCAAAGCTTTCCCTAAATCCACATTTCAATGACTTTCAAGGTTCATGAGGAGGTGCATGCAGAAATCCAGAGTGAGGATCTCTATGCAAAAGAACCCATAAAAGGACGCCACTTCATTTTAATTATCAAATTTTAAAAAATATTTTATAATCTCATTCTTACATTAACATCTAAATGATGGGGGATTGGACTAGATGATCTTTCGAGGTCCCTTCCAATCTCTAACATACTGTGATACTGTGATACTGTGATATACGATGCATTTATTTTATTAGCATAACCAGAATACTGATGCACAATTTAATCATTACTTAGATCTGGTATATTTGTTGACATATGTTTCATTTCTCTCATCTTAGACCTGAAAAACTTACATTAAATAGGGTCTTTGACATCATTTCAATTTAGGTACATTTTAAGGAATGATAAGCAATTCACATATATTAATGTCTATATTTACTTATAAAAGTAACCAGGTTTATCAATTACTCACAAGTGAAATAAAAATGTGTATTGTATCCAGACAGAGCATTCCTTGCATGTATTAGTTCCTCTGGCTGTTTTATCCTCAGCTTTAGCAAAAGCAGTATCTATTCTTGCCTTGGGCTTCTGCAAGTATTCTAAATAAATACACTGGCTTCCCTACCAGTCGTATGGTGACAATACCTTCAGATAAACAGCACCCTGAAACTACCACACAACTCATTTTTCTTAGTATTAAAGAGTTGTTTTGGTTGTTACAATTCCATAATTATATGAAAAATGAGTTGTATAGTAGTTTTATGTGCAAATTGAAATTCATAAATGATTTTTCCTGATCTAGAGAATTGAAACCAAGTGCATTAATTTAAATCAGCTTATTTCCCTGCAGTGCCAGACTACATGTGAAAAATTCCAATTGCAGTTGAGTTCAATTATGACTTTATCACTATAACAGTGTCCATTTAACATTCAGGACTATTCCTCCAATAAAAAAAAAAAAAGGATAACACAAAAAAAAAAAATAGGTCAAGTTAATGATTTTGCAGTTGAAAGTGCAGTGAACAAGGGTACAAGAGACTGTCCTTTTATTACAGATTAAATAATTATGAGATAACAGAGCACCAGTGAAGAACCTACTTTGTAAGAGTGCAGCCACAGAAAAAAATTCAAATCATATACATTCCAGAAAGTTTCTATTTATAAACTTCAAACCTGAAAGGAACACTTAGATTTAAACTGACCTCATTATATTTCATTCTTTTACCTCTGTCTTAAGCACATTAAGTTTCATTTAATTTATCATCTAGGAAGTCATTTAGTTTTGATTTAAATGACACTGAAAGATGAAAAACACTACTTTTCTCAGTTATTATTACAACTGCCTGCTTAATTTCTAATACTTTTGTCTTCAGTTTCTAACCCTTCTTGATGTGCTGTTTTCTGTTAAATGCCCTTCAATAGTTTGCAGGGAGATATTTTTACAAAGTAATTAAGTACTGCCTGATCTAAACACACTGAACTCCAATTCTAACTAAACAAGTATTTTCCAGACCCCAATGATCATCCTCTTAAAATTTTTTCCCCGTTAATATATAAAGACCTAAGAGTAGAATCAAAAACTGTATTCCCATTCAGGATCACAAAAGGTGCAGGAAATAATAAAAAGTTGAAAGGTGATATCTGATATTGACAGAATCACAAGATGGCTGAGACTGAAAGGGTCCTCTGGAGGTCATTTTGTTCAATCTTCCTGCTCAAGCAGGGACACCTAGAGCCAGAACATGTCCAAGACAGTTTTTAACTACCTCCAAGGAGGGAGACAACATCCTCTCTGGGCAACCTGTGCCAGTGCTTGGTCACCCATACAGTGAAAAAGTGTTTCCTGATACCCAGAGGGAACCTCCTGTGTTTCAGTTTCTGCCCATAGCCTGTGGTCTTGTAACCAGGCATCACTAAGAAGAATGTGGTTCCGTCTTCTTTGCATGCTCCCTTCAGGTATTTATATACATTGATAAGATCCTCTCCAATGCTTCTTTTCTGCAGGCTGAGCAGCCTCAGCCCTCTTAGCCTTTCCTTATAGGAAAGATGTTCCAGTCCCTTAATCCTTTTCAGGGCCCTTCACTGTAGTCTCTTCAGTATGTCAATGCATCTCTTGTACTGGGGAGCTCAGAACTGGATGCTCCAGGTGTAGAAGAGTTGAAGGAGGAGTAGAGGGAAAGGATCACTGTCCTCAAGCTGCTGACAATGTTTTGTCTAATGCAGCCCAGGCTGCTCTGTCACAGGGACACAAAGCCAGCTCATGTTCAACTTGGTGTTCATAATGACTCACATGTGTTTTCAGCAGGGTGACCCACGCATCTGTCGGTGCACAGATTATTACCGAATAAATCTACCACATGGAACGTAAGACTCCTCTACAGTAGGGCTTGCATTTAAATATCCTACAGAAGAATATTTGCTAACTAATTGTTGAAGACTACATACATATCTTTCAGTCAATGAATTCATACCAAAAGAGCAGAACATAAGTCATTAAATCAGTTATTCATAAATACTAAACTGTCCCTTGAGCAGCCTCTTTCTTAAGAGCAGGGCACAGAAGGAGGATTCAGTTTAAGACCAATTCCACAAACAGTAAGAAATACACCAATTTTTCATAATATCATATTTTTTCTGGAATTCTTCTATTAATGTAATGTTTAGGTAGCTGCCTTAAAAGTAGAAAGAAAAATTTAAAAAATGATGATAGATATATGTCCACACAGCTCTTCAATAAAAGATGGAATTCAGTTCTTTCAAACGTCAATGAAATATAAATGAGAATTTACTGGAATAAGTACCATTTTCACATAGGCTCACTTTGCTATTTAGAAATCACATCCTTGGTCAATAGAAAACTCTATAACATAAGCATGTAACTCGGCTATTTCACCTTTGTTACTAATATAATTGTCTACTCTCTTACAGCTGGCAATGAGAATCCAATACAGATACAGCAAGAAAACTCACAGCAGCTACTCAGCCACTACAGAAGACTTTTTGCTCTCAACCCTGAAGTGCTTTCTATAGAAAGGACAAATAGTTAAACTCTTTCCCCCTTTCTGAAGTGATGTAAATAATTTTCTTAAGCACTAGTTGTTTGCAAAATAAAATAACAATCCTGATGGCAAACTATGTTACAATAGGAAAGAATTTATATTATATGGAAAAAAAAAAAATCTACAAAGTGTCCTGGTAAAATCATGACTGTCACACTAGCGAAGATCTCAAACGTGCCTCCAAAAATGCATGGGGAAATTGAGTCTGCCCATAAAATTAGGAACACATTTGAACGCTTTCAAAACAAAATTTCAGCAAGAACCATTATGATTGGCTGGTTCTCAAGAAGAGTTCTCAAAAAGCTGTCAAATCACTGGTAAATGTTTAGAATATGTAAATAGCCTAAATTCTGCATACTTTTCCTGGGGGTTGTTTTGTTTTGCAGTTTGGTTTTTTGTTGGGTTGTTTTTTTGTTTGTTTGTTTGTTGTTGGGGGGGGGGGGGGGGGGGGGGTGTCACAAGAAATAAAATAGTGCCTGCAATACTTCAGAGACTTGGTGAATTAATATGGAAGATGATCAACTGGACATACCTCTCCTAGAGATGGAGTTTGCAGTAAATTGGACTTTTGCCTTTGTTAAACTACTATTCAATGTTAACTATTCTATGATTCTATGATACTTATAC
This sequence comes from Pezoporus wallicus, assembly GCF_028554395.1. NCBI lineage: Eukaryota > Metazoa > Chordata > Aves > Psittaciformes > Psittacidae > Pezoporus > Pezoporus wallicus. The sequence goes on along the minus strand of NW_026638957.1, from coordinate 4,269,291 downwards.
TGGAAGGAAAAGATACTTTCAAACCTTATTACAAGTAACTTACTCTGATTTTTGGTAAGACCCGACGAAGTGTTTCTGCAGGATTTTGTCGCATCAGGACTGGAAGATTTGCCACCACACTTGTTCCTTGGATATCCTGGCCAGAACTTACAAAAATATATACATACAACACATTAATCTCTATGATGATTACAAGCTCATAGCTTTCATTAAAGAAAAAAGAAAAAATCACAATAAAAACCAAACACACTACCCAGGTTATTCATGTAACTCAAAAGAGGCATTACTCTTTTTTTGTACAGTATATAGTAGAAAGCAACATTAAAAAAATATATCTACCATAAAAGCTGTTCCAATACAGAATGTTCTAATTTTTAGTGTAGCTTTGGAAAAAAACAGAAAATGTTTGAGAGATCTTTCAAACTCAATGATCAAGGCAGTGGTTTTATGGAAGCTTCAATATTATAACAATATAAGTGATAAAGCATAGGGAGTGAAAACAAATAGGAAATATAAATGAAAATTACGTTCAACATACATTTTAACAGAAATCTACCATTTTTTCCTTTATGTAGGGAAAACAGTCAGCTGTATAATCGGATGTATATTGACAAACATGATTAAAGATTACAGATCTTGTACCTTTCTCCTTATCCTATGTCTCTCAATAGTATCCCATAATTGAAAAAAATGAAGTGATTAAAAAAAAGGTAGAATGGGAGGGAAATGGTAGGCAGCTATGAAGAAAAGGTATGAAGTGCAGACAAAAACTACCAAAGTGGATAAACTTCTAGAACCAAATAAGAAAGAGAAAGGCTCTGGATAAAACTAAATATCAAAACATCCTTTTTCCTGTTTAAATGCATCAAATGAATTTTGTTAAACAAATTCAGAATTGTTAAAGCAGCTTAGCAGTTCATTTTTAAATAAGCACACAAAGCTCGTCTGTACCCATGCAAGCATTTTGCTTACTGTGACATTACAACTAAATGTACAATATGATTATACATATAATTTCAAAAGAAATTCATAGTAAACCCACTTTAAAATGCTTCATATATCACTCCCCATCCCATCATCATTCCAAGTTTTCTTAGTGAAATATATGAGCTCAAGAAGGGGACTTAGGTACATAAATTGATCACAGGACAATAAATTTGCACAACCACCCTCTCATCTGGTTTTGCCTCTGTAGTATATTAGGGAATTCACAGTTCAGATGCAAGGCCTTTCTGCAGCATTCCATTAATGCTCTACATCACCCAAAACAATCATGTCTTCCAGAAGATCAACTGAAATTATAGATTATGACTGCTACTGATGTAAAATTAAGCTGATGTGAAGACCATATTGGATAGGGCCTTGAGCAACCTGCTCTAGTGGAAGATGTCCCTGCCCATGGCAGGGGGGTCAGAATTAGATGATCTTAAGGTCTTTTCCAACCCTAACCATTCTACTGTTCTATGATTCTGAAGAGATGTTAGGAACCAATGTTCTGGCTGGTTACTATATACACCCCTCCACATTTTTAACTGTTGTCTGTAAACACAAGAAAGTTGACAAGTTTTGACAGGACAAAGCTACACCAAAGCCCTTTTTAATGCCATTCAAAACAGCAAGAATGGATGAAAGTACAGCTTTTCAGACTGATCTTAATATTAGCAACCCTTCAATCTTATTTGATAAATATCTACGAGCTCTCAACAAAAACACATCTCCCAGTAACATCTAAACTCAGTGAAAGGACGGTATTCTGACAACTACTGAAAATGGATTTAATCAGTGATTAATAACTGATCTATTTACAGCTTGCAATATTTTTGCATTATTCAAACCTATTTTATTACCGAATTTAGAGTCATGAATATTAAAGCCTTTCATGTTTATAGCAGATTTCCCCAAGTATCACATACTAATTCCAGCAAAGCTTTAAAGTAAAACTGAGAAATCTAAAGCTCCCAAAGTAAAAAAGGCTCACGATGTGGATGAGATCCACAACTTCTTATGACACAACTTGCAAGGAAAAGATGCCTATATTTGTATTACCCAGCAAGAATGCAAAAGTTCAAGGTAACTTGCAGAGGCTATGTAATTGAAAATAAATCCTAACTGCTAAAAACCGCAAACAAAATGCAACCTTTATCCACCAGAAATGTAAAGCAAAGAGGAGCATCTCACTTTAAATCAGAAATGCTTAGTATCTGGCTTGCTGCCAATTAAGAAAGTGAAGCAGGAGGCATTTCAACACCTACACAGCCTGTAATTTTCCAACTGCTTTTTATTTTTGTTCTATATCTACCAAAGGAGCTGCACCATAGATTTTCTTTAAATATTAAATAATTCAGGATTATAGTGAATTATTGCTAGATGCTCAAATGTAGACAATTTTGTAATAATACATGTATTAAATGCTTAATCTTTTCTTTAGAGCCACAGTAAGCTCAGTGTAATGAAGATGCTATTCCTTTGTTAACTGTGCTAACTATAGAAGAACTCAACAGAGCCCTATACTTAGAAGCAATTTTGCTCAACCTCTTTTATGCTAGCAAAATGCATATAGATAATAACATTTAAATATAAAACTTCAGGAGTCATCTTCTGAGTTCATCCTACAGGAGATCCCAGTGACTTTACAATACTGGGAAACCTCAACCAGAGGGGAAGCTCTCATGCTTGAGTGCTTCTGTCCTACCACTTACTGCCTCTGTAACATCAATTGCTCACTGTCAGCCAGCAGCACCAGAGCTGGTCTAACTACACAGCTCATTGAAGAACTGGTCCTTCTCAAATGTAAGCGTAGCAGTAAGTCTCTCCCTCTAGCCCCTGCATTTAGTTTTACTTTTTTCTACCCTCACAAAATGAAGTCTGTATTATATTTGGGAGTGCCTTGAGACTGTAACAAATCCTCCTAGAAATCATTTACAAACATACAAATGACAAAAAGTGACTGGGAGTCATCAGCCTGGATTTGTGAAGGGGAAAACATGCCTGACCAACCAACTTGACAGGCTTCTACAATGAGATGACTAGTTTGGATGGTGGAAGTGGCTTAATTTATTTTAGCAAGGCTTTTGACACTGTGCCCCATAATATTCTCATAGATAAAGCAATGTAGGACAAACTAGTTAAACTAGGAAAGTGACGTGGACTGAAAACTGGCTGAACTATTTAGCTTAAACATTTGTGATCAGTGGCAAGGCTGCCAGCTGGAAGCCAGCCATGAGTGGTTTACCTCAGGGTCTACACTGCAGGCAATACTGTTCAATGTTTTCATTTATGACCTGGGTGATGGTACAGAGTGCACCCTCAGATAGTATGCAGATGACACAAAACCCGGTTGAAGGGCTGATAGACCAGATGGCTGTGATGCCTCAAGTAGCTGGTGAAACAAAGAGGGCTCTTACAAAGGTCAGTGGTGGGAAATACAAGTCCTGCAGCTGAGAAGGAATAACTCCATGCATCAGCACAGGCTGGGGTCCAGCCAACTGGAAAATAACTTAGCAGGAAAGAACATGAAGGTCCCAGTGAATACCAAGCTGACCAGAAGCCAGCAATGCATCCCTGTGGCAACGACAGGTGAATACATTGCTGTAATAGGCACTGCTTGGAGCAGGGAGGCGAGCTAGATGATCTCCAGAGGTCCCTTCCCACAACTGTAGAATAGATCGGGAGAGGTCCTCCTTCCCCTCTACTCTGCCCTGGTGAGACCTCATCTGGAATATTGTGTCCAGTTCTGGGCCCCTCAGTTCAAGAAGGACAGGGACCTGCTGGAGAGAGTCCAGCGCAGGGCAACGAAGATGATTAAGGGAGTGGAGCATCTCCCTTATGAGGAAAGACTGAGGGAGCTGGGTCTCTACAGTTTAGAGAAGAGGAGACTGAGGGGTGACCTTCTTAGTGTATATAAATATATAAAGGGGGAGTGTCAAGAGGATGGAGCCAGGCTCTACTCAGTGGCAAACAATGATAGGACAAGGGGTAATGGGTACAAACTGGAACACAAGAGGTTCCACTTAAACTTGAGAAGAAACTTCTTCTCAGTGAGGGTGACAGAACACTGGAACAGGCTGCCCAGGGAGGTTGTGGAGTCTCCTTCGCTGGAGACATTCAAAACCCACCTGGACACATTCCTGTGTAACATTATCTAGGTGTTCCTGCTCCGGCAGGGGGATTGGACTAGATGATCTTTTGAGGTCCCTTCCAATCTCTAGAATACAGTGAAACTGTGAAACTATACTATGATTGTGTTCAGGATAGGTATTTCCAGGTTTGCAAACTTCCAGCAAGCTCAGGGCTGACAATAAGATTTCTTGTATTTAAAACAACTACCGACTTGAAAATATATGCTTAAAAATTCAATGTAAGTTTAATTTTAAAAGTATTCTAAAAATCAGATTCTGCAAAATCAGAATTAAAAAAAAATTAAAAGTTCCTGGGTACTCAATTAGGAGCATTTGTATCTGGAAAGGGAATGAAGGACTACAGCTCCTTCTATGGCATGAAGAAAGATTAGTCACTGAATGTTCCCAAAGAGAATATTACCACCAAGGAGTCTGAAAAAGAAGATAGATTTACATATCTCTCTACTCTATTTGCACTAGCCTGAAAAATACAAAAACAGGAGCAGAATGTTGCATTGGAAAAAAGATTGAAGTACAATGTTTACCCTACAGTTGAAGTACAACTCTAAATAAAAGCACTGTGTTCATGAACTGACTTTTCTTTAAAGTGTGGCTAACTATCAGTTCAGCAAAAAATTATTTGCTAAATAGCAATTCTTGAATCAACCACGGAAATCTGTGCTGTGTAACCTAGTTTTACAGACCAAGTAGTTCTGATGGATGGCTGCAGGGGATTACGATGTTAACTCAACCACCCATAAATGACATTATTTTCAGTGCAAGATGACAAAACGTTCTCTGTTGGCCTAAATTTGTTGGAAAAAAAAAAAGTAAAAATTTACCAACTTCAGTAAATGACGGATTAGAATAACAAGATAAAAATTGAATAAGGTAGTCAATAACTAATTAGGTATTAGAATAAATTCACAAAGAGCACTATCAAACACTGAAAAGGGTTTCAGAGGTTGGGGAAACCTTGGAGATGTTCAAAGCTCCTCTGACAATGTCTTCAGCAACCTGATCTAACACTAAATTACATTAGGCTTGGAAGTTTGCCCTGCTTTGAGCAGGGCATTGGACCAAATAACCTCCAGAGGCCCCTAACCACTTAAACTGTTCTTTGCCCGTGATTCATAAATTCTAAACTCAATTTCCTACTTGTAAGAAAGGTCAGTATCTGACAGGATTTAGCCTATTCAGAAAGATTCAATATCAATTCTCCTTCCAGGATTTCTCTTGTCCTGTACAATATACTGGTTGCCAAGGCAAACTAGAAATCCAGATAAATATTTCTGTCAATAACATAAAAGTGCTTGTCCCGTAAGACTTCCTCAGAGAACTTTCTTCATTTCATCGTAAAGATTTTTACATAGCAATCTTTGCTATACAGATGGGTAGACACAGACTTAAATTTATTGAACTGCTTTCTACATACTATTCTTGTTCAGTAAAAACTAAGTTTTACAAGTTTTCTTTTTAACTTTGTCTTTGCATAATTTCAGGGGTTTCTCTAACAAAAAAGGTAACTGTCCTAGGTTCAACCATGACAGGAACAAACACCAGAAAGTAAAAAAGTGTCTTGAAATAACAAATATGTGTGATTTTAAGACTAATTTTCATTTTATTTTAAGGTGAATACTCCTTTGATAAAATAAAATCTGGTATTTTCTCTAAAAGTATAACCCTTTCTTAACACTGGTATAAAACAGTTACTTTCTTTTTATTTTGTGTTATGTATGCTTACATTTATACTTCTGTAAACAAATTATATAACAGGACTGTTTGAACATCTATTTGACATATATTGTTGTAAGTATATTATAAACAGACCCAGCCTCATGGAAGGCTCTGTCACTTCATTAAAATAACTTCCTATAAGAGTCTCAGTTAAACAAAGCCTGAGAAGCTTGAGCTGGGCAAATATTAACATAGCCTTGAAGCTATATATTACAAGGGAGGTTTTATAGATGAAGCACTGTACAAAATTTCTTGTACATTATCCTCTGCCATGTTGCAAACGACAAATGAAAGTAACTGAAATCAAAACAATGCTTTACTTGATAATTTTTCCTAGGATTTGAAACTGTAAAGATACACAAGATATTTAGGATAATATTTTTAATCAGATATCTGATGGATCAAACTGCTTACACTTCTGGCATTGCACAGTAACTGCTAAAAAAAAAAGAGGTTTCTTTCTCAAAGAAAGCTAGTACAAGAATTTTAAAAGGATTTACTCATTTAGACATGCATATACCCATAATTACAGATCTATGTACCATATTAACTCTTTAATACACTATAACTAATCTCATGCATTCAAATACAATATTGGGGCTCCTAAACAATATGGAGTAATTTCTTCACTGTCAGAACACCTTTTGAAGACCACACTTAGCCAGGAGCATATGTAACAACATCAGAACCAATTTAAATTGTCCTAGAAGCTAATGTCCTTTTTATCTATGAACTAATGCACTGTATAACATTTATATATGCAAGCCTTCAAGTACATGACATTTATGATAATAGGTAAGTTTCTAGACTAGAGATATAAACCAGACTATAACTAAGGCCAAGACTGTGATGGAGCCAAAGTAGCATTAAGAGCTTTGTCTTTTAGCTCTTCTGTCCCTTCCTTTGTTACTTGTCTAGCCAGAGCAAATAAAGAGAAGAAATTTTACTTTCAGGCTGCTATAATTTTGCTGAAAACAAGACAGAAGAAAATTAATCTGAAAATGTAGCATGTGATTAATATCCATTTTCAAGAAGTCAGAAGTCCTGATAATATCACAGTATGAACATCCCTTTGCAATTGACGTTGTACCCCTTCTATTAAAATCTAATTTTCAAAACCAATTTCTCATCCTGATCTTCCACTTCAGATATATGTGCCCATGGTGATTTTACAGCACATCTGAATAAAATCTACATGATCTACATATTTAAAAAGAAGAAATTAATCTGCTTCTGGTGCATATCTGATCATGCACCAATACAAATGAAACTTCCAGTGCAATTAAAGTAAGAATGGAAAACAAAGATTTAGCTGCACAGTAGTTTTGTATTCATAGCAACCTTGTTTACCAGGATCAGTTTGGCCAACTGACGTTTCTTATTTCTGTTTGCTTGCTGAACTGTCAAAGAAAGAAAGGGTGTCTAACTTAAACAAATACTCCTTTCTGTTCCTGAGACAAACCAAATGTACTATAATGACACAATCACTTCATTCTTCCTAATATCATCAGTTTCTGTGAGTTTAGACAATAGTTACTATGAAGAAACATGAATCTTTTCCCTGTTGAATTTTAATAAAAGTTTCAAGAATGTAAAAAGTGCCTCAAAGGAACATATTTTTCCTCTCAAATCTTACCCTTGTATCAAGATTACTGTTTCCCAGAAGATAAGTTTTTCCTCTTCCTTAGAGGATGTATAAAACATACTGCATTTTGCATGGTCTTTTAGGAGTAAAACCAGTCTTTTCACTCCGACATCAAGAATGAAAATTTTAGGAGTGTCCTGGGTTCAGCGGTAGCAGTCATTTTTCTCCTCCTTGGTAGCTGGTGCAGTGCAGTGTTTTGACTTTCGGCCTGATGTTTTGGTCTGGCCAAGGCCTTTCTGAGCCTCATGCTCTGCCAGGGAGGAGGGGAAGCCAGGAGGAAGCAGAGACAGGACACCTGACCCAAACTGACCAAAGAGATATTCCATACCACAGCACGTCATGCCCGGGATGTAACGGAGAGTTAGCCGGAAGGGCTGGGAGACTGCACGGTTGGAGGAGGTATTGGTCAGAGCTTGGACGGGCTGGGGGGGCAAGTTATTGGTCGGCTGGTGGTGAGATGTTATATTCTCTTCCCTTGTTATTTCCTTTATCATAGTTATTATTGGTGGTAGCAGTAGTGGTTTGTGTTATACCTTAGTTACTAAACTGTTCTTATCTCAACCTGTGGGAGTTGCATTCTTTGCGATTCTCCTCTCTGTCCCTCCAGTAGTAGGGGGAGGGAAAGAAAGGGGGGAGTGAGTGAACAGGTTGCCTGACTGGGTTTAAACCATGACAGGAGTAAAACAAATCTTTTCACTCCAACATCAAGAATGAAAATTTTAGGAGTAAAACCAGTCTTTTCACTCCAACATCAAGAGTGAAAATTTTAGGAGTAAAACCAGTCTTTTCACTCCAACATCAAAATAACGCAGTTTCCAACTTCTGGGTAACATAACACAAATGAGCCAGTAGCTATTTTCTTTTCTGCCCAGTCTTTATTCACTGGCCCTGAAATTCTAATTTTCACTTTTAACAAGATTTGTCATTTCACAGCATGCATTCATTATATGATATAAGAAGTCTTCTGAAAAAGTACACTCTTCTACACAGTAATTTTTCTACACAGAAAGTGAGAAAAAAAAAGAATCACAGATGCTAACAAATTCTAGAAGGGTAAATTACTTCTGCTGACCTAAATTTATCTTACAGTGTAATTTAGACATCGGATCTCTTTTCATTCTCCAGTCTTATTTACTGTACCAGTATATTTCACCCACAGAGATGTGGTACGGTTTGTGGCATGAAAGACATGAACACTTCAAATGACCTAACAAGTACTTAAAATCTGCTTAGAGTCTTCTTCAACTCATGGGTCTAAGCATGGGGCATTATAAACAACAGATCCAAAAGCTCCTACTTTATTACTTATCTATGCCTTTCAATCATGCATTCTCAAACTCTCTTACCATAACATACTTCATCTTGTACCAATTCTTGGTTGTTTGGGGGGGGGGGGGGGGGGATTCACAGCAACTCTAATAGTTGTGGAACTGATAAGAATATTCTCAGAAAGCTATGTTTGTATATTTCAATCTCTCCTTTAGCAAATGGACTCAAAAGTCTAAAAAATTTGCTCTAGCTGTAGAAGCAGTTCTTTTTTCCCAGCCAAGGAAATCTGACTGTGATATCAGAATTACTTTAGTTAATACTAGATTTCTACCAAATTATTGCTGTCATACTCTAAGGGCCTGGTGACTCAAAAGAAAAAAATAATTAGAAAATGAACACAAAACTGTGAACTTACTCCTCATATAAGCCACCTTTTACACAGCTCTGTAGTGGAAAGCTTTACTTGTTTGCCTTCTATTCATTATTCAAATATTTTCAAGTAGTATTGGACATTACTTCAAACTGATGCAGTTACATGCATCAGCAATACAATCTCAAAGAACTAACTCTAGTGTTGCTTTCTCATCTGTCAGAAGCAACCATAGATCAAAGGCAGCCTTCTGAGATAAACATGCAAATAACTAAAAATTACAACTCCAAGTTGTTGCTGATTCACTTTCTGCCAAACAAAAAAGTGTTTTACTTGATTCATGTTCACTTTAGGAAGTAGGATGAAATTCAGCTACTTAATTAAAATGAGGAAAGAGTCAGAGTCATGTCTCTCAAAAATATATGAGATTTGTTTCTTTGACAGCATACAGCTTGGAGCGGACAGATAATCAAACCAGACAATGCAATTAACATAATAAACAAATTGAAGTGATGACAGAAGTCTTGCAAATTTCCAGTTCTCTGGTAGAATAATTTAAAAAAATAGATAATAATTAGTATTACTTATACACATAATTCATCCATATTCCTGTTAAAACCATTATGAGCACACCACCAGAATCTTCAGCCTACCCAACTAGGTTTAGGTAATTACAATCCAAATAATGTTCCCTGCTTTCCAAATCACTACAGTGATCTTAAATAGCTTTTTGTTAGATTGTTTTTTAACTCACATACTCATATTTTAACTTATTTCTAATGGTATAATTATCCCCCAAAGACTTTGACATTCTGCAATGGAAAGAATAAATAAAGCATTTACCAGTAATTCCACCCACATTTGCTAAAATTATTTCAGATCATCTCTGGAAGAAAATAATATCTCTTTCCTTTGAATGTGTGTCAAATATGTTCCACTGCATAGATCCTTCATAGCACACCAGTGTCAACCACCAGATTATCTGGTTTATCTGTTTGCTATGTTAGTATCAATAGCCTTCTACGCAAGCAAAAGTAACATGGAAAAAGAAAAAAATACAGTAAAAGGCAATTGCTGGTATGATACCATTTGCACACCACTTCCCCTCAGTCCCACTTCAGTTTGTTTGTTACTGAAAATGAACAGAATTAACAGATTATTAAAAGCTGTGGGACAGTAAATTTTCAGTTTAAACTCATTGTGAAATATTATCAAAATATATTAATGCTACTTTTATTACCTATCTGACATGGCATCCATTCTAATGGATATCTACAGGTATAATTTACCTTAAAAACAGCACACAGTCCTTAGAATATCAATGCTACTGCAGTGCAACCAGAACCCCAAAGTTCTGTACAAGTATCACAGGGACAACAGTATTTACAGGTGTCACAAACTGTCTCAGCTGGTATTCAGTGTATAGTCTCTTCCAGGAGAGGATAATGATCTTAAAGTAAACCCTCAGTTATAGGGATGAAAGCAAAGAAAAGGAAAACTAGCTGTATGCACTTGCAAGGGAAGGAATAGCATTTGGGGAAAAATAACATCAATCATCTGTATGTTAATCTCAAAAAGCAGGAGCTATAGAATAAAGAAAATATACTTAGTACTTGCATCCTTCACCAAAAAGCATGTAGTGAGTCATGAACACCTCAAATGAACTATTAAGTACTAAAATCTACTTAGACTCTTCTTCAACTTATGGGTCTTGTAGGTGTGGGTCATTATATGCAACAGATCCAGAAGCAGGCACTTTCCAATTCTTCACTAAAAAAAAAAAAAGATAAGGCACTGAAAAGGTATATAAAATCTTCAGAATTGGCAATAAATAAGCAAGAAACTAAGATCCGGGTATTAATTTGAGTGCTTTATCTACTCTGTAACACATCATTCTCAAATACGTGGTACAGTTTAAGTGGTCAAAGCACAAATAAGTTTATCTGCCCTTAAGAGTTGATTTTTCCATACCAGTATGCACTTAATCATCTATTACAAACTCAAGTATTTTCTTTGTGTGCAATACAAAGGCATGCAAAGTTCAAAAGAAGTTACAAGTAACCCTTAAAATACATCTAATATGTTGATAAAAATCAAAGGAAACAGACATACTTTGAGGCCAAAACCTGTACTAAAGAAGCAGTTTAATTTTAAGTAGCATTCATTCTTTTCTCCATTGATTCAGTGGTTATCACTTGGCGCATTTGTAAAAAGCAAAAATAAAACTAAATCTTGCCTTCAAGACTATAACCTAAATAACTCCTAGCTCCCAAAATGGCAGAGAAATAGGTATGCTAATCCGGAGCTTTTAAATGAAATTACAGAAAGATTAACTGTTTATAACAGAAGAATTTTGGTGCAAGCAGCAATGAGGCAGTGACTCATGTTTTCTATTTAATATGGACAGAAATTGTCCTCCTCAAAAAGCTCAGTTACAATTTCAGCAGTGAAAATGGCATCTTTTCTGTTTCTCCCTTTAAAGCCAGCATTTTATCTCCAGGCCTATCCAACAATGTAAGTAGTATTACCATGTAAATACAAATATTTAAGCAGATGCCCTTCACATTTCTCTTTTACACATGTTTATTCATTCAGAGATAATACAATCAATTCATATTTACAACAAAAACATAGTTGGCATTTTTAAAGTATTTCCCTGCTGCCCCTAGTCTATCCTCCTCAAGACACTCTTGGTAACAGAGGGCAGAGAAAAAAATAAAACAAGTATAATCTGCTTTAGAATGTCAGGCCACAAGGTGATGAGCTGCACTTCTCATGCAACACAGGTAAACAGTAAATCATTCCATTTTGCAGACACAACCCTTCGCAAGCAAAATGTAACGGTAGTACCGAGTGCAACAGCACTTCTACTGTGTAGCTCTGTTTATATCAATTGAGTTATCAATGCTTCGACCCAGCTTGAGTCTAACTTTCCTGCTCTTCTCCAACTGGTAAAGAGAAATGCATTGGATCTTTGAACAACTTCATTTAATCTTAGCACAAAATAATGGCTCCAGTGCTTAATATTGCTCTTTGTTGTTCAAGAATAGACAACGGACGGGAAAGCTGATTACTTCCAAAGTTAATTCACATTCAAGAAATGTGGACTTTTTACTAGGGATATAATTGGCAGTTTGTACACAAAGCCATTTTCATAAGCAAAAAACCAGGAGCTCCGAGACTTTCTGCTTATACCATTCCTCGTGCTCCCAGACAGCCACAGAAAGCCCTGAGTTAACTCTACAATTTTATTCAAAGTTATAGTGCTTTTTTTTTAACAAAATAAAATAAATTACATCATTCTGATTTAAGATACCCTGGGGAAATTGAAAAAAAAATCCAATTTTTTATCCTACAATCAAGTGGAAGATTTAACTTCAAAAACTTATGAGAAAAATGCCTGTATTGATATGTATTGAGCCATCTGCAAAGCCGGAAGAATTCTCTTAAACTTGATGATTATTGAAAAATGAATAAGGACAAGAATAACGGATAAATGGCTTTTTTCTTTCCCATTATGTTAGTGTGAAATTGTGCGTTGAAACAATAATACAAAGAGAAAAGATGATTATATTTGAAAATCTGTTAATCAGTAGAGGGTTTCTTTTGTATTAAGAACAAGTTGAAATTCTGCTATTGTGTATCTTGGTTACTTTATAACTAAATATTACAATGGTAGCTATAATGATAAGCAATTAACATAGCCATATATGGGGAAGGGTATATGGGTGGATCCAGGGGAGTATTGTGAAACTCTACCGAAGCAGAACTCATGAAGGTACCAGGAGTAGTCAAGTGAAAATAAGAGAATGCTGGCGTCCACATAATGACTGGGACATGTCCAAGGAACAGAAAAGTGAACAGGACAAGCTGAGGAAGACTTCTTACTTCATCCAAGGAAGACTCCTTACTTCATCAGGATGACCACCAGAGGGGGGCTGCGCAAGCGCAGAAGAGGCTGATGTCGTAATAGACTGATGTGGCAATCCTTGATGCGTATGTACTAGTCAATGATGTAATCTGTGTTGAATATGTATTAGTGACAACATTTTTAGTGTATAAATTGCGAGCGCGATGTAACGGGGTTGAAGCCAGATTTGGGCATGTGCCCCTGGCTTCCCAGTGCTGCAATAAAGCACCTCATATAACCATTCCGGTGGTTATGTGTCAGTTCTTACGCTAACAATTAGAAGGAATGTAAAACTATGCCCTTTGAGGTTTCAGTTTTTCTTCATCACTATACATTATTTTGAATTGGTTACCTTTATTTAGATACGCTTACAGAAAACATAAGTTTAAAAAAGAGCCTAAAGTCCTACAAATACCTCCCCAGATACTCTAAGCAGATAAAGTCAGTAAAACAAGACCCCTAGTTACTATACTCAGCTTGGATTCATATACTTAAAATGATGCAATTCCATTAACATCAGTTCATCTATTCCTGCTTACACTCAACCCAAGTCTGACTTCCTTAAATATAGTAAATTAAGGAGTGGAAGAACAGGAAAGCAGGAATGACTGAGAAACACCAGGACTAAAATCACACTGTAGCATGTTTCTGTAAACAAATGGTGCGCAATTTTGGAATTATACAATGACTAAGTAGTAATGTCTATCTGTAGAATCTGCCAGGAAAGGGGTAGGTATCTAAAATCTATTAGTAATTAAGAGTAGATGGGCAAGACGTTTCCAACAATAGCTAACAAGTTTAGTAAAGCACAGCAATTCCCCTTGGTTCTGCTGTGAGTCTATACAACTGACAAGGAATGACTCAGCTAATCCGTACGTGAGAGTTGCACACATTCTCATAACCCACAGTCATGCAACATGGAATAAACAAAACTGCTCCTGAAACAACAGCTACTAGGATATGGAGGGACATATCCAGAGGCTGATATTTTTATTCCTTAACATTAACCCCTCACAGGGCAATGCTTTTCAAAAAGAAATATGCGGAAACATACCTGAATGCAAAAGAAGCTAAACGATAGAATTTAAATAAGAATATCTTCATCATCAAGAGTCCATTCAAATAATACCATGGGTATGAAATTACTGGTACATTTTTCTGCTTGTATAAAAGTATCATCCAGAGGCAATAAAGTATGTTTCAGATAGAATCTAAGAGAACTAGCAGATGTTTGCAAGCAGTTCTTTGTCTCTTTTCTCATTCTGTTTGATTATGACTCATAAAGCAAAAAGATTTTTTTTTTTTTCCATTAGACAGGGGGTTTATCTGATAGGCTACAGGGAATTAACACTCAATGGGAAAGACTCCATCTTGCCAAAAAGTGTCTCCATTAGACCAACAAGGTTATTCACGGAGAGAGGAGCAACTTCAAGAACTCCAGTGAATGGGATAGCCATAAGAGTTAGAAAACACTTATTTTCAAAGCCTGCAAAGGATTCTGTTATTTTCAGACTGGAAAGACCCATACACAACCTGTTCTATGAAGGCAATTATACACTGGAATCGAGAGGCAAGAATGCCAGTGCCATGTTATTTCTGAGAGTGTGAGTTTCAAGAACAACTTAGCTACGTAGAATTCCCATCACTATCACCTTAAAATTGAAAGATTCTTACTACTTTCACATCACTGGCCTATCTTTAAAAATCTTCTTTTGAGGACATAACTCTGTCTTTGGCTAGAGATGCTACTTGTGGCATCAGTTTTGGAATTTGAAGTGACCTCTTTCTCAGGCACGAAGTCAGAACAAGTCCAGAGAAGGGCCACGAGGATGATCAGGGGACTGGAGCACCTCCTGTATGAAGACAGGCTGAGAAAGTTTGGGCTGTTCAGCCTGGAGAAGAGAAGGCTGTGTGGAGACCTCATAGCAGCCTTCCAGTATCTGAAGTGGGGCTATGGGGGTGCTGAGGATGGACTCATCATTAGGGACTGTAGTGATAGGACAAGGGGTAATGGGTTCAAACTTAAACAGGGGAAGTTTAGATTGGCTATAAGGAGGAAATTCTTCCTGTTAGGGTGGTGAGGCACTGGAACAGGTTGCCCAGGGAGGTTGTGAATGCTCCATCTCTGGTGGTGTTCAAGGCCAGGCTGGACAAAGCCTTAGTGGAATGGTTTAGTGTGAGGTGTCCCTGCCCATGGCAGGGGGGTTGGAACTAAATGATCTTAAGGTCCTTTCCAACCCTAACTATTCTATGACTCTATGATTCTATAATTGTATATCATTTTAGAGTTGGTTCTTTAGCTGTAATATGAGCTTTGCCAGACTATGTGAAGAGAAATTCTCAGTATAGAAATCACTTAAACTTTCCTTTATAGTTTGTCTTCAAGAGAGAACTAAAGAGAACTTTTCTTATACAACAAGCTGCCCCTGAAAGATTACACTCCTACCAAAGTAGGAGAAATTCTCAATGAATAATAGAGACCTCCTTGAATTGCTTAGCCTCAAGAACTGTTTACATTCCAACTCTGTTTTCTGATGTAAAAAATGAAATTAAACACCCTGCTTTCTTTCCTGTGACAAAGATCCAGTGTAACTTTACCACAGTGTTGGCATTATAGACTACCAGCTGGTGGAGCAAAGATGAAAATGTTAATACCACTAAAGTTAACTCTAATATAGCTAAATAAAACAGTTCTACAAGTAGGAAGGCTCTGCAGAGGGATCTGCACAGACTGGATCAATGGGCTGTGGCCAGTGGTATGAGGTTCAACAAGACAAAGTGCCAGGTCCTCCTGCTCTTGAGCCACAACAACCCCATGAAATGCTACAGGCTTGGGGAAGAGTGGCTGGAAAGCTGCCTGCAAGAAAAGGACCCAAGAGTGCTGATTGACAGCCACTGAACATAAGCCAGCCTGTACCCAGGCAGCCAAGAAGGCCAACAGCATCCTGGCCTGTGTGAGAAAAACTGTGGCTAGCAGGGCCAGGGCAGGGATCATCCGCCTGTACAGCCCACTGGTGGGGCTGCATCTCAAATACTGTGTTCGGTTCTGGGCTCACCACAAGAGAGACATTTGAGTTGCTGGAGCAGGTCCAGAAAAGGGCAACAAAGCTGGTGAAGGGTCTGGAGTACAAGTGTGATGAGGAGTGGTGGAGGAAACTGGGGTTGTTCAATCTGGAGAAGATAAGGCTTAGAGGGAACCTTGCTGCTCTCTACAGCTACCTGAAAGGAGGTTGTAGTGATGTGCGGGCTGGTCTCTTCTCTCAAGTAATAACAAGTGATAGGACAAGAGGCAACAGCCTCAAGCTGAGCAAGGGGAGGTTTAGATTGGATATTAGGGAAAATTTTTTTCACTGAAAGGGTGATCAGGTATTGGAACAGGCTGCCCAGGGAATTGGTGGAATCCTTGTCCCTGGAAGCGTTCAAAAAAGGTGTGGATGAGGCCCTCACCGACATGGTTTAGTGGTGGACTTGGCAGTCCTGCGGTAAAGGTAGGACTTGACGATCTTAAAGGTCTTTTCCAACCTGGTTGATTCTAGAATTCTATACCACAAAGAACAGGATTAATTTTGAATCTCAATGAAGCTATTTTGTGTCTCATTCCAAATTATTCCCGTCATAGCCTATCAGTTGAGGCACAGGCCCGAGCCTGCAGTCCTAGTCACTGAAGTCCTTGAATTATGATCAGAATTTCATCTCAGTGAAACAACTCCCCTCATGCAAAGTTTACAAAGTGCAGCAATGTGAATGAATGCATAATAGTGTTATCTGCCTTTGTGGAGATTCCTCTGAATCTCCACAGCTCTGAATGTAAAGATATGTGGTGTATCAGCACTAAGAATCTTTCTTCTGAAGAGTCTCAGAGTACTCAGATTTTTAGGACAGGTAATGGTAATATTGTCATACTCACACAACTGAAATGTTTACTACTACTTTTAGGGGAAGAGTAGCTGGACCAGTACTAACTGCTGCTGCTTTTCTCTGTCAGCAACAAATGAAGCAGAATCAGAGTGCAGAGCCGTGGAAGCATCACACCACGACATCTGAAGGGCTCCAAAAGCCTACAACATAGTCCTCAAAACACCTGAAGGAATTTCCAAGAAAATCTGCTAGATACTTGTTTTAGCTACTAACACAAGTCATTGTAGTACAGGGCACAATCATGTGGAATTGCTCTCAGAGCACTGCCATAAACCAACAGCTTGAACTACCTCTTTGAGGAGTTTGTATCCTTGATATATTCTAACACAAATCATTACATTTTCCCATCTATATCCTCATGCAGTTTTCACTGGATGTATCTCTAGGTTCTAACATAAACTAGTGCAATACTACTTCCTCTTGCCAAATCGAGCAAAGGATACAAACCTAAACTAGTAACATTGAGCAAGCATGAGAATAAACACTCCTTACAGGTGCTAAATATTGTTACAAACACTTGGAACTCTCCAAGGAAGGTGATACAAAGGAAAACTATTATACTTACATATTACTTATGTGCCATCTCAAAATGAACTGTGCAGCTGTTAAAGTTATTTATTAAATGCCAGTGCTCCTCTAACAAAAAAAAAAAAAAACAAACTCAGTCTCCTGCTGGGTAACATGCTGTATAAGATTCGTAATATAGAAAGAAACTTTGTAAATATTTAGCTGGATATTCCTATGTAGATATTTTGTAGGAGAGCATGATATATTTTTCTCAGGGTGACAGAACAATTTTTAGAAGTTAAGAAAACCCATGGTTCTTTCAACTCTGTTTATTATTAAAAAAGGCATCCACACAGCTACCTAGCTTCTCCTTATTATGTCATGCCCAAAGATGCTCTGAAACATGCTTTACAACTCCAGAGGAGAATTTGACAATGCATAAGGAAGAGCTACTACTGATCTCACCCACTGCAGCTCACACATAAGACTTCCAGAAATTCATTTCATTTCAAAGGGCTCATTAAGTACGCTACAGCAGATACTTTACACTCTGGTCATTTCAACTAGTACTTGACTTCACAGATACAAAGTATAGATTCCAGATTAGAGTAACCTGAGCTAAATCTGTTCTGCGATTCATGAGAGAACCATCTACCACCTGTGACTTCTCTGCTCACGCTCACACTTAGAGTAGCATGAGCAGTCATACAGTTGCACATTTTGTTGGAAGAGAGCACCTGAAAGATTTGTTAAAACTAGTATTATTTCCCTAACCTGACTGAGCCTGCATGACTGCTATAGGACTACTGCTGGCACTTATAACTTACCAGTAACATGCAGTCACATAAGGAAAGGAAAGAAGACATACTCTTTCTGTTATAGGAAGAGCTTCATTCAGCTTAACCTTACTGTGAAATGATACATCAGGAAACCTTAGCTCCATGAACACTGTCAGCCAGCCAAACACAGTGCTAAGGCTAAAAGCCATTTCACCCACTCCTGAGCACAGTTCCCATGCTGCTACCCAATTCCTTTGTGTTGGTACAGGTCTTTCAGGTGCACAAAGTCCTGTATCACTTAGTTGTTCTGTTTTAAAACTAACCATTATTTTCTGAGGGGTTTCCCTCAGATAAATTCCTCAATGTGCTGTGCAGACACATGGGCAAAAGCTGCACTAATACTAGAGGGGTGAGAGGACTGGCACTGCCATCTTCCTGCTGGTTCCTCAGCTATCATTCTAACTCAGCAAATATGATCAACACAAGTATTTGCACAAGTTTAAATTTTAATGTATGTGGGGAAAAAAAAAAAAAGGTATGTGACTTAGTGTAATTTCAGAAGACTACAGGTACACTTTTCACCTTAAGGTGAAAGAAACAATTCCATATATGTAAATTTATTTGCACAACAGAGCAAGGCAACTAACTTAACCATTCAACTATGTGAATCAGGAATGCAACTTTTATAAAATTTAACTTGTAGTTTAAAAAATAAGATGGGGGGAGGATAAGAAACTGAAGAAATATGGTTTATGTTAGTATTTATAGCTTGCCAGTATAGTTGGAAGAATTGCTTTCCAATGTGCTTAGCATGACAGCTGGAACTTTCAGTAGCTTATGTATGCATTAGTACCACAAATTCAGAAGTACTATAAATGGAATAGACTATCCAGTTCTCATAATTACGTAGCACAAAAAAATGCCACAATATGTATGCTAGAAGATCAGCTCCAGAGTTACATTTCAAAAAAAGCTTTCATTTAAATTCAAAGGTGAGATGCCTGCACCTATAGAGAAAAGAAAATCTCCAAGACTAACATGATGAAGGCTAAAAACTGGAAGAAAAAAAGTTAACGGTTTAAACAGTAGTGGAATTGACACAATTAACAACATACACTGTATGAAGAGGTGCTTAGAATTTGAGAACACCCTAGCTAATTAAGAATGACTACAAAAGCACAACTTCTTGGGGTTTTGTTTTGGTTTAGTTTTGGTTTTGGTTTTTGTTCAAAGACATGCTAAGTTTATATTGGAATTCTGTCCAATCTAGATAAAATATCTATTGTGTCTTCAAAAACTGTGTTTTGGATGGGGACTGTGGTATTTTCTAAGCTGAGAGATAGGAGCACTCCAAAACTAAAGTACACTGTGCTCCCAAAAGGGTGAATCCAGTCTTCCACCCTGATAACTCATTACTACCCCATTATTTTGAGTATGACAGAAATGTCAAGGAGTGGAAGCTTTAGCACTAAGCAGGCACAAACAAACAAAAAGTAGCTGAATACAAATTAATAAAGTACACAGAACAATGTAAAAACCCTAGGATATCTATCAGAAAAGTCCTCAGAAAACTAAACGTTCTTGTAGTGTGCAGCTTAGTAAGCATCCTTGTATCCAAAACAGGTTCACATCAGTCAAAGAATAGATATTTTGCTATTGGCTGTGTGCCGTAAAATGGCAAGCTGCAGTAAGACTAATAAAAAATCAGTAATGACATCAATCAAATGTCAGCTAACATGGAAATAAAGACTACAGGCAGAAGTTCATAGCAGGAATAAAAATTACTGTCCCTGAGCTGCTTATTGCCACTGTGCCAGTAGAGGTCACAATGTCCTAAAGCAGAATGCAAACTCTTCAGTTGCTTTGGTGCAGTTTGGCAGCTTGTCTTAATTTGCTGATGGCTTTATGATAAGCCATCAATCTTGACATCAACATGGCTGAGATGCACAAAGCTATTTTGCTCTCCTTGTTCTTCTGCTGCACCAGCAACATGCAAAATGTAGTCAAAATACAACTCCTTGGTGATTCCTGGCAGATCCTCCAGTAACCACCAAGCACTCAGGCCAAAGCTCAAAAACATAGATACTAGACACTCAGCTGTCTCTTGCACTTCAGGTGCCTAAAGCCATTTGATTTCAATGGGAAGTTCACAAACACCCCTGACAACCTGGTGTAAGGAAGCCCAGTTCCTCAACCAGAATCAAGGTTAATTGAGATTACAACAAATGATGACCCAATTTGCTACCACATTCTTATTAAATTAGATCTTGTTTAGTCTAATTCCTCAACACTATCTAATTAAAACTGAGCACTCTGAGCAACAATGATCTAAAGCTGAAGTTCACCCATGCTTATGTCATATTAAAGTGATTCTGGCCATTAGGAGAGCTACCAGGTCCCCTCCTGTTTGCTTGCACAACTGTTTCTATATTCACATGATGAGCCAAATCAAGGAGTTGATTTAGATGAAAACTAATCTGACTAAAGATTATCAGCTTCAGCTAGATCATCTTGTCAATCTACCTCACTGCATAGTTACCTGAAGAATAGTACTGGAAGAAGTGGGGAGACTGAAAGCAAAGTCATCCCCTAAGAATGAGGCAAGGGGGAGAGAGAAAGTTGTCAGGATTATCAAAATTACAGTTAGCACTTTAGAATGTAAAACCAAACTATGACAGGTAACAACAGAAAACCAATTAAAATGAAGCCACATCCCCATGAAAATGAGATCTCAAACACAGTTAATGTGTGAATGTACTCACCATGTGCTAAGAACATTTATAGATGCAGATTTATGTCACACATAAGAAAAGACAATGAACAGAAACTTACAAAATCTATGACAAAACATCCTGGCTAGATACAGACAGACAAAACATTGTGGAAGCACAAAATAATCATTACTTGGATACCAACGTATACTAGATGAGCAAAACAAGTAACTTTTTACAGTATCAAGTAGCAAAAGAGCATGCCAAAAAACCTCCACAGTATTACTGACAAATGAGAAGTAACACAAGAGGTGAAAAAAGAACTAACTGATGAAACTAAGTGGAAAATTGATACATTCTCATATACACAGTATGGCAAGAATCAGGGGAAAATATCAAAACCTAATCAAACAAACAAAAAGCATACACTCAAAACAACCAACCCCACACACACAGACACACACTATTCAGGCTCCAAACGCCTCAGAGAATAAAAGGCTGCACTATTCTCTCCCACTAGGATGTCAATGTAGTTGTTTTCAGAATACAATAGTAAAGGCCTTCAAAAGCATAATTCTAGAAAAGGCAAGTATCTACTAAATATGCAATAACTCTGCATATATGTATCCAAGTTCAGTGGCGGGGAGGAGAAATTTGGGACAGGTTTTTGAGGGACAGGAGAATGCAAAAAGAGAAGAAACTGGTTGAGCTTTTTTGTTCAGAAGCAAAGCCATTGAAATATGAGGACTGCTCATGGAGTTTCATAGAAAATAATTAGTAAATATTAGCTTTGCTGTATCATACTAAGGTTTCACTCAGTCAGCTCCACTGTACTGTACAAGCAACACTAAAGATATTCTCCTCAGTAAATTAAAAAATCGTCACCTTGCAGGTTAGGGTTACATAAATGACAATTTAAAAGACAATGTGACACACCATTAAGTATTTTGATACTATTTGTAGATACTTAAGGTGTGAGATTTGCTTTCTATTATTGTTCTTGCATGTTATTTAATTATATGGAGGTAGCATCATCCTTTCCAAATGGAGCACAATACTGACATAATTAACAATTCATTTCAATCTCACGAAAGCAATTTTTATAGTGGGATATTTAGAAAAGGCAGTGTGTTTCTGAATAACATCAAGGAAAGTCCCACATCAGGGACAACCTGAAGGACAGCATATAATTCATCTGTGTGAGGAAATGAGGCATGAAAAGACCAGACTGACATTACTGTCAAACAGGAACAGGCAGAGTTATTTTATTATAATAGATATTAAAATGCAAGACAAGCCAAAAATACATACCTTCGTACATCACATAAAGGATCCTGCCTGTGTTACAGGCAGCTTTTCAACTCTGCTTATACTTCACTCAGTACAGGGAAGGCAATATGCTACTGAACAGCAAAAGCTTCCACTGGATTATTGTATTTACATCCCTGGACAATCACAGCAAGTGATTGACTTATGAAAAACTTATCAAGCAGAGTTGAAGCTACCTTTCAGCAATGAGGACAATGCAGAAGCAAAAGTGAAAATTTCACCACAAGGAAAATAATGTTTCCAGAACAGCTGCTCAAGTAGAGAGAAAGCAGATGAAGATGTCAGGAGAAGATCAAGGGCCAGGTTGAAAAGCAATTAGTAAAATAAAGATATGAAATGGGACCTTTTACCCTTTAACAAGGCAATGATCCAGTAAAGACATATTGCTGGAAACATGATCTTTAATTAGGAAAACAGCAAAGAAATTTGCTGCCACACAGGGGAAGTCAACTATGCTGATTGCTGTGAGGTTAAAAACCCAAACCAATATTCATCCTTTGCAATTATATGCACCACACAAAAACTATTTCCTCTGCATTTCCCTGGAGTCAACAGACTGCTTTCATTACAGGAACTATTAGCAAACCAGGTTTTAAAACCCACTATTTAATAAAGTTCAATATTTAAAAAAACAAGGAAACAACAACAAAAAAGAAAACACCCCTCCAAAACTCAGTATCAAAAGTAGCATCAATGCTTACCTAAAAATAATGCCACGTGCCCCCAAAAGACAAAATTAAGGTACTGGGAATATCTGCTCTGAACACTGATGACAGGCATAAACTAGAAGAGCATTTAAACCAGCAGAATAAGCAAACTGAGAGGGAGCTGCAGCTGGTTCTCCAATTACTAGATATTGTTTAAAAATGCATATTCAACTCAAAATCCCTCAGAACATTTGTACTCTCAAAGATGACTTACATAGTAGTTGAAAGATCTTTAAACTGTCAGATGTAAGTTGTTCAAGTAGCTGCAAATAAATACTTCAAGGAACAAGAAGGAAGACAAAAAATGACAAACCAAAACTCAGGGAAGTATTAACGTAGTATCTTCTACAGTATTTCCTAAGGACTATAAAAGTAATCTCTCAAGTTTTCTCTTCTGAAAGCCCAGACATATACAGTATGCTCAAACAGCCCTGTTATCAGCCTGTGGTAACTGTTCAGGAGTGAATATTCTCTTACAATGAATACAAAATCACTGAATGATTGGTGTTATTAATGTTAACACACAGGGAATCTTGCAAAATCAGCTGCAGGCGAAAAGAAGATGAAGTATAACTCAGTGTTGGTGAGGGCCATATCAGAAACTCAGAAATGTTTATACACGTACACAGTTATTCTATTCTATGCATTTAAAAAAAAAATAAGAATAAGAATACAGTATCTATTTTTATCTTGCCTATACGTTTTACATAGCAAAAAGTAAAAAAGAGCTGCTACTGAAAGACAGAAAACAAAATGAGTTAAGAGGAAAGCACTAAAAAAGCTGTATGTAAGCATGATCGCCAGCAGTGTTTCACAGTAATATTTTAAGAAATACCTGAGTAGATAAACAGCCCTTTCAATATCACTGAGTTCTTCATCAACTGTCAATCTTTCTATTTCTTCTGGTGTCTGTCAAGCATGAAATAGAGATTATGAGTTTACAGTGCCTTACTATTTCATCATTTTAATCTTCTTAAAACAACCCCTTCTTCCCAGCATATCCAGGGACGGTTCCATGAGTAATTTGAATTTAATCCCTTAAATCTCTAGGCAATATTTCAAATTCTATCAAATAAATCTTTCACCAGGAAAAGCTGGAATGTAATACAAGTACAGTTCCATGTCAGACACTATCACTACTAATCACTTAAAGTACAAACAAGTCACATATAGATTAATCTAAAGACCGAAGTATATTTTTCTCTTAATATTCTTATACTGACAATATTAAGCCCCTGATATATAGAATTCAAGACTGTTTATTCCAAAATGACTGAAAACAGTTTTTAGTATACTGATGCTGTAAAAAATAAACTGCCTATTCAGTTAGCCATCCATAAATAAATCAGGCACAATTTCAAATGGATTTTAAATCATCCTTGTATTTTGAAGTGTATACCTTCAGGCTCCTTCGAACTGGCCTCTCTATAATAGTTAGTTCCTGCAGGTCTTCTATGTATCCAAACAAATTGCTCTGACTAAAATCCATTTTGGAGAAGATTATTATTGGATGCATGTAGCAACTAAAGCCTTCGGCAAGCGATGCTTTCCCCGAGTCTCTCTCACATAGCACTGAAGGAAGCAGCCCAGGCACCGCGCAGCGCCTCTCCGAGCGCGCCCGCCGCTCGCCTCAGCGCACACACTGCGGCAGCGGCCGCCGCTCGCCCCCGCCGAGCCTCTGGACGGGAAACTTTCTCCTCTTGCCCTGGGCGGGCAAGGATCGGAGCCGGCGCCGGAGCCCGGTGCAGCCGATAGTACCTCGGAGGAGGGGAGTTTGGAGACGAGTTTCCCTTCTTTACTGGCCACTCCTGCCCGCGGGGGCGATGGGGTAGGCTGCACCGTGGGTGGGGATGGCGAAGCCTCTCCGCGCACCGCCCGGGCTGCAGGGCTCGCTCCTCACCGACGGGGCAGGGCAGGGCGCGGTGCCCGGGTGCCGCCTCTGCCCCCAAAGCCCGGAGGAGGGACGTCCCTGCGGTGCAGTGACGCTCCCCGCCCCCGTCCCGCGACGCAGCCCCCCAGCCGCTCTCCGCGGCAGCGCGGGCCGAGGGCCGCGGCACCAGGGGCCGGAGCAGCCCCGCACGACGCCGGCCCCCGCGGTGGGGCCGCCTCCGCCCCGTCGAGCCGGTCGCCGGGGCAACGCGGCTCTAAGGCGGCCCCCGCGGGGCGAAACAGCTCCGCGCGCGGCAGTACACGAACGCGCGGAGGGCGCCGCCCCTTCAGCGGCCGCTACCCGCCGTGGGGCCTTGCCCCCGGCCTCCGGCCGCAGCGGAGCCTGACATGCCGGGCTCCCCCGCTGCAGCTGCAGCCTCCCTGGAGCTCCTCGTCCACTCCTGTAACGTCCCTTTCCAGCTGTGCCGGGACTCCCCACCGGTGTCCTGCCCCACTGTCACAGCTATTTCAAGGCAGAATTACACAGAAGAAAGCTATAAAAATGCTGACTTTGATGAAAAGTCCAAAGCAGGTTCCTGCCCCAGTGCTTTTATATATTAATCTAAAAAAAAAAAAAAAATCCACAAAAAAAAAAAAAAACAACAACAAAAAACCACAGGAAAACATTTGACGTCCTTGGCAGTGAGTTGTGAATCTGCACCAAAGGCACCACTCTGTTTTTTCCTAACTTCTTCACCTTTAAAGTCCTTTCCCCACCTCAGGTTACGCACCACTCATACAGCAGGACAGATTTAGCCATGGATATTCTCCCCAATCCATGAAGTTAGGTATTGTATGCTGTAGGATTACTCCTCTGGCTCACAAATACAGACTACATTGCAGGTACAAGGGAAAGTATTTACTTAAAAATAAAGATATACTGCTTTTACCCCCACTTGGTGTTCAAATAAGCATGAAAACACCTTTTTTTTTTTTTATTATTTAGTAAGACCTTTTTTTGGGGGGAGGGGTTAGTGTTGCAAAATGGATGCAGGTCAAGAATCAACACACAAAGTTGCACATAGGATTTACTGAGTTAATTAATTCTCCAAGCCTCAAGACAGTGGCTTTTGCAGTAATTCAGAGTAGCCCTGTGTAGGACTTGAGGGTGTTGGTTGATGAGAAACTGAATATGAGCCAGCAGTGTGAGCTCACAGACCAGAAGGTTGAAGGAGGTGGTCCTGCCCCTCTACTCTGCTCTCATGAGACTTCAGTTGGAGTACTGTATACACTTCTGGTGTCCTCAACATAAAAAGGACATGGAACTGTTGGAACAAGTCCAGAGGAAGGCCACAAGGATGACCAGAGGACTGGAGCACCTCCTGTGTGAAGACAGGCTGAGAAAGTTGGGACTGTTCAGCCTGGAGAAGAGAAGGCTGCATACAGGGGTACCAGAGAGGGACTCTTCATCAGGGATGGTAGCGATAGGACAAGAGGGAATGGGTTCGAACTTAGAGTGAGGAAGTGCATGTTAGATATAAGGAGAAAGTTCTTTACTGTGAGGGTGGTGAGGCTCTGGAACAGACTGCCCAGAGGAGTGGTAAATGTTCCATCCCTGGCAGTGTTCAAGGCCAGGCTGGAAGAGTCTTGGGTAACATGATCTAGGATGAAGCATGCCTGCCCATGGCAAGGGGGTTGGAACTAAATGATCTTAAGGTCCTTTCCAACCCTAACTATTCTGTGATTCTATTTTGTGATTCTATGATTGTATGGAACACAACTAAACAATCAACACTCACACCAGGACTTAAAAAGCCTGTAAATATTTCACAAAGGCTTGTTTGAGCAGCAGCAACGTTTCATTATTACTGTAAAATGCCCATATGACCAATAAGTTTTGTTGATAAAGTATAAAAATAATTCTAAAAAATGTAAGGATTAGATAATACTATGCCATATATTGCCCAGAATTTTATTATCTTCTATTTTATAATTGGCAAGTACCTCAGCTTTTAGTTAGCAAAACAGTAAGTGTAGTCTTTGTATCTCTGTCTACCCATTAGGCCAAATCCTGTCTCAGTTAAACCAGTAAAACAGTAAAAACTAAAGCATCTCCATTAATTTCAAATGTACAACAGAATTACTAGCAGAAGAATCTAATCCAAAGTACATATAAATAATTAAACTGCTATGTAACAGACAACCAAAACATTTGGAACTTTTAAAGCATGATGACATATTAAAAAGAGAAATGCTATTTTGAACATCTCCTTTGCATTATCCTTTTAACCAGGAGACATCATCAGACAGCAAATATAATAATTATAACTGAACTAGGTCTTCTCAGAGTAGTTAGTTAACCAGCTTCACAAGAGAAAAAAAAGAAAATACAGATTTATAGAATGTTCTCTTCTCAAAATTCAGAATCCTGACATGCAGGCTTCTGCCAATGATTAAGTATGAGGGAAACATAGAATCATAGAATAAATCTCAATCACAGTTAGTTAGGAAAATCCTTTTGCAAGTTCTTTCACAGCCAATTTGTGGTCATTTCATCTTGCAAAAAGTTCTCATGAATCTTAAAGATCTTATGAGACTAAGAACACTTTTTTATGTGCCTTGAATTAGAAACTCATTGCAGTTTTCAAATCAGGTATTCCATAGCTTGGTTCTAAAGACTGAAAGTGAGTTTAGATGTACAATTAAGCTGATATATTATATTATGTTTTACATAAATTTTGTAAGTCACTAAAGAAGAGGGGTTTTTACAAACATTTAAACAGCTCCCTTAATGCCTTTAATAACCTGTCCTTATAACTCAGTCTGGGAAAACACTGTGCATTCATGACTGTCATTGATTTTGAAATCAGTAGACCTGTCAAAGAGACCTACCTATATCGTGAAAATGTGAAAAGCAGAATAAAAAGAAAACTTTTCTTTTTTTTTTTTTCCTGTAAATTGAATACTGGGCCAGAATAAATATCACAGCAGGAATTAGCTTGCCCGGGTTCAATATAAACATATCCCCTTCTGGTCCACACATTTGCCAGGGAAAAAAAAAAACAAAAACAACCAAAACCACAAAAAACACCAACCCACAACAAAAAACTAAACCAACAAACCAAAAATCTGCATATTTTGTTCCAAACCCACATATATAAAAATTAATCTCCTCTGACAATAAATCTGTGGGCATATTCACTCCAAGTGGTCTGTCATTCTCATTTGTGGTGAAGGTCACGTATGACTTCCCCTCACTGCTACTGATTTCAGATCCTCCCTTTTCCACTCTTCTCCTAAATAAAGCTCTGCTTGCAGCTTCATTCTAACCTTGGCATAGGTATCTTAATTGTAATAGACTGTAGAAATATTTCACACTGCTTTGTGAAAAACAGAATGAATTGGAACCTCCATTTTAACACGGGAGCTTGTGAAGTCTTGTGAAGCCAAAAACAGAGCTGATTTTAAATAATCCTCCCTTGATGGAGACAACTGCAGACCACCTGAGAAAATGGCACTTATACCTAGTGGAAGAAATAGTGCTATTCATGCCTTCTAAAGCAATAAACTCTAAATGCAATATAGATGAAGATCAAAACCAAAAAAGGGCAAAAGGACCTGAAGGATTCTTCAGGTACCTGAAGGATTCTCCAGATACACTGACTGGGCTAACTTGACCAAGGACTCTTGGGTGAAGGGATTTGTCATGTGGCAGAGATGCACAGCTCTCCTTTGCTACTCAGCAGTTAGGTGTCTGCCTTCTCTGAAAAGGCTGTGATTCTTACTTTACCTATTACATGTTCTCAAAGAATTAAGCTGTAAATCAAATTGCTCACAGAGAAGTTGAAATTGTAAGAAGTGTCAGAATGTCTTAGAATGCCTGAATCAGCTTAAATATAAAGGGACTGGTTTGGAGGGTTTAGAAGGACACGCCAAAAAATGCTTTCAGGCAAAATGTGTGCACTCCAGATTAAAAGCCAGAATTTCTTATTCAATGGCCAAACCAAAAAAAAAAGGGACGAAAAATCCAGGAGAATATTTGTTTATTATGTTGGAAGGGTAAAACAAACAAACAAAACAACCCCAATACATTTTGGTTCAACTTCTAAGCAATACCTTTTTCATGTTTTATTGTGTTTTTTTTTTGTTTGGTTGGGAGTTTTTATGGTTTTCTTAAATTATTATTACTTGGACTCCTGAAGAATTTCCATAAAGGTCAAAATTAAATTACACAATTCATTCTTCATTTCCTTTTTTTCTATCAATTTAATACTCCACAAAAAATAAATAGCCTTTCATAATGTACACTGTGTAGATCGTGAACTCTGTAATCACAGTTTCTGCTCAGGACTTAGCAGCTAAACTGTGCAGAAGTTCAATTCAGTCTGTTCACCACCACTGAGAGATGGCCAGAGCTGTATCAACTGTCGCTCACCATCCAAATGAGCAGCCCCTGCCCATTAAACCCTTAAAAAACCCCACAGCTTTAATGTTCCATCTAATGCCTTACAAAACAAGATTTTTTATTTCATTTCCATTCATACTCACAGGTATAAAAGTTTGCACAAACAGTGGTTCTGCAGAAAAACTCCACATTGAGACAAACCTGTAAATATTAATCTAAACAAAACACACAAAAATCAGGGTCTACTTCAGAACAATGCTTGGAACATAGCATACACAACCTCAGCAAGAAAAAAGTATTAGTTATTTGTTGCTAAGAAACTGTTGCTTCATTCTACTTTGCCATTTGCAGAAAATGTCTGATTGTTCTTTTGCCACTTTGGTCATCTTGCTCTAATAGCTATATAATTAAAAGGGTTATAAAGGAAAAAAACCCTGGAGTGTACTCACTGTGCCTTCATCATATGTAGCCTGGTCTCCCATACTCTCTCATCTCTCATATTCTCTCATGTAACTTAGTACCCTCCAATACAATCTAAAAACCCAAAAAGATTATTCACAAGAACACAGAAAAACAAATCCTTAAATTTGTTTTCATGTAATATATAAAATTTGTAAGTTTGCAATCACTGTGTTCTGTGTCCTTCTGTATGAACTAATAATGTTCTCCACCTACGGTGATTAATGTGCTACCCTTTGTCCCAAAGTAGTTATAGCACATGCACAAATACAGAATAACAACAGAGCAAACAGAAAGTGCCATTTTTCCTCGTATCTTCCAGCTATTTGTAGGATTTTTGACCTAAGAGTAGGATCTAATAGCTAACTACTTTATGAAGTTTAAATGAATTATTTTCTATTGTAAAATAACATTTTTTTTTCCAGGTTTACTTTTTCTAATTTCCAAATATCTGCATAAAGCAGAATTTGTTTACATTTTAGGAATAGGAATAACAACAAAAATCTCAGGGCTATCCGTATTTCAACAGGGAGGTCTGTGCCACATTCTACTGTGAATTTTCTTAACCCTTAACAATAAGCAGGGAAGAGAAAACATCTTTGGAACCAGTGTCAGATTAAACAATAGCATTAAGCAACAGATGGTACAGAGACTGGAGCTCCATTATTCATGCAATGAAAGCGTCAGTCCCCAAGGTCCCTGAGACCAGCCTGCACACTCCCACACAGCTCCCTGACTCAGGCCAGGCATTAGTGCCCCTAAAACATCTCCATGCAAGGCAGTAAGGATGCAAGAACCCTAACTTGGGAGGGGAAGAGAGTATACCAGTACGGACTTGGTTAAACCACAGCAGTCTGTCTCAGAGCTAATACCTGACATTGCTATATTCATAACATAGAGCAAGCCGATGACTCCAGTTCCTTGCTACGACAACCATGAACACTACCTGTCATACACATGTCAAACTTTATGTTAAAACTAACAACTTTTTGCCTTCAAGTACTCTTTACTCACTGGTTGCCACAGTAACTTCAGATTTCCTACCTAAAATTACTGTTGGCCAGTTTACTGAGTTTCTTCTTGTGACAGTGTTGTCCTTTAAATTATTCTTCCTTTCCTGTTATTTAAAGACTGCAGTCATTATCTGCTATAATCCTGAATTAAACAAGCTAAGTTTAGCATTTAGTCTTCACTTCTAAAACGGGCTGTTCATTCTCCTCATCACTCTCACAGTCCCCTTGGTATCTGCTGCAGTTTGACTTCAACTCTCTGGAACTAAGGTCAGAATATAGCATTGAAAATAAACATTTCAGGAAAATAATGTCTCTTGTGAAGAATGAATATCTGTACAGGAATTAGTTTACAAAATATACTACATTGGCAGCTCACAGTTATCTTGTGATCAATAAATACTGTCATACAGAGTGATCTAAAACTAATACTCCCATCTTAATAGCATAAATTCTCGGTATTAGTCTTAGCTGAATGGTGCTGCACTTTTTATAAGTAAATTAACTGAATTATTCTGGTCCTTGAGGGACTTGTTATCTGTCGGATATTACAGTTCCCCTCTGTATTAGTAACTGTGTCATCAGTTAACTAAGTTAACATTGTGTTACAGTTATTAATGAATAAGATTAGTCCTCAAGACTTTGAGAAACTCCTAGAGTAAACTCCATATACCTGATAAATTAATCTATCGATATACACACCAATGTGTTCCCTCAAATGAAACATGCATTTCCCTTCCTCTTTAGTCAACTACTTTCACCTCCAAGTTCTCTCCTATTCCTTGTTATTAATTATTTCCAATATGAAAACATTTTGAGAATGATCAGATAGCTTAGATAAACCTTATCTTTCTGCCAGAATACCAGTTACTCTATCAGCAGACATCGCTTGAGTTTGTGTCTCCTTTTGGTTAACCACTTTTGGTTAACCACTACAGCCTTTTATTTCATTTTTTGTTACTTTGTAACTTCCTTTACCATTCTTCCCTTCAAAATACACGCTTAAGTATCTGTTGCATCTGACTGCATTTGCAACCATTCTAAATGTTTCTCTTGTATCAAGTGAAGGAGTCTTTGCTATTCTGCAATCATACAGAAAAAAAAATCTTCACCTTGATACATCTGCACTTGAAAAAGCCTTTGCTATTGTAACTAGAATTAAATGAGCCAGTACTCTTCAATCTCATGCCTGGAGATTATCTTGTTCTCCCAGCTCTGTGAACACATTAGCTGAAGCAGCAGCACTATGTCTTTGACAAAGCACACTGTATACCAAAATGCTTCAGAGGTAAGCAATGAATCTGTGAAGTTAGAAAAAAAGAACAAAGAGAGAAAAAGAATGAAAAAAAGAAAAAGCAGCACAGACAAAGGGGTATGTTTTCAAATGAGGTTTAACAATAGAGAACTAGTAAATTGAAGAAACATAGGAAAAAATGTTCCAGAACGCTACAGAAGGCAGACAGAAGAAACCAACCTAAAACTCTTGTCCAGTTAACAAACCATCTCCCAGAGTTATTATTTTTATGGTGCTATGTCTTAAGATCTTGTCAGCCCTGGAGCAGTATTACAGAACTTTTGAATATGACAGCAAAGGCCTCAAGCCTGGAAGAACCAAGATTTTACCTTCCTACCTCAGGACCAGAATGACTGGCCTCATTGGCATGCCAGAAAGGACGGAAGAGCAAATTCTACAGCCTGCAAAGCACAGGAGGCATCAAGTACCAGTCACTCTGGACTCTCGCTGATTTCAACTAACTTCTTACAGAATATGAGGGCAGAGCATCAAATGCTCTTTAGGCTTCTTCACACAAGGATACCAGTTGGAAGCAACTCCTCATATTGTGCATTGACAGATCATTAATAAGTACCTGGAGCTGAAACTGTCCTTGGAGAAATCTAATGTTTATTTCCGCCCTTGACCTTAAAACCTAAAAAAACCCCACCCAAAACAAAACACTCCCAAAAGAACAAACAAAAAACAAACCAAAAACACACACAACCCCAGCCAAAACCCAACCCCCTCCCCCCCAAAACACAGGAAAGAAAACAACCCTCCATTTCCCTGTCCTCACAGAACCAAGAAACACTTGCAGACACCACAGAGAAGTAAGTGGCTGTAATTGCACCTTAATCTACTGACCTGGCCTCTACCACCTAAAAAACACCTGTGGTTTTTTTTCCCCCTCTTCCCCATTTCTCATAGAAAAGCAACCACTCAGAGCATTTGCCAGTTTTTCAGCAGAAATAAAAATCTTCCATTATCACAGTATATAATTTATGATGCTTTTTCCTACAGGCGGATCAAGCTGCCAAGGGCACTTGACCACACAGGAGGGAAAAAAAAAAAAAAAAATCATGCTGTGACCTCAGTGGTATGCTTGCTTCTATAGCTGTTTGCAACTTCTCTCTAAATTTTATTACTTTACCCACAAGAGTCTTCTGAATAGGGAATAATAAAGAACACATTAAAACATAAGCAAGCATGAATAACAAGTTTTTTTATTGAATGAGCAATGCTGATGACATTCAACCTTACTGCTAATTTCAGAGTTGAAATTTAAGAGGCCCTTTATGTACTCTTTCTGGAATGAAATGTATTATGCACACAATAATACTCTATAGAGATGTTGATTACATTCTGAAATAAATTCTTCACTTGCAGCAACAAATTTTCCTATTTCTTCTTTGCAGGGCTGCAGCAGTATGTCAACTCTACCCTTTAGTAGTAGTATTTACACGAACAACACCATAGCTACTAAGGTTCTTGTGAAAGGTAAGGGCAGTGCCAGACTAGGAAAACAGCTGTCTTCATGCTGGTGAAGTGGCTGTCACAATCTGCATTGTCAGCCTAAGGGATTGCAAGCCACGGCTAGCCTGCTGTTTGCTTTGCTCAGAACATAGGCTTCAGTAACAAGTTATACAATAGTAATGTTAGCAAGCAGGTGCTACTCTACCATAACCCAAAACCTGGAAGAAACAGGGTATATCCTCGTTCTTCCACGTTAGTAGCTTACATATTAGAAAGCTCGTCTCGTTAAGGTCAATCATACTGCCAAATGTTGAGGGAGTCTGAGCACTCTTAGGGAAAGCGTTAGGGCACCTAAACTAAGGCCTCGCTGAGAACAACCCCCACCTCTGAGACAGACATCAGACACTGTCGCCCACACGGCGCACCTGAGCACCCTCGCCGCCCCCGGCCAACCTCCGCGGTAAAGGACAGGACCAGCCGATGCACCTGGCTGCCAGAGAGCCCCGCGTCCCCCAGGAACCCTGCCTCCCCTCTCCCCCCCCCCCCCCCCCTCCTCTCCGACCGCGACGGCGGCGCGGAAGCCCACCGCTACCATAGGCGCTTGCCCTTGAGCCCTCCGCTCCGCAGGCCGACTCCCAGCCCACGCAACCCGCACACAAAGAACACCCCGACCAACTCCAGCAAAGCCTGCAGGCAACGAACGACACCGCCCGCCTTTCTCAAGAGGGCAGAGCCCCGCCTGCCCCCCGAGCGCATGCACACGCCACCCTTTCCTGCCCGTCCACCCCGGAATGAGCTCGTGGCTGTGCAGAGTGACGTCACATGGCAATGGCGGCGCCCAGGAGCGCATGCGACGGGTGGCGGCGTTAGTGGCAGTTGCCGGTGGCGGTCAGAGTCCCCCGGGACCGCTCCCTCCTTCTCCCCCTCTCTCCGTCTGGGGCTGCAGAGCGCGGTAAGCCCTGGGGGTGGCGGGGGAGCCTCTCGTTCCTGGCCTGCAGGCCCGTGGGGCCCCGCGGGCCTCCCGCAGATGCCTGGAGTTCAGCCCTGTGCGGCGGTGGAGGCCGGGCCGGGCCGGGCTCGGCTCGGTGACGCCCGGGGTAGACAGGAGCTGGAGCGGGAGCGCTCCGCGGCCTGCGGGGATTTATTCGGCCACTGTGGTGGGTGTTACCTCTAGAGCTGTTCCAGAAGCGAAGCTTTCGGCCTGCCCTGCTGTATTTACTCGTCAGGCCATTCATAGCAATGATAGCTCACAAAAAAAAACAAACCAAAAAAACAAAACGGGAAGGGGAAGTTAAACTATGTCCTGCATTCTTATTTATTTGTGTATCATCAGAGTAGTTCTCATTCTTTTGATCTGATTCCCTGCTTGCTTTTTACCCCCAGGTCTGGGTTTTTGTTTTTTTTTCCCAGGTAAAAATGAAGGCCAGGAAAGGAGGGAGATTCAGATCTTCTTTTAAGTTGAAACAAAAAGGCATTGAAGTAATAGGAAAATGGAAAACTGTGCAAATCGACCCAAATCTATTTGCTGAAGAGGAGTTTAGAAATATAGTATGTTTGGAGGAACTTACAGACTACAGGCAAGTAAGTTCTTCCAAAGTGGGAAAAGTAAAAGAGAAGAGAAAGGCTGAGAGTGTTTCAGAAGAAGGTAATGAGGAGGAAGAAGAAGAACCTGTCATCCCTCCCAAAAAGAAGAAGAAAGCCAAAGATTTGAGAAGCAAAACAGATGAAAGCGATCATACTAGTGCAGCAGAATTTGATGTGCCAGTTGATAAAGAGGCAAAGCATAATGAAACAGTCAAATTGGTAGATGATGAGGACCATGGACATCTGGCAAACAGTATGTCAAGAGCAAAAGGTGCTCCAAAGAAAAAGAAAAAAAAGAAGGTAGCTAAAAATAAGGCTTCTCAAGCTCAGGAAGCTCTTCTGTCGGTACCTACTTCTAAAAAAGTTAAAAACTGGACAACAGAAGTTTTATCTGCCTCAACTGATCACAAAGCAGATGTGTCTGCATGGAAAGACCTCTTTGTGCCTGAACCAGTGTTGCGGGCCTTGAGCGACCTGGGGTTTAGTGCTCCAACTCCTATTCAGGCCTTAGCCTTGCCATCTGCCATCCGGGATAATATGGATGTTCTTGGTGCTGCGGAAACAGGTACAGATCTGTCGAACTAGTTGTATGTGCTGGGAACTTGCCATCTCCCCTCTTTAAACACAGCTCATGGTTACAGGTTTGCGTATGTAACAGAAGCAGCATTTATATGTAGAAGAAGAGTTTGTGTCTTCTGTGTATCCAACATACTAGTGATGATTCATTGTATAGTATTACAGCTTTGTAACTTACAAATACAGGAGTTTCTGTCTTTCCAAAGTACAGTGCACAAAGCTTTGAAGTCTCAATGAGATTTTTTTGCTTTTGACAGAAGTCTTTTTGTGTTGTTTCTCAAATTGTTTCTCATTTGGGAACTAACAAAACAGATGGGGTCATTTTTCCAGCAGCCTAACTTCTGTAGATGTACCTGTGCCAAGGCAAAGCAGAGGAGTAGGTTCCTCTTAAGAGGACTCAGTACTAACTTGGAGCACAGTACTAGGTGTGAATATGGTCTAAGCCTTTATTGTAGCAAAAGAGGCTCTACCTCTGGGCTTGCCCTGTATGTGGTCACCAGCCCTTCTCACTGCTTGTGCTTGAAGTATTACATTGATACCTGTAATGTATACAACTCTAACAGAGAGGTGCTGTCTTGTGTCTATCTTCTGATAAGCTCCTACTTTGTCTTTGAATATTGCTAGCCTTTGTGAAATTTGTTATAGCTCCTTTTATACTTACTGCTATGAAGTCTCAGAGCATTACATTGCTGCTCGTACGTTTGAAGTTTTGTCATCTTTAGCAGTGGAACATTTTTTTTTTCTCAAACCCCCTAAAAATAGGAAGCATAGAATAGTTAGGGTTGGAAAGGACCTAAAGATCATCTAGTTCCAATGCCCCTGCCATGGGCACGGACACCTCACACTAAACCATGCCACTAAGGCTTTGTCCAGCCTGGCCTTGAACACAGCCAGAAATGGAGCATTCACAGCCTCCCTGGGCAACCCATTCCAATGTCTCACCACCCTTACAGGAAAGAATTTCTTCCTTATATCCAATCTAAACTTCCCCTGTTTAAGTTTTAACCTGTTACTCCTTGTCCTGTCACTACAGTCCTCAATGAATAGTCCATCCCCAGCATCTCTGTAGCCCCACTTCAGATACTGGAAGGCTCCTATGAGGTCTCCATGCAGCCTTCTCCAGGCTGAACAGCCCCAGCTTTCTCAGCCTATCTTCATACGGGAGGTGCTCCAGTCCCCTGATCATCCTCGTGGCCCTCCTCTGGACTTGTTCCAGCAGTTCCGTGTCCTTTTTATGTTGAGGACACCAGAACTGCACACAATACTCCAAGTGAGGTCTCAAAAGAGGGGCAGAGTGCAGGAGCAGGATCACCTCCTTCGACCTGCTGGTCACGCTCCTTTTGATGCAGCCCAGGATACGATTGGCTTTCGGGGCTGTGAGCGCACACTGCTGCCTCATGTTCATTTTCTCATCGGCCAGCACCCCCAAGTCTTTCTCTGCAAGGCTGCTCTGTATCTCTTCTTTGCCCAACCTGTAGCTGTGAAAGCATAATTAGAAGCTCCTTGGTTTAAAGGCATCCTTTGTGTCCTTTTCATCTGTTCTAGTTGCCTTATCTCACTGCTTGTCTTGTAAAGCCATTTACTACTCAGGAGCATGAAGGTATAGTAACTAATCAGATATGTAGTGATTTGCATTTTTATTTTAATTAGAAGCTAGGCTAGTGCTGTTAACTGTAATAGGATTAGAAAGGCCTGCAGGGAGAGTTTTTGAAAATGGAACTGAAAATTTAAATGGTGTTTTTGTGGTGCAAAAAAGTGCCATTTGGGCACTGCTGGAAAGGAAATCCCTCTCTAGCTGCAGAATGGGTGGTGGCAGGTTGTGTTGTTATTGTCTAGTTTTGCATCACACTGAGGCAGTAGGACTGTGGTTTGCTCATTTATTTTCTTCTTTCATGAGAGAAAGCCAGGTTCTCTCCAGAGATCCCAATGGGTCATCTGTGTTCCTGTAGAAATCTGGGAGAAGATTGGGACAGTTGTCTGTAAGGAAGTGATGCAACTGGGACAGGCTTTCTCCTTCCTCCTCCCCCTACATTCTAGCACTTCCCATAGCATTGGGCCTGAGGGAGAAACATGACAGGTCAAAAAAACACTCATGTCCCCTTTTTGGTAGTAACGTGAAGAACGATAAGATTTTGATATGGCAGTATCACACAGTGTACGGCAGTAGATTCCTGTGGAGAACTGATGCGGGGAATATCAAGGCTCACTGTTTCTGCAGTGGATCTGCCCAGTTCTGTTCATTACCAGGTAGAACTTGTGAAGTTTTTGGTTAAGCAACCCAACTTTATCTGTGTAAAAATCTTACCATTTAAAACCATTGAAAACATGAATTAACTTGAGCTGTAGTGTCTGGGCGTTGCTAAGATGTACTTTTCTCCTGGTTTTGCAAGCCTGACTATGGTATGTGAGCTGTGTGTTGTGAAGATAATATGCGCTGTGAGGGAATTATTTGATTAATTTGTGGGTGAATCTAGTGCCTGCAGAATAGTTCTGAATATCACAGCCCTAATCTAGCTGGGTGCAGTACTGATATTTGCACCAGCCAAATTGCATTACATTTAATTCAAGATCAGCAGTGTTCTTCACCTTAAAAACAGATATTTTGGTAATGCAGAATCTTACCATATCAGTGCTCTGCAAGTACATATATAAGCATTTTCTGCTTCAAGGGCAGAAATGGTAAGAGACCTCCCAGGTTTGGAGAAAGATGGGGAAGGGGATATGAAGAGACTTCACAGCAGTGTTAGTCTGAATAATGGTACTGGGCTTAGCTATGTATTAACTAATATTAAGGTTCTTTCCTAAACAGGCAAAATCCTGTGTTACTAAATTTGGTAAACCATTATGGGTTTGTGATATGGGCAAACAATGCTTAAGGAACTGAGCTTTCCAGAGGACTGCTTCCCAGCGCTGGCCTGCCTATTACACCTATTACAGGAGTGGTATAATAGTGTCTTGTGCTCTGGCTGTTTCTTTTGTGGCTGATGAGCTGGTATTGATGAGAACTTTAACTGGGGTGGTTGTGCTACCAGGCTTCTCTTAATATCTTTATTAGTGCCAGTTCAGAAGGGAATATGTGGCAGGAATGTGACTCACAGTTTGGTACAGTAGACCCCTGAAATTAAAGTCAGGGAGCATTTTTGTATTTGACAACTCTCTTGTCTCCAAAGTGCATAATCTGTTTTGGATCAGATTTATGTGTTTTGATAGCAAAAATGTGAGCTGGTGAGAGATCAGGAAATTAGATGGTGTAGTATTTCCAGATACAGTTTCTTAGAAGGTAGTAAACACAGTGCTGTAAATTGAAGATGGAAGTGAATCCTTGAAGTATGGTTTGTCCTTGGCCTCATTTGCTATTCCCTTATTTGGAGAACATGGATTGGAACTGTCAATTAGGGCATGATGTTCTCCTTATGGGCATAAAAATACCTTGCCTGCAACTGCAGTTTTTAAAAAACACTTTGAGAGCAAATGAATCTGCCTGACCTGCTAGTAATTGGAAAAATACCTGTTCCCCAGGAAATTTGCTGTTGGTGACCTCAAGACTTATAAAAGGAACAGGAGGAAAGATGCTATTGCTCCAAGTTTTTGGTCTTCTGAAAATCAATAGTGTGTGTCTGTTACAACTGTATAAGAACAGTGTGCGATTGTTGCTTTTCTCATCTTTTCAAATAAATGACTCGTTGGTCTGTGTTATTATTTTTGTTTGTTTTTTTTAGGAAGCGGCAAAACGCTTGCATTTGCAATTCCAATGATTCATTCTGTGCTGCAGTGGCAAAAATCAAACAGCTTAACAACCAGAAATGACAGTGTTTTTAAAGACTCCCATCAGCATCATGATGAAACAAGTTGGGAAAATGAGAATGAAGCAGAAAAACTAACCCATCAGCAGGCTGAAGATTGTGGAGATGATGCATCTTTCACAACAGGTTGTATGAAGGTGCTGGAAAATTTTGAATTTGATTCGGGTGATGAGACTCATATTGTTGACTACCGTAAGAAGAGGCCACTTTTAGGACTGGTCCTTACGCCCACAAGAGAATTAGCTGTACAAGTAAAACACCACATTGACGCAGTTGCAAAGTTTACAGGTATGTAGACCCCATGGGTCATGTCCCAGATTATGCTGGGTTAGGATTTTAGCATTTGTGTTGAGCCAGAATGTGTGCCACAGTTTCTTCCACATTATAAGATTGGGGTGGCTTTTGCAAGGCTAGGGTTTGTAGTCCCTGATATTTGAGAAATGCATTAAGAGTCTTCAATGGGTTGCATGTGGAAGTAAACAGTTAATATGGGATATTTTGCTTTAAATTGTTTCTTTTTTTCAAATAGCTATTAACTGGTGATGTAGCAACACAGAATCAGTACTCAGCCACAGCTTTGTCCTGGTTTTGGATAATGTAGATTGTATATGAAAAATAATTTGTATATATATAAGAAATACAGATCATAATTTTCTTTTTGACAGATGTTTTGATCTATGTAGCTAATACATACAGATATATCTCTATATATATCATTTTCATTTACCTATCTGTGTATCAGAAAAAGAAATTGTGGCCATAAATTTTAAGGATGTATAGGAAGGTATTGCTGGATTGTCTGACTTACCTCCTGCAGCAGTCAGGCCACAGCATTTTGCTGGGTAACAAGGCCAATGAAAGACATTCCATCCTGTTCCTTTCTCTTCCAAACCAGAGGTCAGCACATCTGTTAAGTGACTGAGCAAGGATGTGAAACTGTTCAAGATAGGGATAATTGGGAAACAACTCCCTACTTACTTCTCCAATAGCAGTAATTGTTGGTGAGGATATGTAGTGCAGTGAACTGCTTTTAAGCACATCTTCCTTTGGTGTCTGTACATCCTGCTGTGCTCATCAATCTACAGCTAATTGCAAGGCTAATTTTAACTCCTCAATTTTTGTCAGTACAGTTCTGATAAGAGTAGTTCTATTTGTGCATAAAAATCTGCTCACCAAGTGATGTATAGTTGCTGCAGCAGAAGATAAATAGAAAGCAGGGCTTTCTTTATTGTCTCAAATTCACTTTGGAAAGAATCCCCACCTGGAAGAATGGGATTCCACAAGAAATAGGAAGAGAGAGCAGTGGTAGCTCGGGTACTGGAGGAATCTTGCACACTAGCATTGAGTTTGTTATGGGCCAGTGTAGTCTTCGAAGAAATAGGGTGAAATAAGCCATGTGTGGACTCTCTGCTTCCAAAGGTAAACTCCCTTTAGTACCTGAGCAAATTAGTTAAAGCTAACTTAGGGTCTGTGCTGCCGTGCAGTCCAGAAAATCATTAATTGGGCAGAAGCATTCTTGTTAGGATTATTCCATAGCAAATAAGCAGTTACTAGCAAGACAAGCATTTCTTGGTCTTATTTTTGGAGGAGCCTGCTGGTTATTCCTAACAGGAACATACCTGTTCATGCAGATATCATTGACAAAACATGAGATTCTGAAATATGGGTTAGCAAAGCTAACAGCTGTGGAGGGCATATGTGATTCTTCCTGCTGTTGGAAGATAGGTACAGTAAAAGAAAAACTACTTTGTTTTTGGCATCCAATTATAATGAGGATTTTTCTGTAAAATTAAGGGCATTGCTGTGCATTCAGTGTTACATAAAACCCTTGAAGTTTCCTGGCCAAAATGCTTGCTGAAAGTTGCGTTGCAGACTTCTTAAAATAATTCTTTTTGGTGGATGGATGTATGTAAAGACATTCACTTATAAATTATTGAGATCAAAACTGTTATTTACGTGTTCTAGGCATTAAGACTGCAATTATAGTTGGAGGCATGGCTGCACAGAAGCAAGAACGTGTGCTGAATCGAAAGCCAGAAATTGTAATTGCAACCCCAGGCCGCCTGTGGGAGTTAGTTAAAGAGAGACATCCACATCTTTCAAATCTTCGGCAGCTCAGGTAACAGTGCCTTTTAGACTAACTGCTGGATGCTGAACTGGGCATCACTGCATGCCGATTGTGTTTACTAACTGATTAAATAATTTAGAATACATAAGATCACATATTTCTTTGCCAGAGTGTTTTATTGAAATGCACAGTGGTTATATGGGTGGAGGGTCAATTGATGAGAAATGTCAATTAAATGTCAGTTAAACCAGTAGCAAAACCACCCTTTTTCCTTTAAAAACCTGTTTTTTTAAAAAAGTGTAAGGCTACTGTAGCTACCCTCGTGTACCTGGTGTTTCTTTGGGTTTTAGATGGGTTTTAGAACTTCCCTCATGTATTCATCAGGAAATGTTCATTTTAAGCATACCAGGTTTGTATTTATATGTACGAGTGAATTTTTACTGTATGTTTTCTGTTTGACAGGTGCCTTGTGATTGATGAAGCAGACAGAATGGTTGAGAAAGGTCACTTCTCAGAGCTGTCTCAGTTGCTGGAAATCTTAAATGATTCACAGTATAACCCTCAACGACAAACTTTTGTTTTTTCTGCCACTTTGACTTTAGTCCATCTGACTCCCACAAGAGTTTTACAGAAGAAGAATGCTAAAAAGATGGACAAGAAGACCAAACTAGAATTGTTAATGGAAAAAACAGGAATAAAGGGCAAACCCAAAGTAATAGACTTAACAAGAAAAGAGGCTACTGTTGAAACACTGACAGAAACCAGAATTCACTGTAATACAAATGAGAAGGACTATTATCTGTATTATTTTCTTCTCCAGTATCCAGGAAGAACCATGGTCTTTGCAAACAGTATAGACTGTGTGAAACGCCTCAGTTCTCTCCTCACAATCTTAAATTGTGATCCTCTTCCTTTGCACGCCAACATGCACCAAAAGCAAAGGCTGAAAAACCTGGAAAGGTTTGCTGAGCGAGAGAGGTGAATTGATTTTCTACTTCCTAGCAGAGGAAATCATGTAAAGGGTAGCAGGGAAAGAAAACAGCTGTTAGAGTAGGAGCGGCTTGGGGAAGGTAACTGAGGAAGCGAGGTTATTAACAATTCAGGACGAGGTTTCACAGGATGGTTGAGGTGATGAACTAGAGCAAGTTCAGTGGAAGGCCACCAGGGATGGTCAAGAAGCACTGGCTTTGTAAGGGTGAGAGGCTTAGGATTTGTATATCACCTGGGAAAAACCTAATGGCAGCCTTCAGGTATCTTCAGGTTATCCAGAAGATGCAGCCAGGCTCTTCACAGTGATGCACAGTAAGAGGGTGAGAGATAAGGGGTATAAGTTAAAATAACAGATTCTGGGTCTAAGAAAAAGCTTTTCCTCCATGAGAACAGTCAGGCACTGGGACAGGCTACTTGTTCTTGGAGGTTTTCAAGGTTCGCTTGGATAAAGCTGTGAGCAAACTCTTCCAAACTTATTGCTCATTCTGCTTTGAGTAGGAAATCGGGCTAGAGACCTCTTTAGGTCTCTTGGAGCCTGAATTATCCTGTGGTCTGGCAGCTCATTGCTGCTGAAGGAGCTGTCACTTGCCCCATTTGCAGCCATATGTTCTTATAACTATCCTGCACTTGTCTCTGCCCCCGTGCCCTAGCTCTGCAGCTCATTTGAATACTTCTGTAAGTCATTTAATCCCACTAAGCCATCAGAAAGCTAACCACTTTTGGCTGAGTTGGGATTTTGCAGGTTTAATTAGATGAATTAGCTTCCTGAGTGTCAAGGTATTCTGCAGCAATGCAAGAAAAGGGGCAGTTATGTCTTTCAGCAACAGTAGGCAGTCAAGTTTGCCCGTGCAGGCCTGTCTTGCCATTTGAAGTTACTGTTTCCTGCTGGCTTTGGAATGGCCTTTGGGAGGAGGTTGATGGTCTCAGTACTTCCATAATCCAGACACCTCAGTTTAGTCCTGCTGTGAAGTGCTGCATGCTGTCTGAGTGTGGGAATTTGTACTTTTTAAATAGACTGAGGCAGGGAGAACAGAGATTGAATTGCTATGACAGATCTGCAGTATTCCTTGGCAAAATGTAGTATCAGTAGCATTGGTCTAGGCCAGATAGGGCATTTTCAGGGACTGCACATTTTCAAGGCAAGAAGAAATTTGTGAGGCCTTCTATCATGGCATCTTGCAGGTTGCAAGCCATAGATTTTTCTAGTTTAATTCTCCTTTGAATCTTGTAGCAATAGAGTATACAGTTGTATGCCATAAAATCTCAAGAAATTCCTGTCACCTACAAGTAGCTCATTTCAGTTGATGGGAGATTTTTAAAATCAAATTGTTCCATACTCTAAGGAGACATCCTTCTCTGTAGCAGACTGTTTATATAAAAGGTCATTAAGTTTTTTAGGTCTTCATTTCTAGGGTAGGGAGAAATACTAATTGTCAGAACAGAATCCCCCCCCTTGTCATTCTAGCTTTTAATTTTCTGAGAGAACTTACGCAAATGCAACTTGGTAGAAGTTCCCCAAAAGCTCTTAATTACAAAGTTAGTAATGTGATTCTCAACTGGTGAAACTGTACTGCCAAAAAGATCAGCTGTGTTGTTAATAGTAATGTCATATCAAGCTAAAGGTATTTTTAAACCCAGCCTGAGCCAAGCACTGAAAAATGTAATGAAAGGGAACATATCCAAATGGTTGAGTTAGGTCATTGAATAGTGACATGCACTAGTGTTCCTGTGA
Organism: Pezoporus wallicus; assembly: GCF_028554395.1. Lineage (NCBI taxonomy): Eukaryota > Metazoa > Chordata > Aves > Psittaciformes > Psittacidae > Pezoporus > Pezoporus wallicus. Next base: position 4,225,046 of record NW_026638957.1, on the reverse strand, counting down.
ATTGGGAGAGAATAAAAGCATGGGAAAACAGGATCCAGCAAGGTAGTGAATTTCTTTATTGTAAACGGGACAGACCTCCTGAAGGTAGCATTTGCATTTTTTTGTTTTACTTTAAGAATTGCTGTTTCAAGACTGCTTCTGATATAATACTGGGTGCTATTTTCTGTAAGGCCAAACAAACAGTGTATTTCCAGCAGATGATATAGTACAAATCTGTTCCTTAAATTGCTGTGGCAGAATTCTGGGCTGCTGTATTTTATGTTCCTAGGCAGATGGTTTACTGTTCAATTTTATGTTCATTAAATGTTATTACTTTCTCAGCTGTGTCCTCCTCACAACAGATGTTGCAGCTCGTGGCCTTGATGTTCCCAATGTGCAGTATGTCATCCACTACCAGGTTAAATATTATTTTTTTTGCTTTTATTGTTTTGGTTTTGTAATTAAATTTTGTTGATCCCGGACACTAAATCTGTGATTCTTGGTCCTGTGTATAGTCCCAAGTATAGAGATTTAATCATCATTAATTCAACTGTACTTAGAGCTTTTTACTTAAGGATCTCATTGTTGCAGTGGCTGACTATACATAATATGTGATTATATATGACGAATGACATAACAGATGATTCTTTTTGATGATGCGCTTTTTGATGGGCTTTTTGATTAACTTTGATATACAGAGGTGTCAAATAACTCTGAAGACATACAATATTTTTCAAATTAAATGACAGACGGTCAGAAGTTAGTAGAGACTCACAAAAGATTATACAAGGAAGAATAGTGGACTAGGGAACAGGAAGTGTCTCCAGACATCGTCTTTTATATTACCTTCAGCTGCGTTACTTGCAATGTGCCATGTGTATATAAAAAACAATGTCCTGTGGCAACCTTTTGGCCAGAGTACACTAGGTTGCTGCTAGTTTTCCATGGTGAGCTTCATAGTATTTTCTGAATATTTGCAGGTCCCTCGTACTTCTGAGCTGTACGTACACCGAAGCGGTAGAACAGCCCGAGCTGCCAATGAAGGCCTCAGCCTACTACTGATTGGCCCTGATGACTTAATCAATTTTAGGAAAATTTATAAGACATTGGAGAAAAGTGAAGAACTGCCATTTTTCCCAGTTGAAACCAAGTGCATGACTTCTATCAAGGTAAAGAAACAGCAATCTCTTTGCAGCCTGAGTAGTTGCTTGCTTACTTATAATATACGTTTACATTGCCCATCACATTTTTTCCAGATTTCAGATGAAAGTTACTCTTCAGGGCCCAGATTTGAAAATGAAGTTAATCACATCTTATTTTAAACAGTATTTATGATTTCAGTAACTGGCCGAAGAAGGGTGTTCACACATAAATATCCCTTACAGTTTTCTTGCATGTTGATACGCAGAGCTTCTCCTGACTAGGTTCCCAAAAAGAGAACAGGGAAGCAAGTATGATTTGTGGCTCAGGTGCTAAGATGGCTCTGTTAGGTGTTAGACTAGAGAACAGTAGCAGGTCCAGGGATCTTCAGTGGTCTTCATCTGCCTCTTCTCAGTTGATGTTGTGAGTTGTCTGCTGTTTTTAGAAGTTCCTGTATTGTGAGGCTACTGAAGCCCATCAAAACGGTATTTAGTACGAATCTTCCAGGAGATGCAGCTTTCTGAAAGAGGAAGAAATCAAATAAATGCTTCCACAGTCTCATGTTTCTCCTCTGGTAAAGAGAATTTGATAATTATTTTTTTTCTTCCATCTCCTCCTCCATCTGCCCCCTCCACCCACCAAAAGTTTCTGGTTACTGAAAGAAATCTGTTGTTTTTAGAGTGTTTCTTCAGAGGTCCCTTCTGTGTTTCTTGATGAGTAGTTCTCGGCTCCTATCATGCTCTGTCAATTAATGAGTAAATAGATACTGTTTCCACACCATCTCACAATCTCTCCTACGTGTAGTAGTGCTCCTCTCCCCAGAAAAGATGCCTGTAATTGTAAGTACAGGATTTCAGCCTTCTAGGCCCTTCATATGGGTCAGGTCTCATTTACACTTTGCCCTAGGCTTAGTCACAAAGCCGTAGTAGTTGGGACAACTAGTGCTGCTGGGTCTTTATGTCTGTCCCTTTGGCATGCTCATTTCCTGGTTCTGCTTGCCTCCCTTCAAGTTCAGGAAAAGTCTGAAGGGATTTCACACTTGAGAGGAATAGAATTGGTGAACCATGGTAGAAGAAAGACTGAAAGAGAACTCAAGTTTTACAGAGATGGAAAAACTGATTAAAATTTCTTGTAATGGTCTAAGAAGATGTGACTGGTTTATTTTATTAGCTTACTGCACATTTAATTTCCTGTCTCTCTACATCTTAATTATGTGGCAGTTCTAGCTGATGCAGTTACTGTGTAGCACCAGACTGTTCAGTACGGGTGGTCAGGGTGTCCAGCACAGGGGTTTGTTTTGTGTATCCACAGGCATGTTCCAAGCCACAGAACTTGCTGATGGGTTGATTATTATTGTCAGTGCAGATTTTCTTCCCATAACGAATTAGATCTAAGACAGCTTGGCCCAGCTGGAAGGCTGCAGGTCATGTTAGGTTTGCTGGACATCTTTGCTCTATCAGTGTGCAGCTGGGAAGTAGGACAGGACATTTTGTCCTGTGCCTAAACAAGATCCAGGTGCATTTCTGAAAACAGGAGTACCTTACTCCGTATGGGTGGCAGGAGATTACTTCTTCAGAGTGGGATGAAGGTAGTGGCTGCCCTTTACTCCTGAGACTAGTAACTTTACAATAAGGTGCACCATGTACCTTGGAAATGTCTGAATCATGGTTTGTCCTTTACTTCTCTGAAGTTTTTGTAATGTTTCATTTAAAGAAGGAGTAGTTAACTTTTTGGCTTGTTTAGTAGTTGAGATATTTTAGAAGTCAGATTCTATCATGGAAGTGAAGGAGGAGAATGCTTCAGCAAATGGTCTGTTATTTGAGGCATCGGCTTGGGATATCAGTAGGGAACAGAAGTGTCTCTCTGCATCTTGGTTGCATTGTAATGCATGCTCTCAAGCACTGATTCTGCTGAAGTGCCCCACATTTAAACGTGATCACAGTGTCTAAAATGCACTTTTTTTGCAGGAGCGGGTGAATTTGGCACGGCAGATTGAGAACGTAGAATTTTTCAACAGTCGGGCAAAACAACACAACTCTTGGCTCCAGCAAGCTGCAGAGGCTCTTGAGATTGATCTTGATGATGACATGCTTATGGGCAAGTGGAAATTTTTGCTTGTTCATGGATATAAACCTATGGGGCTCAGGTGCTCTGATAGAACTGGTGTTCAGAAGCAGCTGCACCATGGCAGAATAATTCTTAAAACCTGCAGGGCAGAAGGGGAAGGAAAGGACTGTCATGACTTAGAACATAGTGATGCTGGTATTTCCAGGTTGGCTGTACAGTAGATAGTGCTGGAGCTGAGTGAGTGAGGTGTGAGAGTTCTGGCAAGCTGCAAACAAGTCGACATGTTATAGGACAAGAACCGTTTAGCTTCTGGCAAACATTTTAGAGTAATCTAAGAGCCCAGAACTATCTGCTTGAGTTTTGTTCCCTCTGTGTCAAAGAAAAAGCTGTTTCTCTACTTCAGTTTATCTCTGTCAGCCCCCTGTAGTTAGGCAGCAGGACGGGAGCCTGACAGCTCTGTGTGGGAACACCCAGAAGTGCTAGCTAACGCCAAAATTGTGTGAGCCTTATTTAGGTTGAGCTGTGTGGGCTAAACAGCCAATACTTAGATTCAAATTGCTGAGGTTTTTAGTGGTGTTATAAAAGTAAATAATTTCATACATTTTAAAAATGAAATGTTCTGAAGTCTGTGCCTGAGAGAATGCCTGCTGTGCATTCTCTCAGATAGGGCTGCACAGAATAGCCCTGTGTAGCTAGAGGTGCCTATTAGTTCAGTGCCATGAAGTTTTGCAATGCTTAGATGCACTGTAAAATGCCACATTGTATTCAGATTTTAGGAGCTGAAGGTATGATTTCTTACCAATTCTTTGAAAGCATGCTGAATAGGGGTGCTGCCTGGGCCATTTCAGCTTAAGCTGTTTCTAATGTGTTAGCTGCTAAATATGCAGATGTCTTAATTTTGAAGCATGATCAGATTAATTTTTTTATTTATTCATGGCTGGACTGGCTTGTTCTCAACCACTTTGCAAGCAAACACTGATTGTCTCAGTCCAAATTGTTCAGGAGCACTCTCAGATAATTAGCACTCTGCTGTCTTGTTTTCACATAATCTGAGTGTGCTGTGCTTTGGAATGAGTTTCAAAACAGCACATCCAGTCCAAGTATGTTGTAGCTCTCAAGTGAAGCACTTTGTAATTGCCACACAAAATCTTGCCATATTCGTGCTTTAAAATGTATTCATTCTCTAATTCTTCTGCTGTTTGTTGGAGACCAATTAAAATCAGTCATTCCTCCCATAAAGTAAATGCCTCTTACACTGTTACAAAGGATTTAGTAATGTTCTTTCAATTTACATCACAGCAACCTTGATTTCGTTTATTTTCTCCAGTTCAAGTCTCTGACCCTATTAACTCTCAAATCTCTTCTGTGCCCTTCTTTCTCCTGTGTTATTAAATCTGAACACCTCGTTGGTGTTCATGTATAAGGAGGAAAGGGCTTCCTGTTTTACAGATGCTGAAATAAGGCTCATAAACTAACAAAATACACAGAAGAAGCTTCTGCCTGAGGTAGAAGCTCTGGATTAACACCTTGTATTCTGGACCCCCTTTCCTTTTGTTCCTGATTCCATTCAGGGTTGAGAGTCCACTGAATGATTTAGTAGAATAGTACGTGGGCTATAATTGCTCAGTAGTCAGGATTCTTCTTGATCTTGTTATCTTGTGGACAGCCTTGGTGATCTGAAAGTGTCACAAATGACTGGCAGACTGTATGGGAGTTGTGACCTTGTTAGAGGAAGATGAGATTAGCATCTCACTATAGCATTACAAAAGCCTGGTGAAAGAGGCCAATGCAAGTTCTTCTCTTGTTGTAACATTCTGTGTCTTTATTTTCTGCCCAAAGGAAGAAAAACTAGTGAGGAAGAAGAAAGCCAGAAGCAAAAGATATTGAAGGGGATGAAAAAACAATTAAAACATATATTGTCCCAGCCACTGTTTAAAGTTCTTATGAAAACCAAGTACCCAACACAGTCTGGAAAACTACTTCTGCCTCAGACATCAGTGAGCATTTCAGAATCTGCTCTGGGTACCGTGTCCAAACAACAAGCCAAGAAGAAGAAATCAATAAAATTAAATTAAGTAACTGAGTGAGATCACTTAGTGTGATGGAAGCAAGGACAATCCTTATCAAGGCTGTCAATGCTTATGGAGGAACTCAGCTAAAAGACACGTAGTATCAGAGGATGTTGCCTGTGTCTTGGTTGTGCAGGCACAAAGCAAAACGTTGACTTAAAGGGCTCTGTTAACATGCAGGTGGTTACAGTTGAATCTTGTCTTGAATCTTGGGTTGTTTTTTTTTTGACTGATTTTTTTTCTTACTTTGTGTATTAATAGTAGTTAATTTGGTTTGAAATAACTGTTTATTACTCCCTTTTGTGAGATGGGTAAAAGCTACTGGGTAAAGTTCCCGGTGGGCATACTTGATTTAAATTTTAAACTTGGTTTAAACAGAACTTGATCTGAATTTTAATGTCCTTAAAGGACAGGGGAAGATAGGCTGTGTACAGTCCAAGTGCAGTCTGAGCTGTTATTAGTGGGAGGTTTGGCTTTTACTGCAGCCAATTCAGTGAGATTGGCAGCAAATATAGGCAGTGTTACCAGCAAGTCTATAATTGTGGTTATGGAAATCTCTTCCAATTTTCTTTCTCCTCTGATAATATCTCTCTGTTCTGTTCTCCGCTGGATCTAATTCCATTAGTCCTGTGTTAATATGTTTTAGAATGTGCAAAAAAAGTCAAGGTGACAATGGGCCAGGACTGACCTTGGAAGATGTGTAGATTTTTGAGGAATAAATGTTGCTACTCAGTATTTTATTAATTAATATCTGGAGTTAAGTCTGTATTTTGAAACACATTAGAACCTTTGCTTGAGTGGGACAGATGTGAAATGTCACTTCTGAAGAGTGATTACTAAGAATTATGCTTGTAAATCATTTTACCTGACCTGAGCAAATAATTTTTAAAACATATTTTTAAAAATATGTCAGAAAAGTATATTTTTAATTTTTGTCAAAATATATCTGCTGTAAATCCCAAAGACTGTGTCTGTTTACAGTCCCTTGAGATTTCTAAATTCCTCGTAGCAGATGCTGTTTGCGCTTAGCATGCAAGGGGAGGGGAAAAGCACCCAAAAGGTAAGAAATAGCACTGGGATCTGCGCTGATGGGAGCACAGGGAACCTTCAGCTGTGAGCTCTAGATCGGGCTGAGATTTTGCATGTCACACAGTATAGAACCAGTGTTGTTGCCAGGATGGGAGGCACCAGTTTACTCAGCTAGTGAAAGAGCAATCTGTGGCATTGCGTGCCCCCTCCAACCACTTGCTGGTTATGTGAGAAAGGCAAAGCCTTTACTCTTTAATCTATGTAAGTAATTAAGCCCCCTCCGACCTCCTATCTCTGGAGGGCTTTTCTTTTGCTTTCTTGCCTTACTGAAGAGCTGTGACATAAGCATACAGAGCTTATCATTTATGTATGAAACTTTGCTTGCATTGCACTGTTTGTCCAGTGCCCTTCAGAGTAAAAGGGGGAAGTTTTGCTGGGGAAGAGATGGTAGGGTTCTGCTTCCTCACCCATGTGAAAAGATGACACATCTTTGAAGTTAATGTGACATCTGAAAAAGAATTTAAAGGATGTTCCTTGTAAGGAAATCTGAAAAGGAAAAAATAACTGAGCAAAGGCAAGCATGCCTGCCTTCCTTTTCTGTGCCTTTTTAATCACATTCTTACATTATGGAAAGGAAACTTGCATTGACTTTGCATCCCTGAAGGGATTGAAGACCAGGTGGGCCTTTTCTGCATCTTGTGATGTATTTCTGCTTACAATTCATCAGCAAAATCAAGGCTGAATCCTGACACTAGAGCTGTGCATCTCCTCCCTTGTTTGAAATTTGCATAAGGCAGGACAGTTTTGGCAATTTATAATTCCATATAATTATGAGAACTGAATTGGGTGACAGTGAGGGGGTTGTTATTTCCTCTCCATCATTCCTGTCAAGTTTTTCAGCTGCTTCTGTTAACCTATATTTACCAACCTAGTTCTCACACTCCTAGCCCGCTGTCTTGCTTAGTCCCCCCAGGATGGATCTCGACACTTCTGCCCTCCTCACCACCTTCATGCTCGTCTGTGGGGCATGCTTTGCTGCTGGTTTTCTCCCACAGCCTCTGATGTACTCAGCCTGAGTTCTCAATGCTTAATCTGCTGATGCTGCACCCCCACAGGAGCTCAAGGAGAGCTTGGACTCTATAAATATCTCTGTGTCTTAAAAAAATACTTGTCTAGCGCTGTGAAAGCTCTCTTGTGGCCTCCTGCTTTGCCTTGTCCTTACCAGCATACCTTCAGTCCTCTACCTAGAGAAAAAACTTATACTTGCTTTACCTCATTTAAATAAGTTTTTAAACAATAACTGGAAAATATTACCACTTAGCTGCCCTCCTCCAATGGGAACCAGGTTACTGCAGGAAGGGAGGAAGGCCAAGGAGAATGTTTTCTCCAGTTCTGATCATTTGCATGTGCATCACTGGTGCACATTAGACATGGAGATTTTTATATCAAATACGTTTAGGCCGTTTATTTTAGTATTTAATGAAATACGTAGTATTAGGTTGTTTCTGTTATGTTTTTGTTGGCACAGCAGTTACACTAAGGCCTCAAACACACAATCTTGTGTTTTGTGGCATCTTATGTCTGCTAAAATACCCATTAATTAAAGGACTAATTAAGTCTATTTAGGCTGTCACAGCAACTTCCAAGTAGATTATTAAAAGTGTGAGTTCTGCAGAGTATTGGTAGGCACAAGCTGATACAGAGCAACCAGTACTATGTAGTAGAAAACCGAAACCCTGATAGCTTCTGAGCCTTCATTTTTCATTTTGTGAGTAGGAGAGGCCAGTTGACATCCTTGCTGCAGAGCTCCTGGTCTGTCATACTCCTGTGAAGAAAAGGAAGAGTCCCTAGTGTAAGACATCTGCTGAGGAGATAGTTTGGACAGAATCTCACACATTAGAAGCAAAGTTTCCCAAATTTCCCCATGCCTTTTCTTTCCCTTCTCCCCTGTATGTTAATAATCCAGCAAGTTAGCAAAGCAGGATCTGGAGTGCTACCTTGCCATATGCCAGCAGCCCAGGCACATGGCTGGCCATGTGGCATAAGGGAGGTAATTTGCACCTTACTGGAAAGGAGTGTGTGTGGCACACTTGCTGCAGTCACTCACGTATCCAGGTTCCTAAGGGGGAGAGAAGATCGGGAAAGGACACTTGGTGCAGCCTGACACCAGGAGGAAAATCTGGTAAAAAAAAAAAAAAAAAAAAGCTGTGCTTTCTTGAGTGTTAAAACATCCACTGCTTTGTCCTGTGCTAGCAGTACTTTTGATGGCTGATTCCAGTTTGATGAATGGCTTGGTGAACAAAGGTGCTTCAAAGACCATGAGTTGAGTGACTAGTAACAGACTGATAATATGGCAGACAACAGTATATAAGTAATATCCAATAGTCCTTGCAGAAAAGTAGAACATCAGAGGTCATAGGATTGGGGAGAAGAAGAAAGGCACCAGATAGAAGGGCTGTCTTTCAGGAAATGGTCCTGATGCTGTAACCATCCATAGACCCTTTCCACACCCCCTTCTGATACTTGGGCAGATGTCTGATATTTTTCTGAACAGTGAGATTTCTTATTCCAGCTTCCTTTTGTGAAAGGTACTTCAAAACTTCAGTGTTTTCTCAAGTCAATCAAAAGCTTCTCCTGGGGCTGGCCTCACAGAGTGGATGATAATAAAGAGGAAAATAATCTGCAACTCCTGAGGGACATTCATTGACCTGGGGAAGCAAGTGAACAGAGCTGCTGTGCTTGTTTGTCTTGGAGTTCAACAGCTCTTGCTGAGAAGCTGGAAGAAATTGTAGCCTGTTTCCAGAGTAACCAACTTTAGATGGTACAAATCGCCAAATCTCTGTAGGTGAGGGCTGCAGTTGCAGAACACAGAACCAAATACTGGGTTGGAAAAGAAGAGGCACTGCAAGTACACACAGGCTTTGGTACCACTGGGTTAATAAGAGGTCTGACGTTCTTTTATTATTGATGTAATTATATTAGTCTAATCAGTACTATGAATCCTTCTGTAGGAGTAGAGTTCATTTTCCTTCTCTCATGGAAGTATTTACACTAGTATAAGCAATTTTAGCATTATCAGCTGTTACAGATTAGCATTATCAGATTTAGCATTATCAGCTGTTACACATGCCAGTCTCTCCACAACAGGGTCCTGCCCTAGGTTCTCACTGCTTAATGTAAAGTCTGAGTGAAAGTTTCCAGGTCTTCTTTTATTAGTTTTGAGGTTACAACTTGAGCTGGGTCTGGAGAGGGACCCCAGCCCAAGATCACACCCCTCAGTTATACCTTTACCAACCATCACTCAATCCCCAATCACTTAATTCTGATTAATGGTCTTTTGATTTCTTGTTCATTTTCACTGTTGCTGGACTGGTCTTGTGAAGCTGACTCCTTCTCTTGGTTTCTAGAAAAGAAAAGGATCTACAACCTCCTTGCAAAGAAGGATTGATACCAGAACTAGGGTAACCACTCCTGTTTTAAAAAGGTATAGAGGATAATCTTAATCTAATAATAAACCATCGAGCCTCATGGCTAACTCTCCTTCACTGGGCAACCTGTTACCACCTGCATACACAGCATCAGTTTATGTATCATCTTGCTGCACCTCTTCTGGTTATATTTCCTCAGCTCCAACCTCAATGATGGTTTTCCCAATGACCTTTATAACAGTTATTTATTACTCCAGGATGACATGGGCCACAATTATTGCAGGATAGCCAAAGCCAACCATGCTTGTGTCATCTCAAACCTTTCCTTCTTGGATCTGATCCTGAGGTGATTACCACTCTATAAGGACCAAACAGTACACTGTCCTTGATTTATGGTCTCTGATGGTCTACTCGGTCAAGAAGTGGGTGACTCCCTGGTCCAGGTTGCTCTAGAAGGAAAAAAAAAATTACCTTATCCTGGGATGTCCTTCAGCCTTTGTAAGATCAAATAGTCCCAGTTTAATTTTCCAAGTTAGGATTGACTGAGTTCTGTGGTATTGATGGTGGTCAATGTAACTCATATTCTTTGGGCAGTCATTCAACATAAGACTACTGAATCCAGTTATCCTTTTCTGCAACCTTTACAGCAGAGTAAGAAGTTAATAACATAATATATGGACCCTCCCATTTAGGGTTCAAATTTGTTTTGCAAGGGGTTGACTTTTATCATTACTGCATTGCCAGACAGGATGTCATATACTTGCATTCCAGCTGATACTGCTTAATACTGCTTGAAAGTCTCTGGCTTGCATCCTCTTGTAGGTATGTTTCTATCCCCAGTACAAATTTGGTACCTTGTTCATTTCCATCCAAGAGACTGGTCCTAGCAGGAACAAAGGTCCCGGATACAGCTAAGTGCCTGCTAAACACCATTTCTGCTGATGACAATGCTAGAGGTTGGCGAGGGGTATTTCTAATATCCCATAACAGTATCCCTAAAACTTCAGGCCATTTCAAACCTACCTGACTACAAGCTCAAGCAATTTTATTTTTGAGAGTCCTATTCATTCCAACTGTTCTGAGGACTGGGGATGATAGTTGTGTAGTTGTCACTGCATTCCTAAACTTTTATAGATACTGTTAATATTCCCACTGAAAAATGAGAACCCCTGTCTGACTCTATAGTTTCAGGTATTTTGTATCTGGGAATGATTTGCCACAAGAGTGCTTTGGCCACTCCCATAGTATCAGCTTTTCTGGTGGGAAAAGCTTCTACCCATCCTGATCCACAATTACCAGCAGGTGCTTACATTTACTTGCAAGAGGCATGTAAACATCATCAATTTGCAGTCTTTGGAATGGGAAGTGTGCTCATGGTCATCCTCCAACCTCCTGTTTGGGTTTTGCAGCTGAAAACTTCCAACGTGCGACAAGAACTCACAATCCTTTTTACCGCCATATGTATTCTGGAGGCTGCCCACATTTTTTCAATCTGGTTAACAATTGCTGTCATCTGTCTGTGTGTTTTATCATGAAACCTAGTCTATTTTCTTAGTAAAATGGGGTTTTCCCCCAGTAATCCAAATTCCAATTTCATATTTCACGAAGCCTCTCAACTTTCCCATTGAGCATATTCTTCCTGAGTAGCCTGTGCATATATTTGAGCTGGGTTATTGATTTCAGTTTTGCTGGATCCTTTGGTATGAGCTGGACAGCGTACTATAGGGATGTCCCTTGGAAGTTTTATAGCTTCCAATAGCATTTGGATTTCAGTTCCATTAGAAATACTCTTTCCCACTGAAGTAAGGAACCCTCGTTCTTTTGATAGCGTACCCACTGCATGACACACTACAAAAGTGTATTCAGAGTCAGTATAAATCATTATCCACTGATTACATCCCCACAAGACTGCTCATGCTGTTGCAGTTCATTCAGCCCCTTGGGCATTCACAAAGGGTTGTAAAGGTTCTGCTTCAAGTGCCTCTAAGTTTCCCACCACCGCATACCCTGTGTGTCATTTTGCATTCACATAGTAGAAAGATGCATCAGTGAAAAGGGCTAGATTCGAAACGTAATCATGGTGTGGCTCGCTATATGAGGGAACATGCAGTGAAGTTGCTTTATTCAAAACATTGCATCTTTCTAGAATAATATTATCCACATTTAAAATCATCAATTCATAGCAATGTACTATTTGTGGGGATGCTTGTGTAGCATGTTACTTAAGAATCATTTTCTACTTCATGCAGGATATACACAGTTGTTGGGTGACCCAGGACTAATGGTCTACTTCTTTCTATGATAGTCACTGTTTGTTGATTGGTTTCTTGGTTGATTTGCTTTAACACAGGAATTATTCACGGCCACTTCAGGATCCAGTTGAGTTGTCTAATAAGCCACAGGGCAGTGGTGTGGACCTAGCTTTTTAGTAAGGATTACCAAATGATAAATAAATGTGAGCTGGAAAAACTATTGTCATTGCACTTTTCAAAACAAACAAGAAAATCTCAAGGTTCAATCTCAGCTAAACCTCAGCTTAAAAAATGCACCTTCCTCTAAGGTGAAACAGGATCCCTGATACTGATTTACTATTACTTCTTGCTATTTCCCATCCAAGGACAAAAGTGACATTGATTCATTGGCATTAAAAGGAAAAGGAAAGCAAGACCTGATATTTGGAGTGTAAAAACCAGGACAGCTTTATCAAGTTGAAATTCCACGTTGTTTTCTCTTATTTAAAATACGATCAATGACATCTCAAAAATAAACATTGAGTAACATTTATCAGAAACTGTTTCATTAGAAAAGGGTTCCCATCATTTATCCCAGCACTTTTCAGTACACAGAAGTCCAGGTGTACTAATAGCCAGGGGCTGCTTTCTGCTTTCAGTGAAGAAAACACTTGCATTTTCTGTTATACTTCATTATGCTGCAATGCCTTATTATTAAAAAAAAAAAACAACCAAACAACCAAACTGAAAAAAACAACAAAAACCAGAAAATGACCAAAAACCTAGACTGGGAAAATTGCCTCTCATAAGACATCAGACTGACTGAGAAAGGGTTATCTACTATATGTCAATGGAAGCTGCCTTTGTTATTCCTGCATTTTAATCAAACTGTTCCTCATATACAAAGGGTGAAACCAGAATTCAGTTCACAATGAATTACAGCCTCCCAGGGTTGGGTTATGTTGCAAGAACAAACAGCTGTGAGACATTGGTTCCACTGCTGGGCAAACAAATACCATAAACAAACATTCCTGCTCTTTAGTGTACTTCTATTTATGACCATTTTATATGCTCTGAAAAGCAAGTCAGGCTCCTGAATGAACAGCATCATTTCCCCAAGAGAGGACTAACATACAGGTACACACAGGGCTGGTAATGCGCTTTTCTCTACTGAATGGCCAAAGCAGAGGAGTTAAGGAGGAGGGAGTTCAAGAAAAAGCTTTTCTGTGACCTTGCAGTTGCTAAAACTAGATGTTCTCCCTCTCTGCTTTGTTTTTAAGCTATCAGCATAACTTTCCAAATAAGTTAATGTGAAAAGTAAACACTCATTTAGGAAAACTGATTAAATAACTTGGAGAGTTGGGGTGCAGAACTGATTCGAGAGAGAGCTTTACAAGTGGAGCTTGCCAGTTCCTGACAGCTCTCATTACTTACTGATCCAATAATACAGCCAGAATCACCAGGTGCAGACCAGGCCTCTGTGTGCTGGTTGCATAACAAACACTGAGCAAAAGATTGTCCAAGTCCTGTAAGCCTGAGCCTGTTTGGGTGTCAAATCATCTGTTGTTTTAGAACCCAGGCAGTACAGCAGGCTGCATTGTGTCCAGGGGATAGACAGGCATCATTCTCAATTAACGCATTAAAAGATTCTGGCTTTATCTTCTCAGTGGTGACTCTCAGACACTGTTTGTGTGCCCCTTGGATAAAAATGCCATAATTGTTCAAAAACTTTTATCAAGCTCTGGAAGGAAACCCTCAAATTCAAAAGGCTGCTGCTGTTGTGAGAAGTAAACAGGCCTTCTCTCTGCTTCATCCATTGGCTTCATCCATCCTAGCAAATCTGATAGTACATCTTTCCCTAGCTAGCACTGAATTTTAAACAAATTAATTTGCTATTAAAGTGCACAGCACATTGCAGCACTGGATACATTGAGGGATAAGCTGGTATAGTGATTAACTCCTGTATTATTTTCATGCAGAGGTCTCTTATGGAGATATTGTTTTGTCCCTTGTCCAAAACTTAACCAGGGTGATGCTGCTGCATAAACAGTGGATATTCTCTTTGTGGAATCCCACCTCTTCCGTGCAAGATGGAAATGAAATACAGTAAGATGAAAGAAAGCCCTGCTCTCCTCCCAGTTCTGCCTCAGTGTTTTCTATCTCAAGGTCCCTCACCACTGGCTGTAGTTACCACTCCACCTTTCTGCCCCTCTTCCCTGTTACAGTGACAGACCATGAGTTGTTCCTCTGTCTCTTGCTGGTTACCACCATGCCGAATATAAATCCCTATCGGTCTCTCTCTTCTTTTTACATCTGCAGCTTTCTACATATTTATTTATTCAGCTATTGCATTAAACTCAAGTCTTCCTAGTTGTCATTTCACTGCACTGATTGAAAAGACAAGGAGAGTTCTTGAAAGAAAATGAGTACTCACAGTACTACTACTGCTGATAATTCACTTCATGGAAACAATAACACAGCAAACATCTGAGTTGTTAAAATGTCTCTTGCTAAAATGATATTTAAAAAAAATCACAATAAGACAATGCTCTTTGAATTTAATCCTACTAATGGTATGGGATTCCTAGTCTTGGCAATGTATTTCCCTTCCCTTACTCTTCCAAGCAAAATCCTCTGTATCTGCCTGTCAGCTCATCCCTGTGAAAAGCCTCTTCAATAGCCCATTTCCCAAGCATGGAGGAGCATGTTAAGGGAAGCTAAGAGAGGGCCAAAACTTGTCCTTTCTTCCCGTTAATCCAACATTAACATGTCAGCTGCTAATATTGCTGAAACCTGCCACCTTTCACCTCCTGGACAGCCACCATACCTTGCTGCTGAGTGGAGCAGAAGGCTGGCTACTCCTCCTGTCACCCTCCCAGTGGCGACAGCTGTCTCTCTGAACTGGCCTTGGTGCTGGTGGCTCTGCCGGCACTCACCTCCACCTTACCAGCAGTGAGAAGGAGCAGGACTGGCAGAGGATTGGGACGGCCCAAAACAAACAGAAAAAGAGAAGCTTTTCTGGGATAGCCAGGCTTGTTTCAGTTCTACATCCTGATCCACTGGCCACAGCCATAATACAAGTAAGAAAGCTTCCTGAAGTCTTGCTGGTTTCTCAAAGTATCATCACTTTTGTACACATTTTGTCCAATTTTCTGCAACTGGCTGTTGCTCCTTGGCTTGTTTCTGCAAGAAACAGTTTGTGTTTGAGCAGCTAAACCATCTGGCTCTTTGTAAAACAGAGCTGCAGCCACCAGGCAGCAGCAACATCACCTGGAGGCACATTAGGCAGGAGATCTCATCTCCAGAACCTCTGCGGCGTATTACTCAATGCCTTAAAGACGTGTTCAGCTGCTCTGCCCTAAACACAGCAGCTTGGGTGTGCTGTCTCGTGGATTTTTTTCAGCCATACTGAAAGCATCACATGTCATTAAAGATGTTTCAGGCTGTTGCATGTCGTTGCTTTGATGTGCTTTTTAGATTCCCCTCAAAATGTCAGCACTGCTTGCAAGAGTTTTACTTAGCAAGTGACTCTTCTGTTCTGCTTATGTGTCGTGGTTTAAACCCAGCCAGACAGCTCGTTCACTCACTCCCCCCCTTTCCTCCCTCTTTCTTTCCTTCTCCCCCACCCCCCCTTACCTGCTCCTGGAGGGATGCAGAGGAGAATTGAAAGAATATAACTCCCGCAGGTTGAGATAAGAACAGTTCAGTAGCTAAGGTATAACACAAATCACTACTGCTACCACTAATGATAATAATGATAAAAGAAAATAGCAAGGGAAGAGAATACAATACCACCCGCCGAAACGAGCCCAACCCAGAAGCCCCGTGCCCTTCTTGGTAACTCTCAGGTACATCCTGGGCATGACGTGCTGCGGTATGGAATACCTCTTTGGCTAGTTTGTGTCAGGTGTCCTGTCTCTGCTTCCTTCTGGCTTCCCCTCCTCCCTGCTAGAACATGAGGCTCACAAAGTCCTTGGCCAGACCAAACATTACTGAGCAGTAACTAAAAACATTGGTGCTATCAGCACCATTCGTAGGCCAAAAGTCAAAACACAGCACTGCACCAGCTACCAAGAAGGAGAAAAAATGACTGCTACTGCTGAACCCAGGACAGTATGGTAGGCAGAGCTCACGGACACCTTGTCTGGCCGGGTCAAAGGGTTGCCTAGGCCAGTACCTGGGTCAAAGGGTTGCTGCAGGAGGCAGCAGGCTCTGTATTTCAGTATACTGAATCTCTGCAAACACCAGGGAGTGACTTTTCTGTAAGGTTTTAGCCTTTTTGTGCTTTCTGAAGCCATACACATCAGATAAAATGCTTTATTATTTCAATGTGCTTGGGAAAAAGAATAAAATTGAAACTGGTGTCTTATTTAAACAATTATAGTAAAATTCAGACTGACTGGAATTGGTGGGTTTGTGGGATTACTTGGGGGGAAAGGGGTGGGTGTCCTTCCTCTGTGTCATGGAGTGTGACGACTTTTTAGATGAAGACATCCATATGACCCGTAGGAAACCTTGTACTGCAGCAGCAACCACCAACACCAAAGATGCCTTTTTTTTTCTTTGCTCTCTTCTGCTCACACATAGTTTTGGCATCCTGTACTGAAGATCCCGTTTGCTGCATATACATAAGGGGTTTTTGGGCTCTGATAAGTAGATGCCATCTTGTTCTTGCAGATCCATGTGAACAGAGGCTTCTGAAAGCTATGATTAAATAGCAGCTTGTTAATTAGTGAAAAGGGAAATATATTAAGGCACTTCATGTTTCATTTATCTCTGGAATGTCAACTCTAACATCTGTTTTAACAGAACTTTGTGCTTTCTCTCCAGAGGGAAGCATCCAAGTGCTCTGAAGCACTTAGAAAGACATTGAGGGAGTTTTGAATGCCTTCTGAGTTGAATTTCATTGCTTGGTTCCCAGAGGGCAAAACTGCAGTTTCAGGTAGCAGAAAAAGAGACGGGCAGAAAGAAGTAACTTAACCCTGTCCATCTCTCCCTTTCGTTTAATGACTCGATGATTGTGTACCTATGGATGCAATGCAGTTTGTGTATCTTCTGTCTCAGGTATAGCTTTACCCAGGTAAACTCGTTAGCAACTAGCCAACTAATTACTTTCCAGAATGTCTTTACCACAGCCACGGCTGCTCAAAATGGGACATTTCGGTAGTGAGGGAGAACAAACGCTAGATGGCAGAAATGCATTTGCAAAACAAGAGGAAGGCTGGACTAGGCTGAGCCCTGAGCATCTTTTCCTCTCCCGGGAACCAAACCTGGGCCTCTGCTACGAAAGCGCCGGGGTGGGAAACATAAGGGAGTGTGACCAGAGTAATTATTAACCACCAGTGTAATACGCTCTGCTTCGTTAGCTTCTGCAAGAGGTGTCATAGGACAAGTTTATATATTATCTGTAAATGTTCCTGATTCATGGATTAAATTATGAGCACTGGGTACCAACATTGCCCCTTGTACTTGCCCAAACTTACTATTTTTTTTTTTTTTTTTGTAACTCATTTATCTCATCACAAAGAACATGAAGCAGACTAGACTTCAGCCTCACTTAAATCATCAGCAGTTTGCTCTTGTGCACTTGTGTTGATCTGTGTATGCTCAGTCCCAGAAATCATAGATACATGGAGTCCGAGGAAGGGACCTCAAGGATCATTTGGTCCAATCTTTCTTGGCAAAAGAACAGTCTAGACAAGGTTGCCCAGCACCCTAACCTGTTGAATCTTCAAAGTATCCAATGTTGCGGAATCCACCACTTCCTTGAAAAGATTATTCCAATGTCCGATGTTCTTATTGTGACAAATTTTCCTCTTGTGTCCAAACGGAATCTCCTCATCAGTAACTTATGCCCATCACCCCTCATCTTTTCCATATGACTCCTTGTAAAGAGGGAGTTTTTGTTTTCTTTACAGACACTTTTTAAATATGGGGACATGGTGGTAAGGTCTCCCCTGAACTTTCTTGTCTCTAGACTGAATAAACCCAGCCCTCTCAGCCTTTCCTGATATGACAGGCTTTCCAGTCCTTTGATCATCCCTGTGGCCCTTCTCTGGACCCTCTTCAGCCTGTTCGCATCTTTTTTTGTATAGCAGGGATGAGGACTGAACCTAGCATTCCAGGTGGTGTGACCTGACAAGTGCTGAGTAGGGTGGGATAATGTCTTCTTTATCTCTGCTGGTGATGCCCTTAATGTAGCCCAGCATCCTGTTGGCTTTCTTTGCCACTGCAGCACACTGTTCAGTCATACTGAGTGATGATGGTGAATGAAAATGATCGCAATTATCCCTTGGGTCTACCTTAGCAAGGCAGGCCAAAGGGAGCTGGAAAAGGTCTAAACAAAACAGTGGTGTGAAGTAAACAGACAGATGTGGGTCTTGGCAGTGAGGACCAGCACTATTTAATCAGGTGAAGAAACCCCTGTTACTGTTCCAGGGCTGTCAAGTCACAGCATTTCTGGGCTGATTTATTTCCCCATGTGCCTCCGGCCTGAAACAAGGATATTTTAATTCTCCACACTTACGTTGGTAAATGGTCTCAACAGACAGCTTTTGTGGCTTCCTCTTTTAGGGAAATCTCACTCAGATGCTTAACTTATTGGTACTTACACTCTATAAACTCCTGATTGTGATGGTTACCATTTATGCTGGTCAGCTGCACACAGATCTGGCATGGGGCAGCAGTAGAGCCATGGGAGCTTGGGTGCATGCAATGGGGCTGTTTGTCAAGCACATCTTGGTGTGGATATCCACAGGCTACCCTCTCTTGAGCTTCCACCAAGAAGCTGGAGGAGCTGGATCCTAATCTGCTTAAGTGCTGTTGGTGCTTGCAAAAGCACAAACCCAGGGAAAAGCCATAGGGATGTGCTCTCCAGCCAAGTCCCCATGTACGCCTGGGGCATTTGGCACAGCCATGACAAACAGCAGGGGATGCTGCCCACAGCACCTGCCCTCTCCTGGCTTTGATTTCTTGCTCCTGCTACAAACACTAATGGCAAAAACCTCAAGCCAGAAGCCAGGCTATAAAAGACATGAAACAAATAGAGGAAGTACAGTGCCTGCTTGCACCTGATACATCCACCTATTTCTCAGCAAACAATGATTTAGGGATTCTCACTTCTTCATTTGGCCTCACACTGCCATCCTGGAAAGCCTGTTCAAGAGCTGCAAGAACCCTTTAGTGGGATGGCTGAGCCAGAGCAAGGTTGTAGGAATATGGGAATCTAGATTCAAGTCATAACTATTGCAAACATGGGGGATTTAAAATTTAAGGGTAATCTACCAGATACTTGTTTTTAATTTTCACTCTCAAGGTTCATGAGCTTTTAAACAGTCAGTGCTTATACTCAGTTTTATGTACTTCTGTTACCTGAAAGTAAGTCAGATAGAACATTTTTGATGTCATTATTCAATGTTTTCAGTCATTTTCTCATTCTATAGGACCAAAGCACTACTTACAATTCCCCCTCAGGTTCCTATGAAAGAGAGTACAAATCAAAAGTAGACTGGATTTAATTCAGTCCATAACATCAAACACTATTCAGGTTTAACTCTCTCTAACACTGAGAGCAAGACATTCCATGAATGACAGTCAAGTTATAAAAAAATGCTTCTTCAGCTAGGAAACTGAACTGAATTGTGATTGCTGTGTTTAATCCTATAATGTTGATGAGATAATTATCTTGTTTTAATGAGATACTCATGTACCTGTAGCTACTGAGGGCATGCAGCCATTTGGCAACAGGCTGATCTGTGAAATGTAGGAATTGCTATTGTGGATTGCAGCAGTAGACCAGCTTCCATCACTGACAGCAATCAGAGGCAGCTGTTGAGAAGGAACATTGCAAACAACTCAGCAACTCGGGGCAAGCAGACATGAGTTGATCGGTCCTGCACAGAGGTCTCATACTGATCCCAGAAATTAGAGATTGGAGTAAACTTTGAAACTCGGCATTGTGAACATCTGGTGTACTTTGTGGGAGATTGATTTTTACCCTATTCTCTTCCCATTCCTTTCCTTTTTTTTCCCTTGTCTGTGGAGAATATGTTTTGGGTGGAAGGGATATGGCTGTTCTATGCAGAACATGGTACGCGACGGAAAAAAATCTCTCTTGTGCATGATGATCTCACTTCATGAACACAAAATTTTTTTAAGCAGATAATTTTGGAAACAGATACAGCTTCATCAGATTGCTATCCCACTGATCAGTGAGTGTTTATTAGAATAAAAAAAAACAAACTGTTCTTGCTGTCTTTTCCATTAAGTAATTAATTTGAGAAATGCTATTAAAAATTTTGTTGAGGATTTCAGTGTTCTTGATGGATTTTTATATTCATTTAACAAAATCAGTCTTGCTTAAAAAATATAAAGCTTCAATTCTTTGATCCCGTTGCTCTAATACCGAGTGAGCTACGGATTAAGTTTCAACAGGATAAAACAAGATTGGGATTGCTTGGTTTGAGGCAAATCTCTATCTGTCTTGGATCTTGGCCTCAGTATTCTGTGCTTGGTATCGCTGTACATCTTTGACCTCTCTCCGGGTTCGGGTCCCCACATGAAGCACTATGTGTACAGGTAATAAGCAGAGCCAACCAAAACAAATGAGAAGTCTTGGAAAATTTTTAATTTTTTTCTTAAAAACCTGGTTTTGACCCAAACTGGGCAGGAACCAACGTTTTCCTGAATTTCCAGGGGACTGAAACCTCCGCAGTCCATGGTGTGGCTGACTGGAACTGACACACCTGCTGGTTCCACTGCTAACAGCACCTGTGAGATGCACTGAGTCCAGCTCCACAGCTGCCAGCCAAGGCACCAGTGCTAGCTCTTACCACTGTTTGCCCACCTGTCCTGAAGGTTAACATCCTTGGCACCAGTACCACGCCTTGCTGAGCTTGGCAACAAGCATGGGGCATGAACAGTACTCAGCTGCTGTCCCACAGGGCTTTTACTAGCTGGATAATTGGTGACTCAAGACTGAGGGCTGGTCTTCAGGAGTGGTTTGATACCAGAGCTATTAAAATTGATGCCTCCTTTGGACTAAGACAAAAGACAAGGAGTTTGAGGCTAGATCTGAAAGAACTTGACGCTGCCTGCAATGAGTGCCTTTAGCTTCATCAGTTGGTGAGTCACTTAGGAGCGTCTAATTCAGTGACTCTTCGGAAACAAAACTTTAGCAACTAGCTCTCATGTTTTGACTGGTGTGAGGAAGAAGTCAAGGGTTTCACTGCAGCCTCATGCAAAGCACTGTCAGATACTTCCTTTCCAATTTGGTAGTGTTTTCCAGCAAGTTTGCTCTAGTATAGAGATTTAGCAGCCTGCAGGAATGCTGTGAATGCAATGTTATGACATTGGAAATCTTGGGCAAGATATTCACCAGGCATAAGTCAGTAGAGCCTCTGTGTTTTGTAGGTAATGAGTCACCTCTCATACAGAGTGATGGATGCTGTAATAACACAGTGCAGTGTGTGTGTCACTGGCCAGTACTCAAGACTGCCATAGTATCATGGGATCTGCAGTGCTGGGTACACATCCTGCCCTTTCCCGCTCCTTCATTCCTGCTCACAACATCTGACCGTGGAGAGCCTCTGCTCCTGATGCCCTCCTCTACCTAATCCACCCCAGAGCTGAGGAGCCCCCCAGGACTGGATTGCCACTGAGGAGGGAGCATAGGAAGGAGGATGAGTGGAACAGAATTGTACCCCATTGTTTTCTTTTGGCTGTTGGTGATCTCAGAACTGCCAGGTGGTCTGAACCCTTGATAATGGACTGGGGAGGTGTGCCCTGAGGGAAGGGGGGATGAGGGTCCAGACTCAGTGCAGCCTTGTTCGACTTCAGGTTCAAGGGAATTTAGAGGGACTAGTTTAAACCCTGTGGAGCGAAGAGCTAGTGTGGGGACAGCAAGAGGCCAAATGCCTCTGAGTCCCACTGGTCTCACTGAAAAAACTCTGAAATATCATGATACAGTTTGGGCACTGTGAGTGATTCCAATAGCATCATTCATCACTGTTCCCATGGTGTTCTGGTATGCAATACTTTGTCCATTTTGTAACTCCTTTTTTCTCCCAGAGAAGAAGGAAATAAAATGAGGGGATCTGCACTAATTTCAAAGTGGATACCCTGAATCAGAGTCAGCACAAACAGTGTAATGTCAATGTATTTTATTGCCAGTGTGTTTCCATTATCCAGCCATTACACCTGTTTTTGCCAAGCTTCGATAGGCAGGGAAAACAAATGAAATGAGCATTAAAAGAAGAATTAGTTCAGAAAACCAGTTAGCCTGATGCTGAGATTCACATTTTTAATTTGTTGAAGCAGCAGAACATTAACCTAAGATATGCTTTCCATTTTTTTCTCACCACTGCCTACAAGTAGCATGTTTCATACCTTCTTCACAGTATCTTGCACTGAGCCTTGTCTCTGAAATCAGACTGCAACTTTGCAGATTCATCACTGTGTCACTAGGTGTACATATGAATCTTTCCAGAACTGAATTCTGCTGATGAAAACAAGAGGATTCCTTCGCAGAAAACCATTAATGGCCTCAAGCCCTGTCTTAACCTACAGGATTTGAGTCCACAGCTCTGCTCTCCTCAGCCTGTGTGCTCAATGTGGTCTCATCATGGGGCTGTGCTGTGCCTTGCAGGCATGTGCTGTAGCCGGGAAAACAGGCAGAGTGGATCAAAAAAAGTGAAGAAAGGAGTCTGTTTCTGTACCCTATTAACTAGTACCGGACAGTACTGGGATTATTTATTAGCATATCCTATATTTAGGATTTTCTGTCCTTGCTATAAAATACATACAGATTCAGACTAGGTCCATGATAGAGGTTTTGAGACCATAATCTGAACTGATTTGCTCCTTTTTATGTTTGCAAGGTAAAATAATTTGCCTGTTCTCAGTAGGGCCAGGATTTCAACTGAAGATCAAGAGAGATGAGGCAAGGTTCATAGTTAGACCCAAAGCTGTAACAGTTTGAGAAGTGTCTTTAGATATTACACTTGGCACTTTCCCTGGCTCCTCCTCTGACCAAGCACTTCTGTATGTCTCCATTATCTCTGTCAAGACAGGATTATTCTGCTAATCCACTTTAATACAGGGCTTTGGGAAAGGCTGGAAAAAAAACTTAAAATATTGATGGAAAAAAACATTGCAGTTCTCACTTTCTAGAAATGTCCATATATAGCTAAACTTAGTGTCCAAGTTGATGAATCTATCCCAGCAGATTGCATGCTCTGTGGATTTCTCCAATGATACACTGTTCCTCAGGTTTACATTCCCAGGGGCTGAATCCTGAAAAGATCAGCTTTGAAAAACATGTTGTAACGTACCTTGGCCAAGAAATACAAGTCTCCCTGTCCTGGCTTTATATTCTGGCTGTTGTCAGATCATCTGAAAGGAGTGTTACCCACTGTTGTTTGTTATACAGACTAGCAGCAAGATCAGACTAGCAATACTCTGTGCAGTGTGCATACCACACATGCATAGGTGCATGTGCTACTGATGATATACATCCGCTTTTAGCGCCTTTCCACCCAGTATTTCAGTTGTTCAATGCATCTATTAACTTTCAGAGAAAATGGGAGAGGTAGAGAAATACTTTTTTTTTTGTGGGGAAAATGCATGGGGTTACATGACTTTTTCACAGACTCTTTGTAACACGTTAGTGGAGCTGAGCTTGCATCTTCCTGTTCCTGGCTGTTTGTGCAAGACACTACCCACCACTGCAATACCCCTGATCTCATCAGTGATGCTGCTAGACTGGATGGTAGCGCCATTGCCAGAGTGATTTGGTGGGCAGGGTGAGTAGCTGGGTGTTTAGCTGACCATGAGGGTGTGCATGCTCCTCCCAGAGCAGTGCCACATGCAGCAATGCTTAAAGTGTGTTTGTCACTTACCTGTCTCATGCCCGGCTTGACAACAACCCAACCTCCTGCCAAGGCTGCATATGATGGGTGGCTGACAGCAGCTGCCTTGTTCCTGGTTCTGCTCCAGCACTAAACCCCTGCATGAATTTCTGTCCCTCACAGTAAGTCTAGGATTGCCAAGTTCCCAGAAAAGGACATTGCTCCCATGGGGACAGAGCAGGCTCCAGCTCAGTACAAATCTCTAGGAGATACTGGTTTTCTTCTGGGAGCTTCCTGATGGCACTGCAGCTTTTGTCTCTGTTTCTGTTTCCTCCTTGTGACTCCGGCTAGCCTCTGTGCAACCCGCTCACCTGCTGTCTGAAGCAACCTTTCTCCTGGGTGATGTGTAGCTCCAAGTCTTTGTTTTTTGCCATGAGGTGTTGCCCATTGTCTGAAGCAGGTAAAGCTCACTCACCAGCATCCAGATGAAGAAAGCAGAAAGCTCTCTCTCTCCTGTTGTGCTTCTCACTTGCAGAGAGGTGGCCATCTGTAATGGCTTCCAGTTACCAAATGACTTTCCAAGTGGCTATAAATGTCTTTGCAAATTTACCAAGCCTGCTCCTGGGGCTGGGCTACAGCAAGCATAGGCTAGGTTGGTCCACAAGCACCAAGGCTGTTCAAGGGGCTGTGATCTCTGCCTTTGCTGTCAGGGCCACCTTCTTCTTTTACCACCAATGCTGAGGTAAGCCTCAAGCAGCTTTGCTGTCAGCCCTCGGCCATTGCTGAACAGAAAGGTTGGCGCCAGGAGGAGTGCTGCCTGGATGCAGCCCAAACCTAGTGAGCACCACTCGAGCCTCCTTGGAGCCTGGCCTGAAGTATCAGATCCAGGGCAATGATCTGAGGCTTTTGCAGGACAGCTTTCTCCTGGTCTTTCAATTTAATCCAGTTAAAATAATGAATAAGGGTAATTGATTTAACTAAAAATATCAGGAGTGATCTTTTAACCACAGAATTGGCTTCAGTAGCAACATTCTGTAAACACAGGTCAAAATTAGGCTTCAGTAACCATGCCTGTGTATTGCTGTGGCCTGAAATGCACTTGAATCCCCTCCAGAAACCCACCTGATATCCAGAGAGGCTTCCAGCAGGGACAGAAACCAGGCTGTGCAGTGGCCACTGACACCACTCATTTAACAACAGGGATTTTTTTTCTAGCCTGTTCAAATGAGGGGGATATATTTAATATTTATGGTCAGCAATAACTAGAGAAACATTCCCCTCTTCAGTTGTTACATGTGACACGGCCCTAAGGATTTCTTGCAAGAATATGACATTCAGCACCACAGGGAATTTGATTTTTAGGTGGTGTGACTCTGTTGGCCTAAATAATACCCTATAAACCATAAATAACATGCTTAATAATACCACAATTTTTGTGGTACCATGTTCCCATAGCAAGGTCATGCTGGCTTTTTTTTTAGTCATCTGACAAGATAACTAAATTCTTTATCAAGCTCTGTTTTGTAGCTGAGACACTCATGATTTCTGATGACAGCTCTCACCAAGGGGTCCCCACTGTGTTCCAAATAATTGGTAGAAGGGCACAAGGGAAATGGACCATAAAGTGGCTATAGGTGCCACTTACTGTCTATCACATATACCTTTCTGTCCTTCCTTTGCACAGTAGGGACCAAATCGTGCTGAGGTACAGAATAACAGGATATGTTATTCTGACTGCTCATGCACGACTGCTCATGTATCTCTGAGGAAGTGCCCGCACCTCACAAAATCCATGAAGGACCAGGACCCTTGCATAACAGACTAATCTCACTGCTGGGAAGTGTGTCTAGCAATGGGAATCAATTCAAAATGATTAGTTAGGAGCACTTGTATCTCAACACTCAGCCTGCTCCCCTCTACTGCATCTGGAGGTCATCTCCACAGTCATGAATTCCAAAAATAGAAATTGGGAGTTCTTTGTGCTCACCAGTTTTCAAACATGAGTTTCACGTTTTCAGGTACTTTCTCTGCAACTTTGAAGAGGCTTGAAACAGACTCCTTAGGAAAAAAAGTACATCATGGCTCCTTCCCCACCCATGCCTGAAGAGTAGAGACCACTGCTTAATCTGCTGAGTCCAAAGCACCAGCTAGTCTGAGGTGTGAGAACATTATGTAAACTGCCTCTGCTGGTGGATATCTGACAAAAGAAGACAGAGCTATTCTACTCAGAGAATGTGGAAAGGTAAGAAAATGAGGCGTCTGAAGCGATTTCATATCAAGGTTTTGTCAGGGAAAAGTATCTGGCTTCATACCTCTGCTTCTGAGGGCTTTAAGTGTATAATTCCAGCGAACCTGATTTCTGGACAACATGGTGATAAGGATGGAAAGGAGGAAAACTTCACCAAGTAAGACATTGCTCTGTGAACAGAGAACAGATACAGGCAGAGTCTGTACTGACCCAACAAGGAAATTAATCCAGTGTAGACTTCACACCAGTAAGTGAAATGGGTTTTTAACAGAACTTGTTTATTTTGGGGTTTGATTTGTGTTTTGTGGTTCTTTTTTTTTTTTTATTTTCATTTTTGTCATTTGGATTTTTTTTGTGGGGTTTTGGGTTGGGTTTTTTCTAAGTCTGCATAGGGATTTCTGTGTCCTTTAAACAGGCTATTCCTTCTAACAGACCTGACCTCACAGTGAAAGCAAGCCAGTGACTTTTCATGGCGCAAAGTCTAAATGTTGCCAAGAAAGAAACTATTTATAGGTTTAACACCTGACTAGGTGTTAAATAGCCCTTGCTGATAAACCTTTTGGTGCAGAATTATCACTTAAGAAAGAACTGGTCTGAATACCCAAAGACCTGGAATGCTTAAATGGATTCAGGTAGGATTTAAGATGCATTTAAGAAAGTGCATTTAACCCCTTTTCCATCAGGTATGTGATTAGATTCTTTGGTAATGATAGGCAAGTCCCTTACCTGTATGTAAACAACAAATCAGTGAATTTACTTAAAAGAGAAATCACCTATATGTTTAAATACAGAATTAAAACACAAATAGGTTTATTTAAACTAAATGAGCCTTCAGCAAGCTGGATCTATGTTTAACAGCCTCCACTGGGTGGTGGCCCCCTCATTGTAACACAAATATTCCATTGACCCCAGTATATTTGTTATAAAAGCAAGAGAAATAATTATCAGTGCTTGTTGGACTGACTCGATTGTTTGGAGAAGCTGATAGAGCATAACTGACCTTAGACATGAAGAAGGCGGCGTGGAGCAGGACTATACTTATTTTCTAGTGTAGTAAATGTTCCAGCATATCACAACCCTCTTGGCTGCTTCGCATGGGACTACAGGGGTCACAACCAATTTGCTGAAAAACATTGAGCTATAAAACAGTCTGGAGCCTCTTTTATGGAAACTCTACTTCTATAATAAAAAAATGGAGAAGCACAGACTGTGTCACTCACAAAAGGGTGGAAGCAGAAGTTCAGAGCTGTCTCCCATCCATGCTATTCCCATGCAAGCACGTGCTCTAGAACCATTCTTGGACAAAGTCCATAGCCACCTGGAGGGAAAGAACCCAACCACACTCAAAACCAAGGTCCTGGGGGCTGTGTGGTCTAAGAAGAGTTTTAAGCAAGGCCAATAGGCTACAGCTTGTCCAGACATGTTTCTTCAGGTTGGCTCTACCAGAGTGTTGTATGGTTGTGAGGAGCTAGGAGTATCACAGAGCTAACAGCCAATGACGAAAATGGGAAACAAGGGAGTCAGGAAGCTCAGGGTGCTCATAGCCACTTTAAGTCTAGTCTGTGGTTGCAGTGAGAGCGTGGTGTAGCCGTGCAAGCATCACTACCCTCTTCCTCAGGCACAACAGCCCTTTCTGTCCCTTGTGCTGGTATGAGCTGGAGAAGTGTGTGTTCCTAGTTCCCAGCCATAAGGCTGTGCAGATCCCATGGTCAAACTGGGTTGTAGCTGTTACAGAAGGGATCTGGGTCCCTTGTCCTCCATGTCCAGCTTGACGGTGTTGATTGGCACAAAGCCTCAGCTCCAAGAAAGTGATTCTGACTTGCTCCCAGCTGCTCCTGCCATCAGCTGCCACCTACATCCCAGCACAGCTCTCTGCACAGCTGATTGCTGGAGACTGTATTTACTGGACCACAGCTCTGGAGCAAAGGGAGGCAATGACAGTTGCTGTTATTGCAGTAGAACACCCAGCAGGTGCCTTAGAGTAACTCTTACTGTCTGGCAATTTGTCACTGGTTTTCAGTAGGAAACCATCAAATACTTTGTACTTAGCAACTTTCTTCTCCAGCTTTTGTTGCCTGCAAAGAAAATGAAGAAATACACAAGACTCTTTTAGATGAGTTAGTTCAAACAGTAAGAATTAAGTATGTTGTTAAAGGTATCTTTGGTGTCAAAGCAGCTTTTAATTGTGCTATGTTACACAAAGAGGATTTCCATGATGTTGGAGGAGTATGTAAAAACAACTATCCTTAGAGGGGGAAAATTGGCAGTTCTGACAGTTAAGCTTCCCAATGGCTTCCTGAAATAATAGGAATGCTACTATTCAGTATAGTTAATAGTGGCAAGTATTAACATCCTGTGGTACTAGATATTGAGATCTCCCAAATACCATGTCCAGTGTTCCCTAAAGGCAGACTCACACTACACAGGTGCAGGCAGGGAGAGCTGAGCAGAGCAGGGGAACTGAGAGCCTCTCTGGGACAAGCGGAACTTGGCCATATTAATGCTAGAGAGAAAGTATCCCAGAGTAGATACCAGTGCTTTCTATAAATAAAGCAAGGGCATAACACCAGGGAGAATGAAGAGCCAGTTAAGCTAAAGAACAGAGCTGGCGGCAAAAGAAAAAAGGGCCATGAGTCAATTAGAAGAACGCTTATAATCAGAGGAGAGAGGTCTTGAACAATATATCACTGGGTGTATCAGGAGCTGGGGTTACAGCTATGTTGGACACCATCCCTTTGCATACTGTCACTGGAAGATACAGCTTCTTGAAAGCCCTCGGATGCTGGAGGTGGCTAGATCACTTAGCACTCTCCCATAGACATTGAGAGTCACCTGTATCTGGCAATCTCTGTATTGCCAGATGCCTAGCACTGCTCAGGTGGAGCAGATTCTTGCTTGGCTCACACTTGAGCCCCTCTAGAAGTATCTGAACACCAGCTGATGTTCTGGGGGTTAAACCTGGAGGGCTCCTCACCTGGAGTTGCAGCATTTCTCAAGCCTGTTAATAGTAATGGTATGTGGTGCATCGTCATGGCATACAATCACACAGCTGTGCTTGGTAGTGCATGACAGCAAAGATGAGAAAGGGTTGTGTTGAGACAAAGAAAATAGTCTCTTTCTGGTATCAGTGCTTTCGATGCCAAAGGGGTTTTTGTCTGAGTGTTTACAGAGATGAATGTACTTTGAAATGCTCTGTGTACAAAATGGATGGGTGTTTTATAAATACATACGTATCTATATGGGCAGGGCTCCTTATGAGGACAATGTAAACTAAATGAAGACTGAAGGAATATAAAACAGACCTGTCCAGCTTCTTGACAAGTTGGTGCAATAATTATACTTTAGTACCGTGCTCGGGCCAGACAACAAACACATTGCATTATATTGCTCAGTGGAGAAATGGAGAAAGGCATTCAAGAGACAGGCAGGTTTTCCAACAGGAAGATTCAATATATCACACTTCTAAGTTTAACATCAATGATTAACTCCAAAGATTTGAAGTTTATAAATCTGTGGGCCCAGATCCTCATAGGCAGGATTGACACATGTTTATCAGTATAATTCCAAGTGTGATGGTCTCTTGAATGGATCCTTCTGCATGGATGGATGCTAAACAGCTCCTGAAGATTTTCTTCAGATGGAATGTTTTCTCTGCCACCCCTGAAGAGATTAGTTCATTGGATACAACTGTTGGAACCTTGAAGAAAGTATCTGGTCTCATAGGTTTTACAAACTGGAAAACGAGCTATGGTCCCAGCTACTTATTTTCCACTGGGCACTTGATAAGCCTGCAAATGTGGGATGTAAAATGAGGCTTTTTTTCCAGGGTTAGTCCCATTCAAATGTTTTAAGTGATCTTATGCATTTGGTTTGTTGATGGTCATAAATGTTGGAAGCCTAGAGTCTTTTGTTACTGGGGGTGGAGGTCTTTGAGGACAAACTGCAAGAGAATGGTCTTGAAATGTGCAAAATTAATGGGCATGTCTGGTATGTTGCCTATTCTTTTGAAGAGTTATTCTATTGGAAGGAAGTGCTGCCAACACACGTGGGAAGGACTGTACCCCTCAGATCTTTTGCACCATTTTGAGAAGGCTAATGGGCAAACCAGCTACATGTAGGCATCTAAACAAGTAGGTCTGGGCAGCAATTTAGATAAAGCAAGTCAATCCATGTACGTGTCACATCTCTGCAGCATGTAAATAGGTACTACAATGGGGAACACATTACAGTTGGGGGATGCATCAGATAGGCTCGCACTTCAGCAGCTTCTGCACATGCTCAGTTTTCCAGATCTGTTCTAGGCTTTTCAGGGCCTGAGCCAACCAGCTGCGCACATGTGTGTCATATTATGCATGGTGTTTTTCTGTCATTTTATTTTTCATTGCTCCATATTATCTGCTATGTATTTTAACTTTGCGATGAGGAATCTTCTCATTGACTTCTACAATCTCTCTTTCCCATTTTGCAGGACAGATTGAAGTTTGGTCAATACCTACTAACTTCATCCCAGTTTGGTCTTATCTCCTGGGATGCCACCCTTAAATGCACAGCACTGTGACTCCATCAGCTTCTCCAGTACTGAACCGATACACCTGAGCATATCACTAAATGAGTATTGGTTCCCATGCTTTGTTATACAGATGTGATGCAGAGCCGAAACAAACTGATTCTGAGGCCAAACATGTGGTATGGATTGTGGTTAAGAAGATCAGTGATGAGGACAGGACCCTCAAATTACTTCAGTGGTTTATGGTAAATCTTCCCTTTTTTTTCCCCCTTAAAAAAAAATAATTTAAAATAAAATTATTATGAAACACTCCATTCCCATTCACATCCTGAGCAGTGAATCAATAGCCAGAGATGTTTCATAACACTGCTGAAAATTCACACTATCCATCACTTTTTTGTGATAGGAGTGTTTTGGCTTTTGCCAGACACAAATGTGTCTAAAGCTCTGCTGGTCCACATGCTGCACAACCTGCCCCAGTGTGTGGGCACCTGCACTGAGAGTTCCTGCCTACAAAAGTGAAGCCTTGATGAATGTATGAGGTTTGGAACTTTTTTTCTTTGACTGTGTTTTAAAGCTAACCACAGTTTCCTGTGCAACCTGAACTTGGTGTTCTCAGCATGCCCCAATGTCATTTCCGTGGGATTCGATGTGTCAAAAACTAAATTGGTGTGTTCAGCCTGCCTTTCCCCTAGTGACTGGCTCACAGTGCCAACATCCATCAGGGATGGAGATCCCTGCTCCGTGTGTTCAAAACCACATAGGTCCCTGCTGGTTGTCAGAAGGCTAACAACAATAGCACAGGAATGTGCTATTTGTGGCTCTGGGACACATTGCTTCAAAATGTCACGGAGATAAAAAATTTAGCAAGATTCAAATTTGGGTTCAGTGTTACATGAAAACAGAACTGTTGAGAAGTAAATAATCAGAAAAATATTTCTAATGGTTGCAAAATGCCAAGTATTGAAGATTTAAACCAGTCTCTATGAGCTGGCAGGATATCTCTGAAGGGGACTATTTATCCTGACAGAAGTTTCTTGCAAATGCTCCTAAACCACCACTGCCAGAGTCAACCCATGTTGTTTTCTTAAGCTGACCACTGGCCTGATTGATTTTTAGCTATGAAACAACAGAAAATAAGATTATGTCAGAAATGAATCCATGATCTATAACTGTGATCACAACTAATGTGACAGACGTGATGTACAATGGCAACTGAGAAAGCAAAACCATTTTTATGAAAAATAGAACATGCTAACCAAGAAATGACTCAGTCTTTGCAGGATTTCTATAACAATATTTTTTACATTCTGCATGTACCCACTTACACCCATATATAACGCAAGCAGCTTGAGATGTCTAAACTTGTCTCACAATCTCAGGCCAAAAGGAAACCACTCATCAAAGGAAAAATGGTAAACATGACATACGCACTGTTGAAAGGTATTGTGGCATGCCCTCACAGAAAAGTCTTTTGATATCTGGACAGCAAGCACAAAGTGGATGGATAGATTTCTCTACATTGACATGGTAATAGTGTGACCTCTCGCTGTAGTCCCAAAAGACTGCCCCACCTGAGGGTGAGAGTTTTTTGCTAAGGAGCCCGGGCAGTACCCACTGTAATCCATGATGTGTTTGATCATCCTATACCCAGGCCAAGCCTGAATGTGCTGAATAGCATCAGCTATTCAACTCACAGGTATCAGCCCCCTTCATTTGGGCTGGACCAGCTTTAGCCTAATGACCCAGGGAGCTGTTTGTATCCAATTTCTAGTGCTTTGAAACAAAGCCCTCTCCTTGCTCATCTGCCTCAGGAGCATTGGTTCCCCACACTACCCCACTGCTATCTCAGCAGTGCTGCACACTGCTTTGGTGCTCTCAAGAGCACCCTGATAACAAGCTGATTTGCACATTATAGCTGGTGGCCCCTCCTTTTGATGGCCAGCAGCGTTCTGCATTTTCTGACTAATCCCAGTGACCTTCCCGCTGCCAGGCTGTAGCTCTGGAGACACTGGTGGACAGAGACTGTGCACCAGCTGGGAACCTGTGGACCTATGTGGGATATTTTCACAGCAAGGAGCCATGGAGGCTGCCAGCTCCCTGCACTGGAGGAGAGCTCAGCATTGATGGCCATCACCCACATGTGGATGGAGCACCTGTAGATCCCCACCATCCACAGCGTGGTGAAAACACCCTAACCTTTCAGCAGCAGTGGGGGCCTAGATAAATGCCAAAGGACAGAAGCACGGCAGCAGGTCAAATGGAGAAAATATATCCTGTTTATTGCCACAGATCAGTAACATCAAGGCAGCTTGGTTGAAGTTCAGCTCTTCACTCTAGACTTCACCGGTGCTGTTGTGCTTGCTCTCATCTTATCTGTAAATGTGTTAAACAGATTTTCTATCTCCCTTTGCGGCTTTGACACTTGTAAAACGGTTGAGTTTTTTTTCCTGTGCTCAGGTTTGCCCTGGAGCTATGGTTTCCAAACACAGCTCTGGAAGCTAATGATGATTAGTTTGAAGATCTGGGTCTCCCTGCCTCAGCCATCCTGGCTGGTGTCACCTAGCTCTGTTGTAGCTGAGAAAACCCTGTATGTAGCAAGCTATTTCATAGCTGGGCAAGAATCTGTCCTTTTCTAGGCTTAGGGTGGGAGTTTTAGCAGCCATTTAACTCTGCTTTTGAGGAATCGGAGATCTCTTACTTTGGTGGGAAAAAGCTCTAAAATTGTTTTCACGGTCACAGCAATTTTTAAGATAATTTATACTGTCACACATATATTGCTATGGAACAGTAATTACTACTTGATACAAAGCAAAAAGATAGAACAAATACAGAAAAAGATTTAATTTTTTTCTGTCTTCTTACTCCTGACATCCAGTGATATCTCTTCCCTCAGTGTATTTGTGAACTCTTATTATTGTACTGACTGCTTACCAGCTCAGTAGACAGAGTCCAGAAGCCTGCTGAATTAGGTAAGTGTATGGTTATTTTTAACTGAGTTGAACATTACACATTTGTATGGCATGTTGCGCAACAGATATACACTGGTATCATGACATTCTGTCCAGACACTTGTCCTAAATTTCAATCTAAATTTAACCTGATAGATGTAGAGCATAATAATTAAATGTCAGCCCTGCAAAACAAACCTATTGCATTATGATTTAAACTTAAAGGAGGCATAAACCTCTGGTCCTCTCTTATTCATGCTCAAAGCAGTCAGTGCCGAACAACAAAGCTTTCTCAGTGACAGTATAAATAATGGTTCCTTTGATTAGGGCTTCAGATACTGTATTTATTACATATAATTTGACAGCACAGCAGAAACAACATTGGGCAAATAGAGTTGATAGTTCAGTGTCCTTTAGCACAGTCCATTCTGGTTCTTTCACTGCTCTTGTCTGCACAGCAGCTGATGATATCCCAGGCCTGGCCAGCTCATTTGCAGGAAGAGGCCAGCATGGCATGGCAGGAGTCAGCATGGACCACTGCTTGTCCCCTTGCTTTGAGTTTCTGAGCCCCGTCCAGCAAATCCACATCCAGTTGCGGTGGGCAGAAGCCACTTTCAGCATTCATCCCATGCCAGGCTGGAGCCTGTGTCTCAGGAATCAAAACCAACCACTTGTCCCTGTGTATGTGCACAGGAAGGTCCTGCTCTGCCTTGCCACTCTGGTAGCACCTACTAGCATTAGTTCAACTCCAAGTATAGAAGTATGTAGAAAGTCATAATTCCTTGAACTTCATTGTGCTTCAATTAATGGCCACTTCACAAGCTGCTGAATTTTGGCAGGGGCATCTTTTGTTTTTTGAGGCTTGTTTATCTGTGGCAATAGTAAAGCAAAACA
The DNA here is from genome assembly GCF_028554395.1 of Pezoporus wallicus. Lineage (NCBI taxonomy): Eukaryota > Metazoa > Chordata > Aves > Psittaciformes > Psittacidae > Pezoporus > Pezoporus wallicus. The sequence goes on along the minus strand of NW_026638957.1, from coordinate 4,190,657 downwards.
GATCACTATCTAGAAAGCAATGCAACAGATCTTACTGCAAACAACAGGCCCAATAGTTAGAAACAACTCAGTCTTAAAGGAATTTGAGGGTACCAGAGAAATGCATCAAAAGAGATTTTGTTCAAAAACTAGCCTAAGGGATTTAATGGAGAGGTAAACACCCCTTGTATGTTTCCAAAGACTGCTTTAATAAAAATGTGGAAAGGTTGTTTTCCATCAGAACTGATTTTACTTTTCTATCATTGTTGTTTTGGAGTTGCTGTATTTCCCAGGACCTTTGCTGTTCACAGAAGCTTGTGTCTCCTGTTGCTATTCTCATCCTCATGGTCCCCTGCAAAAGCCTTGGAGCAACCAAGGGCCGTATCAGGTTCTCTGAATTTTGTGGATTTTGTAAAGGTCAAGAAAAAGACAAATCTTTCATTAGAATTCTTACTAACATACATTATAACATAAGATAAATGATATTTGCACTGCAAAATGTAGCTAAATGATAATGTTTAAGCTTCTCCTCTTTCTCCAAAGAATGTGCATTTGTTTGTACAGTCTTTGGGTTGTATTCACTTCATATTAGCATTTCATGTTCTCTTTGACTGATTCCTTTTTCAGTTTGAGTCAGTGGATGTGACCTTATGATGAGATTTGCAGAAAGGCAGTGACTGCAGTAGCTGTGCCCTCTTCCAAAGCTCACTCTAAGGGCAGGTCTGGGTTGAGTCGTCAGATACCTGAAATGGGGCTTAGGATCTGGATACTGTGTGATCGCCTTTGTGCTCATGTCGTATTTCCAAAGGAGAGAGGACTCCATTTTGATTGTATCTGAAAGATAAATGTTATCTGCGAGGAGCCAATGTGCAGAGGTGGAAGTCATACACTGAGCTGCAGTCCACCCTGATTCAGGATGTGAGTCAGCAGCCATTAGTGGGATGAATTCCTCCTGAAAAGGGAATTATGTTCTTAGTAGAGACATTTCAAAACACCTACATATTTCCAGCACTGAACTACTTGGGCAGCAGAGTCAGCAAGAAATAATGTATATTGTATTCCTTACTCCTGGACACGTGTGACATCCTGCATCTTCTCCCATACGAGTGCCTCTGGCTCCTTGCCTCTCTCAGAGTACTGTGGTCAAAGTAATCATTAGTTCTTGCAAAGGAAATCAAAACCATCTTCTCCTGTTGGAGTTTCTATCTTCTTATTTGAACGTGGGTTGTGTAGCAGGAGGCACAGGAGAGTTGCTTTTGGTTCTGGTGTTTGTGTTTAATCTTGGGAGCGTCTGATGGAAGCAGAATATGATGGCAGAAGTACAGAGATGTGTGCCATAGGTCTGTGCTCTTAGTAAAATATGCCACAAAACATCTTGCTGTCTTTCTGCAATAAAGAAGTTCAGACAACATACAACTAACAACATAAGAGTTCCAGGTAATTGGTGCACAAAGCAGTACGCTGTTCTGTGGCAGAGTATCATGAGGATTTTCTGTCCAGGGACTGTTACTGTCAGAATTAATCAGTATTTTCTTCCTTTCAGAACAGCCATGCTTGAGCCAAGTGTTTGGATTCAGTAGAGTTAGTTATCACTGACAGTTATATAGGCTATGGACAAAAAATACAGTTTGTGCTAATGGTCATTCTCACCTGCATTTCATCATGTGAGGGCATATTGATGGCAGCTTGACATAGAATGAGTCTGTAACAAGCTCATCAGTCTGCCAGGTGCACAAATGAATTTCTTTTTTTCACCAGTCTCAGTTGCCTGATTCAGTTGTGCATCTTAGTAGAGCTGAGGGGCCTCTTAATTCAACTAATGGAGGTAGAGACTGAAAAAATCCAAAAATGAAGGAAATGTTAAATGTTATTTCCTAACATGGCTTCTGCTGGCTATTTGGGGGAAACACGAAGAATAAAGTGAATCTTGCTGTTCATTTCACCATTTGTTGTTTTCACATTTGTCCTTCTTTGTCTTCTCTCATATTCAAATATCTTTCACCATGACCTGTTTGTGAGACCCTAGCTGACTCCCCACCAGCATGAGTTGGCTGTTTCCATAATTTTCTATTTAAAGAGAAAGCAAACAGATCTAATATGCAGTGTCTGAGTTTGAAATCTGTCTAGAAAACGATATAAATTTGTGTATTTATTTTTGCAGGTGACATTTTATTATCTCTTAGAAAGTCCTGGGGTTAAGCTGAAAATGCAGATCTATAACATGCCCCAGGGGAAATATTAGCAAATCTGAAGCAATGCTAATAAATCATGATGATTGTTATTTTTATGCTTTGAATGTGTTGTAATAAAGACACAACACTGTTTTATTGGGAAAAAAAAATCAATTCCCAAATGTATGATTTCATTCCTGTATAGTAATTTTTCTGTACTTCAAAATTCTATGAGGTCTTCCTTTGAGTATTTCACTGATACTAATTAAATAAGGTCTTATTCGGCAACGTCTATCCAAGTAGTATTATTGGCTTCCGTCTGCAAGGAATGTTGGACTCTTCTCAGAAGTTAATGCATTTGATTATTTCCACTTCATTACTGCACAAAATGAGACACAGAGGAGTTAAATGATTGACTTAAGACAAAAGGGAGAGTTAGTGGTATCTGGAAACAGATCTTCTGGAGTCCTGTGCTTTTACTGGAAAATGGTAAACAGCATTCATAGGGCCCCAAATATGTCAGAGGTGCACAGTGCTTTGCAAGGAAACCCAGGAATGTGGGAGGGAAGGGAGTTGCAGTGTGCTTGGTGTGAATGGCATGGGGAATCACCTGCAGCGTTTACAGCCATGGGACCTTAACTCTCATATTTTTTTTCTAATCAAATGGTTCATCCTGGCAGACATAGACTCCCTTGCATGAATCTGCATCACAGTTTTGGCATTTTTCCTTGAGTTCAGTGGGACATCAAGCATGCCATGAGGATGCCAAGGGTGTGGATCCAATGAGAGTCTGACAAAAGGCAAGCAAAAGAGTTAAATGTGGGAATATTCACTCCTGGTTTTAAGCCAAGCCTGGTTACAGTCTTAAAGTAATATCAGGCGAAAAAAGTGCTGGGTGCTGGTTGAAAGTCAGAGATGGTTGGCTGACATCATCAAGGGCGTAAGAGTTTCACACCCTCTTGGTGACGACATCCAGGGGTTCTTTGCCTGCTGCAGTAACAGCTCAATGTCCTTAACTTTAGATAAAAAAACATCCCTAGCATTAGTTATGAGGAGCAGATGGTTTCGTAGGCAGCACGGAAAGGGGACGAGTCACGTACTGGCCATCCTGTCATGCCAAAGTAAGTTGGATCAAGGACCAAGCATGGAGAGGGAATGACACTGGTACTGAAAGACCCTACAAGCAAAGCAGGTGAGTTGGAAGGGATCATGTATTAGTGGATGCTATAGTCTTGATAAATTGGTTCCCTTCAAGATTGGTCTTGCTAAGCCTTAGGAGTGTTTATGCACTGAAAGTGTGAGTACAGCTAGCCTGAGGCTTGATGAGGTACTTGGAAAGGAAACCAGACCCATTGCAGTCTAAGACTTATTATCTTTATGTGCTATGTTTTGCCACAGGAATCAGTGAAGCAGGAGCTGAGGGAAAAAACAGGCATCATTTTGGTACTATATTACAGTTTTTCTTCATTCATTATAATAGCTAGCAGATACATAGAAACTTTCCTAAAGTGAGTATTATGCCCGCGCTCCAGCTAATCCAAGTGTCAGTTCTCCTGTATGTGCCGTTTTCTTATAGCTCATCCCTAGATGAATGCTATCTCTTCCTTGGCCAGCTTGCCCTCTGCTAGATGTGGGGAATATGGCTACCATTTCACATTTATGGCCTCAAGGAGTCTGAGAGAGGGTCTGTCATTCATATTTATGTGGTATAAAAGCACTAGTAAACCCTTACAAATACTACTTGGAACAGGTTTACAGCTGCTTTTGTCATCTTTTAGAATCCTTAAGTCTCAAACTTGCAGACTCAAAAATATACAAACCACTCTCTAAAACACCAGTAAATACCCATGTAAGGTTTGGCTGTCTTGTTTAACAATCAGCAGCTAAAAGAAAAGTAAATGGAGCCCCCTTCTCCCCAAGTAAGTAAAACTCTCCAGGACAACTCAAAATCATATGGCATTTTTTTTTTTTTCTTTCTTTAGGTTCCAGAAACATGTCCATATATGGTCTACGTGTCAGGAACAATAAATAATGATGTAATAGAAAGGTCAGCTTTGTGTCACTTAGCTACAGGATGCTTGATGAAGTAAAGTTCTTCAGATAATGCAACAAAGAAGAACTTTAGGATAGGTAAAAGTTTCTGTCATGCATCTTCAAGCAGGAAATCTGAGATTCAGAACAACTTACATTTTGGCTTGTATTCACTGATCATGGGGTGATCCAGAAATAAACTTCAGGCTTCAAAGCAAGACTGTTTCAAAGCTGTCCTGCAGTTGATTGAAACACCCAGGCAAAGCAGGGAGATGAAGACCAGGAAGGATATTCTGAATTAAGACTTAATCAAGAAGATAACCCATTTCAACAGTATTATTACCCTTTTATTTCAGAACAAAAAGGTAATGCAAATATGCATGTTTTGAACTTGTTTAGCATTTTCAATCTGTCAGTTTGCTATTTCTATGTAAATATTTATTTGCATAGCAGTTTGTAACCTAACACCTTAACACCATGCACCCATCTTGGGAGGTTTTGTGGCTTGCCTTTGGTTTGGGTTTGGGATTTTTTATTTTTGTTTTTCAAAATGAGCCATGAAACATTCACTGGTTTTAAGCAGAACTGTAGCTCTGTCATTTCCTTCTTCTAATTTCACTTGCAGGTGATGCTTATATCTTTGTCCCTAGAATAGCCTGCTCACAAATCATTGCTGTAGTTACAACATGCTAAGGTACATCTTAGTGTGCAAAGCACAGTGTGAAGGGAAAACGTAACATCAGCAAATGATTTCTTTTGTTTACAAATTTCCAGTTGGAAAGGCATGAAGCTAATATTGCACTGATTGCTATGTGCACTAGTGCTTTCTGAGAAACAATAAAAGCTTGCAGGTATATGCGTTTCCAGAAAAGAATTCATGCAGAATCATGACTTGATGGCATCATAATATATGTCAAACTGATAGGTGACCTGTTTTGACAGCTGGGGCTAGACAAGGGAATTTGTTTGCTTGGAGGATTCCTCTGGGAAGCTTGGTTTTGCTCCTTCAGTACTGGGCTAGAATTTGAGCAGCTTGCATAAGCTGTCATTACAAAGTATGTTTGCCTGTTGCCGCAGCCAGACAGCAAGAGGTGTCATTCTTCTGATGCCTCAGCTCTGGCAGATCTGATCGGCATGGAAATCTCTGTTTTTAAAAAATCATTTGCTTCCCAGTAGCAGTTATGCAACACAATATCCCTGGAGAATTGCAAAGATTTATCTGGAAACCAACCTAAAATACAGCAAAAATGTGAGTCCTTTAAGTGCTGTAAATTGGTCTGGTTTCCGTTGCCAGCAGAAGATCTGGCCTGAAAGGTGTCACTGTAAGAGCTGAAGTGGAGGCTTGGTTTAATGTGAAGGCTTCCAGCCATGTTTACCTTTCGTCTGTGCATGCTCCTGCTGCTTTCCAAAGTAAAGGCAAACACATAGAAAAGCAAGCACGTATCTGCAGAAGCTGGGGCTCAGGCATTCTTTGCAAAAGACAAACCGAGTAAGCTGCTCCTCTTCTCTCGTGCAGTCTTCAAATACTTGGTTTTGGTTTTAGAAATGTGGTTTGTCGCACCCTGAGCCATAAATACTGAGGTCCTGTATTGAGTTACAAGCTGACTAGGGTAAACCCAGTGCAAAGGCAGGCAAAGTCTCTGTCCCTGCTCCCTCAATGACCTTGTCACTCACCTGCCACCCTCCTCTGACAGCAATAAGTAATTCTGCGAATTCTGCTGCCTTGGTTTTATTGAAGGAGCACAGGCAGCCTTGATAAGCTTTTCTTTAAGGAAGTGCTATCAATGGGGATCAGTTGTTTCAGATGCTAATGGCACTGAATAGTTCAGTTCTGCATGTTCAAAGCCTGCTGTTAATCCTTGTTGTTTATGTTGCATCAGGGATCAGAGGCCCATTCTCCTAAACACTGTATGTTGACAGAGCTTGTAGTCCAAATATAATAGCAATCTACTTGTGTTTGTCTGTGGCTTTTGCCATAGTGCGAGTTGTTACTAGTAGTCACCCTGGTGAGTGGTACCTTTGGTTTCAGAGATCATGCTTTGGTTTCAGAGGTACATGCTCTGCCCTGCTCAGTTAACACAGGGCAGAGCATTGCAGCCTGTCACTGGAACAAGTATTTCATTTTTAACCCTATCTTCTGGTGACTGTATGCTGCCAAGTTTCCCCTTATGACACAGGTCTGGTTTCTACATCTAAATAAACAAACTCTGACAGAAATCAGGATGACAAAATTAAGATCAGGCCCTATGTGGAAATTATGGTAAATTTAGATCCAGAAGATCCTGTCAGACTGAGCTATTACATGGCAGCACAGGCAGCAGTATCCTAAGACATGTATCTGACAAGAGAGATCACTGGTGAAGTGATGCAGAACTGAAGTCAAAGCAATCTCTAAGGAATAATCCCCACAGCTTTAAAAATCAGGTTCTCTTACAGCAGATGGGATGCTGTGTGCTACATGTGTGTGATTCTTGGGCTGCCACAGAAATGCAGGGGACAGCCAAACACTAAAACCTCCCTCAAAAGCCCGAAGTTAAGGGTGAACAGTAATCCCAGCATTTAACTCATAAATCTGGTTCCAGAACTCTAAACCTATAGTAAGCAGGCTTAGAGTAAGCAAATAGATTCAAGGTGCATTTAGAAAGACCACTTTGGCCAGATATGACTTATCCAAACTGGTTCAACCATTCCTAGCAATAAAGAGTGATTTTTTTTCCACAACTTCATTACAGAAGGTGGAAAATATCTAACTTATAGCACATTAGTCTAGTGGGCTTTTATAAAGTCATGGGTGGCAGTTCACCACCGGCCTCAAATGGAGTAACCTTAGCCCTGCTGTATCAGCTGAGCTAGGGTAGGTCTGGACAGCTGCAGGAGTGCCAGGGGATGCCACCAAGCTTAGCCGCAGTGAAAGAAGATTGAACTGAATGAGGCTGTGTTGCATCAGCCTCTGACTGAGAGCATGTGCTCGGCCTGTCACCACAGCTCTGCTGGCTCACCGTGGCTTGCTACAGAAATAACTCCAACCTCAGCCCTGTGGCTCTGCAGCTTCAAACAGCATCTCCAGGTGGAAGGAAAGGGTGATGGCTCTGCTCTGCTCTGCTCCGCTGGGACCATCGCACAAGGGAGCCAAACTCAGGCACGCCACACAGGTCTGGCTGAGGAATAGGGTGAAGGAATGGCTTCAAACCCAACTAGAACAGTCTCTGCAAGGGTAGTCAAGGCTGTCCCTGGCTGTCAGGGTGGGCTCAAAAGCTCCTGCAGCCCCAGGATGTGACTCTTACACATTCGCTGGGGCTGTGCCAGTTAGATGAGCAGAACTGAGAGCTTTCTCTATCCTAGGCCCTTCAAATTTTCTCCCTGCAGGATGATTCAGTGGTGAGAGCTGCAGCCAGCACTGTTGTTTCTGCACTCTGTGGGACTCCTGTCAAAATATTTAGCTTAGCAAAAATCACCAACATGCAGGGGAGCTTCTCCCTTTTCTCTCTGAGTGGGTAGGACCCACTTAACCCGTACAAAGATAAGAGGGTGAAACACAAGTGACCCTCATACTCAAAAACTTCCTTTTCCCTCCATATACCTTAACAAGGTTTGACACAAAAGGAGGAGGGAGGGAAAGATGTCCAGAAATGGCCTTTATACCCAGTTTCATTGGGGATTTGGTGATGCAGCTAACCACTTATCTCCTCTGTGCCAGACTGTGGAGTTGTGCTGGCAGTGGTCTCAGGCCTGACCGCACAGAAAGGAAGTCTGACACCAGCTCAGAAGCACAGTGAGGCTGGACCCGCTGCCTGCTCTGTGCCATTGGGATGCCAGGAGTGGGTCTGGGGAGGATCAAGAGTAGGGATCTGTGTCCCAGGGTGCAAAGGTACAGGTTGCCCTCTGAGAGGAGCAGTCTCAGCTCCACTCTTGTCTCCTCCAAAGAGTCACTGTGCATCACCTCCATTAGGAGCTTATGATCACATCCTGCCCTTTCCACTGATTGCTTAGTTTAGTGTCTGAGTCACCACTGGGGCCAGGTCCCTACACTGAGGCTGGGTGCTACAGACAAGCTCTTTGACTCCCACCAGTGGATTTCACACATCCACAGCATACCACCTTCTAAGTGAGTACCTAGACTGACAGACATTGTGCTGCCCAGCATGCCAGAGTTGAGCAAGCCAAGCAGCAGCAGGAGCTACTGGGACAACAAAGATGTGTCAAGGCTCTTGGCCAGCCACTGGCTGGAGCACAGCCAAGGACAGGTACCAAAGCAGCTGGGGTGTGGTGCAGGCAGCGGCTCTATGCAGGAGGTATCAGTAGTTTGGTGCCTGGGCTTGGCTGCCTGGGACAGCAAGGGTCATAGCAGAGCTGAGGCACACCAGCTCTTACTGGAGACGGGAGCCAGCAGCAGCCAGGAAAGACCTGACTGAAATAAAAGAAAAATCAACAAAATCGTGTTGCATTATTTACAGCAATGGAAGGTTTTATTTTGACAGTTTCCATGGCTGTAAAATACAACCCTTGTTAAAAGTCATAATGTCAATCTGAAATCTGCTGGGCTTCTCTACCCTTTTTCCATTTCTGGGGAGTGCTTGGAGCACTGAGGTGGCTGTTGATGTGGGAGATTTTTGAAGGGGAAAGCTTAAATCCAAGATCTTAAGTTACTTATGGCTTGATTCAAACTCTTTCAATTCCTTAAAACTGTATTAGTTCCTTCTTTTATTACTTTTTTAATTATAATTAAAGAAACAAACACAAGTGTCTTGACACACATAGATACTGCCATTTGGGGAAGTGCCACTTCCTCCAGGTCAGGATGTGCACTCAGCAGCAAGGTCTGCTAGAGCAGGGTGATTTCCTGTGTGAGACTTGTGGCAGACTGGACCCTGCTGCCGTCGAAGTGGGTGAGAGTCCCTGGGAAGCCAGGCTGCCCTGGGTTCTGGGTGAGCCGGGTCAGAGCCCAGCCTGCTGCAGAGAGCCCCTGCACAGCGAAAGGGAATAAGTGCTGGTGTGGTGGGAGGCAGGTGCCGAGCAGCGGCAGGCTGCGTGGCTCTGCCTTCCTCACACATGTGGCTCTGCCTGTCCATGGATGTGCAGGGGCAGGGACTGACAGCTCCGGGGAGGGCAGGCAGCTTTGTCAGCAGCCCCACTGGCGCCCCTCTCCTCTCTGCACCTGGGGAGATACCTCCCCAGTCCCCTTCTGTTGGCTGCCTGTCCTCACCTGTCCTGTCCATATCCTCCTGCACAGCTTGTACTCATTGTTCTCCCGTTTACACATTTCTCATGCAGTGCTCATAAAAAGCAAACCTACTCCTTCCTGGCTGTCATCCTTTAACAGAGGCAAGCTTTTCCATCTCCTACCATGAAATAAGACTTTGGCTCTTGAACTGTGGTGACCAGAGTGCTCTCTAGCATCCAAATGAGATCCTGCTACAGCACCATCCAATTCACACCATTAATACCTCCTTATTACTGCTGGAAATACTGCAGTAGTTTGGGTTGCCTTTGCTTTTTTTGACTCCATGTTGTGGTGATGGTTCACAGTCATTCTGTAACTGCTGAGTGTGCCTTGATAATTCCCCCTTCTCTCATTTCCAGCTCTCAACCACCAGTTTTTAGAAGAGAGTCTGACTATTAAATCTTAGGATCATGACCTTGAACACTGTCCTGTGAAAAACAAAAAATCAGAAGTGAAACTGATCAGTGTGATGTTGCTCTCCTAGCTGAGTGAAACAGTCACTTCAAAGCATAGATTTGCATGTTGCTGGAGAGATCTCCAGATAAGGTGGAAAAAATTACTCTGTTAAGTCTTTTTGCACTTCATGGAGAACCTGCTCTTGCAGAAAACCAGCAGACACACAAACCTCTTCCCTTAATTTTCTACAATTAAAACAAGAAATAAGGAAAATAAAACACACAAAATCCACAAAAAAAAAAAAAATCAAAGCAAACAAAACAACAAAAGAGATGTCTATTTGCATTTGCCTAAATAAAATAATTTCAAAGCTGTATGTCTTAAATCTGATGGGGATTTCCTTTACCTGTTTTTCTCTTTGGCCATCGTAACCCGAATAAGCAAGTAAAAACCTGTCTTGCTGGCAGCAGCTCCTTTCCCTTTTTTAAGCTGAACCAGTTACTTTTATGTGATAGAAAGGAGTTAGTTCATTAAGTTTTACAGTTAAGTGCAGATTTTAGCTGACAGTGTTCTTTCCCTGGTGAAGGATTTCTGATTTTCTGGTCAGTCTAATCAAGAGGTGGAGCTGAACAAAAGCACAATATAGTTGAGTTCCTTACATTTTCCAGATTTTGATGATCATCATTTCCTTTTACAGGTAAGCAAAATAAATAAAAAATGGCTGCAATGGCAGCAAACACTCAAAGACAAACTATAGGCTGTGAGGAATACAGTCTGTACAGCAGCCTGAGCGAAGACGAGCTCATAAAGATGGCCATCCAGCAGAGCCTGGGAGAGGACCCAGTGTGTCAGCCAGACGTCCATCAGAAGTCGATGGTGGCACGTCCCGGTGAGGCAGCTGCCCCCAGCCACTCCAGCTGCCACAACCCAAACTACCACATTTACCCTTGGCAAAGGTGAGTGAGCGCCTGCCCGAGCTGTGCCATCCCAGCAAACACCCTGCTCAGCAAGGGAAAACAGCTCCCCCTGTCAAAACACGTGCTTTCTAATTAGCTTTACTGAGCGGCTGCTCTGCGAGTCTGTCATTAGTTTTAAAGCCAGACTTTGCTATAAATACGATGAGGTTAACAGTTTATGACCTCACAGCAAACGAGAATTTGCTTGATGTTGTCTGTTTTAAGCAACAAATAAAACAAGAAAAGGGACACTGCTACAGGCTTCCCTGAAAGACAGACAGCCCTGCTGAAGCCAGTGACTCCTTTCCCCCACGGACACACTGTACACCGAGCTTAGGTTTTGCCAGAGAGGGGGCACAGGACCTGTTACGGGAAATCACAGGAGAGAGTCCAAAACCAGGTATATAAACCCGTGTGAGCTGGTACCTTCTAGACACTGCAGTCTTTAAAGGATGTAGTTCTTTTAGATCAGAGCCTGACCTCGAGCACACCACTCTCAGCCAAGGGCTGCTCCAAACACCGAAGTGTTGAGGCATCCCCCTCCCCTGTGATGCTGGGCTGTGGGTTGCAGAGCCCTGCTGACAGTTTCAAACTCAGACATTGTTCTCCTTTCATTTTTTAAAGGGCATATTTCTCAAAGGGGGAGGGAAGAGGTTATAAAGTCACTCCAAAACCAAGGCAAAATGTATTTTTAAACCAATTTTTTAGAATAAGCTGGGGGTAACTGAAGTTTTGTTTGTCCTTTCACATAACTCCATCAACCACTGTTGCCTCAGTCATTACCACCTGTGATTGTTTGGTTTCCAAGGCTGGGAAACAGGACAATTAGATGAGTAGTACATGTGTTTCATAGCTGCAGAATCAGGGTGTTGTACAACAGGCAGTCCTGCTCCCACCAAAGGTCATGGCTTCTCTACGCTGTTACCATTCACTTGTGCTGTCAGCTTTCCCACAGGGACCTGATGCAGACGAAATAAGGGCTTCCCTGGCTGTTTGGTCCTGTCCTCCTTGGGGGTCCTCTGACACCTGCTATTCTGGCAAAGGGCAGCATCTGCTTTTGCCTCAGCCCAGCAGCATTTGACCTCTGGCTGGAGGGAAAACCTCTGCAGCTTGTAACTCCATATCTGTAGCGGTTTTGAACTCTTCTGCCACCTAGGAATGCCAAGCTAGAAACAGATGTCACCCGGGGACCCTGGGTCCTCCTCCACCCCCACCTCCAACCTCCTTGTGTGGCACTTCAGAGGTGATGAATGTCACCTCACCTCGCCTCATGCCTGCTTCCTGTGCAGTGGTTGTAGGGTTAACCTCACTGTTGTCTTATATGGTCATTTGAATCCCCTGACTCTTCCTCAGAGGGCCAAAAATAAACTCAAGCTGAGAGAGCAGCTGAATCCAGTGCAGAGCAAGCTGTGTCCATCTGCTTTTGCTCAAAGCCCTGACCAGCCAGCTTTCTCACTTTGTCTCTGTGGATGTGTGTCTCTGTTTCTGCCTCAACATGACCTGTTTCTCCTATTCAGAGTATTTCTCTTTATTTCATTCATGTCATCACCACTCCAGACTGGCAGCCCAGCCGAGGGGCCGTGCTCAGCCATCCAGCTCAGGGGCAGCCTGGGGAATCAGGCGAAGGTACGACAGCAGCCTCTTCAGCACATCCCAGCCTGTGTAAGTGCCTCCCGCTCCCTCTCCTGCCTTCCCCTGTGGTCAAAACAAGCCTTGCTGCCCACTCTCCCCCTTAGATCTTCTGGGTGGTGATAGTGTTTGGTGGGGGGAAATAGAGGTGCCTTTCTTCTGGCCTCCCAGCTGCCATGGATCATGCCCAGGCTGTTACTGGTGATCCACATCAAACCTCCCTCGTTGTTGTCTCCCTATTCATCCCTCTCTCTCTCTCCAGTGCACATGTCCTTGGGACTCTGGGTCACTTGGTAGCTCTGAGGTGACAGGGACAACAGGGAAGAGATGCCTGTGCTGTTTATTTATATAGGCTATCTCCCATATCAACACAGTAGATGAGGCAGGCAGGTGCTGATAGCTACTACATTATTGTAAAGGTCACAGTACAAATATGGGGAAAGAGTGCGGGAACCCAAGATTTTATTGCAGTAGATAAACAGGGTGAGAAATTCTAGTCTTTTGAAGCAAATATTTCATAAATGCAATGCCTGTTCCCAGCAATACCTGCACTGTCCTGCCACCCTGAGGAGGGCTAGTAGAGGGGTGTACTACATCTTACCTACCCAAGGAGGAAACCAGTGTGACTGATTTCAGTCCTTCTGGCCAAGTTTTTCTGTTGGTGGAGACCATAGATAATCTTACGTGAACACAGACATTGATGAGGAAAGCAGACAGGCAAGGGGGTGGCCCACGCTCTGCCCCAGTGCCTGTGTGTAATGGAAAAGTTTGGACCATGATGAATTTATTACAATTCTCTGCAGGGCAGAGTAGATGCATGCACCTGCCTTTAGCAGAGAGGAAAGTGTTGTAGGCAGCACTTCTTTGAGTCCTGCAGAAAACTCTTCCCTACCCAGTTCAAATGTACTTTGTTTTATCCATCTTACAAGTCCCTCCCTGGATGCATGGTTGCAGTTAACTACCTCTCCACCACTCTTCTTCCTTTCATCCCTCACCTATCTCTAAAGTACCCCCACCTCAGCCTGCACTGCGGCTGATCCAGGCTCTGTCCCTGACTCTTCACTGACCTTCCCCTCCCTGACATTGAAAAAACCTCATTCTGCTGGAACATGAAGCCTCCCTCATCCCTGTCACCTGCCAGCTCCCCTTGACCATACTGAAATCACATCTTCTTATGAAGTGTTCTGCACATCTTGCATGCTTCTACTGCTCTGCCTGCAAAGACCAGAGTTTAGGCTCTTTTTTCTGCCTCATAGCTCAGTAGAGTTCAAGCCACAAGAAGGCTTGTGTAAGGCTGGTAAGCTGGCCCTCCTCTTCTGCCAGGTGAAATCAAACTGTGGCTGGGAGGCCACAGGAAAGCATGGTGGCACGACTGTGTTTATAGCCCTGGTCTCAGAGCCAGACAGGGATGATAGGTGGCTTCACCTGGGGAGATGATGTTCCTTCATGCTGCCTGCATCTCATCAGGCTGCTAGGAAAAGAAGGAGCTTGCTTGAGCTTGCTTAACCTTTCTGTGGTCCACAGAACATATTCCTCAGCATTCTGAACTGACCACACCGTGCATCTCACCTACAATGCGTATTTACTATCTTGGCTACTGGCCTTTGAAATGTAGTAATTCTTTTGAGTCACCTCTAAGATTAAGATTTCATCTGAACTCCAGGCTTCCTCTATAGTTTTAATACTCTTTTTTTTCTATATCTGATGAAATCTGAGTGGCAGAATGTGTTGGTTTTACAACAGCCAACTATGAACCAGGCAGAAAACAAGGATTTCACATAGAGATTCATTAAACTTTCTGTACTGATGTGGAATTTTCTTGGCTAAGGCATCTATAGCCTGGTCCAGCAAACCCCCTCATCTTAGCCAGGAATTATTTAAGGTCAAGGAGCCTGGCAGAAGCTTGCTTCATTCAACATCCAAGGGCTTAAGCAGATAGTAACTGATTATTCACACATTTTTAACCCTACCACACCTCTGAGGTACTCTGCTTTCACTGAGCTCTCAGCTAAGGTGATTCACCTTGCACTTGCTGTGTCTCAGCCCCACATACAGACTCCTGCCATGGCCCATCTGGCATGCAGTAACTCTTTAAGTGCTGGTAACTATTATGTGCCCAAATCCTGAGGTCTCTGTGCTGCCCTGCATGTGTAACATGAACCTTTGCACAGAACAGCAGATGGCTTCAGCAGTCTTGTGCCAGAGGCTTTTGAAAACGAAGCTTCGGCACCTCTGCCTCCTCTTGCAGCCAAACATGCCAATTGTTGCTGCTGACTTCAACAAAATGCTCAATTTTGCAAAATTGTATAAAAATCTGTTATTTAAATAAAACTAGCAATTTTAAGTTTAGTCCCCAGGGCACTCTAAATAGTATGGAGATACAGCAGCATCCCTGGGACCTCTGCCTGGCTGCTATCAGAAGGTCAGTTGATTCCTCCTGGGTGGGCTGTGGACAGGAAGGCAGTTGCTTGCTCTAGCTATCTCCTCAGGCAAAATACCTGCCTTTGTGTCCCACAGCAATCCCCATTCCAGTGCTGCTATTTTTGTGAATTTGCTGTCTTGAGATCACTGCTTCCAGCTATAGATATGGAGCAAGTGGCACCATGTACTTTTTCACCTGGGAAACGGTGTCTTTCTCATTCCTTGGCACACATGTTGTGCTCACCTGTTCCGCTCCAGGCCCCAAGTTTATCCTCAGAGAAGCAGTTTGGTGACTGCTTTCAGTGCTAATATCAGTTTGTGGCACAGATTGGGTTCCACTGGGCAAGCTGAAATGAGAGATGTCTGTGTGAGTTTCAGGCTGTTGGTCTCTCCAGCCCCTGCAATGAAATCCAGTGCTGCTCCTGTAACTTCCACTAAGTGTAGAGGCTGTGTCAATGATCTGCTTTTTGAAGACTCCTGTGCTGAGCTGCCCACATTTTTCTATCATCTCTGATTTTACTGTTGTGACATTTTAGACCTTCTTTCACAGAGTTCCTGACTGTTCCCATTGTCACTGCCCTGCATGACCTTCATCACATGCTGTATTCCTACCCAGGCAATGCCAATCTGAGATACACAACTCCCCCCTCATTCACTCCACCTTCAAGGCTGCATGATTTTATCTTTAGAGTTAGTTCAAACCACAAACTCTCCAGTGTTTTCAACATCTTATTCTTCTCTGAAAAGACAGCTCACATTAAGTTTCTACAAGACCCCATTAGAACTTAAAAATATGCTTCTTCCTTGTGGTGTTTGCAGTCCTGAAGCTTAGCTGTTTGGTGCCTCAGAATAAGGAAGCAGTGGCTGCCTTCTCCCAGTACAGCTCAGCAGGAGCACCAGCAGATGCTAGTCCTGGAAGGCACAGCTGCCACCCTGAGCAGAGCTACTATCTGCCACTGCCATGGGCAAGGATCCTGCCTGCATCGGCTGCAGGGTACCAGTTCCCTCCCTCTGCTATGCTGCTGGTGGTCTCAGTCAGGGTTCAAACAGGAAGGCAGGTCCTGCTGCAGTCACTGCTGATCAGAGGTATGGTGACTGTCAGGCAGCAGCTTTCACTGTTGTTGTGTAGAAGGAGTGGTGTGCCCATGTCAGCCCTGCTCTGCAATTGCTCTTAGACAGCTTGGAGAAATGGGTTGCTGCCCAGACTGTGCAGAATGTATGCTTGGCAAAGGGAATGCTTGTCAGAGCAAAGCTCACTTGTAGCTGCTCACTGTGTCTCACTTCTGGGTGGCATGGAACATGCTTCATGCTTTTTTATAGATTTTCATGAGACTTTTCTTGAAAGTTTCAGAATTAGGTAGCATCAAAAAAAAAAGAGGACTTTGATGCTATTTGTATTTTCTCTGGTAAACACAGAAATACTGTTTTAACACTTTTCAGTGATTCTACACATTTCAATGACTTTCTGCTCAGAAGAGGTTTCAAAGTATTCCCTCCCTCCCTAATATTTTTTCATTCCTTTTATTCCTTGCACCTAGAAGTTGCTTGGCCCTCTGGGGCCTGACAAGGGTTTGCTGGGTTCAAATAGTCTGGAACATGAACCACTGCACAGCTTGGCACCAGGTCCCATTGCAGTTCCAGAGGCCCCTGACTGTTGTAGTTACTGGGGAAACTGCTAAGTTGGCTAAGAGGCTTACAAGAGTGGTCTTGTCAATAGAGCTAATGGGTCTTCTCCCAAACAGGCTCCTAAAAAGCAGATTTTCAGAAGTGTCCAACACATTTTTGAATGTCTATAATGTCTAAAGTGGTTATAATTTCTGAAAATTTGAGTACTCCATGCTGAAATAACAGCTGGCAATCTCTAGGACATGGTCATGAAGGGCAGCTCAGAATTTCATTTGGGTGGGTCTTTTTATTGTTTTAATCCTCCTTGGCAGAAGAAAGGAGAGCCCAGACCAACACCCAAATGTTCACAGAGTCTAACCAGTTCTCTCATAACTGGACTGGCTAACTTCCGAAAACAGGCTTGCATAAGAGAAATGGGAAGTATCTTCAAAATACAATAATAAGATTTATTGAGAACTTCTGCTTTAGGGCTTAGCCACATGCAAATCAAATTTAAAATTTTCTTCAGGGATGAACAGGGGCAGTTCTCTTCAAAGCTGATTTTATTTAAGAGATCTCATATGGGAACACCTTGCTACATGCAATCGCAAATGGCAGGGTGATGTAATTTTCATAGCCATGGACACGCATGGCAGTGTACAGAGCAACTGTAGAGCTAACAGCCCCCAACTCCAGATATTTAAAGTGTGTTTATGTCAGAGATTAGTCACACCTAAACTTCCCTTACACTCCAAGAGATCAGCACTTTCAGTGGTTCTTCTGAACTATTGTGAATGGCTAAATCAGAGAAGTCAAATTTACCTCTACAGTCACTCTAGGAAGACGCCTTAGGGCAACAAATACCTATTGTATATCCTGTAGATGTTCAGTGTTTGGGCCAAATGATACAGAGATGCTGCTGCCAAAAGCTTCTCAGTAACGATGAAGCAGTAATTGAGTTTTAATCTTGTTTTAAAGAGAACTTGACCCTGTAGTGGCAGCAATCAAGAATGGAGATGAAAAAGCGGTAAGAAACATGATGAAATCAGGAAAAAATCTTTCTGAACCTAATAAGGACGGCTGGATACCCCTCCACGAAGCTGCATACTATGGCCAAGTGGGTTGTCTGAGCCTGTTGCAAAAAGGTCAGTGAAGTTAAAACAAATTAATTATAAAAGGGAAAATAAGTATATGAATTAACTAAAAAGCAGAATTAACAGCAGCCCAATCCTCATCTGGGACTGTGTGAAGCTTTCTTTCAGCCTTTCACTTCATCTTCTCTTTGAGCATAGGTTTCCAGGCGGAAGCCTCTAAAGTTAGGATCTTGAGGAGAAAGTGATATCTGGATAGATCTTGCCAAGCTCTCGATTTCTCACAGTAAAGCCTTTAGCTGAGCTCTTGGCTGTTGTAAGCTGCTCAGCTGCCACAGCTGACAGCAATTACCCCACCTCCCACTAGCTGGAGATCCATCCCAGCCCCTCTTTTCTGGTGCTTGAAAGTGATTAGCCACTGTAGCTTGTTTTGAAAGTGCTGCTGAAGAGCAGTTAATAACTTTCGGTATCACTAATGGCCATAGCTGAACATTTTAATCTAAACTGGTGACTGATTTAGACACTTAATCAGAGTTATAGTACCTTTATAGTATATTCTTAGTTTACTTTGTTCATGGAAAAGGAAAAGAAATAAACAACAAAACCCCACTAAAATCTCCAAGGATTTTGAAAAGTGATGATGCTGCAGGTACTTCTGCATTGCATGCCACAATGACTTTGGGCTTGCCGTTTCTCCACAGCGTACCCCAGCACAATTGACCAGCGCACCCTCAATGAAGAGACGGCTCTCTACCTGGCCACCAGCCAGGGCAACCTGGACTGCTTGCTTACCCTGCTGCAGGCTGGGGCTGAGCCTGACATCTCCAACAAGGCCAGAGAAACGCCACTCTACAAAGGTGAGTGGCTGCTTTTCCAGGGATGCTGAGCTCTTCTGGCACTACCAAGGCAGAGCTGCAGGATACCTTGTAATGTAGGGCTGAATCTCAGCAATTAGCTCCCATTTTCTACCTCCCTCCAGTAGTCCTCTGTTTCCTGTGTCTGACACCCTATGTCGTGGTTTTTCTTCTTCTTCACATCAGAGGCAGTATCAGTGGCCACGCTGCAGGGTGCAGGCTGTGATTTGCTGCTGAGATCAGTGAGGTATGAGGTGTGAGATGCTTAAGCACAGGGTGTCTGCACAATGTCCCAGATGTATGGAAAGCTGGATAGTATGGGAATATGTATGCTTTTCTAAACAGCAGGACCTAAGTCACTGTTAGATGTGGGAGTACAGTAACTGTAGATATGCCAGTGATTCTGATACTGTGTAGGCCAAGCCAGGCTGTGTGCTATGGAAGCTATAAAGAATATAGCATATATAGCATAAAGCTATAAAGAATATAGCATATATAGCATAAAGCTATAAAGAATTCAGTGAGGTAGTTGGTGTTTAACATGAACATGTTACTTTGCTGTTGGTCAGAAAGAGTACTTTCTTTAGCTGAACAGCGTTACATCCATGGTATCACAAAGATTCAGAGAAGGAGATGATGATGGACTGACTGCTCATGTCATGACTATTTTTAGCAGTCTGAAACATTAAAATCACATATGAGTGATTAAAACTAATGGCCTCTGATTCTGGATACCTGGCTTTAGAGCTGCTCTGGTTAAAATGCTTTCATTTCAAAATTTTGGCTTATAGTTTGCTACAGGAAAGCTGTTCAACTATGCATTAAACACATAGTAGTGGTAGTAGTAGTAGTACTCAGTAATAATAAGAGCAATAATATGAAATCACCCTTTAGCCAGAGAAGAGCTTACTAAGAATGTACTAGTCTTGATGTAAAATCTTCTGGTCTCTGATCATAACAAATTGTCATAACAAATTAGTCATCCCTAGTATGTAAGCAAATTAAATTCTTCAGAGCTGTGTATAGGTAATTACAGA
Organism: Pezoporus wallicus; assembly: GCF_028554395.1. Taxonomy (NCBI): domain Eukaryota; kingdom Metazoa; phylum Chordata; class Aves; order Psittaciformes; family Psittacidae; genus Pezoporus; species Pezoporus wallicus. The sequence continues at coordinate 4,171,266 of NW_026638957.1, read as the reverse complement.
AGTATCTAATCATGAAGTTGTTTTCAGTGCATGTGACTCCTGTGTATGGGAAAGGAAGCCGTGGAAATATCCTAAGAGAAGAGTCAAAACCAAATCATGGGACCTCTGTGAGAAAAAGTTATTATTATTTCAATGAAAAAAAATCAACAATTGTTATGGAATGTGCTAGCTTCTCTTTCTGTACATTGTATAATAAATGCTAATTGGGGTTTGAAAATGTGGCTGCTTATTCTAGGTACCTTTGTTTGGGGGTCCCACTGAAAGTTCTATAGAAACCTCAGGATTTGGGATTGAAAAATCAATGGAACAAATAGGTAGAATAAACCCCAATAAGATAATATTAATTATCAAGAAAATACCTTTAGCTCAGGATGGTCTTTGATCTTACTCACTATGGCCTAGTTGTATTATATTGCCTTGTCACTGTGTTGCATGAACTGGACACCATAATATCCAGAATCTTTTCAAAAGCCTTCCTAATCACTTTCCTTTTTTTCCAAAACAGCTTGTGAGTACAAGAATGCAGAGGCTGCAAGACTTCTGGTACAGTACAATGCTGACACCAACCATCGCTGCAATCGAGGATGGACTGCTCTCCATGAGGCTGTCTCCCGAAATGACCTGGAGATTATTGATATACTTGTGAAAGGGGGTGCCAAGATTGAGTCTGCAAATGCCTATGGGATCACTTCTTTATTTGTGGCAGCTGAGAGTGGGCAGTTGGAAGCTTTGAGATACCTCGCAAAATGTGGTGAGTACACTTATGCCATTACATGCCTTTGCTCACTTAATTCTTAATATTTCAAAGTTCCCATAATTCTCCCTGTCTTAGTTTTTCTGTCACAGGAGCCTGCATAGGTGATGAAACCCTGTTGCTCCAGGTGGCTGAATTGTGTAGAAGCTTTCAGAAAGTGTGGTCTAGGTATATGCACTTCTTCAGCATTCATTCAAGGTCAGCTACTTTGGGAAGTAATATGGGGCTCTCTAATTGCAATATCTGACAGTTTTCAAAACCTATATTGCTGCACATGTGTAGCCTAAAACCCCATCAGTCATAAAAGGCAGCTATAGCTGGTAATAGATGGCAGAAGTTGAATATTAGCCAACCCCACCTGCTCATGAAGATGTGCAGTGATGGGCAAGGTTAGCCCTCCTCCACTAATGACTCCTACTGAAAATAAATTAAATACTATTGTACAGTTCTTGGATTAACACTAAGAAGAATCAGAAACTCTCCCCATGTGTTCAAACGTATAAACAGCGACTTTGAATCTAGTTTACACTAAACTTAACTTTTACTTCTCCACTCATGTAAAACAACTTTACAACAAGCACAACAGACTTCGCTGCTATTCTGAGGTGTATTTTATTTTCACTGTGGACTAATGTCTTGAATGCAGGTAAGAGTTGTGTCCTGCACTTGTGGAACAAGAGCTAAACATTGATGAAGAGAGACTTCTGAAGCAGTTAGTGTGGATAAGAAAGATATGAGAGTTAGGGAACAAATAATGTGTTCTGCTGTCCAGCTGGCACTGTCAAGTCAGTTTTATATGACCAGTTAGTCTATTATACTGCCCACAGTTTTAGAAACTAAGGCAGAATGTGATATGAGTTTCAGTTTAGACAACTATTAGGATTTCCTTAAAGTTCAATTTTGAGAAAAATACACAGGAGAAAATCCAATAAAACGGTCCAATTTTTTCAAGCCCTGAAAAACTCAGAGAATACCAGGAATGATATCACTGCATTTTTTTATGATGAGCAATGTTCATCATAAAAATGATTTCTTTTTAATTTCTTTTTCATTAGGAACATAGTCCTGTGTTATGTCTTGTCACAGCAATTTCCCTGATGTTCCCAGCTACAACATCTTCAAAGAACCAAACACAACACATTTCAGTCTGGGGTGAGAGCACAAGGAAATGTTCTCTTTGACATGGAGTTTTCATGATAAAACAGGAGACTGATTGGCTTCTTTACTGGAGTTTAGAAACAAAATCCAGTGAACTGTCATTCCCATTTAGGATACACATAAAACAGCCTTCCTGAGGACATGAGGGTACACTATATTACAGTTGAAACCCAGGATTTCAGGCCGTAAGTATCTAACACAGAAGTTAGATTCCAAATTATTTGTAGACAAGAAGTATTAGGTCTTGGTTTATAGTTGTATCATGTTTATTACGAGAAGCACACAGTAGAGCTCAAGAAAAAATGACCCCAAAAATCCTAGAATCATTGAACAGTTTGGGTTGGAAGGGACCTTAAAGATCATCTAGTTCCAACCCTCCTACTGTGGGCAGGGACACATTCCATTAGACCAGGTTGCCCAAAGCCCCTTCCAACCTGACCTTGAACACCACCAGGGATGGGGCATCCATAACACCTTGGGGCAATGTGTTCCAGTGCCTCACCACCCTCATCGTAAAGAATTTCTTCCTAATGCTGAATGGAGCTTGGATTCATGACTGGGACATAATGGTTTCCACCCAAGGTTAAACTTTCCCTCATAAAATTCACATCATATTCAATGCCAGTGGAAAACTATGGTAGAACTTTACATAACTGATATGACTGTTATCTGCGATAACATCTCTTTCCATCACACTTAGTAGCTTCAGTGTCATGGAGATGTATATGCTCATTCAAAGTACGTTATTTCCATCTGATTTTGACCTTTTTGTTTTACTGAGATTATTTTTTTTTCTTCCTAGGTGCTGATATAAATACTCAAGCCAGCGATAATGCCTCTGCTCTTTACGAAGCTTGTAAAAATGGACACGTACATATTGTGGAGTTTCTTTTGTCCCAAGGAGCAGATGCTAACAAAGCCAATAAGGATGGCCTGTTACCTCTTCACATAGCAGCCAAAAAAGGGATTTGCAAGTAAGTTTTAGTTCATTTCATAGTTTTGTTTTTTAGAAAAGAATACAACATCCTCATGAAAATTAAAATGTAACGTCCCACATCTAATTCTGAGCATTGCAAGCAAAGGAGCTGCCAACTGAGAACCGGGTTTTCTGCTTGCAGAGCTCAGGTTCAAAATTATAAACTGATGAGTGTGATTATGGGCTGGGATTGGGTGAGCAGGAATGTGGGTGCAAGATTCATTTAGCTTTGCCAAGATATCATCAATTACAGTTAAATAACATCATGTATCTTGGAAGGGGATTAAACTCTGCTGCACAAAATATGCTTGAGATGAAATAAAAAAGCATCGGGGGGGGGGGGGGGGGGGGTGGAGATAGTCCTCAATAGCTATTGCAGGATAGTTTGCAACAATTTTCCTACATGAGCCCATTGTGATTCTTCTGCACAAGCAGAACATGTTTCATTCATCTCTGTTGTGTTCAGGTTTTATTAACAATAATTCAGATGCTGACAGCAGGAAGCGGTTAAGTGAATCTCTAGGGCATTAGTGAGAATGATGCTAGAATATGGTGTCCAGCTCTGTTATCCTCCCTTTCAGAAACCTTTCAGGAAATTGGAAAGGCTTCAGAAAAGAAGTAAAAGAATTACTCACGGTCTGGAAAATAGACTTCATTACTGAGTTATTAAATGACTCTTAAATGCATAAAAAGATCCAGTGGTTTGTTTCTGAAATTTAATGTATTTGGGATAGAGCTGAGCACATTCTTTAAACAGTGAGGAAAGTAACTAATGGAAAAAATAACTGTGAATTGGGTAGATTTACCACTCCACTGAAGTACAGGTGTTTATAGGAGATGGAGAAACAATGCAGCGCATGATACAGAATATCAGTTTAGAAGATCCTGTTTAGGGATGGGATTGTTGCACAGTCATGTAAATAGTGTTTACCTTGCTCTTTCAAGACCTAGGACGTTGCAGCATGCTTCTAATCCTGAGCATTTACTTCTGATCTTAGAGCAAATTTATCTCCTGCCTTTAATCCCTCACTGCTGGAAAGGCAAGTCAACCACAGTTGTTTTTGCAAAACAGTCACATCTGGAGGTGATAGACCTTTTTGGTGACTGTAGTGAACTCTTCTGGCTATCACAGTTTCTATAAAAATCCTTTCAGCAATAATCAAAGGAAAAAGTATATCCCACTGCAAAGACTGTTTCTGGACAGTAAAGCTGTATCTGCAAACAACTGTTAGAACAGATTCTCATATATTTCACAATGTCTGAGGAATGAAAACTTTTGACAGCACTACACCTTCCCATAGCATCTTTCATCCTAGCATTTAGGTCTGCTTGGGAATCCCAATATAGCTTCTTAAATCACTTTAATAGATATGAGGATATTAATTTTCTGTAGTTGGAGTAAGCCTGCTTCTTTGTGCAAGCTGTGTATTCTAGAGGGCAGCCCAGTGTGAATTTATGTAATGGGTTTATATGCTTAGAGCATGAACATGAATACCACACATAGACTAATGCAGGCATGATTAACAATTTTCTCTGGGGTTTGAGTTACAAGGACATTTTCTTGAAAACAAACACATTTGAGATGAGAAATGTGCCAAAGACAGAACCCAGCTCCAGTTGCTCACTTCCAGAAAAGTTCCTCTGAAACTACAGTAAGTTGATCAGAATCCAATTTGTACACAAGAGTCAGCTTTTTGAATCTTTTCCTTCCCTCAATAGTGCCACATCCTGACCTGAAAAGAAATTTACATGGAAACTCTTCAATCTGAGGCCATCCCCATGTTACGAAAGGGCCTAATTCAGACCTCACATCTATTATTCCCAAAACCAAGCAGCATAAATGAGATCAGAATTCAGTACAAAGTCTGAGTTCCTTGAGTTGTAAAAGACGGAACACAGATTTTTGTCCATAACTGCTGCAAACTAAATGCAAAAGAAAGAAGAAAGAAAAGGATCTTCTCTTATAAATATTTATCTAAATGACAAAGCTTTAGCCTAATTGGCTGATCATTCTTAATTCTTTCAATATTCAGTAAAATAACACCCTTCACAGTGTCCTCTGTATTCCTCAGATTTAATATGTAATTCTGTAGGAATTCCATGCTTCAACTTTTTGATAGAACACAAAGGCTCCCTACCATCAAAAAGCCAAGAATGTGGTCCCAAGGCTCAACTGTCAACTCTTGTTGCATGGTGTTTGTTTATTTTAAATGACACCTTGTCAATAGTGACCTCAAATTCATAAGGGTCATCTCATCAGCTGTAAGACAATCGCAAGCAGTCAGTTTAACTCTTTACCCCTCAGAACTGAGATGCTGAGAAGGGAAGACTTTGTGAAGTGTGAGCAGATTTATTAAGTAAATACAAGTCATCAGACTCTTGACACACTCATGCTAAGAATACTCTGCCTCCTTCTCCACATAACTTCTAACAAATAGAAATCACAGAAGCAGGTGTCAGGAATAAGGAGAAACTCAACACTAGTTGGAACCTGTACATGGAGCTCAGCCCTGTGACAGATCTGGGATGTGGTCTGGCTTGTCTGGCCTTGGCTGCCTTCACTTGAGCTGCCTTCTCCCTAGTGAGACCGGAAAGACTGAAGAGGTGGAGGCACCATTATTTCTGAACCAACCCACTTTGGAGGATGAGGGAGACAGGTTCAAGCTACAAAATTACTCTCTGTTACAAATTTGATGCTTCCTGCTTTTCCTCCCCAAATAAATGTGTGGTACAGGGAGTGTACTAAGGTCTGGGACACTGCAGCATTTGGATGCAGAGCCTCAGCTTGCCATCCCTGCAGTGAGGGTCAGGTCCCCACTGCAGGCAGAAACGATGCAGTGCCTCTTTAACTCAGATGTGAAGAGCTGGCTGAAGTACATATGCTGGAGCAAAAGAACAAAACAGACCCTTAAATCTTCAAATCAGTTGATCATGGGATGACTAATGCTGGTACTTGGCATGGTGTCCTCACAGTGCTCTGTGCTCTTTTTGTTATTATGGCTCTTACAGAACATTTGCTAATGGTGGGACGTTGCCAGCTCACCAGCACCCAAACCTCCTGCTCCCTGGTGAGCATCACAGCACTAGAAGATTAGTGAAGCTGCTGGGGGGGGTGGGGGGAAGAAGTGCTTAATCACGTAAATAGGAACATAATCCTGTAAAGTGTTTTGCATCTTCAACTCATATTTCAGCTTCTGGGGGCTCGGTCTTTCACAGGATCATTTTCACAGGATCACAGGATCATCACAGCCAAAGGTTTTTCTAAGGCTAGCACTTATATTTTGCTTGTTCATTATGTAAATGTATGTTTGAGGTCCCAGTGCTGAGACCATTGCAGTGAAGCTGAAGATATGCAGCATTTTAAAAGAGGCATACTACATGGTAGAAAAATAAGCTTTGCATGTTTGTGTTAGAACTGTTGACTGCTAGATAGAGGAGTCTGCATGGGATGAAGAAAAGGTGAGGGTGTGCTTTGCTTGTTAGCTTGGTCCCACAAATTCCTTTTTAGATATTCCTCTCTCCACCAGCATTACATAAGGAGCATGGGCATCTCCTGACACAATAGGAAGACTCAGGTTGCATGGTCCCCAGTCTCTTTCTGGAAGTAGGTTAAGGTGACTCACGTGTGCTTACAAAATCAACCTAGTGTGTTGGCTAAGCCACCCAACTTTATGAGCAGGTAGCGAGGGTTTAACCCATGGAGCTGGTCATGCAGCTCCAATGACAGCTAGAGAGACATAAAAATAATCATGGATTTGCAACTGTGGGGCTCCTGTACATCGTATATTTGCACTTCACATTACATGACAGCAGCTTGATTTATTTTGCTGTATTTAAGGCCACATCACATTTTCCAGTAACAATCCCTGATTACTGGGGTTTAGGACTTGGCTGTACATTTTTTCTCCCTCTGCTAAAGCATGGAAACCAGCTTGGAAAATATTTTCATTTCTTTTTCTCCTCTTTCCAAATTGTCTTTTTGGCTCCCTGTGGTCTGGGATGGCCGTTGATAGTCCCATGGATTTGCCACAACCAAAAGCCACATGGCAAGGACCTCCAGGATGTGGATGAATCCAGGGTAATAACCAAATTGTAAAATTTGGTGGTGAGGCCTGGGAACCAAACGTGTAGTCTATCCTTGTGCAATCCTGCAAAGCAAGGTTTCGTTTCACTCCCTTTCTGGTCTCAAGCCTCTTGCTGTGGCTGTGACCCATGAGGCCTGCCAGTGATTTGTGTTGGCACACTTCTCTGTGGAGCAATACAGCAATCCCAATGGAGGTGGGAGATTGGAAGATACAGCCCGTCTGCTGGCACCTTGGCCTGCAGGCCATGCCTGTTTCTCCAGTCCTACCCACAGCATGGTGATGAAGGTGCAAAATGTCTGGGGGATCCTGGTCTGGTGTCTGCCATTTGGCTGTGGCACCTAAGAGAGGTTACAACAGCATAGGTGAGTGCCAGCACATTGCCCCTTCCATCATAACTGCCCCTGTAGCTGCCAATACCTCATAGAAACTGGGTGATAATTTCAAAAACACTTGTTTCCTCCATGAAAGAGGGGGTCACACAGCTGACGGGTTTCAAGTTCACACCCTGGTTTCTCTCAGAGAGAGTTTTTCCTGTGGCCAAATTAGCAGGCTCTCTCCTATGGAGAGCTAAAATTTGCTGTGTGGTTGTAAATGCCCTGGATCCCCTGGAGCTCACTGCTGTACGCTGACTCTCCACCTGGCAGGATTGTCTCCATGCTGATCCCAGTGACCAGCCGCACCCGCATCAAGCGTAGTGGTATCAGCCCCTTGCACTTAGCGGCCGAACGCAACAACGATGACATCTTGGAAGAGCTGATCGATGCTGGCTATGATGTTAACACTGCGCTGTCCAATGAACGGTCCTGCCTTTACGAAGACAGACGCACCACCCCCCTCTATTTTGCTGTTTTTAACAACAACATCTACGCAACAGAGCTCCTGCTGCAAGCTGGAGCCAACCCCAATGTTGACCTTATTAACCCATTGCTCATCTCCATCCGCCACGGCTGCTTGAAGACCATGAAACTGCTCCTTGACCATGGAGCAAACATTGATGCCTATATATCAAGCCACCCCACCACATTTCCAGCTACCATCATGTTTTCAATGAAGTACCTATCTGTGCTGAAGTATCTGCTGGATCTGGGCTGTGATGCAGGTTCCTGTTTTGAGTGTCAGTATGGAAATGGCCCGCACCCTGCATTAAATTACAGACGGGACAGACTTAATGATCCTGAACTGTCCAAGGAGCCAACGGTAGTTCAGGTAAGCACTGCCTGGTCTACTGGTACTTCTGAGGGTGTCTCCTACTCATGTATCTTGGAAACTTTAGTGTATTTGTTTCTTCCATCTTTCCTGTGAGAGAAGATGCCTTTATTCCTGCTTTATTTACAGAAAAAAGGCTTAATAAGAGTCTGTGAACATTTCAAGTCCATGTTCAATGACTTCAGGATGGTAGGCAACAGCTACTGTGGCCCTAGCTTGAATTTACAGTGAATTATAGCCATCTTGACAGCCTTGCTGTCAGATCTACAGTAATTTTTTCCTCTGGATCTGAAGTGCCAGGAGTGTCAGGCAATGTCATACAGGTGGTAGAATAGGGGTGGTAGCATATAGGCAGTCTATTTGCTTCTTGGTTTATTTGCCCTGTAAGATTTGTTTTGTCTGATATGGAATTTAAGCTCCTGGCTAAATTAAAATTGGTGCTTCACTTCATGTAGGTAAACCACTGAATGTAAATAGTTGTAATTTCGAACTCTACTGGATAGGCAGCCTGGAGAGAGGGAGTAAATTGTTAGCTATATGACTGTGCATTATATTTGAAGTTTTCAAAAGAGATTAGGAGATTTAGATCCATGATTTCAAAGCCAGTTACAGATTTTAAATATCCAAGCTTTACACATATCTCTTTGCAGTCCTTTCCAAAGTGCAGCTGGGCTTATCTTCCATTGGATTCTCAATACCCAAAAGGATTTTGTATAATCTAAGATTATGCTTTTTTTCTGATCTCTGTATATTGACTCCTTCCAAACAAAATCTCAAACAAAATCTGATTTTCCAATCAAAATTTTCTACCCTTAAACATGTAACATGATAAAGAAATCTTAGCATGTCAGTCTTTCCATTTTGCAAAGAATTAGGGAAGAAATAAATCACCTTCTATCTCATTTAAGTATAGTTTTGAGGGATTTAGAAGAAAGTGTCATTTGCCTTAAGAGATAGTCACCAAAAATGTTCCTCAGTGGTGGAAAGAATGAAAAAATACATTAAAAGATCCTAGAAAATCTTTAACTTTTTACCAGCCCTGCTTCCAAAAAACTTTACTCTTCAGTGACATGTCTGAGAAACAAACAAAAAGAAATCTTAGAAAGAAGATTGTAAGAGTCCATCAAAATAATCTCTTATCCTGAAGAGTTGACTTCTCTTTGAGAGTGTTTGTCACAGCTTTAGGATTGCTTTAGCATACCACATTTTTGTCACAGAAAAATTAATAAAATAATAAAATTATATATGTGCCTAGAGAGAGACTGGTGAGGGACAAATGCATACAGAGAAAAAGCAATTCCTTCCCTCCAATATCATTTTAAATTTGCTTCCCACTGCTAGGAATTTGGCTAACAAAAATAAGGCTTGTATGGTGTAACTTCATGACATAGTTGTGATATGGTTTGTATTCTGAAGTATAGAGGATCTTATGAAACTATAGACTTCTCGAGACAAAAGATGTGCTTTCTTTTTTATTATTTTCTTGTACAAGATTACATAAGGATAATAAATCTGAATGATTAGTCTTTATACAGTAAAGACTATGAGCTACTGGAAGTGATCTGAAAAACGTGCAACTATAAATCACTACTGTTGCTACTAAATTAATGTGTCCTGGAGAAAGTGAACACAGAAAAATGGTTGCTGACTCACTCCACGTTTCCAGAGTTGCAGTGTCAAAACCGTGGAAGTGGGGAGTGAATTATTCTACTGCCGCGAGAGGGCATTCTGGGGCCTATCGAGACTGGAGGCTCTGAGTCACTTTGTCCCTGATTCAATTCCACTGCCTGTAGTTGCAGGTTTGAATTATTTTTCCTTGTTTAGCTATGCTTCTTTTCCTGCAACATGTTTTGGAACATTTTTATTTCAGAAAATTTTTTTGTAGACTGAGCTTGTCTACAGGGAAGAGAGAAAAAGGCAAACTCTCTGGCAGAGGCAAGAAGAGATAAGTAAGATCCAGTGGTTTATTGCCTTACACATGTGCCTTCATTTAAACTCTGACAAAGTGGAGTTACTGTTTGGAGGTAGTGGTGCAGATCCCCAGTTTGCATGTCCTATGGGTAATTGCATGTGAATGCCACATGCACTGGAGAATGACAGCCAGATATACTATACTGGATTTCCTATAAACATTTCAGGTAGGAAACTGGGTTGTCTGCTGGGATCCTCCTGATGTTACTGTATCTAATTTTCCTGGGAGAAACTACATGGTGATGCCCAGTGGGGGAAAAAAAAAAAAGTCAGAAGAGTAGTAACCACCTCCGTGAATGCTCTTATCTTCAACAAAATTGCCTTATAATTTGCTGCAGCTTTATTCTTTCCTAGGTGAGCTAATGTGGTTTTATTTCTGAATAACATTATCCACACAAAAGTTTAATGCCTTTTGAGTGCGAGCTCATACATATACCATCAAATTTGATCTAGTTAGAGGAGCTTAAACTGAAAGAGGTTTAAGCTGGTGCATTTTCTTTCCTGTTTAGGGTGGGCTTGGAGGGTGCTTGCAGTCTCTGTGACTAAGCTGATGGATGGTGCTTAAGCCACCATCATTCATTTGGGTTTGTCTATGTGTCTGCATTCTTATCCACACAGCATGATTTAATTCATGTCAAACCTTCTGGCTGCTCACATGCAGATACATCCACAGATATCTTCATCATATGCAGCACTCTAGATAGATTAAGCTGTCTGGAAAAATATACATATTTAGATTAAAGAGGGAAGAGAAGTCACTACTTTTTTTAAATGAGACTGCTTAAAATCAGGTCCTTAAATCTGTTCTTCAGTATCTCCATAAGCAGCCCTCCATGCAACAGCTTTGAGTACTCTGCAGCTTACAGTGAGTGCAACAGAAAATTTGCCTGATTCAGGACTGAGTAAGGAAGGCACCTCTATATTAGGCCCAGGATAGTTCTCCATGAGCAAGTAAAAATGCCAGGGATTCATCTATGCAGTTTCCACAGACTTGTTTCTAGTAAGGCGCTTGGTCCCCAAAAGCTGCAGATACTAGTGGGTTCACAAGAAGCAGGAAGTGCTGTGCTTTGCCAAATTTCTCACTTTACCTGAGCCTCCTTTGTGCAAGTTGCCCCACAGAGCCCCTCTCCAGAAGCTAAAGAGAGCCAGCACACTGGGTCACAGTGCCCTGGGCTGCATAGACCTCTCAGTAACTCCCTCACTGGTTTAGCACAAAGCTTCTCTGCCTTACCATTTTTGCAGTAGGACCTGTGGACCCCATGAACAACTTGGTATCCTTTCCATGCTCCAGAGCTAGGATTTCACCAGGTGTTTGTGTCCTGCTGTGGTTGTAAAGAGGGGATTCTAACCTCAGGTGCAAAAAAAAAGTTTTAGTTGAAGTTTTCTGAGGGGAAACTGGTAATTGCCCTCTTATCAGGTAGTAGGGTGGGACCACCAAAGACATTGGGGCAGTTACTATCGTTACAATTTCCACGGGTGCATTCATGTCCCACTAACAGTAGTCAATCTGTTTTAATTTGAAGTTCTGTGAAATGGTGTCTACTCCAGAGATTAGTCGCTGGGCTGGGCCAATCATCGATGTTCTTCTGGATTATGTGGGTAATGTGCAGCTCTGTTCCCGGCTCAAGGAGCATATTGACAGTTATGAGGACTGGGCTGTCATTAAAGAAAAAGCAGGTATGTTCACCCTGGAAAGAATCTGGCACAAATAGTCCTGGTTTTGGATTCAAACCCTTAGTCACCGTCTCCAAATTAGTATTCATCTCTTAAACTTGATGGGATTTCTCTACTGAGACTAGATGACATTTTAGACCAGGTATGAAGTACTAGAAATTGTTGGGGTGTCACCTACTCTGTGATGTTAAATGTACACCAGCAGTGGATCTGTCTGGGAGTGAGCATTGTCAGTGCAGGAGAGCCATGTGGCTGCATCTGGGGTGCAGTCAGATCAGGGCAGCTGGGCAGCATGACCATCTCCACAGCAACCCAGAAGACATCAGTGCCCTTTAAAGACTTTACTAATATTCTGCTTTCCTAAATGTATTTTCCCTCAGGATCCAAAGTCTTTCATAGGCATTATCAGAATTAGCTTTCTGGCACCAAGCTAAATTTGGTACTTACTACGTTTATTTTGAGTGGGAAGACTGGGTACTGGGAAGCAAATTGTTTAAATCCTCCTAGAAAGCCTATTGCTAAGGCTGAGATGAGATACAGCATGCCATTCTCCAGCCCCACTTCCTTCCCTATGTGTGTCCTATATGCCTCAGTATAGATGAGCTGCCACCAATGCCAGTTATATCATCCCTCCATTATAGAAAAAGCCCCCTTTTTTCACTCCTCCTTCTCCCATTTTGCTCTTGCCACTGACTTAGCCAAGCCAAGCTGTCTCTCTCAAGTTCAAACCTGTTTGGCTCATGTTTCTGACCTGCCTGTCTTTCAGAGCCCCCACGACCTCTTTCCCATCTTTGCCGCATCAAGGTACGAAGCCTGGTTGGAAGAAACCGCATTAAACTTCTTAACACCTTGCCTCTCCCAGACAGACTGATTCAATACTTACAGCATAATTACACACAGTGACCCAAGGCACACTGGGCACACAGCGGCTTCCTGACATGACACCCAGCATCATCAGCATGGCAAGGGCACACATTGTGCATGGTGGGGAGGAATTGCTGCTGGCTTTGTCAATAGCCCTCCAACGACTAATTGAAGACAAATAGGCTTCTGAAGCATGAGTGAGAAGAAAATGATGGAGACAGAGAACTAAACACAGGACCGCTGTTAGGTTTTCCAAGAGAAAACATATGATTCACCTCAAAGCTTGGTTTGTAGAAAAAATGAAAGCCAACACTGAAAAATGAGTAGTGCTGAAGCAAGTATCAGTGAGGAATTCAAAGGTATTCTGGGGTTGTGGTGGAGCTTAGCATCCCTGCTGTAATCCAAATTGAGAAATTGTCAAGATTCAACATATTTGGGAAAACAAACACATTTCCTTCACCAACTGAGATTTTAATTTCAGTTTCTATTCTACTGTTTGGATTTCTGCTAGGTGTGCTGGTTGCTAATTCTCTGATACTTTGATACCATCTTGCTAACAAGCAAAAGCTTTCATTTTCTGGACCTTTCTTGTTGAGTACCTGATTTCTGAACATTCAAATCTCAGACTTTAATAGAAATAAAATACAGAAATGCTGATTCCTGTAGAAGTCAAGGAAAGTTTTATTTAAGAAGGATGTAAGAACTGTATTTGCACATAGTGAATACAGTTCATTTTGCATTACATTTGCAGTGAGAAAAAAGTTAAATTCTGCTTGAGAACATTTTCTAGACTGGGGATTTGAAGGCAATTCTGAGTTTCTGATGTTGTTTGTTTTGGGGGGAGCGTGGGATATAAATTAGAAGTGGCTGCACTGTAAACAGTAGCTTTACTTTGTCATGGAGCTGGTGTCAGGACAGAACAAAGCCCGAGGGGAAGAGGAGGAGAAAGTGATGTGAAGGAGAGAGGTGAGGTATGTAAGGAGATGCAACACTGATAAACCAATTTTATCTGTTCCTTCTCTAGGAGATCTTGCTCCCTACAAGGCCCAGCCTCTGTTACTCCTTGGACCTCTGTAGCTATAACAATACCATCACTGGAAGAGATATTATTTCAAAATTGTGGAAATCAGACTGAGATTTATGAAAACAAATACCCAGAATTAGGCTTCCAAATCCTTATTCAGGTGCTTAAACAATGTCAAGTTGCTTGCGCCAGGTGTAGTTCCACTAAGCCAATGGGATCACATTTGGTGTCAGATATTACTGAGGCAGAATAAATGTCTTAGGATTTAGCTCTGAATTTCCTGACTTTAGAGGTTTGAAGTATCTATCAGCTCCCTTTGACACTGAAAGTTAGTATCTCAGCTTCTTTGAAAATTAGGTCACCTATTTCCAGCTCAGATCTACAGCTGATTTATGGCAGCTTAACAAGTTACCATCTATCAGCTGAACCACTATAATTGTCCGTGAAATTCTTTTAGTGAAGTTTTTAACAAGTCACATTCCCTCACAGCTGGGGAGGCCGAAAAGCCCATGAACGGTTGGTTATTGGCAGTGACTACAGCTCAGTTGACAGGTGTGACTTGCTGAACTGATTTGATGAGTGCCTTATTTTTAACTAGGCATCTAAATAAGGATGGAAAAACCTACATTTGGAACTACATCTTTGTGGATCTTATGCTAGACACACACTCGTTCTTACCTTAGGTGATTAAGGAGCTGTGCACCATGGTTTATTTGGATTTCCCACCAGAGACCTGAAAGATCTGGTTTTGTTTGTTGGCCTGCATGCCACCCATGGAATCAGATATAAATGTAAGTAGCGAAAATGCATTGCACTGAGTTTTATTTGTGTGGAGTTTTCTACCTTAACACAGGAGTAAAAGTGTGTTGCACAAAACAAGTCTGGGCACACGAGTTCAGATTCTGTGATGGTTTTGTGTGAAATGTGTTCAGCACTTGTAGGACAGGATGTGAGCAGAAGAACTGTTTACAGCTGTGGGCACTCTGTCCACAGCTGTCCCCTTCCCAAATGCTAAAGAAGTTGAAAAACCAACAGTTTCAATTCACACTGAACAGTGATCTTCTTACAAAGTTTTGGAAAGTCAGGTGAGATTCCCCCACTGCTGAAATTTTGTCAAGTGCCTTCCATTACTACCAGTTTAAGATCTACCCTTTGTCTCTTGCAGTGTGAACAGGGAATTGCCTCAGGTTGGAAAAATACTGGGTAGAGGAAAAGGGATGGAGAACAGGAAATCTTTAGACCAGTTTTGCCAATAAAGGCCCTATAGGACCTGTAGAAAGGGCCTAATAGAAAATTATCTATGGAGTTTGTGCACCTCTCATTTTATGGGGCTTGAGCAGTGAAGGTCTGGGTCTTACTCATATTGATATAAATCAGAAGAAAATTCCTTGAAATTAAATGAGTATGATAGAGTCATAGAGGGTGATGGATATAGACACAGATTGGTGAAGATCATTTACTTCAGTGCTTGTTTAGTGTGCAATGACAGCCCTGGAGGCAGCTGGCTACTAGAAGGATTTGGTCACCAACTGCATGTATAACCACAGGGGTGGGATTTCATAACCTATCCCAAAGTGGAAATTCCCCACTGTTATGTACACAAAAGTCTTGTGGATTGCAATGTCTTTTTCTGTCCTTGGAGAAGTTGAGACTGGGTTTGGGTGGAGCAAATATCGAAATTCCATTTCTTCTTTCAACTAAGTGACTTTCATCTCTACTGGAAGACCCATGTCCTGGTTGCCTTTAACCATCTGTACTGATGAGGAGGTTCGCTGAGCTGGAGAGCACTGATCTGATGGGTATGTACTGCAACTGCAGGAAGGAAAAGTGCACAGTGCAAACAGAAGCTGAGGAGAGTTTGTTAGAGGGGGAATCTGGTAATTACAATGTTACTGAATCATTTCTGCTTGATCTTCACACAACTAGTTTACATTATTTGCACTGAAATGGAGCCTGCTACCTCTCCACTCCGGTCATTGACAGTATTTTGTGTGCAATACTGAATCTACACAAATTCAATGTGCATTTAATGCATCTATCTACATGTTACTGTGAAAAGACAAATACCCCAGAACCCAAATAAACCAGGCTTTGTAAGCAGATCAGTAGTTCTAGTGCAAGGAAAAGTAGCTTGTTTTTACTGAATATGATAGATAGACTCCTTCAGAGATGATGACTTTATGTGAAAAGTTCTACAAATATTTCATGACCAGGTTACTGTACATTTTTTACTGTAACATGCAATTCACTTGATGTTCTTGTGCACTTTTTGATTTTTTATTTCATTTTATATGAAAGCTTTTTCATCCACCTCTCCCTTCCCCTTATTTATATAAGGTATTGTGGTTTTAACAGTTTAAATTTTGCATTGTTGTAGTAAATAACAGCTTTTGAATGTTATGTTTCCATCTTTCAAACAAAGTATGAATAAATAAATCGATTCTGAAGGACTATCAGCTGTCCTGAATAGCAACATTGAACAACGAAACACAAAAATAGCCAGGAAAAGTCTGAATCAGTCCAAGCTTGAACACTTAATAATTTTGATGTTTATCTCAGGGATAAGAGAACAGTAAGTATTGCTAGAGAGCAGACAGAGTTGATATGCTTTGCAAACCTTTTGGAAAATCTCACACATCCCCATTCAATAATCTTGAATATACTTAACAATTGTCTTCTGTTCATTTGTGTTTTACTCCATTGCTGCTTCAGTTCAGAGCCCCAGCAAGGGCCACTGCCTGCCCTGGGCTGGGAAGTTCCATGTCACAAAGGATTTTAAAAGCAATATCAGTTTAAACCTGAGGATAAGTGCATAAATATCTCTGTGTCAGAGGTCATTTGGAACAGTCTGGTTCAATGCTTCATCATAACTTAAAAACATGCTATTCTATTACATGGAAAATGTACAGCAACACACATTCAAATAAGAGACAGTTTAAAAGAAGAAAAAAATAAAAGAATTTAATATCTGAAATGTAGAAATTTGACTTTAACTCTCTTATTTCTATGAATTTCTTCAGAAATAAAATTTCTACAGAGGCTATCCATTTTGCCAAGTATTTTAATTTTGATAGAAATCTATATTCTGGTGCAATATGCAGCACTTTCAAATTTCCCTTCTGAATTCGAGCAGGAACATTTGCCTACAGCAGTCACTGCAATACTCGTGGTTCTTTCCACCAATTTCTCTGGTCATCCAGATGGAAATCCAGATCAACACCAAGAAGGCTCCTCTACATTGACAGCATTGAGACAGAGTTCAGCATCTGACTTCATCTGGATTACAACAGTGACAGAGGACTAATGGTGTGAGAAAGCACCCATATTTCTATGTAAAAGCATTTCCTTGTCTTCAATCCTGCAAATTCAGAAATAGTTCTCCCATTAACTTAAACGAGGGTACTGCCTCTGGTTTCTGTTAGAAAGCCTCACGGAGAGAGGCAGTTTCTTCATGGATTTTTTTTCCCAAACAGAATAAAAGGGAAAGACATCTAAGTGTATTCATATCTTCCTTTCTGGACCAAAAGCTCACCTGATGTCTTGAACCCTTAGATCAGCTCTTTGGCACCTTGCATGCAGTTGCAGGTATGTGCTGCCATTTCCTGCTCTCTCTCCTATAGGAGTAATCTATACAAGCTTGGTACATATATTAAGTGCTGGTGGTAGGCAGAAAGCAATGAAAGCCATATCTATTTCTGCTTTTTACCTGCTGCACTAACACGTTACAGCCATTTTTTTATGTAATTAAACACTAGTGGGTTATACTGTAAGGTTTGCAAAAAGAATTAGCTATTTTTAGCCTAAGAACAGTTCATATCCTAACAGAAGTTGCAACCTGGTTATATAACACCAAGACCCATCAGAAGATCAAAAATTATACTCTACAATTGCTGAAGATGATAAATTTTTCATTACTGCAATGCACTTAAAGGAAGCATTGACTGGTTTTCCCCTTACAGAGATACCAAGGGTCACAGGGAGCTAAATTAGCCAGAGACCAAGCCAAATGAGGCCACTTTTTATTGAATCCTGGGAGAAGTTTCCATTAACTTCAATAAGAGCAGGCCCTCGGAGATCACAGGTGTCCATTTTTTCCCTCTCCCTCCTCCTCCAACCCTGCAATACACTTCTCTTGACCTCAGTGATTTACCCCAGTATAACTGAATAAATACATAAGGCTGCAATATTAAACCTTTCAGAGCTCATGTTCTGTGCCTTAGCTCCACTTACCCCAGAGTTGAAGAGAAATCTAAGTTTAAAAATATCTCCTATTAACTTCTTTAATGCCAACTTGTTAAAATAATTTGGAAATTACTGGGCAAATAATTTGTAGATAGGTCTTGTGATAGCTTCTTAAAGTCAGGCAAAATAAAAGACATCTGTGAGCCAGAAATCAGAGCAGTGTATTCTATATGCTTTTTTATGCCTTTCATATTTTATGGGTTTGTAATCAAGTAATACAATTTTTCATTTGTTCTGTTGATGCAGAACAAACCCTGATGTGAAAATTCATCCTGCTTCCATTTGCACCAGCTTAACACTAGCTAATTACCCAGCCCTAGAAAAATTGCTTTTGATTTATATCACTCTAATAGACAGAGATTTCAGCCCTCTTATCTACCCACCAGTTGCAAATCAAACCTGTGTCCTACCCCGTGGGGCAAAAATAAACACACTGCATCAGCAGAATCTCCAAAATAAAATTACCTCCTTTCTTCCCATATTTTTTTCTTTTAATTCTCTCAATATTTAAGTGCAAGAAGAGCTTAAATCAATTCACAAGTGTGGTTTCTACATTAAATACCGTCCTTCCAGTGTCTTGCATGCAAAAGGAATTGACCTGAATATCTTGACTTCTCTGGAATTATTTCAAAGTATGAAAACTCTTTGAATGGGTTTAATTCATTTCATTTCACTGCTGTTGCTGCAGGGCAAACGTGGAAAGATCTTCCCACATGGAGGAGGTCTCCTAGGTGTTACAAGTGTGGCTATGAATGACCCACAGCCCTGCTCTCTGCAGCACAGACAATGCCCGTTGATGAAAGAGCTCTGGTTTGCCTCATGTTCCAAGCCACCAGCTTTGTAAGGCTTATTTTCAGTTTACACCTGTATACTGAGAGGAGAGTGGAGCCTGAGTAGCTTTCCAACAGTTACTAATTCACTCCAGCCTGACCACAAGGAAGAGGGTGTGATTGCCAGCCTCCTTCCCCCTGCTGCTTCACACTGCCAGCAGCTCATGCCTGGTGCCCAGCCAGATGTTTCAATCCACTCTCAGGAGCTGTGGTGCTCAGCGTGACTCCAACACCCCTGGCTAAAGATAGCTGAAAACATTGAAGATGGGTGGGGGTACAGCAGGCTTGGTGGGGATGGGTTTCAAAACCACCGGCCTGTAGAGTTTCTGTCCCATGCCATCGGCCTCCTTGCAGAAATGCG
Source organism: Pezoporus wallicus (assembly GCF_028554395.1). Taxonomy (NCBI): domain Eukaryota; kingdom Metazoa; phylum Chordata; class Aves; order Psittaciformes; family Psittacidae; genus Pezoporus; species Pezoporus wallicus. The sequence continues at coordinate 4,152,121 of NW_026638957.1, read as the reverse complement.
GCACCTCCGCCGACAGTGTGGCGGCACTCTTCCTCCACAGCCCCAGCCCCAGGAAGGGCGACTGGGACAGTGTGCCAGGGAGCTGGTACACCCCTGGCCCAGGGCAGGGGAAGGGGCAGCAGGTCCAGGCACCCACCCGACCTGACAGGACGCCAGCAGGGTCCTTGTCCCCAGCATGTGGGGTAGGCTCAGGGGGGCTCTCTGGACCACCAGTGTCAGGGCTCCGTTTGCTTTTCTTCCCCTCAGAGGGAGGAGGCTCTCCGGGGGCTCGGAGCCCCTCGGGGCTGGTGGGATAGGCCCTGGCCAGCAGGCTCTGGGCCGGCTGTGGCTCTTCCCAGAAGGAGGCAGGGAGTTGTCGCTTCCTCATGGGCACCTGGTCTGGTCTGGTGGCTTCAGGGTTTTGCTCCTGCAAAATCCGTTCCTCAGGGAGGCTGTCCTTCCCCGCTGCTGTCTGCAGCACCCTCTCTGCAGCAGCCCCACCATGGGGGCTGGGGTCAGGTGCCTCGGGTGGAGGTCTATGGCCCCGGTCCTCTGCCCCCCTGCGCCAGCCACACTCGGTGGGTTTGCTGGGGTGGCACCGAGGGATCCGGGAGTACTTCTGAGAAAATCGCTTGAGCTGCTTCTGCAAGTATTTCCTGTGGTCAACTGACCGGCGACAGGGAGCCGATTTATCCAGAGCCGCTTTGATGTCACTGGAGGCCAGGTTGACAAAGTTCAGTAGGGTTTTAACCTCGCTGTCTGATGCCATCTCACTGGATGTGCCCTGTAAAGCTTCCCATGAAACGTTCACCTTCAGGCAAACCTTGGCAAACCTGTGAAACACGACGGGCAGACTTAAGAGATCTCGGTTCAAACAGCACCAAACAAACGAAGGGAGGGTGGGGGAACATGTCAAGCTTCTCAGCCGCGCAAAGTTGTCCATCATCAAGCTCCCACTGGAGCCTCCTCATGCCTGCAGCCCACCACCCCACACGGCTGCCCCAGAACACACCAGCATGGGATCTAGCTCACAAATGCCTTCCAGCCCGGTGCCTAATCTTGTTAGATAGCGTCTAGGTGGAAAGAAGCTGGGCGGCCACTCCCGCCTCCCTGTAAGCAAGTGTGGACACTCACCCAGCCCGCAGCAGTTTTTCTCACCGGTGCTGGCAGCTGCAGTGTTGCTGCAGAGAAGAGCCCCTTCCCCTTTCCCACTAATCTCGTTAGGCAGGTTACCCACTCCAACCTCGGCAGAGGCAGCCAGGGCCTGCCAGTGTTTGGATGCAGTTTAGCAAGCACTTGAGCAAGCTGAATGAATATCGACTCCGTTGAGTTCAGGGCTCTCCCAGGCCAATCAGAAGCCACTTTGCCAAATACAAAGCATCCCAATCAGGCATCAGCCTCCCCTCCTCGCATTCTTTGCCATCACAAATTGTCACCATGGGGACAGCCACAGAAAGACAGCTAATAAATACAATCATTTCCCTGAGGTTTCTACCATTCTCCCTATCCTCTTCACCCCTACCAAGGCCTTTCTTTTTAAAAAATGACACAATCCAAAGGGAAAATGTTGCGGATGAGTTAGGAAAGTTTAGGCACCCTTTTCTCTGCACTCCCCAAAGCTGTCTGGGGGCTGATACTAACCATGCTTCATTGGCACAGGACAATGTAATACGGGGGACTGGGCTAGCCTACTTTTAAGCATTCCCCATCACAGCCCTTTTTTTTTTTTTTTTCAAGGGGAGGATGATGTCAGAAAAAGGTAGGGAAGGAACAAATCTCTAAAGAGATGTGCAGATATCCATGGAAAGGGAGCTTGAGCGCTCAAGAATCTTGTCTTTATGTTTGCCCCCTCAATTGAGTTACACAAAAGCTGAATTACCCATTCAAACTACCCGGACAAAAGGATGGAGTTGGATAGTACTCTTGCATCTGTAGTCAAACAGTTAGAGACTTAAATCGAGTCGTCATGATGGAGAAAGAGTTAGACAAAGCCCATAGAATTGCCATCAGCAAACATTTTCCTGTGTCATATTAGTGGGTCTCCATGACTCCCCCTGGCCTGGGGACAATAGCACAAGTTTGCACACTCGACTACTGTCACCCTGCCAACGCTGGCAAGGAGCAGAAACAGGACAATCCTTTAAGGGGAAAGCATGCCCGCTGCAGGGAAGGTAAGAAGAGAGGGAAGAAAAGGCGTGTGAAATGCTAATTGAGCTGCTTCCTTTACTGATACAGAGTTACGTGAGCCCTCCGCCTTCTTGCAGGCTTATCCCTAAGGGGTGGCAATAACTTAATAGCACAGTAAAACTAAGAGCTGGAGGAAGAGGAGAGCAGAAGGGCTGCCCTCAGTGTGCACCAGACATGCTGACTGCCTGTGTGCCAGCCTGGGACCTGCTGCCTCCCATGACTGCAGCATTGCTACTCCTGCTCTTCAGACTGCAGCCCCCTGTGGATGGGAACAGTGGAGAGAGTACAGACCTGTACATGCACTGTCAGGGTGATGCTGGACCAAACATGCATGCCCTAGAGAAAGCAAGGACTGAAGTCCTAGCCATTTTGCAAGTCAAATCCACCTTACTGATATGAGGCATCAAAGACCTGAGGACTGAGGATTGAAAACAGCTACATTTTATGGTTATTTTGCTGTATTTATATTATTCTGATTTTCCTTGGAGAAGGACAAAATCCAGACTGTGCCATTATACCAAACTCTGGGCAAAGGCCTCAAGTATGACTCTTCAGTGTCCCCGTGCTGGTGCACCCAGTGCAGCCATCCCTCTCCTCATAGTTTCTCCCAGTCTTGCCAGAGCCACATGTGCTGGTGCCCAGGCTCAGGTGTTTCAGATCTAGGAAGACCCTGGGGCCAGGACGTCCTGCAGCAGAATGCGCTACAGAGTCTTTGACACCATGGTGGGCTGTAACATGGTGGCTGATTTGCTACCATAGACATGCCTCTCTCTTCCTAGTTTCTACTCCAGAAGCAGTTCATTCCCTAGGAGACCTGGAGCAGCTAGCCCTGCCTGCACACTCTATCATCCACCTCACACCAGCATTCACATTTCTGTGCAAGCTTCTCCTTTTGGATGATTTGGGAAAGGTGGAGTGGCAATTTCTAGTCACCTACTTGAACATATATTTCAGGATGCACTAGCTGAGATTTGGCCTTTCTGTGACACAGCACAGATCCTTCTGTGCAGCTGAGGCTAAAGGAGAGGTTTTGTTTAGCTCATTGAAAGAGATGCACACCAGAAGATCACATCTCTGTTTGCAGGAACAAACTGCCTGCTGTGCCTGAGCTTTTGAACCCAACCTGGACACCATGTTGCACAGTTCAGTCTCCCAGTAGAGCTAGCTGGTTGTCCAAGGGATAAGGGGAAAGCGGAGAAACATAGGACAGGCGCCAGGGACCAAAGGATTGTCTCAGGATGTTAATGACCTGTGCTCTCAGAGGCCTGGGAAACTCGTGCCATGTATGTATATATACATATATGCATACCTCCAGTCACAGGGGCTCAAGACCCCTGGACTGCGCTCTGAAAATGAGGGCTAGTGGGTCAGTTAGACTGAGCAGAGAATATATGTCTTGCCTGCCTACTGGAGATTAAGTAAAACCCAGCACACCTCTAATACGCCCATTGCAGAAACTGTTTCCAAGCCCCCAAACTCCAGCCTTGCCTGTTCCCTCCTGGAGGAATGCTCACTGAGGCCATGGCTCCTTGGGCACCACATGAGAGTGGTAGAGGGGCTCCCCATGCCCCTCTGTGTTCACTGCTCCAGCAGCCCATTCCCCTGCAACTGGGTAACGGTTGGGAGCCAGAGGGGAATGAATCAGCAAGCAGGATTTAAAAACCAGAGCAGCCCACCCTTTCAAGGTCAGACTCAGGTTGAGCTGCACCGTGTTTCTCTAAGAGGCCACCGGAGCCCTTTTGTTCCTCGCTGCTATCTCCATGTTCATCCCAATGTACATGTGAAAGGAACAATTAACAATAGGGCACTCCTCTCCAAGGATCCAATGCACTTTGAAGTGTCCACTAACCAAAGGCTCAAGAATGATACATCATTTTCAACTGTGAACATGTCAAACTAGTACAGCGATTGAAAAAATGTCTCCACATGCCTTCCCAGCATGCAGACAGGGACCAGCTGGAGAGCCACTTCATATCTGACATGTCACCCCCTGACAGCTGTCTTCTTGGGAATTTTTGGTATGTAAAGTTTTCTAACTCCTGCTTTTTTAAACAAAACACAGGAATAAATCCTTTCACTTCAGAGTTGCATCCAGGCCACTCCTAAACACGCAGTATTTCCTTCAAGACTGAAAAAAAGGAGAGAGAAAAGATTTTTCTTGCACAAAAATACCTGGGAAGTGTTTTTAAAGTGTCACTCATTGAAAGTGATGTCACTCTTTAGATGCTTGCACACCAAGACATCACACAGCTTATTTACAGGCTAAGGGGGTCATTCAGCAAAGGTATTTCAACACCAGACTGGCCTGGAGTATGCAAGCAGACCCACTAACCATAATGCACACCATTAACTGGGAAACGGATCCCTCCACTCTAAGTGCTCTGAGCAGTTCAAATAGCATGAACACCCACATCACTGCTGTTATTTTAATTGTCTGTAAAGCAAAGAGCAACTCAATGAATAGCTGAGTGGTGCAGAGATGGTACAGAGGTCACTGTTTTGACATTAGTTTACTTAAAATTATTTTTCCTCACCTGAAATGGAACTTCTTTTTCATCCTAGCTCGAGCTACAGGTGTCACAGGGTTCATCCTGCTGTCAAGTTATCTACTGTACGTCTTACATGGTACACTTTCTGGGCAGGCCTGGACTGAAATCAGCTCTCAGGGGCTTCTTGTCCACCTTGATTTGGGGTATCTTTTTGTCTGAGGTGCAAATCTGTATGGTAAACACTGTTATCCTCATCTTTTCCTCATGGGTGTTAAAACCAGGCAATCTCCGTTAATTTAAAACAAACAAACAAAAACCCAACAGAGAACGTTTCAAACTTTTACTTGAAAAACAAGACTTCTCAACAATGGTAAAAAGAGGGGAGGGGAGGAGAGACCAAATTACCATTATTTTTTGGAAAATTTCAACTATTTTTCCCCATTTGGGTTACAATCCTGCAACTCCTTGTTAAGCCTAATGAATATGCACTTTGAAGGAAAGAGAAAATGGGGCTCCAATCGCTTTGAAACAAGGTAAGAAAATAAGGTGGAAAATTCCCAGATGGACCATCTGTGAATCATTCCTTTTCTTTACCCATTAAGGGCAGATAAAAGCAAAAGTATTTCAGTTGCACTTTATCTTTTCACTCATCTGCTGTTTCCTAAGCCCCTGCTCTGCCTTCACACTCAGAAAAAGAGGAAGGCTTTTGAGAAGTGCCAGGAGCCTGAAGGGAGGTGATGATGGCTCATGGTGAAACCAGAAGTATTGTTCTAGAAAGGAGAACCACTGGGATGGAGGAAGACTACTAAAGCTCTTCCTCAGGGGTCCTGATTTTTTATTTCTTGTTGACAACAATTGAAGTGGAAGGATGTTAATGATGCCCTGATGGCGTAAAAATGGAAGATGTTATTTAGCATCATATCACAAGAACTGGGTGACCTTAGGAGTGAATGCAATGGCAAAGGAAAGGATTGTAGTAACCATGCCTTGTAGGAGCCACACACCTCCAGCACTGATAGCAGGATTTTCTGCCACAGTAAAGATGTGTCTGGAAATGAGAAGGAAAAACAAGTGGTAGGATGAAAATGAATCCTTGTCCATCCAGTATGACCTTGAAAGGGGGGACACTGAGTTGTTCAGGCCTCCAAACAGGTTGTCAGAATCTGGCCCTAGCCTGGGATGTGAGCCTGTCTATCACAGGACCTGCAGCTCATTTTGAAGGGAAAAAAAACCTCTGTGATACCTTAATAAATATTTCTGGGAATTAAATTAATCTTTGAGAAAACTGATGTGGGAAAAGCTAGCAGCCTGGCTCCCAATCAAAGGACCTGGAAGGTATCCAGGAAGGGCAAATGGTGACCAGGGCTGCAGGCCTGTGGTCCTTGCCGCCACGGATGCCTGACAGTGTGTGCACAAGGGTGCAGCAAAAGCCCTCAGCATCCCTTCCCTCACCCCAGCACACAGGCACTGCACACAACAGCATGGTCATCTCACCCTGGCACTAACCCTCACACAACCTGGTCCTGCCCTTGAGCTGAGTCCTCTAAGCTCAGGGAGGGAGGAGGAAGGGACCATATGGGATTTGTCCACAGACTCATGCTGTCCAGTCATCCCCTTTGCTCTCCTTCCTCATATCCTTGTTGAAGCCAACACCTCTGCTCCCAGGAGAAAAGCAACCTGGCACTCCCACCAGATGAAGCTTTGACTCATTCCACTTCCCCCCCCCCTTTTTTTTTTCCTCTTGACAGTCTGCTTTGACCTAACTGACATCCTCTCCTTGCTTTCAATCCCCGATTTTCTGCACTTGGGGACGGATTTTGAGCAGGCACTAAGTGTTGAGGCCGTGCAGAGGCAGCGAGGGGGGGCTGCTGCTACCCCACAGCCTGCCATTCAGGCAGATGGTGGAGGGGGCTGATATGAATAGCTCCTGTCAGTCTCATAGAGCGAACTTTACAACTGTGCTACGTGTTGGACTGCACGTGACTAATGCCATTCTTCTGCAGGCTGCAGGCAGGACACAGCTGTTTCTTTAAGGAGAATTTTGGTTTTTTTGCACCAAAAAAAAGCCACCCATGGCAATATCGTATCTATGTACCCAATATTACACTCCATAATTAGGTGTGATCAAAGCCCATCCTGCCTTGCACTGCCTTTCTTTCTGGTAAATCAGATCATGTTTTAAAATGAGCCTGGTGTTGCTTTGGTCCTTCTGGAAATTTAAATCCTGCCTACCCACACAGCAGGTATGCACTGAGAAGCAGCAGGGCCAAAGATAGGTTTCTTTACATAATTCTGCAGTAATTAAGTATTTCAAGATCAGTGATGAATTCAGTGCCAAATGCTACCTGGAACTTCTGTTTATGAGAAATAATGCTGCAAAAAGTATTTGAACAATACAGATATGAATACGAGCATGTGAAAAGGAGAATACTTCTTCAAAGCTGCAAAAGAAGAAATGCACAGTGTGCTCTCAACAGGGCATGAGTCTGGATCTTGATCCTACAGTACAGAAGAGCCATGCCAGAGCAGAAGGGTAGTGCTCCTCCTGCCCATGTTCTGGCCATACTCATAGCCCTGTTCCCTGCTCCACTCTCTTGGACAGGGCTTCTCCACATCAGTGTTTCTGCAGTGAAAACTGAGATGCTCTCCACCTGGCGTGCAGTCAGAAACATATTCCTCTACCTCCTGCACCTGCACTTCCTTACCAGGGGGCATGCCCCTGTCTCACGGCAGGAGGGCAGCCGTTGGCAGTGGGACAAGGTGCAAGCAGGGCCAGGCAGTGCTGCCTTCAGCTGGCCCCTCTGCAGCTATCTGGCCATGAAGCTGCAGGCAGGAAGATATCTAGCAAGGCACTGTGTGTGGTTATATCCCTAACATTTCCTTCTGCCTACCCCACCTTCTGCATTTCCAGGCTGCCCATGAGAATTGCTGAAACTCAGAGCAGAGCAAGAGTTTTGGTTTGACTGGTGAATTTAGCCATCTTTGCTGCAGGCAGCAGTTTCTTGAGGAAGTAGAGCCTGTACCAAGTTCAGTGTCATCCCACCATCACAGTTTTGGAAATATCCTTCTCTGAAGTTGTCTTTATGCTTCAAAGGAGTGTGGAAAGCTGACAAGAGCTGCAGCTGAGGGTTACCCTGAGAGCCCCTAGAAGGGTCCCTGGGAGATGAGTGCTGGGAAATATATTTAAAACAGCATGTTGCACTTGCCAAGCCACTTGAGGATGAGGAGCCTTGCTTTTCTGTAAGGTGGGTGGAGGGAGAAACTTCCTTAGAAGAATCAATGGTTATCATATGACTAGAGAAACAGGCACTTGTCTGCAGTGCTGGCTGCTGCCATCATCTTTGCCCTGATGATGCCCAAACACGTGGCCTTCTGCTGAGCATCTTGAGGCTTAGCCAGTATGCCAGGGTCTCCCCTTCAGTGTGGTGGATTTGATTCACAGGCTGTGCTGACACAGGTAAGTGACCATCACCCTGGGAAAAATACCTGTCCATCACATACCTCTGCTCCAGAGAATAGCCTCCTCTGTCCATGCGCCTTTCTACGTGGTGCTCTGACAGTATTTGTACCATGGAGCCGCAGAGCAGGAGGGAGGACGCTCGCGACGGCAAGATCACGCCGTTCCAGGAAGAGAAGGTAGCACTGATTCCCAGCCCGGTTTCACACACCGGCGCCGAGGCCACTGCTGCGGTGCCGAGACCTGGCAGTGCCGCGGCACTGCCGCTAGAGTGCACTGCGGGGCCCGGCAGGACGGCCCTGCTCTCGCGGCAAGGCACTGCTGCTTGAACGGTGCAGGGTCAGAAAGGCCATTGAGGACAAAAGAATGATCCTCTGCGCTCAGGACACCCTGTCTTGAACGAGCTAAAAGGTTCAAAGGTGCCTGAGCAAAGCCCTGAGCAGCCTCAAAGTGCCCTCAGTTACATGATGCCCGAGTGCGCTCAGCTCCTTCCAGGTGCTCAAGTCCAGCTCTCCAGGACCAATCCTGCATTCATAAAGCATCAGGAAGAGTTTCAGAGGAAATTGGGATCTGCAGTACATATTGCCATGAAGAAACTGAACAACTCACAAAGCCAATATTAAGCAAAGCATCAGTGATCAGAATCAGTCTCTGCTGGAACTCAGGTGTTCACTACAGCAGTTCTGGACTTGTTACTCCTACTGAAGCCAAATTTGAGCTGGACATGGTTTTCTACAGGTGCCAAATTAGGTTGCCCCACAGGTTTTCTGTTAAGAATACAAGGGCTGGGTACTTGGAGCAGATGAGCACTCTGCTTGTCTGGGATATCACAGTGTTTGTGTCCACTGGGATTCTATACGTGGGTGTTGATGGAAGGCAGCAGGGTTTGGTATGTGCTCCTGCAGAATGTAAAGGACTTAGAATAGGATACCAATATGCTGAAGTAAAAAAAAAAAAAAAAGAAAGAAAGAAGGGTGTTTATTGGCCCTAACACAGTCTCTTCAGCCATCTTTTGCAGAGAGAATACTGATAAAGAAACAAAATTAATATTTTATTGTTTATGACAAATACCAATAAGAAAATTTTGTCAAGTTGGGTAGGCAAACCAATATTTGCAAGTCTGATGCCAAGTCTATCGTTTTCTTCCTGCCCCCAGTGGATCTGGTACATAGGAAAGTCTGTCACTGTTGCATAAGCGTGATCTGTGCATCAAGCTGCCATGCATGTGCAGAGCTCTACATGAGAGACAAGTGGTATTAGGGAGCCCAGCCTGATCCATCATGGGGACCACAGAAACTAATCCAGATAAATGATATTTTAAAGTAGCACTTCACTTACAAAATTCTATAATCAGTGGCTTATGGTGAATGAAAAGTATTTGTAGCTGTTTCTAATAGTAGCATAATGTCTATTATTTGCAGTGCAATTTGCACCTTAGCAACAAAATCTAATAGGCTTTTGTATCTGATGAGGCTTTTGTATTATACTTCAAATACTTAGGCAGAATTTGTATTATTTTCTTCATGAGGTATATTGTGGAGCCAGGCTGCAAGGACAGCAGAGAGCGGTACAAGAAATACTTTGTCTCAGCTGTGGCAACCCTCAATTTAGTAATAAGTAAACTAAAAGAAACCAGTGGATTACCAGTTTGCCAGCCCGGCTGGAGCAAAGCTTCGCATCTGCTTATCAGAGAAAGACTCATAGACCATAGAGCCGCCTGCACTGAAAGTAAACGGGAAAAGGAAGAGTCAAAACACAGGTTGCTGTCCTGCTGAAGTTACCTTCCCCACTACAAGTATAACCTTATGTGTGTTGCTATAGGTCCCAGTTCAGGGGAATACATGAGCACAAGCTTATGTGCAACTCTACAGATGTCAATACTGAACTAAAGAGACATTTCATCTCATTCACTAGAGCATTTGTTATCTGAAGGAATGGGAAAATACATCCCTGGTAAGATTGTGCAGTGTGAGGCAAGAAGAGGGTGTACTAGAACTGTGTGAAAACAAAGTACCATTTCCTCCCATCTGCTATTTACAACTTTGTTTGGGGCTATTCTGCATGCATAGCAATTTTATTTTGGTGCTAACAAAAGGAAGTCTGCAACTCAGAAAGATCTAGTTGTAATGCTTTCTTAGAAGAGATGAGGTTGATCTGAGGGAGGTAACATAATTCAAAGTGTCATCCATCATGAAAAAATGTTATTTTGTTGAGAAGAATTTGTTTACATTGCTGTTATAGTCACAGCATCTTTTCTTTAAGCCTGAATATATAGTACTGAGCCCATCAAAACAAATGCCCCAGTCCAGTTCTGAAAGCAGCCCGCTTACCTCTGAAGTCTCTCTCCACTGTGGCTGGAAGTCAGGGTGGCCAATTCATTTCGGTGCACTTGAGTACATATGTGCTTGCAGATCTGGGGCCCAGGAGAAAATTCAAGCCAGAGGAAGACACATATAAAATTATATTCTCTCTTGTTTGCTGGTTTGCAGATCACATCAAGTGTTCAGATGCTCTAGTTAGTGCCACGGTGTCTCCATCCAGGGCTGACTATGGGGTCTAAAGCAGAAACAAAGTAGGCAGCTGTTAAGGGCAACACACAGCTGACTGCAGCCAGATGTGGGCCTGGCAGCAGGATCAGCCAAGGTACATGTTTGTGGGGCAGTACAAATTTGATTTTGCTCAGCTTGCTCTTGAATCTCCAGCTGCTCTGCCTGGTTTGCAAACAGAGGCGAGGCATGTTCCCGCTGGAGCTAGAAAACATTGCAATAGGGCTGTTCCTGCTGTCCCATTTTGTTCACACATTTGATACATAGACAAAAGCCAAGGATTTAGAGATTTCCCAGGAGTGAGACAAATACTCATCCTCAGCCCCCTGAGCCTTCAGATACTGCAATGAAGCTTTTGGTACAAAAACTTTGGTTGCTTTCTCCTCCAAACAGCTCGGCTTTGATAAATGCAGCAAGACTGATCTGTGCTGTGCATCCCTTAACTGAGTTATGATGTATAATCCTCCCTGGAACAGAACATTTACATTCCACTGACCTAGTTGAAAAAATCCATTCATTTTAATTTATGAAAAAATTCTCCCAATAGAAGTGTGGGAGGAGAGATGCTCTGGCTTATTTGCTGTCTTTGCCTGCTTGGAACTAGAAGTGAAGTCCACCTCCTCAATCAGGATTTTTGAAAATGCTGAAGCTTTTCAATGAGTGTCTTGTTCATGTAAATCCAGCTACAGCTTCATTACCTCCCATTTTCGCTCACAGGATCACAAACAAAAAATATACCATCAACCTGCCCTCAGGGCAGTGGTTCAATTTAACACAAGAGAGAAAGCAAAGATTTCACTCAGACACCTCATTTCAATTCCCCCTGTTTCACACCTCTGTGGAGGCTGATGCTACAGAGCATGGGGATTGGGGAACTTTGTTGCTCATGGAGGAGGTTAGTGATGCATCTTCCGACATCAGCTGGCCTGAAGAGCACAGAGAGCATTGTTAGCCCGTATGCCAGCCCCAGTCCTGCAGTGCCCACAAAGGGAAAACAGCCAGTAACCTTTGTGAGAGCTGGTTGTGTAGCCCAAAGTTTGGCTGTAGGTCACTCCATCTGTCTCACTGAGCCAAACATCACATGTACATTTACAAAAGGGACTGAGTGGAGGGTGGTTTTGTATTTCTTCAGCATGGAAAAACAGATGGAAAGATATGATTCTATGATTCTATGTGTCATGTTAGAATTCCCTTTAGTAAAAAATAAATGGTCTCAACTCAGCAATGCTGTTCCTACTCCAGCCAGCCAACCACGTGGGAGGCTGTCAGAGCAAGGAAGTAGTAGGAGCCACCATTATTTTCTCAGCAGACTCTTCAGTTGCTACCAATGTTACTGTAGCCAATGGCACATAAAGCCAGTTCAGGAGGTTTTTGTACCGCAACAGCCTAGGATCAGGGGAGCACAATAATGTCCAAGTCATCTTTTTGTTCCTTTCTTAACTCCTGCAGAAAGAGTAAATTTGGGGCAGGTGGGCATGGGGTCCTTGCCCTGTTCTTGGATACTGAAACCCATCCAGCCTTATTCATGCTGGTAGCCCTGCTGTGGCCTAGGGGACTTCTCTTTCCCTGACCAAAGCAGGAGCTCCATGAGCCTCAGCAACGCCACAGTTCTCTACAGGAGCCTGTATGCAACCGGAGGGGAGATGTTCATATCCAGACTCTGCCATGAGCCCTGGTCTCAGAAACATCATATGCAGCCTATGTTCACACAGTGTTGCTGCACAGCATGTTGTCTCCTGCAGTCCTTCCCAAAAGTTGCCATGTAAACACAGGAACCAGAATTTCAGCAAGCAAGAGATTAAAATAAAAAATAAAACAAACATATGACATACAAAAAAAAAAAGCACACAACAACTGTGTAATTCTTACCTGTCCATATCATACATACCATGTAGTACTCCTGCTTTTTATGGTCTTACACCACTCTCTGGTTCAAAATCATTCCTGTATCAACTCCAGGAATGAAAAACTTCCCTTGTAGGTGCAAGTAAGCATCTGTGTCTAATGGAGATATCACAGGAATAAATTTGATTGCTAATGTGTAAGGGCAAGAACCACTGTGCTTTGAGGAGACCAGTGCCTTTCTCAGTTGTTGGTATTTTTAGCTTACAGTGAAACTCATTTTAGATGGAAAGTATTGTAGGTGTTTTCTTCATTACCAATGGAAATGCAGTGGTGTGTTCTCAGTAAGGCTCTGAATGTGCTTATCTCCAGCTGTTTAAGGACACTTTCATCTTGCTGAAGAAGGGCAATCCCTACACTAGACTGCAGATGCTGAGAGAGATACAGTATTGTAAAATGCAGGTGGCGATTTGTGGCAATAGAGAAATTTTTCTTTTTCTCCTGGAAAAAAAAAGCAGTCATTTTGCACTTTACCTTATGCAACATGAAAAAGCTATTATGGAAAGTAACCTTTCCGTGTTTTCTAATAAATGGATACCAGGAACATCAGGGGCACAATATCAGGCATTATAAACAATGGAAGGCAAGGAAAGGAGGAGGAATATTGTTCACAAAAAGAATTACCCCATCAGCTCCCCAAACATTTAAAAAAATTTATTTAGCAGTGAAACCAGCAATATTCACTTCAAATATTAGAACACAATTGTCAGCTTTTCAGGCCTAGACAACTCACAAGCTGTCAGATCTCCTTCCAGACACACAAACACCCCCACAGATTTGTCTTTTCCTGCAGCTGGACTATGGCAAGGTATTACAGCAAATGTTGAGAGAGAGATAAATGGCTATGTAATGATACAACTTTTTTTAAGAAGATAGAAAAGAGAAATAAATAAGAAATAACAATGAAACAATGTGCATCTTTGTGCAATTTAAGATTTGGAGGACTGTGGAAGAACAGAAGGAATTTTATATACCATTCTTCCAGGTATGGAAGTGTTGAGAAGAGAGCAGAGTTGTTCACTAGCATGAGGAGCCAACGCGTGGTAAAAGCAGTCAGCAGGTGGGAATATCTTTTCAGCAGAATCTTTATTTTCCATGGAATTTCTCATGATTTTCAGGAATTGATTTACTTGTAGTTTGTAGGGATTTGCTACTATTAGCCTAGTTTGTTTTCAGAATCAGCAACATGTTAAAGACTGTCATTCTGCAGTGGCACTCGAAGGGCTAAACTGACAAAAGGATTTCTGACAGAGAAGGCTGTTCCAAGATTTTAAACACACCTGGTATTTTGTGCAATCTAGTGGCCGTGGTGTCAAGATACTCACTAAGAAAAGCAGCACAGATACCTGAGTGTCTCACCTCTATGACCATGTAAGATTGATCCAAATAGAGGTCCACTGTGTCATACCCCAGACTAGATCCTGCTCTCTGTGCAGGGTCTCTACCAGTGTGAGCAACTCAGCATACCAAACTGGAGATGCTGCTAAATGTGTTTTGAATGAACAAACGATAGATCTATCAAGAGTCTGCAAGGCTTAGTATATTAGGTGAATTGGCATGGTATGACCCCAGGACATGTAGGAACAAAAACTGTCCTTGAACAATTTTTGTTGCTTAACATTTACGTGCCACCTTTAGGACAGGCTTGGTTGAATTCTACCACGGATTTCTGGCACAGTAGCCTCATCGTCTTGATGCAGATAGATTAGTTTCTTCCTTCTTTTCCTGCTCTTACTTTAGTTCATATTTATGCAATCATACTGGTCATTCTGGACCGTTTTGGTAACCCTGTTCCAGCTAATGGGTAATTACTGTCAGTTCAGCTGTGTCACATTGTGTCATTTTTGTTTCTTGATTGGGTGAATGAGACCTTTAAATGGGACGTAGCAAGTAATGAATACCCTGTTCATACAGTAGTGTAACTCTTGGTTTTGTGTGTAACTGGCTATGCAAACAAGATTACATCCAGGACAGTGCAGCCAGCCACCATGGGGTGAATGCAGCACACCAGCTGCATGGGGGAAAAGTGAAGTTTGAAAATGTCATTGCAGACCTCATCCAAATGCTCTGAATGAAACACCATCCTTTTAAAAAATGTTTGGAGGAAAACAATCTAACTGGCCCTACAAAATGATTAGCACTATTATCTGTGGGGTTTTTTTTTCCTAACAATGACTTTTTAAAACCTTTTAAACAGCTGTTGTCACCACTGGACTGAGTCTATTTTTGTTGTCTGCATGCCTTTCCCAGGAATAGTTGTTACCAAAAAATGAGTAAAAATAAAGAAAAAAACAAACAAAAAAATTTAATTGAACAAATTTAACAATTTCAGAAGTTTGGTTGGTTGGTTGGATTTATTTTTTTTTTCTAAAGTTTCTTTTGTGTTGTAATCCACAAGCGTGCATATCAACAACTCAGCATTTTTTTTGCAACTGTAGCACACAGAAGCCTTAACATACCAGGACCTCATTGTCCTTTGCTTTAGTCTTTTGTATTGATTGAGCTTCAATCATGAAAATCTGTTTCTCCAGCAGTTATAAAGTAGAGGGTAAATTTTCTAGATGTATCTGAAAAAGTAAGTAAGTAGTGTATGGATCACGAACATGGATGAATCCAGCAGCTTTTGGGGGCTTTCATAAATATTTACAAATGCTCTTTGCAGTGTTCAGGCAGCTGTAATCACCAGTAAAAAAGCTGTATCAGCCTGGTGTTTAGCAACTGTGGTAAGCATTAAGAGTCTGAATGCTTGTTGGCTCTGGAGAGATTGCTTGGTAGTGGGTTAATGATTTGCAGGCAGAAGATTTAGATAATCCATTTCCAAGAAAGCTTGTAGAAAAAATAAGTTCTAATTGTTGTGTATTTGGCAAGAAAGAAGGCTGCACTTTGTTTAGTTTCATCTGCATTTTGCACATCAGAAACTGAATAGCTTTCCCTTAAAAACTGCCATTTGCCAGACTTCACACTGTTCTGCTTCAGGCTGATGTAAGCAAGGCAGGAGGGTGTAGAAATTAATTTTGTCAGTGCAACTGATAGAGCTGGAAAAAGCAGGTAAGCTTTTGAACATGCAGATCATACTTTAGTCTGGAACAGGCAACAAGCTTCAAGCTGAGTTTAATTTAGTTGTGATAATCAATTAAACAACAATGCTGCCTACGTGCAAAGGCTGGTTGGTACCCATGGAGAAGGTGAAGAGTGAGAGGAGACATGATGAAGTCCTTCAGCCCAGAAAGAAACAGCTAACCCCAGAGCAGCTTTCTAAGGGGAAGAGGGGAGATTATTATATACCACAAAACATGTCTTTGCTGAGTTAGTAATATCTAATCTCCAGCAGAGATATAGGTAGTGATAGAGACAGGTAGGTGAACTAACCTGTTAAGTACATGTTATCTGCCAGTGACAAGGAAAATGGAACAGATCCTTCACAGTGTTATATCAACGCTGTTATATCAGATTATATTAAGTGCATCTGGTCAATGAAATACATCCAAGATGCCTGACATGTCTCTCAAATGCCAAGATGTTTATTCAGGATTGCAGGACAGAATGAAAGTGGGAATATATGTGACTGATATTGATTCAGTTAGGATCTTGCTATAAAGCTAAACACAATAAGCTTCCAGTGAGTTCAACTGTCTGTCTCTGTGTCCCAGGCCTTCAGTGCTGCTGTCCATTAGCAAGTCTTTTAACTTGGGGTGAGTTGCTAAAAAGGCTTGAACTACTCTGGGTCAGAGCTCCAGGTCCCTCTTCCTGATCTTCCTCTGCTTTTCTGCACCAGACTGCTTTCTGTATGGGTCCTTCTCTTTGTATTTTTGTTTGTCACCAACTGATATTATTTCTATCATTATCTTGCTACCAGCTCTTATTTAGAAGTAGAGGAAAATAGAATCTCTCACCCATATGTTTATCTTGCTAATGGGAATTATCCAAGTAGAAAATGAGTGCAAGGAACACTCATTTACCATGAAAAAAAGCAAGCTGGAAAGCATCAGATGCAATGAATGAACTCGCAGTGAATGAACTCCTCTTGCTAATGGCTGACTGGCCTTGTTATTAATATAGATATAATAATGTTAAGCTTCTCTATTAAGTCAGCAGACCAGGGCTATTGGTTACACTTCATTTCAAAGAAACAGGCTCATTTTTCAATTACGTTGTAATTCACAGTGTCTTTAAATGCCTGGAAAATGCAAGAAGTTCTTGCATCTCACTGAGGATGCTGAAAAGTTTCACTAAAACAAAAAATTCAGTACAGAAAGACCACATTTACTGGCTTGTGATACACTCTTTCCCTATTCCCAGATGCAGGGAAGAAAGTGATCACATCCATGCAGATTGGGAACCTAAGTCCATAATATGTAAAGCTCAAAGTAAGTAAAGATCATCCTGAGGACATGATTGAAGTTGCTTGCTTAAAACCCTCTGCCAGCATCCTCCAAACTCTGAGTTACCTGAGCATGCACAGCAGTCACATACTGGTGTGCAGCTGCAATTTTTGAGTGCCTGGTGGGGTGAGGTTAGGGCATCTTTATCTCTTCCTTGTGCTTCTGCGCCCCTGGTGCAAGCACTGGGTCCATTTTCAGTCCCTGCTTATTGATGGGGCATAGACAAGCTGCAGCCCATCCTGGGGCTGCTGTCCCTTGAGCCTCTGAGTGTGCTGGGAAACAGTGTTACCCCAAGAATGCTCTTAGTAATGAAAGCAAAATACAGCCCCTATTGTTAGTACCTGGATCACTATACACAAATGTACATATCTGAACCCCTCATCTTGCCCAGGTCTCGGCAGCACTCTTGCCTTTTCCTGCTGTGAACACAACTGCAGGGTCTGGCTTTCAGATACAGCCTGTCTCACTACGCCTGTTCAGGAGGGAAGCAGAATCTTCTTCCTTTGCAGTGTCCTTGTTTTTGTCTGTTCAATTTAGTGATGTTTTGACATCTGGGAGCTGAGAATCCCAGGGCATGCTGTATTCTCTCAGCTGGAAATCTTGTGCAAAGGAAATAGTTAATGGTTGTCCAGGAGGGTTAAGCATGACTGTGGACAGAACTGTTGGATCCAGCTTAAGCAGCAAAGACAAATGTAGTGGTAGTTGGCATCAGGAGAGCATTTCCCTTGCCAGCATACTCCCTTTGCCATAGCTTGGGGCACCAGACCACACGAGGCCTTGCTGAGCCTCCTCAGACCTCTTGGATATGTGTATTACCAGGGTGTTAAGGGATGCCTTCCTCTCACTATTGCTGGCAGAGGAGCTTGGCCCAGATCCTCAGAGCTACTGCCTTACCCTCATTTAATTTCAGTAGCCGCAGCTTCCCATGTGCCTTTCCTCTTTTCTATCAGCTGAAACTGGGGCCACGCTAAACTGCTGAAAACCCCTTAGGTGCCTTTGGGGTCTCAGCCTCTGGGCACAGTTCTGCAAGATGTAAACCAATACTAATAATACAACTAATAATATATGAGGAGACAGTGTGTGCTTTCTCATAATGTGGCAGTGGAGTCAAATCCACCCATTTTTCTGCTTTCGATGTCTCCTGTGTATAGCTGCACATTGCCTACTTCTCTAAGACACACACTAACCCCTGCGAGAGGAGAAGTTGCTTTTGCCTCCCAGCCAGGAAACAACAAAGATCTATTCCCTAGTTCCCACTGAGATAAACCCTCCTCCAAGGGCCTGTTGGAGGTACCAAGCAGTAAGGAATGGCCTCATGGTGGTACAGAACAAACAAGCTCTGCTAATTAAGACAAGGGGCTCTGTGGAAGATCCCATCTCTCAGTCCAAGGAGCAGAAAGCAATCAGCTGTTCTCTAACTCCCTTTTTCTGATTCTCCTGAGTCCCACCCAGTTGCACAAATAAGCTTTTTCCTTATACTCATCCCTGTATTTCCAAGATAGCTAAATCCTTTCTAAAGCTGAAGCTGTGGTTACTCCTCCAGCACACAGGAGGAAGAGACCAAACTTTGAGAAACTGTTGGACAAGCCACAGGTTGAAACCTGAAATTGATCCAGTTGCACAGCCTGTCCATCAAGCAAACATCCACTGCAAGTACAACAATTAAATATCTGCTCTACATTATTTGGAAGACCCAAGTGGTGGGTTTTTGTCAATCCTTGGCTGCTGACCAAAAGCACTTCAGTTTCTCTCTAACACGTTCTTGCTCACTTTGTATTGCACCAGTGAGACATCTCAACTTCTGCCAGCATGGCAGTAGTGATTTACTACTCACATTTTGAGTAGGGACAGGGCCTGAGTTATGTCCCTTATTCCCCCATCTCTTGGTCTTTCGTCTTCACAGACAGATACTGCACTGTGGACATGATCACGCCCTTGCCTGGTGTCCAGCTCAGTGGGACTTATTGTAAGAGACCTAGTTCCAGGCAGTGGGGACTTTGGTCTGCCAGTGATCCCCTTTCATTTGGTGATGTGGGGGTGCCTATTGTAACACTGAGCATCTCTGACACTCAGAGAAAGCACTAGCTGCAGAGAACAGCCAGTGACATTTCACCTCCCTGATTAGGAAGAAGCAGCCTTTTGAATTTGAGAGTGACTGATATTCATGACCTTTTCCTCTTAGAAGTGAAGGACTGTCTTTAAAACATGCTCTGCCTGCATCTGGGGATGTGCAGCGAGCTGAGCTGCTCTTGAAAACAGGACTTGAAGGGACTTCACTTCCCAGGGTCTTGGACTGGGACCAAGAACTTACCCTGTGAAGGGAGAGGAGTTGGGGATTTTGCTCAGTCAGGGCTGGAAATAACATGTGACGGATCACGGGTAGGCAGTTGCACATTCTATCTTGCTCAGCTGTGCTAAACATCAGGGCAGCCCACAACACAGGCTGGTGGTGGCAAGAGGGATGGCTGGCTGGAGGAGAGCTGCCAGAGCCCAAGTGCAGGTCCCACCCACTCCAGGACTGCAGGGCAGGACCTGACCCACTGCCAGCTGAGTGCCAGTAGCATGTAGCTTGCTGTCCTCCCAGTGTGCCTTGTGCTGCCATTGTGTGGTAAGAAGTGTTTCACCCACTGGGAGAGTTTGAGAGCTAATGCTGCCACCAGCTTGTCCCAGTAAAAGACTTGAAACCCCCATAGCTGTCACGAGCGTTTGGGTGGCTGGAGCCACATTGTGCAGATCCACCAATCTGTTGCAGTCTGCAACATGTGTGCTGCATGAGGAGCATGTGTGCTCTGTGCAGAAAACGCTTCCTTAGCACAGATGAAAAATCAGATGAAGATAAAAGTTATCTCCATGCACAAACTTATAAGGACAGCATGCAATTGAGCAAGGGGGTGGAGATTTTTAACCACAGCTACAGGGCTCTTTCTTAGTTTCCTACATACTTGTACATAAACAAATATTTGACAGACTGGGATGTGATTCTGGTTCCTTGTCAGAAATTGCAATGCCAGGATTGTTGCCTGCAGCCTTATCAAAATTACAGCAAGATATAATTCTTGATTAAATGAAGAATTAAATGATTGAAAAAAAAAACACAAAAAACTAAGAGCCAGAGGTGATCATAGAAATCTTATGATCAGAGTGAAACTTTTAAGCTTCAAAATGATGATGCTATAGAAAGGTTGGTAATTTCTGTGCAACATAAAAATGCCTACTCATTGTTACAGCATTATTATAATCATTGTCACTAGTAATGCCTAAACCAATGCAGAGTTTGTTTCCTGTCTACATAGTGGAGGGGAAGTCCTGAAAATTGCAGACCCACAGCTGAGAGTTAAATTAGGCTGAAGATATTTCTTACAGCTTTTGGCTCCTTTTAGTGTACCTCCTTTTGTGTGGATGTTCTTTTCAAAGCTGGAGCTCTGCAGCTGGAAGTAGTCACTGGGAAAGATCCAAGGAAACTTTGTCAAATACATGCATTAGCAACTAGTCCTGAGGCTCATTTGAGGCTGTTCTACCTACTTAGGCAGTGTTTGAAGAGCTTTCGGATAATAATGAATTTATGCACCCTACTTCATTTAAATACACAGAGATGCCATTTTTCAGTGCATAATCCTGAACTCTCCCATTTTGTTTTCCCACCAAACAGGAAGGTACTAAGATTCAGTCTGACCCCTTTCACACTGCTAATATGAGAGAATATAAGCTCCTACTTTGATGAACTCCCACAGGGATGACACCTCAGGATGGATTGTTTGGTGCAGTGAGCAGCATCTGAGGGATTAATCCAGGGACCCTTGTGCCCAGCCATGCTGGGGGGAGCACAGCAGAGGGGGCAGTGTGTGGCTCTGCCTTTGAGACCCCACCCCAGTCTGGGCTGCAGCTACCCAGGGGGCTAAACCCTGCGCTAGGGCAGGAGGCTTTCTGAGCTGACAGATGACAGTCTAGTCTAGTGCAAATAATGTAGATAATATAGATAGATAGATAGATAGATAGATAGATAGATAGATAGATAGATGTAATATTTATAATATAGACAATATAAGTCTAAGAAGATGGGGTTATGGTGAGGACTTTTTCAAGCATGGAGGAGGGTGTGTGTATTGATAAACACATCAGTTGCTGACATTCACAACAAATAATGGCTCTTACTTCCAACAGGCTTCCCATTTAGCTTCTTTTTAAGGGGAGTAAGTCTTTCCACTCCGTCACCTCCTTGTCCCAGTGGTGGACCTTAACATGCTCCCATACAGCTTTTGGGCACACACTGCTCTATGGCTTACATGTCAAGAAAACTGTTCCTGCCTGTGCAGAGGAGCCTTATGTGAAGGCAGAAAGTTACACACCGTGTACACATTCTGTGCTTACTTATAGCTTGACCTAAGGTTTTTATCTCCCTTTAGTTAATACAAGGGCACCTCCACATGGGGTGATGTGCACTCCTGGCTTGCAACACAGGGCTGTCTGCAATATAAAACTTTTCTCCTTCATGGCAGCCTATAAAGATGCATGAAGTTTCCTGTGCCAATGGCCAGGGCTTGGTTTGGCACAAGAAGTTCTGATTACTAGTTATATGACCCCAGAGATCTTCCCTCCTCCCTCACTTTGAATCTGGCCCAATCCAGACCTCTCCTCAGTAGGGAAAGTACTAAAAAGAATGAAAGAAACACAAGGAGAAAAAATGCCTCATTAAGAGGAGTCGCAGATGGCTATAGTGTATAGCAGAGAGCTGTCTGCAAACGTAGAATGAGCCCTGGACTGGGCTAACACTGCTCCCATCACTGGCAGGGAGTGATGAGAGTTGATAGACCACAGTCCACCCTCAGTCCCAAGTGCCAAGCTCCTTACCTCCAAAATGCTTTTGATGTTCAAAGTGCTTTTAACCAGTCCTAATTGCTGTGACAACTCCAGCCACTTCATACCCACCTATTGCTTCTGTACATCTGCCAGATGTCAGCTCCAGTATACCAGCACAGCACATTCCATGACCACCTCCTCACCAGGACCCTGTCTCTAGCACACTAGCCCTTCTCCTGCCTCAGACAGGCTTGCCAGTCATTGTTCTGGGAACACAAACTCTGTTCCAGGGTGCTTCAGAAACAGGAAAAGGGGGAAAGCCTGCTGCTGTGCAAAAGGTACTTGAGCAGGTCCAGCAGGCACCTCAATGGCTTTTTGTGGCTTCCCTCTGTGCAGTAGCTAATCCACAATGTGGATAAGTAGTTGTGGGTCATGAAGAGCTGACAGTACTGCCCTCTCCTGTGCTGGGGGGATCATGAATGGTGAACTTGCTAGGAGAGGTGGCTCTAGAGTAGCGTCTAGGGCCTGTGCACAATGCTGCCAGTGAGACCTCTTCCAATAACACACAGCCTGTGGCTCTTTTGCAAGAATAAGCACAGTGGGTGCACCCTGGCACATGAATATACCTTCCCATGTAATTTTAGCAGCCATAAATCCTGAGTCACAACCAGATGTGCCAAGTATTGAGTTCTGTGCAAGCCCCCAGACAGTGTCCACACCTGGAAGACCCAAGTTCTGGAGCATTTTGAACGCAGTCTCTAAGCCATGTTGTCCATAGCATGGTCTTTTACCCTCAGCAACCTGCTTGAAGAGGTTTTCTCAAGCACAGCAGATCTCCTGTTCTACATGTGCCCTATTGCTCTTCTTTTGAGCTAGCAGCATCCAAGCCTTCCCAGTGTCTTTCAACACCCTTTTTCACATCACCAGGATGAAGGATGGGAAGAAGGCTCTGCTATTTTTCTACACATTGACCAAAACATGTGCATCTCTCAGATTCAGGCAGACTAAAGTCACCATGTACTTCAGGAGCCACAGCCCCTCTCATGGACAGATGGATGCAGATGAAGCCTTGCCCATGCAGCTGAGGCTGACACCTGCCCTGTGATGTGAAGGACAAACAGCCAGGAGATCTCCTGCATCAGTGGCACTAGGACCTGGCAAAGCAGCAGTAAAACCAATTTGCTCAGAGGTCCATGTGGTGACAAACTTGCCCCAGCAAGCTGGTTAAAGAAACCTTGTATACCCCTGGCAGGCATGCCAGGATCCTTCAGCCTCTCTTGAAAGCACAGTGGCCTCCCAAAACTTTCCCCTCAGTGGATGGTTTGGTTGCTCCCTGTCTAAAGGAGAAAGTCCTTCCACAGCCCCCTGCTCCCCTCCCTGCCACTGCAACTTGCCTATAATTAAATAATAATGGATAAATGGAACATAGCTTGATGGTAAGTGCTTAAAAGATTTATCTTTGTGGTTTAATTTAAGACATTTTAGTATCAGCTAGCAGTTTCCAGCCATGATGGTAATTTATTTAAATGATTTATGTGGAAAAACAAGACATTCCACAGTGCCTCTAAGATGGCTCCTGGAGTGTGGCTGTTGCTGGCCTCTGTGAGCCAAGATACTCATTTACACCTTGTACTTTGCATCTCTGTGGGGGGATGATTAACCCTGATAACAATACCTCTTGCCAGGGATTTTAAGCCTTTCTGCTTGAACAAATATGAAGCTGCATGGAATAATTTAAAAAGCGGAGTGCACAGGAACAACACGGGAAAGAATTATTTCAACAGTGTTCAACACAGCAAAATGAAATTACCCGAAAAGAAACAAACTCTGGAAAAAGATTTCCGAGAAGTAAAACCAAAAAGTATTTAGGGACTTCAGAACAAAAATTGGGGAGAGGGAGCCTGGTTAATCCATACAAATATTCAGACATTAGATGCTACCCCATTAAAACTTTCAGAAGCATTGACTGAGAGCAGCTGCAGAAAGTACTTCCTTTTCTATGAAACAGCGGTGAGCCTAGATGTACTCTAGGTTACCCTGCTCTTGCAGGAGGGTTGGACTAGATGATCTTTTGAGGTCCCTTCCAACCCTTAGGATTCTGTGATTCTGTGATTCTACAAAAACAAACAACCAATTTAAAGGATCGCTGTTGCCTTTAGAACTGCTTGGTTTATCCATTTGCAGAGAAATATTACCATTTAAACAAGACTGCAGTGTACTAAAGGCTGACATCCCCTTTTTTGATCCTCTCAGTCCAGCCTATATTACTCATATTAGCTCTTGCAAGAAAGGAAAGCTCTCAACAAGCTCTACATTCTCTTGCAGGGACTCTGTGGTTGCAGTTAGGCTTCAGTGTCACTTGAGACAAGTCGGCAAAGTACCATCAAAGCATAGAAGATGAAGTACTAAGATAGCAGAGGTATTTGACATCTCAGGACCATTCTCCTCTAGTATCTTAGTGAACACCATAGGCATGAACGAGCAAGAAAACTCTGCACCCTGTATCTAGCTAAGCTCATGCCCAATAAAGAAGTCAGGATTTGCCTGCAATTTATCAAACTATGATAGTGACAGGCAATGCTTGTCACCAGGCATTGGTATTTTTGTTAATGACCTCTTCTGCATGAGTGATTACCCCTAGTCTAGAAATAGGGAGGATGAACACTATGAGGTGACGTGATTCATACAAATTATCTCAGATATTATGAAAAGAAACAGCGAATGAAAACCACACCATTTAGCTCCCAGGCTCAGTGTGTCCGCAAGTCTGTGCTCTCTGTTATTGTTTAAGTACAGGAAAAGGGAAGGTGTTTGAGGTAGGAAGATCTACATTCATTTTTTCTTATGTTCCTTCTAATAAGAAGGGAGGTTTATCATGGAAAGAAAATTTTATCCCTGATTATTGCTCAAAAAAACAATATAAAAGACTGAGCATATATATTTCTTCTAAGAAGTGTTGTGCTGTTCTCCAGTGCATGAAGAGAGCTGAGAGGGAAAAAAAAACAAACGTGTTTCTCTTTGTGCAAGGCATGGAGGAAGACTTATAAATTGGTCAGAGACAGCAAGTAAAACTGTACCTGGCCTCCTATAGCATGGCTGCTGCACAGGGAGCTGGCCAGCCCCCACAGCACCTTTGCTTTCTTCCAACTTCCTCCTACTCCCAAGATATTCTATGGAGACATTTTCATTATATGCTTGAGAAAGACATTTATGACAATTTTCAAGTCTTCATATGCATCAGTCATTCTTCTTGAGGTAGGAAAGGACTTTTGTTACTGATTTAGGGCTTAGTACTTAAAAATTTTTATATGGCAGTGCTAGGTGTATTAAAAACAGTTATATGTTTAGCACATGGAACCAAAATGTTGGTGTGTGTGGTTGAAAGCCAATAATAAAAGAAACTACAGACTGAAAATAAAGACTGGGGGGAGTGGGAGGAAGGAGAAAATAAATAAAAAGAGAGAAAAAAAAAAGCCCACACATCACTGTCTATACTTTCAAATGTCCCACAAGGAAATCCACAAATCCACTTAGTGGCCTCTTTTTCCTTCTGGATTCTGATTCTCCTCTCATTTACACAACTGTAAATACAGATTAGTTCCTTTGAAGTCAGAGGAGTCTGAGGCATTCAGACAGATGAAATAGGAGAATAATTGGTCCTTCTATAAACAGAGACTCCCCATCTGGCTAGATCCTGATCCTATTGATTTAGTGAGTATTTCCCATTGAGTTTAACAAGAGCGGGAGGAGCCATTTCATTCAGTTAAATTACACTTTCAGCCAGGTCTTCTGCTAACTCTGTGGAAGTTGCATTTGTCTGCAGTGCCAGAAAACTGGGGGTTTGATATTGCATGTGCTGGCGTAACTCAGCAACACTCTGAACAAGCAGGTGAAAACCAAGTTAGGTCCATTATTTGCAATGATAAATACCTGTATTATTTGTCATGAAAACACAGATTGCTGTTTTATAGCTTGAATTAGGCAAATCACTAGCAATAAAGTATCATCAGGCCTCCAGCTGAAAGTCTGATAGCTGATAGCCAGTTTGGAATATTAATTGGTGCAATTAAAAGGTAAAGAATACTTCAAGGAGATATCCTAAGGACAACTCTGGCCAGGCACCAGAACAAAGTCAATAAATAAGCGTCAAATGAGTACTAAGCAGAAAAGGCAATGGGTCTTGAATCATATTGATTCAGATGAAGGAATAAAATGACAGTGTCAAGAGGCTGGATAAAAACCTAAAATTCTGAAAAAGAGTATCAGCTATCAGAAGGGTTTGTTGAATCCTGTAAGTATCATATTTGTCTGTAAAATCTACCATCTTTACATTGTTATGTTTTTTTAACAAACACAAAGGCTTCTTTACCCTTTTCAGCAGAATTAATCTTTTGTCTTTAAAGACTATAGCTGGTGGAAACCTCAGTGATCTATTGGAATATGGGCTGTAGAGGGTGCAGAATTTGAAACCAAACACATGATTTATGGAGCTGAAAGTGCTAAATGTTGTTCTTCTGCTTGCACGCATTGCAGAAACTGACTTAATAGTCCTTTAATTCACCCAGCCTAGAGGTACAGCTCTTTCCTCTCACAATGCTATCTCCTGAGCATAGATAATACCTGATATTAGGACTTTTAAACATGGTCTAAATGCTGTAGCATATTGTGTTTGCTTGACCAAACCAGGCAGAAATCAGGAATGAAGCAAGCTGGCATATTGAGCTGAGATGGGGTGTTTCTGCTGGTGGAGTTTGGACTAATAGGACCACTGAATGAAAGCCCAGCTAGGAGGCATATGGTAAATTCATACTTACAAAATCAGTATATGAGAACATCAGCACTGACATATCGTCCACTTTGGAAGAAAACCATATAACCACAGATTTGATTGAGCTTCTCCTGGGAAGTCAATGTAATCATCACTTCCAAAACCAGGTCTGTTGCCTGTAACATACAGACATATTAAGATAGCTTTGAGCAGTTCAATTATTCTTACCTATAACAAGATTGAAAAGAAGTTTCTCAGGGTATTTTTTTATTGCTTTCTTTCCCTTTGTAGCAAGTGTTCTTGGCTTTAACAGGTTTTTTGATTCCCTGAGTTCAGGAAGTTACCATTTCCAAACAGTTGGGTCAAGGGCTTATTGTATCCCATGATGCTCTACAGAGATCTCTGGGACCTTGTCCCAGGCAGGCCAACATGAAAAAAAGGTGGCAGAGATCTGCAGAATGTCACCAGCTTCAGCTAGTTTATCAGCACATATTGCACAAAGCAGAACTTGCCCTTGATATTCTTTTGCTGTTATCATATTAGAGGGCTAAGTTATGCCCCCTAATATCTGTAAGAGGTTTTTCAGTTATCTTTCTGATGCAAATTATATCATTTTGCATTATCCACTGATTATCTGCAGTTTGAAAAATACAGCAGATTTTGAGCAAAGACTGTATGTCAGTTGTCTCCTCTGAGAACAGCATCCAAGTAAGCAAAATTGAAACAGCTCCATGATGAATTGAAGTTTAGCTGTAGCTCAAGGATGGAATCAGTCTGGGCGATAGAAAATTTGTCAGGTATTTGATAAACTGGCATTAAAGGACTGGGTGTGCCCAGCTCAGAACCTGCCTGTATACCCAGTCATCTTAAGCACATATATCCTCTCCCCTTCCTAGATGTCTAAATTTAGTACTGAATCATTACATTTAAGGGACCATCAGGTCCATTAGATGACAGCCCAGTGTGAGATCTGCCCACAGTTCTAATTGCACAACATGGAATAAGTTGCATCTGATTGTGGCAACACGCCGACAATGCTAAGGTTAATGAATTGAAGATGTAAAACAAAGAATGCTTAATGAAGACAAATTATGAGTGATTGTTTTACAAGGCAGCATTTAGTATTAAGAATAATCATTATAAAGTAAATCCTCTGCCCACCTCTGGCTGGGCTTTTGTAGAGGTGCACAGCATTTCAAAACAAAGTTGAGAAAAAGCAAATACTCAAAAGGTCTGAAAAGCAACATCAGTCAAATGTGGTATTACTGGTTTTAAGAAGCAGTGATAGGAATGTACGGGGGCAAAGAAGGAACAATATCGTGACTCTCTGCCTTGTAAATTTTATTACCATAATGTGGATAAACCATGTTTCTCATTTTGCTTGTGTTAATCTCAACAACTGTTTCCTTTGCAAGTTCAAGCTTTTGTATTTATATATATACAGCATAGACTGGGTCTGTAGTCTACAATTATTAATTTAATAGTGGTTCTGGACCATATCTTATTATGTAGTCAGATACACTGAATTATGACAGAAGATCCCTCCAGAAATCCACTTAGGGCACTTCCTCAAAATAAAAACACTGCCAGATTGTTGAACACCCAAGACAGGAAGGAGAGGAGCCTTTTCACCCAGTCCCATCTATCTCTCTGAAAGTCTGAAATTTTGACAAACTTACACAGTCTTTAAATTATGGAAGTCAGAGAAGATGTGGCTATGCAGGGCTCTCCTTCTTCCTCCTATGCTGAACAACCTACAAGGTTATAACGGGACCTCAACATGTCTAAAACAGGCCTTGATCACACACTAAAGGGCAGAGTATGAAAGGAACCTGCCAGAGCTGGAAGAATCAATGTTGACTCTTTCTCTTTGCCAAAAAAACTACTGATTCTCTATACTTGTTCCTGTAACTTGGCTGACAGGTTCATTGGACAGCAAGAATCTCAGCTAACAGTGCTGCTTCAGCCAGTAGTTCTTAATAACCCTGCCAAGGAATGATTTATAGACAGGTGCTGAACAATGCAAGAGGATATGCAGTTTTTTAATATATCACATCTCAGGACAGTTTGCTTGCTTACCAGTTGCCTCATGTTCTTTTCCACAAAGCTGCAAGAATACAGTCTCTCTGGAGTGTTTGATGGGTAAGAGGTGATCCATGAAGCTGGAATAGGACAATATATATAAAGTTGACTGCTCTGTGCGTTCCCTCACGTAGCAGCAGCTGTACAATAACATGGGTTCTTAAAATGTGACCTTCTAGAGTGAAGACTAGACCATTCCCCCTTGAAGTTAATTAAAAATCTCTTGTTCATCTACATGGAGACTGTATGCTTACCACAGTCAAAATCTGGCCCTCAGTATGTCCTCTTTCCCTAAGGCCATCAGTTTGTTTGGCTGTTACTGCCACGCGCACACATTCTTCTTCAAAATTAATAGCCAAGTCCTTCCATGTGACCTCTCTGCTTTGACAGACATCTATACCATGACCTTCTGTTTCAGATACACCACAAAATCTGGCACAACACACTCGCAAATAAAGGCAGTACAATAAAAATGGGAACAAAGGTGACTGGTTGGATGCTTACTGCTATGGTAAAACATACATCAAAAGAAGGAATAAGCTGTGTTGAATATAGGATAGGTCTGATTTACTATACTTTCAATCCATACCTTAAATATCCTGTGGTTTTGATCATGGTCTGTAATTCTTGCCTTAATGCAGTCCCTTTTATCCCTTTTCTTTATGTACCCTATGTCATCCAGATAATATCTAGGTGGAAATACCAGCCAGCACAAAGCATCTTGCAGGCTGGCAATTTGGGCTTTACAAAGTTTTCATGGGAGTTATAAAGAAGACACTCAGCAAAAATCTGCACATGCCTGATACACAACTAATTGTAACAATCCCACAAAATGGAAATAGAGGTTTCTCAAGCTTTGCTTATTGAGGCAGGAGAGAATGAAATGAGCTTTTTTCATTATGTTTTCTTTTCTCTTTTTGTAAATCACTTTCACAATAAGTGAAAGTCATGTTTATTTTGAAAATTAAGTCTTACCTATTTGGTGAGCAACATCAGGTAGGTAATGTTTAGAGGACTTACAGCCTTTTTCTTTGGTCTTCTGCAACATATATTCAACCTGGAACAAAAGGTCAGCATCCTTGAATGCAAAACATCACAGTCTTGTAAAAAACTACCCCACTGGAGTTCCGGCAATGCACTGAATGGGGAGAGAGCTTTGAATTCAGGCTATGGAGATTTCCTGGTTAGTTTTAGTGCAAGGGTGAGGAAATCCCCTGAGACCAGATATTGAAGGAGGGGAATTCAATCACTAAGGTGTTTCAAGGCTGGATTAGGCTGAAATACATTCATAGAATATGCTGACAGGTTTTCTCTGCGCAGGAACCAATTGTAAAAGAAGGGTATTTGTTTCTGTATGTACAAATCTAATTTCTGGTTATTCTGGATATACAATACAGAAATCACCCTACTTTAATAAATAGGAACTGGTTGAAAGGAAGAAGGCAGAGAGTTGTGGTCAATGGGGCAGAATCTAGCTGGAGCTCTGTGACTAGTGCAGTCCCTCAGGGCTCGGTGCTGGGACCAGTGCTGTTTAATATTTTCATCAGTGACCTGGATGAGGGAACTGAATGTACCCTCAGCAAGTTTGCTGATGATACTAAACTGGGAGGAGTGGCTGACACACCAGAGGGCTGTGTTGCCATTCAGCGCGACCTGGACAGGTTGGAGAGTTGGGCAGAGAGGAACTTGATGAAATTCAACAAGGGCAAGTGTAGAGTCTTGCATCTGGGGAAGAACAACCCCATGTACCAGTACAGGTTGGGGGCTGACCTGCTGGACAGTAGTGAAGGGGAAAGGGACCTGGGGGTCCTGGTGGATAGGAGGATGACCATGAGCCAGCAATGTGCCTTTGTGGCCAAGAAGGCCAATGGCATCCTAGGGTGCATTAGAAAGGGTGTGGTTAGTAGGTCAAGAGAGGTTCTCCTCCCCCTCTACTCTGCCTTGGTGAGGCCGCATCTGGAATATTGTGTCCAGTTCTGGGCCCCTCAGTTCAAGAAGGACAGGGAATTGCTTGAAAGAGTCCAGCACAGAGCTACAAAGATGATTAAGGGAATGGAACATCTCTCCTATGAGGAGAGGCTGAGGGAGCTGGGACTCTTTAGCTTGGAGAAGAGGAGACTGAGGGGTGACCTCATCAATGTTTACAAATATGTAAAGGGTGAGTGTCAGGATGATGGAGCTAGGTTTTTTTCCGTGATGTCCAGTGACAGGACAAGGGGCAATGGGTATAAACTGGAGCATAGGAGGTTCCATGTGAACACCAGGAAAAATTTCTTTACTGTGAGAGTGACAGAGCACTGGAACAGGCTGCCCAGGGGGGTTGTGGAGTCTCCTACGTTGGAGATATTCAAGGCCCGCGTGGACAAGTTCCTGTGCGGTGTACTCTAAGTTACTCTGCTCTTGCAGGGGGGTTGGACTAGATGATCTTTTGAGGTCCCTTCCAACCTTTGGGATTCTGTAGTTCTGTGATTCTGTGATAGGAAAGAATCCTAAATTGTGCCTGACTCTCCCAGTACTAAGGAATTATTTCTCCCTTTTTTATACCCAGAAGCCTTAGGCCAGTATATTAAAAATAACAATACCATTCTAAAAGGTTTGACTGTCACTTTGCTGAACCATGGTTTCTGGGTAATAGGACACAGATCACATTCAACCTTAAAAGGCTTGTGGTAGAAACTATTAAATACCCCAATTAGGAATGAGATGGAGCAGTCCCCTAAGGACCTTTGCTCTCTGATGTTCTCACTGCCACTGGAAGAATAAATAAATGCAAAGCCTGTCATCCTAGCTAATAACTCCCAGAGACAGGTTACAATTACGCAATGGGAGTTAGCCCATGTTTCCATGATGTTTTGCTATTAAATCTGCCTTTCTAAAAGGCTTTTTATGACTGCAAGAAAAAAAAGAGGTGTCAGACTCAAAGCGTATGACCCAACACTCTGGGTTTTGTGACAGCCAGCACTAATCAAGCACAGAAGACATTTTTTTAAATTATTTACTATGTTCCTTTGGAGGGGAATATGAATCAGAACTGAGCAGTCTACAGGGACTACAGATGCTCCTGGAGCAGGCAATGTCCTCAACAAAGAGGAATGAGGGGAAGGATAATGATTCAGCATTGCAGTGCCCCATGGCAGCAGACCTCACATGAGGCATTTGAACCCATACTGCTTTTACTAGGATGTTCTTCATGACACAATCTTGTCCTTCTACAAATCACTGCTTTATGAACACTCAGATTAACACCTCATTGCTCATGATTAAGAAAAACAATTATTTTGCATGCCCCAAATCTCATATTTAGATAAATATGAACAAACACAGTACTCCAGAGACCTTTTTTTAAGTGAAACTAAATTTTACACATATTTAGAGAAGATTACATGTGCAGCAATTTGGCTCCAGAGGTACAGAATGTTTAAGGTAGAAATTTTGCTGATGGGATAAGGCAGGAAAGGAAATTATAGGTGGAGCCTGCAAGGCTGGGAAAGGCAACATGTTAAAAATGTTTAATGCTTTTGAGGGTTGCCTGTCTATGCACGAATCAAAGTCAACTAAGGCAGCAGCCAGCGCTGAAGTCATTAGTGTCAATTACTAGTTCAAGGAGTTTAGAAACAGCAATGGAAATTGATGATTTAGGGCTTTTATAATGCCACAACAAGAAGTAAGCTACAGTGCTGGTTAAAGCAGCCAGTACGATAGATGTACTGGGAGGCAGGTTTATGCAAGAATGGAGAAACTCTGGCTTTCTTACGAAGATTTTCTTTACCTCCATCATATGTCTTTTATTAACTTTCAAGTAAAAAAAAAATAACTGGAAGTTTCTGTACAGACAAAATTGCAGCAGAAATAAATAGTTTACAGTGTGCAAAGATTCCAATTAGCTGCCCTGTGAGGGTTGATTTACAATCTCCTTGCAACACAGGAGCAACCTAAAAAGGCCAAATCTGAGGATCTGACCCTTGCTTGAAAAAAAAAAAAAATTAAAAATAAATTAAGTTATAACACTTCTCTGGCAACTTTTCTGTTTACAACCTCAAAGTGTTGTACAAACATTTACTTAGTGCAGACCCCAGGAGAGCTTCATTACTTTTCCCCTGCTCTGTTTTACAGGTGAAAAAATGATGCAGAGGTGAAGTGTCTTTCTCAAGGTCACACACAACCTGTCTTGTACCCACCAACCTCTATGTTCCTGTTCATACCATTAGATCACACTGACAAGTTAGTGTGACAGTTCCCAGTGTGAAATGGTCTCCTGGCAATGAAATGCGTAACCCATTGGTTACAAATTTGCTTGTACACCTTGTTTACATTTGCTTACTTTTAAAATACATCTTTCAATGATACGTTTTCAGTGAACAATTCCGATAGTTCATAATTTGTAACATTAAATCATGCCAAAGTGATTTTTTTTTGAGGTAAACTCTAATGAAATGACTGTTAATTCCAAACAAGAAGTTGAGCCTGTGATTTATTGAAAGGTTTATCTCTGCCAGATTTGCAGTTACACGTATTAAAAATTGATCCAGTTATATATATACTGCTGTAGTTGAAGTTATCAAGGTTATAAATTCTGAACAGTTCCCAAGCTTGTGGTAATACCAATTTTTAGTACCGCAGTATTTAGAATAACCTTCCTTTTTGCCCTAAAATGCATTTTTCTCTGCAACTTGTATCTTTAACCTCTGATATTTTCCTCTTCACAAAACACAAAGACATCTGTTCTACTTCTGTGTTTTAGAGATCACTGAGTAGTAGTATAATTTTTTTTTGTTTTCTTCAATGATTCATTGCCTTTGAAATCACTTTAAGGGCAGTGCATAAAATACTTCTTTGTGAGTTTACTACCTCTCCCAAAAGCAGTGGAAAAGGCCAGGCCAATATGGACTGGGTTTGAGATTATTCCATTTTTACATGTCTCACTTGGTCTGAAAAAAAAAGCCTGATTCAAAGGGTGGATTTTCAGCTTGACAAGTGTTCCAAAAGATCATGTATATTTATGTATGCAGTATGTGTACCTATGCACTGAGCTCTCTGAGCGGGTGACTCTTCTTTCTACTGTGTATGTCCCCAACCCCATTGAATGAAATCCCAGATTCCAAATCCTGAATTTTGGTGGAAGGTGAGATCAGGCATCCCATCTCATCTGGCCATGGCCTTGTTGAGGAGTACTGAGCACCTCCTAGGCCACAGCTTCTTCCATCCAGAAGAAATAGCGTCATCCACTTCATTATTCTCCATGGGAGCTGATTTTTCTTTTCCTAACTGTTCATCTCAAGCCTTCAGATTTTTCTCACTCTTGCATCTATTTTTCAAACATTTTTTTTTTTCCTATGATATATAATCAGTACTCACCTGACAGGAGAGTGTACTCAAGACTTACGAAAAAGCTGCTTTAAGACCGCATGATGATAAATTCTCCTTAATCCCAAATATATACGAAACACAGAGCAGGGCCCACAACAAGTTTTATAGAGAGTATTAGTGTCACAAGTTTAAACAGAATTAACAGGAAAAATAACATTCCATCCCTGAGGAAAAATCCAAGTAGTGCATAAGACCAAAATGAACATTCCTATGGGGAATTGATTATGAAAGAGCTTTTTAGTTCAAAATAAGGAAATAACTAGTCACTGCAGAACGATTATATTGATCAAAAGTAGTCTTCTGAAATACGAAGATCCAAAGAAGGGCCCAAGTAGAAGACAAAATGAAAGGAAAGTAAGCAAGCCCAAATTCATAAAGAGCTCCATCTTTCATTTGCAGCAAAGATTGTTTGTGGTCAGACTCCTGAGTAAGACAGATGCTACATGCAGTTGGGAACATTTGAAAACTGACTAATAGATATGATCCATAACAGTGCTAGATTTATTGGCCATGTGCTGTGAAAGCAGACCCTTTTGTTTTTCAGCAGAACTTTAGCTCACCATTTGTGAAGTATCTCCTTTGCCATTTTCACAACTTCCTACAAGATGTGATTAACCAAGATGCCAGTGCAGCTCAGTTCCTGCATGCTCACGAATCAGTGCAGTATTAATAAGATACCAGGTGAGACCAGTGAAACCTCCTGTTGAGCAATGAAAGTGAGCATGCTAAAAATATTTATAGAGAGATTTATTTGATTTCTCTACATGAAGTCCTCTATAATTTATCACATCAGCTCATACTTCTTCTGTTTTATTTTTTGTTTTACTTTAGAAATGGGCCTTTTTCTCCTGGCTTTTACTGTAAGCACATAAGAGATTTGGATCAATGATGGTTATCGGAGCCCTTCAATCCCTATGTTTAGCTATTTGTCCTATCTGACAAACCAGGAGACTTCTCCAGTTCTGCTGAGCACAGAGAGGTTGAAATTATATACATCTCAAATATATATGTATTGAGCAATAAGGTTACAGTATTCTCTTTGCAAGCACATACGGTGTCCATAAATACCTAGAGACACAAATGCACACGGTGCTGGGCAACCAGACAGTTGATTCTTCTGAGCTGCAGGAGCCTGATCTGCTTCTTTAAATCACAGTGAAACAACCCCCTCGTCTAATGGTTATTTAATTCAATCCAACAGGTCCCCTTGGAACAGGCAGGTTTTCTGTGAGAAGGAGTCAGGATAAAGGAGGTGTTTGCTTTGGTAGATGAGGATTGGGTTAGGGATCAGTTAAGTAATCTGGACATCTATAAATTGATGGGTCTGGATGGAATACACCCGCGGGTGCTGAGGGAGCTGCGGAGGTCATTGCTGAGCCACTCTCCATCATCTTTGGTAAATCGTGGGAAACAGGTGAGGTGCCTGAGGATTGGAGGATGGCAAATGTCACACCAGTCTATAAGAAGGGCAAGAAGGAGGACCCAGGTAATTATAGACCGGTCAGCCTTACCTCCATCCCTGGAAAGGTGATGGAACAACTTATTCTTGACACCATCTCTAGACATATCAAGGATGAGGGGGTCATTAAGAGCAGCCAACATGGCTTTACCAAGGGGAAGTCATGTTTGACCAACCTTATAGCCTTCTATGAGCAAGTAACTAGGTGGATGGATGATGGTAGATGTGGTTTTTCTTGATTTCAGTAAGGC
Source organism: Pezoporus wallicus (assembly GCF_028554395.1). Taxonomy (NCBI): domain Eukaryota; kingdom Metazoa; phylum Chordata; class Aves; order Psittaciformes; family Psittacidae; genus Pezoporus; species Pezoporus wallicus. The sequence goes on along the minus strand of NW_026638957.1, from coordinate 4,116,455 downwards.
ATTTGATACTGTCTCCCATAGCATCCTCATAGATAAGATAAGGAAGTGTGGGCTTGATGATCAGGTAGTGAGGTGGATCAAGAACTGGTTGGAAGGAAGAAGGCAGAGAGTTGTGGTCACTGGGGCAGAATCTAGCTGGAGCTCTGTGACTAGTGCAGTCCCTCAGGGCTCGGTGCTGGGACCAGTGCTGTTTAATATTTTCATCAGTGACCTGGATGAGGGAACTGAATGTACCCTCAGCAAGTTTGCTGATGATACTAAACTGGGAGGAGTGGCTGACACACCAGAGGGCTGTGTTGCCATTCAGCGAGACCTGGACAGGTTGGAGAGTTGGGCGGAGAGGAACTTGATGAAATTCAACAAGGGCAAGTGTAGAGTCTTGCATCTGGGGAAGAACAACCCCATGTACCAGTACAGGTTGGGGGCTGACCTGCTGGACAGTAGTGAAGGGGAAAGGGACCTGGGGGTCCTGGTGGATAGGAGGGTGACCATGAGCCAGCAATGTGCCTTTGTGGCCAAGAAGGCCAATGGCATCCTAGGGTGCATTAGAAAGGGTGTGGTTAGTAGGTCAAGAGAGGTTCTCCTCCCCCTCTACTCTGCCTTGGTGAGGCTGCATCTGGAATATTGTGTCCAGTTCTGGGCCCCTCAGTTCAAGAAGGATAGGGACCTGCTGGAGAGAGTCCAGCACAGGACTTATATAAGTAAAGATATAAATATATGGATTTATTCCATTCAGGAGAGGGCTGTCGACAGGGCTGTAAACACGTTGTATCTGTCTCCACTGAGCATACAGTAAGAGCCTAAGGGCCTGTGAAAAGAAGTAAGGGGTGAGTACTCCTGAACGAAGGAGGCAGGCACTGACTGCCCTCTGTACTGCTTACTGCTCTTTCACTGCTCAGTCTTAGTTTCACAGGACTTAACCCCAGGCAGAGATTAAATGGCAGCTTTTAAGAGTTTAGACAAACTTAGTGAGCCCATTGCGTGCAACAAGACGTTTTCTTTCACAGGTGATTTATCTCCTTTGTGTGCCTGGAGCAATAAATACCCTGCAAATGAACTCCATGTGCACTTATAAAATGAAATCCACATTAATCTCAAGTATCAGAGACAACTATAAATTGAATGAAAGTGAAACAGGGTAAAGAGGGTTTGGAAGGAATAGCTCCATCACTGGCAACGCAGCCCTGGGCAGTCATCATGGCAACGCTGGCTGAATTCAGCTGCGGAGAAGCCCCAGAGAACCGACTCTTGGGTCACCTTTGACATGGCTGAACATAAAACTTCAGGTCTCCACAACCCACATGCAAGTCCTGAAGACCACTGTGGGGAATAAGTATCTTTGCTTCAAGAAGGAGATCAGTAGGAAAGCTGAATTTTTTGTCAACAGAAGGAGAAGCAAAAATTTTGGGGTAACTATTTTTACTGGATTATGAAATGTGCTGATATGCCTATAGTTTTCCTAATTTGAATAAATGTGTTCATCAGGGCCCCTTTTCATCAAAGAATATCATATTCATGTTATCTATGAGTGCATGGCCACTACATCCTATAGATGATAAACAGATTCAGTGTTTTATATATATATATTTACAAAGCCTCTTGAACTGCCATCTAAATAAGCATCATTTGCTATCAGATTTGCAGGACACTGATATTCTGTACTCCAAATCAGTCCCGGGTGAATTCCATCCCCACATCTCACCCATTTTCTATTACAACTAATCCAATTACCTCAGACTCTTATCTTCCTACCAGTAAGCACATATGTCATCTTCCTCATGCAAGTCATCTTGTAGAAATGTGAATGACCATATTTACGTGAGAGAAGTTATGGATCAAAGTGTTTAGAGGTGCAGGGGTTTATTATGGGTAAGATGGATGAGTGTAATTTAAACAAATGAAAAGGGAGAATGAATGAGTATCTGAAAAAGGCTAAAACTCATCCCCAGTTCAGAGTCACAATAGTACAAAGAGATGTTCTTGAAAGCAGATGGCTGACACTAGAGAAAGCTTTTAGACACAAATTTTCCCCTTTCCAAAAAGAAACTGGAGAGTGCCACTACTGATGGAGTTTCACACCTGCAAGTGCCAGCAGGCTCTGACAGTGCTCACCAGAACAATAAAGCCAAATCTGCAATATCCAGTATACAACATCAGAACAGCAGAATTACATTCCTACACATCTAGGAAAAGTGTGTGGAGTTGTACTCTGGATTTCTAGTTCACTGGACAGTGCTCTACAGACATGGGCACACACAGGCTGCTGCAGGTGAGAGGTTCCTCTCTCACCACTGGGACTCTGCAGGACTGCTGCTGTCACCTGGCCAATTTATGTAGTGGAAACCAGAAACAGCAGCTAAGGAGCTGAATAGATAAACAGCATAGTGTTTCAAAGAAAAAATAAGTTGTCCTTCACAACAAAGATACTTCTAAGACAGATAACTGCTTAGCACTTTCCATTAATGCCTGCATTTTGTACCTTTCCATTGGGTATCTGTTCTGCTCCTTAACACCATAAGTGCACTGGGACATCACTGCCTATTTGTCAGCATTTGTCCAGGGCCTTATTAAGTGAAGCACCAATATTAGCTCATCCCTTGGCACTGCAGTAATAAGCACAAGGAAATAATATTCATATTAGGCAGCTACCATAGCTTTGGATACAGAGAAATCAAAATGGATGCACTTGTTCATAAACAGATAAATGTTTCCTCTGATTATGGGTTTCCTCCCTGCTCATTACAAACAACTGTCAACTATTCCTGCCTATATCAATATTACTCATCACAAAGCTAACAGAAAGGCAATCCACAGTTGCTTCTATAATTTAGGTTTAGAGTTATTACAGCAGCACATGTCAGAAGAATTAAATGAGAAGGAGGGTATGCTGAATAAAGGAAAATATTATATGCAAATTGTGATCGTTCATGACTGAGTCACAAAAAAAGAATGTATTAAAAATCTGTCATGATTTAAACTTTTAACAATACAATGCTTTGCATTTACGTAATGACTTTCATCAGAGGATCTCAAAATGATTTGGAGGCACCGAGATGAATGCAAAATAATGTCAGTCTCACAGGGGGGCTTTGGGTGCATTTCTTTTCCAATGAGCAGTTAGTGGGGCATGATGCACCTGGGATTAGAAGCAAGGGAAAACCTAAGTGTCAGCAGAGGCCTAAGAGTCAGTTAAACAAGACTGGACCTTCAAGAAGGGGGGAGTCAGCTATGTGAGAAGTACCACACATTAGTGTTACCTCCTGGGGAGGGAGCATCCCCAGCCAACACTTCTGAGACTTCATGTCTGTGTGCTTAGGAGGACACTGTGCCAACATAAGATGAAATGTGTTGTCATTAGCAAAAATTGGCTACTGTTGCCTCAGTTATCTCTTTGTAACACCTTGCACACCGGTTATCTCCCACCACTGCATCAGAGAAATGGATGGGAAGGTTCCCCTCACAACAGTGGCTCCCAGGGGTTTCCAAGACATGAGAATGCAAAAAAACAAGTTGCAAACTTAATAGAATAGAATAAAATAAAAGCACACAGACTCTTCCCCAGCTCCTGCACAGACAAGCAGGACTAACAAGCAAAAAGTGGAAAAAGTTAAAATATCAACATTCAAAACCTAGTCCATTTTGAAATTGAAACCACAGACTAAATATGGCAAAGCATTTTATTTCTCCCAGCAATAACCATGTTTGTGTTGCTAAAGCAGTTCTGTCAATGTCTAAAAAAAATCTCCTATCAATAAAATCTCAGTTCCATCTTTAGCTTTCTAAGGTGATAGTGTTGTATTTTTTGTTATTACTGGAAATATTAAAATCCTTAACCTATTCCTTTGTGTGTGTGGGCAACAAAAAGAATCACAGAATCATAGAACAGTTCAGGTTGGAAAGGACCTCAAGATCATCTAGTTCCAACCCCCCTGTCATGGTCAGGGACACCTCACACTAACCCATGTCACCCAAGGCTCTGTCCAACATGGACTTGAACACCACCAGGGATGGAGCATTCACAACTTCCTTGGGCAATCCATTCCAGTGCCTCACCACCCTTACAGTAAAGAACTTCTTCCTTATACTAAATCTAAGTTTTCCCTGTTTAAGTTTTAACCCATTACCCCTTGTCCTATCACTACAGTCCCTAATGAAGAGTCCCTCCCCAGCATCCTTATAGGCCCCCTAAAAAGCGCTAAAAAGGGCTGACAATGATGGATCTGATCCATCCTCTAGTCCCCAAACAGGTTCAACCTCTGTTGATCCTTAATGATTCACTTCTAATACCCTTTAAAATGCCCAGTGACAGAGTACCTAAAATTATATCTATTATATACGTGTGTCTTTCTTCCCTCTGACTATATCACAGCGACTACAAATAAGCAGCAAACAAATATGTTGCAAACACAATAATACCCCAAAAATGTATTCACTAGCTGAGTATTAGTAGTGCCAGTGAAAACACGATGAGCCCCATCACTCATCACAGCAAGAAATCCCTTCCCCAAAGAAAGCACAGGAATTTTGTGACATGTTCCTTTATCCTTTCTCACGTAGGCTGAGCAGGGATGGTGGAAATTTAAAGCAAGAAAGAGCACACCCCAATCAGTGTGGAATAGAGTGGGCATTGATGTTAGGAGACATGGCAAAGAAACCTTAACCACCATCTTCCTGGGACCTCCTTAGAGCTCTCTCACTGTTTGATGAGACAAAGCAAGATAAAAAGTCCTCTAAGGTGTAAGTTTTTCAAATGGAGGAACTATGGACTGCCAGGCACTATATAGAGAGCTTTCTTCTACCTAGTGCATGTATGTGCAGTATGTTAAGATAAAGAAAGAAAATGATAGATCAAGGATTTTAATGTTTCCAAAAAAGAAATTAAAAACAGAACACTATAATCTTAGAAAGCTAAATATGAGAACTGAGGTTTTATTGATAGGAGATAATATTTTTAGACACTGACAGGTAGAACTGCTTTGGCAACACAAACATGGTTGTTGCAGAGAGAAATAAAATGCTTTGCAGCATCTCACAGCCTAAATTACATTATAATGTAGATTTTTGAACTTCCATACAGCTTTCATCTATGTTCTTTAAAGTTCAAGCAAGAAATAGAGCTATAATCAGTCCTGAAAGAGCCATATGTTTGGCTGTCTCCTGTACAAGGCAGGTGACAAGGTCTGTCAGGTAGTCAGTGTGTGTACCTCTTTAATAGTCAGTCTAATCCATGATCAACCATGATCTCAACTACTGGCCTAATTTAACAAGATTTTGCCAACTGTATACTGGGCTACATCAAAAGGAGCGTGGCCAGCAGGTCCAGGGAGACAACTGTCCCTCTCTACTCTGTTCTGGTGAAACTGCACCTGCAGTCCTGTGTCCACCTCTGGAACCTCCAACATAAGAAGGATGTGGACCTGTTGGAGTGAGTCCAGAGGAGTGGAAGATACTCTGAGAACAAGCCCACCTCTCCTACAAAAACGGCTGAGAGAGCTGGGCTTGTTCAGGCTGGAGAAGAGAAGGCTCTGGGGAGACCTCAGAGTACTTTTCCAGTACCTAAAGGGCACCTACAAGAAAGCTGGAGAGGGAATTTTTGCAAGAGCATGTAGTGATAGGGCAAAGGGGAATGGCTTTAAACTGACAGAGGGGAGATTTAGATTAGATGGAAGACAAAAAAATTCCACTATGAGGGTAGTAAGGCACTGGCACAGGTTGCCAGAGAAGTTGTGGTTGCTCCATCCCTAGCAGTGTTCAAGACCAGGCTGGCAGGGCTTTGGGAAACCTGATCTAGTAGAATGTGCCCCTGCCCATGGCAGGAGGGTTGGAACTAGATGATCTTTCAGGTCCCTTCCAATGCAAACCATTCTATGATTCTAAGAAGATTTTTGCAATATCTTACCAAACACAAAGATAACCTAACACCTATGGTCAGCAGGCAGATTCTAGTATATCTTTGCATACCAGAAAGCATCAGCACCAGTTTAGGTGTCTTTCTTCTCTTTCTTCAGATGGATACAGACCACACAGGATTCAAGACATTACAGCAACAGTCAACTGGATTGCTGGGCATGCCTCATGGTGACTTCAGACATAGATGATGCAAAAGACTTAAAGAACTTCAACACCCTGTAAAAGCCTAGAAACCACTGACAAACTGACAGATCTTCCTTCCCAGCTACATAGAGAACCACAGTATATTTTTTCAGGAGAGAGTACAGATAGGACAGTTTTGAATTAATACATAAAATAAGGGCCTCTGTTACATACCAAACAGACACTGACTGGGAGAACTGGGAGCTGTTACCAGTAATGCCACTAGGAATTGCCAATATTTGTCCCAGCACAATTTTTTTCAGCATCCAGACGTTGGAGAGAACCTCTGCCCATTAACCTCTGTGCTATCTGACTGCAGTGGATCTCAACAAAGAGCTTTGCTGCCAGTGATCTCTTTGCAATAGTTCACCGCTAGCAATGACTCATAACCAATCAATAGCTCTTGTTCTGAGATAGATGGGCCTATTACAATCCAACCTGCTTGCAGTCTGGCTCTTAACTCTTAACCTCAGCTGAAATAAAACATTCACCAAAATTCTGTTAGACATTGGCACAACTTCTATTTCTTTTCATGCCATTAACAAATGTCGCTCATTTGTCAGTGGCACAAATGATCACATCCATCTTACCACAATGGATGCCACATTTGTTAAACTTATTGTTACAGATAAAGTAAAATGGCTCTTTACCAAAATCCACTGTGGAGTTTATGAGTACACGAACAAAACCAAAAATAGCTTGGGAAGTGTTTCTAGCAGTATTTTCTTATAATAATTAATAACATCTTTGTGATTTACTCTCGATACCAAGGTCAGACAGAACTCACCCTGATGAAGTTTGGCAGAGCTTATTCACGTTTTTCCCCATGTCTCCTGCCCAAAGGAGTGCAGGTTTGTGTATTTGCTACAGCCTGGAGAGTCTCACAGGCACAAAGACAGGTTGGACAACCAACACCTGAGACCTGAAGACCGACATCTTTCTAGTTTCTGGTTCCTAACTTTTCAGAATGGGAATCATGTCTGTTAGAAACAGAGGTAAGAAGTAAGAGAGAGGCAGCAGAAAGAAAAAGCAATGTTCTATGAAACGGACCATCTTTCAAGCATTTTTTTATGACACACTGTCAAATATACAGACTTACAGACAATGGTGTTAGTCACCAATTCAATCATATTTTGCTGGGCATAGAAACTCTTGGACTTTCAGTTTTGGGAAAGATTCTGAAGTTTAGGATTCACTAAACTGTCAATCAAAATTAGATCAGTCAGTCCAAGCAATTAGACAAAAATATGTGCAGGTTTCTGCTTGGGGGGGGGGGGGGAGGGGTGTTAAAAAAAGAAGCTATAGTGATATTTTTTCTTAGAAATAGCAATTCTTCATCCTTGCCTTTCAGCTGGAGCTACTTACACTCTTGTACATTTTCTCTGCCTCGTCCTTATCATCTCTCCATTTCCATAATGGTCTGGGCAGTCATAGTTCTGGTCTTATTCTTTCTCCATCTATAGCAACCTCAAGAATAGACAAACACAACCTTATTAGTGGTATGGAATAAACAAGGTATCTTTTCAGGGCTTATTAATGTTTGATGAAGTTTTATCACCTGATCAGCCATTTTCCAGTGGAGCAACTACAGATCATAAACTATTAGGCAATTGTACTCAATTTCCACCATAAAGCAGATAAGGAATTCCTCCTAGAAATGTGTAATCAGCCCTGCTATTGGATCTGCAAGGGAGCCAAAAGGAGTTAAAGAGTAAATGTGAAGGCAGTGCTTACATACTGTCTTTTATACACTCAAATAACAAGGATTTCATCTTCTGAAAAGACAGACGAAACCTAAGCAGCAATGAATGTTGAGTGTAAAACTGATAGAGCACTTAAGTGATTCCTGCAACCTGCGGTTCTCTCAGGAGCTAAGGACGTCATTGTAATAGCCACAAGAGACTAAAAATGTAATATATGTAAGGAGAAGCAATGTGCTGTGTGAACAATTGATAAAGCTGAAAAACCCAGACATATTTGGGGCATACAAGCCCTTCCTCACATCTCTGACTTCTCTGGACACTTTAATAACTAATCCCACACATTTCATCTTTACATTGAGAAATAAAGAACAGCAAATCCATTTGCTGAAGAGAATAAATGTGAGAAACTACCAAAAATGATCAAACAGGAGGCCCTTTTATCACTAAATGCAGCATTTCAGAGCTAGAAAACTGAAAAAGCAAGAGCAGGTTTACATGACATATTAGCCACAGCTCTTCTGGCTGTGAACACAAATATGCCATGTCCTCTTATTCAGGTGCTGGAGCACAAGCTGAAGATTATGTGACAGAACTTTTTGTGTTGGTCCTATTCTAAACTGGATCCATTGATTTTAGTTAAGGTACCAAGGGAAAAGAGACACTCTGCCTTTGTTTTCCAGATGCAGTACAATTGCCCATATTTCTCTGAGGGAAAACTTAAAGTGCACTTCTTGAAATTCGGGCACCTTTAAAACTTAAAACCCACTTCCAATATTTAACTAACTGTGAATTTAATATAATGAAAATTAAAGAATCAGTTGTTATAACAATTTATTCTAGATGTGCTCAAAGTTTGGAATCTTTTCCCACGAGATGGAATTATAGAAGAATTAAACAATCAAGTCTTCTAAAAATCAAATCTGTTACTTGTATGTGTAAATACAATTAAGGGTCCTAGTATTTTTCTACATTCTTTAAAATAATTGGGATCACCAAGAAGAACCCTCTCCCCTCCCTAGCAGCTGATGTGTTGAAGAACTGCAAATTCCTTCACTGTTTCTACTGCTGCGACCTTCATTATTTTGGGATCTCCTAAAAACTTCCCAGTAAAGTGTGGATTCCTGGGTAGAGACTTTAAATCCAAACCAAATAAATTTGTTTTCCACATGTTGAAAGCACTGCTTTAGATATAAGGAGCAATATAAGTACCTTTGATTTACGGAACAGAACTTCGTAACTCACAAAGTTATAAACCAGGTGTGTTTTTTGCAGCGTCAGGTGCTAGGGGGGTCACTCCTCCTAACTCGCATACCGAGAGCTCAACAAGCTAGATATTTATTACACACAAACATACATATTCATTAGATTTCACAAGCATAGGAGGGGATTTTTCAGAAGGGGAGGAGATTGTTACAACTAGTTCTAAGAACTCATTAATATCATTCCCCTCCCCTCTACGCCTGTGTACTGCCATCTGGTGGTCTTGGGCGGTGGTCTTCTGGATGAAGTAAGAGGTCTTCCTTGCCATGCACTTTTCACCCTTGGCACAGTTTCACCAGCTGGCAACTTCAAGTCTTATAGAGACTAGTTGAAACAGGTTCTTTTCAGACATTCATCTTCTTGAGAGAAAAGGGTCCCTGATTTTGAACAATGTGTTTCGGCTACCTATTCTATTCTGAGTTATGGTTTAACCACGACTAGCAAGAACAAGAACACACCTGTTCCCTATACTAAGTCAATCAATACATAGTTTGAAGAAAACAACCTTTTCCTTAGTCCATTACTATTCCTCGCATCATCTTCAAAAGAATAGTAACAAAAATATTTCCAGTGCAAGCCAAAGTGATGCTGTATGTTTATCAGCCCATCAATGGTATTCTAGACTCACACCCAAAAATTAATCAGAGAGAAATTGTGCTTTCAGGCTGCAGAGGGCTTTGACATCTCCACGACGAAATGTTTTCTGTTTATGCTTGGCTAGCATTTCACCAGGTCGGATACACTTCTTGTGTTCACTGACTTGCACCCAGAAATGTCATTAGCAAAAAAAGCTTAAGTGGATTCCTCCTATATCTGATTGACCACAAAGCTTGAGAAGTGGTTGCCTTTGCTTTTTCTTCTGCTGGCTCCAGCTAATAGCCTGCTCCCATGTGTCCAAAGACATAGGGACAAATTCTGCCTGAAGTCAGACTGGTGAACATCTATTGATTTTAATGAAGTTTTGACAAGTCAACCTGGAAGAGAACCTTCTGTGCCCCCTGAACACTTGAATGCATGTTGTAAACTTAATCTACACAAAATAAATAGCCTCTTAGAGACCATTATGGCTACTTAAAGGAGTAGGATTATATTTGTTTGTACAGCTAATCAGTGTTGCAGTCCCTGCTAATGTTTCCTATAGGAGTGTTAATCATGATTGTTCTGATTATAAGCAATTGTTTTAAAAAAAAGAAACAAAACCACGAAGCAAACAAGATAAATACTCTTCTCTGATATTCAAACTGAAGATGAAAGGGAAAAAGACTAATGGTCATCACTCCATTGAGTGCTAATATTCATCTTAAATTTTTGAGAGACAGCTCATATGATGCTGTTTGAACAGCCTTTTCCCTTTTTCTGAAAACAACAAAATCTTTTCAAATAGCTTATTAGTTTGAAATGTAACACTTACTTGTAAGGCACTTTTCATCTCCAGAGCAACATCATGGACCTTTGCGGATCACACCAGCAAAGGATCTGGCATTGCCCCTGATTTCTTTGATGTCCTAAATGCATCTTGCAGGACAGGAACCCATTACTGCCTCCGCCACCAAATACAGTGCAGCCAAATCATTTTCACAAGGGAACTGTCAATTACCAGTGCAAAACAGAAAAGATGCTGATTACCCGGGCTAAACTCTGCTCTTGTTTGTGTCAGAGCAATATCCCTGATTACACTTGCTTCCATGCGACTGTGGGTCGAGTGTGGCTCTGTCTCCTTAGTTCCCTGGTTTCTTTTTGAACCACAGGAACAACGCTTTGAGATAGCTACTTGGACAATTGCTAATGGTAGGAAAATCCAGTTCTTCTGACATTAAGGCATTGTAAATACTGGAAGAAATCTGTGTTTTATGTTTATGGTGTACAATGCCTAAAGCCTTATCTCTCATTCTGTCAGTAACCAAGAACTATGTATACAGATAGTGCAATTTATTATGTTCTGTACTGTGACCAAGTACTGAAATACCTTCAGGAAATCACCAGAAAGCCTGAAAAGCTTTGCTGTCCCTTGTGACTCCAGCTCACTAAAACTATAATTGAATGAGCACAATATACTGAGCACTGTGTGTTACACAGTAGACTTACAAATAAGGACACCATTTTTTCAGCATCATTACAGAAAATATATTTGCTCTACAATTACTGCCTATACCCATGGTCATAATGTCTCTGCTTTTCTGTATTCTGCATTACAAAGCCACAAGAAGGGGACTTAAAAATAAATGTCAAGGCTCAGTAAGTCTACCTCAGCTCAGGTGTAACTCCATTAAATTCCACTACGCTGCTTTCATTTGTAAGACATTGTTGGGCCTGATAGTCCTGACATTTAAACCAGTGTCTGTTGGGGCTGAAATGAATGGAGATATGTTGGTGTAACAGTGATATGAAAAAGAATTTTAGCCATGTATCAGCTAAGAAGTTAATGTATTTCCATTCCTGCTTCACTGAGCAGATTCTTATGAAACTGATTATTAAAGCTGGCCCACCAAGTTCAAGAAATACAAAGAAAAACTAAAATCCATGTTCTCAAACTCATTCATGTCTGGGTATGAAATATAAAGACTGGGTCCAACATTTTATTCAAACCCATTTGATTACTGCATTCAAAACACTGAAAATAGGACCCCTGTGCCACTGATCCAACCACAGACGTTTATGGTCATTGTGATACACACCAGTACAAGCCAAACTTGCCGCAACGGCCACCATTCACACGGAGCAGGTGTTCTGTGGAAGGTGCTCTGTTGAAGCAAAACCATCTTCATCTCCGATTTTCCCCTCTTTCCGTTTTGTGGGGCCTTGATATTGGCGGATGCTTCATCCACTTTCCCCTAAGCACTGTTAAGCATTTCCACTTGCTTTGTTGTTACAAAGAAACACGAATGCCATGAAACATCTTCCTTATTACATCCCGGAGTCACCTCACAGCCTGCGGACGCAGCAGAGAAAACTCCTGCTGGTCACGGGACAAGACCTTGCGTCACTCTGGGGAAACGAAACAAATCAAACCACCACCACGACGACAACAACAAGGCCAGAAAAATACAACCTAAAAGCCACCTGGTTGCAGACTGGGATGGAGCTCCTCCAGGACGCGGGGGTGCCGGCCTATCCCTTTATCTCCCCCTGGGCCCGGGCCCCCTGCTGAGTGCGGGAGCGGCTCCTCTCTGGCCCGCCGGAGCTCTCCGGCCTGCCATGTCCGGTGCCAGCCTCGCAGGGAATGAGCGGAGGGCAGCCGCCACCGGAAGGAGCTCGGGCGGGGAGGGAGAGAGGAGGGAAGCCAAGCGCGCAAGGGACTGCACGATGGGCTTGAAAAATCACTGCACCAGCGTCGGAGGGCAAGGGGGAGATACAATCCCCGGGCTGAGCAGCCACGCCGCTCTCTCCGCCTCTGCTGCCGACTCCGGCAGCGCCCCCAGCATTGCCCGGCCCCTCTACCCCCGAGCCCGGCTCCAAACTTTTTCAACCGCCCGCTCCCCGCCGGGTCTGAGGGAAGCCAGGGCTCGGCGGTGAGCGCCGGCCGCGGAGCCCCTGCGCGGGCAGGCTGCTGGGGGAGCACCCCGGGGCGCGACACGCGGCTGGCGGGAGGCAGGCGGGGCGGGGTGGAGGCACGGCTCACAGCGGAGCCAGCCGCCACTTGCAGGGCGTTGGGTTTTCCAGACCACCCATTCCCCTCCCCACCCGCCCATCCCCCTGCTCCCACCCCCCCTCCTTCCTTCCCTCCCTCTCTCCTTCCCTCCCTCCTCTGCAGAATTAAAGTTGGGACAGTCGCGCTCCGGGGATGGGTGCGAGCCAACGCCTCTGCTGCCGTCTCGCTCTGTTCCCTCCCCAGGTCGCCCGGAGCCCGCGCCCCGCCCGCCCGCCCAGGAGGGATGCTGCTCCGGGAGCTGCTGGGGCTGCTCCGCTGCTGCTGGCCCTCCCTGCTGCTGCACTGTGCCCTCCACCCGCTCTGGGGCTCCGTACAGGTAGGGATGCCGCAGCCTGCCCGGAGCGGTGCCGGTGCCGGGCGTGGGGCAGCGGGCTGAGCGCCGGCGGCACCCCCGGAAGTGCGGGGAGCCACGGGCGGTGGTCGCCCGGGCTGCCCCCCGAGCGGGCAGAGCTGTTGCTCTTCTCGGCGTGGTCTCCCCTTCGGCAGCTGCTGCGGGACGGGGCACGCGAGGGGTGGGCGGCGGGCGCCGAGCCCCGGGAGCGCTGAACTCGATGTTGCCTCTGAGAGCAAGATGTAGTTGAGTTTCTTCGGCGTGCCGGCAGGCAGGAGCTCGCAAGTGCATTTTGCTGTAGGTGGCAAGATGCGCAGAAAGAAGCAGTGCATGGAGCGAGGCTCCGACAGTCTAATTTTGGTAATGTTTTGTCGTGGGGTTTCGATGTTGGTTGCGAATTGAGAGTTCTCTGAGTAAAGGGCTGCATCAGCTTCTGCCAACTCCTGCGCTGTGATGTTGTGTGACCTTGATTGTAATGTGGGGTGACTAGCAAGATGAACTGGGGAAAATGGGTATACGGTGAGGGAGAGCACCCATTCAGTTCAGAGAATCAGAACGGCAGCAAAGCTCAACTCACATGTGTCACTTTGATATTTTAAAGTTTATTTATAATATATGCTTTCAGAGAAGTGACTGATGAGACAGCCAAGTGCTGTTCAGGAGCAGAACAATTACAGTTTCTTTCTTGGAGAAAACACAGTGGAGACTCCACGTCTTTTACTCGCTGTTCTAAACTTGGTGACTCCCAAGAGATTAAAGAGAGATGTTGTTTGGTTTGGCATCTTGTCTCTTACCATGGATTACAAAGAGGATTTGCGCTCCTTACAGACTAAAATGAACATACATACAACAAAATAACCTCGTTTAAACCAATGCCCCCATCATAAACGTCTTTGCCAGAGCTACTATTGTGCTGTCCTGCTCAGGATTCAGGTAACTAAGCTTAAGTTAAAACTGTAACTTCATTTTTAAAGGAAGGGCAGTTGTGTAAAAGGAGAGGTATTCTGCAACCTCTCTCCTGTAATCAGTCAATCAAGCAGACAAAAAAAAAGAGCATAAACATCTTTCTGCCAAACTACTCAGATGATCTAAGCCAATCTTTCAAAGATAAGTACATTTGTAATAATTTGAACTGCCAAAGTGAAATGGCAAAGCCGGGGGGCCCAGCCTTTCCTTGCAATAATTTGGAAGTTTTGTTGTGGCATTCATCAACTGTACTTGTCCTGTTGCTTGCTATTCTGTGGAAGGGCTATCAAGACATCTGCTCATACTCAAGTTTGTTTCCAACTGTCCCAAAACTACAATGTAGCTAAGGCTTCCATCAGCAGGTACCAATGAGAAGGGCAGGTGTGGGGGGCTCACCAGCATGCCGGCCCTCCTGAGACCGAAACTCCCTCAATCTTTGAATTCCTCCCTTGATTCTGTTCTCCATATGGAGTCATAATCCTTGCTCTATCTTCAGAGTCTCACAAGCTGTACTCTACTGATTTGGTAATGTCAAACCGTGTTGTGTCCCTGCTCCATTTATAGCACCCAGTGTATTTTCTCATGTCTCTTCTTGCAGTCCCTCTTCACCCATTCATCCATGCAATGACCTATGTGTGGCATAGCTTTCCCTCCCACATCTTTGCATTCTCTCTTCAGGCCCTTTCTTGAGGCACTTAAGAGAGTTAGCCAGGTGCTAATCAGAGGGGAAATATTTATCTTATTAAAAAAAAACAACCTGAAAACAACAACAAAACCCAAACCCAGAATCTTGTCTTACTAGCATCATAGCTGGCACTGTGACAAGAAGGGATGATTCTGTCAGAGACTTTTGACATAATTAAAAAGAGCAGTAAATGTCATGATAAATAACATTTTTTCTGGTTTCATAAACATGGATCTGCATTAACTCTGATGTGAATTATGCAGAGCCATCCCGGGATTTACGCAGCAGTGTTGAGATCTCATCTCTGTAGGTTGCTTCCAAGAGACAAAGCTCTTGCCACATCAGCAGGCTTTTGGAGATCTCTGTGCCTTTTCAGTCAACTGCACTTTTCAAGCTTTCCTTCTTTTACCTGATTTAAAAAGTCACAAAAGGGCCACCCTCGGGGGACTGTTATTAATCCTCTTTTCCCATCCCACTGTGTAGAGCATGCTAGTGGACTGCTGCAGCCCTATGGGACTCTACTGAAATACTAAATAGCTCTGATGACATGCAGATTTAATCTTCCACTCTCTGCAACACAGGCCTAGGACCACCTCCTGAAGGAAATCTCTTATTAGAAAGAAAGGCATCACAAGCACAAACTTCAACAGAAAGACTGCAAAAGGAAACCACCAGTTACCACTTTGTTTTCTTTTTCCCTGGACGTTTGTGGATCACTTTCGTTTTCATGAATATTTAAAAACATTTGTCCTTTTTGCAAAGCATATTCATATTAAATGTACAAATCTATGAAGTCATCTCTTTGTATTTTCAGGGAAGGGCAAAAAAGGCATTGACTAGAAATCCAGGCGACATGTATGTCCAAACTAGCCAACTGCAGAGTGTGTTAAGAAAGCCCCATGCCAAACAAGAAACCAAATTTTAGACAGGGTGAGGAGACACATGTTTATGGCTGGAAGGTGCAGAAGTAACTAGGGAGCAAGCCCTGTGTGGTCTGTTGCCGTAGATGACCCCTTGCCAGGGCAACTTCTGTGCTACGAACAGCCAAGTGGGTGTCTGGTCAGTTGTTATCTGCAAAGTGCTCCCAAAGCCATTCTGGGGACATGGTACCATCCAGCAGAGCAAACAAGCAGTAAAGTTTGAGGCTGGACCTGAATTAGCAGACCTGATCAGAAAAAAGATGAAGCTCTTTCAGCATGCCTTTTTTCTCTTGCCATCTCCTGTAAAGGCAGCTTACCTTGAATTGCAGATAGTAAGAAAGAAACATGGGTTAATTTATTTCATCATCCTCTGCCAGAGCAAGATTGTTCCCTAAAATATAATTTCTAGTGATTTTCTCTGCTTACCTTTAGAAAACCAAGTAATAGCCTTCATTCCTTTCATAAGACTAATAGACATCAACAGTGGGATTTGTGTTTTTTTTGGTTGTTGTTGAAAAGGAGCCAGATGTCTTTTTTTTTTCTCAATTCCATCTTGCTACTGTTAATCTTCTTGCGGCAGGCCTTGACAGTTTCTCTTCTCCTCAAGGCCCTCAACCTTTATTCAAGTCTTTCCTCTTTCAGCCAACTTACAGTATCTTTGTTATTTTAAATTAACCCACTAAGACAAGCCCCTGGCAAGGTAATATCTATGTAGTATCTGTGTAAAAGGTAATACAGGTATCTTCTAACAACCAGGCATTTTACTGAATGAACAAGAGAAGGGGAAAAAAAGAGGTGATAAAGCCCATGCTTTTAGATGTCAGTTCTTTCGCAACCTTTTAAAAGTGGTGATAAAGGTTTGGACTAAGGTGCTGGGAGACAAAGCAACTTTTTTCTTTCACCCCCCACCCCCAGAAGTAGTATTTTAAAACTACAGAGGAGCAGGGAGTGGCTGGGCATGTATAGAGTTAATCTTGTCTGCAGAGTAATTGAGAAAAATATCCACTGGTTTCTGAGGCCACACTATTACCAGCCTAAGGTAGGAGAGCCTCCAGCGATTTAAAAACAGTCAATAGTGCTAAAAAAAGACAGAGCAAGCCTTTGGTTCTGGTTGATATTAAGTTAGAGCAATAAGCCAATGTAGCTTTTCCATACCAGCACCGTCTTCAGACTTACATACACAAAGCTGATTCTGGTCTGTAAATGAAGCTGACTCCAAGTCTGCTCACTGTTGTTCCTCCCTGGCTCTATCCTCTCCCACTGCACTGGCTCCTGTAAGACTGTAGCAAGCCACAGGATTCATCAACTGGGCAATTAGGTGGGGGATGATCACTGTAGCTAGGAATTGATAGTTGCTTCCTAATCAGATGCCAGGGCCAGTGGAAGGATGTTCCCTTGCCTCCTCTCTCAGCACCGTAAATGTGGTCATACCAGTACAATTAGGAGGTAGCCCAGGTATGCTACTGTCACCACATGGACTGGGCACTCTTCCTATAGGGCTTCTCTTGGGAGAGTCCCCAACACCCCAACCTAGCATGTGAACAGTGTTGGAACAGCTGGAGCAGTATGGAGGATATTCTGCTGTGCCTGTGATCACTTACTTTAAAAATAAATAAGCCTGTTTAGCAGACAGATTACCAGCCATGAGGGATTATGAAGCCGAGTCACTTTGATTCATTAGAGCATTCAGAGAGTTTGTGTAAATTCCTGGAGGCTGTCTGGGATGGTCCTTAGCCATCCTCTTACTGTTACCTGATGGAGAAAGGGAAAGTTGGAAAGCACTTGTACTGAATTTGTTTCTCCCTATGTTTGGTAATAGATTTTGACAAGCTGTTTAAAGAACTGAGCCTACTGACTTGTGCTGTGCTTCCAACTCAGCTGCACATAGCCTTCTCTACTCTTTCCTCCCTCTCTATAATATTTAATCAACAAAGCCCTACCTCCATTTCCCTGAGGCCACAGTAATGCGTCTTTCTGCATTTAGAAACCTCCTGCGCATGTGAATATGTCCTTTGTGCGGTGATGTTGTTTTAATTAGCCATGTCTCGTTTTGCCCAGAAACGCATGAAATGACTGTGTTCAGTTTTCCTGCAGCCAAGAGGCAGCACAGCACCCTTGGTGCCCAGCGGCAGGTGGTGGGAGAGGCTGTGTTGGGATCTGGTGGCTAAGATTGAAAGGGGAGAGGAGACAAACTGTGTTCCTGGAGCTGGCAGGGGAGGGGAAGCAAAGCTTGGGCAGGAGAGAGGAGGGCAGAGAAAGTAACCCTGGGCAACCCTGGGAAAAAGCAGGGTCAGAAGAGGTCAGAAAACATGGCACAAGATATCCTCTTTGTAACAACCAACATGTTGTAGAAAAGAACTAATTAAAGAAGGTAATGTTAGGACAAAACTGCTAGGACTATAATATGCTCAAGACCAAACTGTACAAGACAATGGTTAAATGCTATCATTACTGTCCTTAGCTTCAGATACAAGTCTGTCCAGGTGGCCTCCTAATGCTACATTCAAAGTAATAGATAACATGCTTAGTCATCTTTTAGACTTTTTCTCCTTAAAACTGTGTACAGTATTTTCCATCTGAGTATCAGTCCATTCAAAAAGAGCTGGCTTAGAAACTGCTGAAGTTAACACCTCTCAGAAGCTCCTGTGATATTCAGCAAATATCCTTTTCATCAGGGATTTACTCCATTTGTAGTGTTAGATTAGGAATTTTACTGAATATTCCTTAAATCCCTAGTTATGTAAATAATACTGATGGCAAGAAAAATATGCTGTTAACGACTAGATCAAACTATTAAATTGTATACCAATCATGGCTAAATCATTGTCCATTGCAAAGCGATGCCTACACTTGGGTTTTGCAATGCCTCATCTTCAGTTTTATTGCTAGACAACACTGCCTGTTGAAAAGGCTACAAGTCACAGTTTGTGGCATTTTCATTTTGACCGTGTCATTGCTGTGGAGTGAACTGTGGGCTCCTCTCCTCTTGATGGGAAGTGAAACACCCTGTGAAATGCTCTCTGAACATCAAAGGAGGCTGGCAAAGCAGAAGAGAGATCTCCTCTGGCTTTCAGTTCTGCCGTAAGGAAAATGAACATAATCCTGACCCAAACTGTCATGTGATTTTTATTAGCTCTCTTTGGCTTGCAGCAATGACCCTGTGAATAATGTATGCTGCTAGATGGCTTTCCTAAGGAAAGAAGGCTTACGCAATCAATGTCTGCCGCTACCTGCCTTCTACTTACCCCATAATAACTCAGAAACCAGCTGGCCAATTTCAACCAAGTTTGAGGGAGGGAAAGTGGTCTTGAAGATAATCGTGTTAAGTAAAAAAATAAAAATAAAAAATGCGGACTGTGTAGGGAAGAGACCTCTTCGTAGTGTCTTTAGGGAGGAACGTGAGCGCAGTTCTCACACAGGTCTGAAGTGCCCCTTGGGTATTCAAGTCCAAGAAACACATTCATGGAAAATCAATTTTCACTGTTTCTGCTGCTCATGCAATGACTTGTTTCTTCACAGATCACTCAGGGTGAGCCCCAGAAGTCATGCTCCAAGCCTGGAGCAGAGAAAGTCACAGAGAGCTGCCAACAGATTTGCCAGTGCAGGTTACCACCACTGTTACCACCACCTCCTCCACCTCCACCGCCCCCAAGGTTGCTAGTGGTGCCAAGTAAGTAGCCACTGGTACAGTTGTGGTGCACTGAGGGAGGGCAAAGCAATGGGGATGTTTGGAGGGACGGAAGGAGAAAGGATGTGGGAGAGGACACAGTTAGCTCGTCTTTCATTTTCCACTTAGCAGATGAAAATGTTCTCGGTAGAGATGGAGGTTTGTTTTCTGATCAATGAATAATGCTTGGCTTTTGGAGGAAAATCAGCAAAATTCCCTTCTTTCACTGTATTGTATGTGATTCCCTAGCTTTAAATGGTTCTCTAATACCCTAGCCCAAGGAAGTACTTTGCTACAGAGATACAGCACTAATTTCCCCTTGAGGTACCTGGCCTCCTGTTTCGCCAGGTGTGCAGCTTAAATGTCTGGGTGCTCCAAAGCAAATGAATTTGTAAGCAGGAAACATTCAAACGCTCTGACTAGACGATCCTGCAGGTTTGGCTGTCTTTGAGACACTGGACCTCTACTGTTTTACTATAGCAGTGAGTCACATGCACTGATTTTACGTTGCTTGTAACTCTAACAGAAGTCAGAGGCGTGTCGGTAGTCAATGGCAAGTAAGCAGTTTTCTCACTAATGCACATACAGGCTAAGAGTCATCTATTGCTCTTCATACAAATCAGTGCTCCCAGCCTTTATCCAGCCCACCCGAGCTCCTGCTAATTTCCAGCTGTGCATTCCCATGTCCAACACACATTGTGCCTGCAGTTCCTGCTGGCTAGCTGGGCCAGTTTTCTTCCACATCAGTATTCCTGTGATCCCTGACACGCAGATCCTTTCTGGAGAGTGATAACTGTGCCAGTGGTCCCCAGAGAAACAGTCCCTCTGCAGTGCAGAGCTGGGTGCCGGGAGGTGGACTGAACCTTGCACACTTTCAGGTCCCGGGTGTTTCGTATTCCAGCAAATCTCCTTAATGTCTCTGTATTTTCACAAATTGGTCTCTCCCTAAAAGGCTGCCTATTAATTCTTCACTCTGCTTAGATAAACTCCCCTGGGAACAGTGTTGCAAAATGTATCTAGCATCCTTCTCAGCGCTTCCCAAAGGGAAAATAAATCATTAGGTAGCATCATTCAGTTGTTTGTCTTTATTAGCATCATCCCCAGATGTGCAGAAGACACGAAGAAGGCTTCTGCACAGCTTTTAGGCCATTCAGAATTTGCAGTGTGTTTTCTGTCAGGAACGTGCTTCGTGTTTGTGCCATGATGCAGAAATTTAAGGCTGAGGCCAGAAAAAAATAACAGTGAAACACTTGGGAAAGGAAGTACAAAGACAGCTTGGAAAGCAGAGATAAAGGTTATTTATAGCAGGAAAAATCTCTTTCAATGTTCAGCAAAATGTCATGAAAAATAATATTGAATATTCCCTTGATCTTTGTCTCACAGTCAGAAAATGAAGTACTTTGCCAGTCTTTTTTCTTTTGCCTGGGGTACCCCGTTGCTGTGAGGGATCTGTGTGGCAGAACAACGTTGGCACAGGGACCAGCCCTGCTGCTCAGCTGTGCTGGAGGAGGGCACCACTGCAGGCTGCCTCCCTCCCTCCCTGGGCTGCCATCAGGCAGCTGCTCTGAGAGTGTGGATTTGTCCCCTGTGAAGTGGGAAGGAAATCATACCAGAGAAAAAGAATTCTGTCATGCACTGCAAAAAGAGGAAAGAGAAATCAAATGGGCCTGCCACTGGGGTAGCCTGGTGCTTACTCAGGCTGGATTGCCAGGTGCTAACCCAGTTCTAGAAATGAACTATATAAATCCAGATGACTAATATTTAAATAAGTTATTTCATTTTCAATGCAATGTAAAAAAAAAAATAGATTACACATTCCTTTCACCAGTAAGCTTTAGAGTAGCAATCATGTGCCTCATCTAGAAAGATGCTTTCATTATTATCAGTTGTCTAGGCACTGTGATTTAGCCCATATGTACAGCAATCCCCATCCTTGTGAGAATGAGCAAGCCTCATGGTTAAATATTGATGTTACAGACACCGCTTTTAAACAGCACTCAGAGGAGAGAGCAGTAAAGGGACAAGACAAGCTATTATTAAGTAGTTGATACCAGACTTGCACCTCGCACTATTTAAGTGATTGAAGTACTAGAAAGACCTCTATAAAAAGCAGTGGCCCAGGAGTTGCAATTTTTTTGCTTTTATGAGATAACAGTGTATGTGCCATGAGGCACTGCATAAAGATGCTGGCATTGCTCTTTCAGCTTTGTGAGCCACAAAAGACTGCAGCCTGCTAGGTACTGTCCTTAGAAGCTCTTTTTGCAATCAAACTGAATGTTGTTGGAGGTTTAGATCATCTGTACATCCTTCTAAAACAGCTACTCTGGTTTGGGCTTGGCGATCAAAGCCAATAGATTAAAAAATTCCTGTCTATCCAATTACTACAGACACTGACAGCTCAGTTATATGCTAAATGAAGTCATCTGGGATTCTTCAGTGTGTGTCCTGTCTGGTCTCCAGCTGCTGCTATAGAAGAGCATGAGACCCTCTTTGTGTCCTCTCTCAGTCACACGTGAATGTTTTGCAAACCCTTGTTGGATGTATGGGATGGTACTAGGTAACTATTTATGAGCAGCTGAATGACTCCCTGAAAGGATTTTATTGTGCCTGGGAACTTTCAGGAGAAATTACAGTGCATTTAGTGTGTCTTTAGACATTTTGATATTGACAGCTTGATCTGGCTACAGATCTTTAGCTCTGCTTCCTGCGGATATATAAATACAAAATCTGTCAGATGTGAACTCCAAAATTCAGGAATAATAACTGATAAATGCTGTGTGTACTTTGGAGGACAGTAAGCTAATTCTCTCCACAGAAAATGAGTAGAATCACACACAACTTAGGAGTCAGTCTAAATACATGAGTGGTGGTAGAAACGCCAACTTTCAAAACAAATGGTAAGGCATCTCAACATTACAGTCACGTATTTACAACAGGAATGTGTGGGGTGTGTTTCAGTGCACATATCCTTCATACAACAGTGTGAATATGGGAAATTAAATTAGCTTATGTGGCCCATATATTTCCAAATATCGACAACAAAATAATGGTCTGGTGAATTCAGAGACTGCCTCTGTCACCAGAACTCCAGGACCCAGGGAGAAAGCATAGGCTGGTTTTGTCCTCCTTCAGCCATAGCTCAGGCCTCATTTTCCCATGTTTCTAACTCCTTTGCACAAACCACTGGCATTTCTGATGTCCTTCCAACCGTTGTTCTTGCCTTCACTGCATCCAATATGTAGTTGTCATGGGACTTTCCCTCATCACAGTGTATCCATGTGCATCCACCTCACTAAGCAGAGGACTCCTGGTCTGCCCCAGTGAATCCATCTGCTTTACAGTGTCTAAATGGAGGCTAGGATCTGCCACGCTGGTCCCTGTGGATTGCTAGTTCAGCCTTGCCTTTTTCTGTGAAGTGGGACACACGGAGCATTTCAGTTTTGAGTTTCCCAAGATTCTTTTGAGATGCAGCTTGTTAGCATCCTGCTGAGATACTGCTGTCTTGTTTGGTATAGATGTGTACCTTTATTGAGGGTCTTCAATGAGAGGTGCTCCAGCCCGTGGTAGAAGTAACTAGAGTGGTGGGGACTGTCAGGAGACATGGTCACTGACCCAGTTGCGGTTTCTCCACTGTGTGGCATATTGATGTTTTTGCAGTAACTCTTCTTATGCAAGCAGCAGCCTGCTCTTCAACCTGTGCCTAGAAAACTGCTCGTTGATGTAGTGAAGGGAAAACTCATGAAGGTTTGAAGGGCTAAGGCCAAATAAGCTTATATTCTGACAGCAAAGAAAGAAAGAACTTTAAATGAAATTGAGTCTGTTCCCTATATGTGGCTGTAATGACCTGAATGGAGATAAAGAACTTGGCCTTTAATTAACTGTGTCTTTCCCCTCCTCCATTTGCTTTCCTCTTTGTCTCTGGATTTCAGCCAGGACTAGAGCAAGGTAGATAAAAGTACTTGTTTAGGCAGCATTTCAAACCCAGCTTCACCGACCCATGAGATTAAGCTAGTTCAAACAATGTTGACCCTTCAAAATGTAAAGTACTGCTGTTGTCAACCATTAAATAGTTTGTGAGCACACAGGTTTCTCCAGGGGCATTACAAAGAAGAAAGGAATTTGTTTGGAAGCAGAAGCAAGGCTTTCAAAACAGGAAAGGGTTAAAGATACATAACACTGCAGTAACTGTCAGTTTTAACCTGTGGAAGGTTTGGGGAAAAACACTTCAGAAGTGACTTCAAAATTGTACAAGGAAGAGAAAGGATGTTTAGCATGAAATCCTCGTTTGCTGGGTATCAGCATTTGCTGTCTCTGTTCTACCCATCTCCCACATTAGGTGAAGAATCTGTGGTACTGCCATCCGTTATCTGGGTGATGGAGGTGCCCAATCAAACATTGCTCTAGTCAAAATTTAGAGGAGGAAACTTAAATAAAAGTTTTAATCTAAGATCATTACAAGCTGTGCTAGTATTGCTGAGTCTGGATACATGCACCAACCTCTGGCTTGTTGGATGCTTGCACATAGATACACAGCGAAGTCTTTACAGCTCGTGACCTCAGTGCAAGTTTGCCCTGAGCTATGAGTTGAGATAAAGCACAATTGAGTCAGTTCAAAGCCAAAGTGAATGACATCACTGCAGAGGATCTTATTTCCAGGCTGTAATTGTATAATTTTGTTTTCCAAGGTGAAATCTTTATCTTTAGAGAGAGTCCATCTAATTAATTAATTATTTGGGCTGGTGAAGATTCCAAAGTAAAAATGGCCAACTGTAGGAAGGGTGCAACTTTTTGGCAGCTACATAAGCACAGACATACAGCTTAATTTCAGAAAATGGGCAGTGTCCCATCAGTGCAAGTGGGAAAGCTAAGGATATTTGGATCTTTCAGGACAGATGATCACAGTATGTGTATATATATGTAGGCAGGAATCTGAAGTATGGGAACAGTCTGGAGCTTGTTAAACTTGGAGTAGGTTTTAAAGCAACTAAAATGTGCAGATTTGGCTTGCTGACTGTTAACAACATAGCATTTCACAACAAGAACTTGTTACAGAAATAAAAACTGTCTGGCTCTGGAACATAAAAGAATAAGAAATGTTTTTTCCTTAGGCTTTTCTGAGACCTAAATCCTGGTGGTAGAACAGACAGGGTGACCTGGTGTGGGTCCAGAGAATGAGTTTAAGCCTCATGTTGAGCACTGTCTCCACATGGCCGTTCAAGCAGGAGAGCTGAGCATGTTCCTGATGCTCGCTGTGTTGCTTCTTCTACTACCTGGTAGAGATGTTGATGTGCTTTGCCTACGCAATGCCAGAAGGACTTCTGTCTTTGGCAGAAGTCTATGATTGTCCCTCAGGAGCTGATGGGAGGTTGTGATTGAAAACTGAATTGAACCACCACATGTTTTAAAAAGTGAGGTGCCAAAAAATTTGATGTGGACAGATTGGTGTAGTTGCTGCAACATGGGCTGAGCATCTTGGAGAGCTCAGACTTTCAGTTTCCTGTTGGGTGGGCCTTTTGTCTTGTGAGTGCTTTGCACCTTTCCAAACAGCCATCGCAAATGCAGTTCTAACCCTAAAGGCTCAGCTGGAAGGACCAGCTTTTACCTATTGCTCTTCTGCCAAAAAGACCAGTTCTGAATAGTTTTGAGATGTTTGAGCACACTTGAGGAGTCTTAGATTAACTTCTCCCAGTTGCTGATGCCCAAAGGAATTGTTAGCAAACAGATGGGGGTGGTTTTGTCTTACAGTATAGGGAAGATATTTTCCTACTTCATACAAACTAGCGACTTCATACTTCATACAACATAGAGACTACCAAAACTGAACAGTAGTGGGAAAAGAACTACAGTAGCACCAAATGGCAGGGGGTACATTGTCTCCTGTACCAAGACGTTTATAGTAATAAGAGCTACTGTGAGAGAATATTGTTTTACTACAAGTCTAGTCTAGACAGTGACTTTTTTTAAATGCAAGCAGAATGCTGAAACAGGGAAGCCCTTTCAGTTTTGATAACACAGCTGTCATACTGTGAATTACAGTCTTGTGTGAGAGTATTGTTTATAATTCACAAAGCAAAACCAAAATTTGATTCTTGTCTTCTCCCACATACACTTTTATTTTACTGAAGGGCTGTGACTCTAAGAACTGACAGCAGGATTTTGAGGCTTTCAAATCCAAATTGAAATCCAGCCCTGCAGCCTGGAGTCATGGATAAAGGCACATGCAGAGTCTAATCCAGGTCCCCATGGTGTTATTTTCACATCGCAGACACTACTTTCTCTGTTAGCAGAGTGAACCAAATCATTAAACATCCAAGATGGGATTTAGGCAGAACTTGCCCACCTAAATCAGAAATGCAATAACTAGATTGCCTGCCTCAAACTGCAGGTGCCTCTGATTTTATCAGACATAAAGACTTCAAAATCCTCGGGTTTTTTTTTATTTTTTATTTTTTTTTTTTACCTTTAGCATAGTTATTTCTGGAATAAAAGTTACAAGTCCTCACCTCCCAGTCAAAATAAGAAAGTTAGCGTGAGAAGATAGCTTACGCAGCAAACAAATATGAAGTTTGAAATAGTTTGGATTATCTGGGATGTTAAATTAAATCTGAAGAGTTGGATTAGTGACTAGAACGCCAGTAAGACTGGAAAGGTTCATACTAATACCTTAATGATAGAATTCTGCCTTCACTTGTGCACCTAATATGCCCTCAATTTGGGCTTTTGTAAACTCACTATTTTTGTAAAACTCTGGTTAGATCAGACTGTCATTCCCAGCTTCCACTGCTTTTCCAGTTCAATGTTTTTCATCACCGTAAATTCTGAGATGTTTTATCAAGTCTAATTTTTATTTAGGCAAGTGATGAATCTTTCCCCTGCTCTGGGACCTTGCAGATTTATTTTGAAATTTCCATGCAGGAATAAATCCATATTATGGAAAAATCCACTCCCTTGAAAATGCGCTCGTTCATACATTTTAAAGTATTTAAAAGTAAGAGCCTCAGGCCAGATTCTGCAGTGCAGGAATCACTGTGAGTTCTGTTAGCTACGATTAAAAGCATTGTCTAATTTTGAAAAAGGAATCATCAGATATTAAACTGCTGCTGCAGTAGAACAGTCCTTTCTGCTCCGAGATGCATGCTCCAAGAGCTGGGTTTCTTAAAATTTTTGTTGTTTTCAGCAAAAGGAATTGGCCAAGCTGAAAACATTTCCTGTGTGGATGGTGGTCCATTTGTACATCCCAACCATTTCACTGATGAATAAGAGAACAGATCTTCAAGGAAGTTACTGATGAGTCAGAGGCTGCTGATTTACAAGTAACTGTGGGGTCCCCTGCCTGTTGCAGGAGGAGTTGTGCCTCAATTGAACAAGTCAGAAGTAAACACTTTATTGGCACAAACTGTTCTAGCAGGGAGGGCCAAGCAGCTGACACTGGTGAAGCAGACCCACAGAAATGTATGTTCTGGTAATGGTTTTGTGTGTTGTCTTTGTTGTAAACATGACACAAAGGTGTTGCACTGCCTGTATAATTGCAATTTACATGTAATTTTTAAGTGAACATAGCAGATCAAAGAAGCAGCAGTCTGGATATTTGGGATGTTATCCCAAAACTAGTACATAGTGTCCATTATTATAGTACAAAGATAGGTTAATAAATGATGCCACTGCAAAAATAGTCATTAATAATTATGCAAGTTAACACTTACACTGGTAAATCATACCACATTATATAGTAGCAAGATGTGAATTCCCAATTGTTATTAAAATTAATTGTTTTATAAGTTTGAAGTGTCTTTTAAATGGAGCTGATATTTCACCAGTTCATTGATTAGAAATATTTTACACAAAAATCTGTTCCTTGACAAATGCTACTATTACACTGGACTTTTACCAGCAGCACTGCTACTATTAAACTGGACATTTACCAGTGGATCAGATTCTGTTGGATCATTCCTGGACATCTTCCTTTCCTTTTGGAAGCAGTGCATAATCTTATTTCTATTATAATCTATAATCTGCTAATCTATTTTGTAGCCACTGTCAAAGGAAATGACTATCAGTGGAGCAAAGGGGGGATTTGGTTTAACCCTCTGCAAGCTGCAGATACTGTACCTCAGCGGAGTATCATTCGGCAGCATTGGCTGCCTACTTCTGTAGGCTTCAGAAGGGAGCGATGGTGACAGACTTGTCTGTAAAGCCTGAAGAAAGTTCAGATAGAAACCAGTAACCAATTTGCTTGCCTTTAGAACTGTAAGGTAGCCTCGTGCATTGTCTTCTAGCTTTCAGAGAGTTACACATGTACTGAGTGGTGACTGAGGACTTCACATTGGGCATTTGGCATGGTGAAACTGCTTGAGCTGTTAATATTCTATATTTTATGGACACTGCATAAAAAAATATCAGTTGACAAATGTAATTTTCTTTCTATTAGTATTAAATATACTCCTGGTTTGGAAGGCATTTGGCACTTCAGTTCCATTTTACTCTTGGAGGATCCTTAATTTTATTTCTCTTAAATTGAACCTGAATACAATTTGAAAAAGGAACTTGAGTGCACTAGGGCAGGGGAGTTACTAATTGGACTTTTCAGGGACATTTTTAAGTGATATCTGTAGCCCTTATTTCCACCAATAACTGAGCCACTGAAGTGATACAATGATACATGTACATACAATTCACGTGTACAATAATACAGTGAATATCAAACAAGAGGATTATTTTTATATAGATGCCCTACACTATCAGAAGTATCTGCTACATAGTCAACCAGCTGTTCCCTAAAACTCGGACACACAACTTGCAGTATGGTTTTCTTTGTAAAGTGAACTCTTTAAAGCCATTGAACTTACAAATCTGAAGTATACCTATTAAAGTCACACTCTTCATATAGTGCCTGAATGCCCAATAGGCATACCACTAATTTTTCAGAGATGAACACAAACCAGTGTCTTAGAAACTGCTGTTACTAACACATTAGGAAAATAATCAAAGTATTCCCAAGTCTTCCACAATCTGTGTTAGGAAATTCAGTCTGCAGTTGGCTGAAGCTAGTTTTGTAGCTGCCTTCCCTGAAGGTACTAATTTCAAGAAAGTTTCAGCTCTAAGATGTGAGGCTTGTCCAATCTTTTCTATTATCTGGAAGTTCCTGAGCTCTTTAGAAAGCCGCTAAAGATCTAAGAGGTAGTATCTTAATCATTCTGGTAGCACTGAATTTTACTCACATTTCATAGCCTACGCCTTTGATGGCACCACCCATTTGATTACCATTCATCCTGAAGAAGTACAGATCTGAACCTTAATTCAATCTGTATGTAGAACATTATACCAAGAAAATCTCATCTTTCTGTGGGATTAAATCTGCCATCTTATTAATCATTTGCTGATGAGAAACTGATCATCAGTGTAGGAGCTTAGACTTCTGAAATCAATTTCAGCTGTTTGAATTTCAGCCTCTATCATCCCTCCTTTGAAGGCCTATTTGCTGCAAGAGCTGAAAGATGGACAAGCTTTCAGAAGGCTTGTTGGTGATGTGCTGTGACTCCTGCAAAGGAGACAACATGACCACGTTGTGGAAAATGGCAAAAAGAGTCCAGGGTGCTGCTTTCCCCTCTGACACTGACCTGCTGGGAGATCCAAAGAGAGTCAGCTACCCTATCAACTACTTGGAGTTATCATATCTGAAACTGAGATACTTTTGCTCTTCTGTAAACTTTGGATTTGGGATTAGTGGATGTCAAGGACTGAAGATTACTGTTATTATTAGGCTCAAATGTGAACAGTAATTGCTATAGACTTGATCAGCTATGTCCTGTCCTACCACTCATTGAAGAGGAGGCTGCACTACCACACAGCAAGAAGGATAAAGCACCTACTGTGCCAGGACCCAAGAGGCAGAGCCTATGGCCATGCAGTCACTGCATGATAATGAAAGAAAGGAGGAAGCCTGAGGGGCTGGACAGGAACCCATTGTGCAAAACAGCACTATATCATGTCTTATTTCTTCTCTGTCAATGACAATACAGCTTCAGCAAAATCCTTACAAAACAGGATGTATCAGCAGATAAGGGATTTAACAGCCTGGAAGAGCAATCACTCTGTGTACTTACAGTGTCCATATAAGTGCCACTGCCACAGTACCTTAACATGCTCAACTCTACATGACTTCACAGCACCTCTTGGGGCATAGGTTTCATCCCAGGGTGCCTGAGGCTCAGTAAAGCAAGGACTAGTTTTTTAAGGGCTTTTATCATTTACAGATGTTAACTGAGCTCTCCAAACCATTTAACTACCTGCAAGCATTGTAAGCCATGGCCCTCTCCACCGTATTTTGGAGAGGACACATGCTTTCTATGTGCTTATTTACTAAGCACTTCCTTGATGTTGATATGAGGTAAGCAGTGAGTGGCAGTGAGGGAGGACGCAGGGAGGATGAGGCCAGTTTTCTATTCATGTATTTGCTCCTTGGCAGTCACTTCTTCATGAGATGCCCTCTGCAGCTGCACTGCCCCATGCAGAGGCCTGTCTCCCTGAAATATCTTGCAGCTGGTGATGAGCCCATCTTCTGCCCTGAAACAGCCTGAAAGTAAGCCATCTTGACTGGGAGAGATAACTGTCTAGAAGGCTTATTTCATATTGTGGTCGATCTGGGAGGTGATACTGGTTATGTGATTGAGAAGGAAAGCAATGTGGGAAAATGCATCTCCTGTCCCCAGTGAGTTCCAGTTTGGAAGTGACCCTTTACTTCTTTCACTGGTCCCTAGTTTGTCTGATGTCAAATGCCTCAGGCCCAACACTGTTAGTCTGCAAGCAAAGGTGGCCCTTTTGCCAAGAAACTTGAAGAAGTCTCCACGTATTTGATTCATGGCATCAAACCTCCTCCTGCCTGTGTTGAAGTTCCTCATGCCTGCCCTGAGCTGTGTGGGGCTCAGCAGGCAAGGTGCTCACCTCAGCAGATGCCAAAGCAGAAGCTTCTGATTTTTAACAGAAGGAAGCTAGGGCCTCACACAGCGGGGCAGCCAACTGGCTCTTCACAGGAGCAGCCACAGGACAAGCATACCTGGGGTATGCTGGCAGGGGATGGGCTGCAGTATTCGCAAGTACTTGCAGTCTGCAGGACTAACTGAAGCCTATTACAGGTGTTAAGTTCATCCTTAAAATGTGTTGAGAGTTCACTCACCTCTGTGTATCATACTCATTTTTAGATCCTCTCTAGGAAATCTGTGGCAGCCAAAGCAGGTTGAGGGAGGGATGTGTATAGATATCTGTATGTCTGTGTATGTGCATTGTGTTTGTGCTTGCTGAATACTGATAGAAATATGCTAATATGCTTTCAGGTTCAGAGTGTTGAAATGGCAAAAGCAGACTTAGCGTGAAGGTTCAGGATGCTCTTTCAATGCCATAATGTGATGAGGTCCCGTGGCTTGCTGGGGCAATCAGGTGATCCTCATCACTGATCTTTCCCTGCTGAAGAATAGCAACTGCTCTGTGAGCACGTCACTTGCCACCAGAGAGCCAGACTGTGTGTTTGTGCAATGAAGTGGATGGTACTATGCTGGCACATCTCTGAGCCTCTCAGTAGTGCTTCTGTTCAAAAGAACTGAGAATTGCTGTCCTCACGTCAGTGCTGTGCTGCTGTTGTTCTAGGATTGGAGGACTGAGACTTCTGTCCCTGTCCATGGGAAGGAGAAAGGCAGGCTGGGGGTGAAGATCTTTCTAGAAACACCCAACAAGCAATGGGGAGAGCTGAGGTTGGAGCCCATGTCCTGAGAGGAATTTCTCTCTTCTATTCATGGTGACATTCGGCCTAAATAGAGAGGTTAAAGTCTGTATTCTAAAACTCAGAAGATTAAACTTAAGGTTGTATATCTACATACCCAACTTGAAGCATTTGGCTTTCTGAGTGCTCAGAACCTCTGGAAATCAGGCCACCTTCTAAAACGAATTCAAGCATACTAATTTAACAGCAAATTTTCAGACCAGAGGCACCAGACACCCACTGATCTGATCCATGACTCCCTTGTTTTGGAAAGCATGCTGCAGGTACGGCAGGGTTCGCCCGAGTGATGGCTGTCACATGGCGGGAGTGCATAGGACTATCTGGGGTTGTTCCTAGGACTATCTCGGTACTGCCCAGCCTGGCTCTGATCCAGGTTGCAGAGAGCAAGGAAATCTGAGGGTGCCCACGAGGCTCTCCAGAGTGACGGTGTTGCTGCAGGGAAGAGGCTGCCTTGCAAGGCACAGGCTTCAGTTCTCATTGTCTCGGGACAGAAACTGACAGGGTGTGATTTAATTGGACTAAAACCAATTCAGTCCTTTTTGCTGAGGGAGAATCAGATGGTGAGGGAGAACCAGTGTCTCAACGGGAGACTGCTGTTTAGAAAAACGTGACAAAGTCAGATCAGCGGGCCGTGGCTGACGTGAGTGTCCATTGTAAAGATAAATGCCAGAGCCCTGTGTTAACACAGAAGCTAGCTATGATGTAATCTCCTTAAAAGCCTTTTTTCCACAAGGTCTTTAAATGATCATGCTTTAGAAAACAAACTCTCCCTCTGTGTTTGCTAACCCTACTCTCCTCCAAAAGACCTTGGCAGCTGAATCCATATTTCACTCCTATTTACAGGGTCATACCTCAGTTCTGGCAGATCCGATCAGCTTCACCAACAACCTAACTGCATTAAGGCTGGCAGATCTGGCCATCAGCTTGTCAATCTTTTGGAGCAGACTTTCCCTTCCTACCATTTTTGATAGTCTTTTGACTGCTCTCCTGTATGCATCATTTTCCTTCCATAACCATGTAGGACTCTGAAATGTCAGTTTCATCTGCAGCCTTGAAAAACTGATACAAGTTACCCACAAGCTTAGCATCAGCCCTTCCTGGGCACCTTATGGTATTCCACCTCATTTCTGTCCATAGGTCTTGACCCCACATAGCTCCTGGGCCCTGCATCAGTGTGCCAGCTTGGGACAGAGATCTGGCACCTGCCTAGGAAGTCAACAGGGGAGTTTGCTGCTGATACCCCTGTAATGTAGTTAATGACCACATCCAGTGTTTACATCTACTCCCAAGGAGGAGGCAACATGATACAGAGGGTAGGACTGGCCAGGAGTCAAAAGACATTTTGTTTCCTGGCTTTTTCACTGAGCTTTGCACCAGCTGCTTCCTTGCAGTGTGCTTCACTGATGCCTGTGCGACCAGTACTTTCATCTGCTATTATTTTTATTTTGGTCCTAATGATATATTCAGTTTCTAAGGGACTCCCAAATCTGCCAGGGAAAAGCAGCTGCATGAGACCTACAGACAGCACAGCAACATGTATAATCCACTGCAAAACCCAAACCTGAATGCATGTGGGTTCAGTTAACCTCTAATGCTAAGATCATAAGCACCACACTTAAAAATCCCCACCCAGCTCCTCTCTTTTTCACTGGCTGTATCCAGGCTCAGTTTTTTTCAGTGGCAGTTCCAGTGTAGTTTCTTGCTGTGAGCCATGCACTCCTGTATCGCCAATGACCTTCAGAAAACTCCTGCAGAGCTGCCCCTTTCCTCCACCTCCTGCAAACTCCAGTCTCCAAAACTAAGCACAAAACTGAGCATGTTTCTTGTTTCAGAAGGGAAGTATTTCTAGAAAGGGGGAGAAAACTCAGGAGATCAGGGAACCAAGAGCGTAGAATAACAGCATCTATAGTGTAAAAGCTGTGGGGGAGGGAATTTCTCCAGCATCATCCCACACGTTTTTATTATAGCAGAAGTTCCTGCTATCTAGTGATTGCAGTATCGTCCTTAAAAGTGTCGTAGGAACATATGCACAGAGCAGCTGCATGATACAAACTTGTCTGCAACATACTGCGATAAACAGAAGTATCATCTGCTGCAGGAATAGCTGATTTCCACCAGTATTATTTAACCTAGCTACTCCAGAGAGGCAGTAACAGGGCAGGCTTTATGCTGAGCACAGCACTATTGCCTGGTAGTAGTTGTTTACCCAATTAACTCATGGCACTATGGAAGTGACCCTATATTTACAAGCAACAGAAAGGACACAGATCTATAAGGAAGTAAAAACAAATGAAAGAAAATCCAACATAGGTGGTTTGTTTTTTTTTCTGAATGACAATTTGCCCCCAAATTAGGTGTTTTTTATTTTCTTTAAGCCAGTCTGTTGCACATTGTGTGCAGTTACAGCCCAGGGTGGTGGAATAGGATATTGCTGCTTTAAAAGCATTTCTTTGGTCTTTCATCACTGGGTAGCATCTTCCTCCTGTGCCTGTTCTCTGTGTAGGATCACAAGGAACAGGTCCAGCAGAGGAGCTTTCTGGGTCACTACTCTTTGGAGACTGTGAAAAACCAAATTCTTTCCATTGTGTTCGAATTTAGTGGAGATGAACGTGCCCAAGTGCACTTCAGCTGTTATTTAAGCTGTCATTCATTGCTGCTTTATATTCCTGCTGCATTGACCCAGCCCCTTGATTTAATGATGGCTGTTAATAGATCTGACTTTCTGTAGTGCCCATCATGCACCTTTTCCCCGTGCTGACTCTCTAAGTAGCAGCATCTCTATCACTTTGGGCAGAACAGCCCTGGGAAGCCACAGTGCAGTAGGAATCTCATATTTTATTGTCTTTGCTGGATTTAATTCACACAACACTGTTTTAGTGTTTGGAGTTCCCCTTTAAAGTTTGCTCCGTTTCTGCTTCTCAGGCGGAAGCAAGGGCAAAGCAGCACCAGGGCTGGGCCACATCCCAACCATTGTGCTCAGAAACTGCCAGAGCACTGGACATTTAAACATCATAAAATCATAGGGGACCATTATTGCAGCTGCCACTGGGAGAGAGGAAGTCTGCCCAAAGCCCTCTGGCCAGCAGTTAGATGGGTTTGGGTTATGACCGTGGCTTATTGTGGGGCAAAGAAGTTTTCCCATTGCAGTTGTGGCCAAATCCAGTTTATCTTCCTTTAGGATTTAACTTACAGTGTGTAAATGCAGCTGGCAGTGGAACCTGTGCCACCACCAGCTCATGTGATTGAGGCTAGATCTGCTCAGACTCCTGCTGTCTTGGATTTACCATAGCTGAAATCTGAGAATGCCTCTACCTTGCCCTCCTTGAGTCTGCTCATAGTCTTTGTTCTGCATTTGCCATGCAGTCTGGAGATGGTGCAGAGGAGGATTATGGCCTCTTGCAGGCTGTTTTCAAGGCTGTGGCCAGCCAGCTGGGGAGGGGGTTGACCCAGCTCCCAAGGCTCCTGTTGATACCAGCATAGCCTTTGGCACTTGATGTGATGTGCTCCTGCATCTCCCCTTCAGCAATTCAGGTGTGGCCTGGTGTGTTGTCTGCAGGCAAAAACTGTGAAGGGAGGCTGATGAGATGATTTTTGGACCTGCCAGAGAGACAGCCAAGTGCGTCCATTCATATTTTATAGCTCCTATATCTTCAAAATGAATCATTTCAGACACATACAGAGGTGTTCCAAATGTGAATATTTGCTCTTATGTGTTCATCTGGTGCAAGGAATCTCAAGTGCAGGGAAGAAGGAGAAGGAAAAAATTAGCTGGTAGAGTTTCTCGCATTCTCTCACCAGCACTTACTAATTAATCCTGTGGAGCCACTCAGAATGCAAGCACGTTTAAAAAGCTGTTGGCAGCAGTTTCACTTATATGGATACATGTGTACACCCCTTTGTGTACACCCTATATATGCATATGTTAAATATATATCTATCATATACATATCACTTCTACATATATATGTCTGTTTATACACATACATATGTTCAACACCTTGCTGTGTTCAAGGCCAGGTTGGACAGAGCCTTGGGTTGCATGGTTTAGTGGGAGGTGTCCCTGCCCATGGCAGGGGGGTTGGAAGTGGATGATCTTAAGGTCCTTTCCAGCCCTAATTATTCCAGATTCTATGTATGTGTATGTATATATGTATGCATACATATGGTGTTTATATATATACATATATATACACACAAACACCAGGGAGTTCCTCTGACAGCATGCAGAAACCTGATGTGGTTAGACAAGTCTCTTCATCTGTCAGTGGAAAGTGGCAGTCCTTCCTTCTGTAAGCCAGAGTCCTTCCGATCACCAGCCTGAGCATTGCCTTCTGTGGGTAGCTGTGGATGCAATGTGAACATGAACTCAGGTTTCCTCTGGCCAACACAACATCCCAGGGCCTGTGTGTTGGGGCAAGTGTGAGGCTGGGGAGAGTGGAGGAGATGCTGCATGGCATACATGTATGCATGGCTTTCTGCTCTGGGAGGGGCACCAAGGCCCGCCATCTCCTGATCAGCCTCTTGTCCCCCATCCTCACAGGAAATTTTGCCCTCAGATCCAATGAATGGATATGGTTCAAGGGGAAGTCATACTTTGCCTATTCTTGAAATGTCTTTTAGAGTAACAGCTGAAGATCTATATTTGTATCAGGGTCTACCAGTACCACAAACTCCATTAGAAAGTTCTTTTGAAGGATTTGTTTTTCCCATGCTGGCTACCTCTCACTGTTAGCTGCCTTGGGTACACAACTGTTAGCTGCCTTGAGTACACACAGCACGTTCCTACCACATAGATCATACAAACACATCTGTAGTGGTTCCTATGTGGCAGGGTACTGCAGAGGACACACTTGAGCTGACACTAACTTGCAGATCTCTCCACATCACTCTGGGTTAGATAACAAAACCTGCATCCAGAGAGCCCACAGCCTCCAGGGCTCTGGGGATTGAGCTCCTGACCTTCATCAAAATTTGGAGCAGTGCTTATGAGCATCATCGTGCAGATGCTGGGACAAGGTTCTCAGTTGGTTCTGGTCTCACAGCTGGGTGCACTTCTACTAGTTTACATCACTTGAGCTCTTGGTCCTTTTTTATTAGCTGCCTAGAGCTTCACTCTGACGTACAATTAAGTTAGTCAGCATTAAGTTAATCAGCACTCACTTTGGGGTGAATGTGCGCTGCTGGAAGGAGTGAAGGTCCCTAGCATTAAAGTAGACAAGAGACCTCAGGCTCAGCACTGAAATCAGCTTTCTCAAAAAAGATGTGGGCACGTAAGGGAGGCTCTCCTTGTTTCTCGTCTTTTACACAACACAATGCTTATAAAAGTGTCCAAGCCTTGGTCTTTGTGTGTGGGTGTAACTGTTCTTCTGTAGGGTTTCCCCTCCCAGAACCCAAGTTATATTTCAGATTAATCGGGGCATTCACTGGACTCCTCTATTCCACAGGGGTCTGGACACCTTGCTGTGAAGAGACCCAAATTGCAACAGATTGAATGTTCCTCTCCATGTTTAACTGGAGTGTCCTGGAAGTCTTTCCATATACCTTGACATCTGAAATCACATCTAAACCTCTTCACATTTTCTGTACTTGTTCCTGCATCCCAGTGCCATAATGGCTATAGGAACTAGTGGATTCTCTCTGTCTTTCAAATAGAGATGCCTACGTGCAAATTATGCAAATGTATCAAAATAATAAAGCAAATAAGAGGAGACTAGAACCCTGCCTTAGCCAGCAGATCAACAGGTCTCTGTGACGTACATAGAGGTTGGTAGAAGCCTGCATCTCCAGTTCTTTTTAAGTTCCAACCAAGACTGATAAAACACTTGAGGCCCTTGGAGTATGAGCCTGCCTTTAAATAAAATCCAGTCTTGCTTCCTAGCATGATAATTAAAAGTGCATGGCTGATTCAGACAGCCGTGCAATAGCAAGAGGAGTGCTGCAGGCATAGACATGGCAGGGTTTAGCCTGTTGTTGAGTATACAGTATTAAAAAAAGGCAGATATCTTATAAAGATGATTACGCCAGCACCGTTGACCTTTCTGCAAGAACAGGAATAAAAGCAGGAGGGGAAACAATAATCAGTTTTGATTTATCTCAAAAGTGCTCTTCCTTTTTTAGGCATGAAGCTATTGCTGCTGTAGAAAGGTGAGGGAGGTCGCTGTCACTCTTCTATGTCACGTCAGTGCACACTCACCAGCTGCTTGGAGCTGAGCCTGTGAGTGGATTGACACACTCAGACCTCAACCAGAGACACCTCCCCTGGGACTGCACATGGGAGCATGGGTCACTGCCTCCCTTAGATATTTTCTGGCTCAGCCCTGTGTTTGGTTTGTGTTTTGTTTTGCTTTGCTTTGTTGGGCTGGTGGATGAGTGAAAGCTGGTGGGAAGGCATGCCCTGATGCAGACTCCCTGGCTCAGCACCGCTGCTGAGGACTACACAGAGGCACCAACTGATCCCAGAGTAGCCCCCATGATGGAGCACTTACTTTCTCCTGACAGACTTGGTGTTACTTTCTAATGGCCCAGCATTCCCATGCAGAGCAATTAGCCTACAACCCATACCACAATGGAAAGTAATAACCCTGACCAAATTAATGTTAGGAGTACTAGATTTCCAAAATCTGAGCTTTAGAAAGTACAGCCATGACTACTAAATATAACCTGAGGGAATATCCAAGGATTCCAGTTCCTGTTTCTATATTCTGTTGCAGGCAGTACAAGTATGTGTGCTTTTATAACATACACAAAGTAATTTAGTGCTTAATCCAGAAAATTAAAATGGCTTTGTGGTTGGTTTTTGGTTTGGGAAGCTCAGGACAATTTTGAGTGTGACCCACTCTGAGATTTGCTAAAAAGAAATCAGAGGTTTCTTTGTAATTTTATGTAATTTTATGAGAACCTCCTTTCTGCTCTATTATTGTGCCAGGGCATTGAGGGAAACCCTCTGTAGCTGAGCTAATCTTTCCTGGTATGCACATTTCTGGCTGGAGCCATGTGTGTACAGATACCTGCTAACATTAGAACTGGAGCTGTGTCTTTATGCTGAGCCTTCAAAACAAATCTAATCAAAGAAAGCAACCATGTAAGATTTTTGTGGTGCTGAAATAGCCTGCAGGATGCCTTTGCTCTAAAAGTACGTTTTCATTAATTTTTTTTTTATTAACTTGGATCCAGCCACCTGCTGTAGGTCTGAAATGGGTCTGTTTATTCATTGTATTTATTTAGGCCTGGTGCTTTTGGGAATAGCAGAAGGTGCTGGCCCTCTAAGAGTAAACCTAACCAACTGTCGTACTTCATACATTTTAAGGCCAGGAGAAAGAAGGCATGGTGCTCGTGCAGACCTTCCAAAGACAGAGAATTTTCTGACTTACATAATTCTTACTCTGTGTCCAATCTCTTTAGCTGAATTTAGACTTACTTATTTTAGGAAAAATGATCAGTCTACCTTAAACTATTTTTTTTTCAGTTAAATACCAGAGCTGATACACTACTGTAATGGATAGTTACCCTTAATGATAATAATTACCTGTTTCTAATCTATTCACCTTTCCTGAGTCATTTACAAACTCTACTAGTACCCAACACCCTATTCTGGGGGGAGGAAGTCACTCTTAAAAAAAACACATTGTCTCAGCAATGACTTCCCATTTATAGGAGTTTGAGACATACCAGTTGTCAGACTTTAACTCAGTTTCCGTGTGCTACACTGCATAGCTCTATAGTTTCATAAATCCAACATCATGTGGAATTAAGTTGAATATCATACCAAAGACTAAAGTTATCACACCAGCACCAGTACATCTATTTAGCAAACCAGTAATCTCCTCAGAAAATATCTACTTAGTTTGACAAGATGTTTTTTCCTAAACCTATGCTGCTTAGCATCAACTATTTATTACAATATTTTATTAATTGAGACATATTTTAACTTGTGCAGCTGTTTGTGATGTGTATAACTAGAAGTTCAGAATATAGGATATATTTTGCTCTATTTAATTCTCTTCTCTGCTTAACTGAACATGTAGATTTAGACATTTCCATTGAATGATTCATTATGCAACTTCATTTAAGGTGACCCAAATTCTCCTAGAGTTTATGTGATTGCACACACTGCAGTAGGGGTCTCTTCTGCCTCTGCAACACACTGATACTGCTCATGGCATTGTCTGTTGCTCACCATCCTTTAGGAAATGTGTCCCCCTCAAAGCACAGGAGAAGGAATACAGCCCTGAAGGAAAATATTTTAATCAAGTGCCGCCAGTATTCCTTCCAATGCAAAATATCGTTTGTATGAGTGGTACTTACATAGACATTTCCTACATATTAGACATACAATTCAAAGACAATGTAATGAGCAAGAAGCTTGTCAACTGTAGTCCTCTAAAAGCAATTAATAAATGTAATAAAATTCCTGTTCTTTTAAAATAGATTCCCCCTTCCTCGCTCCAAGGTTACAATGATCGCAGCTGCAATACTGATGGGTAGGCACTGCTGTGGCTCCCAGTAAAGCTCCCCTAATGGGGTTTGAAAGCCTGCCCTTATCAGCATAACACGCTTCTCTAAAACTAAATCCGATGCAGCAAGAGATAGCTAATGCAGAGGGAGAGGATATTTTCTATGTGTAGCAGAGCTGAGCACCAGGTTGTGGACAACACTGACACAGAGAATTTGGTCATCTGAGGGCCATGACAACTAGAACCAACCAGAGGAGTTGATTGCTTAGGAAAAAATTTACATCTTAAAGGTGAAATATTTGCATGTCTGTATCTGTCTGTGGCCCTGACTTAGTGCTATTGCATGAGTGACTGAAGCGTATCTGATTATACACTATTCATTTGGGAGAACTCATGTATTTTTCCACACTCTTTTTACAGCTCCCAAATCTACCTTTTGTCCCACTGAAGAAACATGGTGGCCAGGCCTGGTTATTATCATTGCAGTATGCTGCGCCACGCTAGTGTTCCTCTTTGTAGTTGTCATCATTTGCTACAAAGCCATAAAAAGGTAAGACTCCAGATGCTTTTACTGTGCTTAGGGCAGTGCAACCCCACAAAGCTTGATCCAAGGCTTGGCTGACACCTTGTTTTGTTTAAAGACATCCTAAAGGCAAAATGCGTCCTGTAGTCAATGTGTGTTTTCATTGTAAAGTCACTTTATGTACCATATCCTGCCTGTTTAAATGGTGAAGTTCAATGCACAGTCATGTCTATGAGGAGGAGAAAAACTAGAAATGCGATACAGCCACAATGTTCAGATTAATAATAATTTCCCCAAAGCCAAATTGCTGAAGGTTGCTGCAGAATGTCAATAGCTTTGGCTTGGCCAAGTGTAGAGGTAGAAAACACTGTCTTACCACTTCTGGAAGTATTCAGAATTTACATGTGAGGTTTTTGGCTCAGGCCCATCACTGATTGTAGTATTTCAAATTGATGCAAGTTCTTTTAACTCAAACTCTAGGGTAATTTATATTGGTTTTCATTTGGAGGCTCTACTTCCAGTTTCTTCTTGCTTCTGAATTCTCATCTAGAGAATCAAATGTAAAAGCTGTCTCTTTTAGTGTAAAAGCCAATGTAAAGCCTATGTACAGCATGTTGCTGTAGTAAGCATTTCAGCTCACTGTCGTTGTAATAGATGAGCTTGCATAGGCCTCCAGCAGTTAGAAAGTATTGTCTTCAGTTACATAGAAAAATGGGAGTGGGAATAATTTTTTCATCTAATAATATTTCGTATTTCTGGTGGAAGAAGTCAAAACTTTTAACATTTCTGTATGAATACTCCAACTGCAAGTCCAAAGTGTCAGTTTAGAGAAGAAAGTAACTTGGGAATTGTATCCTGGATGGAGGGAGTTTCTTTCCTCCTCTATTGGTTTCAGTGTGGCTCTGACAACACCCTACAGTCATGGCTTCATGGTGTCACTGTTTCATACAGTAGGTGTCTTGCACAGGAGCTGCTAGTACAGCCGGGTGACCCAGCTGCAGTAGAGAATGCAGCATGCAATCCATAACTCTCCTGAGATACTGCAGTGACAAATGAATTGCAGCTTGGACTAAAGTTTTTTTTCAACTTTGTGATTTTTGAGTGATACTAAAAAAAAAAAAAAAGGAAAAGAAATGAAAAAATGAAAATATCTTTCATGGAAAATGTTATCTGCATGAAAAAAACTGCAAGATTTTTGGTGAGCCTCAGTGGGGATATCACAGTGATGGAGCATTGCACATGCTTTGTAGTTGTCTGAAAAATTTATGCAGGATTTGGAGGATAATGTATCCAAGAGCATAAAAAAGGAAAACTTCAAATGAGAAGACAGAAGTCTGTATTTGATTTCTTGTTAAATTTACATAAGTATCTTTGCTGTTCTAGTTTAGCTAAAATGAATGCTTATTAGTTTTAAGGATTTGGAAAGCTTTCAATCTACTGACAGCACTTGTAAAAAATCATTTATGGAGGACTGCAGTTGGAGTCCAATTAGATTGGTATCACACTGCAAAGTCTCTTACTTGTAGTTCCTACATTGTACAGCCTACCATTGGCTGCTCATAAGGGATTGGTCCAGTTCCATGTGTAATTCTATTAGTTTCAAAACCAGTTATTGCGCTTACCTTCCTACTGCCAAATTGTGAATGATTTCTGCCAAGGCTGCAAAATATACCTATGGGAGCAGAAATTCTTCAGGGCAGTTTGTGCCTAGTGAAGAATTGCTTGTCAAATCTGGTGCTGGTATATGGGAGGAATTGAAAAGAAATGTAAACAGCAAGTTTAGAGCTGCCTTGAAAAGGCTTTGGGAGTTCACATAACAGTCTTATGCTTTGTGTTGGTGAAGAATAATACTGATACTTGATGAAGATACCCATTGTTTGTCAACAGTCTGAATATCAGCATACAAATCAGCTGCTTAAACAGGCATTAGGTATACAGAAGAGTGAAAATTCCTCAGATATACTTATTGTTGACATTCACACTGCTGACAAATGCTAAGCTAAAAGCTGCTCAGACATGGGATGGACAGCTATAAAAGAAAATCTTATTAATTATATTTTTACAGGGCAACTAGAGCATTCCTTTTCATCAATGAGTCCTTCCTGAAACAGCTCTGCTAAAAGGATGCCCTGAAGTTCCTAGCAGCATTCCCCAGTAGTTCAGGGTCCTTGATCTACTGTAAAAGATATCTTTTGATAAATGCTAGGAAATAAGGTAAGATGCTTCACAAGAGAAGCATCTCTGCCTTCAACGCAGAGTATTGTTACATATTGTTGAGCTAGTGTGAGAAGTCCTTCACTCTGCTTATTTACTGGGAGGCAGTGGCGGCTAGAGAAAGAGTAAGGGGGTTAATTTGGGTGATGCTGAAGCCAAGGGTCCCTCCAGTGTATTCCCAGCCTCTGGTTCCATGCTCTGCCCTGTCCTTTTCCACACCCGTATTCCCACCAGCTGGCCTCTTCAGTCATCCTCTCAGCCCTTGTTCCTGTGCATCTCCTGGAAGTGGCACCTCTGTCATTGCAGCATCTCTGATGGATCTGTCTTCTCCCCCCACTGAAGAGATGCTGAAGACTGAAGTAACCGCAGTCACCTGGTTGTAGGGTGTAGCAAGAGTTAAACGTTTTAGTAGGAAAATACAGGCAGAGATTTATTTGCACAGAGCTTGGATCTGTTGTATTAATCCCTCACTTTCATAAGAATCAAATTTCAAGTAGAAAGAAAAAGAAAAATCCTATTGTGCTCAAGTTAAAATCTCATTTACTGGTTTCAAAGGGCAAGACCCAATCAAACTCTCTCATGTCTGCTTTTCTGTAGCTGGAAGAGAGGGAGTGACTGGCCTTGAAGTATCGTAACTCCACTGTATTTTTATTCAGTCTGTATAAAAAATGTTTCTTGTGGGTTGTTTGTTTTCTCTCGTAAAAACTAAAACTTCAGCAGATCTCTGATTTTAGGCAGATCAGTGCTTCTTTGTATAAAATGACTACCAGAGCCAAGCAAGCACACTGCTACCTCTATCTCTGCATCTCCCCTGGAAATACTGATGTTCTCCCAATAGTAAGTGGTCGTAAGAAATGCTGAATTCCATTCCAGTGGATGGACTTGACCTCTCTGATCCCTGAGGGAACTAATACCATAATGTGCCAATCATCTTTAATCCTCAGGGAACTACTAGACAGGTTAAACTATTGGGAAGATATATATGGGGTGATTCTTCAAAGGCTTTTAAAGCAGTCTCTAAATTTCCTGTGTGTGATGCTAGCATCTGCAGTGCTGGACACTGTATGACTGGCATACCAGGTACAGGTGTGCTGCTGCATAGATCAAGCACCAGAAGAGATAGGATGTGATGCTGTGTTGTGCTGCAGCATGGTTACACACATCATGATAGCATCCTCAGTCTGGCAGTGGAGAAACAGCTATTTTCTCTGGTCTTGGTGACAGAGAAGTATTTCCTTTTTTAAAAAATGTAAATTTTCTCCTAAGAAACTTTTCCATGGCACATTAGAAAAAAAAATTAAGGGTTGGCACTTAGCATAGGCAGTAATTGCAGTCTGACATCTGTAGATTTCTAGAACAGCCTTAATCACTGGCTAAGGCTGAGGTCCGCTGTAAGCAGAGGAACTTTTGTGCTCATTTCATGGTTAAGGAAAGTGATCTCACAACCAGTGATTTCAGTAATACATAGGAGGAGCAGATGAAAAACAGCTTCAAAATCTGGAATACCTCCAGGTAGTTCTCTTCCATGTCTCTCTGTGTAAAATCCTGCCATTCTTTCTCTTTCCCTGGAAGACTGTCACCAAAAAGTAAAAGCAGGATGTCCAAGGACAGTTCATAAACTAACACAGAAG
Source organism: Pezoporus wallicus (assembly GCF_028554395.1). Lineage (NCBI taxonomy): Eukaryota > Metazoa > Chordata > Aves > Psittaciformes > Psittacidae > Pezoporus > Pezoporus wallicus. Next base: position 4,072,587 of record NW_026638957.1, on the reverse strand, counting down.
AAAGCTGGATCATTTCAGTATTACATGGTTTGTGGGCTTGGGCAAGTGCACCGTGAATGCCAGCAGCTTTAACAAATACTCATCTGGTATAAATCAGTGTGGACTCACAAACAGTCAGTGGAGATCAGTTTCTTTAATCAGCTCTGGGATGGCTGTTTTTTAAGGGATTTTTTTAACATCTCCAAGTACCTGAAGAATAATAATAGTAATAGTAATGAGTAAGACAGTAAGGCTGGAGGGGAGTGGGAAGTAAACACAGTAAAGAGGATTAACAAGAGTTGTTTGGTAAATAAGCAACTGACATTGGGGGTAGAGGGACCTGAAGTGTATAATCCTATTTCTGCAGTTCATGGTTTGTTAGTGTCTATGTGAAGAATAAGATAGTTACATAAAAGAGAAAAATAAATCCCTGGCTCCCTGTATAAATTAAGATACTAGAGCCATCTCTGAAACCTCTAAGGGGGAAAGCAAAACTGACCCTCCTGGTCTCCATGCCAGCTGATGCTCCAGCTATGCAACATGGCAAGACGTGTTTCTGATGGTTTTCCAGCATGTGGAAAACATGTATTTAATATTTTCAGAACATCCACACAGTCTGAGATGATTCATGAGCAGCCCATTGTGCCTAAGGATGTGACTCCTTGGCTCTGATGGAATTTAGGTAGGATGTATTCCTCCGCTCTCAGATGTACCACAGGGTTTGCTGACAGTCCTCTTGCTAAGTCAGCAGAAAAACCAGGCTGTGGGAGTGAGGCTGTGGTGAGCGGACACACTCATGGTGCTCAAAAGAAAGAAGAAGAAGGTATGTGGGGGCAGATCTTTGCATCTTTAGTGCAATTTGTTGACCTCAAACTAGTTCAGCTCTGCAAAAGGGGTCGACCCCTGAGAAGTGCCATTTAAAAGGGCATACAGTCTTCATCAGGAAGACATAAGAATGTCACTGAAGGCAGTTGAAATACGAACTTCAAAATAGTGGAAAATCTAAGGAAAAGACCGCCATACTGTATACTGGTTATTTTTTCCACAACTGGAAAAAATATACTGGTAAAAATATACTGGAAAAAATATACTGGTTATTTTTATCAGCAACAGGATCAGCATCTACCACTGAGCATCACTATCCAGGTCTTCAGTCACCTCTAACCAAAGCCCAACATCCCCTTGGGTTGCTTAACCTCTATGCTTAGTCATCTCCCAGTGGTGAATCCTTGGACTACAGATGATCTACTAATGACAATTTAAATACTCTGAGCGATCTTTCTGCAAAAGATCCCATTTTTTAATCAAGAAATGAGTTCATGGAAGCACTGAATGGTTGAGGTTGGAAGGGACAACTTGAGATCCTCTAGCCCAAACCTGTACTTTAACAGTCAGCTACAGCAGGTTGCCCAGGTCAGTGTCCACCTGGGTTTTGAATATCTCCACAGATGGAGAGTCCACAACCTCTCTGAGTTCTTGTTAGTTTTATTGTGTTCTTTCAAACTATCACTATTTATTAAACTAAATGTAGCCTTGCTTGATGGAAACTGTCTGCTAGTACAAGGAAAATCAGTTGTTCTTCCAAACAGTATTGAAGTCTGGGTGTTGGTTATGCAACAGTTTCCAGGGTAGTATACATGAGACAAACCTCAATTTTAAGTAAAATAGCAGAAATATTGCTGCTGCTAACTAGCATGCTCACTTCGCAGATCAATGGCTGAGGAGTAAAGTGGATAAAACAGCCTTTCATTTGGAGAGATAGCTGAGCCAACTCACATGGGTGGTGCTGTGCAGCAGTTTGCTTTCCTGTTGCCTGTGCAGTACATGTTGGTCAGATAAGCAAGAGGATCTGCTCTTCAGTGCTGTCAGTCTGGGATTTTTATAATTAATACATGTTTGCATAACTATTATAGTGAGGGATTTCTCTCTCTCTTTTAAGTTATACCAAGATGTTTCTCATAACTGGGAATACGGGAAGCCTTCGGAAGGCTGTAGTCTTTAGCATAAAACAAGTGGTCCAAGTGTTTCACAGAGTCCTCTCCTGTGGGTCATTTTGCACTTGTTCACTCCTGATTTGTGGTATATTGACAAAGATGCCAACGGAACTCTGCAGAGCATTATGGTCTATCCTGCGATCAATTAACTTTTCACTGTGACCAGAAACAAACTTCCCACTTTTCTCTTCTGTGCTGCAGATGAGGGTACCAGATTGAATGGGCAGAAGTCTTGCAGTAGATTCAAGTATTATACAGTCACTGCCTCCATGCAACTCTAATAGCTATGGGTGGGTTTTACAGGCTCATGCCAGAATATAATGCTCAGGCTGGTCTAATTGTATTGGTTGAAATATTCCTGTTTTACTCCAGCACAAATTGAAGATACAAGTGGATACTGGAGCTTTGAAACGTACCAAAGAGTTGCCAGGTGTACCATGAGTTTATTATTACAGTTTTTCTTGAAGCCATAACTTCTGAAGAAATCTGAATAAATCTGAGATCAGGGTTCTCTTCGCCAACTAGTCTAAAAACTGACTTCACACTCAAGGCTCTTACATACCCAAGGTCCTACAAGGCAAAAAAAAATAGAAAAGGTTTCTTAGAAATCCATTGAATTCTTAACCTAATCATAGTTTTTACAAGCTGACACAAGAGCATTTGTGGCTGACCCTGCTGGTGAAAAGCCACAGCTGTGGCTGAGATGTACCCAGCACAATGTTTAGGGAAATTTAAAGAAAGTTATTGGCTTGTATCTGGGATATTTGAGCTTAGGACCGTGTTTGTTACAGCCTGCAAGAGCCCAGCAGCACCCTGGGATGCCTGGGGCAATCCTTTTTATGACTCAGAGGAAAATGTACCCATGGTAGTAGGGTGGCGGATCCATTACTCCATTACTCTGTATCACTCAGAAATTCCCTCTATACAACGAGAATCCCATGGGAACCTGCTGGGTGCTTTTATTGTATCCTTTTGCTTTCCACAAAATATTTGCAGTGCATCTGGAGTCAAAGCAGTAAAGCCTGATTTCTCCAGTGGCTGAACAACTGCATCTTCCAGTGGGGTTAGTGGACACAGTGGATTTGCAGGAGGTCTAAAACCCTAAAAGGTAGAACAAGAAAGCCAGGAAAGTATGGGAAAGCCCCAGAAGTTCCTATGTGCCCCACACTGCCCCAGGCAGGCTCTGCCCAATCTCATTTTGATCTTCCTCAGGGTTACAAGAAACCAAACCCGCCTGTGGAGCAGCTAAGCACCAGTCAGTCCCCTATCCATCACACGCATTCAGCCACCTTCAAGATGACTGGGACTGTTCAGCGCACCTCTCAGCCCTGTGTCCATGCCCCATTGCTCCCCAGTCTCTGTCCTTTCTTCTTTTCTGCAGAGGTTTATTTCCTGCATCACCCCCACGTTGCCCTGAATTTGACCGTGCAGAAGATACCCCTCCCCACTGGACCTTTCAGCATGCTTCTGGCCAGCAGCCCTGGGTTGGCCCTGCCCTTGGCTCTTCTAATTCATGGCTTCTACCAATTTTGACTTTGATGCCTGGCTCTAACGCAAAGTGCGGTGTGCAGAGACCCAAGGGAAAGGCAGAGCTCAGGGAACAGCAGGAGCTGCGCTCAGACATGCTTCCTTCTGTCAGCCAGAGGTAATGAGGCATCTGCCCATGGCAGTGTTATTTCCCACTGTAATCTGTGTGCATAGTTTCACACCTTTGTATAATTAGTCACAACAAGGTGTGCAAACAAGATCTCGGCATTTCCATGCCCTCAGGTGTTGATAAAGAAAGGCTCAGGGAAGCTTGTCCTCACTAGCTGGTTTCATGGGTCTCCACTGCTGTGAAGGGAGGTCAAATCATACACACCGCTGCCTTGCTGTGCTGTTTGCTGCCATGCAGCCACACTGCCTGGGGAGTGAAAGGATGCGGACAGGGTCCCTCTTTGCAGTGCTTTGATGCTCCTCTAGTGCACATAGATCACTTGCAGCCACTCTCCAGCCCATTGCAGCTGTGCTGCCACCACTTGTGAGGCTGCGTGGTCTGATTTCTGCTCCTTCTGTCCTTCCTTCTCTGCACCCCCCATACTTATTGCTGACTATTCATCATGCTTTGGGGTTGCTAAGCAGCACACAGCTCCCTGCTCAGGAGAGCCTTATGTGGAAGGCGAGACATGTAGTAGGTCCACATGGTCCTGCTCTGCCACATGCTTAGCTCACTCTGACTCTTGTGTCCCGTCTGTCAGCAGGCTCGTGGCCACTCCCTACAGTATGGCTGGGCTGGAGAATGATGCTCTGGTTTGTCTGTCTTGGAGAGTTGTTGGCAAAATGTCCATGTCAGTGCTTGTGGAGACAGGCATCATGACATCCATTCCTTAAACTAGTGCCAGGTAATGGAGTGAAGCACTAATAGGGTCTGATGTGTAGGATCTGATCCTAGCTGTGTGCAGGGAACTGTGTGAAAACAGGGTCATTCCTTATTCTGGCCTTTAAAAAGAGGCTATACAAGGAGGCAGAGAAATGGTGCCACCTTTGGTGTCTGCTTCTAGAGGCAGTAGCATGAAACCTTATGAAAGACGTTAACACACCCAAGCAGGGGGAACTGCAGGCTAACCTGGTTCTTCCCTTCAGTTGCTCTGAGCCCTGAGAAGCAAGCTGAACTGAAGTCCCTCCTCAGAAATTGTGCAGTCACAATTGTCTAAAGCCAATTGCTCCCAAAATCACTCCCCAAAAGCCAATTGGTCTCTAAAGCCAAACAGCCCTAAACTGCACAAAACCAAGTCTTTGTGTAGACATCAAGGTATTTGACGGACTTGCTGAGTGCTCTGCCTCTGCATGGATTTGCCCCATTTGCACACCTAGAGCACGGGAAATCTGTGACCACCCTATGCTGTCCACTTAAAGTGAGTTTGCATTTATCTTGTAAAGAGCAGGGTCTGGCTCTGCAGACTCTTCTTTGTGAGTGAAGTCAGAAGCTTGGAAATTAGTGGTCTTGCTGTAGTAGGTGGCAGAGACAGATTGCCTCAAATGCAAAGTGAGCTAGATTGTTGCAAAGAACAGTTCATTTTACAGGTTTTTATTTTCTTCTCAGCTCTTTACATTTGTTTGTGTTGCAGACACTTCTATTAAAGACGTTTCTATGCCAGAATATCTGCAGAAATGTTGGTTCATCTGCACAGAAGTTAATCATAACTATGTAAATAATTTTGTGAAATTCTGTTTAAATGATTCTGTGAAACAGCAGTAGCCTTGTTCTGCAGGGATCAAGTCTGTCATTCAGGTTGTTGCCTATGTTAGCGAGGGAAGAAATAGCAAGGTAGTTATCTACATTCAGCAAAAATCTGGGCACCAAGTAGCACAGATCAGCTTTGTTTGGGGGATGGAAAAGTCCATTGCCTAAAATGGCAATATCTACAGTCACTTGGCTGGTGAGAGGCATACTGTCCGAGACAGCAAGAGAGCAATGAAGAGCAGCCCTTGCTCATCTCCTCTCCCTGCCCCTTATTATTCCAACCCCACATTTTCCAGCACTATTGCTCATCCTGACCTTGAGCACAGGACATCAACAGCCAGCCAATTTATAGGCATGGTATTCCTGCGCCTTTTCCCACCTCTACTTTCCCATGCAATATTAATACATTTTTCGCAAGGACAACTTCTAATTGGGAACCCAGGTAAATAGTCTTTTACTGGCCTCACTGTAGCTGAGCAGAAGCAGGTAGGTAGTTATCATGTCTTGTTCAATGTATATGTTTAGATGTGTTGTCTATATAAAAAAAGCAAGGTATTGATCAGGATTGATACAGATGGGCCCTTGAAAGCCGTGTTTCTCCAGATTTCCTAATACATGTTTGTCAAGCACTTTGAGTAGTGATAGGTGTTGTTCGGTCTGTTTCAGAAGGACTAGAGAATTTTAAGAGAAAGGTCTCTGGGCTTCCACTGGTAGTTTTGTATTTCTGAGTGGGACATAAGCAGAGGAGTGTTTGTTGCCTTCATGCCAGCACCTGTGAGAATGTACATGTCTCACTTTTGCGTGTGTCACACGTGTGCAGAAACGAAATCTCAGACTTGCATAGTCATTCAGCTTGTGGCACAAAAGCCCAGGGATTGTGCACAGTCCAGTTTGGGGGCAGCCTTAAATTGCTGTCCAGCATTACACAGTCTCCATGACTTTGATTTAGTCAGATGCATAATGCCAGTAATACATCCAGTCTGCTCTTGTGTGGAAGATGTTCACAGAGGGGCTCCAGGAAATGGTATTTTCTTCCCACTTCTGATCTGCACAAAATGGCGGGGGGGGGGGGGAAGCAGGAGAGTGTACTGCTTTCATTATCAGCAGTTACCCATTCCCAGCCACCATCCAGACCCAGTTGCCATAGAAGAGCAACGCACCCTGTGTCCAGCTCTGACCATAGGTATTTCCTTGATCGCTGAGAATCAATCCCAGGGAAACTGAGGCTGCACCTGAAAAGATTTCTCCTGTTACACTGGTTGTTTAAGTTCCCTGAAGCAGTTGATATTCCATCTTTGATATTTCAGGATGGCAGCCGAGACATCTGAGTAACATGGAGCTGGAGCAAGGCTCTTGAGTTACCCTGTCTATCCCCGGTATTGTGGGCGCTGTGGCATTTGGTCCTTTCCGTAAACATATCAGTGTCCTTCTTGAAGCTGTATAGTTTTCCCGCTCTCCTTTTCCCTCTTCCAGCAGTCTCTGTTCAAACTGTTATTCTTCTGAGAGTAAAAGAAACTTTTCTGCATCTCCAGCCTAAATTTAGCTATGGGTTCTTCCTATTTCTTCCTTTCAAATGCCCTTTCTGGAGTTCCTGAGATCAATCCCATCCCCTCTTTCTTTTCATTATACTGGGTTTTTCAAGTTTGCTTATTGTCTTCTACAAGAAATAAGGACAGAAATTTGAGCTGTCTACTATTTGTAAATTATAGATGTGCAACAGAGTTACATATAATCTCTGTTATCTGGGTGCTACACATATACTGAGAAACCCAGGCTGTTTCTGCATTGCTCACTTAGCATGAGCTGAGCTCCGTGAGCACACCTTAGCTGCCTACACTGCTCTGTGGCAGGACAGGCCTTTGAGGAGCAGGAGTGTGCCCAGCTCACCCCCAAAGGGCACTGCCAGTGCACAGGCATGGCCACCCTCCAGACATGTTTTGGCTTTGTTCAAAGCAGGGTGCCTTCATTCCATGAATGTAATGTCTTTTTTTTTCCATTTAGAGGCTTTTTGCCAGGCTGGAAGGCTGGTAACATAAGCTCATTTTTTACATTTGGCCCATTCATTTTTTTCCTTTTGTCATAAAAACATATTGACAGTGTATTCCGTGCTGAGAACGCCCAACAGATAATGGCAGCTGTAATATCCCTTCAGTCAATAAAACCTTTTAAAGCTCATTATAGGGAATGCAAAGAATCAGTTGTAATGTGAGGGGTCACTAAAAGTACTTTTATCAATTATGAGAGTTAATAGACCAGTATCCTAATAATAAAGCTACTTCTCTTCCTTAAGGTTGTTTCTGTGTAGGGGCGTAATTCTGAAGTCAGGTTAATTGAAGACTTAATAGGAAATGTAATTGTATCACCTTAGTCTCTCAGGACAGGTCTTCCTCTGTAATATCAAAACAAATCCTCCAGCAAAGTCTGTGGAATTACTCTGACTTTGCACTGCTGACAATAAATGAAGACTAAACCCCACTTCTTAAATTTCTCAGCAACCTACTGCAGTCTGAACAGGCCAGATCCTCCCTTCAGATAGACATCATTCAAAGGGGGAAGTTAGAATGTGACTCTCTTTCCATGACACCGAAAAGTCTCTCCAGAGAAATGTCCTTCTTTAACATGGGTCCCATATGTGTGGGCCATAGCACCAGACTGTCCAGCCCAGGTTAGTCATTAGGCAAGGCTTGTTGTGGGCAGCTGCATAAAATCTTATGGCTGTGTCCCAGAAGGCAATTGTTGTTAGTGCACTGAGCTCCTCTAGCAGGGGTCCTGTTCACAAACCAGTCTTAGAAAGTAAGTTTGCTTCTCCCATCAGATGCTGTCACAGGAACTGATTCAACTCTGAAGGCTGGTGGCCGGCATGAATCAAACAGATGTTTGATGAACGTCCCCAGTACTGAGATGCAAACAGCCTCCATTCACATTCTCTATGTTCTTATAAACATTCAGGTTATTCAGAGAGATGGTCTAGTTATGGAATAACATTACAAAATTCATTCTTCCATTCCTTCCCTGTATCTGCTAACTCAGGATGTTTTTGAAGTGTTGACTGTAGCCCACATATCATCTCTTCTGGTCTTCCAGCAGTGAAGTCTAGCCAAGAACTCTAAACATAGCTCCCATAGGTACTGCTAGCATCAAAGCTTAGGGGACGAAGCTGAGTGAAAATAGACTTACAGATACTTATCCTGTTTCTTGGGCAACTTTTGTAACCCATGAAGATGCTGCTGCAGCTGGATCTCTACTGGTATGTAACTAGCTTAGATATTTCTGCTGTGTGCTGGAGGCACATCAAGACAGACCAATCCAATGAAGCTAAGCAGCGTGTTGCATGAGACCCACATTTATAGAAAATAAACATGTCCAGTGAAGACAGGCTGAGAGAGTTGGGGTTGTTCAGCCTGGAGAAGAGAAGGCTCCAGGAGACCTTATACTAGCCTTTCACTACCCAAAAGGTAGTACCCAAAGGGGTCTACAAGAAAGCTGTAGAGAGACTTTTTACAAGGACATGTAGAGATAGGCTAATGGGTAATGGCTTTAAACTGGAAGAGGGTAGATTTAGATTAGATGTAAGGAAAATATGCTTCACTATGAGGGTGATGAGGCACTGGAAGAGTTCGCCCCAAAATGTTGTGGCTGCCCCATCCCTGGAAATGTGCAAGGCCAGGTTGGATGGGGCTTTGAGCAACCTGGTTTAGTGGAAAGTATCCCTGCCTGTGGCAGTGGGGATGGAACTAGATGATCTTTAAGGTCCCTTCCAACCCAAACTGTGCTATGATTCTATGAAAATTATTAATTTTTATGTGTTAATAGCTAATGAAATATTCATGATATGGAGAAGAGCTTTGAAGTCATTGCACATACAAGCAATACATCTTCAGCTCTCTTATTTTCTGATTTGCTTCTTCCCTTCTGCCACTTTGCCCCAGGGGGTCAGCAGACACACATGTGACCTAGCCCATGCCACCACTGATGCAGGGGGGGCAGGCAAGCTGCAATGATGCTCGATGGTCTTATTCTCCTCAAAGCTTCAATAAGCCTATAAGTAACAAGGCATAATAAAGTCCTGTTTAAATGAAAAGTCTGGTCATCTTTTGTTTGAATATATATAGAGATTTGAAATATAGAGAGATTTTCTGAAGTGTGTGCAAGTGAGACATGAGGTGAAACCCTCCCCTAGTACTCTTATCAGACCTTACAGACAGGTCTACACCAAATTTACACCAGTAGCCAAAGCTGGCAGGGAGAGTTTCGTGAAATATACAGAGTTTTGTTACTAGACATGATAAAGGGTCAAAACCTCTGTTTCCTCTTGGAAGTTTTCTAAAGACAGTACATATAAATTATATTTGAAAGTGCATCGTTACATTCACCTTTACGCAGGACTCTGCAGAGAACCGGTACAAGCCAATATGAATTTCTTTTATATATAAGATTTATAATGTGATCAGAACCTCATTTGAAATTTAAGTTTGACATGTGAAATACGCTATTAAATGGTGGTTTAATGCTTTCTTGATTTTAGGACTCATGCAAATTAATGCATGCATGGTGGAGAGGTCATTATGGACTCTGACGCATGATTTCAAGCATGTACTAAGCTGTACAGAGTTGCATGTTCCTTTCATTAACAGATGTTTGGCATGAAGAGAGCACCAATTTGTTTGCTAAACATCAAAGCACAGTGTGTAGCAAATCATACTGTAAAGCAATGCAAAGCACTTGTTAGCAAACAAGTTTCACCTGCCACCAAGTAAGTATGTCAGATATGAATAGTTCCCTACTCATTCCTTCATTAATTTGAAACATCCCTTTTACGAGTGAGGAGCAAACCTGGAATGGAAATGCATAAATACATGGCTATAGCACTTCATCTGAAAGGGGGCTTGGCGTATTGCATATAGGAAGGTGATGCATAATCTAACTCATCAGGCAGAAAATGGGATAAAAGCTTTCCCCTTGGTGTGTAAGAAGAAAACTTACATGTTTGGATATCAACAGTCAATGAAATTTGAGGTAAAAAAGAGTTAGTGACACACAGAGCTAATGGTACAAAAAAGAGCTACTGCCCTAATGTAAAAGGGCAGTTGAAAAATCACAGCAGGCCAAAATGATTTTGCATTTTTAAATACATAAGTCAATTTTAATCACTGTGACACGTGCATACAAGTCTCCCAAGCCATGCTTCCAAAGTGTGTTAGTGCCCCTGGTGTAGTAGCACCAGCAATCTCTGCCAATGTCTGCAGATAGGTCTTACCATCTTAGGAGAGTCTACAGACTGCCTGTGTCTGTGCTGGAAGACCAGCCTGGGGAAGGGAAAGAGCAAATGGCAGGTCTTGGGGAAGAGAAGCTGAAACAAAAAAGGGGGAGGAAAGGAAAAAAGATTTTCAGGAGAAAAGAAAGTTGATCTTGGAATCAGTTCTAGAAAAAAGGAAAAAGATAAAAATGAGAGGAAGACATTTTTAACATGAAGAAAGAAGAGGGAAGCTAGACAGGGAAAGAAAATGGAACTGAAAAGAGTAAGAGAAGTATTGCCATCAGATTCTCCATGCCTCTTGTCAGAGTTGCGGCAGGGTGGATGAGTGCTTTACAATGTCACGAAAGACAGGCACAGGACCTTGTGACAGATACAGACTGGCACAGCATGTTAATGGCTGAAAAACGGTTCAACAAACCCTTAGTCTCAACAACTCTTAGTCCCCCTTCCTTTCATCTCCATTCTCTAACAGCTGGAATCGTGGCTAATATTAACAAACCTTAACTCTTACTAGCTGAAAAGACACATATGTATCACAATCCTGTAACTCTCCATAAATCTTTCATTAATACTTTGCTGAAATTAAATACCATTAACCATTTTTTATTAATTGTTGTTTTCTTAAACTGTCAAGAAGAATAGCACAGACTGACTGTTGTATTACATTTATCTATAATTTTTGCTCTCAGAAGTTCCTTAAACTCAAGGCACTAATGTCTGCAATATCTGTGTGGAAAGCATAAAGCTTTTTCCTCCTTCTATGTTTAAAGCTTCAGCTTTAAATAAAGGTCTTTTGAGAAGTCATGGAGAAACACCTACATGATGTAACATGGTCTTTCAGGAAAATTTTGCTCAGGTCTCCCTTGTCAGAGTCACGTTAAAATCACAAATAAGACAATTTTGCTCCATGGTGCGCAGATGCATGTTAGTTTTCTGTACTTGCTGGCCATTCCCTGAACTGTCTCACAATTAGCGTCAGTGGTTACCAAATGATTACCAGTGGCCACCAAACAAAATTAAAAAGGTGGTTGGTACTGGGGGCTGGTAACTTGCTTTCAATCTGTATTGACAAAGAAGATGTTTATCTCTGTCCTTTCTTCTCCCCACAACCCTGCCTATACATCACCGAACCTGGGATCACCCAAGGAAACCAATGAGAAAAGAAGAGAACGGGACCAGTCAGGCCGAATATGCAATGACCTCATCTCAAAACAACAAAACAGTTGATAACAATGCAGTTGTATAATCCCCAAAACCCCACAGGAGGTGGTAAACTTTCAAAGCACACACTCGGGAGTACGCAAGGTGGGTGAAATAAGGCAAAGAATGGAGTTCTGTGGCCAAGGTCTTCATTTCAGAAATAGCGCACGCAGCAGTGATTCAGAAGAGTAAAGCAGGCTGCTCTACAGGCTTGCTGCTTCTCCAAAAGGAGGATAAACTTGCCCACCCAGGCTGCCTGGAGAAAAGGCCTCACAAAGGCATAAGCATTGCATGCTGCATCTCGTGAAAGCTGTGTCACGATGCCTCACGCTTCTTCTTCTCTTCCCCCCACTTTTAAGTGTGAATTCAGTGTCCAAAAAAAGCTGCTGAGGTAGGATCTTTTGAAGAGAACATGGTCTGCCAGAGTGACAGCAGCTTATTATAAATGGGTCTGAGGGCCAAGGGTGTGAGGTGTCACCTACATGCTTCTCCAGCCTGTGCAGTTCTGTATGCTTATAATTCATTCTTATCATTCTTATTATTTCATTATTAAAAGAGAACAAAGGTTACTGTAAAGCCACTGAGCAACCAAAAATTGCATGAACTTGTGACTTACCCCAGGAAATTGATCCGCGGTGTGCTGACTATGCAATTTCCATGGCTGAAGACTTTGCAGGCAAAAGAAATCAAAATGTAAGATTTTAGCAGTTAGCATTGCTGTGGAAAGAGAGATGTTATTAAGTGGTGCTTTGAATGTTATTACTTCATAATCATCCTCTATTTTTGCATCACATATTTTAATCTTTAAAAAAGTTTTCCTTTGTGAAGTTCTACATGTTTCTCTGTGTTTGCATCATGCTGATTCCCCAGGGGAACACCTACAGGAAAGTTGTTTACATCTTGACATGAGCATTTGGGCAGGATTATGTTGAAAGGACTAGCAGTGCTTTCAAGTCCTCTTCATCCACTGATTAGTGTTGTTTCCTGAAAGTGTTGAGTCTCCTGAACTGACCCACTGAGGACATTGTAGTTCTGCCTTGGAGGACCACTTCTGAGGGTCTGATAAGCTGTTTGTGCCCATTTTAACTCAATCTCTGAGTCCCCTGGGCAGAGACTGCTGTTGTGCCAAATTCAGTTTAACAGCTTAGTGTTCTACTTTCCATGATGTGGATTGCAGACTACTTAAAGAAAGCTGAATCCACCCAAATTCATTTCACATAAGATCTCAGGTTAGACTCAGTAAATAACCCTTAAGATAAAGGCAGTGAGACTAGCCAAGATGCTGGTCTTTCCACGCCTCCTGAAAACTTTCCTTTTTTTCCACCTCCATGTCTATGTCTCCATTTACCTCTGTGCTGAAAGTAGTGATGCAGTGAAAGACAGATTTCCACCCTGGCTTCTTGTCTGGATATTAAGCTTTGATACCACTCAGTCTCCATGTCTGTGAGTAACTCCCAGGCAGGCACCCAACCAGTCTCACTGCAGGATGTGGCTGTGCCCTGGCTGCCACATCCCTCAATACTGAAACACACCGATACTTTCAGTTTTATATAAGGATGTGCCTGAACTGCAGAAACCAGACCTTGATTTTGAACGCATTCCTGTCTGTGGTTGGTCTGTTGCCGGGAGTAGGGCTTGACCTGATGGTAGAGGAAGATGATGTTCTGCAGACCTTCCCCAGTATAGCTCTAGGATGTTCAAATCAGCAGTTTCAGCTCAGGCCCATCTGTAGTTTTCTATTACCTTTTGAACAATAGGGTGTATGTAAATATAAGTATCATTTCAATGATAAAATGAAATGCTGCTATATACTGCTGTTGAGGAATATATGGAGTTATTAAGTTAGCTTTTTAGTCTGTCATCACTATGTAAAAGTTTAGCTATATAAAATTATTTTTTAAAGATTAGACTTTCTTGAGAAGTGAATGAAATTACAAAAGTGAAAGGGAATAAGTAACCCTTTGCCCAAGAGTATGATCATTCCCTGCCATACTCACGTTGTGTGCTTGCACAAGACACAGTGATATGTTCTTAGATCCCAAGTGGGATTAAAATGACAGAATTTACACTAGTAAAGTGTATCCCAAATGTTAATTGCCTAAAGCACTAAGTCCCTAAATACTATAACAAAAATATCACAAGTATATTTCAGGAATATATTTTAATCTATAACATTTATTTTGGTGTAGTTACTTACATTTGCCTTTCTGTTTTTTACTGCAGTTGTTTCTGCCTAAACATGGCATAGTTTGAGACTGGTTGCATGTTTAGCTGAGAGTATAAAGTATGAGTGCAGTTGAGTTCAGCATGATACGCTCAGGATTAGCACTTTCTCCTAAAGGTTGTTGATTTTAATTATTTCCTAATACAGCTTTAAAGGCATGTTCTGTAAGGCCAAAATCACAAAAGGGATTTGTAGGTCATTATGTCTATCAAAATGTGTCTGTTTTTGCAAGAGACAGTCTAAAGAGATGATCACGGACACTGTCTGATTTTGAGTTTTGTCAATGGCAAAATGTTCTCTCTAGAGAAAACCCTGGAGCATGACATAACACAAAAAAACCCACCCCAGGTCCCATGAGGTTTTCCTCAGGAGAACATAAACAGTAAAAACTCCACGGAGAGCAGGGAGGCAGAGCATTTCAAGGAGCAGCACATGAGGACTAGGATTTATTTTCAGCTCTGCCACTGATCAGCTGTTTACTAGCAAGTAGTTTTGCCTCCCTGTGCCTCAATTTACCCATCCGTATAATCAAGATAAGATAAAAATACCAGCTCTGTGGCAGTATTTTGAGAAATAAAGATGTAGCTTATTTGCATAGGCAGATACACACTATCCTTATATCCAACCTGCTATTAAATAAATGTATTTGGGTACATAATCACCATAATATTTCTTAAACAAACATTGTCCAGTGTGCTTTTATAATCCATTGGCCACAGAAGAGCAGCAGTAGACAGGCTGAAAGCTGCTACTCTGCTTGTCCAGAGCTTTTGCTTTCAACACTGACACAGCTGCATGGCAAATCTTGCACAGGGTAGTGGGGTTTTTTTTGCCTTTAGATTCCTGCCCAAGTACAGTTGACTACATTGCACCAAAATGTACGGTGATCTACAGAAAGTCACTTGGAAAAGCATACTGGAAGCAAATGCAAGTCCTCAGAAAAGAGGGGCTAGAACAGCAGTGTCACTGAGGAATGATTTCTAAAGTTTGCTGGTATGGTTTCAGGTCATGTTTGACTCTCTACAGACTACTTGCAAAGGTCTTCTAAAAGAGGCTTCTGTGCTTCTTTACTGAGCTATAATTAAATGCAAAGGGAAAGGAACAGGCTTGATGGATAAGGGCTTCACTAAGCAGTGACCCTGCATGTGGGGAACTGGCAATCGAAGATGCAGCTTTACAAGTATTTTGAGTTTCTTTTTAGCCACCAGAATATCAGGGGTGGAAAGGTCCTGCATAGCTCCATTCACAGAATAGCCAGATCCCCAGCAGATGCAAAGGTGGCCAGTTTCTATGCAGAAGCTAACTGATCTGCTCTGACCACTTCCAGACAGACTCAACACACTGCTGTGTTCAGTCTGAGGGTGAGCATCAACTCAATTTCTTCTCAAGGATCACCACTAACAGGCACACACAGGGAATGCACTTTAAGGGCCTAAGCTGCAAAGTGTTGAGTTTTTTCAGCCCTTAGCAACGCCGAGAAGGTAGAGCTGAAGCTCCAGCCCTGCCACCCTACCTAGCTCAGACCCGATACAGCGGTGTGCCCAGGAAAGTATCTGTACCTTGGATAGATGATGCGAAAACAGACAAGGAAAGAGGAAAGATCTATTAAGTATAAGATATAAATATATTGATATGTATCTATACAGAGACCTAATTGTCCAGTCTTGCATGCCATATGGTCACAGCATGTGAAGCGAGTGTGGGCCTCCTGCTTCAACCAGGTCATGACCATAGATGCTGCCAAACAATGGAGAATCAGGCCTATGGTAGATATGTATTTACAATACTCCCTGCACCTGTACAAACAGAAATATGTAATTCTAAACTGCAAAATATTGTGTTTAAATCAGTGCATGAATGTAAATATTCTAAGATCTGCCTTCTTAACTGTGTACCACATGTACAGATGAAAATGAATATTGTTTATAGGAAATCTGTATCAGTGGTTAAATGACTAAAGAGAAAAAAAATATCAGAATTAATGTTGTCATGTTTCTCAAACAAGCCATTAATGTATATTTAGTATTTAAGGATATTGCTCAATAAGTATGTTCCGTACCAAAAACTGTGTTGCATATACAGATTGTGCAGTACCCTATTTTAAAAAGGCACCACAATTAATTTTTATTTTAAATAAAAATGTACTTGTAAAAAGTTTCTTGTGTCCTGTTGGTTATGATGTTGAGATCAGTCTGCACATTGAAGAGAAATGTTGAAGGGAAGAATGGCTTCAGGGTCTTTTACTGCCCAAATTAATTCTGCTTCCTGAAATACTTTCTGTTCTGGTTTTGGAGAAGCTTGTAGCTCCTGCTCAAACCTGTGTCTGGCTGGGGTTTGGTTCTGTCTGGCCTAATCCTGCAGTTTTAGTCCCAGATATGTGCACTGCTGGTGCTTCATAAGTGAAGGAAGTGCACTCGTATATTCCTGCAGCTCCCCAGAGCTCAAGAAACCCCTTATTTTTATGCCAAAAGTGCTGTAAGTTTCCCTAACAACATACTCTGCTTTTAGACTGATTGATCTTTTACATTATACTCTGTACCATGCTTTATTTTGGTACAAGAGATAATGTGCACCATTTCTAACTCCCTGTGTGGACTTCACCCTCACCTTTCCACACAGTAAGAAAAGCAAATTATAGACCAGTCTTTAAGGAGATCAACACTGACTTGCAGTGATTAAACCTGGATCCTTTGGTGGTTCTTCTCCTCTTCACCACTCGCAGTTTTATGCCTTTACCAGAGAGAGGTGAAAAGCACAGTCTGTGTGAGGTCCTCTGAAGCCAAGGAGCCATCACAACATGAATCCTCCTTCCCAGCAGAACTCTTCCTTCCCCATCCATAGAAGAAGCCTAAAGTAACTCCCCAGGGTGCACCAGGTGCCTAAGTGAGGTCAGCTCAGCTGGAGAGGGAGGGTATTGTTTTAAACGGGGAGGCAGCTTGGTTTTCTTTAATTCTTGTGACCACTGAGAAAGAAAATGCCTCTGGAAGGCACTGCCCCCTGCTTTAGGCATCAAAGTTGCCAGGTCAACATCTGTACCTCCAGACAGCATTACTTTGAAGAAGACTGCTATAACTGGGAAGAGACCGCTGGGAAACCAGTCTGCAGGAAAAGGTAGGGCACAGCCCCAGTGAAATTCAGGTGAGGTTCCACAAGTCCTACTGACGGTGAAGATATCAGCCCAGAATTCAGTGCCATTTGTCTGAGATCTCATCATGCTTTTGTCATTGTCACAGGAATCAATAATGCATGTTAAAATACGACCCAAGTGCTGGTGCTCTTCAGCAGGCAATGGGAGTATTATGTGCAAACCTGATTAGTCCAGAGCACAGCAGAAGAGCTCCAAACCTAAAACCAGGGTTGTGTCTTGAGCATAGCTGAAAACACTGCTAAATAATATGAGTCACAGCATCTTGCCATGCTGAAGAGCCTGGTGTTGCTTGGTGTGCTCTTCCTCCATTGCACAATCACTGGGAACCAACATTATGATACGAAGACAGAAATTCGATTACTGATGTTTAGTATTATTTGGAGAGGGAGCAAGAGATTTGTAATGAGAGATGCAGTGTATTCTGTGTTTTTGGTAATACACAATCATTATCGAGTTAATTTCACTGATTTCATCTGGACACATGTATTGCGAAGCTCTACATCATTTTAATAGATGTCCAGTAAAATTAATTTCAAATTACAGCTTTCTCCATTTCTGAAAGATGCTCCAATTTGGGTATGCTTGCTTCATGCAGATGTAATCTTTGCCCCCAGAGCAAACAGATGGTTGAAAAAATCCACAACTGATGTTTTAGTAGGTATTAATCTTCCCTTGCTAAAGTGTTAATAGATACTTCTTTTCTATCAAAAATATCCCTTCAGAGCTGATCTTCCATTTAACAAGGATTTTATTTAAGCCATTTCCTTAATGTTCTTTTGTAACTCTTAAACCATTTTGTAACTGTTATGTCTTAAACCACAGAAACAATTGTCTAATTGCAAACTAACAGAGAAGTTGCCCTTGAAAGTCGCCTGAATATAATTCATTTTTTGAGTATTCAGGAAAACGTACTGTGAATAATAATACCAAGATTCCTGGCAAGTTCTGAACTTGTTTTGTTTTGGTTCTCATTAAAACAAAAGTACTCACTGCCACATTTAAACACTTGTCCTCCTGCACCTGTCTTGCACCGTGGCACAGTTTGGTATATCCATAGGGGTTAACAATTCCCTGATTTGACTGAGCATTTGAACAGTGCCTGTGCCTTGCCACTGTCCTCCCAGTCCAGCCCGTCCCAGTGTGAGCAACCATGCAGTGCTGCAAGCCCTGACAAGGGCTCTTTACCTGTGGCTAACATGGAGTATATGGGATGTCCTGGCAGCCACAGAGGGAGGCAGCAATTCCTGCATGAAGCATGCAGCCCCTGAAGGGGAATTTTCTGGGGAGAGGGAGGGATGTGGCAGCTGCTGGGCACAGGATGCAGCACGAACACCCACTTTGTGATGCTGCTCCAGTCAGTCACTGAATAAGTTCAGGGATAGCAGCAAAACGGCTGAGGATGGGGGTAAGTGGTCAAACCCCCTTTATCACATATTATGAAATTCCATAAAATATTATGCCCATGAAAGAGCCATTATTGCAGTGAGCAGAGTTTCTGACCAGCTTCCAGTGCTGCAGGGGAGGGGGCTGGATGTGCAAATGTTACACACGCAGACCAAGCTTTGCCTCCCTTAACAACTTGAAAACAAAATCCTACGGGCTTTAATTTCTACCTCACTGTATAAATGGCAAGGCTTTAAGAAGCTGATTTTATCATAACTGCTGGCTAGATACATCAAATCTTTCTGGCTTGTTGGTTTCCTTAATCTGTGAGCTGTCATGAAAAACCCCAGTTAAATAGTATTTATATATATCTGCCTGAAAGTGTTTTATATTATATATCACTGTGCCTGAAAAAGAAAGACGGTCTCTTTGTAAATAGCAGCTGGCTGTTTTGCTTCCCTATGAGTTGATATAAATTTCATGAACTTGTTTTCTTGCCGCACAAAAAGAACTTGGAGTCAGAACATGAATAAATTTCCCTTTAAGCTCAGCATTGCTTCCCCCTGCACATACAAACAGAAATGCTTTCAGTATTTAAGGTTTCATTTAACACAGCCATAGTCGGAAGCAGAAAATATAAAGAAAAGCAGCAGTATGGCAGACACATCCCAGTGAGCAAGCCTGTGAGCCAGAGACAGCCTTTCCTATTTTGATTTGTAATTTGAGGATAATTCAGTTAGACATTTCAAGCAATTTAAACCTTTGTGCATTGTCCAGCACAAAAGCATGAGCTATTCAGCAGCAAACTAGACCTGACAGCCTTAGCAGGCCAAGTAGAAATCCCGATGTTTCAAATGAAAAGCTCTCACCTAATTGATGCCTACTGAAAAATTAAAAAAAAAAAAACAAAACACAAAAAAGGGGTGCAAGGGGGGACAAAGGGGTGAGAGAAGTGCAAACACCAAAACCAGGCATAGATCGTGGCTGGGGGTTTCACACCTCATTTGCTTAACAGAATATTTTCAAGACCTATATGGCCCTTTTAGAGAGATTAAAACACAAATGCACCTGACCACCCATCTGCTCACCTTTCCACCTGAAAGGCAGGCAGTGTTTAGGAGCAAAATGGAAGCAGAATGCACTGGATGATCTGAAGGTCCTTTCCAACCCTAACCATTCTATGATTCTATGACCTGCAGCTGCTTATCGCAGCCGGATGTCTCCTGCCTGAACTCAATAGCACTGGGGCATTGGAAGGCCTCGCCTTGATGCCAAGGTCCTGGCAATGTACTCATGCAGCAGAAGGAAGTCCTGCCTGAACCTGTGGCCAGCTCAGGGATGTCAGGGAGAAGTCGGGGAGCAGGCAGACCTATCAGGGTGCTCATTTCACACAAGGCAATGCCCCTTGCCCAGCATAACATGTGGAGCTGGGTGCCTGCTGCTCTGATCTCCCCAGCTGGCCACCAACAGCCAAGCCCTTGCAGGGGTGACCATGGAGTGCATGGCTCTGTGCCCCCAACACCAGGATATTGGCTGCTTGGGTGATAGCTCAGCAATGTTAAAACACTGTGTATAATGATAAGAATGCAAGAATTTCAGGGGGAATTTCAAACAAGGATGTTTCAGAGCCTTGTTTGCTTTACACGTACTGTCCCTCTTAACCTCTGAATCCAGGAGGAGGAAAGCTATTTGTCTTTCCACAAACAAGCTGCCCTAGAAGCAGAAGGTCACGCTAACCTATCGACCGGCTGGCTGGCAGGCAACACAGCTTTGATGAACACATATTTGGGCTGCTCAAAGTCATCCTTTTGGTAACAACTTTTAGAGGCAGGTGAGAAAAGTATCATGAATCATCAAGTAAAAAGTTTTCTGGCAGGCTGCATGCCTTTGGTGTCCCTTCAATGGCTCCTCACTGAATTTCTAGAGCAGAAAACTCACCTCCAAAACTTCTCAGGAGTGTAACACCTATCCCCTCTTCATTTTAAGCATTATGTGGGACCAAGTTTGTACGGTAAAATCCCTAAAAATGCATGTAGTACACGTGGATACCAGAGTCAGTGGTAATTTTTCCTATTTGAAGATGTGGTGTCCAGTGTGCTTATAACCTATTCAAGTGGAAACAGTTTGTGCAGAAATCTTCCCTGCTGACTGTCTGCTGTAAGCTAACCTTTGCATTTGTCTAGGAGTTGCAGAAGAACAATCCTGTTGCTTCCAAGAATGATATTTGGGAAAAAGATATTAAAACACAACAGCAACTTCTGACTGTTTTATTGAGACTCTCCAGTTCCTCAGCTCTTCGGGGAAGGCATAAAATTTGACAAGCAGATCAATGCCTTTATTGCAAATTACAAGTCTCTGGAAACTCAGTTTCCCTTCTTTACAGGCAACTTGAACGGAACAGGTAAATCCTCTGAAAAGTCTGCCTGTGGTGAAATTTCTTCATCTCTCACATTGCTACTAAAATTAAGACACTGAGTTTCAGTCAATTCTTGTTCAAGAATTAATCAGTTCTATGTTTGTGAAGAAAGTCAAGTGTGGAGCTGAAAAAAAGCAACTCAACTGCTTTGTATTCAAAACCATAGTTTTGAGGGTCAATACTATTTACAAGTTCAGTTCAAAATTAGCAGTAAGTTTTGTTCAAAAAATTTGCAATAACAAAAGCTGGATGCTCTTATCTTCGTATATCTTGGTAGAAACAGACATTAGTAGAACACAAAAACCACTTAGCAAAAATAAACAGTCTCAAGAAAGGATAATCTTCCTACTCACTGTGCTAGTAGGAGTTAAGGATATTTTCAACATTGCAACAAAACAGGTGATGCTGATCAGACAGGCAGGTAGAGACCCTCAGCAAGAAAAATCCTTCAGAGGAACGACCACATCAATCTGCTCCACCCTCCTCTTTCCTGGTATCTTCCTCTTTGCAATGGGCAGTGCATAGACAAATCTACAGTTCAACAGCTATTCAAACATGCCTCCTCCATGTAAGCACAACAACATAGACACACAGATATATACATAGAACCAGTGCCTGTCTAGAAGTGAGTAACAGCTATTTGCAGTTTTCCATTATATGTGGGGCAAACTCATTCACGGCATCTTTCAAAGCAAGCTTTTCTCCCTGCCTTAGTCAACGAGGCCAAATTGGTATTATATGGTTCTCCTTTGAAAAATGACAGGAGAAAAGGAATGAGATATGTCTGGGTTTATCCTTTTTCCTAATGTTTTTAAGTACTGATGGTGCACATCTGAAATTACTGAGGCTTTACAGGGATGGAGGAATCTACCCAAATGAACAAATTACAGATCCAGCCTTCAGGGCTGAATAGCCCTAGCCTGTTTGGTGTAACATGGGACATGGCTCCTGGGGTCTGAATTCAGTGATAGTGAGAGGGCAGATGTTGCTCACAAAGACATTTCAAAAGGGAGGTTATCATTCAGTGATGCCAGACACCCATCCTAGGGGGAAACAATGCAAATGAAGGTAGCAATAATAATAATCATCATAATCATAGTAGTAACAGTCTATCCGAAATGGGACATATGCATACAGTCTTGTACAGAAAATCCCACCTCATTCTTCAAAACACGGTGGGTTAATTAATAGGAAACAAGACTTCAGAAAAATTGAAGAAAAACACCGTGTGTTTGTTCGTGTATGTCTGCATGTGTGTGTAGGCATACACGTGTATGCAGTTTAGTCCGGCTTAAGTAGAAAAAATGTTATTCTGAAAATAGCAATTCTCAGGCAGACGATACCCTTGAGGTCCCTTGCATAATCTGGTCAGGCATTCGCTGAACAGGACAACTGAAAAGCCTATGGTGCATCCTCCTCACTCCTGGTTAGCAGCAGCGCACACAGCACCAGCTTCCACAGCAGCTCTGGGGTTACAGCTGCTTGGAGTCTCAGCTTCCCTCTCTGGAGACAGAAATCCAAACTGGGACCTCACAGGGATCTAGAGAGCACATGGAAGAGAAGCCCAGGGTCCCAGCCCAGCTTTCTAGCAAGGTCTTCTCTCCATTGTTGAAGTGAACATGGAAATGCAGGTAACAACCATATTAAAACATGAAGTCCTCCTCCCCATAACCCTTTTTTTTTAATTTTATTTTTTAGGTTAAAATAATCTGCAGCAGCCATAAGAAATCTTAAAATCTGGTTTTCCTCCTGTTTTTGAGCAGTTTCTCATGTCAGGGCAAACTACTCAGGCACACAGTGGGGAAGCAAACACCCTTTGAACTGCCTCGCCTCTAGGGCGAGGGGCTGCATCGTCTGTCCAGACTGGCTGGTCACATGCCATTGACAAGAATGATCAGGGACACCTGAAAAGCCAGTTCATCCCTTCTGATGGCTGCAGTCTGTCACCGCCACCTGAATTCAGCACACATTGCACAGACGTGCCCTTTCTCCAAGGGAACCGAGCAGCTGAAAGCAACATGACACTCTATCAGCTTAGGAAAGCTTAAAAACAACCAGCAGTGAGTTTGTCTATGGGTTTTCAGGGATTTTTCTGCCTTGATTTACATTTAATCAGCACAAATTAAAAAAAATCTAAAAAAAAAAGA
This sequence comes from Pezoporus wallicus, assembly GCF_028554395.1. Classification (NCBI taxonomy): domain Eukaryota; kingdom Metazoa; phylum Chordata; class Aves; order Psittaciformes; family Psittacidae; genus Pezoporus; species Pezoporus wallicus. Next base: position 4,049,616 of record NW_026638957.1, on the reverse strand, counting down.
ATCTAAAATGTAGCAGGTACCAACCCACCTTTCCCAAACATTTCAAGCTCTCAAGGCTCATTTACTCCAGGAAAATATGCCTTTATTCCAGCAATGGTGATGTTATTTGTACCATAAACAGAATATTTTAAAATAGGTGTTTCACAGTTATTTTTCAAACCCGGAAACTACTCTTCTGTTCACACAAACAACTTGTATATACAGAGTGAGATCTGCTTTGTAATTGGTCAGATTATGCATCAGCACCTGTAGAGTTTGCCTGGAAAACAATCATAATAAAAAAAACTTGCTTTGACCTGTATTTATTTTCAACTGTAGCTGTGTTGAGACAATGACCTGTAAATGATGTGTAAGAACAAGACAAATCAGCTGAGGCTGCAAACTCTTGATGCTAGATTGGAGAAAGGGATTCTAACTGTCAAAGGCATTGCAAGAAGTACGATGCCCATCGAATCATCCTGGCTGCCAACTATTAAGAATCTGCTGATACTGCCAGATCTGAATAACTGAGGAGGGGAAGCAGATTTGTGTGGTTAATGTATTTTATGGGGTGGTGCAGTACATGTACTGATTTCAGTGTCTGGGCCCCCATGGACTTGGGTGGCGTGGGATCTGGCTGGTGGTGGGTTCATGTTCAGGCTTTTAGGACCAAAGAAGAGTGCTGTCACATTTCATGCAGAGTTCTGGGGCTTGAAGTAGATAAGAAGATATTTGTTAAAGCCAAAATAAAAAGGATTTGTCTGAAATATCCTTTTGCATAAAGGATCACATTTTAAAATGACACTGGAGATAAAAAGTTATACCGTGTTACATTCTGCACATTTGCCATGGTTTAAACCCAGTCAGACAGCTCGTTCACTCACTTCCCCCCCCCCCCTCCCTTCTTGCCCTCCCCCTACTCCTGGAGGGACGGAGAGGAGAGTCAAAAAGGAATGCAACTCCCACGGGCTGAGATAAGAACAGTTTAGTAACTAAGGTATAACACAAATCACTACTGCTACCACCAATAATAACAATGATAAAGGAAATAACAAGGGAAGAGAATACAACATCTCACCACCAGCCGACCGATAACTTGCATGCCCCCCAGCCTGACCAAGCACCGACCGATACCTCCTCCAACCCCTCAGTCCCCTAGCCCTTCCAGGTAACTCTCCGTTACCTCCTGGGCATGACGTGCTGTGGTATGGAATACCTCTTTGGTCAGTTTGGGTCAGGTGTCCTGTCTCTGCTTCCTCCCGGCTTCCCCTCCTCCCTGGCAGAGCATGAGGTTCACAAAGTCCTTGGCCAAACCAAAACATCATTGTTATCAGCTCTGTTCCCAGCCCAAAAGTCAAAACACAGCGCTGCACTGACTACCAAGAAGGAGAAAAATGACTGCTACTGCTGAACCCAGGACAACATTTTATACCTAACATAATGTGCCAGGAAACAGACTAAGGTGATGCACAAGTGATGAGATTCTTATTCACAGAAGAAGGGAAAAAAACCCTTCAGTAATGAAGACAGAATTCACGCACATATCATATGATAGTTATAACTAAACTAACATAAATTAGACATCAAATTTGGACGCTGGAGAATAACCTGTATTCCACATTTGTTATGATGATTCAGAACAATGAACTTGACCCAAAAAATGCTACTTATGTGCTCTGTGTTAATAATTACTATTCAGAGAATTCCCTGATGGATTAATTCAACTTCCTTTCTGCAACAGCTCCAGTCTCCTTTTATTCAGCATGTTCATTTTATTCCCTTTTAATTAAATGTGATTTTCTCAGCAGATGCCTTTATTTTTCAGTTTGAATGTTTGACTCAGCAGAGCTGAGCGATGGGCATCCCATCCCGCTCTCTGACTTACCACTCAAGCTCTGCCTCGCAGCGCCATGCACCAGATGCAGCCATCCTCAGAGAAAGTCACAGCTCCAGAAGTGCACTGAAGGGAAAAGCTGTCATGTTTTGACGAGGCTCATGGTGCAGATCATGTCCTTCTCTCTGGATTGATGTCAAATGATAAACACAAGGCCAGCCTGTGCATTCTTGATACAGCTTTTAGGGAATCAATCTTACCAGTACGATAAATGAAACAGGCTACTGGGTCCTTGAAAATACAATCTGAAATTATTCTGCAAAAGGAAGGTGTTGGGTTTTTCCTGGTTCTTAATCTTCATGATTGAAAACAACAAAAAGATTTTTAGCTAAAAGAGCCACATTTTCAGGCCAAATTTAAAACTGCCCTGTCTGCTGTTACGGATGTAACTAAACCCCCATGTGTCCCACCTGCATTCATAAACCAGCTGTGGAGACCACCCAGTGGCTCAGGAAGCATCACCAGCTGCATGGAAACTGAATTTACAGAGTTAGGGACTGTGGCAGCAGCTTTCTCCCATGACCCCTGGCAGGGTGGGGGTGGGGGACCTATGTGAGCCTGTAGAGACACGCTCTTCCGTACCTCCCTCATGGCACAAGAGCCTGTGGATGATGCCAGGCTCTGATGGCGTGCAGGTATGCAGACACTCATTACCAGATACAGCACTGCAGTTCATACTAGCATTTGCTGCTTCTCATCTCATATAGAACTGCATTTTGGGGGTTGTTTTGTTTTTAAGGAAAAAATATTGCTGTATTTATCAGTTTGATAGTAGAGAAGGGTCAAAATGTGAATTTATTCAGCAAAATCAGCAAAACCTTTTAGGCTTCTACTGTCCCAGCTGGCATAAAACTAAAACTTCCTCTTATGGTTTAAAATTGGAGGGCATTGGGTTTTTATTGTAGATGAAAATGTTCTATAGAAGACTTGGGGCATTCAGTCAAAACAGGATCAGAGAAATCAGATTTAAATTAGCAGTCCACAAATGTGGAATTAAAACACCAAAGCAAAATGAAACAAACAAGCAAAAAACCAACAAAAACCAAACACACACACAAAAAATTCTGCAGACCCACTTCTACTCTAGAGAGAGCCAAATCCATTAAGCTAATTAATTAAGCAGCGGGTGTTCTGACCTCACTTTTTTCCTTCCTCTAGGATCTTTTAATCTTCATGCAAGAAGATCTCTCATTATTGCTTCTCTAAACAAAACAAAACCCAATATATAGGTATTCTTCTGCAAACAGTTTGCTGATAAAATTTCCTCCAAACAATCACAATATGAAATCTGAACAGTGTGATTTATGTAACCTATTTCATAAATTCTATTTTCTCTAGTGAACCAATGACCCAGACTTTACAAACACCTTCCTTTTTTACCCCTCCAGCAGCAATTAGTTTCACTCCAAACTCAGTTTTCTTCTAAGAATTTTATTTTTAAAAACCAACAGGACACTTTATTGTAATTCCCCATTCTGTCAGGTACTTTGCATCTGCCACAGACACAACAAACAAAACCAGATCCCCAGAAGACATCTGACAGAGCAATCCTAAAGGCAGGGCTTTCCAGTACCACTTAAGCTGCTGCCTGGCTTGAAGCTGCTGAAATTCACAAGCTGCTGAGATATCCCCCGTAAAGCAGCTGTGTTCGGGACTCACACTCCACCCATACAAGAAGCACCCAGTGCTGAAACTTAATAGGAATCACAAACTAGTTGTTTCTTCTGCCCCAGTCCAACTGGGACGTGCAGGGACAGTTTGAATTTACAGCCTGGGGTTAGTGGGAGGGGGTTTTAATCAGTGCCTTGGTCCAGTAAATATTGTGCAAAGTAGGGAGAGAGGAAAGAAATCTCTATTCAGCAATGCTGGGAAAAGCCATAGACTGGAGATAAGAGCCATATTCAAACCTCAGTATAAATGAGATTGGCAAAGCAGCTGCTTTATCAACAAGAGAAGTGGGAAATATTACATTTCCCCATGCCCCACTGTGATGGTTGTACTGAGTACAAGTAGAACTGAAATGAGTTAGGTGTAAAATGAGCTGAGTGCTTAAATATGGTTTTGACAAATGTGAACTCTGCACTGAAGAAGGCATATACCTCCAGGAATCATTTAGGCAGTAAATTTCTGCTCCTTCCCTCCCCCAGGGAAGTTTCTGAGATAGAAAGCTTAGAAATTCTTTCAGTCACGGCAGGAAAAGTGGGTGCATTCCATAGGGTCCCTTTAGCCTCAAGTTTCCCCTAGGTGAAATGCATAGCATCACCAGCAATGCTTCTGGGATGGGTAATTAAATTGTTCTAGCACAGGCTTTCACACCTTCTGGGGTTGGCACAGAGAGGATTTAGCAGGAACCAAGAGAGTGGTGGGGGGAGCAGGTCTTCCAAATCCAGAGAGCTTGTTTTCTTGTGCTTTTCTTACTCCATCATGCTCTCTTGGAAATGAATTACCAAGCTTGACTTTTAACAATTTAATTTTCTGAGTGTGTTTTGGCATTGATCAAGAACTTGCCTGTTTTGGACTTTAAGTGATTGTCTCTGAATTTGTTACTCTGTACACAAGCCTGCAAGTAAGGCACCCTTTGACATTTTTGCCAAGCTAATCAGTTCCTGCTGTTGAAGCTTAATAAATGTTATTCCTCTGCTGTGCAAGGCCTGAGGTTGTTCTGCTGAAGAAAAGAAGGGTGGAAATTAAATTTGAGGAGAAAACATTTTCTACAGGAGCAGAATTTGATATAAGGTTTAACCCTTGAATATTTCTTACTAAAACACCTTATCAAAACTGAGAAAATGAAAACATCTTCTACTTTTGTAAGTAGAAATTATTTTTTTTTTCCCTCAAAAAAAAAATTTACTTACATGTCTGGAGAAAAAAATGCATACTGGGTTGCCTTTATGGGCCAGATTCTGCCATCCCTCCTACTTGAGAACCTATTCTATTGCCAATCCGAAGTTGAATTATCATTGTTGATAATTGCAAAAGGATAGCACTGGATTTTGGTCTGGTATTTGGCATTGTTCCCTCTTTTCAGTCTTTTGGGGTGTTTGATGACTACATTTCAAACCTTTGAAGGAGTAAAGAAGTTTGGATTTTTAGCAGAAGTTTCCCCTAACAGCAAATTCTGCCCCACTACTGGGACTGCTCCTCAGAGGGAAGATGGGCAACAGCTCCCTTGCGCAGAAACAATTTAACCTACTTCTTTTACATCACAGGCAGATGTCCTACATGTACTCAGTGATACTATTTCCTCAAAGAGAGCAAATCTGTACTGTGTCATTTATGACCATTGGCATTGGGGTCCACAACTTGAGTGATGCAAAACCTTGATGGGATCAGACATTCAGAAAATTGTCATCTCTCTAGAGCAAATACAGACTGTTCCAAGAGCCTGTCATAATGTTGCTCACCTCTTCCTCCTTCTGCCTTTTTATTGCTAAGATCTTTCTTTCCCAATTTTCTCCTTTGTTTAGATTTAAGAACATCTCTTTGCTTCTTAACAGGAAGAAATATTTCTTTCCAGAAATGGCTATGGGTCACTGACAATGATGCACAATTTGGGGGTTGCTTATTAAGGATTTCACAGCCAAACTTCTGCTTTTCCATTTCTATTGCTTTAATTAATTTTCCTTTTGGCATTTGGCTGCCTATTAATGCTAACAAAATATTGTTATGAAAACAAGTCAAGTTGCCCTTCTTGAGCTATAATCAGTCTTTCTGGCATAAAGTACAGTCAGGTTTGATCTGGACTTTAGGTTCACTTCTAAGTTCCAAAACATGATGCAATTCATAAAAGTTCAATACTTTAACCTCTTTGTGCTCCATCTGATACATGACCCAATCTACTTTTTCACTTAATTTTGATATGCCTTCAAAGCCACGTATCACATCCAGAAAAAAATTACATCTGAAATGTTTGTTGAGGGTGTAATTTCTCTTGTATGAGTACTGTAATCTACTAAGAATTGTCAAATAAACTTTTATTTTGGCTTTATTTGTTTTGCTTACAGGTCTATGTGGAATTTCCTCCACTGGCCCATTGAGACCCTGTAGCTACCTCAGTTCTCCGTCTCTTGGGCCCTTTTGAATCTCATTATCTTCTATGCACAGATTTGGAGACGGAGACACCAGGGGTGGGCAAGTGCCTTTTACATTTCTCAGGAGGCTCCACAAATATAAACCTCATTTTCATAAAACTGCCCTGGGGGGGAGGTCAGTCTTACTTCCCTCACAACATGATGAAGGAACTGAGACACAAATGCTCTGTCTGAGTCTGGACCCACTCTGGAACTGAGAGGATGGAAGCCAGACCTCTCTTTTTCACATTCAGTCCCAGGGCATTCCCATGCAAGTCATTTGGTTGCTGACAATTACTCGAGTCAATGTAATCACTGTATCTCACTTACTGAATACCACAGATTAAACAAAGTTGTTTGCTATATGTATAATTATGCAGTAGATCTATACAAGCCCTAGATTTAGTTTGCCTCACAAAAGTGTAAAACAGTTGTTTCAGTGTTTCAGGGACAACTTAAACCTGTATGCTGGAATTGAATTTAGTATCAAAGTATATATATTTGAAGATATAACTCTCCATGATGGCAAAGGAGATCAGATAATTTGAAGACAAAGAAATTTAATTATGTAAATATTATTTCTTTTGTTCCAAATGTTTTGTACCTAGGCATTAATTTAGAGGCAATTTTAGCTTATTGGCTAACCCAGTAAAGAGCAATGACTTGGATTAAAACCAGCAACAATTACTCCAAGTTCTCTGCTTTCTCTTGTAGCAAGCAGCCTATCCCACCACTGGCTTTTAAGCTTTCAGACGCATCTTTTCCATCTCACCCACTGCTGACATTTCCTGAATGAACTGCGCCCGTGGACAGCAGTGTTTCAGCAAACAGTCATTCTCTGCTGCCCCTGGATATCCTACAGCTGTCTTACCCAGTGAACCTAATCAACCTGCTGGGGAGAGGTGAATTATTACCAGCGTGAAACTGATTGAAATGAGTGATTTCCACCTCTTAATCCCAGTGTGCGAAAACAAGATTTTGCACATAGAAATACCACGTTACCTCAGGCAAGTATGGAGCAATAATGACCTGAAATACCTGGTTGTTCTGTCAGTACTGGATGAATTACTGGAATATTTGATAAACCAGTTGAATGCTGATTCCAAGTTTGTTTCAGATTGTCATCCTGAGTATAGCTTTGTACACAAATGAGTCATAATAATTACAACTTATTAAATCTCTTAGGGAAGATCTAAAGGCTCTAGCCCAACCATCTGCATCTCATAGGAAGAAGTCTTAAATAAGACTTTGTGGGTCTGGCCAAGAGCCTTTTTGCCTATCTTTGTGACCACAGTTAGAGCTGAAAGAAGAGCCTACAGGGACAAAGGCATCACAGATTCCCAGGCTTGGACATGGCACCCTGGATCAGGAATGGTATGGACTAAGATAGAATAATATGGCAGTTTAAAGAGACCAGCAGCGATCACCTAGTCTAACTGCCCAACCACTTCAGAGCTGATCGCAAGTTAAAGCATATATTTGCCATGGCAAAAGCAAAAGTGCTGTGGAAGTCAAGAAAGACTGCTAAACTTCAGAACAAGTCTGATATCACCATATCCGTCAGGGAAGGAAACTGCCCAGCCCATCCAAATAATCAACTCAGATACCTGGGAGAGATAAGACTCTACCAAAAGTACCAGTTAGTCTAAAATTGTTCTGCTGGAGCAGTACCTACTGCTGACTACAAGTGCTTTGATACATACGTGCTATCAGTAAACCTTACTTCTCTTCCCACATAGGATGAACAACCTGCTGCAAATGAGTCCCCACCTCCATGCTCACTGTTGCAGACAGGCAGCCTGCAGATGTTCCCAGATGGGAGATCATGGTCGCAGAAGTGTTCTGATAGTTACAGGGTTGCTGCTGTTTACCAGATCCAAGTCCTCTGGAAGTACTATGTATGTTCAGCAGGTGCATTTGTTTTTTAAATCATAAAACCTTGCTTTTTCACCATGGGTTCGTTCTCAGAGAATACTCCTCCTTATGGTTTCTAGCCCCTGCAGATCAGATGGTAAAACTCTGCTCCTGAGAGTGTTTCCTGAACCATGAAACCAGTGGTGGACCATACCCCAATCACCCCATTTGCTCCAAGCAGTGCCTTACATCACGAGACACTGTAATGGAGTCATTGCCTACTGGAGGAGAAAAGAACTATTTAAAGTAGATCTAGCACCAGAACTGGACTGAAATGGAATTTTTCATTTTATACATATGAAAGATTAGGCTGCAACTGCGCCTCCCTGCTGCAGAATAAGCCATGAATCCAATTATGGCTCTTCAGCTTCCTTTCTGAATTCACAGTCAGCAAGAAAGCAGTCAATATTTACCTAAATGCTATAATGCTTCCTTCTCCCTTGTGCTCCTTGTCAGTTTTTCTTTAAATTGCAAGAAAATCTGTTGTTTATCTGCCCTAGAAGCATTTTCCAGCTGTCTGGGGAAGACCTTCACACATTCCGGGTGCCACTTTTAATGACTAAGGGTTTTAACCTTTGTAACTATGGTGTGACTAGAAGCAGTGCTGCAGGCTGTCATTTAAGAGTAAAAAATATCACAATAATAAAAAACACTAACAAGAGTGTTGGCTCAGCACACAGCCTGTCCCTTCCCTGGGCTATCGCAGAGCATAAGTCCTCTGAAGGTTACTTCTCTGACAATTTCAAATATTGACCTTGATGTCCTGTCCCTTACAATATTCTTTAAAATCCATCATCTGCAAACTAAATTTAAGTCAGAAAACCTAATTAGTAACAGAGACAATGAATAACAAGCTTAAGAGGAGGGAGAAGAGAACCTCTTGCAGGTGGCCAGCTCTTAGCTGAATAATTCTCTGTGCAATGGTCATGCTTCACAAATTTAATTCTCAGTAATTTCATTTGGGATGAGGAAAACAAAACAAAATGAGCAAAGTGAAATAGGATTTCATTTATATTCTAACAGGTACATTCATCCAAAGTTTACCTATAATAGCTGCAGTTACTGTACCTTTCTACCAAAGCATTTAATGGTGTGAAACAAGTGGCAATAAAAACAAACAAAAAATAAATTCCAAAACACAGGACCTACTTGGCTTTGCTATTTGCTATTTTTATACCAAAAAAAGAAGCCTCCCCACTGTCAGGCTGATTGTATTAATCTGAGATTCCTACGGTCCTTCAGACTTGATTGCTTTTCGATTCTTGCTTAGTAGAAGTGGTGATAAAGACAATGAAATCATAATTCCTATTTAGAAGGCAATGGGGAGGCCACTTCAGTTCTGTGGTGAGTAGCATATTTTGCTGCTTCAATTAAAAAGTTGCTCTGAGAAGTTTCTGCACTATTCACGCCACAAAAAGGATGGTATTTATGAGACACTTTGTGGATCACCCTTGCAATTTTTCTGAGTTATGCTGATGTTGTTGCTTAAGCATATAAAGGCACAGAAGCAGTTATCAAATTTGAAATATTCTTTTTATCTTGAAAAAATAAATCAGTTCTCCCAATGATGGAAATATATTTACCTTTATGTAGTTCTTAAAGTGCTGTCCATATCTATTAAGGCTCCTAAAAGGATGTTTTCAGCAAAAGAACACCATCTAAAACTACAAAACACCAAACCCATAAGTATCAAGCAGTAATTGATGGCATTTAGTCCAGGACTGCAAGGATTTTCAAGTGCCTGCTCCCTTTGAGATGAATGCCCAGAAATCTCTAAGGGCCAAGGTCTTTATTCCCCAAGAGCTACTGTTCTTTCCTGAAGACAGCAACAGCTGAGGGATTCATCAGCATAGCATGCAGTCCTCTGAGCTAGCCAGACTCCCTTAGGGTTCAATTTTCACTTTAAAAACTCAATACACTTCACTGCTTCTTTTAGATTTTCATATGGCAAAAGCATTGAGAAGTAATATTTGACTGAGATTAATAACAGTGGACCAAAGAGCACATATAAGATTTGGGACCACTTCAGAATGCTGTGAGAGCACAGGTAAGATACTGTTGGCTTAATGCGATCACTTTTAGGAATTTTATGTAATAATGCCAGGATACTTCATGTTGACTGGGACTACAAAATCAACTATTCCTTTTGCACTGGAATCATGACAAAGACTCCTGCTAGCTTTAGATCTAAACTCAATCCAAACTACACAGATGTATTTGAGGTGCTGCTGTTTCCCTCTATGTCCCAGCAGAAATATCTTCCTCATATCAAACAGTAAAATTAGCTGCAGGGGATGTAAATGTCCCAGCATCCAAGGTTTGTTTCCCAATCTTTGAAACTATCCCTTGATAGAAAACTATATTAAACTTGTTCTCACCAAATCTTTTCCAACAGGTTGGAGCTGCTCCAACCTACAGTTTTCACCTGCTGAGACACTGAACAGGAAAGGAATAAGCTCAGTCCCACTCAGCTCTTCCCATGGGACCCTCAAGTCCATCTCCTTAAGCAAAAAGGGAAGTAGAAGCTCAGAATCAGTCCTCCTGTCTGCAGATGGCATCTGAGAAGAGGTTAGAGCTGGAGTGACTTCATTTACTCGAATTACCTAACAAGAGAGGTAATTGCCTTGTAAAAGTTATGCCCCTAGGGGTTGGAAAAATCAACACACAGCATATGCAGGCCTTCTTTGAACAAAGCAGCTGATACCTTCCAAAGGAGGACTTCAAATATGAAAGCTTGCTGTGTCCTTGCTACTGAACAAGGGCACAGCTCTCAAACAATCCTCCCAGCACCTTCAGGAGGAACACAGATCTCCATGTTCTGTCAGGTGTGTTCACTCCCCAGTACCCAGCAATGCTTCCATCTGTCTCCTCTGCCTTTTAAGGGATATTGGTGGTAACTAATGCTAGGTAAATGGGACAGCCTGGGATCCTTCCATGAGGGGTCTGACCAACTGCAGCTAGAGGTAGCAAGGATTTGATTCAAGCTGCCTAGAAGCACAGTAAAGGCTTTGCCCAAGACGTAGCTTGGTCGCGGGCCCTATAGTCAGCATAGGCACAGCTCAGATATGTGCTACCACTCTGTCCTGCTCATGGTAGGCTACCTCCAAGGCCATGCCCTTTGGCCATGCCCTTTGGCCATGATAAGCACACTGGGTGAATGCCTGTGATGCGAGGCAATGCCCTTCTAGATACGAACTGAGATCTAGCTTGAAGGGTTTCCCAGCATCTTCAGATGCTAGTTGACCTAGGAGAAGCTGACCCAGTGCTGATTATATTATCTATGTTGCTTATGTCTAACTTTTGCTTTGGAACTCTCTTGTAAAACCTCAACTGAACCCTAGTATATGTGTGCTTTTAAATATCCCCAGCAGCTATCACTTCCCTGAAAACTAACCTTGGCTGAAATTTAGGATCCAGGCTCCTCAGTAAAACACCAGCTGGGAAAGTTGGCCAGGGAAACCTCAGACTGGCACAGGTATACCTGCACATCCTAAAGCGTGGTGTGCGGCTGCTCCCGACATACCTGGAACAGGACAGGAACAGTTCCTCCTTAGGTCTTCAGGTCTCTATAGGGCATGCTCTGTACATTCATGAAGAGGTAAGGGAGACCAAATCGCCTCTTGCTTTGCTGAGCAGAGAGGGAGTAGTATGATGTCATACTTGGGCTGGTCCATCAGTGGAGGCCATAAAGGGGAGGTGGTTATTTGCTCCCCTCTCCTTTACACATCCTCACTAGCACATCCTATGAAGACCAGGATTGATGCCACAGTAAGCAGGAAAATACACTCCAGCTGGGACCAAGCAGAGCCTTGAAATGCTGCTGTGGATTTCACTTCCAAGCCACGTCATTCTGCTCCACTCTGTGACACTTGAGACAACATTATTGAATTCCCCATTCTGATACCCTCATTTGAAGCAAAGCATCTTCAGCAGCCCTAATGTTTGATCTCAACCTCACAGCTGGGGAAAACTAACAGCTGTTTTGTGATTCAAAAGGAACAGAACAATAACCCACTGAAGCTACTTCTCCTGTATATGTGGATGGGTGAGTCAGATGAATAATTGGACAATGCAGATCAGTTAAGCCTAACTCACTTAATAGCATTAATTTGCAAATTAGTACACATTAGGTGAATCATCTGCAATTCATTTTGACAGCTATGTTAAAAAATATTAAAGTAGTTACAATGAAACAGATAAATATTGCTGCTGAAGAGGTTCTGAAGCAGGTAGTTGCTATGTTGATGTTTTTGTCTGTAAAGGTTTGAGATGCATAAGTCTGAGTTTTATAAAATCAGTAGAAAGCATATTTTCTTCCAGGCTTGTACAGCTTTTATCACCCTGACAAATCTCAATGGAGCTTAAATAATCATCAGAGACAGGCTGAAAAAGTTCTGACTGGGATCTAGGCATCGATGTTGCTGGGACTGACGTAGGGGTCTGGTGCAAGGAAAAGAAACCATTTTCAATCTGAAATCTGGTCTAAGAAAATCAGCTGGTAAAATAATCCGGCCTGCTCACACTCTTCCTAGGAAGGCTTGGAAACACATCTGGGCTATTGTTATTAAGTGGCACACAGGGCAGATGAGCATCTGATATTTGAGCCAGCTTGGTGATGAACACTGGGAGGAAAATGCCAGTATTATTATGATGATGTTATTAAAAGGCTGAAAAATTCTTTAGTCAGGTACAGTTAATAGGATCTCCTGAGATCTTACTGCAAAAGTAGTAGTAGCTGCAGCTACTGGAGCACTAACATGGTTTAGGAAGATGCTGAGCTCCGAGTTGTATGTGATGACAGCAAACTGAAGAGGCACAGTGAACACAGGAGAACAAATGTGCTACCCCCTCTTTGCCAAAGAAGAAACCCTCCATCACTGTCTTGATTGTGCAATGATGGCAAAACCTGGTGTTGAATATACGTTTCTGGAGAAAGATTGAATCACAGCAGCAGCAGTTTAGCAGTTTAATCTCACACCTCCCTGAAACCAGATAGCACCAGAAACACATACTGCTACAGTGCTCAGTTGCTTCACATTATCAGTCGTTTTTCTTTTTGAGCTATAAATACAGGGTTTGCTCCTTAACAGGTATAAATCATGCTCTCTGGAGATTTCAGTACATATCTAGCAGCTTGTACTTGCTCTGGATCTCACTAATCAACACCATGTACGCAGGATTTCCTCAGTAGTGCAAAATGGGTAACAGTTTTAATCAATTATTTATTTCTTTTAGTGATGGTCCTTTACACTCTGTTTTACTGACACTTTCCTCCATGGCAAGCATTCATAGGTTTAGAGAAGAACTTTGCTGCAATCAATTTGCCTTCACATGAAAGCCATGGAGCTGCCAGAAAAGCTAACCTGCCTAAAGAAACTATTACAGATAAAATCTTTATTCTGTGTGTAAAACTTCAGAGGTATGCTATCATACATTTTTGGAAGGATTTAAAATAGTAGAACAGCCATAACAGTTACATTGCCCATACATTGAGAAAATTGACCTAGCATTACGTCGTGTCTATCAAAGTTAGAGCCTCCCCACTCACAGTCATGGCTTGTCAGGTTTGATGGGAAGCTGGTTAAACGCCATGTCAGAGGAGGCTACCTGGAGCAGTGCACAGAAGGCTGCTTGCCAGTCAGCTGGCAGCCCTGTGGTATCTATCAGAGCCAGAAGAATACTGGGAAGTAGCTAATGATGTAGACTTCCAGTGAGTGAATCACAGGTTCTGCTTTTCTATGTTAATGCTTTATAACCACGAACGAGAAACCAGCCACCCTTCCCAAGTTCTGCAAGCTCTTCACAACCCCTGTTCCTTGGACACAAGCTACAATACACAAACTGCACACAGTCATAGCTGAAAGCCCCCCAGGTCCAGGCCTCAGACACCACAGAAGCTCACCAAGCTGGCCAGCCCTCACCATCACTGCTTCTATTACCTGACCCACACCATTGGCAAAATGGCTCTCATGCAATCAAGGTTTGTACCTCACAGAAATCATACAGACTGCAGCCCTGCTGAAGAGTCACAGCAAGATGGAGCAAGAAAAGCAGTGGATGAAAGTCTCCCAGAGCTGCGTGCCACTGTGGGAACAGCACAGGAACCCCTTTTGCAGAGCTCTGTTCCAGGACATGCTTAGCAAAGACTAAACAGCCTTGGGCTCTGGTAAGCTTCATCCGGCTGGAAAGGAGGCCCTGCAGGCCAGAGTTCAGAGGGATCTTTGGGCCCAGAACATTCATCAGTCCTAGAGCACATTGTTATCATAGCATGTAAAACAGCCAGAAAAATAACTGTGTGTTTTTAGGGCCTTTAATCTGCCACAGCTCTAATGAGATGTTAGAGAAATGTTATGTATAAGATAAGGCATGTATGTGGATAGTAACCAATGTGCTGCAAAAGCCTTTTGTTTGTGTGATCCTATGTGGAGCTCAGACAGTGGCTTTCTCAATAGGCAGCAGGAAAGCACTGCGAGGCTCCCAGCGCAGAGGTTACCCTCGCTTCCAGGACACCAGTTACACAATCCAACAGTACAGCACACCATAGCCACTGTGGGATTTTAACCATCTCTTCATCCCACGTGCCCTATGCTGTTGAAAATGTCATAGTTCAACGCACAGTGAATTAATTCTTTTACTAGGTCGGGCTCGGTAACAAGCACTGATTTAAGCAGCTTATTGCAACAGATGCCTAAACGTTGCTCTTAAACAGCAGCTTTCAATGATCAGACAGGGAATGGTTTCTGCTCCTGGTGACACATCTCAAGACATGCAGCATGGCTGGGTGCACGGCAGAGCAGGAAAACTGGCCTCTGCTATTTGGTAGCTTTTTCAGGGAACACCAAATGTTGTTTACTTCCTAATCTTCCTACAGAATATAAATTGTTGCTCTGGGCTATTTCAGAGAGATAATACAAGTGACTCATTTGAGTTGTATATTGACCTCAGGCACTGTGAAGATGTATCTTACAGTGCTTTTAAAAACAATTAATGCAGATTTCTGTACTTCTGCAGATGCCTGGAGTACACTCGAGACTTTCATGAGGTGTTAAACTACACATACGTGGACAAGCCCCATGTTATATGTTATTAGTAGTCAAAATATCCCTAATCATTGCTCATACAATCTTCCAGGCTGCATTCTCTACATCATTTTTGTTCTTTCTTCCCCTTAGCCAGTCAAAAGCTGGAGAAAGAAAATGTTACCCTCATTACCACCATGACGATCTCGGAAGAAGCTGTCCTTTATCAATTCATGCAGGTCTCTGCAATCTCAATTCAGCATGGCAAAAATGAGTGCGTGAAACACTGAGAAATTACAATCTGGTGGATCTCCTAATACTCTTCACATGAAGATATAAATGTTTTCCAGAAACTAAAAAACCTTGCTACTCACTTCAAGCAAATACAAGCAAAATTACTTACAATTAAATAGCTTATAATGTATCTTAGATTTTCTTTTGGGTATACTGGTCCATATTAAGCTTAGACTATTAATGCGTTAATCTGAGAAGGAAGGAAAGCAAAATCAGTTTGTCTCTACTGAAAACACAGTTTGCTTTTAAGCAGACTAGCACGCTTTACTGTCATCTGGTTGGTTGGTTAGTTTTGGGGGGTTTTGGGTGTTTCGGTTTGGTTTTAAGACATAATGGTACTTTAATGGCCTATCTGCAAACATACGCATTTTTTCTTTAGTAAATGCACTGAGGAAATACTGACCCTTCAAAACAACTAAGAATACTTTACAGATACGCCTTTTCACTTCCATGCAATCAGGGAGGAAAAACATTGATTCTGAGAGTGGTAAGAAAGACTAGGAATTTAATAGCATTCTAGTACACAACTTAAATATGGGTTTGTTATTCTTCTAAACAGTGTATTACAGGAATAAATACAGAAAATGCAACTGTAATAGCACAGATTTAAGTATTAATTTCAAGAGGTGGTAAATCATGGTCTCTCACAATTTTATGTAAAAGCCACTGACTTGAGTCTCCTTAGATTCTAATCAGCTTTGGCTGAGTCCCTTAATGATATTAAAATCCATCTGTTATTAAACATCTTGTTTAATACAACAGTTTGCAAATGCTTTGATTCATAAGTATCATTATGAAAAAGTTTAGGTTCAGTTTGCAACATAAATGCTGTAGACATCAAGAATAGGTGTGGGATATCCATTTTTAATTGCACTGTTCACAAGTATTGACAGAAGAATACAATACATTAGTCACAAAATTAGAGGCTTCTACGAAACCTACGAAGAAGAGCAGCACAGAATCCATGGAGTAAGTAAAAGCAGTATTTCAAAAAACAAATCAGACTTGGCAGTTTTGGAAAACAGTACTGAAGAAAAGACAAACAAATCAGCACAGTTTAACAACCTTATTTCTAAGTGCACTTTATAATAACTCTCCTCACAAGCTGCTGTTTTCCCAGAAGATGATGACAAAAAGCCTCATTAGAAGATCATGGTTTTATAGTGACAGGTTTTATTGCATTGCCAGCTGTGAATCTACAAAAAAAAGACCCTGCCCCCCACCAAAAAAAAACACCCTCCTATAAAGATTCCTAAAACCCGTTTTCTTTTATCATCAAAAAATAGCAACAGAGCACTTCCATATCTTTGTGAATACCCACAATTCTATTTAAAAAAAAGTTAAAGAAAAGTGATTTTTGTCTTAGCTTCAAAAATAATATAAAGAAACATCTCAAAACAAGATATCTCAATGATCAGATATGTTCAATGTGATAGACTTAAGTCCAATCCTGCAAATACATGTTCATGAATGCAGACTTAAGAACCTATTGATCCTGAGTAAAATCAAAGATTGGCAGGATCAGGCTCTTAGCTTCACGCATTATAAGCTTTTCCACAGTATGTCCTAGGCTAAAAAGTATAGATACAGTATATACTCTGTGTACTGATTTATACAAATGGTCTCTTACAGCTCTATCCCTGTTATTGCTTGGCTAAAAGTGAACATTTGGAACAAATTACATGAATCATAAAGGATAAAACTGAGATGCAGCTTCTGACGACTGAATTTCTACTTGAGCCATTTTAAATTGGGTACACTGTAGCCACTTGCGGAGCACAGATGAGCTATTGTTCATTTGTCCTGACCCCTGTAACATCCTTAGGCTGTGATGGTTGACATTGCTCTGGATGGCTTGGAGCCGAAGCTGGAGTCCAGCAGATAAATGCTGTTAAAATAATGCAAAACATTCAGTTTCTTTCCTTTACTGCATGAATACAGCAGCCTGAAAGGTACCGGTTGATGGCCAGAGAAAGTTCCTCCACTGCTCCAGTGTCACATTTCTTTCTTCAACATCCTGCACTGCAGCATTGCCATGAAAGGCAAATGTGCTTACAGAAACAATTCCATACTGAGACCAATCCCAATGCTTTTATTCTCATCACCAAAATCCTCTTGACTGGCAAACCACACTCATCCACCTTGCTCACTCTTACAAATAGGGCCAGCTGGCAAAGTTTTACCCAAGCAAACAGGTCCAAAATATCTATCTGCTGTAGAAGCCAAATCCACCTCCTAAGTCAAGAGTCCCAATCCTGACTTGACAGGGGACTCTCAAGCCTAATACAGCAAGAAAACCAAAGCTCAGGGAACAACCAATCTCAATGAACAGGGAGGAAAGGCCCTGCCACAGAACTAGGGTAAGAAAAAGTGTTTCAGAAAGGAAAGCAGTACTGATCTCAGGATAAGTATCTTAGCTGATGATGTTCTGTATATGCTCACATTTCAGACTTTCATCTGGATACACTAATATGATCTGTTTTCAGAGAGTCAGGAGAATCTGGATCTTATTTCCACAAATTAGAAAAACGTGTAATACTAAGAATAAAAAGATAAGTACTAGAAACAACTTACCTTTAGATTTGACTGGATCATTGGCAGCCACATTGGTATGAGCTATAAGAAGAGAGGTAGTTTATTATACAAGCGACTGTAAATATACTCCAGTTACTGTGAGACAGGAAGGGTATATCTAACACATTTAGCTGTCCAAATGGACAAAGCCTGAACCACAAACCTCGAAATGTGGTTATTTTAAAATGTTACCCCCTGATGGGGCAGATAAGTCTGAGGTAAAGAAGCCAGCTTCCCTTGTGTGTATCTTGATGAATCACCTGTAGCAATTACTGATATCTTTTTTAAAGCAATAATGAGGGTTACAACATAAAAACTTATTAAAGAAATAACTTCTTATTTTCCTTGTGAGGGTGTTTCTGTATGTGCAGGTAACAATACTGGAATAAATACAGTGAACATTTTGCATGTTAAGGTATACATCAAGAACTGAAAAAACATCCAGTAGAAGCTGCTAAAAATAGAAATAGCCCAGATACTTAAATGGTAACCAGCATTTATAAGCCACTAATCACATCAGTGCTTCACTGCAGGCCTGTAGGCCTGGGAGAACAGGTGAAAACTATCTAGAATGACAAGGTGAGGAGGTTTGTGAATCTGTCACCTATGATTGGATTGATACGTATTTCAGTCCTTCAGAGAACCTTTATTTCTGAGTAAGTACAACATGACAAGCTCAGGCCTCACAGATAAGTATTCATGTTCTCCAGTACTAATTTAACCACTGAGATTATTGTTCTAAAATGTTCCTCCAAATAGCATTAAAATTTGCAATTTGCCAATTATGCTACCAGGAGCTGCAAGTTAAACCTAATCACTATTGACAACATTAGATAAAGCGCTGTTCCCCTTGCCCAAGGAATGATAGTTATTTCAATTTCAGTGCTCTTTTGCTGGAGAAGCATATGCAGCCCTGTCAGGACTGATTACTTAGTCTACCACATGAAGAACCATATTCAAACCTCAGCATTTACAGATAGATGAATGCTAAAACAGCTGGAATGCAGCCAGATGCAGCAGATGTGCAAGTTCTTGTATATCCTTCCGTAAGCTCTCACACTAAGTGCTTAATAAGACCAGTGACCACAAGTCCTCATGTTTTTTTTTGGAGGAGGGAACAGGTAAGCATACTGAGAAGCCATGTTCCAAGCACCATTGTTATCAACAAAACATCACTGAAAATTTCATCCGGAAATAATGAAGCTCCTTTGGAGCTAGGCAGTGATGACAGGACTGACATCAGAAGTACGTTAAGCAAGGAAGGAAGCTAGGCAGAAAATTCAGGGTACCCCTCTGCACCTGAATCAATTCAGTGGACATCTTTTACAGTCAGCTGAGAGAATTAAGCACTTCTCACAGCCAGTTCATCTTGTCCCATAGCAGGTACCTAAAATAGATCAAGATGAATCATGTCCAAAAATACCTGTTTCTTTCCACTGATTATAAAGGGCACGCATGGAAACTAGGTCATATTGATATTTATGTTGCAGAGGTCTAAGGTCAGATAACAGATCATTGTCCTCCAGCACCACTTCTGTCTTCCAGGGTGTGGACACAGGGAAATGAAACCTTCTGCTGCAGGAACAAGCAAGCAAACCCTCCACTCTGACATCTGCCAGTTATAAATGAGACAAGAAATTTTTATTGAAGCATTTGAGTTTTATTACCTAATCTCCAGATAGCCTTTTCTTCACAAAGGAAGAATACATAAAGCTAGTTAGAAAGAAGAGCTGGAAGAACAGAGTGCCATCACACACTGTCAACAGTTTATATTGTCAACAGAATTATGTTGATTCCAGTGGAAGTTTTGATGGAAACCAGGTGGAGAACAGGTTGAGCACAGCGTTCTTCTGGCTTCCCAACTCTGCTGCCTGCCCAGTTCCCTAGAGATCTACCCTGCAGCTGCTGGAGCTGCCTAATCCCTTGCTTCTCTGGAAAAAACACTGTGGTTGCTGAGCTGCTTCTAGGCTTCCAAATTCCCCAGACATACATCTGATGGTCAGATGGAGAGCTGTAATCACCAAGGCGCTGGTCTCCATCATCAATGGCTGTCCCGGGATGGCTAGTTTCCCAGTTCCTTTGATATAGAAATGCCCAAGGAAAACTGAACACTTTCATTTCAGCCCTCTTAAAGCAGAATGCTTTCCCTCAGAGGAAGATACAATGAATCAAATATATATGTGGGTTTGTGTGCATCTGTGAATGCATATGCAACTTACTCCAAATTAGAAAAAAAAACCCAAAACATAACAGTTGAAATAAATTTTGTTTTCATCACCAAACTGGTAAAGATAGTCTAACACAAGATACAAAACATATCCTCTGAGAAAACAGACTATAGGAAGCAATCAAGACATGTTTCAATGCTATCAGCATGAGTTTAATATAATAGCAAAGGCAAACACAATAACAGGAGGAGGAAAACTCACAGCACCAACACAAGGAGGAGATGAAGGAGTACTCAGGCATAAAGAAAGCTCTTCTTTCAGTGAAGGACAGCTGAATTGTTTACATCTCTTGTTTTAGGACCTATTTTCCCCACAGCTGTCATACAGAAAATGGCCATCTGATATAGCTATCCCATAGTCCACTTAGCATCATGTCACATGCAGCACCTTCACATTGTGGTCCATTAAAAATATGTGTGTCCTCAGACATCCTACTTCATCAACAAATGAAGTTTTTACAACACCTGATTCCTTAGGTGGAATAAAAGGCACTACAGTAAGTACAATGTCAAATGATCAGGCTTTATCAAGGCTACTGTGCTCAGTTCCAAGAGGGAGTCATTGGGAATAATTCTGCCAAATGAATTTCTGATAGAGTATTGAGAACGTTCTGCTAAAAAAAAAATCTCTCTCACTACACTGTCAATGAAAACTAAACTTTGTTTGAAAGGCTTATATCTAAAATAAAATTTAGAAAAAAAAGTTAATGCACAAGATAAAATTGTTTCATTATGAAGCGCAGGGCAATAAGAGATTGTCTAGAACAGAACAAGCTACCCCAAAAACTGCCCAGTCAACTAAATATTCAAAGAATTGTCATCCTTGCAGACTTCTGAATCGGGAGTAAGAAAGTCCAGATCATCTTCACAGCTACTGAAGAAGATAGTCTCAAACTTGATCTTTTTTGAATCACAGAAATGCCACCCACTTCCTGGTTCTTTCTGCCTCTTTGAAGGACTTTAAACATACAGCAAGTCTTTCCCCAAACCAAGACACTTTTCAGGTCTACAGTTAGTTTTGAAAAAAAAAAATCATAACCTGGGACTAGAAATCCTACAATGCTATCATGTAAGTATATTGTTCTTGCAGGATTTCACATTAAGGCTAAGTAAAGGAGATTTTGCTACTCAGATTCTTCTCTTCCATGTCCCAGACACTGCACATGAAAGAAAGCTTAACACCTTAATTTTGAATTTCACAGGTTTATGAGCTTGATTTTGTACTAACAACTATGTTCTTTGATTTAGCATATTATTGATATATACTAACAAATATAACTCCCTGAAAGTATTCATTTGAATTGTGACAGGAATATGGCACTAAAGGCCTCTCTTTTCACAGCTTTAAAAACATTCTCTATCCTTGTCAAATTCTGGGCATTCTGGACTGGCTGAAAGAGAAGCCTGTCTTCCAGGGACAGGCATCACTTTAATATCCCTTAGTGCCCAAGTTTCTGTAGTGAATCAAGTCATTACTGACTCTAAATCTGTATTTTCACAATGAGCGTGAATACTTTCATGCTAGTTGACACCAAGACCTTCAGTTTTAGCTACTTTATTTTCAATTCCTGCTTGAGCATAAAAGACTGGAGTAAAACAACACTCAGAATTTTCCTTCATAACAGCAGCGCAAATAAAACCCAACATATTCCTGTTAGATTCACAGTGTGTTTAACTACTTGATTTGTTGATATTTTATGTGAAAACTCCCTTCAGAATAATGCAATGGGAAAACATGTAAAAAAGTCATTGATTGGTCTTTTCACTAGAGAGTTTATTTTTTGTATGCTCTACCAGGTTTTATTTCTGCAACAGCATTTGACCTCAGCTTCCTCCACTTTCTTTTTTTTCTTTTGAGTGTGAGGGGAAGCAAAGGACAATATGCCTGGAAATCACAATAGACAGGCAACATCATTAACTAAATACTTATGGTGTGGTATGCCTACCTTTACAAAGATAGTAGAGTTGCATTCCTGTAAAGCCTCCATTAAACTGATCACATGCAGGCACACCATTTCCACCATCTGGGAGGGGAGAGGGAAAATCAAGCATAAAACCAAATTAGCGTCCAGCATAATAGTGTTGCAAGCTAAGCCAACAGTGTCTAAAAAGAATCTTCCTGTATTTGCTTAGCACTTATACTGAATCACTAGATGCGCATTTCTTAGCCACTGGCATATAAAGTTAAATATTACATGAGTACAAAAGGGACATTTTTCTTTACTTATTTTCTCCTTGATGCAACACCTATCTGTTAAAAATTTCAAAGTGCTTGAGGTATCTCAATTCAGATCACACATCAAAACAAGTTGCCTTCAGCTTTGTTCTTTTCAGACATTATAAGTCCTTTGAAATGTCTGTGTAGTTCTCATCAATCAGTGTCAGAAATTGATATTTTTATTTGCTGAATCTTTGAAAATTAACATATCCACAAAACCCATCTTTTTCCCCCCATCAAAAGACAATTTATTGTTCTGAACTGGCAGCAAATCCATAATTCTTCCATTTTGTACCATGAATTATGACAGATGCAAATATCAGTTATTTGGTAGTAGACAGCATTTTATGTTTTATACTGTGTTAATTCATAGGTGCAATGAATTCTTAGCCAGCAGTGAGTATTTACAGTGTCTGTCTGAACTATGTCTAAATTCCCCTTGATAATAATAAACTTAGCTTTTATGTAGTGCATTTCATCTTCAAAGCGCTTTACAAACACCAGCTAATTAACCTGACAATGCCCATGTGAGACAGGCAAGTATTATTATCTACATTACACAGAGTAATAGCTGCGGCAGAGAGTTTAATAACTTGCACTAAAGCCACATAATGAGATACTTTCAGAAAAAAAAGACTGGAACTTTGGACTTCCAGGTCATATTCTTGTCCTAAGGCTTGACAAGAAGCCTTTGTGTCTAACTAAACTACTGGTTAGTTAGAAACATGCATATTTCCTGTTCATTCAAATGGAGCTTCCATGAACTACTGTTCCCAACAGTGGTTTGTCAATCACAGAGACATCACTAGATGTCAGAGGCTAAAATACCATTTAAATACAACTTAGGTGGTCCTTGCCTGATAAGGACAAGACACAAGGGAACAGTAACCGGTTCAAAGACTTCCAAGTACAGCATGCAATTAGAATTCAAAGGGCAAAGGTCCCTACCTGCCTGGGGTGAGAGATGTTTCACATGGGGAAAGGGGAATTACAGAAAATAAGTTCCATGTAGGTAGCAAGTCTCCATTTGAAAAAGTAAAACAAAGAATGAAAATCCCAAACCTTAACAGCACTCAGAGGATTGGGCCACATATAAAGAATCTTTCTCCCTCAAACTAGTATCAGGTTCTCCAGAGTCAGAGCTACTAATTACCATCTCAGTTAAAGTTAAACAGTTTTGACAAGTCATGACAGAAGTGCGATGGCTTTCTGGAAACTGGGAATCACAATATGTGTTGCCTATCAGAAACAAGCTCTCAACTTGGGAATCATTTGTCAATGGAAAGCAAAGGTAGCACCTATAAGAAGGGTGCTGGAACTCCTCTGGGTTCTTATGTTACTATGCTGCTCCAACAATAGTGAGTAGTTGAGATAACGTGTAAGCATTTGTTTATTTCCAGAAAATGGTCTGGACAATTTCTGAACAGAGTAAACACTTCCCTTTCAAACCTTCCCTCTAGAAATACCTCCTTCAAGTCATTCATTACCCAAAAATCTTTCCAGAGATATAGATTATTTTTCATGAGTAACCAATGGGTTATGAATAGTCAAGTGTCAGCATTTGCATATTTTTTCACCATTACATGGTTACAAAAATATTTAAATGGATGTTCACAGAATTATCCTACACCACTTAGTTGCTCCTGTTAGGCAGAGTCAGATGAAAGAATAGGACCACTGTGAAGGGTAGGAAGATATATAAAATGAGACCTTATGCAGGGAGCCTTTAATACAACAAGCAAAGACCCTAGCTTTTGATTCTGTTTCAGGCACATTCTGGCTAGTTCCTGTTTCAGAACATGGCAAGGTTAACCACTATTAATTAGCTTTCCTTGTAATTTCTCAAAAGCATCGAAGTTACTTTATGATGTTATTCATAGTCTGATGTATTCCACTGAAACACTTCCAAGCCATCTGAGTTTAATCTATACTAAATCTGTACACAGCGCCTAACTCACCACTTTGTTATGTGCCATTAGCTGTAGGATGCTAGGTGTCACTCGGCTCCAGAACTCCAGGGCTGTAAGGATTGCTGTAAAGCTAAATTCGTTCTGATTCTGGACTGTTGGCGCTACTGCTGTCTGTTCACAATACACTGTCCAGAGCTGAGCAAATATAAATGCATGGAAGAGGGAACACATGTGCAGAACAGATGTCTGTAGAAATAGAAAATAGAGGAAAACGTTTATTTAAATAAGCGTATTGAGATACAGTGCAGAGGCTTCCATCAAAGCACTGTGCAGCCTTGCCTCTCACTTTCCCACATATTTCCTTCTCGTTAGGAATGGGTAAGTCAAATGCACTTGATAATATCTTCTCTATGTTTAAAAACTGTTTTTATATTTCCAGACTAAAAACTGCATTTGCAAACACACACCCCCAGGCAATCTTAGTGTATGGCATTAAGGTCAGCTGCTTTAAAGGGAAGGTTAGTTTTGCAAAACAGCTACTCAAGACTAGTTCTGAGATTTTATCGATGAAAAACTCCACCACAGCCTGCGGAAAGCCTGGAGGCTCTGGCATGTATGACTCCCTGTCAAAAATATCGCTGGGGCAAGTCATTCAGATCACCTGAAAGAAAGGACATTATACACAAAACATCATCTTACATATCTTCTGTTAATCTGCCACCCATTTCTACCTTGCTGGGACAGAACTGTTCACAGTCAAGGGAAGCAAGTCTTTTGTGTACTCAAGCATGGCTCTTTGCTAACAAGTATTATATATGACAGTGTCTGAACTTCCAGGAGTGCTGGATGTTAACTAATTCATTACAAGAAAGATGTTCCTGGTCCGAGATGTTTTCTCAGTTTACAAGTGAAACAGTGATTCATGCTCTGTGGCAGTATGACTGCACCAAACATTGCAAGGGTCGCTTGGTAACTGGGAAGAGGTATTTGAAGGAAGGCCAAATAAATGAATGGGAAGCACCAGTGTCTTGGCTGGGTGGGGGGAAAGAAAGGGGGATTTTATGTACACGATAAATGAGTGATCATTCTGCTTCTGTTGCTAATAAAAACCTGGTTATTGTCAAAGAGTGCTGCTGTATCTGTGTTAAACTACTGTCACAGATGGCTTATAATGTGCAGTAACTCTTGAACCATCACTGCTTGTAATTAACTTTTGATTATAACATTATTTATAGGTTATCCAATTCTACTATACAACTAGAATAAATTCTGAGAGATTTCATCCAGAGATGTCCATTGCTAAAGCTTCAATTTGGAATTCATTTTTTTCTTCCTTATTCCTGAGATATTTTGAAATTGTTGAATCTCAAATTTAATTGTAGTTAATTTTATCAACAGTTTTCTATGCATAAAGAGGCAGCTATGCAAGAAAAAACAGAGATTTCTTTCCCTAAATCCCAGGTTTTAATGAGGTTTTACCCCTTCTTTTTCCTTACAAAGACATAAATGTTTGCAAAAATAAGGCCAATATATAACACATCTCTGCTTAAAACACAGAATCCCTTACCTTTGATTGCTCTGGAAACCCAATCAGAATGACAATAAGGTGGTCAGCAATTTGTGAACCCGCATCCAGTGGAATAGGCATGCAAGATGATGGAGAATTTGGACAGACAACATTGTGTGTCAGAGACCCCAGAAGTAACCAGGACAGCAAACGAATGTGTGATACACATTCTATGAACTCTTTGGGCCTGTCAAGAAAGAGTGGATTTTACAACGATGCTAAGGTTTCTGGTTTTCCACAAAATATGGAGAATCCTTGTGCACACTAGGCAGTCTCAGTGTGCTGGAGGCACAGATCATTGGTACAGCTTATGGGGAGACTAGAATCACACAGACCTTAGGGCACTTGACATACCACTAGCAAGTCCAACAGAACATATTTGGGGGGTCTAAAACACAGTCTCTATGCAAGCCTAAAACATTCAGATTCACTGGTTCACTACACAGTGATTTTTAAGACAAAAATCATCAGATGGGAAGTGTTTTGAAGTGGAATGCTCCTCTCTGCTTCCCTGGACAGCACATGGCTGAAGCATAAGGGCAGAGAATTCATTCCACAGGAAGCTCCAAGGCAGGCACCATACCTTACTTCCACTGTGTTCCACTTCTTCATCAGCAGAGTTAATTTCTCTTTTTCTTAACCTCTCCTTGGAGAGTCAGACTGCATCTTTTTGAGGGCAGGGGCTATGTTCTTTTGTGACACTTATGTATTCATTCACTATCTAGTATAATCTCAAATTGTAAAGCAATGCAGTTATATAATCTAAAAAGGAGTAACACTTCTCTAGTGTCATCTTGACTGTCCCCTTGCTACTACCAAGTTCAGATTGCACACCCTTTTGAATTCATAAGCAGAGGAAAAAAAAAAAGGGTTTCAGTCAATAAGTCATTACTTCCTAGGCAACTCTCACTACTGTTTTTAATTTCTAATTTGATGTCATTGTCAAGGACTCATAGAAGCAAAGAGGCATACAATTAATTTATTTTTTTTTTAATAGACTCTGACACGATGCTTTTCCTCAAGTACCTTTAGGGTCTTAAAGAAATTCACTACCTTCAACTCAGAAAACATAGTTGGTTTTTTTGCATGTAAGAAACTAAAGCACAAGGAGGTAACAATTCCGTATTTCCAAAGCCAGGTATGTTCTACATGAAAGTACGTGTAGATGTATTTTGGTCTTGATAAACTTAAAAGTCTTTTCCAACCTAGTTGATTCTATGTATCTACAGCCTAAGCAACTTAGTCCCCAGAATCCTGGTCTGGGCAGGTAGTCTGGAACAAAACCTGAACAAGAATACAGGCTTGTTGAAACACAGTCCCAATGGTCTACACTCAGAACATCTACTTTGTTGTCATTGCAAGACAAGGAAAAGTATCTCCCCCTTTTTTTTTTTTGAAGATAAAACACTGCAAATTGGGGCTTCTCATAGTGAAAAGGGACAAAAAAAACTTGTCTTGAAGAACTGGATTTCTCTCATCTAACTTCAACAAGATGAAGTTAGTAATTTTATCATCATACCAATAGGCTGACACAGTTCTCTCTCATCTGTACTCCATAATTTCAAAGGACTTTTCCCATTGTATTCTCGATAATTCCCAACATATTTTCTATAATTCTAGGACTGATCTAGCACCTGTGTGCTTTTCACTGTCTTTACCTAGATCGAGAATCAAGTTAATTTCCAGGGTAACTTCAGTCAAGCCAATGAAGTTACCATCACCGTTCCTTTAGCATCTACTTTAAGTAGTGCATGGATGGATCAAGGAGCTGCTGAACAGCTGTTACAACATTCCACAGCCACCATTCCCTACTGCAGGACGTATCTATGGAATCTGGCAATAAATGCAGAATTTTGTGATGTTTTCTAACTAATTTAGTATTCCTTTTTTGTGGAAAAACCATTCTCACCCTTGTTGCATTGCAGAAGGAGGATGGTAAAGCCAAGGCAAATATCGGATCACAGCTTTGTTGTCTCTGTGGTTTCCCCGGGTGATTTCCATAGCAGCAATCTGAGCTAAACCAACTTTCAGATGTCCACCAAATGTGTCTTCATGCAGTGGCTGTGAACAAGTCTTCATGTGGCTCTGCAAGACAAAGATCTGATTTCCTACCCAAAAAGACTATTTCACTTGAACTAAGTTCTTCCAGGTAACAAGGTGTTCTATTCCATTTCCCTTCAATTACTTTCTCAGGGTCTCTGAGTCTACAAAACTACAGAATAAAGGTCAGAAATAGATTTTTTAAAAAATTCTCCAGTCCCTACATAGTGGCAGCAGCTTTATGATGCAAATCTTTCCACAGAGGAACATATTTTCAAGAGCCCACACAAAATATGAATTGTGCAAAATGTATAGGCATTTTCCACATCAGCAAACTCAACAGCTGACAAATGTAAACTAAAGGTTTCATATCCAGACAGCTTAAGATAAAAGGATCTAACCAGATTTAGCTAGATAGCATCTGGGCAGGAAATGCCTTCCCTGTGCAATATTCCATTTACATGTACAGAAATTAGAAAATTCACCAGCAGTATGACTTTGTTGCATTATTCAGCTACAAATGCCTTTAAGCCCTGGAAATGAAAAGGTTAAACCTTTTACCAAGAAACATGCAGATATTTATGCCTGGAAAGATACTTTATTTTCCTGCTTTGTCAGTTCTAAAGAATGTGTCATTAGTGCTTCTTGTGATACTTGTATATTTCTAATCAAGCCAATTTTACATTACCTTCTTTTACTAGACTAACAGAACACATACTGAGTGTATTTGCTTGGTTAAAGGAGAGCCATATGGTTTGCACAAGAAAATCCAGGTCATCAGCTATTAAATTACAATGTGATAGAAAACAGTGGACCAATAATATCTTATAACCGGTAAGTATCTGACCCCAGAAACTTAAAACTCTGAAAAATCACCTACTTGAAGTTTCTTTTAAGAGAAAAGGTTATGTACCAGCTTGAATATCTAATTGACTTTCTCATAGAGCCAGGTAAAAAGGATAGACAGGTATGTAGGCAGATACATTATACATCTTCCAAAATTGGAGAATTTTCTAAGTAAAACCTTTCTGAGCTTTACCAATTAAAATGCTATCCCAAAGGGAAAAGAAATAATAAACTGAACAGAAACAATAAACTGGAATGTGATTATCTTGCAAATTAACATTTATACCTTTTTTATAATGCAGTTGCTAATACGCAGGGCTGAAAATACTTAACCTCTTTCAAAGAAGCTATTTTCAGACATGAAAATAAGACACTGGAAATGAAAAAACAACTTAAACTATTTCTGTTCACTGCATTTCTACAGAGAAGGCATTTCAAAATTTGAAAACCAAGGATAACTTTCACTGTTGGGATTGTAATTGGTCATATAAATCATACAGTAGTCTTTGTGTTGATTTAGTAGGCCAGATGCTGTTGATAATACACACTTGTAATAAGAAACTGTACAACTGGATAATCTTAAGACTCACTTCCTAGGACACCTCAGTTAAAAAAACCCAAGCAACATGAGTAAATATATTAAACGAACTTAAAGGATTTGAATTTAGATGTTGCAAATTTGCTTAAAGTTCAGACTATTTGTAAACTGAGAAACACTTGCAAACACTTTAAACTGTGTTAGAACCATAGAATACGTTTATCTGGTCTGATTAAACAAGAACTGCCTTTTAATTTTCCCAAGGCAGCCAAAGCTTTTTCTTTACAATGCATAAAATTAGGGTTATATTTGACTCTCTTATTACATTAATCTTACATGTTCTCAGATTCCTCAGTATTACATGGTTAAATCAAAACAGTATAACATGCTAAACCACGTGGTTCTGACTTAATTTTAAATGGCCAGACTACACATTTGGGAAGCTTCTTGTCTAATTTCAAACATAAAAGTGAAGAACTGGATAAAATTTTAGCTCATGTCCAACCTCTATCTGCGTATAAAAATTTTAAAAAATAGTCCTACTGAGCATAACGAATTACCACCCTATCAGACTTAAGCATTTTAAGAGCATTTCTAAAGATCAAACTACACTTCAAGGGAGAAGAGGCAGAATAAAAAAGTGGAAATGGCAGAGAACTCTACATAGACGCATTTTACACAGAACAGCGCATACCTGCAAGTATTTATCAATAAATTTTCCCCATTCCTGGTTTCAGATAAGTTCATGTGTTATTGTGGAACTGGCAAACCACATGTATCTCCCTCATTTATGGTTCATTTGCCTACCTATTCCAAAAGCAGTTCTGAGCTGTAAGAGAAATGGGTGAATAACTTTAAAGGATAGAGTGGGAAGGCAATCCAATTCAGCTGAAAATGATTAATTAAGTTTGTGCTTTGAAGTCAATTTCTACTCTGGTACAACAGGCTGCTTCCCTTATTAAAGTATTTTTTTAAACTCATTGGGATTCAAGGCATATGGCCAACAGGGAAAGAACAGAAGGTATATTTTGTCCAGTAAAACAAGGTCACTGTGAGTTTCAAAAGACATGAGTTTCAGTTTAGTTGGGATTCTTCTTCCTTTGTGGTATTATTAACTTTCAACAAGGTGTCCCTTCCTGGGGCTGAGGTAGGGTGGAGGGAACAGAGGAACAGTGCACAAGAGAGTGTGTGAGAAAATAGTAGGGTAAAAGTTCTTTCATTGCTTCGTAAGTGAACTCCAGTACCAAAATCCATTACAGGTTATCATTTTTTCTGTCTTGACTGCCACAGAATGCTTGCATGAACTTGTGGCATGAAACACCCCAGTGCATTTCCAGTAACTTTCAGCAGAGGACTGGTGCAGCAGCAGAGAAGCCCTTTCAAGGAAACACTATACTGACTTATCAGCAAAACAGACCAGCAACACCCTTTATTAGCAGATGCACTCTGTTACAGAAGCACAGCAGTTCTTGATGTTAGAAACAAACACAAGACCTTATTCAAAGACCTTCCCTAGAAGTTCACGTGTACCAAAGCCCAGGCATGTAAGCAATGGCAATGTGATTCACACTGGTCAGAATAGGACAGCTGTCTCTCTGTATCCAGCAACTGAGCTTTAGAGCACATAAAAGCAGCTTAGCGGCTATATGACTATGTCCAGTGACAAAATGACCTCTTCCAGTTGACAAACTTCCCCTCAAATCATCGAACTGCTGGTGCACAAGAACTAAAACTCTACTGCTAGACTGTAGAATTGTCTGCATCCTTGAAACCAAAGACTCTCCTCTGTAACAGTCCCTCTGCTGCACTCCCACACCATTCACCTGTCTTGCCAGCTTTGCAGAAGTTATGAGGCATCAAGGGCAGTCACACCACTTCCTCCGTTTTATGTACTGAAGGAAATTCACCCTTGCGCAGGGTACCAGTATCTAGCTAAAAAGACTACACTCTAACTTTGCCTGACATTGAGAAGTGACAGATGGCTGTGCTATAAGACAGGTGTCTTGCCTCTACAAAACCAAGGATTTTAACCAAAGTTTCACCTCCAGCTCTCTGCTCACTTCGTATTCAGCTTCAGACGGTACAACAGAACTATCTCATGGGTAGGTGTTATGCTACATAGAATAAATATTGCCTCTCCACAGCATTATGACTACTGGCATATTAGCTGAAACATTACGTTCTTCATTTAAGCTATTAACAGTAGATGCTACTTTGCTAGCAATTGAAACAGCAACACTTTTATTATTTCCTATTATCCAACAGCAATATCACTTAGTCTATAGTTCTTTTCTGAAACACATTAAAGAATTTCCATTTTGTAGGAAATTTAATAGATACAGACTTCCCCTATGAAACAGAAATTCCAGGTTTTGACCAGCTAGGAATGTTTTCATGAAATTCATTCCTAAATAAATTATATTATATTGACAGAATTTATTGTCCTATCTCACCTCTTACAATTTGGCATCGAAATAATGTACAGAAACCAAAAAGCAGTTCAGACCACAGAGGTAAGAACTACTCAGTTTCCCCAACATCGACAGACTATAACCTGACAATGAAAACAACAGTGTCCATAAGAAAAAGGACACCATCCCCACCAGCTTTTTTTTTTTTTTTTTTAATTATGGTGAATTACTGCATTTTGATAATTTCTGAATTTTCAATTCACTGAAGTATCTGCTTGTGTATATAAGAGGCACGCAAATTCCCCCAGAGGAGTGTAATTAGTTGTACAGGCAAAGGGGTTTATGTTTCCATGGGTTATATTCAACACGACTACTTCTTACAGTGATTTCAGTATGACATTAGCATACCCTTAACATTTCAGAAAAACCAAGCATGCATTTTTACTGTATGTTCACGACGTTTGAATCAGCCTGCATTTCAACACTGCATAAGGTACTTTTTACTGATCCCCCAGAAGTGTCTAATCTGTAACAATACTAACTTTTTTTTTTTGAAAGAAAAAAACCTGTCAGTCATTCTCAAAGACTTCCTACATTTCTCCCAGGCAGATTCATTTCAGAAAGCATATTTTTTATAAAAAGCACATATACTTTAGATTAATGTATGCACAGAACCAACCTTTAATTTGGTTAAGGTATGCATATCTGCAATGAAATCCAGCACTTCCCCAATATATTGCCTCATGCATTCCATTGCCGCTGTTCCACACTAGAACATAAAAGAAATAAGTTTAAGTAGCAGGTTTTGAATATGTTCATGTCTTTGTCTTAATTTCTTGTTCATCAGAACACAGTTTATATGTATCAAGTTCTTTATTTCACTTTTTACTTAGATTACTTCAGCTGGGAATATGTATTCTTTGATGTTTTCCTTCTCGCTGTAATATGCCCTTCTTATCTGATGATAATATAAAAAGAGCCCAGTCACTGCAGCTTCTTCAGGCATCATAAAATATTCTGTGATGGCAAAATAAGATTGACTGATGAAACTCTCACCAGTTGACAAGTCATCCCAGAAAACAAAATTCAGTCATAGGCATAGATGCCCTTATGTTCACATTAATTCTGATGTAAAAAGAGATTAAATGACTGGCTTCATGCATTTTATGTGTAAAGCATCAATTAACTAAACATCAATGAAATTCAAGTGTTACTTTTTTTTTTTTCCTGGGATATTTCTGAAGCAAAATCTTTCAAAATACAGCATTCTAAAAGCATTTAAGCTAGTTACAATTTTCAAAATGGAAAACAAGGACTATAAGGGATAAAGTAATTCCTTCATGAACTGCTCCAGTTTGATCAGAAAGGTGTAAGCATTGAGAACCAACCTGTGCCAGAGCAAGAACAGCCTCAATGGGAAAATAAAAAGAAATCTGGTACTTCCTGTATTCCCACAGCACTAGTTTTCATAATCTTTTTCCTAGCAGGAAATACAAATCTGGCCTTCAGCTAGTATGGTGTGCAAAGCAGTCAACAGAACAAAGCTGTCAGATTAAATAAAGGCTTCAAACAGACCAGAGAAGCTTTCAGAAGGTGACATGACTGACGCACTAGGTATCATATAAATTTCTGTTGATATATTGATGACCTGAAGATAATGCTAGATAAATTCAAGGAGAACTATAAATGCCTCATTCTGAGGGGCCAAGTAAAAGCAATGCTTAACTTCTGAGGCTAAATACTAAAATTATCTAATTAGGTATCTTTCTGAAGTCACCAAAAGCTACTCTACCTGAAGTTACAGGTTCAGGGGAAAATACTGCAGTAAAGTTTACAGGGGAAAACCACTCTTCTTTGACCTCTATTTAATTACCTGCACTTTGAAGCACAGAGACTGATTACCCTATCTGACTATACAAAAGAACCAGATTTAGTTTTGATCACAAAATTATTAAGCCATAATTGAGCTTTAGTAGCTGAAATCTGAGAAACTGCTAGCATTCTATTTTGAAGCAACTGACCTGGGCACTTCTCATTATGTATGTTAATATCAATCTACATGGTGCTGAACTATGCCACCTCCTGGCTTTTCAAATCCTATACCTGTCAGTTTCCTTGACAGAATAACAAACAGTAAAAGAAGGTCATTGGCAGCATATCCTCCATCCACTTTATGTGGGCTAAGGGACCTAAAATACTGAATAACAATTATAAAAGATACTATACTCAAACCTCTGAAAATAATGCTCAGTTGCAAAAGAATTTTCACCAACCAAGATTTCCCCCCATCTATTCTGTTTCACTCAAGCAGTAGGCAGCCTGATTCTCTTTTTCTTCCAAAATCACAGAATCACAGAATAGTTAGGGTTGGAAAGGACCTTAAGATCACCTAGTTCAAACCCCCCTGCCATGGGCAGGGGCACCTCACACTAAACCATGTCACCCAAGGCTTCGTCCAACCTCGCCTTGAACACTGCCAGGGATGGAGCATTCACAACCTCCCTGGGCAACCTATTCCAGTGCCTCACCACCCTAACAGGAAAGAATTTCCTTCTTATATCCAATCTAAACTTCCTCTGTTTTTGTTTTAACCCATTACCCCTTGTCCTGTCACTACAGTCTCTAATGAAGAGTCCTTCCCCAGCATCCCTATAGGCCCCCTTCAGATACTGGAAGGCTCCACGTGGCCTTCTTTTCTCCAGGCTGAACAGCCCCAACTTCCTCAGCCTGTCTTCACACGGGAGGTGCTCCAGTCCCCTGATCATCCTCGTGGCCCTCCTCTGGACTTGTTCCAACAGTTCCATGTCCTTTTTATGTTGAGGACACCAGAACTGCACACAACACTCCAGGTGAGTTCTCATGAGAGCAGAGTAGAGGGGCAGGATCACCTCCTTCGACCTGCTGGTCACGCTCCTTTTGATGCAGCCCAGGATACGGTTGGCTTTCTGGGCTGCAAGCACACACTGCAGCCGGCTCATGTTCATTTTCTCATTAACCAACACCCCCAAGTCCTTCTCTGCAGGGCTGCTCTGAATCTCTTCTCTGCCCAACCTGTAGCTGTGCCTGCGATTGCTCCCACCCAGGTGTAGGACCTTGCACTTGGCGTAGTTAAACCTCATGAGGTTGGCATCAGCCCCCCTCACAAGCGTGTCAAGGTCCCTCTGGATGACATTCCTTCCCTCCAGGTATCAACCAAACCACACAGCTTGGTGTCATCGGCAAACTTGCTGAGGGTGCTCTCAATCCCACTGTCCATGTCAGCCATGAAGATGTTAAACAAGACCGGTCCCAACACCAATCCCTGAGGGACACCACTCGTTACTGGTCTGCAGCTGGACATTGAGCCATTTTAGCTCCTTTTAATGATCTATTTTATATGGATCTCTCGCATAGCAGTATCTCAATCACCTGGTTATTTTTATCACAGTTGAAAATGTCACAGTTCATCTGTTTATACAGCTGGATGACTACACAATTTGTGGCTGAATCAAGCACAGTGTTCTCTCAGATCTGAGGTATCTATGAGCAAATGTAATTTCCAATGTTCTTCTAATCAAAGATACAAAAATAGTATTAATTCCAGTTCAAAAACCAGATCTCACATAAAAGTGTTTCCAAAGAATAACAATCATTCATAACTGTACAAAAGCCGACCTACAAATATACTGCGTAATGCGGTTGCTGTAACTATGAAAACACTTCTGAAAACTGAGAAAAATTGCTAGATTCAGTTATCAGTCAGAGAAACTACAAATCTCTTTATGGAAATTGAATCAAGAGTTCCTGGACATCTGCTCGCCATAGCAAAAAAAATTCCAACAGTATAAACCCCTAAATGATTAAAGTATGACCCACCTTGGCATTCATGATTTTCCAGCAGCTAAATACAAAATAGCTTCTGGCCAAATTAGAAGCCTCTGCATTTAGCAGAATCTGCAGGGAGCTATTTTTCAAAGAAAGTATTTCTATGCCAGAATGGAAAAAAAATGCCAAAGGAAACTAGACTTAAGACGCACTAGAAAAATTATGTAAGAGGCACTAGAAAAATTATTATATTAGAAGTACC
This sequence comes from Pezoporus wallicus, assembly GCF_028554395.1. Classification (NCBI taxonomy): domain Eukaryota; kingdom Metazoa; phylum Chordata; class Aves; order Psittaciformes; family Psittacidae; genus Pezoporus; species Pezoporus wallicus. The sequence continues at coordinate 4,014,049 of NW_026638957.1, read as the reverse complement.
TGGAATAAGTATTGCATCCTTGAAAGTAAGCCACAGAACATTGTATTTTTCTAAGACCAAATTAAAACCCCTCCATTGTCCTGCTGCTCACTTACCGCCCATGTTTTAGTCAGCCTGAAGATTGGAGCACTCTGTAGGCCTGACACAACTGCCATAAGAGCATGCAGATTATTCAGCTCATACAGTTTCTTCGCAGTTTTAATATACATACCTTCTAACACCAAGGTTAGTCCATCTATTTAAAGCAAGTATAAATCAAAATATTCTCTCAGGAAAAAAGGTATTATCAAAATTTGCACTAAGAAAATCACACACTTCAGAAGATATATGGGAAAGATCCTATTAGGTCACTCCTAAAGCTAACAGACATACATATAGGGAAATGAGTGTTCCTCAACTCGTGAAGCAGATCCGGGCTAACCCTCATCCATCTGTTTGGGTACTCAGTCATGTGTGTCATGGAACAAGACCTCCTATTGTGTTACTTCCTAACACATTCATCAGGTGCATATTCTGTGCCTATGTAATTATGAGTACTGGTAATTTAGCTACACTCATCAGCAGGATACAGATGAATGCCTTATACATTACCAGAAAAATATCACTGAACACCCTTCTTTAACCAGATAGTCTTTTGTGAGATTGAAGGCAATAGCTTGCGGCTTTCCTCCCTCCTACCATTTTTTGAGGCTTCAGCTGGTCTGTTCCCTACATAGAACCACAGATCTCAGTTGCTATCTTGAGCACAGACACTTGGCACTCCATCTAAGTCAGTTACATGGATAAAGATTATCAGTGAAAGTAAAGGAGGCAAAATGAAGTTCAGAACTTTTCCAACATTAACAAAAAGGAAGAAGCACCTTAACCTCTGCCTGCAATACAACTTGCCAAGCAGAAAAGAAATTAAAAGGAACGAACATTAAAATGAAGCAAACAGAGCTGAATAAGATATATTGTTTAAAAAAAAGAACCAAGAGGTGGAGTTTGATTTAGTACTTACTCCAGGCATAGAAGCAATCATCTGTTTATGCAAGATTGTCGACTCAGCTAGCTTTGTTCCGGCATCTGCACAAACAAACTAAGAAGAAATTAAAGATAAGTTATTTTTGAATTATTTTTGGAAGAAACTGAAGACACTAATAAGTTATTAATTACCTTATTAAAATCAGATCTCTTCTTGCTTTTATTCATGGTAATTTGCCTTTGGAGCTCTCTTTCTTTATAAACAACCTAGTTAACTCATCATTATAAATGAACTTATTTTAATGAAAAAAAAATCTGACTTTAATGTGCTTACTTAACACATACAGGCTGTGCAGAAGCAATCTGAAGGATATTATGTAATAAATCAGACTTTCTTTATGAGCAGAAATATGTATCTTTGCTATTCCTTGCATATATCAAATGTTCTTCATAGAGTAAACCATGACAGAGGATGATGAAGGCAGCATGCCATGTCCTTCACTGTGATATTACAACATTTTCACTGAAGTTCTATACAAACAATTTCAAAGTATTGGTATTTGAAATACTTGTACTGTGTAGTATAACTTCTGCATAATACAGGTCACAATACTACAGAAATACAAGCTTTTCCTGACAGAAGGTCCGCATCATTCTTTCCTAGTAAAATATGTTTATTTGTTTTTCTTATTTTCCTTGCCTTTTTCTTCTTTCCTTATTTTCAGATCCCTTGACCTAAAATCTCTGATGTCCACATCATGCATATGTTAGACCTACTAATACTGTTACTAAATCATTATAAGTGTCAACAGTGCATCGGACATGCTGCAGATGATTTGCTTGTTCCTGAAACTTGTTGTCCTAATACTCTTATCTTTACTTGGGCAATTTCTGCCCATAGTGATGCAATGTAACTTTCTGAGAAAGAGCAGACAAGAAAGAACTGTAAAACTAAGGTCTAAGTCTTCATTAATAAATGAAAATTAATACAATGGTACCTTCACTGAGACAGATACTGACTACGCAGTTTGTTTTACAGTTGTGTAATGCATGTGTGTTAGCAGTCCTCTCACTGACTGACTAGTGCTCTTGAAAATATTTCCAAATATCCTTTAGAGATCTAAAATTTACCTTCAAACTTCCACAAGCTTTACTGTTCAATGACAGATTCAATCTCAGACTGCCTACCAAGACTTGAGAACTACTCAACCTATGCCTTGATGAAGTGTCTGCTCTTTGAGATAAATATCAGAAAGACAAACATGAGTTTAGATTAATAATCTAATTTGGTATCCTCAAATATAGGCCTGGCTCCAATTGACTCTTCTTCTGGTTAGAATTTATTTTACACCAGAATAAGCCGAATGGAAACAAAACAGGAATCTAACCCATTTCAGTTGAGAGATGGCCTGGTTCTCTTTTCTACTGCAGCTCTAATTACATGGGAAGTAGAAGAAAGCCATAGAGTTATGTGCTCTATCAATCCAGTGGACAGCTGAGTCTTAATTCAAAAACCAACCATGACTCTCTACTTCTTTAAAAAGAAGGACCCTCAATGGACTTAAGTAAATAGATGACACATTTTTCTCCTAATGCACTCTAGCTCAGAAGGAACACTTACGATACTGGGTCTACTGGACAACAGACGTTGTCTTCCTGTGTGACAGATCTCTCAGTCAAACATTTTTGTGTCAGTTACAGTTCTCTTGTACTACATCAGCTGCAAAAAAGGACTATAATTTTCTGAAGAATCTGGCCAAGTATATTCAGTATCCGCAAGCGAGTTCAGTGCACTGCTACAGACATTGTACAGCACTCGCTATGTAAGTCAACAAAAAACCCTTGCCAAAGAGAAATGTCATTTATTTCAGACAACACTTTCTTTGAAGGCAGTAATATGAAGCAGCAGCAAAGCAATTTTTACTGGTCTCCTATATGCTTTCTACATCTTTTTCACAAGGGAGTTTGGGTTAAATAACAGATATTAATTTATATGTGAAAAACAGCTGACAAACCCTATTCCATTTCTAACTAACAATTACGCCTTGTTTAGCTTATCTTTCTCATCATCGAACTGCCAGTTCCAAGTATCCTTCCTAAAGTTGCAATGCAGTCAAAAGAGAATGGGGAAACCAAACTCAAAATGAAAAATTTCCTACATTTCCAGTCTAATTCACTGTCATTCATGTTGTCTCCCTCTGCAAATACTGCAGTACATGAAGATGTCACTGGCAAGAGATTTATTCTAGCCATGCGTAAAAAACAAAAGGAAAAATACCTAAACCATACACTAAACCATGCCACACAAGGCTCTGTCCAACCTCACCTTGAACACCGCCAGGGATGGAGCATTCACAACCTCCCTGGGCAACCTATTCCAGTGCCTCACCACCCTAACAGGAAAGAATTTCCTTCTTATATCCAATCTAAACTTCCCCTGTTTAAGTTTTAACCCATTACCCCTGGTCCTGTCACTACAGTCTCTAATGAAGAGGCCCTCCCCAGCATCCCTATAAGCCCCGCTTCAGATACTGGAAGGCTGCTATGAGGTCTCCACGCAGCCTTCTCTTCCCCAGGCTGAACAGCTCCAACTTCCTCAGCCTGTCTTCATACGGGAGGTGCTCCAGTCCCCTGATCATCCTCGTGGCCCTCCTCTGGACTTGTTCCAACAGTTCCATGTCCTTTTCATGTTGAGGACACTAGAAATGCACACAATACTCCAGGTGAGTTCTTATGAGAGCAGAGTAGAGGGGCAGGATCACCTCCTTCGACCTGCTGGTCACGCTCCTTTTGATGCAGCCCAGGATACGGTTGGCTTTCTGGGCTGCAAGCACACACTGCAGCCGGCTCATGTTCATTTTCTCATTAACCAACACCCCCAAGTCCTTCTCTACAGGGCTGCTCTGAATCTCTTCTCTGCCCAACCTATAGCTGTGCCTGGGATTGCTCCAACCCAGGTGTAGGACCTTGCACTTGTCATGGTTAAACCTCATGAGGTTGGCATCAGCCCACCTCACAAGCGTGTCAAGGTCTCTCTGGATGGCATTCCTTCCCTCCAGGGTATCAACCAAACCACACAGCTTGGCGTCATCGGCAAACCTGCTGAGGGTGCACTCAATCCCACTGTCCATGTCAGCCATGAAGATGTTAAACAAGACCGGTCCCAACACCGATCCCTGAGGGACACCACTCGTTACTGGTCTCCAGCCGGACATTGAGCCATTGACCACAAGTCTTTGCATGCAGCCATCCAGCCAGTTCTTCATCCACCGAGTGGTCCATCCATCAAATTGATGTCTCTCCAATTTAGAGACATGGATGTCATGTGGGACAGTGTCGAATGCTTTGCACAAGTCCAGGTAGATGAAATCAACTGCTCTACCCCTGTCCATCAGTTCTGTAGCCCCATCATAGAAGGCCACCAAATTGGTCACGCAGGATTTCCCCTCAGTGAAGCCATGCTGTCTGTCACCAAGCACCTTGTTGATTTTCATGTGCCTTAGCATGCCTTCCAGGAGAATCTGCTCCAAGATTTTGCCAGGCACAGAGGTGAGACTGACTGGTCTGTAATTCCCCGGGTCATCCATTTTCCCCTTCTTGAAAGTGGGGGTTATATTTCCCTTTCTCCAGTCATCGGGAACTTCATCTGACTGCCACGTTTTCTCAAATATGATGGCCAGCGGCTTCGCAACTTCATTTGCCAGCTCCTTCAGGACCCGCGGATGGATCTCATCAGGACCCATGGACTTGTGTGCATTCAGGTTTTTAAGATGGTCTCGAACCAGCTCCTCTCCTACAGTGGGCGCAAGGTCTTCATTCTCACAGTCCCTGCATCTGCCTTCCAAGACTTGGGTGGTTTGGTCAGAGCCTTTGGCAGTGAAGACCGAAGCAAAGAAGTCATTGAGAACCTCAGGCTTCTCCAAATCCAGGGTAGCCAGTTCTCCCGAGAGCTTCCTGAGGGGGCCTACATTCTCCCTAGTCTGTTTTTTGTTTGCTATGTACTTGTAGAATCCCTTCCTGTTATCTTTAATACCTCTAGCTAAGTTTAATTCTAACTGAGCCTTAGCTTTCCTAACCTGGTCCCTAGCTTCCCGGAGAACATCCCTGTACTCTTCCCATGCCACCTGTCCTTGCTTCCACTTATTATAAGCCTCTTTTTTCATTTGAATTTTCCTCAGGAGCTCCTTATCCATCCAAGGAGGTCTCCTGGCCCTCCTGCTGCACTTCCTTCTGGTTGGGATGCAACACTCCTGAGCTTGCAGCAGGTGATCCTTGAATATCAACCAACAGTCTTGGGCCCCTCTGCCCTCTAGGGCTATATCCCATGGAACCTTCCGAAGCAGGTTCCTGAAGAGGCCAAAGTTTCCTCTGTTGAAGTCCAGGGCAGTGAGCTTGCTGCACACTCTTCTCACTGTCCTGAGGATCTCAAATTCAACCATCTCATGATCACTGCATCCAAGGCTGCCCTGGAGAGTCACATTTCCAACGAGCCCTTCCCTGTTGGTGAGCACAAGGTCAAGCATGGCACCTCTCCTTGTCGGCTCCTCTATTACTTGCAGAAGGAAGTTGTCTTCTACACAATTGAGGAACCTCCTGGATTGCTTGTGCCGGGCCGTACCATCCTTCCAACAGATGTCAGGGTGGTTGAAGTCACCCATGAGAACAAGGGCTTGCGAGCGTGAGGCTTTTCCTATCTGTCTATAGAGTGCTTCATCCGCCGGTTCTCCTTGATCAGGCGGTCTGTAACAGATGCCCACAGGAATGTCTCCCATAGCTATATTCCCTTTAACCCTGACCCACAAACTCTCTGTGGACTGCTCACCTGTCCCCAGACAGAGTTCCATACTCTCCAGCCTATCCCTAACATAAAGGGCAACTCCCCCTCCCCACCTGCCAGACCTGTCTTTTCTAAAGAGCCTGTAACCTTCCATTCCAACACTCCAGTCATAGGAGCCATCCCACCATGTTTCTGTGATGCCTATTATATCATACCCCCGTAGACGTGCACACATCTCTAACTCCTCTTGTTTGTTCCCCATGCTATGGGCATTTGTATAGAGGCATCTGAGCTGAGCTCCACCTGAAGCCAGCTCATTGGCTGGAGTGGCTGGGATATCTCTACATTGCTCCAAGCATTTATTATAGGTGCTGGCAACTGACTGGGTGTGTTGGAATGGAATGATGCTCCCCTCCCCCAACACATCTAGTTTAAAGCCTCCTTGACCAGTCTGGAAAGCCTCCTACCAAAACTGCTCTTTCCCTTCTTGAGCAGCAGCTCCACCAGCCCCCACTAGACCTGGCCTACAAGCTTGGGTCCCATGTTCAAGACACCCAAATCCCTGACTATGACACCACCCTTTTAACCATTTATTAACCTGGCCAATCCTCCTAGCTTTTTTTAGGTCCTCCCCTGTACCCTGGAGAATTGATGAAAAGACCACCTGAGCACCAGAGATCCTAACCACCTCCCCCAGGGCTCTGTAGTCCTTCTTTATGTTCCCCAGGCTACTACTATCTATATCCCTAGCACCCACATGTATCACCAGGAGTGGGTAATAATCCGTGGGACTTACTAGAGCAGGCAGCCTCTCTACCACATCCCTGATCCGTGCCTCAAATAACGTCTAAATGGGAATGTCTGCTAACTAGTGAATCATCTAGATACCATAATCTGTAATTACACCTCCATTCATAAACAGAGTTTTTAAAACATCACCTTATAAAATCTTATCCTAACAAATATGTTATTTTAATTCCTCCTATTCAGTAATTTATGAATCTGATCTTCACAGAAACATAAAGTGGAACCACTAGATATATCACTGCTTTACATTGGCTGAAGGTCCAGCCCAGAATAGGAGTCACCTAAACAAAACAGATGAGATACACTGAACCTTAGAGCCTGAAGGAATAAGCAAATCCTAATGAGACACTCATATAATCTGAAGTCAATGGAAATCCTGAAGATGTGTGCTGGTGAAAAATGAGTGGGAGAAAAGTACTGGGAAACAAAATGTTGGGTGAAGAAGCAGTTCCTATGGAAACCCATGGAACAGTAGCATGCATATCATGACTTTCATTTGCCAGGACAAATCAAGGAGACAGACTTTCTGTGCCCTTTATCATCCAAATCACCTATGCAATGATTGGGGTGATCTATTTAAAATTCCCATTCTTCATAAAGTGGTTAAAATTTGCTCTCATCTTAGCACTGATGTCAACAGTGACACTGATCGCAGCACATAACCTGGATGAATGTGGGTGTCAAATAAATGTGCATTCCTAGGAACTCCTTTGTTAATCAGCCCACGACTAATCTATCATTAAAGTGCTCCTACCTCCTTTGTTATCCTGAACATTTTTACTGTATCTCTGGTCTCTGTGTGCTGTCTATATAGAATCTTGTTCGCAGGCTAACATGTCCAGGGGGATGTGATTGTCTTGCAAGTCAAAACCACTTTTCTTTGGTGCTATGTTAACTCTGCTATAGCTTTATGGATTCCTGTTAAATTAACAGGCAGTGTACACACACTGTCTTTGATGCATACCTCTAAGAGTTGCTTTGCAGACCTGTAAGAGGAACTGTCACTTTTAAACTTCAAGGCAACCTGAAAAGTGAAGACTTGCTTCTGAAATGGTTCACTGTGGGTGCAGAGGCAGAACATAGTGGGGTGAACAGGATGAAGGCTTTGTATGGAAGATAGGTTCAATGGAAGGACGGGCACCACCTTTAACTTTCCAGTCTTCCTTTGCTTGCTCCATCACTAGTGTCCCCTGACATGCTGTTGCTCTGTATTGATGAGGTGTGTAAAATGCAATAGGGCAGCTATGTGCACAAGAAGTAATAACATAATTCTCTTTTCTTAAGGAGAAAAATTAATAAGAAAGAACTTGGGGACTATTTTTCAAACACAAAAATGATGCTGACAAACTGTTGGCTGAAAGGGAGAGACAAAACAAGGCCAGGTTGGGTAGAGCTTTGAGCAGCCTGGTCTAATGGAAGGTGTCTCTGCCCATGGCAGGGGGGTTGGAACTAGATGATCTTTAAGGTCCCTTCCAACCCAAAATATTCTGCAATTCCGTGATTCAAAACCATACAATTTGATTAACATTGTAGCAGCTTTGTGTGGTAGAGGTAAACCATTCCCTTCATTCTATTCATGATACCAGAAAAAAATAAAATAATCAGATACATACATACTTGGTTTTTACTACTAGGTTTCTTATATTACAACAGTGCTTAAAATGGGCTTAGTGGTTACTATGGTATTTAAATTCAAGAGGCTGTTGAATGATTCAGACCACATACTACTGAGGGCTGCCAATTCGCACAGTCAATGGGAGATGTACTCATCATGCCTCCAGCAGGTATCCATGGCAGATGGTCTGACTACGACCCCTATTCTTTACCACTGACTGTGTAAAACCAGAAGCTGGCTGCTTTGGATAGCAGGAAATATGAATCACTTCATCAGCCTCTGAAAAGAGACATCATAAAAGGCATTCAATCCACATTAGATACTGTTGTGTAAGGTACAAATATATCCCAAAGTGAATATAGCATATGGGAACAGTGCTAGGAGGAAAACCCAGGCAATTATCGTTTCATCTTTATCCTATGAAGATAATGTAAGAAAGAGTTTTGCTTACTGTGTCTATCAGGCAATTGACTCAATGTGAAGGACAAGTGTTTACCACTTAAATCCCACTGCCAAAACTGACATGGTGTGCTTGTACTCTCAAATGAGGAATTCGGGATTGATTAGACTATGGGGTTGTCACCCTTTAGAGTAGCCATAGGACTGAGAAATACAGTGGAGCAATGCAGAAAAATTGCTTTATTCTGTAATACAGGAGTCAGTTCAAGTCAGCTAACACTGATGCACATAGTATCAAGCTGCATCACTGCACCAGTAAGATAGAAAGAGGTTGGAGGTTGGTGGTTAAGTTATTTGACGGTCTTGGATGGGACTGAAAAAAGAAGTCTGGGCTTTAAAAGGAAAAAAAAAACCAAAACAGGCAAATTTCTGCTTTTTAGATTAAAATGGATTTAACAAAATAACAATTTACCGCCAGAAGAATATAACCCAAGTGTTATTCTTCCCTGTCCCCACTTCTTCCCCTAGTCCTGATGGCATAATAAATATTTTCAGAGTTATCCTAACTGCTATATTTCACTTGTCAGTATTATTTCTCTGTCAAGAGGCAACCACTCACTTACTATGAGTAAAGCATGAGTACTTAAAAGAAAACGAGCCCATAGGAAGCTATATGAAGCTTTGACTCCTTAATGGGAGGGGAAAGAGTAAATGAAGCTGTGGTGCTGGGAGCATTATGAATGTTCTACATAACTAACATATTCCTTGAACTTTATGGAGCTCTTCTATGCTGGTCCCCCATCATATAAAGTTACTAAACACATATAATGGTTAGCTCATTATAAACAATGAGAGCAGACTACCTATGAACAAAATTGACGGACTTCAGTAAATTGTTTTTATGGAACAGGCTTGTGGTGCCAAACAGTGCCACTCTTGGCATTTTGGAGGCAGAAAGGTTTTTCACAGGTGTGTATCTTACTTCCTTAGATTCTCCTATGAAAAAGCTAGCTTAACGCCTACCTTCATTCCACAGAATCAAAGGAATAGAAATATTGTCTACGTATCCTTCAATGGAAAAATCCATTCTAAAAGAGAATGGCCTTCAGGGACTGAAGACAGCTTATTGCCTGCCTGAACAGACAGAAATTGAGTTTTGTCCCATGATCAACAGGCACCCATTACCACACAGACTGCTTACTTGTTCTGGGGTAATGATATGAAGACAAGGAAGCAGCTGCCTCACTGGGATAGCTGCTGCCTTATGTGAAGCTAAATGGACTTAATAATCCTTATGGGTCCCAACTCAAGATACATTCTATGATCCTCAAAACATCAGCAATCATGCACAGACAGGTCAGTATTGCCCTGGGAAATGTAGATTCCAAATTTACTTATTGTCCTGGTTTTAGCTAGGATTAAGTTAATTTTCTTCCCAGTAGCTGGTACAGAGCTGTGTTTTGGCTTTGGTCTGAGAACTAGTCTAAGAATAATGCTGACAACACACTGATGTTTTAGTTGTTGCTAAGTAGCACCCTCATCAAGGACTTTTCAGTCTCTCATTGGCTGCAGTAAGAAGGGGCACAAGAAGCCAAGAGGGAGCACAGCCAGGGTAGCTGACCTGGACGAGGCAAATGGATGTTCCATATCACAGAGCATCATACTCGGTATATAAACTGGGGGGAGTTAGCCAGAAGGACTGTGGGGAGAGGGCAGAGTTTATTCCTTCCTCCTTTTCTGTCTTTATTCCTATTATTATTATAATTATTGTTGCTGCATTCTTATATCTTACTTTTATTTCAATTATTAAATTGTTCTTAACCCATGGGTTTTTACGTTTTTTCCCAACTTTCCTCCCCATTCCACTGGGGAGTGGAGGGGAGCGAGCAAGCAACTATGTAGTACTTAGTTGCTGGCTGGGCTTAAACCAGGACAATTCTTAAATTCTAGTGTTTCCATGTCTAAATGTATGCACCTATGGTTAAAAATGTAACTGGATTTTGATTCAAAACATCCTTGCTTCCCTGACATTGCTGGTATTTCCTGCAACCATGTTGGACTTGCTCCTCAACACCCACCCCACTGCCCCTTCCCCCTGTATTTGGGCCGAGACAGGATCACTATGAGAATTACATGTGAATCTTCTGTACCTGCACCAACAGCAGCAGATTCATGTCTGGTAATGGTGACTTTAACTTGAGTGCCTGCAATAGCTCCAGTATGACACTGCGTGTCAAGTAGAATTTATCCCTTTCCTACAAGAGAAAAACACAGAATTATGAATGTCCTGAAATTCACTGACACCCAACAGTAAACTATAATGATAGTTTTTATCTAAGTTTGAGAACAAAAAAGTTACAAAAGTGTACTGGTTTCTCCTAACTTACAAAAAAGCACACATCATTCATCATTTATGTAATTCTACAGACTTGACTGAACAGACATCAATCAGGGTGATTTTCCTTTGATGTACCAGGCACTATATCCAAGATTTTAATATTTCACATGTGAAAAATAGATACATTTTTATAAAGCGGTTATAAAGCCTAGGCATGCAGCATAGCTTTCACTACGTAAAAAGCAAAAGAGGAAAGCAGTAAGGATTGACACAGGAGAACAAAACTGGCAGTAGTATTTAGCATTACTCTTTCATGAAACCTGCCAGAAATGGTTTATATTTTACTGTACTTTTTTTCTGTTGTCATTCCCCTTAAAATAAGAGTGCATGCACTAAGGCAGCTTGGCCATCTATTTTCATTTATTAGACTAGTAGCACTTTGCCACTTACACAAAAAAAATCCCTCTTGGCTACAGCTGCTACAATAGAAACATTTTAAAACAGGGGAAAAATCATTCAGTGGAGATTAGAACTTATATGGACACTTATGTGTCCACTGACCTCTTGGACCCATGTCAACTTTTAGCACCCACAGTACTTGGCAAGAAGTCACACACTGTTGAAGAACCACTTCCCTTCATTTGTTTTGACACTGGTTCCTACAAACTTGATACATCCTTGTTCTTGTATTGGAAAGGTATGAAGTTATCCCTCCCTCTCTGAGTCACTTGTGACCTTACAGACCCCTCACACTCTTATAAGTGTTTGTTTTTTTTCAGATTGAAGAGCCCTGAATTGGTTGCTCTGTATATGGAACTTATCCCACTGTTTGATCATTCTTGTTACCATTATCTGAACTTTCTCCAATTCTACTATATTCAGATTGGGAATGGGGAACCAGAATGGTGCACAATACTCAGGGTGCAAACAGAACTGGTTACTTGCTAGAATTCATCAGCAAGAGCGATCCTTACCACCATCAGACACCTTCACCGTCCTCAGACATGTACATAATGCAGTGCCATGCTCAAACATCTGACTATTACGTCCCCCAAACAATGCACAGAAGTTCTATCAGTAACCCAGTGCAGTTACCTACACATACTGGAAAAAAAGAGAGGCAAAATACTTTCAAGAGCATGCAGCTGTTTTACAGACTAACACCTGTGCTATACCAGGTACGAAGAACAGCCTTCAGGAACCCCAGCTTTCCCTGGCTCTAAGAATAATATGACCTTGAACTAACTCTTTCTCAAAGAAGTCTCCTAGTCTAAACTCTTAAGTTTGTTAAGCACATGCAGTGCAGAGATATGAAGCAAATTCAAGCAAAATGTTTGACATCTGACCTCTTCCTTCCTGCATTGTGAATCAAGAGTGATGACACTGAAGTCAATAGCCCAGAGTACCCTTCCGACTGAAGTCTACTTATTCCTATCATTCTGCTGGAGATACGTATGTATAAACACAGTTTAAACACAAATATGTATAAACATACTTTAAGAACTTCATACTCTGCCACAGAGCTGTCCATAAGTATTACACCCAGGGGAGCTATGTGTGTAAACCTGGTATCAAAGAGTCAGGAATACAACCCCTTTAGCCTCTGTTCAGCCAAATTAATCCTCTCAAACGTCTATGCATTCCTAAGAAAAAATGCCTTGCAACTTTCAAACTGTGACTTGCCAGAGGACTATGTGTAGAATATGAAACTACTCAAGTTTTTTTTCTGGCAGTATCTCAGGGCCCAAACTCAATAATACGAATAATAAATCTAGTTCTTTAATGGAGTGGTATGCTATGCTCCAAGGAAGCCAGTGTAAAGCAAAATTCTTCATTTATCTCTGTTGCTACTACAGTAATTACAAATATCAAAGATCACCCGTTTCAAAAAATACAATAGCAAAATCATGTCATGTCCAATTCAGTGATGTTCTGCATTTACTTACTAAGAATAGCAGAATGCTAGCAAACGGCTAAGTTTAGGTTCAAGCTTCTACAGCTGCAAGAGATCAGAAAGCCAAATCTTGCCCATTTAGGAACCTAAGATGCTTGAAAAGAAAACTAAAGATAAGATTACAATCCACAGAAGAGATGCCTCAACTTCCACAGGCATTGAAAAATCAAACTGCTGACCTGGAACAGAAACTCAGACAGGGAATTATCAGATTGACTTGAGTCTTCTGGCTCCAAGACAAGAGAAACTGAGATATTCCTGCCACAGGGTATTAGGAGAATGTTGGATATAAAAAAAGATTTGTAACGGCTGTACAGCACTGACCTCTACAGAGTGCATGTCAGAGTAACTTGCCTTCAAAAACATAAGAAACCTCCACATCTTAGATGAAAGTTGTTCTTTTGTTCCAGCCAGAACATTCAAAGTTGCAAAACAAGTAATTAAATTTTAATAGTTTCAATGTTCATAAATGATGTTCCTTCTGGAATTCATTTTTAGGTGGTACTTTATCATAAACAACGCTCTTACTTGGCTACAGTGATTTCCACTGTAGAGAAACAGACATCACAACTGATTTGGGTTTTTTCTAACAGCAGTCATTCATTTAATCATTCTAATGTGAAACCATGGTTAGCTTTCAGAAATAAGATAACATAGTATGGAATCCAACTAAATTAGAGCATTTTGTGGCTGTAAATTGCAGGAGACCATTCACTTATGATTCCACTTCTGGGTCACCAGGTTGCACTAAACTAAATCAAGAAAGAAATTTTACCAAGCGCTATAACCCAAGCTTCCTGCATACAATTAAGTACTCAATATATCAATAGAACATTAAACCAGGAGGCATGCAAGAAACACATGGGGATTTTTAATACCATCATTTTAATAAAATTCTCATGAAATAACCAAAACTGCAGAGTATGAGAGGAGTGAAACACTTCCTGTATTTTACAATTTGCTTTAGCAGGCATATAGGAAACAGTCTTATCAGACCACAAATGCAAGAGGAATGTCTTTGCTTCAGTTCTTCAGTTTTAAATGGGGCTTTTTTGGTTTCAATGAAAAAAAAAAAAAAAAAGAAAAAAACCAAAACAAACACTATTGGCCTTCAAGTTAACATTTTTCTCAGTTTACCTTGCCCAAACCCTTAACCATAGATCTGAGTCAAATTACTTCCAAAAGCCAGTCTCTTCTGTATTCATGACTTTTTTCTTTCATAAACTCTTCTCTTTCAAATGAGACAAAAAAAGCTAGTTTTCTTAATGTAATTAAACAAACTGTTAGTTTCTATATAATGCTTCAAACCATCACAACTAGTAGAAGTTTTTCTTACTTTCTTGTGAGAGTGTCACTGCTTTTAGAATTTCTTCTTTATGGTTTGTCCGGTGATATTTTAAGCCTTATTAAGACTGAAGCAACACATGCTCAGTTGCACATTATCAATACAGAAATTCTTGTAGCTATTTTTGAGAGAATGATTCCTGAGGATTAATTGCTGTTTTGACAAACATATCAAAGATGGAAAACTGTGCAGTTAGTAGCTGAAGCAACGTTATTGCTTAGTACCTCAACAATGCACATAATGGAGTATATAGAGCCTTACTAAAAGATTTGATTAGTTTTTATGGATTTGGTTGTTGCTTCTCACTGATAGATGCAAAACTAAACTTGAATAATAGCTATTATTATTTGTAAAACATACAAATAGCTTTCATCCAGGAATCCTAAATACTTTTTTAAAGGTGCACACATACTGTTCTATTTTCTACACATCTTAGAGCCATGCATGCCAAAGTTAGATACTTAATACAGAATGTAATAGGATCTAAGCTGAGAAGTTTCCAACTTTGAGTCTCCCATTTTACTTAGCTATGTTTTGCCTCCCCTCACAGCTGTGCTCTCAAATGGCACTACCAGGAATATTTGAGTTAAGTTTTACTGCACAAGGTATGTGGCTAAACTTGTGGACTAGGAATGATATAACTGTAAAGACATGTTAAGTCATGCATGAATACCAGTTATCATCTCTATAAGAGAAAAAAATCTCCAAGTTATGAAATCACACCAAGATGTTTTTCTGAGCAATGTTTTAAACAGGTTCCCTTTACCTGTGTCTATACTGAGTGTGAAACTCAGTATTGTTAAAAGGCACTGAATCATGATCACTACTTGATTAGCTAAACTACAATAAAACTGTTGATATGTCTGAAACTTGATACTGATTTAATCTTCACAAAACTGTTGATATGTCTAAAACTTGATATTGATTTAATCTTCACTTACAAATATGCTACTTGAGGGAAGTAGGTATTTATCTATCCTATTTTCAGTTGTCCCTAAAGGAAGATAAAGAGTCTCACTGTTACCTTAGTGAAGGCCCGGAAGCACAGCCCACACAGTTCCACCAGGTAGGCCAGAGTGAAGACAGCATTCTGAATTACAAAGCTTAGTAATTTTGAAAAAGGCTCCAGAAGACTCTGCAATGACATGACTTAGAAAAATCAATAACTGGTTGCTCAGGAAAGAAAAAGCATTCCAACTCTGAAATGCCTGAATGGAACAGCATTATGTTTAGCTCAGAGGCTATCTTGCTGGGATTTACACTGTTTTGGTCAAATGACTGTTCTACCTAGCATTTGCCTTCATGCTTGTGTGAGAAATTAGAAGTAAAAAAGCAGAAAATACTTTCACCTCTGACAGAGTCTTATGAGATATAAGACATTCTGTAGTTTTTATGCATGAAAGCCTCGCTGACCTCAGTGGAATTGTACTGCAGAACTTCTAACGAACATCAAATCTTTAAGAAGATACACATTCACACCCACAGGAATGTTATGTGACCCGCACTTTACTGTATCCTAGATTCTAAAGCTCTAATCGCTCTCCAAGGAGTATCAGACTGCACAATTTTATGCTTATATATAACATTTTCCTAGCTAGGGGATAAGAACACATCCATAGAACAACACAGGCTGGATACATCTGAGGCAACAGTTTTGTCTTCTTAGAACTTACCCTGGTGGCACTAGTGGTAGGTATCTTTACCAAGCAAATCATGATTCTTAAACTAGAATCTAAAGAACACTGTAAACATATTTAAAGGTAGGAAAGAAGGGGAAAAAAAAAAAGAAAAGAAAAAAAAAACCAGTTAGTACATTTTTAAGCACATCTCACTTTTAGTGGTAGCAACTATAAATAAGTTATCAGTGAAGCCTGAAAAAAATGATCCCTGATGATTTATCATGACTTCCTTTGACTAAACTGGTCTATTCCTGAACACAGTCATACTCCTTCATTGGTAAACTACCATGGAATGGGCCCTGAGGTGAGAAAATTGCACTAAGGGGCTATTGTAGAAAAGTTAACTTCACCCCCCTTATGACAAAAAATTCCAAGAAATCTATTTTCACTCTAATAGAAATGAATTTGCAAAAGAGACAGATTTTGGATCCCTCAGCTCATACTGAGCAACACTGCTTTGCACAGAAGAAATTACCCATCAGTTTATTTGCACAGACTAAAGTCAGAATAAGGGCATAAAAATCCCATGTTTACTGGAAAGACTCAGAAAAATTCTTACTGTGTTTACTGAAAAGACATCTGGAAATACATACACTAGGAGATAAGATCCCTCTGTATGTCCTCTGAGCACTCAGAAATCAGAGCACAAAGGTTCTAGATTTAGTTTTTGCAGCTACATTCTGATTAAAGCCAGAACTACAGCCCAGTCAGCCAAACAGGCTAGGCTCAATTCCCAGTAGTCTCAGTTCTCTCTGCCTGTCTTGACCATCATGTACTTTTAGCAACTTAATTAGGTGGTGCTGGTCTTCTTGAGACTTCTGGCTTAACAGTTAAAACCAGATGGATTTTTATTGCCGGAATGGCAATTCTCTCAAATGCAGTATTCTAATCTGACAAGCACAGGGTATGGAAATTATACAGAAAAAAGCCAACTAAGAGGTGAAAAGTACTCTTGTCAGAGTTGCTATTGTTACCCACAGAAAATATAATTAAAGTCATAGATCAAATATACAATATATCCAGTCCTTTGGAGACATCAGTTGAATCATAAGAAAATATTCACAACATCCTGCTCCAATTTCTCACCCACAGCTTTCCCACTCTTTTGGTACATCCTGACCAATGGTAGTATAGCTCATTTCAGATGTCCATACATCATACCTTAAGTGGCAAAACACAGGGGAGTTTAGTAAGGAAGGTCTGAAACTGATTACTAATTGTGGTCCAGAGGTTGCTGGGTGAATCCATTGGCAAGGCTTCCATGAAGGTAGCGATATTTTCTAAACAGCGTAGCATTGCACCCCCTGCTGGTAAATTCTTTTTGTTGTTTAAACCCTGGGAAGAAAACACTCTTTAAACAAGCGTACACATGCAGAAATGGTCCCTTAAGCAGTATTTGGAAATGCCAAGGTGAATTTGTCCAGACCAAATACTACATATCTCTTCTATAGTGCTAATGACAATATGTTGTGCAGGGATTTTGAACTGTGCATATGACAGTTAAGTCTAGTTTAGTTCCTAAAGTATTGACCAAGCAATTTTGAGCCAAAATGTTATAAGCAGGGTTCTTACTTATAACTTGCTTAGACTGGCATGGCAGTAAAAAAAGAGCAGAACTCCTAAAATATTCACCAGCTGACTGTCCATTTTCCTTTGGACAATTTTAAAAGAGATATGTTCATTAATGTTCAGTAGACCATGTATGCTTTTTTGGCTTATGTCAGGCCTGGAAAGACATAAGCAGTTTTAAAGTGATGTCAAAAATATCTGTATAGAGCAACTGCCATATTTTTGGAAGAGCAGGATACATAGAAGTGACTAGTGCTAGTGGGAGGATAAAAGTTACAGTAGAAACAAGCCAAGTGCACAGGATATAATCAGTGAAAGGCAGGAAACAAATCTTTGGTCTTCTTGGAGAAGCTGCCACCAGATACAGGGGAGAGGGAGAACTGAGATGTATGAACAGACATGTTCCTAAAAAAACACAAACCGCTGAGGGAAGGGATAGCCCACACTACCAGTGTGTGGTTTCATGTTTCATTTTCTCCAGCTCCAGGAGCTGAAGAAAATGAATTTTCTGAGAAAATGAAAACAAAACAAAAAAAATGAAACCAAAAAAAAAAAGAAAAAAAAAAATCAAACAAACAATACCTACCATCAGTGACAGCAGAACCCAGAAGGAAAATGCTAAGGGCAGCCTAATCCTGCTTTCAGGGACAAAAATTCACATTGCTTTTGGTGATGCAAGTTTGAATTCTTACTGAATGTGGATAAGTGATTCAATATACCTGATAATGCTAATAAAACTATCACCATTAACAGAGCCAATTGCCAACATACCTCTAACAGCTGGCTCAGAGCAGCAATGGAACTCAGCTCACTGAAGTCCATAAGAGACGTGGCCAAGGTCCGTAAAAAACTTCCATCTGAAATTCAGATTACATTTTTGCACTGGCTGTCCATACAGACAGAACTGAAATGGTCAGAAGTGCACTCAGGTACTGCACATTACCTTTAATATTGCTCTGGAAGAGCTGGGGGAAGATACCATTGGGAGCCAGCTGATGGAACACACAACGGAGGAACTGCTTGGCCACACCTGCAGCATTTCCAGGGATCATCATACTGAAATGAAGGGAAGGAAATGGAGGGGGAAAGAAATTGACTGCAGATGAAACACGTCTCAAAGCTGACTACAAGGAAAAAATAAAGATGATCCTATTCAATTATGGAAGCGTTCAGCTATGAGTGAGACAGTCAAAAGCAGAACTGTCCTGATCCCAACACACAGTTCAGCATGTTGATTTTATGACTTCAGCTCAACTATGTAGAGCTGCAAAAGCTATGTACGCATGCCTAAAGTATTTACATCTCAATAAATAGTTAGTTGCATTTTCTCTGATCTTCCAGACAGTTTTATTTGTGAGTCATCTGAGTTTGAAATATAAACCTGCTCTCATCCTGTGTATTTCAATGATGTAGGATAAGGTTCTTGGCTTTACCATAAAACACATGAAAAACAGGTAAACACATGCATTATATTTTTTGCCTCTTGCAGCTTCCTTCAAGAGATGATGTAATTCCTAATCACTTGTAAAATTAATGGTTTCATTTAAAAAGCTAAAGTATTATCTATTTACTCATAAACTGCAGATCTTAACAAGTTTTACAGCTTCTCAAAATGAATTTATCCTATTCAGCATCTCATTTACATAATGAGACATGACTACCAGGAGTTCTCCATGGCCAAGTATGATTCACTTGCTTGAATGCATGGAGATCATTTATCAAGACAAATACTGAACAAAGAACCAGCTAGAAAAACCTGCACTAAAATAGTGGAATCCAGAAGGCATCTTTAAATTTTGCCTGAATCTTTTTTCAAGTTCAACACATATGAATATGGGTTCCTGTTCATCATCAGAACACAAAAGATACTTGAAACAAGTGGAAAAGACAGGTTTTTTCCTCTTACTCACAAACCTTTATAAAGTTTTAAGAAGTTAAATTTAGGCAATTTCAGTGCCAGAGAGGAGGATACTTTAGATTAATTGTTTCATTTTGGGCAAGGTATCTTTTACTACCATACCTTTCTGCTTGATTAGAAAAACTGGTACTTGATGCCAACCTGGAATAAAAAAACATAAAAAAGTGAAGCTCACATGTGAGGTTTTTTGGTATTTAATTTCTAAGTAAGCCAATAAAGTTGTTCGGGATTTTTTTTAATAATAAACAAGAACTTTAGAGAACATTCAAAATGTCATCAGAAAGGTCTTCTGAAGAGGTCTTCTAAATTCAGTCAAATCATATTTGCACAACATATACACTCTATTCAGTCTTGCAGTCTCACAGATATTTAACAGCTTTAAACACAAATCTACTTGCCTAGCTAGCAGGAAGATAATGAAGTAAAGCTATTGCCTTACATACACATCATGTATAATTACTAACCTGGAGGGATTTGGAGAAAAAAACACATTTGCTAGAAGCTGCCTACTGACTGAATTGTTTCTGATTAACACAGCAACACTTAATTACTTAGAGATTAAGCCAAAATTCTCTACTTGGCAGTCTGAAGTAAGGTTTCTAGTTCCAGATATTGGCACCTAAATAACTGGCCTAATTCCAGAAACACGAAGTACCTATGAGCTCTTACAAGGTCAGATGAGAAATACTGGTTTCTCAAAAATCAGGTCATTTATTTTAGTACCTAAATACAGACTTTAAAGCCAAATATGGGCATTCAGTGATGAAGATACTGAACACAGTCTTAAAGAAAAACCATGCATTTCAATATCCAGGACATGTAAAGGAACAGAATCAGGGCTTATATCAAAGCAACACAACTTTAATACTAAAAGTCATTAAAAGCAATCATAAAGGCATACACTGGTAGCATTTGTTACATACAAAAGACCATGCAATTCTTGCTTTCACCTGCAGCGCATCTGTATTTCAGCTGGTATCAGTTGATATGTCTAAATGGAAAGTCCATAGAGCTACACTAATTCAAATCTGCCGATGATCTGCCTTCAATGTTTATCTTTGATTCATGATCCTTTTAGGCTGGATTTAGCTGTTGCTCAATTCTCTGTCAGCCTGTCTGAAGTCAGTTTCTTCTGTAGTCACCACTGCAAAACCTGATAAGGGCCCTAAGGCAGCTCAGCTGAATGCATCCATATAAACCAAAATGCATGGTGATTTTCATTATGATGCATGACAAGCTGGGGTCACAGTGCAATAATCTCAGGGTGGATTGTGCAGGGGACTGAAAACTACATTATCCTCAGCTGTCCCAGCAAAAATTAGAAAAAAACATTAGAGTCCCTGACTCCACTGTTTTTAAGAGGAGTCCAAACTAAAATACAGCATAGACATTCTGGTATGCAAACCTAATTCTGGGTGAAAACAGGTCTGAAGCTGCCTTCAGAAAATACAAACCTTGATTCTGGAATAACTATAGCAATATATATACACTAAAGTACATGAAAATTTCTGCAGAATGCAATGAGACTAATCACTTATTTTCAAAAAATTAACTAAAGCATGCATAAAATATTTCTTCTAAAAGAAATCAAAGTCCTAAGCAATGTTTTTAATCCTTGTGAACACAATAATGCAAGTGGGGATTTTATGATAAACAAAACATTTGATTTCTAACCAGAAAAACTTCATGAGATAAGAACATTAAATACCTGGAACATCTGAAACTTGTTGAAATGTATAGCTTGTATGTATTTATCATTACTACTCTAAATATTTTGTTGCACAAAGGCCATGAACCCCCATCAGTACCTCCACCTTGCCGACCACAAAGCAGAACAGTAAATGGACAGTAGACAATAAATGGATGTGTTCAAATTTGTACATGTTAAGAACAGAAGTTAAGCTTTTCAAAGATCCTTACTAACTAAAGAATCTAAATGCCTAAATGGCTTTGAAGCTCTGAAACCTAAATCTCTTTGTAAATCAATGAAACAGGAACGAATGAGTCAAAAAACTATATTCAGGAACTAGAACATAAAGTTAAGTGCATGCCAGAGTCTTCTAAAACTGTCAAGCTGTCAGGAACTGGAATCAAGAACTTTTTCTGTTCTGAAAATAGATGCCTATCTGTACCTGCGGGTACCCAAATAACTTTTAAAAATCTTTCTATGTCTTGTTTAGGTATTCTTAAACACTCTTCATTTCCTAACTCCTTGTTTCCTCTTCTAAGCATGAAAGTAGTATTTCTTTTACTAAGAATAGAACTGCGAGTCTAATTCATTTTCACCTCTGCTGTCATATTGGTATTTAGACGTAATGATATGGCACTGCTGAATGAAAGACAATTACTTTAGTTACACAGATGAAGTTCCTGAATGCCTCTCTGTTTGTATATGCTATTTATTTTGCATACATTCAAAATAATTCCTTTGTGAGGAGCTTCTTGTTGGACTTAGAAGTAGGAAAACCACAGGACATTTACCAGGAATACCCCATGTTGCATGCCATCTGCTGCTGTAAAACAATCAGGTGTCTCACTCCAAAGACACAGTACTTCTTCCTCAAAGCACAGGAAAAGATAGCCCACTTGACCCTCATCCCTTGATAATTTATCTTCCAAATTATTTCCTCTCTGTAGCTGTAGCACTGTTGTACTTAAAAGAATCACGCAGAATGGACAGTATCTGTCTAGATTAGAAACTTTGCTTCCATCAGAGTTCATTAGCAGTGACAGCAGGGAACTGCAGCCTTGCAGCTAATGGAAGCTTGCATAATTGCAGCTAACCCTACCTGCTGTGTTTAAATGGAAGTGGGAGGTAGTGAAGAGGCAGAGCTGTGAAGAGCTGCACCCCTGCAAAAGATAGAGTCAAGAAATTTTACCTTCAGTCATTGAAAAGAACATGAAAAAGGAGAGCAGTATGTCATTTCTGCACTATTAGTGCTGTTCAGAAGTTTATTCGGAAATACCCAAAGCATCCATCCCACCTCATATACACAGAATCACACACATCATTAGGATTGGAAGGGACCTCTGGAGATCATCTGCCTTGCAGGCAGGAGGTTGTGCAAGTGGCCAAGGCAGTAGTGACAAGTTAATACAGTAGTAATGGTGCACTTCTATTATCCCATGCACACTGAGGAAAGGTCACAAGAGAAAAAGAATAGACACTAAATGTTTAAGACCTTATCAGAGACTATCTTGTGCAGCACCTGGTTAGGAAGCCCTCATAAGGAGATGCAACTCTTTACTTAGTCTTAATTAGCATACAAAATATGGTTGAAAAGTCTGAAAAGCTTTGGGTATGCTAATGAATGATCATGCCCAGGAGTCAACAGTCCTCCAGGAACAACAGAACTCAGAAAAGCTGGCCACATTTCTGCATAACTTTTAAAGCAGGAACTACATAAAAGAGAAAAATTCTGTCAAAGCAGCAAAAAGGGGTAGCTGAGAGAATTCAGTCTTTACAAGAAGCACAGAGACTGTTTAAGAACACTACACTGGAAGCACAGGGCCAAGGTACCCCACTTGTAAGAAAAGACTTTAAGAGAGCAGAAGAAAGGAAAGGTGAGGGAGATTATTAGGAAAAAGGAAGACTTCTTCCAAGAAACTTAAGTCACGTCTCAAATGAAAGCTGAAAAGAGCATGAATTCTGAGAGATCCAATGTAAAAACCACAAGGCGGCAAGCCAAAAAATGGTTCAAGGAGCAACTAGAAGGAGGAATAAAAACTAAGGGTAAATTTTTCTTCAAATAAAACAGGATTAGAAAGCACACCAATTGCTGCATCAGCTGCTGTTCAGGTAATACACAGGTCACCCAAGTAATATAAGGATATTGCAGAAGACTGAATTAATTCTTTACATCACTGCTTACAGTGGGACAAGCCGGAGAGAATCCCAAGGTGGAACCTCCCTTTGGAGGGTAAAAAGGGAGGACATCAAATGAGCTGGCCAAAACTGAAGTGACAGTGGAATAAGTTACATAACAAAGTAAAAAAATGGTGAGTAACAAAGCAAGAGACATAACCGTATGTTATTCACTTAAGGGTTCTAAAATATATAACTTCATACAGTGATGTAAATCCAACTCAAGGCACAAAATTCTTTCAATCATATGGGAGAGAGGAAAGTCCTGGATTTACCTTCCTACAGACTGCATGATGTCCAGCAGCAGAGGAGCAGCCAAGTCTGGACTAAGGTGAATGAAGGTTGAGAGCACAACTATGGCCAGGCCTAGCGTTTCTTCATCATATTCTTCAAGAATAGCCCCACAGTCATGACACCTGCAAATAACAGTTTTGAAAACTGACATTAACAAATTTTAAACGAAGTATTACTGTACATACATATATGTATAATTATGTCTTTTTAAAGCACTATTATTTAGTACACTGTATTCAAAACGTGTTTAGAAAAATAATGTAACTGTGATCTTTCTATAATTAATGACAGTCCATGGCTTTCAGACATTAATAAAGCATCTCAGCAGCTGCACTGGCTGTTTCTTCACTGTCAAATGAAGCAGGGCTACATGGCAGGCCTTCTTTTGCATCTAACTGTTAGCCAGTTCCCTCACAGTATTGCACTGCTTCAGTTTGCACCATCAAAGAGAAATCTGTAGCAGTGAGGATTAGCCCTCAGCAATGTGAACACCAGCCAATTCATGTGACTTGTGGGGGGCGAGGGCTTAAGTCCCCGGTACTCTTCTGTTTAGCACCACAGACATAATGATAATCATAGATGATCTTAGAGATGGAACAATTTCACATTGTCCTTCATCTCAGTCATGAATTATGAATAACAAATTATACAATCGGGAAACAATGATCTGACTGGTTCCCACAGCAGTTACAGCTATTAAGAAAGAATTTAAAGGACCTCTCAGGGTCACAGAACCTAAGGTTTCAGAGAAGTTTCCTTTCCCAGGGCAGATTTGCTGCCGAGTCACTTGTCCTTCCTGAAATGTTCACAGACAACTGACTAAGCTCTGAAAGGACTCCATAATGTCTATTTATAAAGGGGATGTCAGATATAAGAGATGAGACAGCCTTTCACAACTTACGAAAATGGCAAACCAATGTGGGAAACTTTGTCCAGTAGGAAGGCTTTCTTAATTTGATCAACTGGTTGCTAATGACTCCAACAGATTGTGGTATTTTAACTCAATGGAATTGTACAGGCAATTTTCTTGCCTTTGTCACTGAACAGAAAGAAAATATGACAACAAAGTCACGAAAGACAAGCTCAGCTGGTCTGTGTGTTAGGTGGTGTCAGAGCTTTGGTGATCAGCCTGGTGTGTCTGTCTACTAGACTGAGTGCAGAACCACAAACAAGAACTTCTGGTTTCTCTTCACAATTTTTTACCAAATCAGCGCATGGCTCCCTGCTGACTGCTCTACTCCTCTACTAAATGAGTACACTTACTTACACTTCCTTTAGGCTTTTTAACCAATCAATTAAGGTTTGCAAACGTTTGGTGTAAGCAAGTATCAGCATTAAAAATGCTGTGTTAATTACACATCAATGGTTACCTATTTCAACAGAAATCCAAAAGAATTTTTTAAAAGGTTTTGGGTTTGTTGTTTTTTTTTTTTTTCCCTAAGGTGAAAGCAGTTTCTGATGGATCACAAGGAACCCTTGATTTAAAATACAAATAGAAAGTGCTCCCCATGCCTTCTGTGCACAGAAGTGCCTGAGTCATAATTTTGCCTGTGCAAATTCACATCGGTCCTATTGAATTACAAGCACATCTTGTGCGCAGTGTTTAGAAAATGTTTACCTTGGTGTAAAAAGAAAAAAATATCTGAAAACTTAGCACAGAGATAAATGATAGAACGGACTTCATTTCCATGAGGTATATCTATACTTTAACCTGTTTGAAGTTCAACTACTTCTTCAGAAGGAACAGAAAAAAAACTTACTTGTCAGTCATCATAATGGGCTGGTCATCAGCAAATTCTTCTGGTGCAGGTACAAACATACTGACTATACTGGGTGCTGACAGCAAGCTAGATTTTGTGGCACCTTAAGGCAATTAGGGATAAAAAAAAAGAAAGAAAGAAAATCACTGAAGAGAAATTCAAACTGTTTGAAAAGCAGACTTCTAAAGAAGAGCCATAATGGTTCTACTGTGCATAGGAGTAAGAAATAAAGCATATCTACAAAAGGATATAGAGCATATTCTTTGCTTCTGCTAGATCATTCCAACTACCTAGAACTATCAATTAAAAAAAGAAAAGTCCATGCAGAAAAAGATAAGAAAGAACAAAATTTCCAGGAAGGCAGATGGAATTGTATCTATTCATTTTTTAGGGAGAGAGAACGATTCTACAGTTGCTATGAGACTGGACACCCGAGGATTTTCAGTCTTCCCCTGTACTTCTGGGGAATTAGCTTCCCACAGTTCTCACTGACACAGAGAAGCAAACAAGTTCATATGTCTCAAGACCAGGCCATCAATCAATTCGTGCCATCCTTATCAGAGGCATAGGAGAGAAATCGGGAAAGGACAGCTAGAAGTAATTCATATGGAGCTGAGAAACATTAAGAACATTGGACGGTTGATGATTAGAAATGCTTTCCACTGAATATCTTCACAAGTGTCTTTATTCGCCAAACCTGAGTTTTTCAGTTGATGGCATGCTCACTGTGATCATGCCAACAAATGGGGCTCCCTTTGCTTTTGGCATATTTGTGCACCTGATTTCTGACAGAGGCTTGTTTTAAGATGCAAAGATATGTATCATGGAAGAGGCAAACTCTTGGCTTCTCTGAGTGCCGCTTTCCAGAATTACAGCAATATAGTGTAGTCTGACAGTCTAACATCTCTTTAGTATGGTGATTGTCCTCCCTTCGTCTCTTTGTTTTCATTAAGCAGACCAACAGTAACAAAAAAGAAACAACCAAAAAAAACCAAAACAAACCAAAACCAAAAACAAAACAAGAAGAAGATAAAAAAAGAACCAAAAGAAGCAACTCTCCAGCTAGTCTAGGTGCTAAGAAAACCTCAAGAAGAATAATCAGACTCTCTCATGAGCCATCAGAAACTTGGATCAAAGCTATTGTGATGTATGAGTGATGTCATTCATCTGAGATGCCTTGTGATGATCATTTAAATATTGCTAGCAGTTTTATTCTCCAGGTCATTAAAACAGAGAGATTCAACTCTTAAAGTATCTCAGTTTTTGTTGCCACATGTAGCCGACATGATAGAGACAGCATTACTCCTGTTTCCATACAGTTCAGCTTCAATACTGAATCCAGGGAGCTCAGCTGGTAGACACTGTCACCGTGTAAGCTGTCCCCAAGGGCATCTCATTCCAACGACCCATCTATGAAAAGCTCCTTTTGGTTTTAGGAGAGCATCAAAGCCCTTTTGACGCCAATTCAACTTCAGATTAAGTAATCCTTTATCCGCTGTCTTGCTGGTTGCTTCGTTTTACAGATTCTCTGTTATCATTTGTTTGATAATAATTGGCTATGCAAACAAGAGGAAGCTTCTCCACCTAAGCTAGATGGAATTTCTGATAATACCAGTTACTGCAGAAAAATCAAATCTAGTATCAGATCTCAGGCAAAAGAATCCAACATGCTCCACATATTTTATGTGGAGAGATGATGGGCTTGCTTCACAAGAATGAGACAGGTCTTGAACCACCACTTCGTACTAAGTATGAAAGGAAATATTTTTTACATACAGAGTTCAGTACTTCATAATTGTCTGCTGACATTTTGCTGGATATAAGCAGACACTCCAGGAAATCCAGGATATTCTTCAGTAATGTAGGAATCCATACAGAACGAAAATCTACAGGAGTAGATTTCTAGCCATTTCTCCTCCACACACAAATGAATAACAATCCTTCTGCAATATCTTCGGAAGTTTAACTGTCATGTTCTCTAGATACAAGACCCGCTGCAGCACACAAATGCTAAAACAGTCATAATGCAGGTTACATTGTTGGAATAAGACTTCACTACTCAAAATAAAAATGTCCTCTCTCCTGCACTGAACAGCAGGAAAAAAGCCATGATTTATGCAAAGAAGGTAGGTCACTGGCCCACTACAAGGCGGTAAGAAAGTCTGGATGTACTTTGGCCATAAGGGAAAAGAATTCATAAAAAAATGAGATTCAACCACAGTCTGTATACAGAATCTTTTCTTTCCAGGTTGACAGCCAAAACAAACAGTAGCAAAGCCAGCACTCCTTATCAGTTGCCTCTGTCTTAAATTAAATGTCTTGTCTAATAATTTTTCAACAACCTACAATCTGCAGGACAGTTGAGGGTTTTAATACAGCTGAATGGAGCATAAAATTCAGCACCATTCAGCACCCAAAAACTTCCTGGCACTCTTAGTGGAGAGATCAGGTCAAATGGGCACTGAACTAACCTCTGAGTCTTAGTGGCGGTCCCTCCAAGTCGGGGTTTAGGCAAACAGGGACATTGCACAGCCGCTTTCCATGCTGTATCTGCTCTGTGAATAAATACAGTACTTCAGTCTCCAGAATTATGAATCCAGCATCTGTCACAAGCACCACAAGTCTTACACAGTTAAAACAAGAGAAAGACAACAGGTATTAGATAAAAAACTGAAGAGTTAAGTTTTTTTAAGTATTGAGAAGGAGGGGAGGAGGGCAAGGGAAAAATGAAGTTAAGTCCACAAAGGAAAAAGGACATAGACAGCCTATCACCAAAGATGGCATTTTAGAAAAGTGTCATTAAACAAGAAAGAAAGTTGTAGCAGTTGAGATTCAACAAGATACAGAATATAAGCCAGAAAAAGACACTGTTTATAAATACCAGCAGACTAGAAGTCAGGTATAGTTTGTGCTGACATAAGCTAGACACAAAATGGTTTTATTTGACAGTTAGCAAGCTTGGGAAGAAATGCTTTGAAATAACAAATGAAAGAGACACATGCTGCCTACCAATGTTTAAGGAAAAAAAAAAAAGCATGCATGAACTAAGCACACATCATATTTATGGGGGATAATGGGGGATAAGACTATTTGCTAGCTGTTATACCTGAGTCTAATGACTCTTAAATTCTGGTGTGACACTGAAATGACATATTAGTCACACTAACCATTTGCCTTAAAAAAACACTTTTTTCTGTCCAAATATTTTAACTTTGAAGCTAGTAGTTGAAAAGGAGACCTGGAGATGCAAAGTTTTCCAGAAAAGTACATTTTACTTTGTATCCCCAAGCTTGGAGGCCTTTAGCAGGAATGAATGCTGAAGGGAAAAGTCACAGATGTGAGGAAAGCTAATGGACTTGGAACAAGATTAACAAGACACAGTTCCTAAGTGGTTTTGAGTACTGACTTGTTCCTCTTGAATAGAAGCTAACTACTTCTTGCAGAATGAAAGCAGTAACATTTTCATATCTCAACCCCTGCCTGAGAAACTAAGTTCAATAAACAAACTTACCTGCTGACAGGACAAAAAAACCCTCACTGTTATTATTGACAAATTCTGACCTTTATGATTTAAGCATCTCATGCTGAGCACGTTACTCAGCAGACTGGAATAGACAGGATAATCCTAAACTATATACCATACCTTTAGCCATTCTTTCGCTATAAGATTTAGTCAGATGGAACTCAATGCTGAAGACTGAATTAAGCAAACATTCTAACAGCTGTCCAGAACTGGTGGCGACAGATTCATTGAGCATGCTAAGTTTCATATAACTTTTTAAGCATTTCTTTCCCTGGATGCATCTAGATCTGCTGCCAAATTCCTAAGAAGAATGATTCTGTATTGTCACTAACATCAAGATGGCCAATAAAATATCTAGCATTTATGATAAACCAGAATGTATTCATTGTTTAATCACATCTGCAATAAATTTGGTCAAAAATGAAAATATTTTATAGAGGAAAAAATACAAATAAAACACTTGAGTAATGAGGAAATTATGTGCTTAATTCAGTTTTCATTGCTTTGCATTCATCTTAAAGGGAGAAAAAAAAACATGTCAATGTGCGAACAGAAACTTCAGGTGCTCAGTGTGAGCTGGCAGAAACTTTTCTAAAGAGAAACAAAACTGTCTGATATAAGGCACAAGTCCTTGGTGTACCAACACCATTATAAATATACATGCAGAAAAATGACTCCATGCACAGGGATGAAACTCTATACCTAATGAAATCAACAGTGATACTTCCATTTAATTCAATGAGGCCAGGAAATAATCCAAGTGATATGCAGTACTGTAGGTGCATCCCTGTACCAGAGTGACTGCATCCCTGTACCAGAGTGACTACCTCCCAGATAAACGTAAATTATTCCAATTCATACTAGGTGACAATCTGGTACTCACTATAAAATTTTACTTTAGACTTCAGATTGATTACTCATCTGCAATGGTAAAATAGAAATACTCATTTTTTTTAATTAACTGGTACAGAAAATAATTGATTTAGGAAACAGAAATAAAGAGCAATAAATGCAGCTCACCAGTATCCCAAGTGCTGATATTGTGGGGAGCACTAGACTGGTGTTCCAGCTGCCTCTTCATTAGCTGGTTCATTGTCAGAGCTCCCAAAGAGCCTCTTTTCATTTGTCTGAATTGAGCTGCAAGTCAGAAATGCAAAAGGATTTCAGGGGCTCAGACAACACTTAAAACTACTCTTATTTCCTGATCCTATACACCAGCATGAGATAAATACTGAAAGGACAATGAAGGCTTGCTCTAAGGATCTTGCTCAAGCCAATATGCATTTTTCACACAGCTACACTGGGAGCAATTCTGGCCACACTGCTATCAGTTATAAGTGACTTGGATTCAGGATCTAATCCTCTGTATCAACTGTCAATGTCTTTTTGTCTCCGAATACCGTGAAAGCTCCTTAAAACATCTGGTATCTGTGAAGTGTAAAGTACTACCGAAAATTCCCATGCTGACAGATGACAAATGCATACTTGAATCTCACTTATGTACAATGTGTGAAGAAGGAAACTCAGTCTCCTCCCAGCAAAATATGAAGGACTTCTCTGTCGATGTTCACTGTAGAAATGCACTGTGTTCCACCAGCTCCCTTCATGGGTGACAACGAAAACAGACCTCCTAAATACCAGCCACTCAGGCACAGCACCTGCACATTCTTCCCAAGTGTGAAGCCAGCATGTCTTTGAAGATGGGTCCCTTTTGTAACTTGACTGCCATCCTTCTTACACAAAAGCTATCAAGCTGCAAGCATTCACTTTTTCTTCATCTGACTATTTACAATACTTTAAATGCATATTACCGTTTGCTTTAAGAGATATGTCTTACTGAATAATACACACACACACACAAAAAAAAAAAGAATTGTGAATTTCAATTTTAAGTCTTTTTGGTAATGTATTTTATAAGTGCTTAAATGGAGGAAGAAAGAGATCATATACAGCTCCTGACTTTCTTACTTTTTTCTCCATTCATAAGAAAATTCAAATTAAATGAGCAAAATACATTCACTTTGACAGTGGAATCTGAGCAAAAAACATGAAAAATCTCTGAAACCAAAAAACAGTATGAAGGCAGAGTTTTAATTTTAAAACTGCCTGCGCAAGGCATGTGAAACTGCTGACACGCATCTCCATGAAGGAAAGCTTCTAAAAGGTTGCCTTACGCGTGTGTTTAAGTACTTTCTTCAACAGGGCCTTAAAATGAGGGTGACAAAGCAGTGTCTTCTCCTAATGATTATTTTCACCTGCAACTACATTCAACATCTTAAAAAGAGTATTAATATAGTATCAGGTAGTTTTATTCTAAAATTTCAAACAGTACCCACCTAAACTCTGAAAATAAACCTAAAATTTCACATTATTAACTGTGATGAAGAAGTGCAGACAAACTGTAAGTTTCAGAAAGCTCTCTGGGGCTGAGTGCCTTCTCCTAAACTTGCTCTACTCAGTTGCTGAGAGTTTTAAATTCAGAGAAAGCAGAGTAACACCTAACAAAACAAATACAGGCCCCGACTAATACTAAACACAATGATAACTTCAGTGGGAATATGCACACTGAAATTATTTTATTAGGTGAAGTAATTTAAGTTTTCCTTCATTATATCCTCTCAATGTACCAGAGTGAACATAAACTCTATTTTGGTCCAAGTACAAACTTCTCCAGCATTGCTACAAAGCAGCCATTGTGTAACTGAACTTCTGGAACTGAACCAGACCAAGAGACTATTCCATGTTTCACTTTCAAAAGTTGTATTGCAGCTGCCTTTCACAGCAAATTAGGAGAAAAATAGAATTTCCATCGTTCCCAGGGCAAGGATTTTAAACAGATACTTTATCACTTTATCAAGCATAGAATTTCTTGATGAAAGAGCAGCAATTAACATTAGAACTGATAAGACTGCTTGGAGTGCAGATGACTGTCAAAATATAGAAAATTATCTCTTTGAATTTTCTTAATGGCTTTTGCAATTGTAATTTAAAAAATCCATGCATATTTCACCTAATTGGGCTATTACTGAGCATGTTTGGATTTCCAGGGTTATTTACCTGGTTTCACAAGGACAGCCATGATTTTAAATATTGGTAAGTGAAGAATAAAATCTAAAAACCAAAAAACTGAGAGAACTATCAGCCTTTGAACAGTGCCGGAGCCAGGCTATTTGCTGTGGACCAGCATATGACTTTTCATGCCTATGACTGTCTAGTGGGATAGGGAGGGAAGTTTTACTTGATTGGGTGTTCTACAACAAACCTAACAATCATGAGATCAGTAACCTTCATGTAATAGCTGGTGCACTTTTCATAGGTTAGCTTGTGATCTAGTCAATCATCCCTCCACTGCTTTGGAATGCTCTACTCAAGAAAAGAAGTCCAAAGGCAGTATCTGCCTATCACAGTTAATGATGCATGCTTTCTATGGCCAGGCACTGGCTGTACAAGTAATGTTATCTACATTATCTATTTGTGTTACAGAAATGCCTTATGCTCACATTCCTGATAAATACTCACTATGCAAAGCACTTGTAAAGACACATAAGTAGAAGGTCAAAAGTATTTCAGTCTAAATGGATGAAAGACACAATGGAATCATTCATGTCCCTTTTTGCAGTTGGAAGCTGAGGCTCACAGAAAGAGGAAAGAAATATTTACAAAGGGGAAAAGAATATTTACAAAGGAATGTAGGCTCAATATCACACAGACACTATTCCCAATTTCATATACTGGAATCTACAGGGACAACCAGCACTCAGTGAAACCACAGACAGACCTTAAGTAGCAGCTTTTTAGCTGCTTTAGTAAGTGACATCTGTATCATTAGGTGGTCAACAAATGTACACTGACTACACAATGCACATGACACAAGATGCTTGTGGTAAAACTGCAGAGGAAACCTGCCACTTAGAGTACTCATCTAGCATGTCTAAAATAATAGAATCATAGAATAGTTAGGGTTGGAAAGGACCTTAAGATCATCTAGTTCCAGCCCCCCCTGCCATGGGCAGGGACACCTCACACTAAACCATGCCACACAAGGCTCTGTCCAACCTCACCTTGAACACCGCCAGGGATGGAGCATTCACAACCTCCCTGGAATAAAAGCAGGTCATCATTTCCCCTTGCTTTTCTACCAATCAGAATCCTGCCCCATTAGCTTTTGGCTGTGTTGTGTGTTACTTAACATTACCTAGAAGGACACACTAGTCCGGATTTTGTTAGTGTTCTAAGATGTCTCTACCTTCCAGTGTTATCTACATCTGCTCCGCTGAGCCATGTGCCACTATCTACTTAAACCAACCCAGTTCACTTTCCACTGAAATGAGTATGGGAGTCTCAGATGTATAGTTACCACATTTCAGCAAGCAGCTGAGTAAGTGGCATTTCAAGGCATTTTATAAAAATTGCAAGAGATTTTTTTTTTCCTAAAGTACAGCAAGAAATGTACTGAAGACCACAGTAAAAGCCCTGTGAGCTTTCTTCTGCTTCTGTGCACTGACAGTTGACAACGCTTTCTCTCAGTGGAAAATGAACATCTCACTTTAGAGAAATACTGCTTTTAGCTGATGCCTACAGTAATTCAAGAGAACCACATTTGTCAAATTTGCCATGTCACAACAGAAGATCTTGCAGCCACTAACTGCTAAAATCCTGCTGATCAACAGAGATCTAACAGATATGATATTCAACACAGCTGTACTTCCAAGAATCAACGAAACTCAGGGGAAGGCATTTACTATACATAATATGCATCTGATGCACAAATACAGCAACCTAGATTTAATGCTCAAACCAAAGGTAAACTTACTTGATATGGAGGAGTGACTACTTGTCTCCGGGACTCCTGCTTCAAGGGTTGGTGCAGATGATGACTCTCTTGGCATTTCCAGTGTTGAAAGAGTCTTGGCAGCAGGATCTGCACGTGAAAATTGTGCTTAAACTCTCAGCGTATAGAATCAATAAATATTTTCCATCCACATTCTCCCTGGATGCATTTTTCACATCTTTTTCAGACATCCATTCACCATCTGGCATTCCCAGCAGTTTTAAAAAGATTCAGTGTGTGTGTTGTAAGAATGCTTATAGATGCACACAGATCTACTGCTTCAAATCACTTTTTAAAGGAGATTTCTGCCTATGATCTCTAGAGCTCAGACCTAACAAACACACATACAGTTGATTTTGATCCCACTCAAGAGTGATTATCAGAAGCACCAAAAATAAGAGGTACCACTGATGTAAAGCTATGTTAAGTGACCACTTAGCATCTTTCAAAAGCCTTATCTCCAATGTTACCAGTATTCATTCAAAAGACTGCTAATCTAACAGATGATCCAAAAGATTCACAGAGTTTAAGATTCTATCTTTAAAAAGAAAATTAAGCTATTAAAACTACTTTTTTGAATAACAACCGACACTGTCAATATGGGAGAATAAAGCAAAGAAAGTTTCAAGTGTTGATGGCTGGTTTCAGTGTATCCTATAAAAATGAATATGTATCTGTGTTGTAGAAAGTCTCAGGCAGGAAACTGTAGCCCATCATCATGCACTTGAAGAAACACTCATTTGGATATTTAATTTAGAGATCAGTTATATCAAAAACCTTTCGAAAACATATGGAAGTATAACAAGCTGAAAAACCTTGAGTAAGACTTTGAAATTATAATCAGCCCATTGTGATGGCAATATTAAGCCTACTAAATTGAATTATAACACATATGTTCTCAAGTAAACAAATTAATAAAGCTAAACAAAGCAAAATATAACAAGATGTATTAAACTATCAGAGTCACTAAATTCCCTAGGTAACTGAATAGCCAGTATCAACCCATAATGTAAATAAGTGCTGCATAAGTCACTGTGAATGTTTTATGCTCCCCATGGATGACATACCTAGAGGTATTCAGCCAAATGACCACCATATATGCTATAATCCTAGGCTCCACATGGTGTTTCAGAACTGGAACAGCCCTTCCAAGCAGTTTCAAGGATGACAGTGTTAAGATACTGAATGAAAACTGCCCCTTTCTAATGGTTAACAAAGCATTTCAGTCTAATTATGCAATTCTTTCACTGGCAACAAAGAAGATTCCTGATGCTTTAACTTAGAACCTTTAACATATACAAGCCATGTAGATTTTGTGGATACCCAACACAAAGAAGGCTACAAAATGTTTTAGTGTATAAAAAAATAATACCTGCATCTGATCCTAAATTCAAACTGTGGTTAATTCCAATTGCTCTTATTTCTGAAGTCTACAGTCTGCTCAGTTTTACCCTTTGTGACTCAGTCTGTCTGCCACCACCTTACACTTGCAGAAGAAACAAAAGGCCAAAAATCACTACACATAAAAGAGCATCAGTGTAGCATGGACTAGACTAGCAGGATAGAAGGCATAGAAGTCTGACAATCTATCTGACTTCCCACATAAAGAGGCCATGGAGTTTCACTCCCTAACCTGGATATCAGATCCAGCATTTTTGTTACTGAGCTCCACCTCCTTTTCAAATGGGCCCTTGCACATACTAACCTGTATGGTTAGCACATTCATTGCAAGAAACACACACCTGAAAGCATTCAGCTAGCTCAGATCACATCAGATGTTATATATACACATCTCTCCCTATACATATATTTACACATCTCTCTTTACACTGGTCTGTTACTTAAATCTTCACACAGTAATAAGCCTTTTAAATGGGTCAGTAATTGAGCTCACCTGCCTCCTTCTGCTCTCCCAGCTTGTCAAGGATGTTGAAAGAAATGTCCAGGTATTCTCTCTGAATTGCACTCACAGCAATCTTCCTCTGTTTCCTCTGGCGAGGGACAATCTGAATCTTGAATTCTGACTCTTCTGTCTCCTCTTCTTGTTTCTGCTCCATGTTTTGTTCAGTGTCAGACTCTGCGTTGGCATCAAGTTTACCACTTTCTGTTTGGTTTTCAGAATCTTCGGGGACTTTAATAAGGACTGTCTTTACATTTGGGCTTGAAATTGCTCCACTAGATCTAATTTCCTCCATGCTGAGCTCAGAGCTATCATCAAGGGACATTTCTGGAAGGGCAAATGACTTCTGCAGCAGGTCTCTTTTCTGTTTCAGTGTTAGTGGGCTCCCACAGGACATCTCCTGAAGTTCTTCTGGCTTAACTAACTCTGATGAGTCCTTTTGATCTTTGGGAGAAATGGAAAGGATGTCCTCTATTCCTGCTGAAGCACTGTTGCTTGTATCCTTAGAACTAAAGTCTTTGGAGCAATCTTCAATGCTGAACTGGACTAGTGGTGTTGTGCTGAGGCTGAATGCAGAGACATTGATAGGAGTTGAGGGAAATGATGCAGTAGTTTTCCCAGAGACCTCATCATTCAGCTGGTTTGTTGTTTCTTCTTCTTCATCACTCTCCACTATTCTAAGGGGAGGAAGTGGTTCAAAGACTAAAGAGTCACTGTCTGAAGTGGAGAGTACTGAATGCTTTTCAGGACCCGATGCTGAGTCAGAGGACAAATCTATCAGATCTAAATCTTCCTTAGGACTACCAGATTTAACCGGAGAGTCCACTTTCACTTCGTAGGTTTCCATACAGTTTAGCCTAACTTCTGGTATGACAGGTCGTCTTGTTTCCTGGAAACTCTCCGTGCGAGGAAGATTTTCTTGTGTTTCTATATTTTCAGGTTTAGTAGAAGAATTCTGTCCAGATCGTCCATAATCACTCTGCCGGTGTATGGCGTAAGCAGCAGGGACAGGAGGTTTTTCTAAGTCACACCGGTCTATGCAGGACTTCCTGCGATGTTCATCTAATGAAAACAACAGGGAGTCTGCATTCCCTATATCAAGAGATTTTTGTTTTAGAGAGCGCAGTTTTTTTTTCTGAATGCTTTCTTCTCTCACACAGCGTAGAATACTGTCTTGTAAGGCCCCCGTCTCTCTATATTCAGCCAGCTCTATTTCACCTGATTAAAACAGAAAGAGCTAATACTACCTCAGTTGTAGACTTCTGGCATATATCTTCATCTTTATCTCACAATTCAATATGATAACTTCAGAAACACTTTACATAGAGTTTTACAATGAACAAGAACAAAAGCTACTATTTGGGTAATAGGGTTTATCTAAATTCTATCCAAATTCTACTTATCCCGGACAGATGCACCCTGAAGATAGACTGTTTAATGTTATGCATTGAAAAGAAAATGTCACAGACAAATAGTTTCTATAGACACTTGGGACAGCTGCATTAGGCATGAGAAATGAAAGGAGAAATGAACTACACAGACCACTCTGAAAAGGTTTCAAAATAATTTTGGACTAAAGCACGTAACTTTTACATCAGCGTATATCAGAGTACACCTATGTGTTATTTTCTTCAGCAAACTGGGCTATTTTAAACCATTTTAGGGTTTTGGCATTTTAGGGTGCTTCTAATTCAAGAAGCAAAGGTAGCAATAGCAGTGAGGATGTGGCACCACAAGCCTGAGATCAGACAGATGTTCACAGAATTTTTCCCCCAGTGATCCTAGACCCCAGCAGAGTTTAGAAACTATCACACCGCAAAGTCATGCCTCACAGTCCTAAGGAGGAGTAAAGTGCACACAGTTATACTTGCTGCCACTGCCACTGCATTGGCATTTTGCCCTGTTAACACATTCATTGAGAACATTTCAAAAGGTTATCACTGTTGTTATTATGAACGATGCATATTCACATAAACCAGAATATTCCTGGTCATTATTACTGCCATATTTCAAAATGCTCCACATGTGAATCACCATGCAAAAAAAGCAGTGAGAAAAGTTAAAGGAGACATTTGCCCTAGTCAGAACCATTGTTCCCTCACGCTCCCACCCGCCGACCTGGTGCATATACCTGAAACAAAAAAAGGTAGGTGGGTGGTGGTGGAAATCTCTTTAATTTTTTTAGGCTATTAATTTCAAAAACAAAATCCTTCCTATTTTTTGAACCACAAAAATTGACCCTTTTTACCAATGGAAAATCATAGTATTTGCAGCAGCAACAACAAATTCGCTTACCCTAGAGTCCCACCTCATCCAAAGAAAAAAATCAATTTCCGGGAAAAAATAAATTTGAGTAAAAATCTTCAGCCCAATGGTGGAAGAAAATGGCAAGAAACCCTCTTAAAAATGTTTATATTCAAAGGAGCTTAAAGTTTCAGAAAACAACTGCTGGTTTTAGATATTTTTTAATATGGAGTGCCTACTTTCCTGTAAGAGACTTCATTCAGGGAAACAAGGAGTACCAGCTCTCAAAAGCCAGACAGAGCATTTGGATTCAAATTGGGCAATTCAATAAACTCTACAAAGAAAGGTGGTAGCTTGAAACCAAGAGTGGGAAATTGTGTTTCTGCATGAGTTTATACCGACAAAACAATTCATACTTCTCTGAGCATTCATCTCAACTGGTTGATATTTCACCATTTTGCTGCCACCAATTCTTTTCAGTCTTGCAAAGAAAGTTTGAGATTCTTTATTGCAAGGTCCAGTTGGTGTATCATGAATATCAGATTCATCAAAAACACTGTCTTCCTCTGCTGGAGAAAGAAAAAACTTTATTACTCTTTAGAGAGTGCAATTCCTTGAATGAAAAGCTGTCTATGTAACAAAACCTCAGCTAGTTTCAATTAAACTTGAATTGGAAAATGAAAGATCATCTGAAGTTTGCAAGAAAATTTATATCCCAAGTATAACTTTGCCATTCTTGCTAAATCTTGAATTAAGGTCAAAAAGGAAAGAGAGAAATGAAAAATTGGTTACAATGCAACAAAAGTATACCAAAGCTTTTATCATTCTAAGCTCATCTTTTCTTCTGGTAATAATACAGATTTTTTAGATGGAAGAAATAAAACAGATTTGAACACTAACTTGAGTAAATAACTTCTATAGTGAGAAACGGTAAATTGAAGAATATTGAAATTAGTACAAGAAATGCACAGTCAGTAATAAACCAGCAAAACAGGAAGGTGAAAAAGGAAGAAACTGAACATCTTGGGAAGCTGGTAATAGTAACAGAATAAGAACTAAGAGTATGAATCATGAAAATATTGATTGAAGTAGAAATAGTAAAACTTCATGCTCTAATTTGAGCCCTTCTGGATGAAAGTGTCAGAGAGAAAGATCCAAATCTATTTATCCATCAAAAAATAACATCACTTGTATGAAAATGATATAAAAAAAATTAAAAAAGGAAAAATCCATATCTATCATGTCTAGTGATTCATCTCCAATGAAACCAGAAACATGACTGAGACAATAAAGAAAATGGAGCACTCGAGAAAAAAAAAGAAGTTTGCTTTGTTTATTCTAGTAAGCAAACATGGAGAGGAAATGCATTTGAAGTCTAGGAGGCAACTAAGCCAAAGAGTTAGAATGGCCAAAATTGAAGACTTAAACTGGATGTTAGTATCTTTGGCTTTGAACTTGCTGGAAACACTCTGGGCAAGAAGTTATGGAACTGCAACCTAAAAGCATCAGGGATAAGATACTTTACTGATACAATGAATCCAGAAAAATCAAAGTTGATAGCACAAATTTCTACAGGGACTGGGTTTAATAAATTAGAAGATCACTTTCAACGTCATGTCCTACGTGTCTAACTTCTTCCCTTTGGCAAAAAATGCTTTTTCACACAAGATTTATCAGCTCTACAACAGTCTGTGCACTTGCCATGATTGCCATAGAAGTCTGGCAGCAAAATAAGGAAGAAGTTTCCATAATGGGAAAATCCATCTTTAGCATGGGGATTTTTGTTGCTTGACAATGAAATCCTCATATGTTCATCATCTGAACACCACCTTTGATGATGACAGCAGCATGCACACTACCTGATCAGAGACTAAACAAACCTCCTTAGTAAAGGTGGGAAAGGCTTCAACTTTCCAGGTCCCTCCGGAATTACAATGACTGTTTCTTGCAAGTGGAACAAAACTTTTCTACATCTTCTTTTTTCTGTAGCACTTCAGCAAAAAAGGACAACTACCCTACAATTAAGTCAGCATCTACAGAGTAAAATTAGACCATTTATGGTCCTTTGCCTTTGAGCAGTCACAAGCACTTCATAACAGCTTTGGAAAGCAAGTAAATATTATTCTCCCTAGTTTAAACATAGGGAAACGATGATGTGAAACACAAGGCCACCCAGGGAATCAACGTTACACATTGGATTCGAGCACCAAATCTTCTAAACCTAACTTTGCACTTACTGTGAAGAGCAGGCTGGGTATTTAGGCACCCCACTTTGTCTTAGAAACATCTCAGCATCAATCCAGAAACTGAATTCATTTCATAAATGTATTATTACTACCCTCAGCATTACTAAGTCATGAGTTAAGTCATTAACTCATCCCAAAACACAGAAATTCACATTAAGTTCAGTTATCTAAACCCTCTAAGCCCTCCTCTAGTATTACAAAACTTCCAAATGAGTGAGAATATGCAATACATCATTTATATCCATTTTAAGCCTGTTTTAATTTGCTGAAGCTGAGTAATAGGGTGTTCAAGTAAACAAAGTTTTGTGTCCTTGTTCTGCTGGACTTCTTTCAATGAGCAACAAGCAGCAAAAGAGGAAAAGGTAAACATGCATAAAAAGTGCTTCTTGCATTCTTCTTCAGAAGTTTGTTGCACACTAGGAAGACTGTTTTGAGGAAGATGTAAATAGGGAATGAGCAGCTAAAAGACAAAATAGCTGAAAGGCACTACAGATTAATATCAAAAGAACCTGTTAAACTTTGGCCATAAATACTTATCACATAATAAACTTCACAATTGTAAGGAACTACACTCCTCAACATGATGTTATTTCATACCCCAACCTTAAACTAGTTCACACCATCACAGTACCTCTGATATAGCTAGCGGCACATACAGAGTTAAGAATTGGACACAGACTGTAAAGGTAAAACCTTTCTCTTCCAGCTTTAGACATCTACATCATTGCTATTATGCCATGTTATTATAAAGTATAATCAGAATGTGGTGGCAGGCTTGTTGCATGCCTTGTCTGTGGGCATGGCTGGATAATATTGTCATAGAAGAGGCCAAGGACTATCCAGGCATGATAACAGAACTACTCGGTCTATAGTACATTCCCTTGAGATGTTGGACTGCTGTGATATACTTCACCTACAGAAATTGCGTATTTCTTTTACTATAGACAGCTATACCCAGTCAGATAAGTCACACCTTGGACTTAATTTTGAGTATTACGTTCTAAAATTCAGACCATTATTTACCAGTTTCTACAACATCTGCAA
Organism: Pezoporus wallicus; assembly: GCF_028554395.1. Classification (NCBI taxonomy): domain Eukaryota; kingdom Metazoa; phylum Chordata; class Aves; order Psittaciformes; family Psittacidae; genus Pezoporus; species Pezoporus wallicus. The sequence goes on along the minus strand of NW_026638957.1, from coordinate 3,972,978 downwards.
GACCTAATGAATTAAATCAATGACAATGACAAAAATGAGAGGATTAAAAGTACCTTTCTCCTTTTCACTGTATCGGCTTATGTTACTGTTGTCACTATACAAAGGACCACCAGTTGCATGGGGCTTGCAGCTGTGATATTGAGCGTTGAGGGTATTGACTGTGATGTGGATTAGGTGAAGTACAATCTTGCTGATTTCACAGTCTCTGTAGGGGTACTGTTCGGTGAAAGAGAAGAACTTCAGCTTAAAAACTAACTTTTCTCCTCGGATAAACATTTAGGCAGTAGAACAGAAAAATGACAAGAATACTGTCAGCTGGATGCCCTTTTCCTTCCTTTGATCATACACTTCTAAATATATCACAAGAAGGAGAACTTTTTTCAGTTTTGTATATTTTTTACATGGAATTGTTTAAAGATATTTAAAAAAAATCCTATTACTAACATTTAATATATTGTTCTCTTGACTTTCATATGATAAAACCAACTCTTAATAATAATGCAAAAGATCTTTCATAAGAACTGTTCTCCAAATACTCTATTTTAATCAGCATATTATCATTCATTTTAGTATCTCCACTTTCTTGTGTGCCCTACAGAGCTGCTAGAAATCTGTTAAGCATAAAGGTATTCACAGCTCCATTTTAGTGCCTAAACACATTACATTTTAACACTACTCCCTAAAAAGCATCACTCAAGAGAATACAAGTGTTAAACTGACACCCCCTCTTATTTAAAGTCTTTTTTTTAAAACTAATTCCAAGTTACTTGAAATACTCTTCTTTGGAACTTTACATAGCGTTTTCCCATTTTCAAAACCATGTTTTTCTTTCTCAGGTAACTATGTAAAAGACAATGTAGATAACAGAAGCAAAGGGTCAGCAGCACAGATGAAAGTTTAACTATTTCAGATGTTGACATTAAATGCAGTAAGCCAACCAGAGAAAAGTGTCCTTTACAGTTCCTCTCACTTGCATTGCAGCTAGGTTTTCCATATTATAAATTTCAAATTGAAGTGTAAATTTTCACTATTCACAAAAAAGGTGAGGACACTCACCTTGTAGAGAATGACAAGCAGAGCCTTTAACCACATCTGCCGAATGTGAGGTTTGAGGGACCAGAGGGAGCAGCGAGGAGGCTGCTGAAAGTAATGCCTTAGCTGAGGGCAAGTGCAATATTTCAACACCTGCACCACCAAGGGAAGAAGGTGTTTTCCCAGGTTGATGTTATAGTCCATCACCTGAAAAGAATATTAACACAGGAGTTAACAAAATCCAGTGATGCTGAAAAGCAGAATAACTAATATAGTTAAGGTATTAGTTAAGTGAAAAGAAATACATGTTTTTAAGGAAGCCTCACTAACAGTTAGAAACTTTCTGCCAGCTTGCCATGTTCTCATTTTAGCTGGATAGGTAAAATGAAATTAAGTAAGATGGGTTCTGAAAGCCTTTCATCCTACACAGTCTAAATTTTAACATACATAGGCAGGTTCATAAAATATATTAAGTTGGGATAGCCTTATATTGCAGCACAAGTTGATCATGCTTCAACAGACAAAACCATACTAGGTATATCCCATGTTTAACAGATAGGATGTGATTGAGGGAGGGAGGTGTATTTTGGTTATTTGGGGGGAAGGGGGTGTATTAACACTGCATTACCAATTTTCATTATTTTCTCATCAGGCTTGCAGCAGTAGCTGTTGGGGTTTTTAAGCCAAATGTCTGAAATCTGGTAATGAGACATGAATCCCACTCTTCATTATAGTAAAGGTAAGAGTGGGTCTGCCATGTTACACAGAAAGTCTAAGCATGCAAACCTTAAAGGATCTCAAAATAAAGGTAATGAATAATACCTTGATAAAAATAAAATGCTTCTCAATTTTTAGTGGTGGTGTTGCTGTTACTACTGCTAGTCATAAGCCTTGCCTCCACCATGACCTTTAAAAAACAACATGCTATTTGGTGCCTATCCTAGAGGCTTAAATCCTGATGGTTAGGTTCAGTGTGGCCATATATTCCCAATACCCTGACACAACCATGTTTTCAATTGAAACTATGCTGATATTTTTGATTATCTTCCCATCAGCCTTGCAACATTAGCTATTTTTATTTAAATCCGTATGTCCTGAAATCAGCAGCTAAACTAGATCATAACAAGGATCCACAAAGTCTTTGCCTCTGATGCTAACATATACTGGTTGACACCTAGGAAAGTAAAATAGCAGGCCAAACAAAATCCAGCACAGCCCTCAAGATCTAACATGTCCCTGCAGTTCTAGTGTACTTAGTGCACTTTATCAGGAGCCTTGTGCATTTAAACAGAAACGAACATCCGTTTCACCCATATCATCAATTTTCTTCAGACCTGTATTTCTTTTCAGTTTTGTTTTAATTAGAACGAGGGGATGAGCTTAACTTACAAACACAAAACTCATCTCTCAAGTTCCCTCCATGAACAAACTGACTAGAAGTTTTTCCCTGTAAAACCCTCTGGTTTGATATTCAGCTGTCTCAAACTTTTGTGTACCATGCATAGAGCTAAATAGATGAACCCCATGTCTATCCATGCAGGGTTAGCCTGTTGAAAAGATGATATATAATCACCAAATGCAGTTCTACTGTGCAGTGCCTTGTCTTCTCAGGTTGTGATACAGTTATATAGCACGGTTAGGAAAAATTCATCCATACAAGAAAGACCTGTTAAGCCCTGCCTTAACACAGCACATGCTGCAATGGAGACATGTCTTAAGCTGAGCAGACCCGTTTTTTAAGTTGGCACAGGAAGGTCTGGAATAAATGATTGTCCTGGTTGGGTTAAACTTCCTGGCTAGGGTTTAAACTACAACAAGGATGTTAACGCTGAGCAGAGCTCAGCCTGGGACGCTGAGCAGAGGCAGGCACTGGTGGCTTCCCCATTCAGACAAGCTTGTACAACACTGCCACCGTGCGGGGCAATACAACAGTAACTGCAAACACCGAAACGGCCTCTTCTGCTGCTAAGGAGAGAAAAAGACATTTTATGTTTTCAAGAATTCCAAACACTCAGATTTTACAATGCAAAATACAAAGAGGTATTTGATTTGTTTTTAATTTGAACTGGCCATTCCAATCAAGCTCGACATCAAAATCGACCAATCAGCAAGTCCAATCCCAACCTTTGTGGAGCTGATGGGGAAAAGTATTTATGACTGGAGAAGTCAGAGATCTGAAACAGATCTCTTAAGAGCTTCATACTAAGTTTTCACTCTGTAAATGCATCTTTGGATTTCAAATAGCATTTATCTTGCAGCAAAGCCAATTGCCAACACAAAGCAACCCTACAGCTACCCAGAAAAATACCCACAAATATGGGGACATCTGCTACATGGAGAAAAATCCTGGCCTAGTGAAGTTCTCAGAAGTTACTTCACATCAGGGGAGCCAGGATTCAGCTACAAAGCTTTTTAAACAGAAATGGTGAATTCAGCCATCATGAGACATTTTAAAGGCAGAATAAAGGCAGGGCTGTTACTTAGAATTGCTGTAAGTGGTACTTCTGAAAATCAGGTCTATTCTGATCACTTAAGATTGGGAATTCAAACTTGGAAAACATCAAGAAAAACATGGAAGATGCTGCCCTGTGATCTAAACCGCCACTTCCACACTTTCAATACAATAGTAACAGGCCTGAATCTCCTATACAAATGAAAGATGATTAAAAACACATAGCAATGGTGCTTTGAGACCATGGATCATGATGCATTTGCAACTACCCAGTTTGCATTAACCTTTCTGAAAGGTGAAACATGGATACCTGACTTCTCCATGACTGTGAAAGATTATTCAAGTATCTGCATTACAATTGACTTAAAAAACAAAAAACAAAAACCACCAAAACAAACCCAAACCCAACATAATCACTGAATCCAGTGTATGAACCAGACAATCTTGATGAGAATTCAGATACAGAAGAGGCCAAGATAGCTTTGAGCAATGCCTGAAGGTTATGGTGGGCATTTTAAGAGCTGGGGCAGGTGGAGTTCTGAAATAACAACATTCTCTCCCATCAAAGGTAATTCTTTATGAGAAACTGTAATAAGAAGGAAGTGTGGAAGTAATGATGATGCTTCATGGCAAATAAGACCACCCTGCAAGTGTGAAATGTTTTTCAGCCTAGCACCACCAACTGTTCTATCACTAAGAATTACCTACACCTTTAGAAGAGCCTTTTCAGGCAGGAAATTATGGCTCTCCTTACAGGATGGAGAAAGAAGGCACAAGACAAGGATGTGTTCAGTCATTTATCATAGCAATAGAGGTAGAAGTTCATCATGGCGGTATCAGTCCCTAGGAAAGGGAAATCAGAAAATCCTGGTGCCTTCTAAGGAAGAAGAGTAAGTCTCCTGCAAAGTGAAGAATGCCAAAGCATTTAAGGACTATTCATTCAGGGAAACAAGCAAGAGCACGTGGATCCCAGTTCTTCTGAAATGGGAAAGGTGGGAAGTAATGCATTTAAAGACTAGAGGAAGAGAGGGCAAAGAGGTTTGGAGCAGTCTCTAATTTTTCATATAGTGGTAATATTTGTGTGCCTCCACGCACACAAAACCATTATTTCTATTCTAGTTTAGAGTACTTGTAAAAAATTATAAATTAGCTTACTTTTATTTAACTATTTACTTTTTAACTGAAAAGGAAAAAACCTACAGAAAGCAATTGATTAGGCTACACTTAGCCTTCTAAGAGTAAACAAGGAGCCATTCTTGTTTCCACTTCTTTCATCAACTGAAGAGGTGTTAAGAAGTTTTAAATAGCATTACCACACTCAGCCATTGTTTTGATACAAAGGCAGCTCTGCTACCACCATTTTAATAACAAGCAATGAGAAACAGCTGCAAGAAGCAGTTAAGTGTCTTCACCTACTTGTGCTATTCCTGCAATAAAGGCATTAAAGCATGTTGAAACACGCATTTTTTGTGGTGCAATCATGAAGCATCCTTCCTGCTGATCATAACCAAGCAGCACGTACAGATGGCGCTTGACTGTGTTGAAAGCTTTAGCACTGCTGATGTCCGACTCAGCACTGCTCTCATCCTTTGCCATGAACTTCATTAGCACAGTAATGAGCTGGTGTACTGTTTGGTGATCAATCCCAGCATCCTCTGGCAGCAGGTCTTTTATTGTGTTATCATTTTCTGGGGAGGGCTGTCCTATTGGTACAAGAGACATTGGTTATCAGGGTACAGAATACACCAGAATCTTTCTCCAAAGTTCATTGAACAATTTCTGCCCAAATACACATGGTGGTCACAGGAGATAAACCTGCATTTCTGAAGGCATTGGTCCTGTTGCCTCAGGCTCAACAGCACAGTAACACCCCATGTACACTAAACGCCATTTCTTAGCTTTGCTATGTTTAATGGAGCTGCTTATCTTCCCATCCTAGTGCATTTCTGCCAAATTGAGTGTCATTATTCCTTCTCATCTATGCGTTAAAGGAGAATCAAATCCTACTGCCACCAAATTCTCATCTGGCTTAGTTTTCAGTCTTTCTTCAGCAAACATTAGTGGACAACAAAGGTAGGAGATAGAGAAAATTCTAACAAGTAACAATGAAAGAATGAATGAAGACTTCCCTTTTAGCATTGAATCCATATTTCTCTCAAATAACTTGGGCCAAAATGTAGGCACTATTTTTTGGACACTATGTATTATGTTAAAATTTTGATGACTTTTTCCCAGAAAAGAAACCTAAGACTTGGTTGATAAACACTGAATGGGAACAATTAGTCACTAAAATTTTGCATGAGAGTATGACCATGTGAAAGACGAAAGGCTACTTACAAAGCACAAGGAAGCCTGGGTGCTGGCTATCACTATCCAAGCAAAACAAACACACTGCACTGGGCAAGTATTTTAATCTTCATACCAGACTGGGTTTTTTTAATACAGTATTTCCAGTTACTTTTAAGACTATTTATCATTTCTAGAATTCTCTGGTAATTGCCTTTAGAGTTAGCCTCTTTCATTGCACCCTACATGTAAGGCCTTTTTTAGTGCTTAGCAGCTCCTAAAGTTCTACGTTAGGCTAAGAGTAGAAACTGAATTAATGAAAAGCAGAAGCTACTTCACTCATCAGTGTATCAGATTCTTTTTATTAAATAATTCTGAATAAATGCGTAGGTAAAGCACAGTAAGTATATTATTCCAACATGTTCTATTTGAAAACAATAGTTTGTTAGATGCTTCTGTAAAAATAAAATGCATTATATATGCATTATATGCAAACTAAATTAAAAAAAAGTCAAAAAATGGAACAGAAAATATTCTGACAGCATCAAAAGAGAGAGATGCTTGAAAATTTTTTATTACACCACACTACAACTGTTAACAATTAAATATTACTAGAATGTATTCGGATGTATTTTCTGATCTATGGTTAAAAATCTGTTTAACAGGGAATAACTGAGATAGAGCAAGCTGGTATGAAGCTGAATTACAGAACTATCTAGTTGTTTTCATTTCAAGGATAAATCCTTCCAACTATTGGACACAGTCCTTACTTTTGCAAGAACACCTGAAGTTGAAGTTTATGGGACAGACCCTACAAGCAATATCAGCTCAAAGTATAATTGCAAAATTGTTCTGGCATGTCTGTGTAAGGGTAACTAGCCAGCAACCAATATCCACTTAGTCTGTTAGTTACTTACATACCCCACGGTCTATGTAAATTCATAGTTACGTATTTATAGCAAATGTTAAAAATTATTTTAATATTATAATTTACCCATATTCTCAATGTAAGATGCTATTCTGACAAGAAACTTCTTTGCTGGTACAACTGCATCTGTCTTAGGTTCTTCACCAGCAAAACTACAGCATTTGTAATCTTTAAAAAATTATTTTTAAATATTTCAGGTTTTATTGGTGGGTGAGCAAAGGATTTTGTTTGCATGGTTGCTTTGATGAGCACAGGAGAGAGTTGGGTTCTACGACAGGTGAAAATGAAAACTAGAGGCGGAAATTTTCAGAATCACCTCTGTTAAGAATAACTTTAAGTAATAGTAATTCTTTTAAGAATGACTGGCCTCATGTTGGTAAAAAGAGATAATGGATTTCATATTACATAGTATTTTTTATTTCCAACAGTTTTCACTGGGATTTTTTATTTACAGAAACCTTCCATCAAAATGAAATTTTTGCTGGACCAAGATTTGCAGATGCACAAAAGAAACAATGCATTCTGAAATAATAAGAATCAGAAATACTGCAAATACCATTTTCAGAAGCACATCAAAAAAAGTATATAGAAAATAAACTTAAGCTTTCTGGGCATCAGCTGAGAAATCATCCTTACACATGTTATACACGCTTAAAACTTTCCATGAAATTGTATCAAGAAGACACCATTTTCATAAAGATGACATTAAACTATCTACCTCAGCCTACTTATTTTCATCTCCATTATATGTTGTGAGATTTTCAGTAAAACAAAAAAAGACATAAGATAAAATGACTCAAAGCAGCAAGGTGATCTAAAATTCAGGTTCTTCAAATAGATTTCCATGAGTAATTAAACTGAAAAGATTAATTTAATTTACTTTACTTGCTGATCAATATAATTTAGAAGCTCAATGACAAAATGCTCAGTTTTGCCCATATTTCATAACACTAACACTAGTTAACAGACACTTCACAGGACTTTTCCAAGACAGCTCTGTCTTTACAGTGGCTTTGGTAGCTTTTAACCCTCAAAATGTGTGTGCAGACATATATAATTCATGCGTGTGCATGCCTACATAAAAGGTAGGTACATACACACATTCATATCGCTGCCCAGAAAAACCTTCTCACATGACCAGACACACAGCCTGCTAGTTAATATACAGCCACCATTCCTGAATTCAATCTAGCCTTATGCCCACAGATTCATCTATTTATACATGTGTCACTTCTATCAGAGCCATTTAATTTCAAATTACTTTAAGGTACATCACAATATAACATAAAACATCAGATCACAATTTTATCAAGCATCATCCCAATTATGATCCCTGTGCCTATCAATTAAACTCTCTAAGTGACTGTCCAGGGTACTGCAGAGGATACAGGAACAAATCATGATCCTGGTGTTAAATCCATACAGAATGCACATCGGATTCAGCTTGTATTTGTACTGTGCAAGAACTATGGTTTTAGATCTAGAAAGAATGAATGAGCACCAAGACTGGCGCATTTGAGTGGTGTGTTTAAAGCAAATGTTTCTCTACAACAGATGTACAGCCTATGTCTAGGCGTCAGTTAGTTCCTTATATGCATTAGATATGCTCAGTACTGCCAATGCAAAGTGTTAAATACTATGAGTCAAACTTTAAAAAAAACAAAACTATTTTACAAAAATTAGTATTTTAGAAAGAAATAATCAAAACTGGGCAGGAAGAGAGGGACAGATATTTGTCTACTAGTTTCCAAAGCATTTGTGATTATTTTGAATCATATTATTGGACTTTATATCAGTGGCTACTAGCTACATGCCATTTTTTACATATACATTTTTAGTGGAAACTTAATTTGAAGCTTAGATTAATTACCTGAGCCTGGAAACTGAAGCCTTGAAATACCAAAATACATCTAATAAAATCACAATGGCTAGCAATTCCTACTGTGAGACTGACTCAGTCTAGTATAGGTGAGTGGTGTCATTAAATGAAGACCAATCACAAAATGACTGAGGTTGGAAGGGACCACTGGAGATCATGTAGCCCAACCTCCCTGCTCAAGCAGGGTCACCTAGAGCACATTGCTCAGGGTTGTGTCCAAACAGTTCTTGAGTATCTCCAGGGAAGGAGACTCCACAGCCTCTCTGGGCAACCTATTCCAGTGCTCAGTCACCCTCACAGTAAAGTTCTTCCTCATGTTCAAGTAGAACTTTCTGTGGTTTAGTTTATGCCCATTGCCTTTGGTTGTGTCACCACTGAGAACAGTCTGGACCCACCCCCTTGACACCCTCCCTTCAGATACCTACACCCTCTAATCAGTCCTGTGATTCCCCATACCCCCATTCATCAGTCTCCTTCTTCCCCACCCCAAGTCTTCTCCAGGCTGAACAGGCCCAGCATCCTCAGCCTTTCCTCACATAAGGGATGCTCCAGACCCTTAATCATTCCAGCCCTTCAATGGACTTGCTTCAGAAGCTCCATCATTTAGTGATATGTCTGTTCACTGAACACTTACTTCACTTGTTCCCTCTATGACCCTGTGACAGCCGACACATACGTTCTGTACGAAACTTGCTGATCTGCAGCTCTCACTGGAGTAATATGTCAGGGCTATATACTGCTTATTCAGAAGCTCTCCTGGTTCATTTCACAGCTTACTCATCATTCACACTGGCAAGGTATTTTCCTTTCTGCTGATCACCCAGTAAGTTGATCGGCTCTAATTCTTAATTGTGTCTGATGGTAATATTCTAAGTCATAGAGAAGGAATGTGAAAAAATCTGAATCTGAGATTTTTCACTTTCAAATGGTCAGTCTACACAGGATTCAGCACAAGCACTGTCAGTAGTGACAATTACTTAGAAATTACTTGGACCCTCAGCTGGCTATTCTAAAAATGCCTGACAAAAGAGTGACGTCTTCACAAAACTTCAGTAAATACAAAATAAGGGACTTAAGACATCTATAAGCATACAGAGGAGACAAGCATAATTTACAGTTCTGACAATCAAAAGCATTCTGTCTCCTGTCTCTAAAACTGAAGGTCAAAGATCAGGCTGAACAGAGGTGACCCATAGAGCCAGCCTACTGAAAAAGTTTCCTTGTTCCTGTGGGCAATGAAACACAGGAGGCTGAGGCACCACTAGCATAACTGAATGCCTCTGAATAACCTCCTCCCAGCCCTGAAGCAGTATTTAGAACTGGGGGCAGGTTTCAGTACAGATCGAGAGCAAATCTTCAAATTAGACCTTTTGGAACCACACTAAGATGTGGCTCACCATGCCTTTTAGATAACTTCTGTCTTGTGCAAGTTCCTTTCTTGAATCAACAAGAAAGCCAGCACCTGCCTTCTCCGGTTTATCAAAACACTCCCCCTTGTCAAACCTACCTGGTGTTTGCTCTGGTGTTCCTCCAAGTGCTGGAGCAGACTGCTCATGTCTGGTCAAGCTCAAAGCTTAAAAAATAAACCAAAACAAACAAACAAACAAAAAACAAACAAAAAAACCACCCAACCAAACAAACACAAACACCACAGAAACAAGAGCAACTCTGTTTAATAAGGCAGTACTGACATCTTATACTTCAGCATATATTCAGTGCTAGCATATTTATGTTCATTTATTCATACAGTGCTGTCAGGCAGCCAGTCTGACATTTGAAACAGGTCACTTGTGTGCCCTACAGATTTTGTGCACCATGCTCTATAATTCTAGTTTTCTCCATTGGTTAGTTTTGCTGGTACTAATGTTACCACACAGGACCTCCTACGCAGGATCAGAAAATGGTTAAGAAGGATTAAGAGTCCCCAGATATGGTGATGTTTGTCTTGGAGAAATTACCTTTTAACTAAACAGTTCACCAGCACCCAGGTTTGCACATTTTATCAGTTCTTATTATATGGGTAGGAGCAATGTGTGAGGTCCAATTTGAATATAAAGACTAATCTGCGTTTCTGAAACTCTCTAAATGAAGATGGGGATTTCTGCTGTTTCTGCTTGGAAACTTATCTGTTTTGCTCTCCATACAAGCCTACGGTTTTCCAGCACCTTTGTCCTCCTATACAAGCTGGCAGGAAGGATGTGTTGCATGAACATTATTTTCCTAAAAAAGGAATTTTGAAGCTATTCTAAAGCTCATTCGAGGCATTAACAGTTGTTTTTAATACACCTAACATATGCTGCATACACTGCTTAATAATTACAATTAATAAATTAGTAACAGGAATTTTTCTGTAAATACTGTATCTGTTTTAGACTAAACCACTATGTATTAGCCACAAATTAAAATCTATCCACAAACTTGTCTTGGAGCATTTTGTTCTGGCATTTTAAACAAACACAGCAAAGGCATAATGTTTGTTTATGTTCTCTGTCAAACTCACGAACTTGTCATTATCTAAATAATTCCCAAATCAGACAGAAACCTAGTGCTATCCCGACTGGATAAATACTGACATTTCTGATGTGTACCCAACAATACGATATGATCCTAAGGGAGAAGATACAGGCGTGTCACGAAAACATAAACAGATACTCAACGAATTTTGGTGGTTAAGGTTTCTGGAAGGGAAAGCGCTCTCTTTGACTCCACTGGTCCCTTCACACTGTCCCTCAGGGAACGCACACTCTTCTGACGATTACGTGCGAAACGAGCCCTCTTGATCTTCCACATTGCTGCATCACTGAGGTTGGCGACATTTGTCCGGACAGCAGTGATAGCTTTGCAAATGCAATTGACCAAGTTAGGATTCATTCCACAGCATGGTGAGGCCCTAATGTTGTTAAGTGCCAAATGCAACTGGGCCCCAGGTCCCACTCAAGTCAAGAAAGCTTCACATGGGCTCAAGGGTCCATCTGCAAGGTACTCATCTGCATGCTCTCATTCTGAAATCCATAAAATCCCAAATGGCATAGCTGTTTAAAAACTTATGCTATTATTCATTTCTTCAGAGACAGGACAAAAAGAGGTTCTTGAAACCAAAACCTGAATTTCAGCTTAAGGGAATATGAGGTGCCCTCTATTTAAAATGGCAGAAGTCTCACAAGTATGGATCACGTTCAGTGCACTCATACCCAAATGTGGGCTCTAGTTTTGCCTCACTGACCTCCTGTCCTGCCTATACCTACCACCCTGAATTTGAACAGTGCCTCCAAAATCTGTGAGTGTGATTATGCTTTTAGAGGGGTGTGATGAGCAGTATCACTGCACAGCTTAACAAGGTCACCAATACCTTCCTATATTCATGTCTATAGTGCATTCAAACCCTTTCAGTTTAATTATGTAAGTGACTAATGCTGGTGAGCCCATCCCTTTGCATCCCTTTGAAAAGACAAAGAGAAAGGTTAAAAACAAACCTGGAAAATACCTTTTGCATCTTTTAAATTTTAAATCACTCCCAAATACTCAAATGCAGGGTCATATCTTTAAATAAGAATATTTGGGAGTGACCTACATCTTTCTCAGACCCTTGCAGGCAGCTGAAATTCCAGAAGCTGATAAAAGGAAATCAGATTGATTTAGACTCTGCTTACTTGTTGGGAAAGGGAATTCTTTGTTGCAGTCCAGATGAAGCTGTGCTTCCAGAGACAAGGTCTCAAAGCGATTCACAAAGAACTCCCAGCTCAAAGCTGGAATATCTGCTTTTAGAAAATGAAGTAGCAAAAGCTTACTAAGAATCGTGGGCCTGTCTTTGACAACTGTGTCAAACTGGAAATCAAGGCAGAGGCAAAGACCCTAGACGAGAAAAAAAAAAAAAAAGGATGTGAAAACTTAAAGCATTTTTTTAAAGCAAGGGGAGCTCAAACCTCCCTTTGTTAATTCTGTTAATTAGTACAGGATAAAGGTTTAGGATAAAGATTTAGGATTTAGCATAAAGGTTTAGGTTTAGGATAAAGGTTTAGCTCATTTTTCTTGCCAAGGCCTTTAAATCAGAACTAATGCTACTGAAAGGCCTAGAGCACAAGTGTTATGAGAAATGGCCAAGGGAACTGAGGTTGTTAGTGTGAGGAAGTGAAGGCTCAGGGGAGATCTTATCGCTTTCTACAACTGCCCGAAAGGAGGTTGTAGCGAGGTGAGGGTCGGTCTCTTCTCCCAGGTAACAACTGATAGGATGAGAGGCAATGGCTGCAAGCTACCCTAGGGGAGGTTTAGACTGGATATTAGGAAAAATTCCTTCACAGAAAGAGTTGTCAGGCATTGGAACAGGCTGCCCAGGGAAGTGGTGGAATCACTGTCCCTGGAAGTGTTCGAAAACACATGCAGACAATGCCCTCAGTGACATGGTTTAGTGGTGGACTTGGTAGTCCTGCAGTAATGGTTGGAGTTGTTGATCTTAAAGGTCTTCTCCAACCTAGTTAATCCTATTATATCAATGAAGAAGTAAGGTAATTAAGGAGATAAACGAACATCATATTTAGAATGTAAAATGTGCTAAGATTTTGAGGAACACAAAGGTATACATGCAAAGTTCTGTCCTACTGCACATTTGGTACACAATATCAAAGTATTCTCTTCACACAACCCTGCCTGAGAAAAAGTTTATATTTAGGCAACTGAATCAAACTCTTTATTACAAAATGTATGAATCACCAAGCCCAAACAGAGGAAGAAAGATTATGTGGTGAAGTGTATCAGAAGTGCTTTGCCTCAAAATGGTTCTGTATTTAATTTACACTAGAATTTTGGGTGTACTTTCAAGACCTATATTTAAGAAAACCCACACATTAAATACACAAATGCCATATACTGGTAACAGCCTCAGTTAATTCAAGTTCTTGGGAAACTATTTTGAAAAGGCACTACATGGAATAAAGCTATCAGGTATTAACAGCTTTTTACAGGCAGTAACACTGAACTTTTTAAAATATATATTCATGCTATTCTCCAGAAAACAAGAACTGGAGTTGTGTACTATCAGAATATTTTTTCTTCAGTCTTGCTTGTATGCATAGGCTCTGATCACTTTCATATCTGCTTAGTTTTAGTCATGCGAATCCTGATTGGCAGGGTCTCTGGCATGCTTAAAATTACATGCCTAAGTAAATCTTTAAAAGATAAAGACCATGTTTGAAATACATCTTCTCACTGTCAGCTCAGCAGGGCATCATAAGACTTTTTTTCTTTTTTTTTTTGATTGAAAAATGTCAACAAATTTTAACATCATAAAAAACATTTACAGCTTTCTATGATAGCAGTTCAAGCGCAACAGTAATTTTTTGCAGCCATCAAAATTTTTACAGTTGGACTCAATGATCTTAAAGGTCTTTTCCAACCTAAATAATTTTATGACGCTAAGTTGGGGCTAGGACAGTACCATTTCCCGTGGCTATTCTGCACATACGTCAATTACCAAGAACCATATGGCTTGCCTAAAGAAATGTCAACAGTAGCCATGATGCTGTACAGCTGAATGGCTTTGAACTTTAGGTGAAAACCCAGATTCCTGTTTGAATATATTTTTTCCCCACATAAAGAACTTACCTGTAAAGCTGGCCTCTTTATAGTGTCAAGTAACAGCCCAGCTCTTGTAGCTACTGCTGGGTTGACATCTTCTACAGCAGTCAGGAAACAGCAGAATGCATGAGCCAAAGAGTACTTCAGTAGGTGGTTTTTTGTCACGGAGTGAATATCCAAAAATCTGCACAACACAGCCACCTTCTCCACTGTAGCAGCCATGTCCCCAGACAAAGTAAATATGCATATTAATTTAGGCAGTGGCTTCTTTATGTCCTGATAAATATACATTGTTTCAAAATATGCACATCTGAGAAAGCACCAACAAAAAAGTTGGCAAGTGCTGTAACTTTGATTTTGACTATCCAAAACGTCTCATGTTCTCTATTTTACTGTACTGTTGTGCCATTGTTTTGTAGCAGACTATACTCCCTAAAGCAGCAAAAAGATAATAATTTATTATAGGTCTCCTCAGTTACAGGAGAGAAGGCTCTACCTCTCTAGCGAAGCAACAAAGAGCAAACAGTATACATTTCTCAGGCCTACCTGCTTCAAATCTCATCTTCCAATCTTTGCTGTTGAAATTGCTGTTTATGATTGTCCAGAAAATGTCAGCTCCATGGGGAAGTGAAAGTGCATGGAGAAGAAGGGGGACTGCCAAGGAAGAAAGCTGAGAGAACTCAGACTTCACAACTCCCCATAAGCTGGAAAGACCAAAAGAGCAAGGCTGCTTATAAAAACACCTGACATCCTTTCTTCTAAATATCTACACTGTGTTGTTGGTGGGAATGCACTTTTCATGAAAATCTGCATGAGCCATCTCAAGCATTTATGGGAATATCACCAGGTTGCAGTTTTTCTTGAAAATCCAGGTTGAAATATTCCAGATTTTACAAGAGTTGCCCTAATTCAAGGCACAACTGTCATGGAACATAATCTGTGCTGTGATTTAACAATTTCAGTACAACAAGCTTCAGTACATAAGCTACATGAACTGTCTTGGCACCATGAATCACGTGCAGCCACAAATGACTAAGATGTCGGCTGTTCACAATTTGCTGGTATTTAGCTTCAGGACAGATTCTCCAGTCTACTAAAACAGTCTCAGGAGATATTCAGTGAAATTGATACAGAGCAGATGTAAGCACTGATGAACACCATAGGCTGATATTAATTCAGTGAGTTTTCTGCAAAAGTCGCTTTCTCCAAAGAGAATCTGAAAACGAAAATTTCAATCCAATTCACTCTGATTCTAAATAAAAAACTTCTTTTACCTCCTAAAAATAAGGTTCAACACTGTTCTCTCAGCTGTAATGCTAAAGCCCTATAAATAGTGTGCCTTCCTCTACGTCACCCTTTGTTATATTTTGTAGAGTCAGGGAAGATACTTCAGTCTCAGCCAATGCTATTACTCAATATGAGAAACTCTGACTCACTGCAAAGAGTGGTGTATGACAGAGTAGCTATGATGGACAATGCAAGGTACCCTGGGTTCACAAGCAACTTCTTAATTAGCCTGTGCAATGTGCCCTTATACAGTTATTTAACCTTTACACACTTCCCTAGCACCCTTTGTTAATTTGCAAATTCTTTGATGCCAACAATGAATGTATAAACCTGCAAATTCTTTGGTGCCAACAATGAAGGTATAGCTGCAGAACCAAAAAAGCATGAAGACAACATGTGTGGTAAAAACCTACCTTGCAATCAGCATGCGATCTTGAATATATGCAAGAAATTGTGGATGGTCCTTTCTTGCTATATACAGGCATTCCCCATGAAGACACAGGATCTTCAGACAGTTCAGCATATTAAAAAGAATGTCTGGTTCTTCAAACCTTGACATTTCCTGTGTAAGTAGATGTACTATTCTCAACACAATGACACCACAACAAAAAATTCAAGCTAAACAAACAAGAAATCGACGTTACCTGTAATATTGTATATATGAGCTTCAAGGTAACTGGAAGTTGCTGATAACAAAATTTTCTTTCTGTGTCATTTTTTATCGCTGTTAAAAATGTAAGTGACATAAAATGTTGTTAAAAGTCTCTCATTTGTGGATTCAGAAGAAAAAAAAGAATGTTACAGTGATGAGAAAGAAATTAATTCTAGCCACAGTAACCCTGCAGTCAGTAAAGTTACAACAGTACACAATTTGGCATGTAATGGTTTTGTTACTTTATATGTTAAAAATGTCAAGATAGCCAACGCTTTTTTTGAGAGAGAGTCACAGTTGCATTCAACAAAAATACAGCCTTCCTATTTAATTAATATGTCGAAAGAATTAAACGCATGAGAAAAAAGTGACCATGCACTGTTGGACTTGAAAGACTGATCAGAACCTTGTATTCTATATTGAGTAGAATAAAAAATTCATTTAAAGCCTTCCTGAAACACCCAACCTCCTCACCCTCCACCTACCAGCATTTTCTGCTGTCTCTGTGTGATTTCCTGGGTTTTCTCCATGTTTTGGTGCTGATTTATCCTCCTCTTCTCCTTCAGTTCCTATAATAAACTCAGGTCTAGTATACAGAAGACTATCCTCGAGGTTATCTGTGGGCTCCTTTAAGAATATAATAAGTTAAATTTGTTTCTTGATGTTATCTAAATACATAAGGCCACATCCTGCAGTATAAGTTACATCTGGTGTAGTAATCCTAGCTCAAACGAGGTAGAAACTGTCTAGTTCCATGTACACTTGTACATTCAAACCAGATGCATATCTAAAATTCTGTATCAGCAAATGTATACTGACAAGACTATGTTTCAAACGTGGATCATTTAACAGAAACTATATTGGAGCTGAGGTGGACCCAATCACAGGGCCACGGTTTCATGAAACTCAGCATCCTTGCCTCAGAGGAGTAAACAGACAGGAGCAGAGCATGTTTCGTACATTACTGTGGAGTTACAGGCTTAGATGGAGGAACTACCTCAATCACTTTTACACTGAAAAAGGGACCAGGCTGGAGTTACTTCTGCCTGTGGCCAGAAGCTCAAGCTTGCAGGCTGGCATTGTGACCTTCATGTTATAAATCACAAGGTGGATCTTAGAAATGGTACCACACCCCAGTACCCAAAAGACAGCACCACTTGCACCTCATCTGGCACCACCAAGGCAATAAGATGAGTGGCAATGGGCATACTCAACCATGGGAAGTTTCACCTGAACATGAGGAAGAACTTCACTGTGAGGGTGACTGAGCATTGGAATAGTTGCCCAAAGAGGCTGTGGAGTCTCTTGCCCTGGAGATATTCAAGAGCCATCTGGACACAGTCCTGAGCAATGTGCTCTCCAGTGACCCAACTAGAACAGGGAGGATGGACTAGATGACCTCCAGTAGTCCCTTCCAACCTCAACCTTTCTGTGATACCTACATGCATTCAAATGGAATTCTGAAACCGTTACACATCAATGACATCACTATGCCCACCAGCGAAAAGAAAATTACTAATAAATCCTGCTACTACCATGCACCAGCAAATGAGCACTCAGAATAAGGGTAACAATGCTGTCTTCTGAACCATCAGATAGCACAGTTATGTAAAACAGACATGCAGCTTAAAATAAATTCTTCACACCACAGGTAATGTTTCAATTCCTCTGCAAAGCTACAGAGGACTTCGATGATAACTACTGATTGGAAAGTACATACCTGTGTCTAATAAAGTTGGATTCTCAACCTGAAGTATATTGTTTGTCAGCAATGCTCAGCATTTTCAACCATTAAACACCAATTACGGCTTACTCATTTGACAACTGACTCACTCAAAATCATTAATCATTTCAAAATATCCACACTTAGCTTTTAAAAGAAGAGGAAAAGCACTAAGTATTACTGTTTCCCATTTTGTCTAAGACACAGAGTCATAGCAGTGTCCTTTCAAAGTGAAACAGCACTTCAGTGTTGATGGGGGAAGAGATCATGCTGAATGAATGCTGTGTCCTTTGTATCAATTCAAACTTACAAAATTTTACAATTCAACTGCATTTTGCTTTACCTTCCCAAATCCTCCACACCAAAAGATTAGCACAGCTTTGCCCCCTTGTGCACAATGTAACAAGAACAATGAAGAAGAGTTTCAGCACACGTAATATAGGCCCTTTCCTACTCTACTTACCACAAGCCTGATTTCTTCTTTTGGAGCAAGTTGTTCCAGCAGCTCAAAACCCAGCTGGTAACAGAGAACACTGGACTGACACAGACCACATTCAACTGCTTTTTCATCTTTCTGACAGGTGTGAGAACCACCCCAGGGTGCCTGGAACACATTGTTTATGATGGATATTATATCTTTTGAAATGCTGCTCTCTAAGCCCAAAGTGACACCATCATCCTGGAGTTCCATCTGAAACAGAGTGAAAAGAATATGGATCTACTATTTATTTAAGAGCCAGAGCACTAAGTATTTTGGCCCTGCTAGTGTTAGATTACAGTACTGGAAAGAATTTGAGAAAAACTGGAACTCATAATTTTTAATTGCCACTGGTGTTGAGGCACTAGCTTGAACAGCTAAAGTAGACAAAAAATTTCAAGTACAGGATCCACGAATTTTACCAGGAGACAGTCATCCAAAATACTTGACCTTAGATTCAGAATGTACAATGTAGCTACCCAAATATTATTAATCTAATCTAAGCCTATCAACAAGCCTCTGTTTCTAGTCTGTTGTAATAAACATATCTCCAAGGATAAGTTCCTTTCACTCATATGAGCTATCTAGCATGAAGGTATCTAACCTCTCTTCATTGAACATGAGCCTGTAACTCCTATACAGGTAAAGGCAGATGACAGTTGTATTGGGATTTAAATGTCTTATACTTCATGACAATCCCTTAACAGAAAGGGACTCAATACAGGATTAAAGAAAAAAAAGTGACTACAGAACTTCAGTGCCCATCTTAATGTGGGTGCTATTCTTCTGCAAGTACCTGCTTCAAGATGAGGTCAAACATCAGAATGAAGCAATTAAGATTCATTTCATCATCTTCACAGTCAAAATCAATTGTCTTTCCACTGGGGTGTCCAAAGTTCTTGAAAGGGCTGTGAAAAGGACTATGTACTGGACTCCGAAATGGGCTCTGGAAAGGGCTTGGGAAAGGACTCAGCATGGTGTGCTGAACTCTGCGCCCAGGGTCAGAAGCAATGCTTACCTGAAGACATAAAGAATTAAAATGCCAAAAATTACTGTTACGCATTTAAGTAATCTCATTCTATGCAAAACTGCAGAAAATGCAAGAACTTTGACAGCCTTTCTATTTACTTCTGTGGCTTTTTTGCCAAATCTACATGTATCCCTTAATGCCATTAAATGATAAAACATGATAGAAGCACAGGAATCATATTCTGCGCAGTTGTACACATCCTCTTAAGCTAAGTGGCTG
Organism: Pezoporus wallicus; assembly: GCF_028554395.1. Classification (NCBI taxonomy): domain Eukaryota; kingdom Metazoa; phylum Chordata; class Aves; order Psittaciformes; family Psittacidae; genus Pezoporus; species Pezoporus wallicus. The sequence continues at coordinate 3,953,441 of NW_026638957.1, read as the reverse complement.
ACATCAGTCATCTTACTCCTACTAAGGAGGAATTTTAACATCATAAATTAAACATATAATTGGTGCAGGCAGTAAAGCAGCCATGAGGTTACAATGACCCACTCCATGATCCAGGGACACAAACTTCAATAGTAGGAGGCTAATAAAGGAGGCTACCTCAAGAGAACGGTGTAACTAAGGCTATACCAAAGATTCAAGTATCTGGAAATGAACTAAACACAATGGTAACGAGATGTGCATGTCTGCATTGATTTATGTCCACACCATAGCAGGCCCCCTAAAACGCCTTGAGAACTTCTCAGTATTGCAGGGAGATACACAGATAGATGACACATGAGGTCTACTTTCAGGACAGCTATGATCTGCAAGACCAGAGAGTAAATTTGTCCATTTTTTTTCCTGCTTATTTTAGAAGTAGCCATGGGCTAGGTGTGGGAGTGCTCTCTGGAGAACTACATCATAAACCAAGCAGACCACATAAAGAAGCATCAACTGCTTAGACAGTAGTTTCTTACATCTAATCTGACCTTTCAAGCACTCTTGTTCCTGCTGTCCTTGAACCAGTTCATCCAAGACTACTGGGAAGTTAGTCACATCAGCCCAAGTATGTGTAGTGCCTACAGATTTGTACACATTTTCTCCCAGACCATAAGCCTTTGACAAACAACTTCAGATCAGTTTTTGCATCTCTTGGATGGGAAAAAATTAGGCAAGGAAAAAGAAATAAATTCTGCTTTGTCACCTTTCCAAAACATACCTCGGCCCACCAAATAGAATACAAAAGCTCAGAGTGACCAGTTATCCATACAACTTTTTGTTTACGGTTATTAATAGAAGGTGAAGAGAATGAAAATGGTTGGAAAAGATACCAAGAACTCTCCAAACGTATCCCAAACAAACCAGTTCACTAAGGAATTGCAGTTCCTATCTGAATTATCTTTACACTAACCATGTGGTAGAGAGGTACAAATTGAAGAAGTCATGGAAATTTTCTTCCATTTTTAAAGTGTAGGGTGTTTCCAGCCAAATGCCAATGTCATATTGAAAGATGACTTTTTAATGCTTCACATGCATTCTATTAGGAATTCTGTTCTAAGCAAAACAAAAATCAAAATCAAAACCAAAACCAAACCAACCAGTATAAATAATAGTTACCCTCCGAGCTGCAATGCTTCCCACCAGTTCACTAACTCTGGATTTTCTTTGATTTGCTAACTCTTTTACAGAATTAACTCCATCAGAAAACATGCTGATTAGTAACTGAAGAGGAACAACAATGTCTAGTTCAGATAACACCTGAGGAAAAACAATAAATAAAAAAGCATGAATTTCAAGTTTAATCAAAAATGGCCATCTACTTTATAAGCATCTTTATCATCTGATCCTCAATTTCATCAAATTCAATGCATTTAATTTTGGGACTCAATAAGATCAGCTACAAGTTTTGATTTCTGTTAGAATCAGGGCAAAAGAGAACTGGCAAAAAAAAGGTATTTTCAAGGTACTTCTTGGCATGGGCTTGGTGCGCCTTGAGATCAATTTTATGCACAAACACACAGGGATGTGAGGTTGTTGCACAGAAGTATTTCTGTAAACTAAAACTACCAACACTTGGGTGAGTATCTATTTACTGTATTTATTATTAGTTAAAAACGAATTCCTGTATTTGTTCTAAGAATCCAGTCAGAATCACCGGTGCTAACATAGTGACAGGATGGTTATCTGCAAATCACTGAGGGAGTGTTCATCATCTATTTTGTCACCAACACTCGGCAAACATGAGCTCATTGATATTTGTCTTTAACTGTTAGTAGGTCAAGAAAAACCTAAAAAACTCAGACTTTACTTGAAAACTCTGCAAACCTGAAAATTGCTACAGTCATCACGTAAATTGGTCTTTGCAGAGGCTCAGCCAAAATAATCCTCAGCAGAAGTGATACTGAAGAACACTTCAGTGGTGAAGAAGGTATTATTCTGAGGTGCTATGGAAAATTTCAAACCCTTTTGAATTCACTGCCCCCAGCCGACGTGATTGTTCCTGTAGCTTTTGAATACAAACACTGGGTCAATGCCAGCTCTGTGAGCAAATACAGCACAAAAGGACCAGAGCAGCAAACCTTGGTGTGTACAGAGCTAGTCTAAATCCAGTTATTTGCATGTGGGAACAACTACAGCTGCTTCTGGAGTCTGGAATTAATTTTGGAATCTACAGACCAAACTCTGTGGAGACTAAAAACTACTGCTGGCAAAAAGTCAGACAGCTGAACGGTCCTAAAGACACAACTCACATTCAAAGGCAAAAGGAACTTCCAGGCTTCCATTACATTGCCATGATGGGCTAAGAACATAAAACTTCCTGGGATTTGTCTACCAACCATCCTTATGCTGAAGCTAAGTAAAGAGCAGAAAGGTCCCATGATGCTTGGAAAAATGGCTTCCCCACTCTTCTGAAACCAGGACACACACACCCTTTCATTTTTCCAAAATCATAAGCTGCTTCAGCATGACTTGTGAAGAAAGGACACTTACATGCAGCCAAAGCAATGCTTGCTCTTGCACAGAGGATGGATACCCTGTGAATCGACAGCTAATGAAGCCGAACATCTCCTCCATGGAGAATGGGAGAGGGCAAAGTTCAGTGTCAAACATTTTGCTGAAAAGCAGAACAGAAATACATCACTGAGTTACCATGGCATGCACTGGGGGAGATACCACACAAAACTGGTAGCAATCTCTCTACCAGAACTGATGATGCTTCTGCGATCTTACTTGCATCCTCACTCTCCACAGGAGTTGAGCTAGGCTGCTGATACCACCTGTCCTAACTGCACAAGGTCATCTCTGAATTTGGTGATGCACCTGAAGAATTTACCTCACATATTATGCTCAGTTTCATTTGATAGCAGTATCCTTTTCAACATCCAATGTAAAAATTGGAAAATTTTTCATCTCACCACTCTTCCACTATTCCGTGTTTACACTAAAACAGTTTACATCAATACTTCCAAATATAAATTTATAAGACAGTGTGAAGTTTTATTGTCAAAGGCCTACAGTAGAAATGAAATTATGACTCAGACAGCTACCAGCTTATTCTGGTGTTTTCTTTGCTCAGTGGGGGGAAGATATTAACTAAATCAATACAAATAATCACTCTTTCAGTGCCAGCTCTATTAAAACTCAAAATTTCTCATCAACAGCTGGCCAGGAGAAGAAAGATGCTTCTTCTACCATGTTGCAGAAAACCACTGAAAATATGCCTTGCTCACAGCAAAGAAGCCTGCATGTAGTTGGCTCTTGAGAATATCAGGAGCAATAAAAGGAAGCTTCCCCAAAGCTTCAGTGCTTTAGTCTAAACATGTTATAAAAAACTCAGAAGCATTCACTCATTGCTGTCTACATTTTTGTTGTCACAATCTTATCAGGCTAAAACTCTCAACAACCAACATATGCAATGACAGAATGGTTCCTACATATGTTTACATACCTCAACACTTCCCGGAACTCTTTCAGTTGATTATCAGGCACTTCCATCCTTATAGCTTCCAACCACTCTGGCATGATACATTCCCACACCGGCTGGTTTATCACATTGTATGGAATCAAGCAAAGGATTCGATTTAGTCCTTCTTTTAATTGGGTCACAGCACTACACGATTTGTCCCAGTATCCACCAACCTGTGGGCATTTCCAGGAATCATACTGATGAATGATACTTCTAGTCCCTGTAACTTGCCCAACACCATAAATTGACTCAGCATGTTGTACCCAGGAAATTAGGGGGAATTTAGAATTCAGCCATGGGGATTGTATTGGTGTCTTCCTCTCTTAACTGACCCACAATACACAAAAGCACTGTCCAAGATTTAGATGTAGTTTGCTCACTTTCAGGCCGTAATGCAGTGTAATCTCTCATTACTTACAGTTCTCAACACAGGACAGATTTCTCTGGTCAAACTTGCATCTTCAATTATCTGCTCTGGGCAACTTGTTACAGTGCTGGGTCTTTATTTTTTATTTTATACCTTGGTTTGCACCAGCTATTCTTTTGTGCTTGCTTGTTTGGGTTTTTTTTTGAAGGAAGGTTTCAAGGGATGGAAGCCAAAAGATATATTTTTTAAGTAAATAAGTAACTGGCCTACGGAGATTAATTATTCTAACTGACCTCAGCTCATCTCTGCTGTTCCTGACTAATGGCTGTAGAGATGCCTGCTGTTTTGGCAACAACAACTGGCAATCTCAGCCAACAAACTGTTTTTTCTCCATTCATCACAGCTAATTTCATGGTTGTTTGTCTTCATGTTCTAGTGAACCCTTGCACATCTAGCAAGTTGCCAGTCTAGTCTTAAGTATTGCAGTGGGGATAATAAAACTCAAAAAAGGGGCTGGACCCAAGACAAGAAAAAGATCTATAACAGTTTACAGCATGAGGTTCCATTCTTCCTTCTCCCTATAGCCTCAAAGCCCTGGTCTCTATTCTTCAGTTCTAATATTCAATGCACCCATCCACCTATCAAATTCCTTCAGTTGCCCTCCAGTCTTCCGAGAGCCAGGTGCATCTTCAGAGCAATGATGGTTTAGAGTATGACACATACACATACTGGTCTGCACACAAACAGCAAATCCCATATATTAGGTCATGAAAGACCAATGGATTCACACTTCATACCTGATGATGTAATGTAACACATTAAGTCTTTACTGCCTTTCCTTGTCTAGTCACTTAATTTTTAAAAACAAAACTAACATGTCCTCTGGACATCTGACATAAGAGGGTCACAAAATCGAAGTCTTAGAAAAGCACATGTGGTATACTTGGCAGTGATAAACGAGGAAGAAGTCTTAAATCCCTCACAACAATAAAGTTCCTATTTTCATGATGATGTTTCGTTTTCTATAGGGGAACAATCACATGCCTGACTTTACTACCCAGGTTAAGTGACGAGTTCTACTTCACAATTAATGGACAGAAAGAAGGACTCTTTCTAGAACTGACTGCAGCAATAGTCCCACCTAGGCACCCTGAATGACCTTCCAGATAAAACTTTTTCTCTCCATCAGCAATAAGGCAAACCATAGCAGACTAGTCTCTTCACTGAGACATTTAAATTAGGTATCTGAAGGTACCTACAGGTAAGTATAGGGCATCAGTATGCCCAGAGTTTCTTTCAATTAAAACTGTGTAATGTCATAAACCTTAATTCACAGATGCAGAGATAAAAGTATGCAAAGAACAGAGAAACATTAGTAAAGCAGACTAGTAAAGGACAGGTTTATATCTGGGAGCAGACAAATGATACCTTTTACTAAAGAAAAGCTTGGGCGCTTCAATGGTGTACTGGAAATGTGTAGTTAGCAAAGATGTATAGCATCTTTCAAGACCTATAACATTCTTCCAACCTGTCTTCACATTACCATAAATAATTCCCAAGCTCTTAAGACAGTAAAACTAGAAAAGCTATGAAGAGGAAAAATTCCTGAACTGTACTGCTCCCTCAACCACTGAGATTCCTTTTGCCTTGACACAGCTGAGGGAGAAAGTCTTTACACTTGAGACTTTAATCGCTGTGTCAAAGGAACATTCAGATAAATTATTCTTACCCTGGCAAACTCCATTGGTTTAGGAAGGAGGCACATAACCATGACATCAAACCGGACATCACAAACAGTCTTCAACCACTTAGTAACAAACTGGGGTTTGAGCTTTTCAACCAGGCTACCAACTTCATCATCCATCATGTAAGCTGTAGAGTGAAACCACTGGAACACCATGCTAACCAGCCTTGCTAAACTCTCTGTGGGTGTATTCTCACTGGGAGTGCAAAGGCTCACCTGGAAGACAGAAATACAAATCCAGTTTCATTTCTAGAACTAAAGGTCCCAAATTGTTTCTGTACTATATTTTGCATATTCTCAAAAGATACAAGGATGCAGATTAGACAGAAGACAAATGAGCTGAGCAGTTTTAAGTAGGGTTTGGCACAGGACAATTGACAAAATACTTCCAAACCAGAAAACAGCAATAGAGGAAAAAGGCAAGCACTGAACTCTTTCCTAGTTTCAACACTGAACGTATCAACACAGAATGTTTTGACAAACTGAAACATTTTGGTTTGAACTTTAGAATTCCTTTTCATTTGAAAAGTTAATATAAAGGCTGGTAAAATATATGATACATATATACGTATATAGAGAGGCACCTGTAGGCAGAAGATGGTGGCACAGAGAAAGTCAATTAAAAAAAACCTCAGAGTGAATAATTCTGTTATACACTCTAAAAGGACTCGAGGGCAGTCAGAAACTCCACCCAAACTAGTTCTGAAATATTGAAGTCTGACAGCTTCACAGAACTCCTTGCGGGGGGTGTGGGGCAGGGAGGAGAGAAAAAATTGAGGCTTCAAAAAGAAAAGGGAAGGGAAGCAAGAGGAGCAAGAATTTCTCACCAAGAACCAGATTCCAAACTGGCTCAGGAGGCGTTGATCATGCTTGTCATCATCTTTATTATCAAAGTCTGTGTTGTCCAGGGAATGATGGGAAGAGGAGAGGCCCATCTGTCTCCTGCGGTTGAGTTCATGCTCCCTCTGCTCAGCATGAAACTCTGCTTCCTTCAGCAAGCTATAAAACAAGCCTGTGGTCAGTGAATGCAGCTTTCCTGCCCTGGATAGTTATCTGATCAAGAATAACCAGAGGTTAAAGCATCAGACGTCATCATTTTCCTGACAACAGTAATAATATAACATCAAATTCTAGGAATCGAGGCTGACTTCTTCCATGAGAACAACACTCACTCTTGCTAAAGCAGCACGAGTTCAGCATCCCTGCTCTGAATTCATCCTGGTGAAACTAGAATTAACTAGAATTAACTTGCACAAGATCTGCAGGCTACATTTACATGAAAGCCTGATCCTGCTTTACATGTTGATGCCTCACAAGCTGCCATATTACCTGATCACGGCTTCCACAGTACACACAAGCTCCTCTGCCCCACACTCCCGGGTATTGATAGGGGGTGGTGAGGTCTGATAAAGATGGGTTTCTGCAGCTGCCCCAACTTCACTGCTATGATGATTTGAATGGCATCTTTTGCAATAGCGCACTGGCCTGTTGCCATGGCGGCCACAGCAGCCCGCTGAGAAGCATGTGACAACAGCTCTTCTGACATGTGAACTACAGTTCTGGGAAACACAAAAGATTTTATCAGGACACAGGTATCAGGAACTGAAAACAGGGATGAGTCAGCACTGGGACACTGGCTCAAATGTGGGTCAATTCCAAAATCGCTATAAAGAAGCACACTGCATTCAAACTCCTGATGCTAAGTGTCACTGAACTTCCAGAAAGATGAGCTCAGCCCCAAATACTGGCCTGGATTTCGGTGTCATGACTGCTCTTCTTTTAGAGCAGATCAAACCAACATTTAAGTCATCAACTTCAGCTTTCTGGCTTGGAACAATCTTTAAAATTTAAAGTATTCTCTTACCCCCTTCTTACACCTCAGAATGCCTTCTTACATTACGTTAACAGGCAGATCCTTAGGAATGCAGTTAATGGTGCCACATCCATTTACACTACGTAAGGATCTACCTTATCATCCAAGGATGATAATCCAAGCCTCCAAAATATGCACTACCCTTATTTTTGACACGTGATAATCCAGCCCAACATAAAAGCTTTCTTTATCACATGAGATCTAGAATATGTTATTAAAACATACTAGCTGGTATGTATGGCAAGCAGATTCTTTTTGTCAGCAATCTTTTTAGACCCAAGCACCAAAGACTTTGAGTCCGTATTTTATAAAAAGCATAGTTTACAGTAGGATTTTTGTTCAATTTAGGAGCAATCCAAGACTTCAAGGAGATGAGAAAATATAAACAACACTTAGATTTTAAGTTAATCTCTTGCTCTATCCTCTTTATAACTGGAGTTACAGAATAAAAACCAAGCTGAACTGCATAATTGAATTGCATTACCAACTGCCACTTCAACAAAAGCCTACAACTTAAACAGCAGTTTTAACAAAAAGAAACCTTGCTGCTGAATTATTCCCATCCACCAACAAATGCATTCATGGATCAATTGTGAAAATCTGGAATGGCACAAAAAAGAATGCACCACATAGTAATGGAATGACACTACACACAACATCAAATCATGCCCCATTACACAAATGACTGAATCTTACCTTCTTCTGACATATAGCAGAAATTTCAGCTGTAAGAGGAAGGCATACAAAGCATCAATACAGAATGACGATCCTTCCATTTTACTATGGCAGCCATAGGATAATGGACTTGCTGCAAGGAAGTCTCTGAGGCTCAAGTTGTGCTTCCAAATATTATTGAAACCTCTGAGCTTGCTGGACTGCATGAGGTAGGACACTGTATACTTAGGCCTACTTGCTATTTCTACACTGAAATTTAAAAACAGCCTTCATGCATTAAGCATGGTGTGCTCTGCACCACAACCACCTTCTGCCTATGATTCTGCCTCACAACCAGGCACAACACTGTGGCACACTTGTAGGAGACATGGCTCGGATGTGCCTACACTTCCTGTGAAGGCTCTCAGGAGGAAAGATTAGTGAATATGGATGAACAATGTAGAAGCAGCCACTCTGCTGCCCATAACTCCACAGTAAAATGTTTGTGTGGCCCATGACTCCACAGTAAAATGTTTGCAGATTCAACCTTTAAGCAGTAGTTATTCAGTCTGTTGCCCTGGCAACACCTGATTCAATAAATGTAAGTGGCTGAAGAAGCACTTCCTTTAAGTAAATAAAACATTCTCAATATGGGTAAGATTTCAACTAAAAGGAGACAGCAAAAAAAAAAAATCTCCACTGTTTAAGAACGTTCAGATTGCAGAACAAAGAGAAGAGTATCTTTGTTCTGTCCTTGAAAGAGTTATCTTAGAGAATATGTGACTGTCCTTGTAAACCCAGGAAACTTTGATTTGTGTGTCAACAGGCTTTGTCTGCATTCTGTAGATAATAAAATACCACACTCTCTCACTGGCCAAAGGACAACAACCAAATCAATGACTGGATCATTGAAAAATATCTTGTGTCCTTTTCTGGTATCCTTTACAGCCTTCTGCTCATAGAATACATTTTCAGAAGCTTTAAGAGTTTTTGAATCACTCAGGTTACTGGAAGAACTTGCCCCTTTCTTTGAACATCAGTGTGGACAAATACTTTTTAAAAATTTGGTCCCAAATGTGGATGCTTCAAAATTTGAAAATCTGTTCAACTGCTTTTAACATAAAGACTTGCATGCTACTTTAGATAGAAAATTATTCAGTTTTTCACGGTACTTAAGGACATAGGCAGTATTAAGTACAAACTAGTTTAAAGCACAAGTACTTTAAAGATAAAAAAAAAAATCCCTTAGAATAGAACATAGCATTTCAAGTAATACAGTATGCAGGAATATCAGTAAGCATAGGGTTGTGCAATTATGATTAGATTGTACCTACCCTTACAACACCTCTTACCTTGTGGTAGAAGAACGTCAATCAACCATTCACTGTGATCCCTACAAAAATCATATATCTAATTAGCTTTCAATTTTTTATTTATATATGCTTTTATTTCTGCACAAAGGAAATTTATCTAAACTAATGTGGTAGGACTGACATTATTTTGAAGCTGCTTTTTTACAAACATAGTTTCATAAACTGCAGACTGTTTTACACTACCTCTCTTTATTGTGCCTATCTTATTACAAAGGCCTATTTCACTGACGTTGATCCACCAAGTTCAAGGCTTTAAAAAATTACTTTTAAGGCATAAATTTAGCAAACTAAAACAGCATGTGCTCATAAAGTCTGATGGCTAAGAAATGACAGTGAAGAACAACAGATGAAAATGGAAAATAAAATGTACCAGTATCATTTTCTGTGAGTCCCCTTAGAAGCTATGCTTCTACCAAATTAAATTACTTTTTTTCTGCAGCTTCAAATCAATGCTGACTTAAAAATCTAAGGTGAGATGTAATTGGTTTTTCTACAGTTGGTGTGATATAGAGGCGTCAAACTGGGGACAAAAAAATCCCACGTAGTTTCTGAACTATCTGTAATCTTGTCCATTTGAACTCATGACTGGAACTTCCCATAAGTATTAGTGTCTCTAATGTAATGCAAATCAAATTAGCATTTTTTAAATAAAAAAAGGAATGTGAGTTTAATTCATCTCAGGCTGGACAAGCCCGGACCAATTTCAATTCTTTACTCTATTGCTTCACAACACACCCTAGAGAATAATCTGAAATACAGGTAACAGAAAAGTTATGAAGTTTCTGTGAAAGAATGTTCATTGTAATATCCTGCTTTTAATGACAACTAAACGATGAGGACACAAAATGTTTCACAAGCAAAAGCTTGTATATTAATGAGGTTCCCATATCATAGTCAATGTATCCCACAGTATCCATTCCTTATCTTAACTTTAAAACTCATTGCAGCTAACTAGATGCAAATGCTGATCACGAAGGGTAAATTTCCGCAGTCCTTATTCATATTGAGTGGCAGTGTGCTCCATGTATTTCAACAGGATTATCTACATAAATTATATGCTAATCATACTGAAATAACGCCTAATTCCAAAGTTCTCAATTCTGAAGTCCAACTTACTTGATTATTTTCCAGCTCTTAATTTACCTACCCTGCAATTCTCTGGCTGCATTCTTCACAAAGATATAGGGGAGGTGGCTTATCCCCCAAAGCCACAGACAAGGATGGATCAATGCACATCTGAAACATACAAAAAAGAAAGAATTATAACATCTTGTTATTGAAGCTTGCTGAAAACATTCAACACATGCTAGGACAAACAATGCAACACAGTTTTGATGTATTAAGAACATTTAGTATTCTCAAAGATGGCACTCATGACCTGGCAGTACAGGATGTCAAATCATTTCTAACAAAGAGAGGGATGTAACAAATTGAGAGCCTAGAGGAAGAGAATAGCACATATTTCAATATCAGTATTATCACTCTGAAAGACAATTATGTTTTGTTATATATTTACATTGCATAGTCATGACAAACTTTCACTTTTTTTCTCTTTTTCCAAAGAGATAGTCACTTACAGGATCTGTTGCTTACGACAAGGTAATGTAAGTCTATATTTTTCTCTCTCAGTAACACCTCCTTCAGCAAAATCTAATTTTCAGTCACCATAGTTGTTAACTACACAGCTTAATTCCATTGACAGAATGAAGACTATGGACCTACAGTTCCCTTGGCTACGTAGGCCCAAACTTTGTCTTTCATTAGCTTTTATCCTTCCACATTAGCCAGTTACAGAAAAGTTACAGTTAGCAGCCACCAGTTTAAGTGTTTTGTACTATTTAAGGAAAAGCCAAGTAGTTTGCATAGACAATATCTTAAACACTTAAAGTATTTCTCCATTCAAGTGCAAAATCTTACTTATAGAGACAAATGCCTCTTCAAATGTTTCTCATTTTTGTAACCAAATTTACATTCATCTATCCAAGAAACAAGAGGCGGCACCTGCCAAAGTTAAGCTAAGAGATCATTGAAAAATATTCAGGTATTTCATCTGCAAAGCTTGGAACTGTAAATTTCATTGTTATTTTGCTCTACTCAGTGATTAGTCTGAATCTAGTGATCACTACAGCATGAAGGAACACCTTCCAGCTCTTTTTTCCTATGAGAAGGGATCGTGGAGAATGACTGGAGTGGGCAGGAAAGTGTCCCTTGCAGGGCTTCTGAGATAGGTGTCACCATTATGCCCTATTAGTGGCTTGTAGAAAAGGCTTACTGAAGAACTGTTCAACTAACCTAATTATGTTAGCATATGAATTGATGCCAGGAGATCTGGTTTTCTCTACATATTTAACTCAAAACAAATCTAACTAATCTGTACACCTAACTGTAGTATGCTCTGGACCTGACATGTTGTTCTTGCCTCTGCCATCAAATTGCACTATGATCCCAGCCAAGCCATTTTACTGTTACCCTGTGTATAAACAGGAAAGATACCATTTACCTCCCTCAAAGAAGGGTGAAGAAGAGGTAAACCAAGATTTCCTATTTACTTTAGGACACATTCCAAGCAAAGGGTCAGTCAGAGTGGGTGCATCATTGTATGACCTTGCTCAAGATACTAAGGTGACCATGTACCCATGTAACTGACACGTTTCCTGTATATAGTAATATTTGTGCACATAATTACACACATAGGTGCTCAGGATAACATTTACGCGGATTAGCCAGAAGCTGGCTTACAATTTTTTAAAGTATTCTGCAACCATGCTCAAGTTTAATAACAAGAATTGGCTCACAATAGTTGGAGGAAACATCCCACTTTGCTTTAGGCATCTAAAGAACATATTCATTAAGTTCTGGCCCCCTAGGTCTCAACAGGCTTTACTATTCCCTTAGCTCCTGCTCTTGGTCACCTGTACACAACCAGAGCATATGGCTGGGGTCAAAGCGCAACCTCCTATCCCCAAGATAGTGGGTTTGACCCCTGAAGAGATAGCAGTACCTTCACAGCTGGTTTGTTAATTGCATTATGGCACTCAATGTGCTGGCAATGAATAGGATTCCAGGCTGCAAAACCAAAACACAGCTGATTAATATATGGAGAATATATATTTATATTCTTTGTGTCTAGTAACATCAACTCAGAACAAAGATCCTCAGTACTAAGTACTATACAAATACAAGAGAAGATACAGCCATTCCTCAGAAAGATGCTATATGGGATGTCCCCAGGTCAAAATGCCAAGCAACTGCAGATAGTACTCATGCCATTCTGGGATAAATTAACAGAAAATTTATATATAGGAAAACCATTCCAATCTACCCAGTGCTAGGCTAGTAACAATTCAGGTGGAATACCATGCTTAGTTTACAGGCCTGCTTGCGTGAAAGAAGTGATGCAGTCCAGTACAAGAAAAATGATTTAAAAAAAAAAAAATCAAGAAAATGTATCAACCCTTCAAGGGAAAGCTTTAGAACAGATCAGACAAACATGTACCAGGAACATTCAGATATACTTGGGTTAGTCTTGGGGATCTTGTAAAGTCTATTCCAATCCTTCATTTTTATTATTTAAAATGACACATTCTGGTCCAGAAATTTTAAAAGAGAACAAAACATATCCCATATGACAGAGATTATTTGAAACAGGCTGAGACCGGCAAAGAGGAAAAGCAAGTTATCACAGAAGCCCAATCCCCTCAATATCACTGGGGAGTCTAGTAGACAGAGGACTCTACCACTCGCCTATTCAGCTCCAGCTGCACTGATGCCTTTGTCTCTTATTTTCACCCTATAATCAATCTTGAAAACTCATCCATTATACTGACTGCACCTGATCTTTTCTGACAGTAACACCCAGATAAGGAGCCTTAGCAACAGCAGCAGTGATAGCTGCTGACACAACAAAGGCAACCAAAGCAATAATTGAAAGGAACACAAGCCAGAACCCTTGTGAGACCAAGGCAGCAGTTTCACAGCTCATTTGGAACACTGTATTTATTTATTCTCCTGTTCTGGTTTAGCTACTATCAGGAGTAACATAACAGGTTTACTAGCCACGATCGCAGTTTTTATTTGTCATAACATCTTTTGAAATTACAGAGAAATAGATATTGTCTATACTTATGAAAGTACTAACTAAAAAAGTACCAAATACATCGTAGAACTGTAAACATGTGAAATTGACACATTTCTCATCACTTCCTTTATATTTATTTTGGCCTACACAAAACAGTTGCACTGACCTGTGTACTGCAGTCCTCTGTACTCACTGATTGCCCCAGGAGGTTTTAAATTGGGCCAATAGTGAAATAACATTTGTACTGCTGGAGGTTTAACTTGAGACGGTCCATAAGCTATAACATATAACAAATCCTAAGGAAAGACACATACAACTTGTTTATTTTGCAAGGTAACAAAACATAGCTCAATACATATTGTGTCCAAAGATATCCAAACACACAAAATATATACATTTCATACCCTACCAAACATCCTTCATATGCTCTTACAAGTAGACCAGATGACTAACTTCAACAATATGTTCACAATTGGCTTCAGTGTTGGCTACCACCCACACTGCATAGTGTACTAATACACAGCAAATGAAGCCCCTGTGTAGCCATAGAGCAAAGAGGTGTGATAGAGATAAATAACTGGATCCAGATCAGATTCAGGCTAAGACAACACTTGCAAACAATCCTTGTAAAAGTTCAGTCCCACATGAACTGAGTGGTCATTATTAATATTTCTGCTAAGTAGAGTCACAACTAAATGGTATTCAGGAAACAGCTCTGTTCTACAAAACATGGCGCTGCTTCTGTAAACTAAAAATCAGAGGGACCTTCCCCTCCATCATCTAGAAGGAGGATGGGGTAAAAAGATAATTTATAACTTCTTGGAACACAGTCAGTTCAATTTTCAAGCCATCTGGTTTTCATAACTATCCAAATACAGTTATTTCCACAAAGTATATATGATCATAAACTTACTTTCCACACTTCTTGCTTATATTTCATGAGGCATTCCAATAACTGGCAGTGATACACTGAGAGAGAAAAGACAGTATAGACTGAAATGGAAAATGAAGTTACAGAAGTGATGTAATTTGCTGATTGGCTTTGTTTTGTCCGTCCAAGACTCTATACCTCATTTAATTATTTTTTTAATTTTTAAAGGGTTCTGTGAAGAATCATTGCCTTGAGAGTCATCACAAAATATCAGAAATTAAATATTCATAACTTGTTTCTGTCAAGGAATGCAGTAAGATACTGAGCATTATCAGCACACAGCTTTTTTGCACAGCACTAGAGATCTTTTTTTCCAACACATCTAGTTTAAGAATACCTGCTAAATCATTTAAACTTTGTCCCTCTGGCACAATGTAAAAGTAAAAGCATAACAGAATGATACATGACAATGTATCTTGTCTTGTATAACAAAGGCTTGTATACCAAATTCCTTATAGTTTTGTTGAGCCTGTAGCCAGCATTACCAGTCTTCTTTAAAAAAACAGTATCAGTTGTGAACTGGGTGGGAAATTAATCATAGTATAAGACAATCTGAATTTCTGTAGTCACAGTTAGTGGAGATTTCTCTCCAACACTGACGTTATATATCATAGAATGTTTTGGGTTGGAAGGGACCTTAAAGATCAGCTAGCTCCAATCCTCCTGCCACGGGTAGGGACACATTCCACCAGACCAGTGGAACTTTCCAACCAACTTTCCCAGCTTTGCTCAAAGCCCCGTCAAATCTGGCCTTGAACACTGGCCAGGGATGGGGCAGCCACAGCTTATCTGGACAACCTGTGTCAGCACCTTAACACCCTCACAGGGAAGAACTTTTTTCCCAATGTCTAATCTGAATCTACACTCTTTCAGTTTAAAGCTATTCCTCCTTGTCATCACTACACAAAAAGTCCCTCTCCAGCTTTCTTGTAGATCCCTTTTAGGCACTGGAAGGCTGCTCTAAGGTCCTGTGGAGCCTTTTCTTCTCCAGGCTGAACAAGCCCAGTTCTCTCAGCCTGTCTTCACAGGAGAGGTGCTCCAGCCCTCTGAGCATCTTTATGGCCTCCTCTGGACTTGCTCCAACCTATTTATCCAACCTAAACATCAACCCTATTTTCTGATAGGGTTCAAGCAATAGTAAACCAGAATCTCCAGTCCTGGACCAAATCCTGTTTCTTCATCACAATGAGATCTCTTATCTATATAATGATGCTCTGAAATTCCAGTTTTGACTAAAATCACTTATTTTTCATTCTATGTTGCATGGTGAGGCAGATTTTTCCCACGAGCTGAACTTTTCTGATTGCATTTCATGACTCATGGTTTTAGAGAGAATGATGCACATTTACACATACCCGGGTTTGATGTGTACTGCATTGCAATCATTAGCATTGATGATGCAGACAGATTGACATGTGCTGGAACACCTTCTCTTTTTGAGGATCCCACTTAAAAGAAAGGAAGAAAAAAAAAATGTATAACAAGGAAAATAAAGCAAGAATAACATACAACTGATTCCAGCTGATGCAAGTAAAATTCCTAAGGTACCGTGTCTTTAAAATAAAAAACAAACACAATCCTAGATTGCAGGGGTGAAACCTTTTTTCTACTGGAAGAGAAAGATAACGAGGAATACAGTGTTGTTTCACAGAACATACACCTGGTGATCTTCTCAGGCCCTCTCCTCCAGAACCCACAGAGTCAAAATAAAGCCACTTGTATAGTTAAGTAGACCTAGGGCTTCAATTGTAGGAAAGGTGAGGAGGAGGCGGAAGCTAAAGTAACAAGATAAATGGAAAGCCTGCTGTTGAGGCATAAAGGGTTCTGAAGACAGACAGAACAGGGTAAGTCACCTACATCTGCTGGTTTTTAAAAGGTGACAGTGATGGAAGAAAAAGGAGTTAAATGCAATATTCTATTCTTAACCCAAAGAGAACCTAATGCACAGAGGTATGAAAATATTTCTTAGTAATTTTAATTTGCATACTGTTATTAGACCTGCCAAAGGTAACAAACAAAACATCACTGCAATGTCTTACAAGGGACTATTTACATGGGGAAACTGATGTACACAAAAGTAAAGGAATTTCTCCAAGATCACTGACTGGTAGAGCCAGAAAACACAGGTGATAAATTTCCATAAAATCTTAATCTCAGGACACTGGACCATGCTTCTTTCCATGTTCTAAGCATCCTATACATGCTTAAATGACATCAGTGTCAATCTCTGTACAAAAGTTATTCATGTTTTTCCATGAAGGTCTGGAACACAGATAAGGAGAAAACATTCTCACAGAATCATGGGATGGTTGATGTTAGAAAGAAACTCTGGAGATCGTATCCTTCCAACCCCTCTGCTCAAAGAAAGTCAACTAGAGCAGGTAGTCAGGACCATTTGTGTTCTGAGCAACTGCTACAATGGAGAATCTGCAACCTCTCTGCCAAACTCTTCCAGTGTTTCATCATCCACAGAGTAAAAGGCTTGTTGGTTAATAGTGACTTTTAATATTGATCCTAATGCTTACATCTGCTGAACATGGCTAAGTGTCTTGCTTCCACTGAAATCTTATCAAGCTTTTTTATCTTATTTTTATCTGTACACAGAAGCATTCAGAACACACCTCAGAATTCACATTGTGCAGGGATTATGAAATTACAGAACCATGTGACACCCTCAAGAGGGGAGAAGGAAAAAAAAAAGGAAAAAAAGGCAGGCACTGTCAGATTCAGTCTTAACACTTATGGATAGGGGACATTACAGGCACAGCTATTTAGTACAGAACTCAAAATAAAAATGCCAAGGAGAGAGGGAGAAAGAAGAATTAGAAATTCATCACAGCACCACTACATTGAGAAGAGTCATTATTTTACATCCAGATATAGTCCAGATCATAGAATCATAGAACGGTTTGGGTCAGAAGGGACCTTAAAATCAGCTAATTTCCAGCCCCCCTGCCACGGGGCAGGGAAACCTTTCAGTAGGCCAGGTTGCTAAAAGCCCCACCTTACCTGGCTGTGAATGCAGATGCAAAAATTATGTATGTTTCTATTACAGCTATCATTTCAGGAGCAGTTTGCCCACTGATTCTGTATTAAAAACTCCTACTGCTGGCACTGAAAGTTCTATGAGTCTGAAAACAGCATATTTCTTAATTAAGCTAAACTTTAACCTTTAAGTCAAGCAAGAATTCACACAGTAACACAGCATAATAAATCAATATTATAGAATTATTTCCCACATGGAATTATTTTATATATATGCATACATACAGTAGATTGATGTCCCATTATAATTCTATGACAGATCAAACATTTACTCCTACAGTCTGATAGCAATGCACCATGTTTTCTCAGACATAACAATACTAGAATGAGTTCTACTTACATATAGCCATAGGCAGAAAAGATGTGCTGAGATACTCTATAATATCCTTGTGCAGAAATGGAGGAAAGGTAGCTAGTGTTGAAATCATTGTATAGGGTAAAGTACTCAAAATATCATCATTGAGAAAAGGAAGTAAGCACGTAGTAGTGTAAAAAATTGACTGCCCAAGATCTGTTGAATAAAATGACATAAATACAGAATCATTACAGTAGAAAAATAATTATGGCTGTGTACTTTTTAGCTTTCAAAACTATTGAAAAATTTAATTTTAATTCAAGTTTTCCTTCAAAGTAATTAGAGAAGCTAATCACTATAGACAAGAGGCTTCACCCACCATTTTTAAGACCTTCCTAGAATGGAGAAAAACAGCTGTTCAGTACTGAGAGGAGTAAATGGAATATTAATACTACAGCTAGTAAAATAATTGATTAAAATCAATGTTGACTTTAATCACATACTGACATACTGATTAACATACAATGGTCTGCATTTAAGCAGAGGTATTAGAGTCAGAATTTGATGTGTACTTTGGCACTGAAAGGCCTGCTTTTGCAAAAAAAAAAAAACATTCTAGTGTTTATCAGTTATAGACAAATACGATTTTTATCTTAATTACCCTCAGGAGAGCTGCAAAGTACCCTCCACAGAGAAACTACAGGAAGCGTCCCTCTATGTTTCAAACAGCATGTAATTAAACTATGGATCTTGTTTTCCTGGCAAGTCATGGAGGCCAAAAATTGCCAAAGCTTAAAAGGAAAGAAATATTTACCAAGAATTTACATAATTATTCTAACTAATTATACCATAACTCTTTGGAAGGAATACTTAAGAATAGTGGTGACATTTCAAGATCCAAAGGGAAGGGATAGGTTCTTGTGTATCTGAGCACTGTGGAATCTATATCCTCTTCCAAATGAGGAGTTGATCTGGGGCCAACAGCCCACTGAGAAAGGTTACAGAACTTACTGAACCCCAAGTCTGAACCCGTAGGATGATCCCAGCACATCAGAAGGCCTTTCCCTTGCATGAGAGGAATTCCTTTTGCAACTTTGTGTTGTGGTTTAACCTTAAGTATGTCACACAGGCCTTCAGCCTCATCTGTGCAACTAGTATGATTCAAAACTGGCCCTGTAGTGCTCAGAGATCTGTAGCTGTAAATATCATGAGTCACAGTAAGAATTAAAATTAGCACTCCATTCCAGTGGTTCTAGTAAGTCTAGGCAAGGCCCTGTCCAGACCCTTAATGCTAAGAAGTGCTACTCTCTTGCAATACGTATTTACCAGTTAAGCACTGAGAGCATTGCATGAAAGCTCAGGACCACCTGGCACACCATTTGTACTTACCCAAACAACACTGTTTGTTCTGATTAAAAAATATATATACTCCTTTAGTCAAATGCTAAGCTGAGGGAAAAATAAATGACAAGTTGTATTGCAAAATTCTCCATACACAGAACCATAAAAAATAGCAAGTGACTTCCCCATACCCCAGGCATGAGTCAACCAAATTATTCCTGGCAGATATTTATCTAAACTGTTCTTAGAATTCTGCAGGACTGTTCACTCCTCCTGGTAACTCATCCTGGTGCTTAACCATATTTATAATAAAAAGGCCTTTTTTTTTTTTTTCCATTGCTGCAATTTAAGCTTATAATATCTTATCCTGATCACTTGTAACCACAAATAGTTTTGGTTACTTTATTTCTCATTGCCATATTTGTATATGATAATCACGTCTCACTTTCATTTTTCTCTAAGCTAGACAAACCATGTTCTTTCCATTTTTCCTCACTGTTCACACCTTCTAGACCTCAAATCATGCTTGTTTATTTTTCCTGGACTCCTCACAAATGGTCCATGTCTTTCTCTAAGACAGTTGGACAAATATGAGAATTTTACTCCAGCTGAGGCCTTGCTTGGGCTGTTACACAAAGCACCTGTTTATATATTGCTAGAAGAATATTAATATATGTTAGTGACTTATGGTCTGCCTCTGATCTACTGTAACACTCAGATCCTTCTGCAGTATGGCTTTCAAGCTAGTATTTCCCCCATTTCATTTCTGCTTTTGATTTCTCCTGCTTAAACATAGTATTTTACATTTCTACTTTGAAGATGCTTCAAAACAGAACACTATTTGCCAAGACTGTTTTGAATCACATATCCTTCACACAAAGGATGTGATATTCGTCATCTTGATAAGCCCTGCAAATCAAAGTGCTGTCTCATTTCTATCAGCCAAGTAAAAAACATAAAGTATTTGGTAACACTAGACCCAGCACAGACACCTGTAAGATGCCCACCTGGCATACCCTTCCAGCTGACAAGAGCTGCTGGCAATTACTCCAGGCGTGTTTTCCTCCCTCAAATGGGGAAACATATGTCCCATATTGCCTATTAGGATGTTAAGTGACACAGCAACAAAAGCCTGACCAAGGACAGGAAAACCCCACCAGAAGAGCCATTGCACTGCCATAAAAAGAAATTATGTGTGCTCACTGTTACTTGCTCTTTACAAGTCTGCATTGGTTGCTAATTATCATCATGTTATCTATTTAGAAAAATATTCATTTGATAATTAAATTCCCCATTTCTAGAAATTGAAGTCCACAAGTCTGTAATTTGCCAGAAGCCTTCTTGGCAAGATAATACCATTTCCTAGTGCAGTAGTCTTTGATTCAAAACATGCTGTTGCCAACTCAAAAGGAATTCAGCATTTAACAAAAAACAACTTTCCTCTTAAAGAATTTCAGTAGTGTACCAGATTGACAACCTTTCTATACTGAACAATGTAAGTAATAAATTTTCACTGATAACATAGTGAAAATTAATATTTGGCTAATGTAACACAGGGAGAATACTGGGTTCCTGAATCCCACTATACAAAGCCACAGACTAACACAAGCCAGTCACAAAAAAAAACTTGCAATTAACTAATTCAAAACATAAGGAAATACAGCTTTTCTGTAAATCAGACAGAGATAATCCTATCTTTTTACCCAATAATATTTTAAAACTGTCTCAAATCACCATTACCATTTCTTCCTCAAACAAATGTATACTATGTTCTATTTAGAGATGGACCTTCACCAAAACACTCAATCTGCATATTTATTACAGGCCAGATACACATCTGCAAGCAATTTGTGCCTATTTGAGAGAGACACCCCCAAAAAAACAGTCTGAAGATATCACAACAGATTAAAATTCAAAATCAATTTTTTTTTAGATACATCTGTATTTTTTTTTGTTACATACCGCTGTATTTTAGTTACATACCACCAACATATCACTAAAAATCAGACAACCTAAGAATTCAAAGCCAAATCCACAGTTAGCAAAAAAACATCTTTTATTTAAGAAAGTCAAACCAAACACTTGGACATAACGTATCCCAGAAGATTTGAATTCCAGATCCAGGTCAGTTTAGGCCCATCTCTTCTACTGCATTTATGTATCATTCATGGATTCACAGCACTGAAGTTAAGTGTACTGGAAGGGTTCAAGGGCCTGCTTACCATGTTGACCATGTTGTAGCAAGGGAACTAGATCCAGCAGTGTCACCAGTGTCACGTAAAGTCCTTGATAGTCCAAAGATGGGTAGTCTGATAACTGAGCATCACGACTTTGCTGGCCACGTTCAGATGGAGCATCTCGCAGGACGCTGTAAAGGAGGGAGCGAGTAACAGTAGGGTTGATGGAACTGACCTGTGGTCTTAGAGATGGGGTGAGTGGGAATGGCACAGGAAAAAGACACATGGTCATGGGCACTGTCAAATTGGAGGCATCTTGATTCTCCTTCTTCCCTGTGCGGGACAAAATGCTGTTGGGGGGACAAAGAAAAAAAAGAGACAACAAAGACACAAAGAACAGCACATTACATTGAAATGACACTATAAAACAAATAATAAAAGACCAGATACATCCCACATAAGATGCAATCATTACCAAAACCAATGTGTCTACAAATCTAGCAACTATTCACTTTCATGCTTCAAGGTAAGAGAATTAAAAATTAACATCTAAGAAAATTTCATTGCATCTCATGTGTTACCTGGTTCATAAGGAGCAAAAATATAAAAATGCATGTTTCAGTGCCCTACCCATGTTTCACAGTTAAGAAAAAATCCGAGCATTTTAAGTGTTTGCTATGGAAAAATAGCTGTGTCAAAATAGGCTGGTATTTTGCTCCAAGATTGAGAGATTTATTTCCTCCTCCTTCCCCAACCCCCTAATCTTTTGAACCGGCTGACTGAAAACATGCAAAATATAGGTGTGGCACTTGCAGAAACATGTTTTAGCAAAGAATAAACATGTGTGTTTATTAAGATAGTCTTAAAAATCACATGTTTATTGCATTAAAATAATGTCTGTATGTATTTTATGATACTGTTTCATGACCACTCACTCAGTATCATTTGAGATAATGAAGTTTAAACAGGCACATGGATTTAGAAATAATATAATATTTCTAAAATGTTAACTAAACTACATTTGTAAAAGTTACAAAATAATATATAGTAGATGGTCTTTAGCATATGTTTGTGAGCTAATGATAATGGTTGTTTATGTGTGGTTTTAATTTTTCCCATGTTTAGGGAGGAAACATTTTACTTTATGAATACAAACACTCCTTGGGTAAATAGTTACCTTCGTAAAATCTAAGGGCTAAGCAAGCAAGACCAATTATGTAACTGCAGATCAGACAGTATGTTACCATACATTCCTGCTGTTACTTACGTTATTATTCAACAAAACTCACTATAAACTAAAGGAGAGATAATTTCAAAAAAATACAAAGGATTTAGTGGGAATCAAAATAGAACCTATACGACAACCAGCTTGTTATGTTGCTTTAAGAATGTTGTAAACATGGTTGTAAACACTGTTGATTTATGTTAAAAAAAAAACCAAAACACTATTTTAAATAGAAATGAATTGCAGTGTTATATTTTAGTTATCAGGTAATTATAGGGTGAGTTCATAATCTTGTGCCTATAAAGCATAATAGACCTTCTAAATATATTAAACCACACACAGTGCTGCTCTTTTTTTGGTTTTTTGCACCTCTCAGTGGTTGTGATTTCCAAAAGCAGCTGCTGTTGGTTTAACTCTGTCCCCAAAGTCAGTTAGAACTTATAAAAGACAAGTCAGTGGCATGAAGATTTTGACAGAGTAATGAAGAGCAGAGTTATGTCAAGAGGGAGCACTTCTGGAAACCTCTGTCCTCTTTAACAGTACAGAAATCCCTGTCGCATCCTCACCTTAGCAAAGATATCTCTTACCTCACAAGTCAATTCAACAATTTACACAAGCAAGTTAAATACTTGCTAAGGTGCTTGTAAGAACAGCTTATAAGAAGTGTCATTCATTCGCCATATAAATAAAACACTTTCACAAGAACAGTTCTAGGCCAAGTGCCTACTATCACATCACACTTGCAGTCAGAGATGACAGACATAGTCTGTTTTAAGAAACTACATACTTATTCTTTTTTCCTTTTTTATTGTGCCTTACATATTTGGTAGATTATTTTGGTTTCTGTTACCCAATGTCCAGTACAAGAAATGTGGTGACTGTCATGACAGTATTTATGGAACTGTATCAGAAAATCACCTAAGATCTAGTATGACTTTAAAAACAGATGATCAGAGTGCTGATTCTTTTTAATTTGCTTGACGTTCATTTGCTGTACTTTGCAGCTCATGGTTAGAGATATGAAGACACTAAATTGTATTCCTTCCCTGTCTAGCAACAGATTATACCAATTACCCATTCCTTCACTTCCCAACACATGACTTCAAGTGAACCTATTTCCAGAAAGGATATTACTCTATTAATTAATCCTTGATTTGGAAAGCTTAAGGCAGTGATGGAGAGCTTACTCTATAGGCTTCCCTTCCTTTTAACATGGAGCTATGGCCCATCTATGGATTAGAGGCCACACCATCTTGTATCTTGATCCAGGCATCCTTCCTTCACCAAAAAGGTGATCAGGCATTGGAAGAGGCTGCCCAGGGCAGCAGTGGAATCACTGACCCTGGAAGTGCTCAAAATGATGTAGATCAGGCTCTCAGTGACATGGTTTAGTGGTGGTCTTGGCAGTCCAGGAGTAATGGGTGGAACTGATGATCTAAAGAGGTGTTTTCCAACCTGGTTGAGTCTATGATTCCGTTCACTTCAGCAACAGCAATAAGTCTGTATTTAAATCCCAGCTACAACCACACCAAATTCAGGAGGAAAAAACCTCACAACCAACCACCAAAAACTTTCAGACCCAGGCTTTTGCTTGACCCATATGTTTTACAAGTAATAAACAGAATTCTGAGTCAATACTGAAAATCTAGGAAGTTCCCCAAGAACAAGATACAATGATTGCAGTCTGTTTCTGCTTCTGTTCAAGCCAAGTACTGAGAAATTTGAGTGTCTGCAGATCAAACCTCCATACTGAACTTGCTCCATGACAAGTGATAAAGCTACCAGGGCTTCTTTCAAAATTTGTATATCTTTGCTGCAAATCTATCACCAAATTATTGCCTTCCAGGAAAGGTTTCCCAAAAAGGAAACAAGCAAATTGCATCTCACCAAGGCAGCAAAACAAGCTTGAGCATTAATTAGCCACTGGACATTTATAACTATTCCTCATGTAAAATATTTTACTTAGAAATACATATGGAGAATTTTCTCTAAGAAGATGTGAAAGAATGAGCTGTTCTGCAAGATGTTTATTAAGTCTTAGATCATTCCTCAAATGAGGGAGAAAACACTGAAAATGAGCAGGGCATGAAACAAATTCATGCTGTAATGTAAAGAAATGCTTTTCCCAAAGAGAAAATTAACAAAGAACTAAATGGATCAATGTACTATGCATTGTGTATGGTGATTTCATGTGATGCTTGCTCACAGAAATAAGAATTTAATTTTTTTTCAACCATTCCGCATCTGTTCCCCCCACCCCTAAGCTTGTGATTTATCGAGGCTGTGTAGAGAACAAAGGAGCAAGTTAACCCTTTGTGCATTCCAACTATAGCTAGCAGAATGACACCACATATGAATGTGATGCAAAACAGTGGGAATGTCCCACTGAAAAGAACACACTCAATGTGTCCATAACACGAAAAGGTAAAAAGTATAATGAACAGTAAAAGCTACACCTGCATAACTCAATCATCATATGAAATTTCTCTGACTAATCTCTACTCCTATGACTACCTAAGTTCACCAAAAAATGTTTGTCTTAAAAATTTCAGCTGCAAGGAGAGTACACATTGACCTGGGAAATATTTTTAAAAGTTGTTTTAAAATAGTGGCTGATCACAAGCAACTTATTCTGAAAGCCAGACCCAAAATCTCCAGAAATCAATGGGAATTTTTGCTACTGTTTGATCAGTATTCTCTTAGCAGCCCAAATTCATTGCATGTGCTCTGTCTCAAGCCAGAAAGATTATTCTCCACCATGTACTTCTACGTTAAACCTTGCACAATGGAGTCTCAGTGTAGGAGGCAGAAAGAAGACTCAGCATGCAGAATATTCAAAGAAATTCCTGAACATGCTCTTCAGAAAAGTTCTTAACCAGTCTGCTTAGTTTTAGGGTAAATCTTGCAGAGATCTGCACACAGTGGGTGGGAAGTTTCCTTCTTTCCATCTGCCACACTAAATACATGGGGTGTTTTGTTTTGCTTTTTTTTCCAGCTTTTTTCTTAATATCAGCAAGTGTTTAAACTCACAGTGGTTCAACCACAGCACTCAGGCTTTGACCCACAGTTCAAATTCCCCAGTTAGGGGGATTCAGAATGTGGATTTGACCTTGCTGAGTATGAGAACTCAGTCCACTTAAACCTACATCCAAGTCCTGGCTTCTGTTTCTGGTACCCTTCTAGCTCTGAGGCTGACCAGATCCCAGATCTTGAAGGACAAAGTCTTTTGTGTATACCTGCATCTTAAATATGATTATCACTTCTGCTGAAGGAGGTTCAACATTATCAGCAAGAGGATTTTGGTTCAGTCCCATTCTGAACATGAAATAAAGAAACTGAGTTGCTCAGTTGTGCAGTTGGTACCCTGATTTCTGATCTGCTCTCACAGTCACTATAAAGCTTTTTCAGTAAGCCCAGGAACATCACTGCTCATGGATTGTGAAGAATTTGTCACATCAGATATGTCAGCTGTATGGCTTAGAAAGATGAAGACAACAGAGTGGTGTCCTGGGTTCAGTAGTAGCAGTCATGTTTTTCCTTTGTGTTAACTGGTGCAGTGCTGTGTTTTGACTTCTAGCTTGAGAACAGTGTTGGTGAAGCCGATGTTTTCGGTTGTTGCTAAGTGATGTTTACCCTGACCAAGGACTCTGTGAGGCTCATGCTCTGCCAGGGAGGAGGGGAAGCTGTGAGGAAGCAGAGACGGGGCGCCTAACCCGGGCTAGCCGGGGAGGTATTCCATACCACAGCACGTCATCACGTCATGCCCGGGGTGGGGGGGTAACTGGGAGTTACCCGGAAGGACAGGGGCTTCCGGGTGGAACTCGTTTTCTTGGCCGGTGGTATTGTATTCTCTTCCCTTGTTATTTTCCCTTATCATTGTTTTAGCTGATAGTAGTGGTGGTGCTTTGTTGCTGGACTGTTCTTGTCTCAACCCGTAGGAGTGATCCTCCTCCCCGTTCCTCCGGGAGCGGGGAAGGGGAGAGCCCCGGTGCGGGGGGGGGGGGGGGGGGGGGGGGGGGGGGACGGACACGGACCTCGATTGTTGTCAGCTCGGCACCACTCACTGGGAGTGAGTGAAAAAGTTACCTGACTGGGTTTAAACCACGACAGTTCTTTTTGGCGCCCAACGTGGGGCACGAGGGGTTGAGATAAGAACAGATCTGACTGGATTGATAGTCACTCATCACAATGCTGATTTATTGATCTCACAGTTTCAGTATATCGTATCTTACGTCCATCCGGTATTTGCTGTATTAGTGTTTTTCAAGTGTGGGGCTTGGGCTAAGGTTTTTATCCCATTGTACTTTATGGTAATGACTTGTAATACAATAGAATCATTGATCATGAAACTGATCTGGCTTATGTTCCCAGTGTGGTCACCACCTTTATACTTTGGGAGGTATATGATGGAGGTGCTTAGCAATTACACATCTTTTTTCTCCTTCTCAGGTGCTCAACCTGTGAAGGAGACATCCTTTACCCTCCTAGTCGTCCCCCCAGACCATTTACATTTGAGAGTTTTGAATTTTTTGAATGGCCTTTTAATGCTGTTGAGACTTGTTTGCTGATGGTGATGGGAATCACCATGCTAACACGCATACAGAGTGTGTTTTGCCCACTACTGATTTCAAGAGTTAAGCATAGTCAGGTTTGGGTCTTGTCTGGGGTCAAACGATGATGTAGGAGGACCGAGAAATTTTCCCTGAGGCTGGACAGCCATGAGTGGCAGGGTGTGTGGGATAGTATGGGCAAGTATCTAGGTCAGTGGGCCCCTCCAGTACTTTGGAATTTCACTACCGAACAACTGCAAAATCCAGAAGAATTAGTAAAACACTTAAATGAGGTGTGTGGTCATTCTGGCCATACCAGAGATGGACAAATCACGGCAACGTGCTGGGGCTTGGCCTGTGCTTACAGGGCCTTGTTTAACACTATCCAGCACCTTCAAAAGGAAAAGAATGTCGGCGGATTTGAGGGCAAAGTGACAATCGCTACTCAAACTTTGGCTGCAATGAACTGCGCAGCTACCCCAGTGGCAAGTACAGCAGCTGCTCGAACTTCAACTGCAACAGACAGCGCGGTTACCCCAGCTCCAAGCACGGTAGCTACACCACCCCCAGCAACAAGTACAGTCGCTACTCAAACCACAGTGATAATCACTGCAGCCAAACCAGAGGACCAATTCGTACCAATATCAGTTGCCCCTGTACGCAAGAGAACAAGCAAAAAGGAGGCAAAAAGGGTGAAGCGAGATGAAGAACCAATGAATTCACCACCCGGTCCAGAATCTGATCAGGAGTTATCATCACATGACGAAGAAGAAGAAGAAGAGGTAACTTCTCGACTCGGACCTCAACCGAGCTGCGGAATATGCGAAAAGATTTTACCCGTCAACCAGGGGAGCACATCATCACGTGGTTACTCCGATGCTGGGACAATGGGGCCGATGGTCACGAACTAGAAGGTACAGAAGCCAAGCAGCTGGGATCACTTGCTAGAGAAGGGGGAATTGACAAAGCAATTGCAAGAGAGAAAAAGTCCCTCAGCCTTTGGAGGAGGCTCTTGGCAGCTGTGAAAGAAAGGTTTCCATACAAGGACGATGTTACGAGTCGTTCGGCCAAGTGGACTACTATAGACAAAGGCATCCAGTCCTGAGGGAATCGGCCATCGTAGAGATGATCTATCACATCAAGCCGAATAACGGGGATACACCTATAGATCCAGATGAAGTTGAATGTACACGACCCATGTGGCGAAAACTTACACGGAATGCACCGTCATCATATGCCCATTCATTGGCAACAGTGACCTGGAATGACATAGTACCACTAACAGTGGATGAAATGGTTCATAAACTCTGAGAGTTCGAAGACAATCTCACTCCTTCCATCATCTCAGCTGTGAAAAAACTGTCCCAGGACCTCGACAAATTGAGGGACGATGTATCTGATTTATCCAGCTCCTCACGTGTACCAACACACGTCTCAGCTATTAACAAAAGACGTCCTATTGTTCAAGAGAGGAGATACAGAAGGTATACGCCACGGGGTACCCTATGGTTTTACCTGCTGGATCACGGAGAAGACATGACAAAGTGGGATGGAAAACCTACTTCAGCTTTGGAGGAACAGGTGAGTGAACTGAAGAGGGGAGCAAGGGCCAAGACTGATCGTCCCATGAGAGCTACGGCTTCAGTCTCTGGTGAGCAGTTTCCCAGATGGAGTGGAAGAGCTGATTTTACTCCAGCTCCTGTGATAATGAAGAATAATCCCTTTCAACACGACTTAAGTGTCCAATGCTGTGACGACCATTAGAGGGGCCCTGCCTCCAGCCAGGTGGACGTAGGGGACAATCGGATTTACTGGACTCTGTGGATCAGATGGCCTGGCACATCAGTCCCACAGAAGTATAAGGCTCTAGTAGATACCGGTGCACAGTGTACCCTGATGCCATCAAGCTGTCAAGGGGTGGAACCCATCTATATTTCTGGAGTAACAGGAGGATCCCAAGAGTTGACTGTGCTGGAGGCTGAAATCAGCCTGACCGGGAGGGAATGGCAAAAGCACCCTATTGTGACTGGTCCAGAGGCTCCATGCATTCTCGGCATAGACTACCTCAAGAGAGGGTACTTCAAAGACCCAAAAGGGTACCGGTGGGCTTTTGGTATTGCTGCTTTGGAGACTGAGGAAATTGAGCAGCTGTCCACCTTGCCTGGTCTCTCAGAAGATCCCTCTGCTGTGGGGTTGCTGAAAGTTGAAGAACAACAAGTGCCAATTGCGACCACAACAGTGCACCGGCGGCAATATCGCACCAACCGAGACTCCCTGATTCCCATCCATCAGCTGATCCGTAGACTGGAGAGTCAGGGGGTGATCAGCAGGACCCGCTCACCCTTCAATAGCCCCATATGGCCAGTGCGAAAGTCTAATGGAGAATGGAGACTAACAGTAGACTATCGTGGCCTGAATGAAGTCACACCACCATTGAGTGCTGCCGTACCGGACATGCTAGAACTTCAGTATGAACTAGAGTCAAAGGCAGCCAAGTGGTATGCCACGATTGATATTGCCAATGCATTTTTCTCCATTCCTTTGGCAGCAGAGTGCAGGCCACAGTTTGCTTTTACTTGGAGGGGTGTCCAGTTCACTTGGAACCGACTGCCCCAGGGGTGGAAACACAGCCCTACCATTTGCCATGGACTGATCCAGACTGCACTGGAACAGGGGCAAGCTCCAGAACACCTGCAATACATTGATGACATTATTGTGTGGGGCGATACAGCGGAAGAAGTCTTTGAGAAAGGGAGGAAAATAATCCAAATCCTGCTGAAAGCCGGTTTTGCCATAAAACGGAGTAAGGTCAAGGGACCTGCACAGGAGATTCAATTTTTGGGAATAAAATGGCAAGATGGACGTAGACAGATCCCCACAGATGTGATCAACAAGATAACAGCAATGTCTCCACCAACTAATAAGAAAGAAACGCAAGCTTTCTTGGGTGCAGTGGGGTTCTGGAGAATGCACATCCCAAATTACAGTTCGATTGTAAGCCCTCTCTATCATGTGACCCGGAAGAAGAATGATTTTAAATGGGGCCCTGAGCAGCAACAAGCCTTTGAGCAAATTAAACGCGAGATAGTTCATGCGGTAGCCCTTGGACCAGTCCGGACCGGGCCAGATGTAAAAAATGTACTATACACTGCAGCTGGGGAGAACGGTCCTACCTGGAGCCTCTGGCAGAAAGCTCCAGGGGAGACTCGAGGTCGACCCCTCGGCTTTTGGAGTCGGGGATACAAAGGATCTGAGGCCAGCTATACCCCAACTGAGAAAGAGATACTGGCAGCCTATGAAGGGGTTCGAGCTGCTTCGGAAGTGATTGGCACTGAAGCACAGCTCCTCCTGGCACCCCGGCTGCCCGTGCTGGGCTGGATGTTCAAAGGCAGGGTCTCCTCTACACATCATGCAACTGATGCTACATGGAGTAAATGGGCTGCACTAATTACACAACGAACTCGAATAGGAAATCCCAGTCATCCAGGCATTCTAGAAGTCATCATGGACTGGCCAGAGGGCAAAGATTTCGGAATGTCACCAGAGGAGGAGGTGGTGCGTGCTGAAGAGGCCCCACCATATAATAAACTGTCAGAAAGTGAAAAGCAGTATGCCTTGTTTACTGATGGCTCTTGCCGTATTGTGGGAAAGCATCGGAGATGAGAGGCAGCTGTATGGAGTCCTGGACGACAAGTTGCAGAAACTGCTGAAGGAGAGGGTGAATCGAGTCAATTTGCCGAGGTGAAAGCCATCCAGCTGGCCCTGGACATTGCTGAACGAGAAAAGTGGCCAGTACTTTATACTGACTCATGGATGGTGGCAAATGCCCTGTGGGGGTGGTTGAAGCAATGGAAGCAGAGCAACTGGCAACGCAGAGGTAAACCCATCTGGGCTGCTGCACTGTGGAAAGATATTGCTGCCAGGGTGCAGAACCTGGTGGTGAAGGTACGTCATGTAGATGCCCATGTACCCAAGAGTCGGGCCACTGAGGAACACCAGAACAACCAACAAGTGGATAAAGCGGCTAAGATTGAAGTGGCTCAGATGGACTTAGATTGGCAACATAAAGGTGAATTATTTTTGGCCCGGTGGGCCCATGACACTTCAGGCCATCAGGGCAGAGATGCAACATATAGATGGGCCCGTGACCAAGGGGTGGACTTAACAATGGACACTATTGCCCAGGTTATTCATGAGTGTGAAACGTGCTGCAAGTAAACAAGCCAAGCGGTTAAAGCCTCTTTGGTATGGAGGACGATGGTTGAAGTATAAATATGGGGAGGCCTGGCAGATTGACTATATCACACTGCCACCAACCCGCCAAGCAAGCGCCATGTGCTTACCATGGTGGAAGCAACCACCGGGTGGCTGGAAACATACGCTGTGCCCCATGCCACTGCCCAGAACACCATCCTGGGCCTTGAGAAACAGATTTTGTGGTGACACGGCACCCCAGAGAGAAGTGAGTCAGACAATGGGACTCATTTCCGGAATAACCTTATAGATATTTGGGCCAAAGAGCATGGCATTGAGTGGGTATATCACATCCCCTACCATGCACCAGCCTCTGGGAAAATCGAACGGTACAATGGGCTGTTAAAAACTACACTGAGAGCAATGGGTGGGGGAACTTTCAAGCATTGGGATACACATTTACCAAAGGCCACCTGGTTGGTCAACACCAGAGGATCTGCCAACAGGGCCGGCCCAGCCCAGTCAGAACTTTTACATATTGTAGAGGGGGACAAAGTTCCCGTGGTGCATATGAAGAATTTGCTGGGGAAGACAGTCTGGGTTATTCCTGCTTCAGGTAAAGGCAAACCCACTCGTGGGATTGCTTTTGCTCAGGGACCTGGATATACTTGGTGGGTAATGCGGGAAGATGGGGAAGTCCGATGTATACCTCAAGGGGATTTGATTTTAGGGGAAAACAGCCAGTGAACTCAATTGTATGCTGTTGCCTGCTGTGTAATGCTTTTATAGCCCATCAACTAGATGTCTCCAGGTCACCAGCGACTGGCCCTGACTTCCCTCCAGCCATCATCCCAACAGAGAATGAACTTTGAACATCATGGACCGAATGGACTCGGCAGCATTATAGGGATTGGTCCATGCACTAAGAAAATGATCTTTTCCTCTTGGTCTGTATGTATATGGATGTATATATGTGGGAGATCGATGGTGTATTGAAAATGTGGGATCTGAGCACGATGTGAATGGTATGGAATAAGGGGTGGATAATGTCCTGGGTTCAGCAGTAGCAGTCATGTTTTTCCTTTGTGTTAACTGGTGCAGTGCTGTGTTTTGACTTCTAGCTTGAGAACAGTGTTGGTGAAGCCGATGTTGTCGGTTGTTGCTAAGTGATGTTTACCCTGACCAAGGACTCTGTGAGGCTCATGCTCTGCCAGGGAGGAGGGGAAGCTGTGAGGAAGCAGAGATGGGTCGCCTGACTCGGGCTAGCCAGGGAGGTATTCCATACCACAGCACGTCATGCCCGGGGTGGGGGGTGACTGGGAGTTACCCGGAAGGACAGGGGCTTCCGGGTGGAACTCGTCTTCTTGGCCGGTGGTATCGTATTCTCTTCCCTTGTTATTTTCCCTTATCATTGTTTTAGCTGATAGTAGCAGTGGTGATTTGTTGCTGGACTGTTCTTGTCTCAACCCGTAGGAGTTGCACTCTCTCGATCCTCCTCCCCGTTCCTCCGGGGGGGGGGGGGGGGGGGGGGAACGAGACGGACACGGACCTCGATTGTTGTCAGCTCAGCACCACTCACTGGGAGTGAGTGAACAAGTTACCTGACTGGGTTTAAACCACGACAGTGGTATAAAAACACTTTCTTTAAGCAGCAGACTCTAAATCCATGCTGTCAACATACTTCTGCCCAAGAAGAAAAAGATCTCATTATGGCACTTGGTAGTTACAGCTAAGGGAGAAAATGTCAAGTTCAACTTTCTTGCTTAAAGGCCCACAGCATTTAAGCAGATGGTATTTTGTTATATAGAACCTTACCTAATGCTTATGTTGTGCAAATAACGCATCAAAACAGCCTGATGTGGGAACAGAGCCACATTTTAGAGGTAACTTCAGTGACTCTTAGAACAATTTTTTCCCACTGCTGCAATATAATGAGACAAAATTTAATTTATTCATCTTAAAAAAATAAAAGCCCTACTGGTTGACGGAAACCAATTTCACAGTGCTTAAACACTTCTGCACTTGGAATTTTCAAAAGTAAACAGGAAACTACCTGTTTGCAGTGAACAGGCGTTCCATTAATAATGAGTATTTTTGTCCATGTATCTTACATTCATATAAAGAGGGTCAAGAATTTTTATATACCCCATGTGCTTTCAAATGAATGTTAGAATGAGCAATGGTTATTCTTGCAAGTTTAAATTCTTGCTTCTCAACTTGCATGCATTATAGGGTGTACAAATACATGGGTTAATTGTTGTATTTCCAAACTAGCTTCTGACAAAAGGGGCAAACTTTCCAGTATAAATCAGGAAGCAATGCACAGGAATGCATCTTTAACTGCTTTTTTCTGGATGTGAAAACCAGCCAAAACCTGCACAGACAAAAATCACCTCCTCGCTGTCAAAAGCTATTTTAAAAACAATTTGAAAGTATGACTCCACTAGGTAGCACCATGGAATGTATGTCATTCCTAATTAAGTCTCTCAATTTTTCACATCCTTTTAGCAAGACAAGAGGTAGTATTTCCTATTCAAAATATGTTCTGTAATCGTATGGTACTTAGTACTAGATACTATTATGAAATATTGGACTAAATCAAAACCCCAGGTCAGAACAATCCTGACCTGGTTTTGCCATGCAACTCCAGACCTGTATAAAAGCTTTGTGTCTCTTTGTACTGTTATGAGGGACTGAACCAGAACCCAAGCCTGACAGCCAGCTGAATTACAGCACAGTAAGAAGCTAGTTTTGCTCATCTGGCATTGCTCTAGGATCCTGAGGTACCAGGACTGTTAAGGAAATCATGAGTATAACACATCTAAAACTTTTTAAGTCACAAATTCCTTTCTTCACAAGTTCAGCACTTCCGTGCATTCAGCTAAGTCTTAGAAGGGCCAAGCAAATGTGTAATCAACCAAGTTTATTTTAGAATCAGCCACTCAGTAAGCAGCTCAACTGGGCAAATTGGGCAACAGCCATTGAAGAAATTAATTCATAGCATTCTTTTCTTAAATTATGCTCTGACTCTCTTTTGCTGAGCATTGACCTATTAAATCTTGCAACAAATTAAAAGTCAATCAATACACCCCTACAATTCTTTAGCTCTTTATTCTTCAAGAGCATTAGTTAAAACTTACCTCAATAACGTCTGAGAAAAGTATTTCAGAGTATTTGCAATGTCAGTTCCAGAGGGCACAGGGTAAATGTTGTGGAGGACCCGGTTGTGGTATTCCTGAAGGTATCGAATTTTGGAAGCAACTACATAAAAGACAAAAAACAAACACAGAAACTTTCATTTAGTCTTTTTGCTGACTGACAGAATCTCATCTGTTCCTACTACAGTTGATTTTCCTTTTTTTTTTTTTTTTAATTTAAGGATTAAACTGTGAAAACCAGAAAAGTCTCCCCCTGGTCCTTCTGTTTTGACTGAATAAATTGAACACGCTAATGCAAGTGTGCCAAGGGGAAAGCATGGAAGTGAATGCCTGCATCTGTATTAGTGATAGAAATTTTAAATAAAAAATAAAAAATAAAAAAAGGTAAACAACAAAAAAATGCACTTCTTCCATCTCAAGATTCATTTACAATGAATGAGTCATTGGATCACAGAAGGTTCATGTGAGACAGATAAATATTTCTACAGCCAAAGCAGGGACATATGCTGAGACAGAGAGAGCTTATGTGATTTACTTCAGGCCATGCATTTACTTTTTGCGATTAACTAAGGTTATTAAAAGATCTGTGCTGTTTATTTTAGTTTCTTAGGAAGTCTGATCAAGCAGGTGAGGGGATTCCAAAGAGCAGTAGGAGCTCTACACCTTTACTAAAACTATTTTGTGCTGTTTTAAAAATAATAGTGGGCTTACTTTCTAATAGAGATCATTGTTCACTACAAGACAAAAGGGACTACCCACCATAGCTGCAATGCCTTAGATTGTCTACATGGCTCAACACAGTCTTACACAGAGACATCTTAGCACAGTCACCTCTTTTTTTTGCTCTACTCAGACTAATCTGTTGAGAAACAGAGTGTACTGGCTGTGGCAGAGACTGTACCAGCTCAGCAGCTGCTCATAGCATCACCCTGTTCAGACACAGCCCCAGTGAAAGCAGAGAACCTAATTATACTAAAAGTACACCAAGACTGTTTAATAGGCAGTTAAAAGGCGACATATTTCCAAATTACTCTGGTCCTTGAGCATATGGATTATGAGTCCTTCCCTACACCAAGATATATCCTTCTTCCCCTACAGGGCTCCTTCAGTGTGATAGATAAATTGTGCTTCCTAAATGAGCCATTAGTCAATACTTTGTTTTATTCTCATTGCCAAATAGCATTCATTAAAGAAGGAATATCATTAAGCCCTCTGCTGAACAGAAGGGCACTAACTTCCTGAGAGACACGGCTATGCCCCTCCTGCTGCTGTACCTCAACATCTCATGAGCATTCCGATTCATTTCTGCACCACTGACAGTTAAATGAGAAGGGGTGACATTATATGCATATCACAAAAAAAGACTGAAGGACAGACACCAAGAGTGAAGTGTCTGCTACTGCTGTTGGAGGCTCAACTCAAGACACTGAGGGCCATTTTCCCAGTATAGATAGCAGCATGTACTGAACTTTCACATCCAGGAAACAAAAGCATCTGCGAGTGCTCACTCACAAAACAAACAAGGTTTGACAATTTCAAGTCAGTAACCCATACAGTGAGGAAGATTTAAATAATCACCAAATGAAGAATAAAGTCTGCTTGAACTGCTTGACAACAAACTGTCTTCCAGCACCCAACTGCCCTCATCATGATCATCCTTTCTCCTGTTTCCAAGTGTACCTCCTGTCCCCCCCCCCAGTTTCTGTCACAAGTGAAGCTTCTACAGACAAAAGTCTCCCTCACAGTATCATCCTGCTTCATGACAGAGACAAAGCACACTGTGCGACTGTATAGACAGGCTGGGATCTATGGGAAAACAGCAAGTAAAAATGCAATTAGAGAGATTGTCATAATGCATATGCAAAAGGAATAAACGATGCATAAGCAACTTGTATTTCCTCACTTTTAAGTGTTTCACTTTACAAATCTATTTTAAGGTGACCTTAATGGATAATTAAAATCAATCACTATTCTCCACCCCCCCAAACAACTGAAAATAGAAGTTTTTTCACAGGGACTCAGATCACCTCAGTATAGCTAGGAGCAGGATCAGAGCCTTTCAGGACACCACATGAGCCTGTGGTGCATAAACAGCACTGTGGCAGGAGGTTATCCCTGTCTCTGTGAGACCAGCTACAGCTAGCGTAGACACCCCCAGAACCAGTGGGGTAGTAACACTGGCTCATGACGTGTTTCACTCCACATTACGAAAGTTTATTTGAGTAGTCCAAGACCTGCTTTCCCCTCCTTATCCCACGTCTCATTCATTCTGCCCCGTTTCTCAGTTTTAGATCCTGATTTGCAGGTCAATTTACCAGATTGATAGACACTTCTTTTAATTGTCATGAAGACCCCTAAAAAAACTGATCTAGATTAGGTTAGATTAAGAAAGGATTTACTTCATAAATGTATTTTGTGCTATTTTCTCTTGCTAGGGAAAAAAAGATGTATGAACCCAGGCATATTTGCAAAGAAAACAGACCACAATGTCACAGTCCCTGACAAAGAACAACTCATAGCAAAATGCATAGTTTACTGTGGCTACCATGGGTTGCTGTCAGATATCCATAAATGAACTGGATTAACAAAATGCAAGAAATGATTTCAGAATTCAGTTCTAGATGTATTTCAGAGAACTATCTGCCTTTCTACAGGTACTTAGTTTCAAGAATGTATATACAGTATCTAGAATCTTTTTTTTTTAATAAAGAGGCAAATGTATTTATTTCTATTAATCAGCATTAACAGGCAATTGTATCAGACAAAATACCAAAACCCAAGAAAATTTATTTATAATGCCTACATATTAACATTAGCTTTAGGCTAAAGGTTTTAACCTCACCTCTCAGTTCTGTTTCCCAGAACACTTAGAATTTCAGCACAGCCTCCCAAAACCTTCTGAAGAAAAGCCCCAGAGCAAAACTTTGCCA
Source organism: Pezoporus wallicus (assembly GCF_028554395.1). Lineage (NCBI taxonomy): Eukaryota > Metazoa > Chordata > Aves > Psittaciformes > Psittacidae > Pezoporus > Pezoporus wallicus. The sequence goes on along the minus strand of NW_026638957.1, from coordinate 3,916,001 downwards.
ACTTTCAAGATACATAAATGTGTGAATGATCCAATATTCTGAGCACCCAGAGGTACACTTCAAAAACACATGTCCCTCCATGGAAGTACTTAGCCATTGTCATAGGGTCATCATATTAAAAAAATAATATAGTAGAAGATGAGAAAAAAGTTATTCCAGGATACTTTGCTGGGTTATCTCTCTAGGATCTACACGAATCTAACTAAACTCACTAGCCCCTTGTAAACATCTAGAGTTGAAACCATTAGGAGTCTTTAAAGATGGTCTTGGCTGTCCCACCATCCTGAAGAACAGAGTGGGCACTAGGCATTCCCAGGACATTACTTACCACAACTAAACATCACTTACTGCTATTTAAGGTGAAAAAGAACTAGTTTTCTTTGACTACAATAGAACACCGCAGGCACGACATGATGAGTTAAATGATGTCACCATCAATACTGCTGGTATGGGATACAAGATGCATGGGGTCACAAAAAAGGGAGGCTTCGAGACAACTTCCCAGACTGCCACAATTTTACCTGTTGTTCATACAACCTGCCAAAGAGCTGTGGGGTGGCCAAAGATTCACGTTTAGACCAGCACCTCTTCTGTCCTGATCAGTCTGTTTCCTCATTCGTAGTGTTTTGCTGCTGCTCTTGGTAAACTGAGATTCATTATGACTTGTGACTTGTCTTCTTCCCAAAACATTCTGGTTCTTGCCTGTCAGTCAATGAGGGCAGAAGCAACAACAGCAACAGCTGGGATTTGAAGGTTTGCCTGGTAGTGATGTATGCATATCAACATAATCTGTGTAGGAATCCATCACCATTTGTAAAGAATTGCAGGTAAGGCAATCTTGAAGTTATGTAGAGACAAAGACATTTGGCAATGATGTAAGAATCAGACAGGGGAACAGCCTTGGTAAACAAAATGCATTCAGTAAGTTATAACACACAGGATATGTCCATTAACCAAATACTCTACCTGGAGCATCATGAAAAGGAACATTAGGAGTTTGAAAGATCTGGAACCCAGACCCCAAATAAGTCTTAAAATAGAGAGCAGCGGGGACACAGTAGGCCAAGCTGCACTGTCTTGAACAGTACAAGGGGATGAAAAGAAAAAACAGCCAAAGATAAAATATGAAAGAGAAGCTCCAACGGAGCAGACCAAAAACATTGGGAATGGAGGAAAAGAGAAGGCAGAATAGAAAAGAAAGAAAATACCAAAAGCAGTGTTGGGACAAAAGGTGTCAGAAATTCTTCCACATGCTAGTGTCAAAGAGGCATAATTAATGTATAAATATCACAAGAAGGAAGAAATAATTACAGAACTCAGGAGGGGGGTGAGGAAGGCAGAAAGAACAGAACAGTACATATCCGAACACCACGTACTTCAGAGCTGCTGCACAGTCAGAACATTGTGTCTCTATTTATGAGGCCAGAAATGTATCCCTACAGCAATAAATTAGCATCCACATAATATTTTAATAGCAACATCATTCATCCTGTAAATAAGCAGTAAACCCTAAAGGAAAAAAAAGGAAAGTATCCTTTTCCTTAGATCAGTTCAGCTCAGGCATATATAAATACAAGGATCCTTCCCAGTGACATGGAGGAAGGAGACAGCAAGTCACAGCATGCAAGGTGTCAGATCGTATTATGTCACTGTGACAAAGATCAATCCAACCTACTGGTCACAGACTGCCTGGCTAACAACCATGACGCTGTATCGGGAGAGAAAGCGTCTGATAGAGGTGACAAGCTTGACCACCCTAGTATTTTTCTTTAAGCCTTCCACCAGGCGTCTTGCAGACACACCAGTTGTAGACAGCAGCAGCCACAGTGGGGAGCACTTGCATGGCCCAGCTGGTGACATTCCAACCACCATGTCATCTGCTTTCGCTGGGATCAGATCTAGCCATCATAGTGGTGAAACATCCGTGGCTGTGAGGCGGCCTGCTAGGCCCCGGGGAGGGCCTGTCAGCACCAGGGGCGGGCTCCTGCTGCGAGGCTCTGGGGGCTATGGCAGGCAGTGTGCCAGTGAGACAGTAACACCCTGCCTACACTCACCCAAAAGGTGAACAGCGCAGCAAGAATGACAACACACCTGACAGCACATCTCCCTTCTCCCTATCTCACAGCAAGACCGCCTGCAAGATGACAATGGATAGGTCATCTCCAGTCTCTCGCGGGACTACATCCTTTGGGACATGGCACAGCACCAGCTGAGAAGGCAGGCTGGAGGGTTGCCGCCGTGGGGTGGAGGGCCAAGCCGGCAGCCTCACCCCCCGATCCCTCATTTCTACCCTCAGGTCCCCGGAGCTGCTCCTGCACCAACACGAGGTCCGCCCTGAAGGGCCGCACGGGCAGCGGCCGGAGGGCGAGATGCTCCACGGGCGGGTGGCTCCACGGGCCGGCGCCACCAAGCCCTCAGCGGCGGCAGAGACAGAAAGAGCCAGAACGGAGGCAGCCCACCCTACCCTTGCACTCGCTGCTCCGCTGCCGCCACATCAGGCGGGATGAGACCGGGCAGCGCTGCACCGCCGGGGTGACCGACAGCCAGTCAGCGCCATCGGCGGGAGGCAACCACGGCCGGCCGACCCCCTCTCCCCTCGGACAGGCCCCTGCCCTTGCCGCGCTCCCGGCCCCATCACTCACACTGCTCCGCCTTAGTGGACATGCTGCCGCCCCGCTCTGCCCCTCTGGCGCCGAGGAGCGCCTGCCCACGGCCGCGGTGATGATAGCGGCGGTGATGAGACAGCGGCGGTGATGATAGCGGCGGTGATGATAGCGGCGGTGATGATAGCGGCGGCGAGCGCGCCGACCGCGCCGACTCCTCCGCGCTGCCGCTACCGCAGGGCTGCGGGCCGGGAGCGCCAGGCGGGCGCGGCTGGGAGGGAGCGTGCTCTTAAAGGGAAAGCGCGTCTGGAGGTTGGGGCTGGCTGCTGCTGGGGATGCTCGGCGGGGGATGGGGCGGCCTGACCGCGCCGGAGCGCCGAACTCGCCGCAGCGCGGAGCAGGGAGCTGCAGGCCGGGAGATCCTGAGGAGCCTCTCAGAGCCCCGCTAGTGCCCCCGGGGCTTTGCGAGTGGTCTGGGCTGCTGAGGGGACTGTGGAGCGCAGGTCCCGGCCCGACGCCCAGCTCTGCATAGAGCCGCAAGAGGTGGAGCGCTGGGCTGGTCCGGGATGGGGGGGGATAATTGACAGGGGAATTCCGTGGGACCGTGGGTCTGTGTACTCCGTTTATTCTTTGTTTGAAATAGGAATGCATTCCATTGGGTACTCCTGCCCTCGATCCCCTGGGCTCCAGCTGTGTACCTCTGGAGAGCCTGAAATCAGGAGCCCCTGCTTGGGTTTGCCCACTTGTTTCCACAGTATCCCAAGAAGCTATTTTGGGACTGTTCTGCCTTCTCCGAGGAGGCAGGGCTGAGATCAGCCCCAACTGTGCCTCCTGTCCATCACTAAATCCCAGCTATTGTAACTGCCACAGGTACCATCAGTGTGGGACAAAGGTGGGGTGTAAAGACCCGTTGTGGTGGTGTCCTGGGTTCAGCAGTAGCAGTCATTTTTCTCCTTCTTGGTAGCTGGTGTAGTGCAGTGTTTTGACTTTCAGCTCGGGAACAGAGCTGATAACGATGTTTTGGTTTGGCCAAGGACTTTGTGAGCCTCATGCTCTGCCAGGGAGGAGGGGAAGCCGGGAGGAAGCAGAGACAGGACACCTGACCCAAACTGACCAAAGAGGTATTCCATACCACAGCACGTCATGCCCAGGAGGTAACTGGGAGTTAGCCGGGAGGGCTGGCAGACTGCCGGGCTGGAGGAGGTATCGGTCGGAGCTTGGTCGGGCTTGGGGGGGCGAGTTATCGGTCAGCTGGTGCTGAGGTGTTGTATTCTCTCCCTTGTTATTTCCTTTATCATTATTATCACTGGTGGTAGCAGTAGTGATTTGTGTTATACCTTAGTTACTAAACTGTTCTTATCTCAACCCGTGGGAGTTGCATTCTTTTCGATTCTCCTCTCCGTCCCTCCGAGAGCAGGGGGAGGGCAAGAAAGGGGGGGGGGGGAAGTGAGCAAACGAGTTACCTGACTGGGTTTAAACCACGACAGGTGGGAATACAGTAATAGCAACATAATTCATTTGCTCCAAGAGAAATGATTTCACCAGTGTGCGTCTTGTCAGCTTCCACAGTATCTGGACTTGACGTTGCCAGATCTCAGAAATGAACAGCTAGCTATGAGTTTCTTCTCTGAAAAACAGTTTTTCACATCCTCACACCTCTGAGAAATAGCAATATTTCACCAGCCAGGGCATATGAGCCAGATGTTTATAGATAAAAAGTCAGTTGCAACAGACTCTCCTCAAAACACTGGGCTACTACATAAGATGAGCAGGCCTGTGGCAGCCAGAGAACTGTGTTGCAAAGGTGGAGGAAAATAGATACATTTTATTACTCAACATGCAAGGCAAAGCCTCCAAATTACTGCTGCCCTGATCTGGGGATGATGCACGTTCTGTGCCAGGAACAAAAAAAAAAAAAAAAGAGGCTGTTGCTGTTTGCTGGCATTTAGCAGGCTGGGTTTTTTCTCATAAAAGATTGCTTGGTGCATTGCCTGCGCAATGTTTTTTCAACACCACTTAATTAGGTCAAAAATTGAACTCTTTTTGCATTTTCTTGAGGCCATAGTTCTTTCCACACTCCCGGCTGCTTGTGAGCCCAAAAGAGAAAGTGGAGCCAACTTAAACCACCACCACTGGCTTGTGTGAACAAGCTGCAACAGCTATAGTGAGACTAATCCACAACTAAAGGCATGAGTTAAATGTGAAAAGAGTCACCTCCATTTTCCTGAGCAGTACTTCACGAAAGCAAATACACTGGCCCATTCCCATATGTCGTTTGGTCCTTCTTCCTGTTGAGCTTGCTGCAAGATCATGTAGGTTGCTACCTAAACATTTTTTCTCTTTCACTGATACAGAGGGTTGACCATTGTACAGGGGGGTAGTACAGGGGGGTTGTACAAGGGGGTTGTACAGGGGGGTTGTACAGGGGGGTTAGAGGAATTTGTTTAAACAAAAGGACTATCTGTTGTAAATGCCTGCTAAGCAGAACAGAGACCTCCGGTCCTGTTAATAAGCAGACGCCTGAATCTACTGATAAAGGGGAGAAGCAGAGGATTTACGGCTGGGACACTGATCAAACTCTACTGATAAAGGGGAGAAGTAGAGGATTTACGGCTGGGACACTGACCAAACTCTAAGGCCACACGTAAAGACTAAAAAAAGGTGAAAAGTGCAAGAAGAGGAAGACTCATTTACTTCATCTTGAAGACCCCTACCCAGAGGAGGAAGACTCATTTACTTCATCTTGAGACCCCTGCCCATGACCAGAGGGGGCACTGCGCAGGCGCAGAGAACCTTCTGGCTCATTATAATACAAAGCAGGGATAGGACATGAATATGTATAGGTGTGTTATGCAACCTTATGAATATATATAACTTTAGAGAATAAATGTAGAGGGAAACAACACTGAGGTACGCATGACTCTGAGGAATTATCCCCGTGCATCTCAGCGCTGAATAAAAAGCATACCTACTTTACAACTTTTAACGAGTTGTGGAGTCAATCCGCGCATTATCACATTTAAACCTGTAAGAGTAAACATTTATATTTGTCCTTTTGTTAGAAACTGACACATTAGATCAGATTCTGCTGAAGGGAATGAGAAGTTTTCTATTTATTTTTATTTAATGATATGTCCAGGGAGGTCATGTGGTGCTATAAGCCCTGCTTATGCAACCCTAGCTCTCATACCATAGAATGTAAGTGCTAAAAATACAGACAAATGGCTTTCAGACTTTATTGAAATAGGCTCTTGAAGGCAGGTTTCAACTTCAGCTTCAGTTTCTGTTGATGCCTGTTGATGCAATAGATCAGTTGTCTGAACTGCTTTGTTGCTCATTACAAACCAATAGGGAACTCTCTGCACTGACAGGAACTGAGCTCCCATGGGTATCCCTTAAAATGCACCAAGTGTTCACATACCAGTGGTGAGCCTACTGAAAATACTCAGGTTGATGAAGCAGGAACACACTGAGAAAATATGAATTCCATTTCTCACATAAAATTTCTTCTTTGGTTTAAGTGCCTGAAAATTGTAGCTATGCCTGCATTTACTGAACAAAGTCCTACACAGTTCAGCATGTAATTCAGGTATATGGAACACAGTTTATTGCTCACAAGTCCCCCACATGCCTAAAAAATGCCTAAGCCCCAAATAAATCCTGATACAAGTAATCTGTTATTTGGTCAAACAATTTGATAATTTTTAATACAAGCATAGGGTCTCATGCTTTAAATTATGAACAAATGTCATAAAAGAGCAAATGCAGGAACATGGCACTCTGGGAATTACTTTCTCAAGTCTCTGTGCTGAATAGAGCCACCATTTCTCACCAAGATCCTAACAAAATGGTACAGTGCTCCACTGGAAACATTTTTTGAGCAGCTAAGATTTATGTCCATATGTTTTTTACCTCTTCATGCACTCAGTTAAGAGAACACATAAAAGCTGCAGGCATTTGAAAGCTCACTAGTCATTATGCAAGAACATTTTACCTATAAATGAATAGGGAATGGATACATACCAACTGATGAAAAATAAATAGAAGAAATGGTACTTTTCTGCATTCATGAGTGGAAATTTCACAAAATCATAGAATCACTGAGGCTGGAAGGAACTTCTAGAGCTTGTTTACTCCAACTTCTCTGCTCAAAGCAAGGTCAACTAGAGCAGATTGCTCAGGGCTATGTCTAGTCAGGTTTTGCGCATCTGCAAGGATGGAGACCCCGCAGTCTCTAAGCAAGCTGTTTCAATGTTCGGCCATCCTCACAGTAGGAAAGCTTTTTCTTATGTTTGAGTGGAATTTCCTGTATTTCAGTTTGTGCCTATTGCCTCTGGCCCTGTTGCTTAGTGCCACTGAAAAAAACTCTGTCTCTGTCTTCTTACTCCCTTCTCTCAGGTGTTTATATACATTGACAAGAACACCCGCTCCAAACACCACCATCCCCCCAACCCTACCCCCAAGATTTTTCTCACTGAAGCTAAACAATCCCAGCTGTTGAGAAGAGACATGAGGATGAACATGGGTCCTCTTCTGTCAGGAGGTTATCACTGGGATAGGGATATTAAACCTGCAGTAGAGATGGGGAAATGTTTGGGATGTCTCAGATTCTTGCTTTAATCACTACAGGCCTATCTGCCATGAAACGAAGGAGGCAAGCGAGAGCAGAGTCTGCCTGATGCACCAGTGGTAATCCCAGTAACAAAAGCCAAACATAATAAGTACACTGAAGCAGGAGAGGGTGAGTTCTCTGGCATATTCGGGACTTTTCAACCCTCACAGTGCTGTCTGAGTATTTACCAGGCTAACCTAAAGCAGCTGCAAGGTGCTTGGCATGGGACTGGAGCCCCTGAACAGCTCCTGTGTAGGGATCAACCTCCCTGTCAGATTCAAACAGCAGATGGAGTCCCTCAGGCTCAGACGTGTGTTTGACAGCAAAGTTAGTTAGACCCCATTAAATTTAATTTGTCCTTAAATCTTTGCTCTCTGTAATCATTAATCCTCATGAATGATGTTAGCATAGATAACTGCTTGAGGAAAAAGTCTATCTGTCATTAAACTGAACCATTAGGATCCACTCAGATAGGCTGCAGCATGTGTCCTGGTATCCTGGAGCTGCTCCTCAGAGCTCAGACACCTGAGTTAACTGACATCAGACAAAAGGCAGTGAACAGAAAAGGCACCTCTTCTTGCACACAAAAAATCATCTCTATGCACAAAAGTAACGTAGCATTACCAACAGCTTGTATAGTCTTGTACAGGAAAATTGTCTCTGAGGAGGAGATAACTAGCATGTGCTTCTGTGCTGAGACTTAGAGGAAGGTATAGAGGAAGGCAGGATAGGAATTAGAATAGAGAATAGAATAGAACAGAACAACAGAAGATGCAGGCATATCAGAAGTGATTGTGATGTGATCAGAACCTTGGCTGAAGGTTCACCTGCCACATGACAACTGCATTTCAGTCATCACTGGCTTGGGAATTGAGCATTACAGAACTGTGGGTCTCATTGCTAGTACTGTGATCCCAACAGCGTAGCCAGGCTGTGACATTAATATTTGCTCTTTCTCACTGCAATTTAGAGCAATTAAGACTTCAAGGAAAAAAAATACATATATATATCATTAGGAAATATGGTGTTTATTTGGTTGCACTTACAAATCTGTAATTTTGTTCTTATCCTGACAATCACTTCAACTAACCCCATGGATGTTAGCTTGATTATTGTATTTGTCAGTATCTGTCACTGTAAAAAAAAAAAAAGTCTTTGATAAATGCCCTCACTTTCTCTTCTAGATTAATGTCATTAGCCTCTCAGTGAACAAAACATTTAATTTGTCACCATAGCAGTGGATTTCTCAGAAATAAATGGTGTTCTGCATAGACAAGTAGCACAAAACTGAGGAGCATGTATTAGGACCATTATAAAATAAGAGACTGGCTTTACTAGCTCTAAGAAGCAAGGTATTTCTGACAGCTACTGTGCTGTGTTTGTGAAAATTAGCATCATGCTGGATGAATTAGATCTCACCCCAGTAACTTGTATTATTTTCTTACTTTTAATCTCAGATTCCTGCAGAATTGACTATGCCACCTACCTATGGCTAAAGTAAAAGCACATTGTAGTGTCTGAAATGCTTTAGGAATTAGAATGACAAGTGTCCAAAAAATGCTTTCTTAAAACCTATCACAGCATCATGGCCCAAGGGCTAAGACATGCACATGGAAAACAAGAAACCCAGAGCTTAATTTATTTTGCTTTAGAATTTCTACACTGAAGTACAAACATTTGGAAAATGCCTCTGTTGGGCAAAAAAAACTGTGTCAGAGAGCAAAAGAAGGCAGGAGGTTTTCTGTGAAGGTTGTGAGGAGAAAGCATTCAACATTCGACACTGATAAGGCCCTCAGCATTTAACTGCATGTGTACCATGTACCATGTTGTGACCCATGCCTAGGTGCAGGCCTTGGCTCAGTAACAATTAAACTTGACTGACCTTGCTTGTGTGTTTAAAGGCTACCTTCATAGCACCCATTAAGCTAGCTAGTCTCTCCACCAAATTGGTTTGCTCCTCACAGGAGTCCAGGAGTTACGCAAGATGAACTGAAGGGTGGACTATCAGAGACTAGAGTCTTGGAGTAAAAACAAGTGAACTAAATTTACAGAACTGGAGCACCCTTAGCTTACGCAGAGTCAAGGCCTTTCCTGCCTCTCACCCCACCCCACCATCAAGGGATGAAGAGTTTGGAAAGGACAAACCTGGGACAGCTGACCCCAACTGACCCAAGGGATATTCCATACCATATGGTGTCATGCTCAGCACATAAACCTGGGGAAAAAAGAAGGAAGAGTGCGATGTTCAGAGTGATGGCATTTGTCTTCCCAAGTGACAGTTACACATGATGGAGCCCTGCTTTCCCAGAGATGGCTGAACACCTGCCTGCCCATAGGAAGTAGTGAATGAATTCCTTGTTTTGCTTTGCTTGCACATGCAGCTCTTGCTTTACCTATTAAACTGTCTTTATCTCAACCCAGGAGTTTTCTCACTTTCGCTCTTCTGATTCACTTCCCATCCTGACTTGGGGAGTGAATGAGTAGCTGTGTGGGGCTTGGTTGCCAGCTGGGCTTAAACCACAATACAAGTACAGCGACTGAAATGTCATACCTTACTGATTTATTTAGTTATTACCAGGTGAGAGAAGGATGACAAAATCAGACGCGGGAGAAGCAGGCACACTGAAATGTTCAAAACCATATGTTTCAAAAGGTTTGGCAAAATAGCCTTACTGATTTTGGTGGGTGCTCTCACGGTGTACAGGAGCAGAGTTTCAGAGTACTTGCTCAACTACACTTCAGTTACTGGCATGCATTTTTCTCTGGATACCAGCAATGTAGGCACCTATCCAAAACTCATCAAAATCTGTGGGAAACTTTCCACACACGTAACTAGGCTTCCAGATCAGGCTGTTCAATCCAGTAACAAAGCTAGTTCTTTTGCAAGAAATAAACCACTACTACTTTCTTTAAACAGTCATGATGCCTCCATTGTCATTCTGAAAACTTCAGTTGTGATCAAAACACTGAACAGAACACAGTTTATTTGAAAATCATACTTTAGAAATACAGGAGGAAAGTACACTTTCACACATTCACAGCCCTACTTTCAGAATCTGTTTTGATGCCCGACATTACAAATACATATGATTATAAATCATATTCTGCTAATATTTCAGCATCACAACTAATAATTAAGCATCACAAAAGGTTTATTATTATGAAAATTTTTTTGCAAGACAGACATGAAATCATTAGAAGAACCTTTATAACACATGTAACATGGCATAACAAGTATCATTTATTTATTTCAGATACAGTCTAGACTTCGAAGTATTTATCATAGCATTCATTATAAATAACAACCGTGGGAAAACATCTCGAATGTCACAAATTTTTAATTAAAAATTGAAAATAAATTGAAGTATATGACAATCATAACCTGCAGAAGACATTTGTTCTGATGGAAAAGAAGACTGGGTGCAGGAACATCCCAAAAGAACACACGTAAAGTTTAATGATAAACTTCAAGATTTTGCCTGAGATTACAATAAATGAAAGGACTATAAAAATATTTTTTCTGTTTTTTCCATTTATTTGATTTAAAGTTTCGGTGGTACCTGTGTGAGCCAGCACAGGCAGAGTACAGGAACCACCACAGAACCATGGATGAAATGCAGAGAATAAGTTTATTTTCATTACCTCGCCAACCAGGGGATCCCTGAAGCAGCCCCCAGGCAGAGGCATACAAGCAGGGACGCAGGCACCATGGAGCTCAGTCCATGCTGCAGGATCATCAACCTGCTGTTCTCACCTTTATTTCAGGAATTCACTCACACAGACACAGTTTACCACTGTCCTTTGATCTCCCACAGCAGGGCAGGAATCTCAGGCATGTTCAGTAGGGCTCCTCTAAGTGTGCCACAGGCCAATGTTATCTAAACACAGATGTTCCACTTGTCCAACACACAAGGCCAAACAGCAATTAGTATGATATATGTGTTTTTCAACACCCCAGCTGCAAGTCAGTGGAGCATGTTTACAGTCCTCCTGCCCAATCTTCTGTTATTTTCCCACAGTATCTGATGACAGGTTCAAACTGGTCCATGCAGCCTGGTCCCACTACAGCAGATGGTGGAAGAGTAGACTTACCATTATGTTGCAACCACTACACTATTTTATATCTGGGTCCAGTTCTACAATATCTGCACAAGGTTTATGATTTAGGACCTCTCCCACAGAACTGATGGTTGTGAGCTAGGACTTTAGTTAGCCATATGAGAATATGAGTTTTGTTTTGTGTTGTTCTGTTGTTTTTTTCATATGGAAGCAATGTGACTTACATAAAACCTGAATTCATTGCTCAATCATTTTATTTTAAACTGGCCTGCACGTCACTGTGTTCTCCTTTTCAAGAGAGTCCAAGTTAGGAGTATTACAGTTTATTGCAGCCTTCAGATCTTAATTTTGAAGGGATGTTTTCTGTTTCTTTCTATAGCTTGGAAGGTGGCACATGAACCATCCAGCCGGACCAAGGACTGCCAGTGAAAATGCTGAGAATTCAATTACTGTCTCCTAAATTAAAGGAAATATTGTTAAATAAAGCTAAACCAACTGGAATTCTCCCAGGATAAGCAGTCCATTGCCAACCAAATTATGTGATATTATTGAATGTCTGCAGCTATAAACCCAGAGACGTGACAGATTCTAAAGGAAAAATAATCCACAGAAGATTATTTTGCATGTTTGGACTAGAAGCACTAGTAACACATGGCAGGTGGAAAATAATTATCTTAGTCCACACCATGCACAAACATGCTTATACAAGACACATTTAAAAGCATAAATACACATTAAAAAGATGGCAAATTTCTTATTTTCCTACTGATTCTGTACATTTTATGCCTATTTCTTGAGCTTTTTGTGAATAAAGTCTTTATAGAAACAGTATTATTTACTTAATAGTTGCAGTAATGCAGCTTACCACTAATCATATAGAAGAGCTTTGGGTATCTACTAACTGGGACTTGATATAATAGGGGAGTCTTCTATAATCACATATTAGAGTACTTTTGCTGGGGACTATAATTAAAGCTCATGAAAGGGCACCCACAGAAATGGGATTTTGTGACCCCTGTCTCTGTAGGATGCTGTGACAGCATTCCCCTCCTCTCAGGAACAAATTTGCTATTTAGGAGGTAGGAGGAGAGGAACTTCCACAAGTAGAGGGGAGCTCCTTGTGCAAACTGGCTTCCAGCCGGGATGAATGAAACCTATATTGTCTATGCAGAAGAAAACAGCAAGAGGAAGCCAAGAGATAGGTGAGGAAAGGAGAAGTGAGGGTACAAAGACAGAACTCACCACCAGTCCCACTTTTTCCTCAGGTGGGAAGCTGTGGATGCAGCATCTGATCCAGCTGGTAGACCTGAAGCGAAACAGTCGGGATCTGTGGTGCATTATAGGGCCCATCATTAGAGGAAAGCATGGCTGGGGTATCCTGACCAGCCAGTAACTGCTGCTGCCAGGGGCTTTCCAGTCCTTTGCTATTTCCTATTGCTCAAAATCTGTAGGATGGTGAATTCTTTCCAGTGAAGGCAAGGAATCCTTCTGCCTGACAGCCAAGTCCCTTCTCTTTTAAGTTGGGTGCAAGAAACACCAACACAAACCAAAATATGCTGTGTAGCTGCTGTCCTTGGGTCAGCACCAGCAGGAGTGTGTGGTGTGTGTATGTGCCTGCTCTGTGGAAAAGGAGCACCTTGGGACAATGCAGCCACCTCCCACAGGCTCACTAACTTATGCTACCAAGCCCAGCAGATGGGAGGAGTCTGTCTCTGATGATGATGCTGAGAGGCAAAATGTCTGTCCTCCCATCTCCTAAAGGCTTAACCATCTTTTTCCCCTATATTCATATGCATATGCCTCTCTACACAAGTTAATTGCACCCCAGTTACACACTCTCTGATATTCCCATAGCCCACACTTGCAGTTAACTTATCACCTTCATCCAAAAAAGATCTGACCCAACCGGTACCTCAAATAAAATACTTCCCTGACCCCACTGCAGAGAATATTTCCTTCCTCCACACCCTACCCAAACCATCACTAATCCAGGTGTACAAAGAAGCTGTGAAGCAGCCTGCTGGAACAGCAGCCATCCACAGCAGGGAAATGTCAAGCCGCCTGCCTGGGTCCAGCATCAAAGCAGAATGTGTGACAGGACAACAGGCAAAGGCAGAAAAATGTTCAGCCTTACTGGTAAGAGATTATTTAAGAACAGAAGTGGATGGGCAGGCAGAGAGAGCTCTGCATGCAGAGTGCACACATCCCTCTCTGGGGATCTGGAGAGTTACAGTGCCGTGGCACTGAGACCAAGTTTAGGAGCTATTAGACCAGGACCAGCACCATACTAATTAAGAAACTCAACTTGCAAACTGGGGCTGGTTCATAGCTAGTCAGCTTTTACCAATAACAATCAGACATCCAACAGTCTACACACATCTGTATAAAATGTGTTACTTCTGCACTCAGAGGTTAAGAGGCAAGGAAGTAAATAATCCTCCCCTCAGGTACAGACTCTGCCATTTCCAATATGAACATTTTTGATAGATTGTTTGTTACATGCAGACATGAAAATTTTCACTCAGCTGCAGTAAACATGCAGCTGATTGGATTCTCTACTCATTTCTAAATACATTTTATTAATTTAATCTGTTTCCTCCTGCGTTTAATTACCAAAGCCTGAAGCAAACAACTATAGCATCCTTCTCTAGGCTCCTCGAGAGTACATCCACACAGCTCACTTCCAAGACAGCCTGCAATGTGGTGGTGGTGATGAGAGCCTCAGCTTGAGGTTTTTTGACAATGTGGAGAATATATTAGCACTGTGTGAAGAGCAAAAAATTAGCAGTCTACACAAATGAACAGTAGTGGGTTAGTGATTAAACAGTCACGTCTGGCATGTAATTTACCAGTACTGTGGTTTTGTTCTCTCAGTAAATTTACTAAGGAGGAAGAGACAGGTTTTCCTCCTGTAAATCCTCCAACAATAAATATCCTGCCTGTCTCTAACAAATACTGAATCTGTCCAGAAATAAGCATGTCTGAGAGGTGTAAAGTAACTAAAGAGCAAAAGACTGATTTGCATTTATCAGCCATGGCAATAGCAGCTAAGCACACAGTAGATAACCCTAAGCAACCAAACTTCCTGAAAGAAATCCTTTAACACCAAGAGATTGTACTAGATACATGTTATTTTAAAACAACAGTTTTCAAGTACTAATACTTCTTTTCAGGTATTTAGCTTTTGGGTTTCATACTTTCTACATTGACTTTATTCTTCTCTACAACTGTGAGGACTGGAAACTTAATAATGTTATACTGATATTCTCCTTCCATTTTCCAGCTATCTCCTGCAGAGATCTCACTAGCATTAACTCCTGAATGAAATCCATCAAATTAAATAAAACACTCTCCTCCAATAGCAACAGTGGGTCTCATTTATCTTACCATGCTTGGCAATTACTTTCCTGCTTTCTGTTTATTCACTAGAAAATGAAATGTAACCTTATTTTTCTAGCAAACCTTCCAGCTACTCAGCTGTAAAGTCCAAACCACTCTTCCCCATTTTTACCATAGCCCTATGGTCACAAGAGTGCTGCACCCTGCCGTTTACAACCAGACAATGTATTTTCACATAGCAGTTAATAATATTTGTCAAAGTCCCCCCCCAATAAGGCTCAACACTGCCCCTTTTGCTCCTCACTCAGTCCCATTTAGTGTCCAGCCTGCTCCAGCCTCATCTATGCTTGCATTGCCAGCACTCCAGACACTACTTATAAACCATTTGTGAACACTAGGATTTTTCTCACATTAAATTTAGATTTGAAAAGCCTTCTGCTGTTCCTAGGTTTGTTACTGGTCCCTTCAGGGTGGCAGGAGGACTTCAAAGCTCTCCTGACACAGTTTATCCAGCAACTTTCTTCTCTGCTACCTGAAAATTACATTCTGTATTTTTCCCAACAAACCTGATCCTGCAGGATAGTTCCTTGCTCCTTCTTTCTTTCAGAGCACTGTTTTTAAGAGTAATTTGCTCTTTAGACTGCTACCACTGGAATAATTTTGAGTTGCTAAGGACTCTTCTTGTATGTTCATCAGCTAGTACCATTTCCTCACAGCTTAGCTGAGAGGGCAGATACTTTAGCTACTGCTACAGTGGTACAGGTTATATCTCCACCAGTGCCAGAGCAAAGCACTTTCAATTAATGTACACAGAGACAGCACTGAACATCTGAAGTTGTAGTACATTTCCTCCCTCATCTTCTCCTGGGGGAAGATTGTAGTAACAGTGGAAGGCTGTTTCAAAAGTTTTATTTCAGCATGAGGCCACTCGTTAGTTTTATTTAGAAAGTTGAAGCAAGTGTGCAGGAATTTAATGCTGGGCCGTATCTTCCAGGGTAATTGGTTTCAGAATATCACCTGAGGAAACCTGCTGCACAGAGAATTGTTAAACCTTCCTGGGCACAGACATTGTAATACTTATTTTAGAGAGATTGGAACATACAGAAGTATGACAACGATTGAAATTTCCCTGAAAATTATCATTCATCAATACTAATCTACAGATCGTAATTTTATTCAGTCCTGATAAAAATTCTGCAATGACACCATTGGAGAAAGAATTTTTGACTACTCTTTTTTTATCACCCTTGATACTGTCTTTGAAAGACTATTTCTGATTGTCTTTGCTTTTTCACAGAGGAGAACATTTCAGTTGGCATGAACTACTTTCTGAGCTATCACCGTCATAAAAGATTAAAGATGCATCAAGATACAGAGCAATTCAAAACAGAAGCCTTGCAGCAATGTAAATTTAGGACAGTTGTACCGGTGATGGTAGTAGAACTATCTGCTTTTAAAACAAAGTAACCACCATTACCTTGTGGTTTTGGAAGACTGTTGTTTTTTTTCTATTACTGAGAAAATTAGAGCAGGATGTTGTCACTTTCTCACCATAGCTTTTATATTTGGAAGAAAATCAACTCTGTTTCTAATGCTTGGACACATTAAAAAAAATGCTTTCAATAACATTAAATGCACTTGATATTTATAAATGCGCCTGATATCAACAATATTCTGTTTTTCCATAAATTTCAGATCAATAATAAGTATAGTAGAATATAGAGGATTTGGCGGATTATCCTCTCAGCTGCTTCTTCAGATACAGAACAACACACTTTCCAATCTGCAAATAGAAACTATTCTAATGTCTGTTTCTAGGATAGACACAATCTAGATCCATTTTAATGTAAATTCATGACCTTTCCATGCTGAACCTTACTGTAATGATTGTTTAAGCTGCACAGACTTTTAGCAGCACTTTTGGGAAGAAAGGTTGGAGTATGTTTTCTGCAAGCAGCAAAGAGGCTAGGCCAAACTGCCTCCCAGCATAACCCTACATACTGGGTAACCTGCCTCTTTTCGAGACATGACCTGGGATTTTTGTCTTTCCAGTGCAAACACTGCCACCTGGGGGACTGCTGAGCCTCGCCTCGCTCCGATCTTAAAAGCGGGAAAGCTCCTTAGCTGCAATGAACTTGTTCCTGATTTACAAGATCTTATCAGAGAAAAGAACCAAACGCTGGAATCAGATGTTGCATGTTTATAATCCAGAATACATGTTGCTCAAGACCAATGCAAAGCAGGCTTAATGACACTGAAGTCTTCATTGCACTTTGAATAAATAAACCATTTACAAGCTAATTATTGGTATCATTTTGCCTTAAGCATTTACTCAGTATTTGATATTCTACAGGTTGTTTCTGTGCATAAGAAAATTTCAAAGCAAATACTTCTTTAACATAATCCTTCTTTTAAGAAAAGGAGCTGAATAATCCTTGTGTCCGTGAACACAGACACAGCAGATTTCTTTTTCATAATTCTGCAGCTGGTTTTACTCTGAAAAAAGAAAAACCAAAAAAAACCCTTAGTGTCCTTTCTCTCAACTCCAGCCTCCAGTGAATTCATCCCTCATATTTTATTAAGGTATCTAAGTTAGAAGCATAGGTTCCTTCTATTGTTGTTTTTTTATGTATTCAATTGTATAGATCTTCCTGTCTTATCAATGTACACTGAAGATCCGAACTGAAGATCCGAATCTACCATGCAGATGCCTTTCTTCCTCTACTGATTTTAAGAGTGACTGTGTTTCTAACAAGAACACCTTGGTTAAATACTGGTGTTTGATGGGATGAATTGATGCCTGACTGCTGCCAGGCTCAGAAAACCAACCAGGCTTTCACAATTGGAACGGGCCCTCTGCATGGACCTAGCAATGTCCCTACTAACATGTGAAAACCCGTATTTCAAATTATTTAAGAATTTACCAGAAAGAAAGTATGGTTTGTTGTATTACTGCAAGTACTGCTTCAACATTTCATAAGCTTGCTCCACATAGTGCGAATACCCAAGGAGGAAATACGTTCTTGATTTTGTCAGTGCGTTACCTTAAGAACAGTAGATATAATATCACTTACATAAGAAAGTTATGGATCTAATTGTGAAGACTTTTAACTACTGAAGAAGAATACAAACAAAGAGGAGGGAAGAGAGGAGAGCAGTAAGGAAGGTTGTTAGGGATCTTGAGATCAGAGCCTGCTGTTTCAGTTCCTATTCTCAAATCCATTTAATTTAGAAATAACATTAATGGCAAATGGAGAATTCATTCTCAATCAGAGTCTCTCAGGGACCATGGTTAAGAGGTTCCTCTTGGGCACTCAGATACTGCAGGAACTAGGAAGCTGCTTTTGCAATGATTCAGGGCCCGGCGGCCAATTTGTGTAAGAGTTTAGGATGAGTCCACACCCAATTGTCAGAAACTCACTCTCCATCCCAAATTGTATTTATGACATATGAAGGCTGAAGAGCAGCCAGGCTCAGCTCTCTCACTGTGATACTATACAAGGGGAGAAAGAAGTGAATTATTTAGCTTATTGTCATATGGGGGAAAAACAAACAAACAAACAAAAAAAAATCAAACCAAGCAAACCCCCCCAACTTCTTATTTACTCCTGAACAGAGCACTGAAGAGAAGAGATAAGGGACAGAACTTCCTAGATAGACAAGTTAAGGGTAATAAATGTTCTCATGCTTTGATCAAGACCACAGCACTTCAAAAAGGGTGACAAGCTCCTAGGTTTTGAATGACTGCTCTAACAAAGAAAACTCAAAAAATGGAATTTACTAACAGAGGTTTGATTCTCTTCTCATACCAATGACACCAGAGGACCCAAAGAAGGTTTCATATGCTGTTGCATAAACCTTATTTAGGATGAGCACCAGATGACTTTTTGTCATTTACTTCAAAGTCAGTTTCATCAATAACTGCAAATATAAATGAGCTGAAAAAAAATCACATCATTATGAATGCATTGATCTATGTTGGAACCAAGCATATTCAAAAGCACAAATTTTATTAAGCAACAGTCTCTTCTGTTGCTATTTTAATACATACAAAGTTGTTAATAAAATTTCTTCTGGCGTTTTATCACATCTTCATTTATTTTAAAACTGTAAGGTAATTTATTTTTTTTTGCATGCTGTTTTGCTTTGCATGTGATTTAAATATCTGTCAGCTTTTGATCTTCCAGACCCATTTCACACAGTAGATGGCACTAAATCATTGCGCAGCACAAAGCAGACTCATAGTTGCCTACATCTGATTAGGTATACAGTCACTTTGCTCTGGGTTTGTTCTCCTGAAGGATAAGATTTTTATCCACCTATGTAAGCAGATGAAAAACAACTTAAAACCTTTTTTGCAACCTGGGACAAAAGATGTTCTCTGCTATGCTTTTGACTGATGTATACTGTATACAGCATTTTTATTCTGTAAGTTCAAACAATGCAGCCAAGTGGTGCAAGAGCTGGAATACAGAGATTGTTTGATATGACTCTAGGCTAGGATTCCTCCAGCTGTCCAGGCACAGCTAAATACCAGCAAAGACCCAGTTAAAAGTCCGAGCCTCTGAATGGTGCAGTGCTATAAGACTTCTCTTGGATGTGGTGAGGACCTCCAGGCAGTCTAACTAACCAAAGATTGAATATGGCTTCCTGAGCAGTGCTGGGGCAATAGCAGAGAACACTGCTTTCTGATTCTGGCCACAGCTGTTCAGTACAAAGCAACTGCTTTTGAGAAAGGCCGAGCATTTTGCAAGTTCTTTTAACAGATATTTCTGTAAATGGCAAGGACCCAAACCGGCTGCTGCCTTTATTTACAATCACAAAAATAAACAATATATTGCTAACACTGGTAGAAGCAATGAAATGCTGAATTACTCTGAAAATTATTCCACTTTCATAAAGGGCCTTTATTTTAATTTGAGGATTCATTCTACATCCACCATTCAGTGATAATTTTCCTATCAATTTTAGTGGGATAGCATCAGTTTTTTGCCTTTTTACCTGAGACACCAAAATTTCAATACTTTAACAATATTGGACTTTTCCCTCCTGTTTAAATGAAGATGAGACTCCTTAGTTTTTCTACAGGGAGCAATAAGAGAGCTAAGTACTATTTATATTTTCCCTTGGAATCTGACGAATAAGCAAATGATAGTCTAGAGACCCAGCTGTTTGAGCTAGCACTGTACAACTGAAGACAGCAGCACTGGGACAACCCAGAAAGAGGGAAGAGGTGGCCCATGGTATGATTGTTAAACACATTGTATTTTGGACAAGACATAAAACTGATCCAAATGGCTGGTAATCGTTACCTAGAGGCATTCTTGCAAAAGCAAGCAAGTCATATTACCCTGATTCAGCCAATCTGGATAAATGCACTGTGCCTACTTTTAAAATCACTGCACTTACTGCTTCTTTTTTCATCACATCACAAGAACGCATAAACTTTCAGCTTTTTCTTGAGTTGTGGGTGGGCATCAAAAAGTAATTGCCACGGGCAGTTCTGAAGGATGATGTAACCCTGGGAACCATTCCAGAGCCAGGTCATTCATTTCAGTGAATGATCCCTGACATCTTTGTCTTGCAATGCTCACTTTATGTCCAAAGTTTGCTCAGAGAGAATTACAGACAGAAAGTGAATTCTGCCTATAGAAGCCTAAAGACATGTCTCTGGTATGCAGCAAAGAAAGCCCAATACCTTGCGAAATACCTGTACTACTCTTGGAGTCAGGTTAATATCCCCAAGCACTGATGTGTAGATGTTAACAGCTCAGCTGCACTAGCTCCATTGCTCTGAGGAAAGACTTCTGCCCTCAGTGCCTAATCCTGGATTGGTCTCTCCAGAGCAGAGGTTTAATTCAGAAGGTTACGGACTGCCAGTACATGTTATGCCACAAGACTATATGCTATCCATATATCTACATACAAACAACTGCATAGCTACACTGTAGTCTAAATGGGCCACATAAAACAGCTCTTTAGAAAGTGAAGTACAGAGAGAAAATTATCAGGATCTCACATAAATTTGTTCCTGTTGTCCAACATCATAAAATTAATTGGTGGAGTCATTGTCCCAACAAAGCCTCAGAGGCCTCTTTTTACCCTGAGACACCACCTTCACAAGCAGCTTCTGCTTTGACATCCCCAGACAGCTGCAATGATCTACAGAAGCAAAGCTGGCCTTACCAAAGTAATGCCTTCTGGCACATAAGGCTCCTTTAGTTTTAAAGGGCAGAGATTGCGCCAAAAATAAATGTACATGTGGTGGGAAAAGCAAGGAATAACAAGACAAATGCCATATGCAGCACAGCAAGAGGTAGCAGCATAAAACTACATGCAAGATTTACAGCAAAAGTTAATTTTAACGAGGGATTTGAAAAAAGCTTTTTGCACAGATCTCCTCCCATGTACATGGGATAGCCTGAGGCGGAGGATGAAAGTGCTTGGGGGAAAACGAAGATCAGTGTACAATGAATATTAACTTCTGAGGCAAAAAGGAAGGCAGAGTCAAAAGCTTGAAACATAAATAAAACCAGACTTTTAACAAATTATGCATTTAAACCAGTGATATTCTATCCATTTCAGTTTACTGCATTCAGGGTTGACTTTATCTGTTCAGATCTGCACCTATAATCTGCATCCAAAGATCCTTGTCATTAGTCAACATAGAACTACACCTGACACAGCTTCAACCTACTTCTAAAAGGGGCTTCCAAGGCAATCCTCTCATTTAGGTAATTGTTGTAAATCCTTCTGTTAGCTTGAACATTTTGCACGGGATATATGCATACTGCATATTCTATCTATATGGCAGACCAGTGCAGCAAACTCTAATAATTTGTGATGACCTGGAGATACAGTCACTCATCCACAGCAATTATCCTGGGAAAATAATACGACTCCACTAGCAGAGTATAAAAGTTCATACATGACCTCCTCAGATCTTACCTTAGTATTTAAAAATATCACCAGACACTCACCAGAACCTGAGTGTCAATATATTTGTGATTTTCCATCCACTTTTCTTCCTTTTTCTCTCCTTTGGCTGACACTCAATGTCATCTCGGATCTCACAGGAGGAGTCATAGGTTTTCATTAACTGTTACTTAATAACCAAAATCTGCCAATAACGTTTCATTTATCCCTGAAATGCTATGTGGCTCAGTGTGGAACTGCAGATCTCCCTGGCATGATCAGCACCACTACTATCAGGAAGCAAAACATAGATCTGACCCAGCTGTGGTACAGCCCATGCTGGTCTCTCATGCATCTCACAGAGAAAAAAACCTCAGTCAATGTTTCCTCCTTTCCAGGACTTGAAATATCATGCATAGTCTGAAAGGACTATGTCTCAGGACAGTAGTTTCTAATTAACTTACTTTGCTTCTCAAACCCTTTGTTAAGGTCAACATGCAGAGAAGGAAAGCTGTCCAGCTGGAGTAGTCCAGAAGCATCAGCAGCTGGGGAGAATAAGCTGCTCTTACAGGAAGTCAAATGCTTTTGAAGTCAAAGAGCCAGGGTCCAGGCAGCAAGCAAGGATTTGGCACTGAGGGTGAGGAAGAAAAGACATATTCCCAAAAAGACCTAAGGCACACAATGTCCATGGAGGAAACAGAAAGTGTTTTCTGAACTCTCCTGAACTGGTCAGACCCATGCAATACTCTGTTCTGCTGTTCCAAGAAAAGTGTATTCAAACTCCTGGAAAGAGATGAGGAAGTCCTGTCAGTTCAGTGATTATTTCCTCATGCTCTTCATCCATGGGAGTGCCAAGGATCCTGCTAGGAGAGAGCCTGAAGGGATCAGAAGTAACTGCAAGGTGCAAAGAGGAAGGGTAAGGCTCCAGGGGATTCAGCTTGTACTCTTTATATGCTTCTTCCAGTTATAAATTAAAGGCAGGAAAGTGAGATACATCTTAGAAATGATCGTTTGGCTGCGTAAATGGTAGTAGCAGCAGGACCTGGGTTCTCTGAAATACTGTTCTACAAATTACTGGGTAGATGTTCAGTCCACCTTGCCAAGAAGGGGAAGGCAGTACCTTTGCTTTGTGTTCATAAAGATCATGATGTCATGAAGGACCATGAATCAATTCCATGAACAACTCAGTATTTGGATATTAATGCAAGAAACACAGGAAATAAGAAATGCTAGAAATCTTAAATATAATAACCCAGTTACAGCTGAATTTGCACAACCAAGAGTGGGATAATCCATGTTACCATAATGTTAACATATAGATAATGATAAAGAGGGATATCCACAAAGGTGGTGACACAGGGACACTAAACAGGGCAGATCACACAGACAAGGCGTTTTGAGAGCAGCGAGAAGAATCACCCAAAGCTCCAAATTTTGAAATAATGAAGACTACCATCTGCACATATAGTAGTCAAAAAAAGGATATAGAACATATTGTCCAGCAAACTTTTGGAAGTCGGTGGTGGTGTATTCGCTCACAATACAGGTAGAAGGGAGCTCATTCCCATTTGATTGCAAGCAGTAGGGAGGAGTTTATTGAGAATGTAGAGCAGAAAGGTAGCTTAGGCTATGAAATACTAGTATTCCCTGTTTTCATGAAGGATGTGAGGAAGAACAGTAAGACAATATAATGAATTCTGCTTTCTATGAAATTCAGTAAACTCACAGATCCTAAGGAAAATAAGCCCATGGGAAAAAGGAGTCTCAGAAAATTGGTATTTCCTTAGAAAAATATGAATGGCACAGCTATAAGCTAACCCTTAGTGAAGAACCAGAGTTCTTCACGTAACAAGTAGCCAGCTTGACTCAGTCACACACAATTCAGTAGAAACAAGGATAAATTTAGACAAATAACAAAGGACAGAATATTCTGCAGGATAACCAATAGCACAAAACACAAGGAGCTAAAAAAATGGCTTACTCAACCATTTCACAATGTGAGAGATGCACTAAATGACAAAATATGGGTCAGCATTACACTGTGGGAAAAAAACGTTCTTGTATTTGGAAATACATACAAAAGCATCGTCTGTGAAGTATTTGAAGGAGTCCCCTACAGCACATGCTACTGGTAAAACCTGTGCTGCAATCTGGCTTCCAGTTTGGGACCTGTACTTCAAGAAAGATGTGAACTAATCACAAAGCCAACAAAGAAGTGTGAGAAAAAATTATCAAGAACTACAAAACACATCTACAGGGAAACACTGAAGAAATTGGAATTGTTTAGTCTAAAAATTTTAGAGAAGTGACTGCCTTCCAGACTTGTCCTATAAAAGTATTGGCAGAGACTAAGAGAATACTCTGTTCCCTGGGTCTGCTGTTAACAGAACAAAAAGTAGTGAGCCTATATTGCAATAAAGGAGATTTAGATTTGACACTAGGAAAATTTTGTTGATTATAAGAAATCCTTTACAGTGCTTAACAACCTTTAGGGAGATTAGGAGACCTCTATCATGTTACTGCTTCTTTCCAAGCTGCTCTCCTGATCACTTGCTACTCTGCCTGCTGCTCTCACTTTGCACTCCAAAACCTTCCAGCATCTGAAGGTGGTGTTAGCATTGATCTTTCACTGACAATGATCGATTGTTTCAATTTGTTTCTAACCTCAACTTTTTCAGAAACCAGACTCACTCAGACATGTCCAGACACTATTCAGCTTGATAACAGCTTCATCACCCAGGTTTCTTTATTAAGGCAGTAGAACAAGTATCAGTAATAACTTTGCAAGGTTTGTCCACCATTGATCAATCTCAGGATTGCCAGTTCAGCAACTTGAATGCAAAGAACAGGCTTTATATGCATGTCATCAGTTCTTGTATCATGTATTCTCCCACTGATCATCTACTATCATCTTTCTAGCATGAACTTCCTAACCAGTAAATTAGTTTATCCATACATTAAGCACATAGAATAATTCATGTCAGTGCTACAAATTCAGCTGATGCTATGTAACTTCAAAAGCTGCATCTAATCAATAACTATTTTTAACATCAGTAACTGCACTTTACAACATCCAGATCCAACTGGGTCTTAGCAGGGTCTAAACAGATAACATGGGATGGACCTGTTCTGGGTATAAATCAGGGATGTACATTAAAAATATGTTGTCCACATGTTGACCTTTGCCCAGCATGCTGCAGAACTTGGAAGGTGCAGATGGCATGAGGCAAGAAATTCGAGGAAGAGAAACGACTGTCTCATAGCTAAGTGCTCTCCTGGGACTTCGACCTTGTCTCTGACAAAGAATTACAGTGTAATAATCAGCTATCACTTAAACTTTAAATAAATTGTGGTTAGCTGTTTGTTCTTCATGTTCTGACTGTTTGACTTGAAATCTTGATGCCAATTTTACAAAAGGGCAGGTTCACAGCTGCAACAGAGCAGAATGGGAAACACACACTGAACACAGCAAGTGCTACAGTACTGGGGAGCACCCAGAGAGCCCCTGTGCTTTAACTGAGTCCCACAACAAGCATTACTTCACCTGAATAATTCTGTGCCTCACATTGTCATCTACAGGGTGGACATTAACAACTGCTTTTTGAGAATTCATTAGTGTTTGTGAAGCATTCAAATGCCACAGGGCACTAGGAAGCTAATAACTCTGCATTTAAAGTGAAGATTGAAGTGTGCAGCAAAGTAGGCATAGTGCCATACTGAACTGTGAGGAGAAATCAATATATTGAGTAACTGCTCATTCAGCGACCATCTTATATTCTGCACATTTCTCACAGAATTGGATCCTGTAGGGGGAAAAAAAGGATCATTTGAGAAAGTAATAAGTGGGAGAAAAAGACCAGCAGTGAAGGTATCTGCAGCCAAGGCAAGTATTGGTGGTAGTTTGGTTTTGGCATCTTTCTCTACACTGACAAATTAGAAAGAGCATTTACCAAGGAAAGCAGCCATATGGTGGGTGATTATACTCTCACCAAAAGCATCAGTAACACAGTACCATCAGTAACAACAAACGAACTGTACACATAACAAAACCCTTTAAGGACCCAGCTAAAGGTTAATCATTTGGTTTACATTTGGTTTACAATGAGGTAATATCCCTTTCAGGATCTGCTTGGTGATCAGAGTGAGAGATTTTCTCTGTGCATGGCCAGAAGACACCTTCATAAAGGTCACACAGGCAAAACAACTAATTCTGTGTACTTCAATTTGAGATCTTAATTGTGTCTCCCAATGTAAGTTTGTCTAAATGTAATGGCCATCAGCTGCCCAGCTTTGTCAGCCCATGGACTTCACAGGCCATTAGTTTCATAAGGTTTAACCTCCTGGCATAGAACACCACCAACCTTGTCTCCATTTCTTGAGTGATGGGCTGTCCCACAAACAGATGTCTGTCCCCAGACCTCCCACCTTAACATGAGAGTCTGATGTCACTTCTTTTCCTCATGCTTCTTCGAAGGCCCCTAATGCCCATGTTTTTCCGCCACCTGCCCCAGGCAGGGCCTGTTTAACACCACCTCCTTCAAGGTAATACTTTGTTTCTGCGGGGTGCAACTATTTCACCTCACCAAACTTGCCAGGTTTCCTGGAAGCGCGTGGTGGCTGTGTGTCACTTGGCTTTTCTCTGCCTGCTGATGGGGAATTTGCTTCATCACAGAACAGGAAGAGATCCCATGGCAGCTAGTGACATAGCAGTCCCCATTCCAGCTGCCCCAGGGCAGCCTCCTTCTCTCCTGCTAGCAGCAAACAAATACCCCTACCCTCACCAACCTTCCTGTGCTCTCCTGCCAGAAAACAGGGGTTTCCTCACCTCTGTGTAAAGGTCTGGTGACTCAAGAAATGAGCAAAATCATGGTATAAAGAGCATTACCAGCATTGCTGTGCTTCCACGCCACTTATTTCACAAAGGGAAACCCATTTCTTGCTCTGCCATCACTGATTATAGAAATACAAGTGTTGTCTTGTATTCACACAATTATGAAGTTGCTTTCATAGCAACTTCAGTCTATCCTTTTAGGGGCTGATGTATTTTGTCGGATGACGTATAACAGGTATTGTGTATATGAGTAAGCCAAAACCCCTTCTTCTACAAAATTTTAAGGGAGGTTTATGTAGTGAGAAAGGCTCAGATAGAAAGATAACACACAAAGAATAAAATTAAAGAACCAGTAATAGTCCAAATCTTTGTATTTGCAGACTCTCATCATTATCATTGTTAAAAATGAAGCCTGTTTAGCATAATAAGCATCCATAATCATACAATATTTAGGGTTGGAAAGAACCATAAGATCATATAGTTTCAACTCCCAGTAGAGACAAGGAGGAACAAAAGCACAAAATGTAATCCGTTCTAAGTAACCTGAAGTTTGATGGCTTTGTAATGGAAAATAACAGAGGTGCTTGAAGGTAGTTGACATAGTTTTAGGTCCTTACCACCTTAGTACAAAAAGTGTAAGAAAAACAATAGAAAAACAGGACCTGGCAATGGGGAATATCTGGGACTAGCAGATGTCCAGGCTGGGAGCAGTTAAACTAACTGGCAAACCAAAGGACAGGATGATTGCTATGTCTGTAATGTTAATTAAGCTGGTGCTTCAAAGGCTGCAAGAAGTTATGAAGATTGTTGGAAGAAGTAAACAACCCTCAGAGACCGCCACCACATTTCTGTATACATGCCGGAAACTTTCTGGAAAATGATGTAATTCATGCATAGTCTCACGAATATGTATGTATGCCCAGTGACTATATAAGGACGGCTTGTGTAGCAATACAGTGATACACATTAGGAGGAGCTATCACCTGTGTCTCCCAGCACCGCAATAAAGAACACCTGCTTGTCAACTTGAAAACTTTGTTGGCGAGTTTGCTCCTGGAGTTTTCTCCGAATCACATGTTGAAATAATATGGATTAGTTACCAATAAAGAGGTAATTGTCCTGGGTTCAGCAGTAGCAGTCATTTTTCTCCTTAGTAGCTGGTGCCATGCTGTGTTTTTGACTTTCAGCCTGGGAACAGCGCTGATAACATTGATGTTTTTAGTTACTGCTCAGTGATGTTTAGTTTAGACAAGACACCTGACCCAAATTAATCAAAGAGATATTCCATACCACAGCACATCATGCCCACTATATAAACTGGGGGTGGTTACCTGGAAGGGCTAGATCACTGCTCAGTCGGGCTGGGTATCAGTCGATGGGTGGTGAGCAGTTGTATTCTCCTCCCTTGTCATTCCCCTTATCATTATTACTGGTGGTAACAGTAGTGGTTTGTGTTATACCTTAGTTACTGGGCTGTTCTTACCTCTACCCGTGGGAGTTACATTCTTTCAATTCTCCTCCCCATCTCTCCAGGAGCGGAAGGAAGAAGGTGGGGGGAGTGAGCGAACGGCTGCGTGGTACTGAATTACCAGCTGTGCTTAAACCATGACAGTCCTTTTTGGTGCCCAACGTGGGGCATGAAGGTTTGAGACAACGACAGATCTGACCGAGTGTGTCTAATCGTATTTGTGATAAGCATTTATTGTTTTGGATTAAAAGTCACTCGTTACAATGCTGATTTATGGCTCTCAAAGTTATTGCTCTTGATCTCACAGTTTCAGCGTGTCGTACTTTACTTACAGCTGGTATTTGCTGTGTTAGCGTTTATCGGCTGGGGGCCTTGGACTAAGGTTCTTGTTTCATTGTGCTTTATGGTAATGACTTGTAATACAATAGAATCATTGATCATGAAACTGATCTGGCTTGCATTTCCAGTGTGGTCACCACCTCTATACCTTTGAAAGTATATAATAGAAGTGTTTAACAATTATACATCTTTTTTTCCCTCCTTGGGTAGTCAACCCCTGAGGGAGACATTCTGTTATGCTCCCAGCCTCCCCGCCAGACCATTTACAGCATCATTTGAGAGTTCTGAAGGTTTTGAATGGCCTTTGGATACCCTTGAGACCTGCCTGCTGATTGTGATGAGCATCACGATGTTGGCACACATACAGAGTGTGTTTTACCCATGACCATTTCATCTGATCTCAAGAGTTAAGCAGAGTCTGGTCTGGGACTTGTTTGGGGTTAAACGACCACATAAGAGGACCAGGAGATTTTCCCCGAGGCTGGACAGCCATGAATGGCAGGGTGTATGGGATAGTATGGGCAAGTATCTAGGCCAGTGGCCTGGAACTTCACCACTGAACAAGTGCAAAATCCAGAAAAATTAGTAAAACACTTAAATGAGGTGTGTTGTCATGGTCATACCAGAGAGGGACAAATCATGGCCACGTGCTGGGGCTTGGCCTATGCTTACAGGGCCTTGTTCAAGACTTTCCAGAACCTTCAAAAGGAAAAAAATGTCCCTGGATCAGACAGTGCAGCTACTCCAGCTCCAAGCACAGCAGCTACACCAGCCCAGTAAAAGAACTGTTGAGGGTTAAGCCCAGCTGGTAATTCAGTACCATGAAGCCGTTCACTCACTCCCCCCCCTTTCTTCCCCCACTCCCGGAGGGATGGGGAGGAGAATCGAAAGAATGTAACTCCCACATGTTGAGATAAGAACAGCCCAGTAACTAAGGTATGACACAAACCACTGCAGCTACCACCAATAATAATAATGATAAGGGAAATAACAAGGGAAGAGAATACAACCACTCACCACCCGCCAATTGATACCCAGCCCAACCGAGCAGTGCTCTAAACCTTCCAGGTAACTGCCCCCAGTTCTACATGCTGGCCATGACATGCTGTGGTATGGAATACCTCTTTGGTCAGTTTGGGTCAGGTGTCCTGTTTCTGCTTCCTCCCAGGTTCCCCTCCTCCCTGGCAGAGCATAAGACTCAGAAAGTCCTTGGTCAGACTAAACATTACTGAGCAGTAACTAAAACCATCAGTGTTATCAGCGCTGTTCCCAGGCTGAAAGTGAAAAACACAGCACTGCACCAGCTACTAAGAAGGAGAAAAAATGAATGCTACTGCTGAACCCAGGACAATAATAAAGCATTCTAAGCTTTTCTTTAGCCATGATTTACTGCCCTGCGTGCCATAAAATTGAACTGAAATATACGTACTAAAAAACAGTTGGGGTAAATTGGACTTTAAGGATTTGATCTGTAATGCTACAAAGTCACGCTTCAGATGGTCATAAATAAAGGTGCTGCTTACATTCAAAACAGAATCCCATTCTCTAACCAATACAGCTTTCATTATTTCTGTAGCAGGCAGTCAGGGGTGCAAGCACTTTCTGCATCATGTGGCGTGACCCTATCACTGTAAATGATGCACATCCAGTTTTCTCACTGGTTTGCAAAAGGCTTTCTGCACCTTGCATAATCACACCCTCCAGTTAATCTGTAAATTCTCTAGAGCATGTACTGTAATCTGAGTTTGGCACACCATCCAGCACAGCAGGACAGTTTTGATTAGGGCCTCCACACAACACATCAACACAGAAACATCATTAATAATAATAAACAGTTCACATTTGGAATGAAAAGCAAATGAAGCATCCAAAAGTCTAAGGAATGAATCGTGGACAAAAAATGAATCAAGGGAAGTGAACTGTTGGGGCTTTTCTTCCAAGTGTATTTTCTTTTCAATATACCCTGAGAAATACCCAGAGGGCACTTCAAAGCTTGAGCTTCCTAGTGCAAATAAGGGTAAATGAACAATAACAGACATTTGGGTTGTTTTTATTTTTAGTAAGTGGTGGCACATAATTCATTTTTTCTACTAACACTCTTGAATTTGGAGATAAAATGCAATGTGCATGTACAGTGATTACCATCAATAAGTCCCTGCAAAAACATGAATAAAGCATTACGTCATTCCATACGAGCAGAGGCACTGATAACTGTTGTGTGGCTCAGTATTTCATTCTGCACTTTGTTCTAAAGAGGAGATGATATTTTACAATATTTAAGGCATATGCAAGATTTTGCTCATTAGGACATCAAAAGATTATTTTAAATAGACCAAACCAAATGTATCTCAATCCTGCTAAAAATGGAAGAACAATTTATTTCTGAGAGCATGGTGTGAAGATTATAATTAGGCGATCAGGGAAGTGATGTGTATGCACATGCTCCGGGGGTGTTTGTCAGATGGCGTGAATCTCCTATCCTCTCATCTCAGAAAGCACATTCACCTGCATGTAAATGCAATTAGCTTCCATTTCCCACTCCTCCACAGCAAGGTCTGTAACTCAATGTTTTATAACCCGTCTTCTGCACTGTGTGGCAGGAGGAGCTGGTCAGCTTACTTTTGGTGGACTTCCCAGCTGTCTAGCCCATGAGACCACGCAGTCGTTGAAGATAATGACATTGTGCTGCAGTCAAGGGAGGTGACCTCTATGCTTTAAAAAGTCTAAAGCAAAAGCACATGGTAGCCTTCCTCATTTCCAACTGGCCAGATATCTCCCAGAGTTATTTGTCTGAGTCATAAGAAACAAGGTTTATTTTAGCTACTAAAAGGGCGATTATTGAAAAGCAAGATCTTGGCACTACGATCTCATCAACCATTTTGACTACAGTCTGGTTTATATTAGAATATAAAAATCACCAACAAAGCAAACATTCAGCCTGCAAGACTTCTTTGCTTTCCCTTTTCATTTTCACTACCTGTAAGACATGAGGCAGGCTTGCTGGAGGGAGGAATGGATTTTTTCAACTACCTACAGAACTTTGGCAACAAATATGTAACTAGCTCCCGTCACCTGAAAACCAAGCAGGCATACTATTTCCCCTCAGTCTAAAAGTTTTGTAACATGAATCTTATTTAACTTTAACTGGTTCTTATTTCTATGCTGGTCTCAGCAAGCCACTGCTAAAATTGTAACAATGGTATTATAAATCACGAATGACATACAGAGGCAGGGGTTGTCTCACACTGTTGATATTTAAGCCCCTCGGCTGCAACCATTTCTCCTAATAGATATATTTAAATTAACAATTCAATGCACATTACAACTACTGCAGTTTAGTTTCCTATAGTTTTGTATCTGTTGGTTGCTTACCTTTGATGGCCAAGACAAATGAAGCCTTTTCTGTAGTTACAACATCTAAAAGGACCCAAAGGAGAAACAGATCAATGAGTCAAAAAAAAAAGAATTAACACAGAAATCCCAGACCTAAACCCATATATGTATAAGCAGGCAATATGATCATATATATCACATTTATACAGAAAACCAGGGTAAAATAAAACTAAGCTGAACACTGTATATTCTGTCATATTCCACAATCTTGGTTCCTAATAGCAGGGAATGGAAACTGGGCACAAGAAAAGAGACAGAAACAGGAGATGGGGAGGCTCTAGTGGGCAGCAGCTCAAAGAGGCTAAGCTCTGCCTGCCAGTTTTATTAGCTGTCCTGACGGCAGCAACAACAGCTTGCAAAGACGTATTATTTACAGAGCATAGCCTCCCTTGAATAGATACAAGCATAACCCCGACAGTGCACACTTCATCTATTAAATTGCAATTACAAAAATTCCCTCATCTCACTGTGGGTGTGGAAGTCAAAGGTTGTGGTTCTCTCAGATTCTATAATAATGGAGAGTATACAAATAACTAAACTGGTTAAAACCCCCAAGGTGTACAAAATACTGTCCATCAGCTCAACTCACAGTGTTTCTCTTCCATTCATAGGCTGAAACCAGTACGAAAACAGTCTACAGCACAGGCAAATATACTGAAAGCTGTTTTTTCCTAGCTTCTTGGTAAGCTGCTCAGCATTATGGGATGTTATGCCAAGTAGTACTTAGGGAAGTCTGCTGCATTCAGGCAAGTTAATTAGAAAGATGCTTGGAGCACAGTGCAGTGCCAAGTGGGAGGAAGGCTTCCCTCCAGAAATGGACTGTCAGCAAGTCAGGAGGGGATATAATCAGTTGTAGCTCACCTTTACCAACCAAGATCACAGATGTGGCTTTCAGCTGAGTATTTTCTGCCATGTGAATTCATTAGACTTTTGGCCTGTGCATGAAACCCTTTTCTCAGACCTTCTCACACGTAGACACATGGTGCTTAGTTCTGTCACACAGCACAAGTAGGTTTATATAAGTAGTTTTATTTTTCTAATGAAATGTTGACATGCATTTTTAGCCACTTTCTCCGATTTAGAAAACAGCAAGCTTATAGACTGAATGGCTGTTATATTCTGATCCTAACTGTATCCACAGGCACCTTTGGAGAAAATATAGCAGGAATGGTACCAGCAATGGTGGGAAAAGCTACAAGCATTTTTACTGCTGGCACCTCTGTCCATCTAGATGTATGAAACAGTAATTTCTGATACTGAGAGAGGTTGTTGGACATGGGGAAGGCAGTGGAGTTTATTTCCAGGTGAACAGTATATATTCCCAGCATGAACACTTAATGCTGGACCCTGACTGTCTGTTAACAAGCTCACAGCAGTTTGGAAAAGCAAGCAGCTGAATAAATGCTTAACGTAAGCAGCTTAGGGAAGTCTCAGAGACAAAGAACCCGTGCTGACAAACAGCTTGCCTTGCAGACACCTCAGTACCTGGGTGTAACAAGCTTGTGAGACACATCACACAAAGCAACCAGAATACACGCGTGTGGCACGGGGGCCGGCGGCAGGGTACACCTGGTCCGGCCTCAGCTCTCCCTGAGGCCAGGCCTGCGGGTGGGCGCCTCGCCAAGCTCGCCTAGGCCATCGGCACTGGCCCACCATCCATCTTGCAGGTTGCAGGGCGAGCCCCCCCACGACACGGGATGACTGGAAACCGTGAATGCTCCCAGAGTAACGCCTGCTGGTGGCTTGGCCGAGCCTCCTCAGCCCTCGGCGTGTGCTCCGTTGCGGCACGGGTGCCCTCGCACGCCTTAGCCGCGACAAGCGAGGGCACCTATCTCCTTCAGAGCCACCTCCCTCCGCTAACCGAGGCCCTGCGCATCCCCACATGGGGGGTAGCGCCCCTCAGGCGCAGCCCGCCCCCGCCCCGCCCCGCCCCCACACACCACGTGTCCCGGCAGCAGCAGCAGTCCTGCGCAAGCGCGGTGCCCGCTACTCCTGCCAGACCGAGGTTGGGGCTCGCGATCAAAATGGCGGCGGCCGAAGAGGGACTAAGATTGGAAAGGAGCGAGTGGTGCTGAGCCCGGCGGTATGGCGGCGGCGAGTGGCTGCCGGAGGTGAGGCGCTGCGGGGAGCTGCGCGGTCAGTGTGGGCTGGTAGGGCGGGCCGGGCTCCTTGTCATGATGGCAGAGAGGAGCGGGCGAGACCGTCAGTGGCGGGGTGCCCTGGGCAGGGGCTGGGTGCGCGCCCGCCGGGCTGGCAGTGCTCCGTGCCGGCTGCGGCTGACTCCTCCTGCCCCAGCCCCATAGCTCGTACCCGGTAGCTGAGTCGCTGCAGCAGGACTAAGGTGCAGGCCCCCACCGCCCCGCAAGGCCTCCCGCCGAGGGGAGCGGCCCTTCCCCTCCTGCTGCTCCCGGGGGCTCGGGCCCGGCTTTCAAGGTTCTCGCGGGCCTTGAGCACTGACAGTGGTTTTCGCCTCGGCCGCTTCTAGCTGTCGGGTCCTGCCTGGACGCACCTTCCACTGTGGCCTCGGCGCCGCTCCCCGCGGAGCCCTCGGGGTTTTGTTGGGGTCGCCTCACGCAGGAGCTGGTGCAGGATTTGTGTTGCCAGTGCTGCGGTGCTCCTCCCATATTCGGCTGTGCGAGAGCGGCCGCGGTCGCTCACCGTGGGCTGTGGGGTCCCGCTTGTGTGCCCGGCCGTTCAGCCCGTCCCTCGGAGGTGCTGCGGCTTTGCGATTGCTGCCTCCCTGGAATGTGTGAGGTTGCGTCCTGCTCATCTTCGTACAGGTGTTACTGTGGTGTTCCTGGAGGAAAACTTGGAGAGCTTTGTAAGTGATGAGCATGTTTGTGCCTCTATAATATTCCTGCTGCCGGTGGGATGGTGCTTTGCTCTTGGTTCGTGTTTCTACTTGCTCTGCCCTGCCATCCCATTTAAGGCCGTTGGATGAAAGATGATACACATTTCAAGTGCTAACATAAAATATGATAGTAAGGTAATAAAACACCTGTTGATACAATGATACTTTATTTGTGTGAGAATTTAGCTTAGGGAATATAGCTTTGCTTGAGACTTTGCTCCAAACCAGTGTAATGTAACACGCAAATTTAAAGTGTTTGGCAGATATACTGTCGGCATGTGGTCACCTCAGGTTTTACCACATACTGCATGCTCTGTTTTCATTTAGAAATGGAGAAAATAAAATCAGAAACTCGGATAAAAAATTTTTATTTTCATATCTTTTTTGAGGCATTTGAAGCTTGATGAGTTAAAGCTTTACCCTTTTTGTCTTAAGGATATTGGGGAAAAAGGAGCAGTATTCTAATAGTCTCCTTTATCATTTCAAATATATATATCGTGAACAGCTTTCATCCTAGTTCTGTATTAACATGCTGCTTTAAATGGGGAGGTGAAGGGAGAGTAATTCCTTTTCAGATCCAGTGAGGTTAGATTCTTCTTTATTTAAACCTTTTTCTGAAGAAATCAACAGAAATATTTCTTCTTCCTTTCTCCCTTCCTCACTTTGTTGACTAACAGTCTGCTGCCACCAGAACAGAATTAATTCTATAGAGATTATTTTTTGAGCAAGTGTCTTTTAGTAATGAACAGATGCTGTGGACCATGTTTGAAAGGCAAGGTCTGAGTACTTAATTTGCAGAACATCTGAATGAAGGTAATGTATTGGTGAGTCATGGCTTGTGATGTTTTCTTCCTTGGTGGAATAATTTAATTCTAGTCCTAGTTGATGGACCAAAGCATAATTTTGCCATTAAAGAACTTGCTACTTTGCTGTATCAAATAATGTGTAAACATTACTATCTGTTCATGCTTACATGTAAACGTGCAATGACTGTCTTGGGGACTAAAGCTTGTATCTTTAGTTACAACATGAAGCTGCAGTTCGCTTTCTTTTTTATTCAGATTTAGCTGGCTGACATAGTTAGACTGCATACAAGTAATCTTGCAAACAGAGTTCAGTATTTTGTGTAGAATGTACAGCCAGTGTTTGTTTTTGTTCATTGGAGATGGAAAAAAAAGCTATTGAATCCTTTGTATTCTGGCGCAGCTGCGCTAAGCATTGTTTTAGTTGCTTTCAAACTCTAGCCAGTATATAAATGGGTTTGACATTCTAATCTAATTTTGTATGTTTAAACATACAAGGAACACAGACACAAGTCATCTTGGATCGCTTTCTGTGGCATTGTTGTAATTGCTGGCTTTTTAACAATCTTTGCCACTTACTTTAGTACCTGAATTTTCTTTGTGTGTCCAGATTCTCTTGCTGAGTCATAGAGTAGTGGTGTAATGCTTATAGCTGGCATTGAGTGATTTGCAAAGAGTCATACATGAAATAATAGAATTATATTTATAAGCTCCATTGGAAGACTTGCATGGGCTTGTCGTGGTGACTTAATTTTTTTTTTCCCTTTGTTTGCAGGCTTTTCTGAGAAGCTCAGAACTTTGTGTTGTGAATGTCACATATTGTTAAATTATAGTAGAATATGTTGTCTTTGTAGCCAGCTCTTTGAATTTAATTCAGTGGGGCTGTCAGAGCTTGATGAATAGACTAACAAAATATCAGGTCTTCATTTTGAAAGTGGCCTTTCAAGTTGCTGCACATATGATGTCAGGTTTACAGCTCTCACTGATGACAGTTGACCTAGAGGCTTATAGGGTGTGAATGCTAGGCTTGGACAATGTGTCCTGCTTTGCAGGCTGCGTTAGTGTTATGGTGTCTTGTGGTCCTGCCTGTGTCCATAGGAGGCGGTGTAACACTAGGCCTGCCCCTCATGCTACCTGATGGTAGTTTGGTGTTGATATAGTAGACCACATGCAAGAAAAGGGGAGTGTATTTTGATGTCTGGCTGTGCAGTGACAACCAAGATAATCGTGGCTGGCTGCCTTCCAGAGAGGAAAAAGTAAGAGGAAACAAAACATCCTATGGACATCTGTTATGGACTGCAAGTAGTTCCCATTAATCAAACAAAAGATCTATAAATAAAATGTGAGATTTCTTTTAAGAAGAAATAACTATATTCTTAATAATACTGATGAGAATCTGACCATTCTTGTAGCACATCTTGATATAAACACCTGAATTTCAGACTCTACATTTTCTTTTGTTGTTTTCTGAACATATTTACATGAATTTTGATTCCTGTTACTGGATCAATGGCTTGTACCATTTCTTTTTCACACAAGTCTGGAAACCTGGTGCACAAACTATTGTGCATGCAGTGAAGACTGGGAATCCTATGTGATGAGTCATGTAGTTATTGATCTGTTTTGTTACCCAGGTTCTTTTAAAGATATATTGACAAGCCATATTCTTCTGTCTTTGGACAGAAGCTATTATGGATTTTTAGAATGGTCTTTGTTATGTTGGCTTACCAGTATGCCTGAGCTATAACAAGAAGGGAATGCAGATGAAAATTTGATGCTAGTCTTGCATTTTGTGCCTATCCAGTCTGTTTTGCATGTCTCCCAAAAGTATGCCTGTTATAATGATGCCTTCTATATAATGAGTGGATGCTAGGAGATCTCAAATCCTTGTGTGATTTATGTAGAAACAATGAAAATTGTGTGTTAGGGAGAGTAGAAATGAGCAAGAGGAAAAATGAATAGGAAGGAGTTGAATGTCAATGATGGCATATGCAACATGTACCATACCTCACTGTCTGAAGTTCTGTGAAGTTTTAGCATTTTGCTTTCATCTTAGTCTCTTGACTGTGGTGTTTTGATTTCCAGTGTTCAAGCAAAGAGATCAGATCATGTCAGAGGTTCATCTAAAACTGGAGGGGATCTGAAGTATCTAATTTCTTTGTCCTTGGCACTATGGCAAATCACTTCTTTCCTTTATAAGGGTGCCCATGAGGTTCTTCGTCTATGCTTAGTGTCAAAATTGGCTTAAATAATTGTATTCCGTAGCTGCTCTTTCCTTCACGGTCCCCTCAGCTGTGTTGGTAGAGCCATTTACATGGCTTCAGTCTGAAGTATTGCAGAAAATTGTCTGAAAAGTAAACAACTACAACACAAAATAACTTCATATCAGGTCCCTGATCTTGGTTGTCACACTGCTGTGGAAAGTTTGTTTGCTGGCACAGTGTAGAAGCAGGGTCAGATCGGTAAAGGGGATCTGGGGGTTGGGACTGTGTTGCCTGAAGTGTATTAGATTGAAATACATCTGCAACTATATACTTAGTTAAATTTAAATCCAATTTAATTGCTCCATTGGGTATGTTGTGCAAGGTTACACCTAACATTACCGAATGTATACTTTAACAACTGGTGGGCTTCAGTGTGTGTTCAGCCTTTTGGGAATTTTCAGTCATCAGTGGGTTTAAAACATTTCTCTAGGTGAAAAATATCAATTACCAGAGTAATACAGCATGCAAAATAAATTTAACAGCAGTCCATACTGGTTAAGAACGAGCAACATTCAGTAAGGTGTGGGGGTACAACACGTGAGGGTAGCACCTTCCTAGGTCAGTTTCTAAGTTTCAAAAGTGTCTTCCAGAGATCTTGCTTTATTTTTCAAAATTGAAATTCTGTTGCTAGCTGTTAGCTGTGTAAATGTCTGATCATTCTGTAAATACTATTGGATCTTTGTTCTCAAATCTTGTCTGAATTCAATGGTTATGTATGTTCTGTATGACACTGAAACTCCATTTTATGTTCAATTCTTCCTGTATTAGAAAGATTAGATTTTTTTTTCTGTCCCTCTGGTGTTCTTACTTGTCATATCCTGTTTCCTGTTCACCATAGTAAACTGTAAAGAGTAGAATGTAATTTTTTAAATCTCTCTTAAAGAATATCTTTCTATTGCTATTGTTACTGCTATTCCCATCTTCTTAAAGAGCCTTTTTATTTCTAATCTGTCCTTTTTATTTCTAATCTGTCCTCTTTGATACAGGATTATGTCAGTATGCTAACTTGCAGCTTTTAAGAAGAATCTTTTCTGGCATTCTTAACAACTTCAAATCTTCAGTGTTATCTAGTGGGAAGTGCTTTAAAGGTAGACTAAGCTAGTTAATGGTATGCAAGATTCCTCTAATTTGGAAGCTGTGTCCAAGATCTGTTAACTCTGTTTCAGGATAACTATTAAGCTGTTGCTGTTTGACACTTCTGCTGATGGTAACAATGGCTAAACTCAAACCAGTTGGTTGAAACAGCAGTGTAATAAACTACTGTTGCTTGGTTTTTTAGTTATGCATGTTATTTTGTCACCTAGTACTTGCAGAAGCTCTGTGTGATAATTAGAGGTGCAAAATGCATCTGGGTGTTTGCATGTGTGTTTTAGACTGTAGTTCAGGTCAGAGAACACTGTTCTTTCTTACAGTCCAGAATTGAGATTTAAATCAAGGTGTGGAATACAAAAAGCAAGAATACCAAGGTCTTGTGAAGGCATCAAAATTCAGTAAAATTATGCCTATTTATATGCAAATTAAAGTTTTCTTTTTTTTTTTTTAGTGACCAAGTAGGTAACATTGCATTAGTGAGAAATTGGACTGCTGCTTTGCTTATCATTGTCTGCTACCCCAAATCTCTGTACTTACAATGAAGTCTGTAAACCACTTCTGTGATGGGCAGCTTATTCTCATTGCTTTAAAAATAATCAGTGTGAGTGGCGAAAGTTCCTTTTCATGTTCTTTCTCCTCACCCCAATATTTGAAATGCTGCTTGAGAGCTGACTGAAAAACTCTGAAATAAAAAATCCAGTCAGAATGCAATGAGGCATTATTTTCTGGACCTGTGCTCCCTTACTCTTCAAGCTCTTTTGATCTGCTTAGCTTTGTTCTCATGATGATGCTTGATGTAAAGGTGTGTGTGTGGGGGGAATGGTTCCTTGACCATTAGAACTGAGGAATGAGGGTTGCTGTGGATTTGGTGATCTTTGACTTCATCTAGGAAGATGCAAGTCCTGTTTGAAGCTTTTCTGTTGCTGTGGTTGTGATGGTGCTCATACATGAAAGTACTGTAGTGTTTAAGATGAGGTTGTGCTTAAGTACTTTGTGTAAGTGGAGGCATTTAGAGGTTTTCTTTCATATACTTGGATGTCTATTTCTTAAAATACATGAAGGTTAACAACCTCTGAAGCTGCTTGTGGTATTTGACTGAGTGACCAGAAGAGTTCGTCTTGGAGAAGGAAGGAATGTATGCATAAACACAGTGGAATTTTGTATTACCTATTAAAAAAAAAACAACCCACAGACTAATCAAACATGGGAGTATATTAAAGACTGATGTCCTCTGCTGTGGTTCATCCTGTAATGGGCATCTGGATTTTAAATGTCTTAAGAGGTGAAATGAAATACTAGAATGTGGTCAGAGAAGATAACATTAAAGGAATCCATGAACTTATGATCCTATTAAAGTCATTCTAGTAGTGACTATAGCTCACTGTAATGCAGTGGAATTGCTTATACTGACATTTTTAAATTGAGGATACCTTTGACAGTCTGTAGTGAGGTACTTCAAGGAAGTTTTTGAAGTAGGTTGTTTATTGTACTTCAGACACTAGCATGGTGGAAGAATGCTGAGTTAAAATACACATTCGAGGCAGGAAATTTTGTATTATGCAGTGTAGTGATGGCCTCAGTACTGAATGAGGAAGAATCTAAGCTGTGTCAATACTCTTCAGCTCCTGAGAGACAACAGTTGTTACTGGTGAGCTGGATGTAAGCACTGTAATTCTTACAAAGCTGTGTCTGTAACAGCATGAGGAGTTGCCAGTGTCATTGTGAGTCCCCCCTTTCTCCCAATGTACTAAATTATCTCCATCTCCTCTGCAGTTTATCTTCATGGCTGATATGGGGATTTAGCTTATCTAAATTTTGGATAAGAATGTGTTTACTGCCTTAGATTCTCAAATCCTAACTCAGCTGATTTTTTTTTTTTTTTTTTTTTTTGTATAGCCAAAGATAGTATTTAAGAGAAACATTTTCTGTCTTTTTTAAAATTGTATTATTTGGGTCAGAATGTATCTCCCGCTTCTTAATTGGCCCTTAAAATCTCTGTAAGATTTAATCCTTTATTAAACACTTCTGGAAATGTGCATTTGGACTTGAAATACCAAAATATCCTTCTAGCATAGTAAGGTGTCATAGTGTTAAGATTATTCCCTCTCTGATAGTGCTTTGTAGTTCTAGATACAAGCCTGAAGACTTAATAACCCCTGGTAAACTGATTTTTATATATTTCTGCACTGAATCAAAGCTGCTTGTCTGTAGCTGCATTTAACCAAGATCTTTGGTGCTGTAATCTGGACACTTACTATCTGAAGACTCAGAAGTACAGTCCTAAAGCAAACTTTCCAAAAGATCTGCCCTTGCTACTTAGGGCTTTTCCATTTTAAGGAAAATCATCTGAGTTTCTCTGCAGAGAATATCTAAAGTAATTTTGTTACTGAATAGTTTCTTAGTTAATTATTGGCTTAAAATTTGCTAGTTTGGATTAACAGATTTGTACCAATCTGGGTATTTCCCCACCACCATTTTAGGGATATGCACACATTTCTCTTTCCCTTCTCCACTTATTCTGCTTTTAGCTACCAACTTAACTATTCTGGAGCATTAAATTAGAAAACATCTCATTTCGTGACTGTGTTTTACCTGCATCAAGGCTGAATTGTGTTAAGGACTAGTGATTTTCAGTAATGAGAATGCTTATTTAAACATTTAGTGAACCAGTTTTATCCTTGGTTTAAATTTGGAAGGAAATGGAACTTGCCATTTTTTATTTTTTTCCCACATGTACAAGATCAATGTGTTTCCTTGAAGTTAAAATGAGCCTTTTGCGTTTATTAATCTGAAAATTAATCCAGTTAAAACTGTTCCTGTTATTTGAATATGAATGTGCAAGTAGAGAACACAGAATTGAATGGAAATTATCATCTGGGTGGAAAGGGAATTGAGATTGCCTTTTTGGTGGCAGTGTCAACTTTTTTTTCCCATTAGAATTGTGTGCAAGTCTACGGGGGTATGATGTAATAGGCATCACAGAAACATGGTGGGATGGCTCCTGTGACTGGAGTGTTGGAATGGAAGGTTATAGGCTCTTTAGAAAAGACAGGCCCAGCAGGCAGGGAGGGGGAGTTGCCCTTTATGTTAGGGATAGGCTGGAGAGTATGGAACTCTGTCTGGGGACGGGTGAGCAGTCAACAGAGAGTTTGTGGGTCAGGGTTAAAGGGAGAACAGCTATAAGGGACATTATTGTGGGGATCTATTACAGACTGCCTGACCAAGAGAAATCTGTGGATGAGAAGCACTCTACAGAGAGATAGGAACAGCCTCCCACTCACAGGCCCTTGTTCTCATGGGAGACTTCAACCACCCTGATACATGTTGCAGGGTCAGTATGACCCGGCACAAGCAATCCAGGGCGTTTCTCGATTGTGTGGAAGACAGCTTCCTTGTGCAAGTAATAGAGGAGCGGCCCAGGAGAGGTGCCATGCTTGACCTTGTGCTCACCAACAGGGGAGAGCTGTTTGGAAATGTGACGCTTCAGGGCAGCCTTGGATGCAGCAACCATGAGTTGGTCAAATTCGAGATCCTCAGGACAGTGAGAAGAGCATGCAGCAAGCTCACTGCCCTGGACTTCAAGAGAGCAGAATTTGGCCTCTTCAGGAACCTGCTTCAGAAGGTTCCATGGGATACAGCCCTAGAGGGCAGGGGGGCCCAAGACTGTTGGATGATACTCAAGGATCACCTACTACAAGCTCAGGAGTGTTGCATCCCAACTAGAAGGAAGTGCAGCAGGAGGGCCAGGAGACCTCCTTGGATGGATAAGGATCTGCTGAGGAAAGTTCAAAGGAAAACAGAGACTTATAAAAGGTGGAAGAAAGACCAGGCAGCCTGGGAAGAATATGGGGATGTTGTTTGGGAAGCTAGGGACCCGGTTAGGAAAGCTAAGGCCCAGTTAGAATTAAACTGGGCTAGGGATGTTAATGATAACAGGAAGGGATTCTATAGGTACATAGCAAATAAAAAACAGACTAGGGACAACATGGGCCCTCTCTGGAAGCTATCAGAAGAACTGGCTACCCTTAATTTGGAGAAGGCTGAAGTACTTAACGACTTCTTTGCCTTGGCCTTCACTGGCAAATGCTCTGACCAAACCACCCAAGTCTTGGAAGGTAGAGACAGGGACTGTGAGAATGAAGACCTTGTGCCCACTGTAGGAGAGGAACTGGTTCGAGACCATCTTAAAAACCTGAATGCACACAAGTCCATGGGTCCTGATGAGATCCATCTGCGGGTCCTGAAGGAGCTGGCAAATGAAGTTGCTAAGCCACTGTCCATCATATTTGAAAAATTGTAGCAGTCAGGTGAAGTTCCCGATGACTGGAAAAAGGGAAAAATAACCCCCATTTTCAAGAAGGGGAAAATGGATGACCCAGGAAATTACAGACCAGTCAGTCTCACCTCTGTGCCTGGCAAAATCTTGGAGCAGATTCTCCTGGAAGGCATGCTAAGGCATATGAAAAACAACAAGGTGGTTTGTGACAGCCAGCATGGCTTCACTAAGGGAAAATCCTGCCTGACCAATTTGGTGGCCTTCTATGATGGGGCTATGGAACTGATGGACAGGGGTAGAGCAGTTGATGTCATCTACCTGGACTTGTGCAAAGCATTCGACACTGTCCCACACGACATCCTTGTCTCTAAATTGGAGAGACATCAATTTGATAGGTGGACCACTCGGTGGATAAAGAGCTGCCTGGATGGCCGTATGGAAAGAGTTGTGGTCAGTGGTTCAGTGTCTGTCTGGAGACCATTGATGAGTGGTGTCCCTCAGGGATTGGTGTTGGGACGAGTCTTGTTTAACATCTTCGTTGCTGACATGCACAGTGGGATTGAGTGCGCACTCAGCAAGTTTGCTGATGACACCAAGCTGTGTGGTTCGGTTGATACAGTGGAGGGAAGGAATGCCATCCAGAGGGACCTTGACATGCTTGTGAGGTGGACTGATGCCAACCTTACGAAGTTTAACCATGCCAAATGCAAGGTCCTACACCTGGGTCAGAGGAATCCCAGGCACAGCTACAGGTTGG
Organism: Pezoporus wallicus; assembly: GCF_028554395.1. Classification (NCBI taxonomy): domain Eukaryota; kingdom Metazoa; phylum Chordata; class Aves; order Psittaciformes; family Psittacidae; genus Pezoporus; species Pezoporus wallicus. The sequence goes on along the minus strand of NW_026638957.1, from coordinate 3,872,399 downwards.
GCAGAGAAGAGATTCAGAGCAGCCCTGTGGAGAAGGACTTGGGGGTGCTGCTTGATGAGAAAACAAACGTGAGCTGGCAGTGTGCGCTTCCAGCCCAGAAAGCCAACTGTATCCTGGGCCGCATCAAAAGGAGCGTGACCAGCAGGTTGAATGAGGTGATCCTGCCCCTCTACTCTACTCTACTCTTTTGAGACCTCATTTGGAGTATTGTGTGCAGTTCTGGTGTCCTCAACATAAAAAGGACATGAAACTGTTGGAACAAATCCAGAGGAGGGTCACGAGGATGATCATGGGACTGGAGCACCTCCTGTATGAAGACGGGCTGAGGAAGTTGGGGCTGTTCAGCCTGGGGAAGAGAAGGCTGTGTGGAGACCTCATAGTATCTGAAGGGGGCCTGCAAGGGTGCCAGGGATGGACTCTTCACTAGAGGCTGTAGTGATAGGACAAGGGGTAATGGGTTAGAACTTCAACAGAGGAAGTTTAGATTGGATGTAAGGAAGAAGTTCTTTACTGTAAGGATGGTGAGGCAGTGGAATGGGTTGCCCATGGAAGTTGTGAATGCTTCATCTCTTGGCGGTGTTCAAAGTGAGGTTGGACAGAGCCTTGAGTGACATGGTTTAGTGTGAGGTGTCCCTGCCCATGGCAGGGGGGTTGGTACTGGATGATCTTGAGGTCCTTTCTAACCCTAACTATTCTACGATTCTATGATTTATTGGTGAACGTCTTAAATAATGGAAGAATAAAAGAAAGTTTAAGTATAGCACACACTGACAAAGGCTTCCCTTTTTTCATTTCACCCTTGCTTTGAAGAGTGATGATATCAAGGACAGTGGGAGACGAGAGAAAGACAACCAAAACTTGGTCTAAAATGAGATCAAGATCAGTGGGTTTGTTTTAATGGAGTATCTTATCTGATTAGTACAATCCAAGGGATGTTTGCTTTCCTTGTAATACTTCTTTGGAAAATTGTGTTTGGTTGGATTAATTTATGTTCTGGGGCAGCTGAAAAGCTTCATTATCTTGTGGAAGGAGAGGAAGAGTTAAGGGATTTAATCAGTCTGCTCAAAGAGCAGATTGCTTTAGCAAATAGTTAAATAAAAAAACACCTCACAAGCTCTCATAACTGTCCAGTCTCTGTGTACATGAGGTATATGTAGGTATTCTGAATTAAATACGTAAATGATTGGTACCTCTAGTTTTTAGGAACAACATGTCATGTTGACATGTGTGATGCTGCTTTGACTGTTCTGTAAAACTTGCGTGTTCATGTAACAGGATGAAAAATAAATGCTTTAGAAATGTGGAGAGAGCTTGTTGCAGGAAATCTGGAAGACATAACTTCCTTTGCTTGCCAAGGGGAGAATGTAAACAAAGCTTCAACTTAATTGTACCCTAACTACTAGAGCGGTTTTCTGACTAAGCCTTTCCTTCCTTAACTGATTGCTGTTATCATTGAGAAATTATATTTTCTGTTTCATTTGAAATGGATTTCCATATCTTTATTGAGGACATGTCTCAAAGTTTGTGAGTATTTAGTTCTTGCTGCACTTACATAGAATCTAAATGTAGATATTACTGAAAGTAACTACTGAAGCTAAAGCTACTTGTGTAGCTAGTTTTTGGGCTTCTGATGGTTTCTGAAAGTATCAGAAGTTTGCTTGTGAGAACGTTGTGATATTAGTATATTTTTCTGCTGTATGTGCTCTTGTGCAGCCACTAAAATATCCATCTTTAAAATGGCTAAAATATTTGAACTGTATAACATAAAAAGATTTCTTGGCATCAGGTGTTATATAAATGCTACCTGTGGAAGTCAGTGTGGCTCTTAAAATTTTCTGAAGTTAATAGATACAGAGGATAGTATAGAAGAACTCATCCAAAGGAGAAATCTTTTAAACGTGCAAGCTTTCAAATAACTGTTAAAGTCTTGGTATATACAGAGATAGCTGATTTATGCAAAGAGGTGTAAGATCACCGTGTTTGTTAAAAGCCTCTGAATAAACGGAAAACAGCCTGTAGATTTGACCAGGAATTTCACACTTGCAGTTCATAACCATTTTACAAGCTCTTGAATGGGTCAGTTGTATAAATACCGTACAGCTTGATTTTTGTACTGCTGCCTGCTTCAGTGAGCAGAGTAGACCTGTGAGTGACCCTGAATGTTGGGAAACAAAGGGAAGAGGTGTAGAGTGTCAGTGCTGAAACTCGAGCTGCAGAAATTGAGACTGCAAAGGAGGACTCTACCTGAGTGTCGAAGGCCAGGTGAGAGTAACTTGTTGAGGCTGGGTCTGAGCTCATAGGGAATGACAAAGGTGACTACAAGGGTGTAGTTTTTTCGAGTTGTGAGGCAGTTTTAATAGTGATAGTCTGGTCTCTTCAGATTAACAGCTGTGGGTTCCTGTTCCAGGTGTAGATGGCTATCAAATCCACCTGCAGGAATTCCCTTTTTCCTGTTTCCTGTCATCAGCCCTCTGAAATGACTTGTTCTGTGATCACGTAATCTCTGTATGTAGTGTGAGGGGAAACGGGAAAATCCCATGGCTGGAGCAGAGTGAGGGGAGTGTGCAGCTCCCTGTTAGTTTGACTTCAGTGGTAGTGCCAGATTACCCTGATGTACCTGTGAAGAGCTGACAGGCAGGGAGTCCTGCATGGACAGCTAGCTTCTTGCCATTGGTGGAGGAATCTGCTAAATTGAGGGGAATTTTTAAAATGTGCATTGGCTTGGCCTTGTATTTTTCCCCAGATGACTAATACCTAGATGCGTATATTCTGTCATTTCAATTTAAAATTATTCCAAGCCTTCAAAAATGCAACACCCCCCCATGGAGCTCTTTACTAGTAGTTGCTGCTGTCTGAAGGGCTGTTAACCAAGGCCTGGTTGAAGAGAGAAATGAACTGGACAAATGCAGAACAAAGATAAAACAGGCCAAAAAAAGGAACAGTAGTTTGGCTAGCTAGCAAGGGTGAGCATGACCATGGTCAATCCTAGTGATAGCTACTGCTGTATAGATTACCTGTTTCTGCTAGGACTGCCCCTGCTTTGTAGTCCCTGACAGGATTTAAATGTGGCTTCCCACATGTGTGCTAGAATGGAAGGGGACAGCTCTTCTGTAGAAATGAGTGCGTGGGACTGGGAATGTTTATTTCTTGAGGGCTGTGCCAGTTGAATATTGGTCAAACTGCATGTTGTGTTTGTGGGGAGCAAGCAGCCTTTTCTTGCTGTTCTTTACTCTTCTGGCAGCATTCCTTGGGAGTTGATTGCAGCCAGAAGATGGTGATAGAGGTGATCAAGTATATTGATCTGTGGACAGAGTTCAACCATTTGGGATGTCTGATCATTACACAGGTCCAAGATTTTGTGTCTGCTTCAACACTGGGATCCTGGAGCAATTGTTGAGAAAACCCCAGGTATTATCATCACCAGAGACTACTACTGCTCCTCTTAAGGTTATGGAAGTTAAGGGAACTAAAACTGTGTGATCAAAAGGATGCTTTTTGAAGGTGAATTGGAAAAAGCAAGTGGCGAGAGAGGACAGGTGCTGCTTACTTAGTGTGGATACAGAGCATAGTGCCTGGGATTGCTTTAGTAGCAACTTCAGTATACTCTCAGAGGAAACATGTTCTGAGAGGAAGTGTGGTGAATGTAACTGTGCAGTGAATTTAGAAGCACTCTTGTATGCAGGAAGCTCCCAGATCCTCATTCAGAGCAGACGGCTTTCTGTGAAATAATTGAGCCTGGAGGAAAGGGAAAATGCAGTACAAGGAGACTGTAGGATATATCCCACTGAGGTAGTACTTGATGTGAGAAGGCGACAGCATTAAACTCCAGAGATACATCTTCCATATGGTTGAGGTTTCAGCCAAGACTTCCCTATCTTAGTAGACTTGCTAATTGAAATCAGTATCTTGTGTTGTGTTTGGGTCACAGCTTGAGAAAGAGGAGGAATTCCCTTTCTTAATGAAATGGGGATCTTTGGGGGGCACTCTCAAAGAAAAAGGGATAAAATCCTGTGAATTGTGAAAACTGCGTGGGAAGGAGCAAGCCTGTTGACAGAGGAGTGCTTGAATAGGAAGCCCATGAAATACACTGTGTAAAGGTGGGACAGCTTAATGTGGAGAATTCTTCCTTTTGCTGAGCTCCTGCTTTTTCTGTGGAGGAAGAAAGAAGCAGATGGCTGAGGAGACTGCTGTAATAAAGGACAGGCAGTATCTGGAGACAGGTGAACTGGTTGTTGATCCCAGTATCTGAAGCTGAATTTAGCTGAAATTTGGCTGAGTTAAATTGCTGCCTGACGACACAATTAAGTGTTGACCAAAACTTCAGTAGAGAGAAAAAAGCAGGCTACTTTTTCTTAAAATCTGATCCTTCATGGAGGTGCTATTCTTGCAGTTTGTCTTAACCAAATATAGTGTCCCCGTATGTATTATACCATAGAGGATTTTCTTTGCCTTTCTTTAAAAACAAAAACACATCTTGTTTGCTCAGAAGTAGCCTTTTGAAAAGCATTTAGACTCCTCTAAATGTATCACAATATGTCAGAATATTTTGCAATTACTTTAGATTGGCTAAAATGAATTATCCTCATTTTCCCTGAAAATGGGCATGTTCATGCCTAATTTACTCTGTTCAATGATATTGTTAAAGATTTGGTGATAGGATTTCTCTCACTTTTCTTACAAAGCATATTTAATAACATTTTATGTCTGTCTCTGTCTGATAATGTTCCTGTCAAGTAAACTTCCGAAAAATGGAAAGTCATTGAAGAATGCATACTGTCATTTCACTTCAGGAGAGTTGTAGAGGGCAGTAAATGGGCTCTTGCTGATTTTGCTGAAAGTGTTTTGAATTCCACTTCAGGAACATTAGTAAGTATTTCGTGTGAGTATTGTCAATCAGAATAGACTTCTGGTATGTTAGTGGGTGCTTGCAACCAGCTGGAAAGATCAGTGATGTACAGAGATGGTGTTTCATTAGCCAGTATATGAAAACATGGAAGTTGCTTGGGAGGAACTTTTTATTCTTTGCAGGATTATACTCAGCATGTGCTGTGTGCTTGGTTTTTGTAGGTGCTGGAACTTCTTCTATTTAAGGGAATATAAATATGTTGATATCTTGTGATTTGAACTGTTGCTCTCTCCTGACAATGTTACTTAATTGCTTCTAGGATCAGTACGTTTACATCATACTCTAAATTACTTTGGTAATGATAAAAAAAATCAAAAAACCTATTCTGAACACTATTTGCAAAGACAGCATTGAAAAGAGAGTTTTTTCGTTTATCTTTTTTCTGTACTTTTTCAACTGCCAGAATGCTTCTCAACGTTTTCAGTTTCTGAAGTGTACATATCTTCAAGACTGCATGCCTTTATACTTTTATTTTAATGTAGTTTTTTTAACTTCCACTCTGATTCCTCAGAGGACATGTTGAAAATTGATAGTTGTTTCACTGTTTGTTTGGGGCGGGGGGAGTTGTGTGTGTATGGATTTTTTTTTTTTTTGTCGTCTTTCCACTTCCTCTCCCTAAAACTCAATCCTAAGTTTCTTAACCAATCTATAAATAAAAAGCCAGGACTACCGTGGGGTTTTTGTTCCCTCTATTTTAAAAGAACTTCTGGATAGAGAAGTGTACTACTTCACGAAAAAGCAAGTGTTTTAAAATTCATGCTTAACTTGTAAGAAAGGTTCTTTGTGATAGCTGGAACACATGATTCTCAGCAAAACACTAAGTAATGCAGTCACTTTTGTTATCTAGTTATGTCTGCTTTTTCTTGCCCTATTTGCTCATAACTGCTGATGTGGCTTAAGTTTTGATGTTCTGCCATTAGATTGATTTTTGTTTCCAATTCAGTAAGTCATGAAATAATACAGATTCATTAACCCAATTCCTGAAGGACATTGTTTGTTACTCATTTCTGTACAGTACTAATCCAAATCAGAACCTTCCAGCTGTATCAGCTATATGTTGCTGTTGTATCATCCAGATAATTTTGAATAATGATAAAGGTTGGTTGCTTGGCTGGATAATAAAAAAATGATGGGGCTACAGAACTGATGGATGGGGTAGAGCAGTTGACGTCATCTACCTGGACTTGTGCAAAGCGTTTGATGCTGTCCCAAACGACATCTTTGTCTCTGAATTGGAGAGACATCAGTTTGATAGGTGGACCACTCGGTGGATAAAGAGCTGCCTGGATGGCCGCATGCAAAGAGTTGTGGTCAAAGACTCAATGTCCGACTGGAGACCAGTGACGAGTGGTGTCCCTCAGGGATCGGTGTTGGGACCGGTCTTGTTCAGCATCTTTGTCGGTGAGATGCACAGTGGGATTGAGTGTGCCCTCAGCAAGTTTGCCGATGACGCCAAGCTGTGTGGTTCGGTTGATACCCTGGAGGGAAGGAATGCCATCCAGAGGGACCTTGACACACTTGTGAGGTGGGCTGATGCCAACCTTACGAAGTTTAACCATGCCAAATGCAAGGTCCTACACCTGGGTCAGAGGAATCCCAGGCACAGCTACAGGTTGGGCAGAGAAGAGATTCAGAGCAGCCCTGTGGAGAAGGACTTGGGGGTGCTGCTTGATGAGAAAATGAACATGAGCTGGCAGTGTGCACTTCCAGCCCAGAAAGCCAACTGTATCCTAGGCCGCATCAAAAGGAGCGTGACCAGCAGGTTGAATGAGGTGATCCTGCCCCTCTACTCTGCTCTTTTGAGACCTCATTTGGAGTATTGTGTGCAGTTCTGGTGTTCTCAACATAAAAAGGACATGGAACTGTTGGAACAAGTCCAGAGAAGGGTCACGAGGATGATCATGGGACTGGAGCACCTCCTGTATGAAGACAGGCTGAGGAAGTTGGGGCTGTTCAGCCTGGGGAAGAGAAGGCTGTGTGGAGACCTCATAGCAGCCTTCCAGTGTCTGAAAGGGGGCCTATAGGGATGCTGGGGATGAATTCTTCATTAGAGACTGTAGTGATAGGACAAGGGGTAATGGGTTAGAACTTCAACAGAGGAAGTTTAGATTGGATGTAAGGAAGAAGTTCTTTACTCTAAGGGTGGTGAGCCAGTAGAAGGGGTTGCACAAGGGAGTTGGGAATGCTCCATCCCTGGCAGTGTTCAAGGCGAGTTTGGACAGAGCCTTGGATGCCATGGTTTAGTGTGAGGTATCCCTGCCCATGGCAGTGATGGCTGGAACTGGATGATCTTAAGGTCCTTTCCAACCCTAACTATTCTATGATTCTATAAAGGTCAAAATAGGCTCTATGTGGATTTGTGTGTGTGTCAGGCTTTAGAATTAGCTGGTCCTTCAAAATTTCAGTCATTTCCTTTGAACAGAGAATTACTTGCCAATTACACAGTTTCTGCAAAGTGTGCTGTCATGTATGCATTCAGTCCTTTAGTATGTATGCTCTTGCGATTGGAAACTTCTAGCTTTGGCAAAGTGTGTATGCTAGTACTTCTCTTTAATACCTCATCTGTGGAATTAGTTAAGGGTCAGGGCATGTAATGATCAGTTCTTGTCAGCTGTTCTTCCTTGGAGAACCCCCCCTCCCCCCCCCAGGTAGGACAGTAAGAAAATTAAGTAAATAGTAAGTGCAGATCGGAACAAATACTTGGAACTCCAACCACAAGCAGCTTTCTCTTCATATGTCAGTGTTTGTTCCTTTCGACTGTTGCTGGCTGCTAATCCCTGTAGTGATACTACATGTAACAACCAGCATGCCTAGGGCTGGCTTTGGAGATACCCCAGAGGACAGGATCTATAGAACTGTTTTGCATAATGTTCATTTGTGTCTGAATTTCTTTGTGGTGGCCCTGGTATCTGTACTGGTCACCGGACTACTGCTCTGCTGGAGGGAGGTTCAGGTTGTGAAGGCAAGCTGGTGGCATGTACCTTGGGGCCAGTGGCAAGGGTCCATTCTCACAAGTTCTTTTTTAGTTCTCTTTTAGTTTCTGTTTGGTTTTAGTTTAGTTTATTTTCTAATTGAAATTTCTATGGAAATAAGTTTGTCCTTCCTAAATTTAGTTGAAGTATTTCCTTACTGGGGTTATAACTTTAAAAGGTGATTGTTTCATTTTTTTAACAAACCTTCCCTCTCCCCTCCACCCCCCTGCCGGTGTATCAGTTACTCTGGATGTTATCATCTCATCTTGCATTACAGTTCCACCTTCATGTTACTTGAAAGGAACTGTTGGGGCAAAGTAGCATTTCTGGTCTAGATAAAAATCTAAGCAAATACAAGTAAGGTACACTTGTGATACTTGTGTTGTCATTTAATCAATGTAGATTTTAAATGTGTTAAATAAAATGAAAAACCTGCGAAGTCATGTTTGTGTGAGTCTGTGCATATACTTGCTATGATTTCCTACTTTCATCTTAGTAGCGTACTGTTTCATAACCCTGTGGTAACAACTCCAGAAGAAATACAAAATGTCTTTAAATTTTAGAGGGGGCAAAGTCAAATGTTTTAGGTCATAAAATGTGCTGTAAGACTCCCCACCTTGCCCTTTATATTAGTTGGACCCAGTGGAACTACAGAAAATTTTATGAAACCTTTGTATTGAGTGATGACTATAAATAGTTACTGTTGTCCAAAGTCCATCCTGTACACAGCCTTTTTATTAAATAAAAATTCCCAACCCAGGAATTCCTGGCTTTCAGCCCAGGCACCTCAGATGCAAGTTGTCTTAGGTTTAGTGTGACAAGTATTCAGAAGACTGAGAAACTTACTTCAGGTACTGAAACTTCTAACTAGATTTGTGTTTATTTAAAATTTCATTCTGCTCTGAGTATCAGTATTACCTGAAAGTAACTTCTGTGCTTTTTGTAGCATTTGGGATGGTAATTTTGGCTTCTAAAGCTTCCTGGTTTTGTATAACTTTTCATATACTATTTCTGCAGTGCAGGCTTTTTTTTTAAACAAGCTTTGGCATAGTTTAACTTTTTTCCTATGTACATGTGTACATACATAGCACATACCTGTGTGTAGGTCACTGCTTTTAATGAGATCCTGTTTCAGTAGGTCAGCAGATGTTGCATTTAGTTTGCTTTTGACGATGCTTATGTGGGTGCATTATCAACTTATACCAGAAAGGCAAGAAAAGGTTCACCTCATGGTATGGTGAGAGTTTTAAAACTAACAAAAAAAAATTGTGACTATTACGAGGCGAAAATTAGATCAAGAAACTTCTTCAGATAGGCTGAGATAGAGAAATTTTTGGTATGCAGGATAACTTCTGAAAGGAAGATAAAATCTCCCCTTTTGCAGCTAAAGATTGGGTTGTTTGTGGCTCGAAATTATTTATGTTCTTCTACAGCTGCCTTTCACCCATGCAGAGGGCACCCTTTGGCATTTTATGCAGTAACTGAGCTGTATTTACATATGTACTAGGCTCAGTAGGTTATGTGCAAATACTGACTTCTGTGGAGGTAGGTTAGGCTTAGTGTAGAGGCTGAAGTGGACCCTAGCAAAACAAAAGAAACCATCCAAAACTAGGCACCTACATCTATGAGTGGTTCAAGTACACCTTGCTGTCAAAAGGTGCGGTCCTGGCTCTAGCAGCTTGTTCTCGTATTCCTCTTTCTTGCACCTGTGCTGGCACAAGTGTTCCTGCACTGCCGTAACAAACCAATTGGGTAACTGACTCTGTGTAAAATTTTTGTCTTGTCTGGTTTTAACATGGATATGAGAGTGAAGAGGGGAAGGCAGAGCTTCCTCCAGGACACAGTTTATCATTTAAAATGTTTGGGAAATGCAGTATGGGTTATACAGTGTTACCTTATAAACTTCAGTGATGTAATAAAAAATACAGAAGTTGTTCTTTCAGTTGATACATGAGGTTAACAACAGTAGTGGGTCTAAAACTGTGATCATTTTGTGATCAGTTCTGAGCTGTGGGGCACAATACACTTTATGACCTACTGTGTGTTTGAATTCAAGATGCAGAATACTCAAGGTCAGCCAGCATACACGTGAGGAAGCAGTGCATGGTTAAATTTGAAAGGAGGCACAGGAAGCTTTCGCATCTGTAAAATGAGTGACCATGGTGCATATTTTGTTTGAATTCCTCCTTCACTGAAGCCTGGCGTATTTAGTTTTACTTATATAAATGTATATATAATATGCATATATAATTTATATTTAAGAATATCTTTATGTGTACAATTTTAATGTGTTTTTACACTGTCATATATTATTTAAGCTACATAAATTAAGGGAGTGAATTCATTCTGCACGATACTCACTTGGGCTTAATGTGTAACAGTTCATGTGGTAAGCCTCTGAATAAAATTATATATCAGAAATCATAGGAACTTTTTATAGGTTTTTTTTTCAGTTAATTTAAATAATGTTGTTTTGTAAATTCAGGCATTGAATTCTAATGTTATTGAACAGTTGCATATATTCCTTTTTCACATTCCTTCAATCTTCTAGGTCGTGTTTATTGCCAAGTTGAAGGAGGTGGGAGGTGTTAACTTTAAACCTGAGACTTGGTTATGTATAGTGCTTGCTAGCCCCCCCCCCCCCAAAAAAAAAACGGAATAAAACAAACAAAAGAACCCCTCATATCCTCCCCAGAACATACCACTCCCCCCGCCCCCACAAACCAAAAAACAACCACTCTTCAAAACACAACCAGCCAAACAAAAACCAAACACAAAAACCAACAACTTCCTCCCTTCCTCTTTTTGCATAGCTCCTGGGCTGTTTCCTGTTTCTGCTAATAGTTCTCAGTTGTTCCTGATCTCTAATAGACAAGTTATCATGCTGCAGCCGAATGCAGAAGAGGAAAGTGAAATAGCAATGGAGTTATTCCAGGCCTTTTGTCCAAATGAACCAAATCCAATTTTAGCTGCGAAAGGGGAAGTTGTTGGGATACCTACTCTAGGATGCTGGCCTTTATGAGGGAGTTGGCCTTGAAACTGAAAGGTGACTCTTACCTCCACAGAGCTTGTACTGGAAATAGCTAATTCCATCTGGAAATGAACAGCACATTTAAGCAACATATTCTGTGGGTACACAATTTATTTGGAGTCTCACTGTTTTAACAAAATTATTTTTACCTTGAATCTGTGGAGCTCTTCATATATGAAGAGGTCTGCATCCATATGGATTTGGTTATCTTGAATTAGCTAGCTTATTTCTGCACAAGGGAGAAAATGATAACATGCACCGATCCAACAGTTTGTGTTTGCTGAGAACATGTACTGGTGTTTGCTGGTGTGATGTTGCCCATTGTGTGTATGCACTTATTGTAACTTCATCCTGAGTCGGCTTGCTATTCATATAGGAAGGTGCTTTAATTTTCTGTTTCCTGAAGTATTGTAAGCTCAATCTGCACAGGGAAGAGTTTGACAAAGCATCGGGTTCTGTGCATTTGAGGAGGCATTGCCAACTAGCTAGGGAGGGCAGGTGTGGGAGCTCCCCCTTGCTGCAGGTGCAAGCCTGTAGGTTGGCTTGCGTAACACCAGGAAATCTGCTATAGTGCTACTGTTGTGTCTCCTGCCTCAGCAGCATTCAGATAATGATCAGCAAGCTGCAGCTCTGCAGGGCAGTCCTGGGCTATATGCTCTCTAGAGCTGATTCTGCCTGCGCATAATGTCTAGTGTGAGGTAGTATGGTTTCTTTTTGACAGCATATGATGTTGCAGACCACAAATGCTGAGAGGCCTGATTTTAGGAGCCTTATTCAAAGGCATCAGATGAGGAAATCATGCACTCAGTCGTGCTTCCACAATGCTCCAGTCCCATGTCTCTCATCTTTTCACATGCCCACATCTATAAGCCAGGTTTCCAAAACTTTCTCTACTCTTCCTCCTCATGTGCCCAGTGCTTGAACCCTGGATCACTTGTTTGGCCTCCACCGCTGTGCCTGTAGCAATTTGCAGCCGCCTTCTTCCTGGCCTGTCTCCTGCTTTCTGCTCCCCAGGATCTGCTTTGCATACTGTGTCTGTGACTTAGAGGCCAGGTGTGCCTCTCCACTTAGAGTCATATCTCACCACCCCAGCATCACAGTAACTCCTTCTGAACTTTTCATGCCAGAAATAGCAGGGAAAAAAGATTGGAACAGTGTGACAGCTTCCTTCAGACACACACATTCTTGCATGGCACGCACTTGTCCGATTTAACCTTTCCTGAGAAAGGAGATAGAGTTGGGAGCATATAGCAAATACAGGTATACCGGTAGAACCTAGTTATATATTCACAGTATTGAGTAGAGTCTTAAGTATTTCTTGGTGTAGACATTACCTTAGTATAACTCTGATGTCTGTGTGTTTTGAATGTGTGTTCAGTTGATAGCAGGCAGTTCTTTCACTGTGTTAACTTTGCAGTATTCATAATTTAGCATTGCTAATATAAAACAAATTAGAATGTGCTTCTTGTATGTTTAACAGTTCTTCTTCATATTTCTACAGGATTTACTTCCTAGGACATTTTCGAATGCCTAATGAAACCGTAGATGAATGCTTAAGTGCCCTATTTTTACTGTTATAAGCCTACTTGTAGGTACTAGTCTAAACTTGAAAAGTAACACTGAATGAGAGCCATGTAAATGATATGAAATCAAAATGCAGCTGAAAGCAGTAATGATGGTATAGCTTCTAGTGGGCTTAGTTTATTGTGCTTTCTCAGCCAGTATAATTCAATCTGTGGGTTTTATAACAGTATGTAAACATATCAGCATCTATAAAAAAAATCTTTCTTGGTATAGTTAAGGGATCATATCTAATCTAGACCAACTCCTACTTGAAGATTCCTTAGCTAAAATTTTGATAGCCTTCCTGTTTCTTGTTGCAGCTTTTCTTGTTGAATTGTGAATGGTTTGAAAAATTATGAATTATATATTTGAGGGAAAAAAAGTGTTTATCTGTTTAATCCTTCAAGGAAAAATCTGTATTGGAAATGTTTGTGCTTTTAACTTACGAAAATACTATGTTCTGGGGACTTGAGTTTATCTAAATCACGTAATACCTACTAAAAACATAAATGTGAATAGACTTATTAGTGTGTTTGTTTTTCAGAAATAGAGGAACAGAATGCTGGACCTGGGATTGAAGATTTATAAAGAATTATGGGATTATACATTGAAGAGCCAGCAGGCGGAATGCCTGAGTGACTGAAGAAAATGGGTGCTAATGCATCTAACTACCCTCACTCGTGTTCCCCAAGGGTAGGGGGAAGTTCACAGGCACAACAGACATTCATAGGTAACTTTTCAGTTATCTTGTCACTTACATAAATGACTTGATTGTGTACACACTTGATTTGATTTGCTAGCAGTTATGCTCTGCAGAGCTTTTATTTTCTAGGTCACCAGTTTGAATCCATTCAAGCTCAATCGTGCATGAAATTCAGTACTGTCCATCTGTTTTGCCTATGTATGCAATAAGTTGATTGCCACTTGCTAGTAAACAGGTGCCAGGTTATTTAAATAAAGTAGATCTTTTTAATAACTAACCCATGCATGCTAGTTTTCCCAGATCAAGAGCAGTAGCTATCTGTTAATACTGTCTGCTATTTTCTACTCTACCTCAAATTTTCTGTGAAACTGTTGGAGCATAGAAAACGCTTGATCATCAGTATTCATCATAGTATTGGCATTGTGTCTCATATGAGTGAATTACTTCCTTATTGCTAGAAGGATCTCTGGCAATGAACCTGTTACAGTAACAGTCTTGAAGACACCTTTTTCTGATGCCCTTTTCCTGTTCCTGTAAATGGGGAATGGAGGTACTTATTGTCCTAACAGTATTATTTATAAGTAAGGATCTTGCTTAACTGGAAATGAGTCCAAGTGCCCTTAAAGTATTTTCTTACCCCAGTTGTAACTGGGGCAGATATTGCCTTTATGTGCTTTTTAGTCTAGTGCAAAAAAAATCAGTGTAGATCTAAGTACTGTCACGCTATAAATAATACAGAGTTATGTGATGAATCTAAAAGAAGGCAGTTTTTGAGAAGATAAATCTTGCTTAAAGAAACCTCCAACCCTGACAGCCTGAAGAATGATCTTAGCAGTGAATAGCATAAATACTTCATAAACACTTTTATGCCTTGGCTTGCAACTGAAAAAGTAGTTTATTGATATTCAGTGTTACTTCTTTTCTTAATCACCACTGAAAGCACAGTGGTGTCCTTAGCACAGAAGAAAAATTACTTACTTTGTGACTTTTCTCTTGTCTCAGCTTTTCTGACACTTCTAACTTTTGGAGGTCTGAGTAAGACAGCCCGCAAACTGTTACATGTAAAGACCTGTGCTCTGGGCTGAAAATTCTGTGCATGCTGTCATAGCATATCAAGGAAGAACTTTAATGCTAACATCTTTGATATCCAGGCTGTGAAGTCCCCCTTAAGGCTTTGTGTATTTTCAGTGTATATTATAATTAACAGCAGTAAAAGGTTTGCCCCAGTTCATATACACACACATATATATACACACTTTGTAAAAAATGACAGCCACAGCATTTGTATTACATGTCTTCATGTTTTATCTGCCTCTGTATTGAATGAAGTTAAACCCTTAGACCTGAAAACAGGCAGATCTGCATGCTGAAACACTGAGTAGGTTTGAAGAGGGGGAAGTTCCAAAGCTTCACTGAATTCCCACCAAAACTTTCTCTTTGGTATGTGGAACGTTTTGTTGATGCTCTTCATCATTAAGTTCAAAATAAAAAGCCATTATCTAGTATGTCATTATACATTTACTGATCATAGAACACTTGTTGTGGTTTAAGCCCAGCTGGTAACTCAGAACCATGCAACTGCTCACTTGCCCCCTTTTTACCCCTGCTCCTGGAGGGATGGGGAGGAGAATCGAAAGAATGTAATTTCCACGTGTTGAGATAAGAACAGCCCAGTAACTAAGGTATAACACAAACCACTACTGCTACCACCAATAATAATAATGATAAGGGAAATAACAAGGGAAGAGAATACAACTGCTCACCACCTGCTGACCAGATACCCAGCCGAACCGAGCAGTGATCTCGCCCTTCTGGGTTACTGCCCCCAGTTTATATGCTGGGCATGATGTGCTGTGGTATGGAATACTACCCCTTTGGCTAGTTTGTGTCAGGTGTCCTGTTTCTGCTTCCTCCCAGCTTCCCCTCCTTGCTGGCAGAGCATGAGACTCAAAAAGTCCTTGGTCAGAATAAACATTACTTAGCAACAACTAAAACCGTTGGTGTTATCAGCGTTGTTCCCAGGCTGAAAGTCCAAACCACAGCACTGCACAAGCTATTAGGTAGGAGAAAAATGACTGCTACTGCTGAACCCAGGACAGGACCTTAAAGGTCATCTTGTTCCAAACCCCTCCCATGGGCAGGGATGCCTCACCTTAGACTATGTCACCCAAGGCTCTGTCCAGCCTGTCCTTGAACACTGCCAGGGGTGGGGCAGCCATAGCTTCTGTGGGAAACCTGTTCTAGTGTCTTCCACCCTCAGAGTGAAGGATCAATTCCTAATGTCTGATCTCATCTGCCCTCATTCAGTTTAAAGCTATTTCCCCTTGTCCTACATTCTCTTGTAAAAATTCCCTCTCCAAATTTCTTCTAGGCCGCCTTTAGGTATTGGAAGGCTGCTCTAAGGTCTCCCCAGAGTCTGCTCTTCTCCAGGCTGAATAAGCCCAGTTCTTTCAGCCCATCTTAATAGCAGAGGTGCTCCAGCCTTATGAGCATCTTCTCTGGCATCCTTTGGACTCATTCTGAAAGGTCCATGTCACTTTTATGTTGGAGCCTCCAGAGCTGAATGCAGTACTGGAGGTGCAGTCTCTAGAGAGCAGAGCAGAGGGGGAGAATTGCCTCCTTTGACCTGCTGGTCTTGTTCCTTTTGGTGCAGTCCAACGTATGGTTGGCTTTCTGAGCTGCAGGTGCATGCTGCCAGGTCATGTTGAGCCTGTCGTCAGCCAACACCCCCAAGTCCTCTTAATCCATTCTCCATGTTATATCACAGAATCATAGAATAGTTAGGGTTGGAAAGCACCTTAAGATCAACTTTTACAGATTTTTCTTTTTCTTTTTTTATTTTTTAACTGTAGAAGGCATTAAGATCTATTTACTACCCCAAAGTAGAATGGAAATGTGGGGACTAGAGTTATAACAGCTACATAGTATGTATTGGTTGCCTTATTCCTGGAAACTTGCTCCAGGATTTGTTTTAGACATGCTGCTTTACCATGCTGCTATGCTGTAAATGTAGGCTGAATATTAAATGCTGAGAACCGATTTGGCAAAGTACAGTAGCTTCGTAGGCCGAGCTGCTGTTGTTAATTGACTCATGCTGAATTTGCTTGCAGTTTATGAAGAGAAGATAAATCTGTAAAAATAATGCAGTGTTCTTAATGTAAAAAAAAACCAAAAAACAAAAAACAAAACCACTTCTGTTTTAGCAGAGGCTTCAGTAGTCATCTCCTTGCTGTTTTGTCTACAGCATTCAGGAGGAGGATTTCACACCATTTTCTAGGGTGGTACGTCTGTTCAGGATGTTTATTAAATAGAGCTCTGTAATTAGATTTTAAAATGTGTAGGCATGCAGAGAACTAGACAGATCCCATTATACATTGTCAAGTGCCCAAGTAGTTTCTCTTGGCAGTCATATGTTTCTTGTAAATATTTATGTGTTCAGAGCTAGATATGGTCTAGGGGCATGGAGTAGCTGTTGCTTTTTAACAGCATTTAATAGATCAGTGCCTTTTAGTGTAGAAATGGGGAATAAATTTAATTTTCCTACTTCTAATGCTACTGCCTTGTGAAGGAATTACAGGCAGGTCAAAAAGAGGCTCTTCCAAATTCTTTCTTTGAGGGGCAGGGAGCCACTATCTGTTTTGAACCCAGAGAGGCTATGCTGATGTCTCTCTACTTCTGCCTCTAGCAAAAAGCAGTGGTGGCACTTCTGTAGCGGTGTTTTATCTACTTGTAAGGTTTATTAGCAATGTGTGCAGTATTTCTGAAGTTAAAGCTTGTAAGCAGCACAGGGTACACAAAGGTTTGAATGGTGTTTTAGTATCTTGCGGCAATTCACATGCAAGTAATACCTCACAGCAGCCTTCAGGGAAGAAAGAAAATGAGACTTGTGGTGTCCTAGTTTTTCTTTAGTGGAATCTAAGAGAATATGCTGCATACTCAAAATTACCATTAGAGTCTGAAATACTTCATGAAATGAGCTGGCATGCTCTCTTGGAGTAGAATCTATCATTATAGCTTGACCAAAGCATAGTTATGCTTTTATTGTGAAATGTAATCAATACTTTCAAATGGAGCAGAAATTCTAGGCTTGTCTCTATCAGCAGGAGACTGAATCTGTTTTCCTATTATAATACCTAGTATATCATGTGGAAGGAATTTTTATGGTGGATTTTGCAGCATACCCCTTTATTGAAATTGCCTTGAGTTACTGCTGTTCTCCTCATTTAAAATGTTTTTTTTTTTTATGTCTTGAAATTACAGTATGATTGATAACATGTTGCCTGATCAAGCAAAATTTGATGTAGCATGACTAAAATAGTTAGAGGTCTTTCTTCAAAGAATGTGAAGTTACTTCCCAAAGTTCCCACTAACAGATGAATCATAAAACGATTGTGTTGCAAGGTTGGGGGAGGGGTGGGGTGGGGTTAATTAGCTTGGCAGAAAAGCCAGTGTATAAAGTTACTTAGAATTATTGAGGCTTAAATAATAAAACAATTTACAGAAATCTTCAATAGCTACAGTTGCTGTGTTCTCAAATACAACTTTGACTTGCTCCTGTGTCTTTTGAAGTTCAAGAAATACTCACCTGAAATAAGGTAACTAAAAGCACTGTATTATAACAGACTGACCTGTAACATTGCTCTCAAAACAGCATCCCATCAAATCTACCTGAAACAAATGGAATTGAGCAGTGATAGATCGAGTTACAAAAGGCCCCTGAAGCTCTTGTAGTTGGATGTGTCTTGAACTTAGAAGATCTGAAAAGGCAACAAATAATGAAGCTACACAAGTATAATGATGGAAGAAAGTTAACTATTCCCAACAGAAAGTGGACAAATACTACTTCAGATGAAGCTGCCATTGTTATCAATCTGTATACCATCTGCAAAAGTTTTCCTCTGGCTTCTCTTTTGTCTGGAAGTAGTAGCGAGGTTCGTGTACTTGTTTTTCCTTTTTCTGTCATGTCTGAGGTTTTTTACCATCTGGCTTAGAGAGAAAATTCCCACTTAGAGAAGAAATAGTCCCACTGACTATTACCCGCTTCTAGTGATCCATGTGGGTGCTAGTGATATAGATAGCAGTAACCTTGGAGAACATAAAGAAGGGCTACAGAGCCCTGGGAGAGGTGGTTAGGGGCTCGAGCTCAGATTGTCTTTTTGTCAGTTCTGCAGGATATAGGGAAGAGCCCTAAAAAGGCTAGGAGGATTAGCTAGGTTAATAAATGGTTAGAACAGTGGTACCATAGTCAGGGGTTTGGGTGTCTTGAACACAGGACCCAGGTTTGTAGGCCATGTCTAGTGAGGGCTGGTGCAGCTGGTCTCTGGTGCAGCTTTGCTAGGAGGCTTGCCAGACTGGTCAAGGGTGCTTAAACTAGATGTGTTGGGGGAGGGGGGGCATCATTCCATTCCAACACACCCAGTCAGTTGCCAGCACCTATAATAAATGCTTGGAGCAATGTAGAGATATCCCAGCCACTCCAGCCAATGAGCTGGCTTCATTTGGAGCTCGGCTCAGATGCCTCTGTACAAATGCCATTAGCATGGGGACCAAACAAAAGGAATTAGAGGTGTGTGCACGTCTATGGGGGTATGATATAATAGGCATCGCAGAACCATGGTGGGATGGCTCCTATGACTGGAGTGTTGGAATGGAACGTTACAGGCTCTTTAGAAAAGACAGGCCCAGCAGGCAGGGAGGGGGAGTTGCCCTTTATGTTAGGGATAGGCTGGAGAGTATGGAACTCTGTCTGGGGACAGGTGATCAGTCCACAGAGAGTGTGGGTCAGGGTTAACCTGTCAGCCTGTAACCTTCCATTCCAACACTCCAGTCATAGGAGCCATCCCACCATGGTTCTGTGATGCCTACTATATCATACCCCCATAGACGTGCACACACCTCTAATTCCTTTTGTTTGTTCCCCATGCTAATGGCATTTGTATAGAGGCATCTGAGCTGAGCTCCAAATGAAGCCAGCTCATTGGCTGGAGTGGCTGGGATATCTCTACATTGCTCCAAGCATTTATTATAGGTGCTGGCAACTGACTGGGTGTGTTGGAATGGAATGATGCTCCCCTCCCCCAACACATCTAGTTTAAAGCCTCCTTGACCAGTCTGGAAAGCCTCCTACCAAAACTGCTCTTTCCCTTCTTTATCAGAGCAGCTCCACCAGCCCCCACTAGACCTGGCCTACAAACTTGGGTCCCATGTTCAAGACACCCAAACCCCTGACTATGACACCACCCTTTTGACCATCTATTAACCTGGCCAATCCTCCTAGCTTTTTTTAGGTCCTCCCCTGTACCCTGGAGAATTGATGAAAAGACCACCTGAGCACCAGAGCTCCTAACTACCTCTCCCAGGCCTCTGTAGTCCTTCTTTATGTTCCCCAGGCTGCTACTATCTATATCCCTAGCACCCACATGTATCACCAGGAGTGGGTAATAGTCCGTGGGACTTACTAGAGCAGGCAGCCTCTCTGCCACATCCCTGATCCAGGCCCCCGGTTGGCAACACACCTCCCTTGAGGTGGGGTCTGGCCGTCAGACAAGTGCTTCTGTCCCTTTTAGTGTAGAGTCCCCCACTTACTATGACCCACCGCTTTTTTCTAGCAGCACCAGTAGAGATCTTTACCAGGGCATCAGCCGGCTGTTTCTGGCTTGAGTACGTTTCCTCATTAGCCCCCTGTAGGACAGCAAAGCTGTTCTGCGTGGAGACATGGGATTTAGGGGGAGGCCCCTCGCTTTTGGTTGTCCTTTTCATTCTTTTTTTTGTTGTTTTTTTTTTTTTTTTTTTGTCACTAATTCCCAGCTTCCCAGCTTAATGGCCTCCTTCTTTCCTTCATGAGCTAGAGGTGAAGCTCGAGGCCCCTGCACAGTTTGGGCGCATTCCTGCTTCCTTTCAGCTTCCCTGACATCTCGCACTCTATTAACAGCATCCCGCAGCTCAGCCACCTGCTGCAGGAGGACCTCCACCAGGGAGCACCGAGTGCAGCCCTGCCCATTGTGCATCCTCCTCTCACCAGACCAGTGCAGGCACTCTCTACACCCCGAGCTCTGCACTGCAGCCTCCCCTCTCATCAGCTCTGTCTGGGTGCCTACGCTGGCCACCGCCGGGGCAGCCAGAGCAGAGCTGTCGGACCGGGCCCTGGTCATACAACGAGTGCTTACCATCCTGCTCACCTGCCCGCGCAAACTGCTGCGCAAACTGCTGCACAAACTGCCTCGACCCGCTCTGTTTGCCTGCTCTGTTCGCCACGCTCCTGGTCGCTCGTGCTCCTTGGGGCAGGTTTTTAACTGGTCAGGGCTGGTGCCCCTGCTTCGGGCTCTGCCCCCTGTGAGTCTGCTGCTCGTGTCAGCTCAGCTGCCGGAGGTTCCAGTCAGTCTCACCTCTGTGCCTGGCAAAATCTTGGAGCAGATTCTCCTGGGGCATGCTAAGGCACATGAAAAACAACAAGGTGGTTGGTGACAGCCAGCATGGCTTCACTGAGGGGAAATCCTGCATGACCAATTTGTTGGCTTTCTACGATGCGGCTATGGAACTGATGGACGGGGTAGAGCAGTTGACGTCATCTACCTGGACTTGTGCAAAGCGTTCGACACTATCCCACATGACATCCTTGTCTCTAAATTGGAGAGACATCAATTTGATAGGTGGACCACTTGGTGGATAAAGAGCTGCCTGGATGGCTGCATGCAAAGAGTTGTGGTCAATGGCTGAATATCCGGGTGGAGGCCATTGACGAGTGGCGTCCCTCAGGGATCGGTGTTGGGACCGGTCTTGCTCAACATCTTGGTGACATGGATAGTGGGATTGAGTGCACCCTCAGCAAGTTTGCTGGTGACACCAAGCTGTGTGGTTCAGTTGATACCCTGGAGGGAAGGAATGCCATCCAGAGGGACCTTGACACGCTTGTGAGGTGGACTGATGCCAACCTTATGAAGTTTAACCATAACAAGTGCAAGGTCCTACACCTGGGTTGGAGCAATCCCAGGCAGAGCTACAGGCTGAGCAGAGAAGAGATTCAGAGCAGCCCTGTGGAGAAGGACTTGAGGGTGTTGGTTGATGAGAAAATGAACACGAGCCGGCAGTGTGCACTCACAGCCCAGAAAGCCAACTGTATCCTGGGCCGCATCAAAAGGAGCGTGACCAGCAGGTTGAATGAGGTGATCCTGCCCCTCTACTCTGCTCTTGTGAGACCTCACCTGGAGTATTGTGTGCAGTTCTGGTGTTCTCAACATAAAAAGGACATGGAACTGTTGGAACAAGTCCAGAGGAGGGTCACGAGGATGATCATGGGACTGGAGCACCTCCCGTACGAAGACAGGCTGAGGAAGTTGGGGCTGTTCAGCCTGGAGAAGGGAAGGCTGTGTGGAGACCTCATAGCAGCCTTCCAGTATCTGAGGGGGGGCTATAGGGATGCTGGGGAGGGACTCTTCATTAGAGACTGTAGTGACAGGACAAGGGTAACAGGTTCAAACTTAAACAGGGAAAGTTTATAGACTGGATATAAGGAACATGTTCTTCACTGTAAGGGTGGTGAGGCAGTGGAATGGGTTGCCCAAGGGCGTTGTGAATGCTCCATCCCTGGCGATGTTCAGGGCGAGGTTGGACAGAGCCTTGGATGCCATGGTTTAGTGTGAGGTGTCCCTGCCCATGGCAGGGGGTTTGGAACTGGATGATCTTAAGGTCCTTTCCAATCCTAACTATTCTATGATTCTAAATAAAGTTAGAGAAATAACCATTTAATGTGAGAGTTGTGCTTCTGTTGAAACTACTTTTTTTTACAAAAATGTTACTTCAGCTTTTCATTACCTCTAGAAATTCAGTTTCTAACTCCTCTTTTTGTTAATAATTTGTTATCAGTGCTATAGTATAGTGTCTAGGTTCAAACTGGCAATCAGCAGAGGTTCATTTGGCAGAACAGGGCGGGTCTGTGACGCAGGTATTTGACGAGGAATCTGCTTTTCATTTTATGACACATTTGGCTCATAACTTCCCTATAAATGATTTTTGGGAGGTAAAATAATTGCGTACTTTGATTGTATAATGCTCTGTTCAAAGAATGTCTTTAACAATACAACCGAACTTCCATTCTCCACATTCTTTTGAATGAGGTTTAGACACAAAATTGGTATCTATAGTTCTGTGGAAAGGAGCCCATTTTATGTGTTTGACTTATGGAATTACCTGATTATCATATGATAGAATTTTAACTTTCTTATTAAACTTGTGTTAAAAATGTATTTATTGTCCTCATTTTCCCTGAATGTTTTCATACTGTGTTTTTGGTTTTTGTTTGGTTTTTTTATTGTGACTTATCCTAACTGTCACCAGGAATGTTTTTATTGTTGAAATAACTCTTAATGCTAGAAGAACAGAATTTGAAAAAGCACTTTGAAGGAGGAGATGCTACTATTTAACTGAGATCATTCAAGTTTTTAAAAAGGCTGTTTTTCTCTTCCTATAGGTAGCGAGCGCAGTGACATTTGTAACATTCTAACCACGGTGTTCTCTTCCTGCTTCGATAAGCCTACCATGTGCTACAAAGTTACATCAGCTGCTTGGTTCTTAAAATTGAGTGCATTAAAAAAAAAAAAAGCTTATAGATGAAGAAAAAAATAGTAATTAATGGGTAGAAAGGGTTTCAGTCAGGTTTCCAACTTGCTGAATTATTTCATCTCAGAAGGAAAAACTGTGTAACTCTCAGAGACATTGATGGACTGGTTATGTCTTATGGTCCTTCCTTTAAATGTAAAGAATAAATGTGTTCAATTTTCCTTTTTGCCTTCAGGGACATCATCCTACTCTCATCAAGGTTATGGCTGTGAATCAAAGCTCTATAGCCTTGACCATGGCCATGAGAAACCTCAAGACAAGAAAAAGAAAACCTCTGGCCTTGCCACCCTCAAGAAGAAATTCATTAAGCGTCGGAAGTCTAGCCGGTCTGCTGACCATGCTAAGCAGATGCGCGAGCTCCTCTCAGGCTGGGATGTCAGAGATGTTAATGCATTAGTAGAAGAATATGAGGGGACGTCAGCCTTAAAGGAACTTTATCTACAAGCTAATTTGGCAAGACCAGAAGCCAGAACGCTACAAAAAGACATGGCTGAACTTTATCAGTACAAATATTGCACTGATGTAGACTTAATATTTCAAGAAACTTGTTTTCCTGTGCATCGTGCGATACTGGCAGCAAGATGTCCATTTTTTAAAACGCTGCTTTCTTCCTCACCAGAGTATGGGGCAGAAATAATAATGGATATTAACACAGCTGGCATAGATATGCCCATGTTTTCTGCTTTGTTACACTACCTTTATACAGGCGAGTTTGGAATGGAGGATTCAAGATTCCAAAACGTTGATATCCTTATGCAGCTTAGTGAAGAATTTGGAACACCAAATTCATTAGATGTTGACATGCGTGCACTCTTTGATTACATGTGCTACTACGATGTGGTTCTTAGCTTTTCATCCAATTCTGACATAGTTGAAACTTTTGGTGGAAGTCACAACTGTCTAGATGAAGAGCTCAGAGCTCACAAAGCTGTTATTTCATCACGATCTCCGTTTTTTCGTCACCTGCTGCAGAGGAGGATACGAACTGGTGAAGAAATCACAGACCGAACTCTACGAACTCCGACTAGAATTATATTGGATGAATCTATCATACCAAAAAAATATGCTAAGGTGATTTTGAACTGTATGTATACAGATGTGGTGGACCTCTCAGTTTTGCACTCCAGTCCTTCAGTGGGCAGTTTAAGTGAAGTTCAAGCTCTTGTAGCAGGAAAATTAAACATGACTAGGGCTGAAGAAGCTATGGAACTTTATCACATAGCACTGTTCTTGGAGTTTAACATGCTTGCACAAGGTACGTCATACTGTCCTTGCTATAAAATATATGACCTTACAGAACAATTTCTTAGCTATTTTGCAGTGTAAGTATGTCTATTGAGTATTGCTGTCAAGGGCTGACAATTCCTAGAAAGGCTTATTTTTCATTTGTAGAGAATTGTGTTGTAGATAATCCATCTGTGTTTTCTAGGGACAGAAGAAATGCCATGTGAGAACTTTTAATTGTATTGCACAGTATTATTAAAGCATGCTACTTAAGTCAGATATTTATAGCTGGTATTGATATTTCTTTTTTTATGTACTTTATAATCCATTTTTTTGGGTATAAATGATGGGAGGATATAAGACATCCTTGTTGAGAGGAAGAAATATTTAGACTTATTATGAAGTGCCCCTATGTGATGTAAACTTGAATGATTATTTCTGTTGTTTATGTTAAAGAGGGTACACCAAACTTGCAGTCTTGTGTTTAGAAAGTAAATTTAAACAGCTTAATTACACTAGTCCTGTGTTTTTAGTATCTTCTACTTGATTTACAGAATTGAAGGCAGGGGTAGTTGGTATTTTAAGACTTAAAGCTTAGAAATTTTCACTTCTGTCCGTTATTCTTGAGGGTCACTCAAATCTTGATAACATACTTTCTGTACATGGAGTCTGGCCAGAGTTATTACAGCCTCTGGTGAGGTGGTGCAACTCTGACTAGGGAACTAAAAATACCTCTTGTGGTGGCAGGAGCTTTATTTGCTGCTTCATCTGTTGGGGTTTCAACTATTTAGTGGCCATATTCTACATAATGGGATATGACACTTGCTTCAGGCCTTGCTAGTGGGGGATAAGAATTTTGCTTTTGAGCCGAATGGCTTGCCAACACCTCAGCAGCACGCTTGGGTGGCTGGAACCGGTGAGTCCAACAGTGTGGGCTCAGTCTTAGTGGCCCTGTAGTTGAACCGGAGATGTAGCATTTTGGGGGTGGTCACTGGGAGGAGGTAGGGGCATGCAGTGGCCTTCAGAAGTCTGGTCTTCTTTCCCTGTGTCTGACCACAGAAGTGGTGAGCTGTGGGGAGCCTGTTTATACGTAGGGGAGAAATGCAGTGAAATCAGGCCAAGATTGAAATTTATTGTATTATCCAATAAAGCAAATGGAAATTTGGTACCCCTTTAGATAATGAAATTCTAGACTTTAACTGGAACTAATGATGATTTTACAAATCACTGCTGCATTCCCTAGCTACAGGAGAAAGCAGTAAACAATCTGTAGAAAATCTGTATGCCAGTGAAGTGAGTATCTAATAATCTAAAACTCAATTTGCTGAGTTCATGTTAGGTCATTGGTACTCTGCTGGCAATGAAGGATTGTTCTGGTATAATCTTATAATGAAAATTAAAAGAAGTCTTATTTGATCAGGGAAAAGTACATCTCATAATCGCAGAATACAAGTTTGGAAAGGACCTTAGGAATCATATGGTCCACCGTTTCTAAGCAGAGCATGACATAGACTAGATGGTCCAGCATCCTGTCAGGTCTAATCTAAGAAGTGTCCAACGTTGGGGAATCCACCGCTTCCCTGGGGAGATTATTCCAATGGATGATTTTTTTCATTATGAGAAATTTTCCTCTTGTGTCCAATCAGAATCTCCCCATCAGTAACTTTTGCTCATCACCCCTTGTCTTTTCCGTGTGACTACTTCTGAAAGGGGAGGCTATTTTGTTGCAGCCACCCTTTAAATACTGGAACATGGTAAGAAGGTCTTCCCTGAGCCTTCTTGTCTCTAGGCTGAATAAACCCAGCTTTCTCAGCCTTCTCTCATGTGGCAGGCTTCCCAGTCCTGTGATTATATCTGTGACTGGAAGCTGTCCCTCAAACACCTGACTTCTAGATGTTATGCAGAGCAATGCTAGAAAAGAGAGTATTGTGTTGGTGTAGGAGATCACTGAGCAGGCAGTTCTCATGAAATCTTATCCTTGTCCTCTGACAGCACTTTTCTACTCTATTGTGCTGCAGGTGTGCAGCTTTGCCTAAGCTATGACTTTTGCAGCAGCTAATGTCTTGTGTTTCTTCTCTTGATTTCCATACCCCCAGGCTGCTCAAGTTTTTGATTCACTTCACTCATCCTAGCCAATTGTGAACTTGCTAAAGCTTGTCTCCCTGGTTTCCTGGAAAATATTTTTGTGTCATTATATGTAAGCCTAGATACGCTTTCCAAGTTGTTTTGTTCAGTTTTGGCTGGGTATTTGTAACTGAGTGTCAAGTGAAGTTGATGTATTTTAAAGCTTCTGATCAACTGTTTGTATTTTGAACAGATTTTTAGTATGATTTGTCTTCAGGGACTTTTCTAAGTATCCAGATGTTGTAATTTTTCTTAAATTTCAGCAGATGATTCAGCTTTGACTTTTTTCCATGGAAATCTTCCTGTTTATAACACAGTGATACTCCTTTTCTGACGTATTTTAATAGATAGTTTCCCCATGTTGAAGTCACTGTCCAAGCAAAGCAAGACTATTTAGAATTTGCTCTTCCTTCAGCTTGTTTCAGCTGATAGTTGTCACTTTTCTTCCAAGATAAAATTAATTGGATATTTGAATGAACTAATTTGAATAAATGAACTAATCAGCAAGCTTATCTCATCTGTACAGCTGGTAATAGTGAAAGCCATTTGTACCTGTGAAGTGAAGCTCTTCACTGCTTTTACAGAGGCTGTGAGGATTAGAGCCCTCCCCAGGAGGTTCAGGCACATTTTAGTGGAATATTTCTTTGCCCTGCCTTCTTGTTTCTGCACTCTGCTCCTGCTTTTATGTCTTCATACTAACTTGCTTCCCTCTGTCAGCTGTACTGTGATTGTTTTAACACATTGACTCACCAAGATCAGGTTTAAAAATCACTTAGCCCTTCCTCTTCTGTAGCAGTTGTTAAACCAGATCAGTTTCTGGCCCTGTTTGTCATGTGCTGTTAAAGTAATCCCTCCTTCGAGTCTTGGCGGTGGATGTGGCACTATTGGAGAGAATTTTGACTTCAGGTATCTTAATTTTATTAGATAGCTATTATAAGTATGTGAATCCTCTTCAGCATCTTGGCTCTGTCGTTTACTGTTATGAGTAGTCTCCCTGTGTTTTTCTGTTTCTCCCAGTGTGTTTTTTTTCTGTTACAGGTTTTTGGATACTAGGACTGAAATAGTTTTGCTTGGGAATCTTTTCTGCCGGATGAGAAGTTTTCTAAAGTAAAATTGACAACAAAAAAACCTTAATTTCAAACTTCCTGATTTCCTTTTATTTTTAGATGTTGACTTGACTTGTGACAAGACTAAGAACTAAAACTTTATTTTGAAGCCGTATTCAGTAGTGCTGCCTTTGATCTAGAGGTAGATAGCGCCTGACATCAAAAGTACCCTTGATCTCAGCAGGACTGAAATACTGAAATGCCAGAAAGCCCACAGTAGCAGTATTAAATACACACAAATTTATTGTGGGACAATTAGAGCAAATATGTCAGTCATTTATCAGTGTAGTAGGGGAAGGCTCAAAGGAATTAGTCTGGCACTTACAACTTTAAAGTAAATTGGGTATGATTAAGTAAATATTAACATAAATCTGACCTATTATCTCCTTACAATGATTCACTTGTACCCAATCCTGATATTATTGCTTAGGGTTTATATGGTGAAGTTTATGACTAGAGAAACTAGGAAGTGGAAAGGATCTTCCTTAGAGCAATTGCATTCCAAGGCTATATACAAGGACAAAGAATTTGACCAAGTTGTACAACTGGGCATATAAAATCAGTTTGTAATATCACAGTTTGCAGAGAAACAGATCTGGTCACCATTTCCAGATTTTTCCTTCAGTCACCTGTGTTCTAGGAACTTAAATCTGAACAAGTTTAATGTACAGATTAAATCTGAACAGTGATGGCTGGCCTGTTCCCTCCAAATATCAGTTCTTCTTCCCTCAGCCCTTCATTGTTCCCATGTTAAGTTCTTCCCTCTGGTTTATTATGGTTAAGTTGGCAGCTTTTTGTTTCTGACCCACGACTGTTTTCTGTTTAAGCTGGATCAGCTTACTGCCTGCTGCTGAAAGTGCTGCTTCAGGAATGCTGTTATCAGCTGATGGCTGCAAGAAGCCAAAGATGTAGGAGCGGATTTCAGGCTTCCTAAACTTATGCATTTTGCACGTGGCAGGAGCAGAAAAGTAAATTAATTTTTGTTGTTTTGTTGCATCTTCATGTAGCCAAAACTTATGTGCTTCAGAGTTCTAAAATGTGGTCAATAATGCACAAATTTGCAAAATTACAGGCTTGACATACTTAACTACTGATGTAATCTCCTTTCAAAGATGTTCTTGTATATATACAATTTGGTGAGGGTATGGAAAAGAAAAGCATTAAGGCTTCAAAAAGCTAAAATGCTTAAAAAAAAAACCTGCAAAAACTCTGTAGCAGGGTTCCTTTAAGACACAGAATATGGTGCTGCCAGGAGGCAATAATGTTAAACTGGGAAAGTCAGCCTGCATGCAAAAGATGGATGTTGAATTTCAAGACCCCTTGTTCACAATACAGTTACAGGAAAGTAGAGGTTGTTGCAGTTGCAGCTTAAATGATAACCAGTTAAAAAGATATGCTTAACTACATGAGTCTTCTGACTAGCTCTTGCTAGTTTTGTGACTTTTGCCTACTGCTGTGGAGAACCTGAATTCCTTTTGCCATGTCTCAAGTTGTATTTCAGTTGAACCTTATAGGTTGTTCGGCTGTCAAAAGCGGTACTTCTGCCCTGCCTCCTACATTAGTCCACTTGTTCCTGTTCTCTGTGCTGGCACCAGGGTTTGTGCTATTTGGAAGATAACATTGCTGGAAGCAGGATTGACAGAAATTAGTTCAGCACCAATGTGACAGAAGAGCAGGAGATGTGGAGTGCAAGAATATGACAATCTGGTTTAATACTGCTGTTAATCAAGGGGGTTAACTTCCATGCATGCTCCCATAGCCAGTGAGTGTGGGCTTCCTTCTAAAGTACAGGACACATTGCAACTTTGGGTCGGTAAGATGTGGGAAAGAGGCTAAACAAATGTCTTCGTTTTTTACTTCCTCTTTCAGTCAGAAGTTTGGTTAGAGCAGCAAGGGTGCTCATGCATGGGTGAGATGGGTGTTAACTGCCTCCAACAGTTAACTTTTGCTAACTGTTGGAGGCACTTAATTTGTCTTTAGTGGGTCTGTCAGCTGTCTTGATAAGATCCCAAGCTACTCACTAGCATGCTAAATATGAGCCCAAGTTATTTCTGTTTAGAAGGGCTTTTGAGAGAGAACTGGGGAAGCAGAAAGGACTTGCTTGTTTGTAGACAGGACAGTTCTATTGGTATCCCACAGTAGGAGAACATGGAACAGCCTAATGTCCAAAATGCAATAGTCATCTTTAATGTCTTTAGACTGAGTTGAATATGTGAAGGATACTAACTAGTGGTCACAGAAGCTTGTGGTGGAGCACTTTGGGACACTACAAATGGATCTTGGAAAGGCTGCTATTCCCTGAATATTCTAAAATAGTACTCAGAAGAGAAAAATGAGCCATATCACTGTGAAGAACAATATTGTGGCTATTGGATGACTGTTTGTTGGGGGGCGGGATGCCAAGTGGGTGATTGTTAAAGGAAAAAAAAAATCTGCCAAAGAGAAAAAGAAACTAGATTTCTCTGACAGCTGGACTTGGCTTGCCCCAGTTTATTTAGACGTTCAGAAAACACTTTAATTACTACCTCATGCTTACATTGAAAGAAATACTTTTAACAATTGTGCAGTTCTGACCCATTGTCTAAATTACTTGGGAAAAGGATTGTTTAGTTGCTAGGCATCTTGAATGAGCTTTTCACCTGATGACAGCATATTTTTTTGGTAGGTGTGCAGTAACTGGACTTGATAGAAGAATTGGGAGCTGATGCTCTGTTCCTGTACATCAGTTTGCTTACATCTTTGGAACTGTATTTCTCACAGAAATGTAGTTTTCTGTCTTCGCAGGGGATAAATACTGTTTCAAGAGTAAATGTCAGATGAAATACCAGGAATGGCATTCACTTTGAGATAAATCTCTTTGCTCTCACAGTTTGAGCTTCCTTGTGACTGATTTCAGTGAGTGGTTTTACGTACTGCCTTTGAAATAGAGCAGTCCTTATGTGTGATCTTCAGTCTTCCGGGGATGTAATCGTCTGCTGAAGTCAGCTTGCATGCAAGCAGTAAAAGCGCATGCAAAAAAAACTTGTGTTAGGATTTAGCAGGGGAAGACTTAATGCAACACAACATGTGATCCTAAAGAATTGTTTCAAACAACTCTGCTTCTTATTCATGGATGCAGGCTCCTCTTCTAAGCGTACTGGTTAGAAGTCATGGTTAGCTTTCATTTGCCATGCCAGGCTTGCTGCTAACTTAACTTTTTCCCTTTTTGAGTCCCAAAGGGAAGATAAGGGGTGATTGCACAACAAAGCTAAATACAGTGTCAGCCATTAACTGTGTAAGGAAAACTGTAAGTAAAAATTGATCTTGAAGTGGAAGGGTTTAGATTTTACTTATTCGTATTTCTGACATATGCTGAGGTATTTTCTTTTTAAAGGTAGGTTTATTTGGGGGTTTATTTCAGAGCAGTTCTCTTCCTCTGTACCTCTGCTCTTGTCTGTACCAGTGGTAATGAGGGTGATGTTCCAGGTGCCTCTAACCAATCTTTGCTTCAGTCCTTGCTTTAGACTAGTCCTCACTGTGCAGGTTAGAGGTCAATAGCTATAGTAAGGCATCTGTTCTTCCTTATAGTAGTAATAATATGAAGTAACCTAATGGTAATGGGTAGCTTTGAGAAGTGCCATATCACTTCAGTAATGGTAAAGAACAAAGTAGTTAGTGCACTGAAGCACGACCCAATGCTTACCCCCTTGTCAAAAGCAAAGGGAGGGTCTAACTTGGGATTAATAGTATAATATTGCTGCATTTTTTGGAAATGTGTTTGCTTTTGCTAGCCCTTCTTTCAGTGGCTATGTTGACATATGGTCTTCCTTTTCTCAGGTGAGTCAGGCTACTAACTGCTGCTGGTGTCTGACATGTATGCAACCATGCAGTTCAGAAATCTGTAGCATCAGGAGAGCATGTTTGATCTTTGTCTTGACGACCGTTAAAATTACTGTGCTAACTGCTTTCTTCCTCAGTTCAGTCCAAGAGCTCAGTAATGAGATACAGTTCTCTAAACAACTGTCAAAGCTTAGTTTTTAAATATTCTTGAAACTGAGAGGAAAATAATGATGTATAAGAAGTAAAATAACTGCAGTGCAAGCATACTGCTCTGAGCACGCCACTCTGAACTGTCCAGGGACCTCTCATGGGCATAAGCACAGCTGTAATTTTGTGGCTGTAGTGGACTGAGACTGGAATGTATAATTCTAGAATAGGACTTCTTTCTTATAAATTGCTGTCTTTATAATGCAAATAGAAGTAGTGTTCTGTGTATATGTAACCCAGATGTACAAATGAAATCAGCAGAGTGCTATTGGAGAGTTCAAGCTACCAGCATTGCGGTACTGACTGTCTTTACTCAGTACCCTCAATTACCCATGTTCTCAGCCCTCCCACAGTATGTCTCCCCTCATTTCTTCCAAATCTGTTCCATCTGACTTCAAGAGACTTAAATATCCCCTCTCTTCTTCGGAAAGCATGTGTTTTGGAAAGAGTAAATCCTAATGCAGCAGTGGGTACAAAGGAGCTGTAGCAGACTGGCCACCAGTCAGAATATGTTCCTCTTGGATGCTTCACTTTCTGCTTCCCTGTCAGAGGAAGGGCTCCCTGTCCTGGCACTTTCTGTGCTTTGCTTGATATGGAGGCCAAGGTGGTGGCCTAGGGCAACCAACTGCTGCTTCCTGCTTCTCAGGGAGTCAGAAAATGTTTTTTTCCCCTCATCCTGTGCTGAGTAGCTGAGTACCAACAGTGTGTCACAGCTTTTGTTTCTGCTCCTCTGAATGCTCTGTCCCAGGAGGGTCCATGTGCAAAACGATACAGATGAAAATCCCACCTCTGTTACAGTTTATGGGCTTTGGTGAATATGCTGCAAACAGCAGTGACTCAAATTCAAATCTGCAACTTTAAAATGTATAAAACAGTAAGATAATATGTATTAAACAAAGGAAGTTCTAGTAGGGCTGAACTAGCTTTCCAGTTCATCCAAGCACACCAGCAGACATGATGTTTCATGTGCCTTTAAGAGGTAAATGACTGTATAGTTGGAGTCCTAAACCATAATAAAATTATTATACTTTTAGTCAGAATATAACTCTGTTTGCAACCTTGCTCTGTGGAGCACTTCTGTTTTTACTCTCACTGGGAGTCTTGTAAGCCTTTCTATTGCCGATTTAGCCATTTGTATTATTCCTTTGGGATCAAAGTGCTTCTGTATCAACACCATTGATTTTTCCTTCTGTTCCCTAGGCTGTGAAGATATTATTGCAGAGAGCATCTCACTAGACACCTTAATTGCCATTCTGAAGTGGAGCTCTCAGCCGTACGGTTCCAAGTGGGTACATCGCCAAGCGCTACATTTCCTCTGTGAGGAGTTTACCCAGGTCATGACTTCAGATGTCTTCTATGAACTAAGCAAGGACCACCTGCTCACAGCTATCCAGTCTGACTATTTACAGGTAACCTGCAGAGCAGAATAAAGGTGGTCCTGCTTGAAGCAGGTTATATTATACCATTACTAGAAGCACTTGGGAGTAGCTCATTTTAAATAGTAGGCAAGAGTGGGTTTGCCTTCACACTAAGCATTGCTTTTGTCATATGTAGAAAATGAAATTGAAGTAGTGATGAAGGAGAGTTTTGTTCTTGTGGTACAAAACTGGTACATACCACTGGTTGTGGTATGTGCTGTTGCTTAGAAGCCTAATAATAGCTTAGAAATGGCTGCAAATTATTTTAAAGCATTTCTGAACCTAACATTTGCTTTGAATGTTGAAGTGTTTTACAGAGTTGTGGTGGTAATTTTGGTTTAACAACATCCATCCTAGTTGGAAGCAGTGGGAGCTAATAAACTAATAATCATTCAAAAGACTTTATTTATTTTTGGGGGGAGACATAAAAATACGTTTCCTGATGAATATTGTAGAATTTCTTTCCTTTTGTTATAACTTTCCTTCTGTGGTTGTGTGGTTTTAGGGAGAGGAAGGTTTCTCTTCAGGGGAGATCTTTATAATGATGACCAATCTTTTACAGCTTAAAGATGACTGGATTTTTTTTTTTTAATTGTATCTGTCCCAGTCTTGCCTTTTTTTTTTTTTTAATTATTTACGTTTCAAATGTTAGAGCTTACTGAAAGTGTTGGGGTGTTTTAAGTTAAACACTTCAG
This sequence comes from Pezoporus wallicus, assembly GCF_028554395.1. Lineage (NCBI taxonomy): Eukaryota > Metazoa > Chordata > Aves > Psittaciformes > Psittacidae > Pezoporus > Pezoporus wallicus. Next base: position 3,839,016 of record NW_026638957.1, on the reverse strand, counting down.
GAATTACAGGAACAGTACTGGAAACAGTACTGTTGATCTTCCATAAGCATGTGTACTATGATTAAATTTCCTACCCATGAGCATGTGTACTATGATTCAATTTCCTACCCTAGTCATTAAGAAATTACATAGATAAATCTAAATTTTTTGGTACATGATTTTTTCCTCTAAAACTGTTGAGTGGGTAACACGTGTATAGGTGTGTACAAAGCAAGTTTGTTTTCTCTGTATTACTGAAAGTCTTTCTCTTCACCTAGCTATAATTTATTTGGCTTGATTATTTTTGTTGCTTCCCAGGCTGTACAGACACTGAACTTGTAATATTACACAAGAGATCCAAACACCAGTTTTAGAACTGCCCCTTTTAATTAACTTAAATTGTTGAAGTTTAATACCTGTAAGTTTTCATGCTAGACAACTTTTTTTTTTACTTCTGTAGAAACCTCCTCATCCCCCATTCCTAGGGATTCAGTGACATGAATCTAGAAATCATGGTGGTGTTATGCCAGTAGTGTTACCTTAAAATATGTGAAGGAAGTGGTATAGCAGATCATAAAGTACAAATACTTTTTGTGTGTGCATGTGACATTAAACTAAGCATGCATAGATTGCTGACTTTCTCTTTCTACTAGGCAAGTGAACAAGATATTCTTAAATATCTGATTAAATGGGGAGAGCACCAGTTGATGAAGAGAATAGCAGATCGAGGTAAGGATCCTTTAAACCACAGTACTAAACTACATAAACCAAAATATATGGAAGTTCTTTTAGTGGGTAATCTGTAACTTAAGGACATTTCCTTCATGTACTTGGTTCATAATACAGTCCAAACTAAACAAATGTACTTATTTTTTTAAAAGCTTTTGTTCTCTAAATAATGAGAAGGCAGGCATTCTGAGGGAGCTGGGATTGTTTACCTTCAAGAAGAAAAGGACTGGGGGCATCTCTGCAAAGTCTACAAATATCTAATGACAGAAAGCAAAGAAAATAGAACCACACTCTTCTCTTGTTAGCCAGGACAGGATGAGAGGCAGTGAGGCATTGACTGAAGTACAGGAAATTCTGTTTAAGCACAAGAAACTGAAGATGGTCAGACACCCGAACAGGCTTCCCAGAGTAGTTATGGGATCTCCATCCTTGGAGGTGTTCAAAAATCCAACTGGATGCAGTCATGGCCAACTTCTTCTACCCGGTATGGGGACAGGGTGGTGACTGTGGCCAGACCAGACTTCTAGAGGTCCTTTCAAGCTCAGACTTTTAAGTCTGGTTGGTTTCTGTTATCTCAGAATTATTTTTCTTGTCATTAATTCATCAACTAAAAAAAAACCCTACCTGCAGTATCTTTTACTTTTCTGTGCTCCTGCAGGCTTCTCACAGTAGTCTTACTCTTTGTTTACTGTGTCACCCTTTCACTTCAGTTTTAGTACATTTCTCCCACAGAAATCTGTGATCGTGAGAAACAAGTCAGTAAGTGGCATCACTGTTTTTCCTGAAGTAGACATAAATGTATTTTTGTTCCCTCAGATGCGTATTATCGCTGCAGTGGTAACTTCAAGGGCAGTCTCACATGTTGGATGTGGGAAGTAGGTTAAATATGTATTTCCCAAAATATATATTCCCAAATTACAAATGCAAGTAGTTTGTAGTTCATCCTCACCCCAGAGTCTCAATCAGATACTGTTAACTGCTTGCAATACAACTTGTCATGGATGACATGTTAAAATGTGTGCTTTTAGTGACCTAAGTATTAACCTTTAAAAAAAGGTTTTCCAAGTGTTTGTCTTCAGGCATATTGAGATGGAGCCAGTTAAACAGTAATGGACCTGGGCCTGAGGAGAAGCTGCTCATTTGGAGTAATTGCGCTTCTTCTTGGCCTGTGCTGTTCAGTAAGCAGCTCATTTCTCTTTTTTGGGGTCATCAGATAACATGATAAGCAAAGGCAGAAATAAGAACTACATCAAGTTCTGTCAGATTGGGGCCAAATACAGTCTAGTAATTTGATGTAAATTCCTCTGCAACAGTCCTGATTTTGCAGCTCTGAATACGTGGTGGTGTCAGTCAAATACCAGAAAGCATTAGAAATTGTAATGGGCTGTGGCCAACACCTGAGCTGTGTGTACTGAAGGGAGGATGGGTATGTTTGACAGGTTTCCTCAAAGAGTGAAGCTAGTTGAATTCAGGTTGGGCACAATACCTAAAATAGAGATGAAGGTACTTAGCTGGGGAGGGAGAATGACCTGAATGTGTCGTCAGCTGTCATCTTCCAAGAGAAAGATACCCCTTCTTGTTACAAATAGGTGTCCTGTGACAGTGAGAGCAATTTGAATGGGCTTGCCACAGTTATTGCTAAGGTGGGTTACACAAGGAGGCTAGAATAATTTATCCCAGTGGACACTTCAGGCCTTAATTTGTAGAAAATAAGTCTCTGAAAACTGCCGGGGAAAGGGAGAGGAGCTGCAGGAGAGGGTCCCTTGGGGGAAGTGCACATGTTTTCATAGCATAGCTCTTGGTAGAGCTTTAGAAACATTTACCCCAAAACACTATTTTTGTTTTTTCTTCCTGGTTTACACTTTGAAACTGACAGCTGTGCAAATGACCCATGCTTCTGTAAGCTGAACCTATCTCTGGGTACTTCATAACAGATTTTAAGACATGAAATAGTTTTGTAGAACATCTCTGATAAGCACTGTTGATTTAAAATTAGAATTAACTTCTTGTAAGCCACATAACTCCTGCCATCCTATCTAAACTTTTGATGCAAACGTAGCATGTCTTGTTCCTTCCCACAGAACCGAATTTACTCAGTGGTACTGCTCACAGTGTGAACAAAAGAGGTGTGAAGAGGCGAGATCTTGACATTGAGGAGCTGAGAGAGATCCTGTCTCCGCTTTTACCTTTTGTCCGCATTGAGCACATCTTACCCATGAATAGTGAAGTACTGAGTGATGCAGTAAGTCAGTAGTCTCATACAAATACTGTCTCTGGGTTCTTTGTAGTTCAGATTCTACAATGTTCAGGGGTTCTTTCAGGGATTAGCTCATAAAATGTTATCTCTGAGTAATACATGTATAACTCTTCTGGTTAAATTTTCTGTTCTTTAAATCTGTCAGAAGGCTGAAGAAAATTAAAGTGTAAGAAGTCAGCATAAGAAATGCATTTCTTGCAAGTTTTAACCCTTTTATATTAAAAAAAAAAACCATAAAACTCTTTCTTGATTCTTGAAGATGAAGAGAGGCCTGATTAGTACTCCTCCTTCAGACATGCTACCAACATCAGAAGGTGGAAAATCAAATGCCTGGCTGCGGCAAAAAAATGCTGGAATATATGTGCGGCCAAGACTGTTCTCACCATATGTGGAGGAGGCGAAGGTAATAATCATTAAGAGCACTTGACTATTGTTAAATCAGAGTTGTTGGGGTTCTGTAAGCAGGGAAGGATTTTGGTATGTTTTGTCTCTCTTTGCATGTACTGCCATAAAATACTAACGTTTTCAATTTAACAAGACTTACAAGATTGATCATCAGGCTCAAGTCTCTAGAACTGGTCAGAAAAAATTTCAACAAAAGTTTTTTTTGTCAAAAATGAAATGTTTGTGAGACAGATCTTGATGAAATTCCACCGGAAACAAAGCAGCGTTCTGAGGGAAACCTCCCTGGTTTCCAGCCAGTTTGCCGGCCCAGCTCCTCGGCAGCCCTCCTGGCAGGCGGATGGCAAGGTGAGAGCCTGAGAGTCCCAGTTTGCAGCTAGTCAGCAGCCTTGATGCCAAGTCTTTCAGGCTCCCCAGCTCCCACCAGAGCTGGGTGGAGAACTTGTATTCCACTTGGCAGAGGACTGATGTTTCATCATCTTGTTTGAATCAGAACACATCCAAAATTCTTTAGATCCTCCACAAAATGGAATAAGTATCTTGTGTCCAATTTGACTGAAGTCCTTTTTGTCCTGCTCAGGCAGTAGTTTCCCTATTTAATATCTTGCATGAGGACTGTCAAACTGAAGATCTCATAGCATCACTGATGGTGACGTTTGATGACAGGGTGCAGATGCCTCTGTGTGGGGCAGAAACATGCTGTATTCTGTTTGACATTGAATGGGAGCCTTGTAAGTCACTCATACCACCACTTTGGGCAGCTCTGACTTAAGTCAAGTGCATGTAACTGCCGAGCAGGAGGATTAGGTGGAGCTGTGCACATCCACATCGCCTACAGACTCTGACCATTACTCTGGTGAATACAGAGCTTTTGGCCTGTGCCCAAGAAAGAAAATGTTTATAAGGGCTCGAGTTGTTGTCAATATCGTTTTTGAGGGGAGGGGAGAAGAGAAATCAAACTACTTTGCATTTTGGACAGAGAGGTTACTGGGCACCAGGTGGCAGTAAAGCAGCAGAGGAAGACTAGCCAGTTCAAACTTGATCTTCATATTTTGGATTGTTAAAACTAATAAAAATGTGTTAAAGGACATGTGATAAAAGGTTTGACTCTTTCAGCTTTCAGGTATATGGTATGGGAGTGCTTTAGTAGTTATTTTCAAGTAAAAAGTGCATTCTAAATTCCCCTCCCCCCCATCAGGAATCCTGTTTGTTTCTATTAGTTTTGTGTTTATGCTTGTTTTAATTTTTTTAAAAGCATCATTAGCTGTTTAACTTTAGAGGGAGAACTCTTATTACCTGGTAGCCATATTCCTAGTCATAGTTTCATTACTGTGAAATGCAGGAATTGCAGATAAGTGATTTCTGATTTGTTTTCTTCCTCTGTTAGCCTCCCATATTTTGTAATAAATCCGTTTAACATTAAATGAGACTATCAAAAGGGTATGGTAAATACCTTTCTGTTCTTTAAGATGTCTCAGGGAAACACATCTCATTCTCAGACTCATGCCTCTACTCAGTGGCACAGAGGGTTGAGACCCGTAGGCAGTAATTGAGAGAATCCAGAGGGTCTGGCCTCAAGGAGGTTACCTCTAATCAGACAGGTTCAAAATAACCTTCCCAAGCTTCATTCACCTGCCTGCTCTTAGTTCTGGAAATCAACTCTGATCATGACTGGAAAATGGAATAGAAATACTTTGGAGAAGCCAAATACTGTTTGGGACCTGGAAAAGTTACAGCTTAGCCATTGCTAGACTTGTGGCGTCGCAACTGCGTTTGCAGCAGGTCCTGGTGGGTCCATGTGGGCTGCGCCTTCATGAGGGCTCTGATGGCTGTCGTTGCAGTCGGTTCTGGATGAGATGATGGTGGAACAAACAGATCTTGTTCGTTTGCGGATGGTCCGAATGTCCAATGTGCCCGACACCCTTTACATGGTGAACAACGCAGTGCCGCAGTGCTGTCATATGATTACCCACCAGCAAGTTAGCACTAACCAGTCCAGTCCTCCTTCAGTGATAGCTAACGAGATCCCAGGTAAGGCTGCTAGATCACTTGCAATGCTGATTGCTGTGAGTGGATGGGTCTTGGGACCAGGGAGAGTGAATGTGAATTATTGAATGTTATGATCTCCTCAGAGAGTATTACTGTACCACTGGGGCTGTTTCCCACCCAGTAATAATGCCTTTTGCTTTGGTCTGCTTTGAAGTCATGAACTGTTTTCGGATGGCATAATAAGTGGTTAGAAAACAAGCTACTGGAGGGGGTAGTATCTTAACCTGCTCCATCTGAGCAATCTGAAAAACCTTGCACTGGTTAAACTTTGTGTAGAACACTTGATGGAGCCTGGCACTCTGTTCTCAGGGTGTTTCTCAGTTTTCTACAATTGGTCATCCAAAATGGGTAGGATCCAAAAGGCTGGAAAATGGTAAAAGACTGATTTTTCTTTTTTTTAATAAAAAACAGGGGAACATAACTTGTAGGGCAGTCACCTTAACTCAGTTTGGCAGAAAAATACTGGAAGTAGGCACTCAAAACAGATTTTTTCTTTTTGAGTTTACCAAATACATTTTAGCTTTGAAGTCAAACTGGCTTCGTTCCCTGTGCAACAAGAGTTTTTATAGCTGGAAGTAAACACAGCCTCTCTTGACTTCAGAATACTTGGTGTGACATTCCCCATAGACAAGCCAGGGAAATAAAGTCATAAAACTACTGTAATATATTTTATCATTTGTGCATTTGGTCTTTTGGTGGCAGACTGGAATAATGTACTGGGTGGGATTCCCAAAGCATCTAGCTCTTCTCCTCTTTCCCCCATTCCATTAATACTCAGTGTGCATAGAGAATACACTGGCAAAACTTGCAGCTGATGGCAAGTTGAGAGGGTCAGTGGATGTTTGGGAGGGAAGTCAACATTATACAGTTCCTTAAAGAACAACTGTTACACTAAAATACAAAACCGAGTGTGCCACAAGGCATGTGAAGTAATTTGGTCTTGGATGGAGTATTGTTTAGCCTTTTAAATGGCCACTCTGGATCAGATTAAGGTATTGTTCTTGTATCCTTATTCCAGCAGTTGCCAGAAGTGAGTGCATAAGGAAAGTGTAGCAGAAAAAGCATACAAAATAATTCTCTGTAAAATTCTGTGTGCTCTTCAACCACTTGCAGCTCAGAAATGTCCTGTGATGGGCGGTGTTTCTGTAGTTACAGTTTTAAATGCGTTTTTAATCCATGAGTTTATACGGCCTTTTGTTAAACTTGCAGAAACCACTTTTAGATCAAAGCATCACATTTCAGTAGATACTATGATTCTATGATACAGATCAGTTTGTGGGTCTGTAGAAAAGCAATAAAGATGATTTGGCACCAAGATGAGTCATTGTCCTCCCTCCACCTTGCCCCAGTCCTCATTTTATATCTCTGTATAGCTCTTTGTATATCTATTATGTTTCCCTTCAGTCAACTGCATGAAAAGTGTTTTTACAGATGCTAGAGCCAGGGTAAAAATAATAGGTTTAAATTGGTGCAAAAGAATGTAATTTGAGGTATTAAGGAGATTTGAAACCCTGTTAAATACTGCAGTGAGTTTTCTATGAAGGTTCATAGAAATGTTTTGATCTACTTGTGAATTGTGATTTGGGAGGGACTTCATAAAGCCTGAATCGAGCTTCTGGAAACTTCTGTATTTGATAAAAGTACTAATTGTTTAGAAACTTAGAGCTGTAGCATCTCAACAGTATGTTACAGTGCTCAGACTTTCTCCCCTCTACAGAAAAGCATGAATATACTCACCATTAATTGAGTGTGAAGTGTTTCATCCTAGGATGTGACTTTGATAACACTTCGCGTGATCTTAGCTTCCAAAGAAGTTGAGAAAGGCAAGAGGTTCTCAAAGGTCTCCCATGTTTTGCAGAAGTTCTTGTTTTGAAAAAATCTGGTTTTGTTCGCAAATACGAGGCATCTTGACCAATCCAAAACTTGCCTACAGCTGGATTCTGAACAACTTAACATGTAGGAATTACTGCCACCCCTTGGGTTTGAGCATGGGTGTGAGCTCTGAGCCTGGCCGGTACTTGTAGTGCAGGTATTGTGTCTTGGTAGCTGCCTCTTTGCTTAATTCTGTGATTAAGCAAAAGATTTGCTAGTGTCTTCTGCAAGAAGCATAGATGGAGCCAGATAATCTGAGGAGATTCAGGCATGTGCCAGACCTGTAACTTGCACAAGAATCTATCCCAAAACATAGATGGGGCACAGGAACTGCTGGAGGGAGAGCTAGGGAACACCATCTCCTTGCCCCTTAGGCTGGGCTCTTAGGGCAGGGGGGGTCTTTGCATCTTGGGTATTCTCCATCTGTCACATCTTCCTGGTACCCACTGCCCAGGGACTGTATTGGCATAAATGCTGATGGCAGCATACCTTAGTGCTGCTCTTGCAAAACTACTGTAACGAGAGTTCAGTGTCTGCTAAATTCTCCTCTGCTCTGAGGCTGTGTTCTGCAGGGAACTGGGTTTCTTCAGGTATGTTCCAGTTCCATTTGGAATTAGAAATCCTGCAACTGACTTGGCAGAATCGTATTTTCCATATATATCATCTCTCTTCTGTGTGTTTCAAGTGAATAATAGTAAAAACAATCGGAAACTAACTTGTGTTTGAGAAGACAGCACTTTTTAATTAAAAGCTTGGCTGATTTTTATGCCTGCTATTTTGGAGAACTGCTTTAAACTTCTCTGAAATCATCTTTTCTCAATGTTAGCAAAATGCTGATTGTAGCTAAACATCTGACTGTTCTAAAAAATGCTGGTGTAGCAATGGAAGTGTGTGGAGGGTGGTGTGCAGCACTGACTTCCAAGCCTTGAAAACTGCATAGAATTGATTTCTGCCCACCCCCTGCCCCGATACAGGAACTCAGTTGGGAGGGCAGGGGGGATATTTTGCAGTACTTACAGTTATCTTTCATGTACCAATGTAAACTTTGTGAAATTGGGAGCAGGAGTAGTTGCATGGTGTTGGGGTTTTTTCTTCTCTATATTGCAGATGCCTTTTCACACTGATGTTACTGTTTGATCCATTTGATTTTTATGAGTTTTCATTATGGACATCTGGCCATGGTAATATATAACGCTTGTAAAGCTGATAGAGGATCAAATACCAGCACTGCTGTTTTCAGAGGTCTGGATTCATCTTCTATTACGATATACACATTTGCCTGAGGACAGAAAGACCACAGAGAAGTATCATTCATCATCAACCAGCAGCAAGGAGTGGCATGAGAAAGTTTTGTAGCAGGATAAATACCCCAAATTATACATAATTTCCTTTTGGAAAGGTTTTTTAAGATTATTTCAGTATGGCTGCATTAAACAGCATAATTTTAACAGATTTATGTTGGCTTACAGTTTGTATAACTTTTTTCGAATGCTCTGTCTGTAGTTGCATACTGGTATTATGGTCTCATGATTACAGAATTCCATGAGAAGTATGAAGTGTATGCCAAAAAAAAATTAGTGAGTTCTTGGCCTGTAGAATTCATGAGGGAACATTCAGTTGTTATTTCAGATATCCTGCCCCCATCTCAAACCATGACATTCCTCCATCGTGAGGGGTTTGCACAGAAGGCTGTATTTGTGGCTCATTCTAGCAGAAGCTGGGAAAATGGTTTATGTCTTTACCATTTGTGTGATATGTGTGTTATCCTGTGTGGCTTAGTGATGCTCCAGGGAAAATGTGTCAGTCAAACTGTTCTTGACAGAATGCTGCTTAAGAAACAAACAGGGCCAAGTCAACATGGTAGGTTTTTCCTTCAGAATTAAATCTGACCCTTGCCATCAAACTTCCTGTGTCTCAGTTCAAAAAGTAACCTCTCTTACCCCATTCTGTTCTCTGTCCTCCTGCAGTTCCCAGTCTTCTCACTGTGAAGGAGATGATCAGACGGCTACAGGAGCTGCGCCACACAGAGCAGGTGCAGCGGGCATATGCTCTGAACTGCGGCGAAGGCGCCACAGTCAGCTACGAGATTCAGATCCGTGTGCTGCGGGAGTTTGGGCTCTCTGATGCTGCTGCTGAGCTTCTGCAGGTATGAGCATGGCTGTGTAAGACCATGCAGAATTATAGCATCACCCAGGTTGGAAAAGATCTTTAAGATTATCAAGTCCAACCTTTACCTCAGGACTGCCAAGTCCACCACTAAACCATGTCACCTCATCTACACGTTTTTTGAACACTTCCAACGACAGTGATTCCACCACTTCCCTGGGCAGCCAGTTCCAAACCACAAATGCTCTGATCCTGTTTTGCTTAGGAATTGACTTGAATGTGTAATCTGTAATAAAAGAGCTATTTTGTGTGTGCACATGCAGGTGCGGGAATGCCTTGAAATGCCTGCATAACTGTAGAACTGTCCAGGTGCAAATTACAGCGAGACCATTGCATTTGATGTGTGTGATTTTATAAATGTGTAAGTGCAACATACACATTTGCAAGAGCTGTTGCCATTCAGAGTGCTGTTACTGTCACAGACTTTGGGGACAAAAATCTGCTGAGGAGGCAGATATCTAGATAACTGTAACTAGAAGTCTAGGTTATGATTTACTCTTGAAGAGAAAAAGTCTTAACTAATACGGTAGATCTGCATAGTACGTGTCAGGACTGGGAGATTGAAATCCCACTTCTGTTTGTATGCTGCTGTTAAAGCAAATGCATTTGTTGGTCATCTTATTCACAAGGTGAATCTGATGCTGCTTGTCTTGTTTTTTAAGAACAAATAATACCTATATTCTATGATAGCTGTAACCACCTCAAGTGCTGGTGAGGTTTTGGGTGGCATAACTAGCCTGCTCCAGTACTAGCAGGTTCCTAGTTCTAATGCATGTTAGTTTAAGAGATTTTTTAGGTGAATTCCTACCTTTTGTTACATGCTGGGTTGTTTTCCATTGCAGAATCCTCACAAATTCTTTCCTGATGAGCGATTTGGGGACGAAAGCCCGCTTCTGACGATGAGACAGTCTGGACGGTGCCGTGTTAACAGCACTCCTACTGCAGAAACCATGTTTACAGAATTGGACTCTTTTGTGGCCTTCCATCCACCATTGCCCCCTCCTCCACCTCCATACCACCCACCAGCAACTCCTATTCATAACCAGTTCAAAGTGGGCTGGAAACAAAGGGTGCCAAGTCAACATCCCTCCCGTTCCTTTTCCTACCCGTGTAACCACTCACTGTTCCACTCCCGAGCTGCCCCCAAGGCTGTGCCACCCGTCTACTTGCCCAGCGTGAAAGCTGCGCCTCCGGATTGCACAAACAGTACAGGTCTGGGGAGGCAGACAGTGGCTGCAGCCGCGGCAGTGATGGCAGCTGAGAAGCAAGTAGTAAGTATTATGACTTCTCCCTATCTCTGGCCAGTCAAAGCAGTATACAGAGAGGAGCTGGAGAGGATTCTTATGATAAGGTAACTAGGCTTTGTGAAATAAAAGAGCATCTTCATTGGTTAGGAAAAGAATTTTCTACCCAACTGGTTGCCAGCATTCTGTATCCCAAAGCATGCCCTGATCCCTGGGAGAGTGAATGTTCCAGGGGCAGGAGCATTTTGGAGGGCCAAGTGAGATGTGTGGATAATCTGAAATAGTATGGGTTGCTTTATGTTTAAACCAAGTGTAAGTCTGCTTCAGTAGTGCACTGGGTGCTCTGGTTCACAAGTGGAAATAGTGATGAAGCTTTGTCTGTTCAAGGTGGGTAGTCTTGAAGCAAACAGATGTGTGGAAAGGGACCCTGTGGAGGATGTGAAGGCCTTGGCTGAGAAAGGTTTTAAAATGCATAGGCAAGCAGAAGCTGATAATTGCAAATACAAAGGGCTTTGTTACAGCATTTAAAGACAGTCATCATAGCTGCTGTGATGTAATGAAAATGAGCTACAACATACTGGACAAAGACGTAGCTTTGGGAAGTACCTGAAAGCTAAATAAAGCATTGTTAAATTTATTTCTGCAGTGAAAACACAGTTTCAGTGCATAGTTGTGTCAATTGTGTTCTTCTTAGGTGCAGATTTGAGCTGGAGTAATTAATGAGAACAGTGATCTTCTAATTAATTTTTTTTTCTCTTTAGCAATTGTCCTAAACATATTGCACACCTTTTATATTTTAGGATAAAAATATTTAACTTCAAATGAGAATTGTTTGATGTTGTTTGTTCAAGGGTGGGGTTTGTAGTGTGTGTCTCTTGATACTGATTTCACTAAGGAAACCTGTGTAGCGATCTCTTTCACGATGGAAATGTTTCTGATAGAACGTTTCTATAAAAATGCAAAGAGAAGCATAGTCTTAACATGGGTGATACTTTGTTTTGTGTTCTGAGGTACTGGTAATCAATGATTCCTAAACTTACTGTCATCAGAAATGATAAATGCAAGTGGGAACTTTAACTCTTCTGTTAACTGGGAAGACTGCAGTATGCTTGTCTTGCTGCAGGGCTGCTTCCAGGTGTAGGTGAGCAGAATGCCCTGCCACAGCTTCCAGGGGCTGTGTGGATCTAGTCAGCACTGAACTGATGCCCTGAGCAGCCCCATGCCCCAAGGCTGTCATACACACACACACACACACACACACACACACATATGTACCTGCAGTTAACTTATCTTAAAATAGGAAATGCAGGCAGGAGGGTTGCATCTATACTGATGACGTGTTTCATGGCTTTCCTGCACTAGAACTCTACTGTAGCAAACCATGTGTGAAGTTCTACACAGAGTACCTTGTTTAGGTTGATAATGGCAAGTGGGTTAAAGCAGGGTTTACCTCTTGAGAGTTTGACAGTATGATGTCGTTTCCTGCATATTTGCCACACAAACTGCTATTGTGGCGCAACAGCTTCAGGAAGGAAAGAAGGTGCCTTAAGCTAGCAGGAAGGTGAAGGCTAGAGGATACATCTGTTCTTTAAACAGTGCAGGAAGCTTGCTGGCTGAGGTTGGGCTAGGCAAAGGTAGATTAGGAAAATGCCATTCTGAATTGCGGAAACAGTCCTAAATACAGTTTATGTTTAGCTTTTGCTATTTTTCCATGAACCAATTTCTTCTCTTTTCCAGTGTACTCAGCCCTTGCTAAATGAACTGATGCCAGATATTGCAATGGGTGTGTCAGCAATGTCTCTAAAAGACAGAAGATTACCAGAGCTCACAGTTGACACGGAGATAAGCCAAACGGTTACAGAGGTGGGGCCCGGTCCACCCCAGCACATTTCATGTATTCAGAACAGACACATGCCCACCGCTCGGAAGAAACATGCAATAGAGCAAAAAATAGATGCCCGAGAAAATCAGCAGGAATATCCTGACTTCTATGACTTCTCTAATGCTGCATGCAGACCATCTACTCCAGCACCCAACAGGCACAGTCCTTCGCCTTCACAAGGCATATATTTTGGCCCAGATTTGTACAGCCACAATAAGGCATCACCAAGTGGCTTAAAATCAGCCTACCTACCCTCCCAGATATCTCCTAAAAAGCAAGAGGATTCTCGGAGGGAATACGTGGTCTCCCAGGATGGGCATCAGCATAGACAAAAGAATGAGCCAATACACCTCGATGTCTTAGAGCAGCCTCCCCAGCGACTGGACTTGGCGTTGGCTACCCAGGAAAGTGCTGGTAACGGCCCAGTTCACATCAGGGGAAGAACAAAGATGGAAACCGACCTAACCTATGGGCTAACCTCCAGCAGACCTCCGCTCTCCACATATGCCTCCGAAGGGCAAGAAGAGAGACACAGCAGGAGACTGGCAGACGATGAGCCATTGGAACATGGAGCACAGAGGAACACAGATCTGGAGAGGGAAGATGCAGTAAGCCGAGGAAGGAGGTCTCCAAGCAAACCAGACTTCCTGTATAAAAAGTCTGCCCTGTGAAAGCAACCTCCATTATTTCTCTGTGCCTAAGAGTTGTAAACATCCCATTCTTTGCAACTTCTGGCCTGACTTCTGTCAGACAAGTTCATTCACGCCAGCAGATAAATTCAGCTTCACTCACTTCTTTTGTACATACCGTTGATTTATTAGAGACGGCATGTTATCTGTTTGGGTTTAATGCTGCTTCTGGTTTCATTTTGTGGGAATCTCTTTTTTTTTGAGCAAATTTAAGCCTTTTAGGGAAGAAAAAAAAAAGAGCTGGTACCTTTTTTGTACAACCTGGTAGCCTTTTGCACCTGTACATCTATTTTAGTGTATTGGTTTTGTACTAATATGTTAAACTTTATTGTCACATTTAAAGGACTGTATTTTCATACTTTTACATTTTCCTTCTCACCTGCCAATTCCCAATGTGCATTGGGTTGCACATGATAAAATGTATTTTCTTATGAGATAGTAACAACGTGTTTATTTTTTAATTATAGGAATTCCAAAGAACAGCACATCAGAATACTCCATTTTCAGTTAGAATCCTTCATTTGTTTGTTCTTCTTGATTTTTACCACTATGGCAAGAACCTAGTCTAAGGTTTTGTTTGAAAAGTTCTGAGTCTTACCCTTATTCCCCTTACCCTCATACAGCAAGCCCATTTCAAGAGTTACTTTTGGGTTTTTAAGAGTCTAGGGATTATTTAGGAGTCCAAATTCCAGTGAAATTAACTGGGTTCTGACAGCCTGATTCCATTTGATTTCTGGTTCAGTTGTGACCATGGGGAACTCCATGATCACCCAGAAGCACTTATTAGACCTGAATTGTTCATTTGCCCATGCAGAAATGAATCCAGAAGTACTGTAAAAAGCGATAGTAATAACTTGTTCTTCCAGCTACTCATACATGGGGGTAAGTGAAGACCGGAGCGGAGGATTCATGCTAACTCGAGTGTCAGGAAGATGAGGCACAGCGCCTTTGCTGTTGCCTAAGCAGTGACCCTCCAAGTGAGAGGGTTCCCTTTCCCACAGAGGTACCAAGGTAGCTGCTTGTTGCCTTGCTTCCTCCTGCCTGTGATTAACAAAGGGCTTCACTCTTAGCGATGTGGTTCAGTGTTCTTACCTGATCTGAAGTGTTGCTGACTTCTTAATTATAGCTGTTCTGTGAACAAAATCAAAGTGAAGAGCAAGTGCTCTAGCATAATGAAACATGCAAAGCTTTAGCGCTCTTAAATTACACTCCCATTTCCTGACTTTGATTTTTTGAAGCACAGAAATGAGGTTCATCTCTTAACATGGTATGAAGAGGGAATGAGAGTGATCTGGGCTGGCTCCCTGCCATAGGTTGGGGTTGAGCAATGCTCTGGGTGTAACGGTTGTAATTAAGTGCATCCTTGATACTTACTGTGCAGTTTTACCACAGGTTCATTGCATGTAGGATAGGGATCTGGTGCCACTGCAGTGTAGCGATTAGTGGTAATGGCCTGTTAGGGTTTTCTTTTAAATGCAGTTTCTATAATGAAAATCTTCCCTGTAGTAGAAAACTTTAACCTAGGTTTGACCTACAGACTACTTCAAGGTTAGGTTGTTTCCTGCAGTTAAACAGAAGTCTCATTGCAGCTGTGGTTTTGGTTGTAGTTGATGGTGGATTCTTAACCTAACCCGTTTTGTTCAAGTGCAGGGCCTGGTAACAACATCACAGTGTTATTGAAATAGATTGGATACTGCATTTTCACACTAGCAAATAGCTTCTAGAAAAATTAGAATAGGGGTTTGACCCAATAGATCCTAATGTCTCTGGTGATGCACCTGCAGGCCTTCTCTGAGAGCTTTGCAGAGGTGTCTTTTGAGATGAGCCACAGAGGTGTGCGTGGTTTGAGGAGGACATAGCTGAACTACACAGGTGCTGTGTCTGGCGGGTGAGGGGAGATGAGCTTTTTCTGTTCTGGTTGGGTTGGATTTTTCCCCCTTTCTCAGCCTTTTCAATCTGTTTGGTTTGCCCAAAGTCAGGACGTCTGGTGGTCCTGGCCTCATTGCCAGCATGTGGTATATCCATGGGACTGCAGTGTGGTTAATTGCAGGAGGCGTCTGTGGGGGGACACTGCTGCTGCAGGTGAGGGGATGAGGTTCGCTGGGTTTCTTCTGCAGATTTGAGCCCAGTGCTGTCCAACTGCATAGCTCTGACTGGCGCTTGGGTCTCATCCTTGCCAGCACTAGAAGCATTAACTTCCATCACACACAAACCCTGTAGTCGCCGCAGTTGTGCCAGATGTATGTTGGTATCTTAATTACTAAAATGTCATAGCTGTCCTCAGCAAACTTCCTATTCCGAGTAGTTTATTTTTACCTAAACTGGTAGGTGTACTTGGAGAAAACTATTGTAGCTGCTGTAGTTGGATGTGGCACTGTGTATCTGGGCAGAGGTGGGGCTGAAATCTACAGAGGTAACTTCTCAGCTTGAAATCTGTGGGGATGTGGCTGATGAAGACTGAGTTTTGAGGTTGTGGCTTGAGAGAAATCATGAAATGCTTTGGCTTTGGAATGAGCTGGTAAGAATTGCCTCTGGGGGGGACATGTCTGCATTTTAGAATACCAATGGCTTCTGATGTCTCAGAAGCTGATAGTATTAAAAGGAGAATAAGGTGCTTAAAAGTAGTTGTGAAATAAAAGACAAGTCCTTCTGAGGCCACAGTCAGGCCATGTAGACAATCTGTGTTTTCACTTGTGTATTTTGAGTTGGGAAGAAGATGGCAGCTGATTCAAAGTGGAAAAGAAGGATTTGTGCAATTACTGGAAGTGTATTCTTGTATTCCAGCATAGGATTCCCTGCTTAGTTTGACATGCAGAGGGAGGGGAGGGAGCCCATCTTCATTCTTCATGGAAGCATTATTTAGAAGCTAGTGTTTGTACTGCATCTCGCTTGCAGAACACATGTACCTGTACTACCTGCTGTTACTTGTTCTCTGTGTACTGAAACTTTGGTGCAGAAGCTCCTTGTTTACATGAAGCACTTTCTGGTTAGGCTGGAAGTTAACATCTTTTCCTCCTGTAAATTTGATGGAATAACAGATTACTGACTAATTTGGCTTGAGGATAGAGGTATGAACATTTAATTTTTCTTGCATGAGGAAGACTCGTGCTTCTTGTTCTATTAAAGAGCAAGCTCAGACTTTCATTTAGTGAGCAACACGCAAAAACTTCTTATTCCCCTTTCCCTTACCCCCTCCTCATTTCCTTAATTCGTGAAACAGATTCTTCCTTTTAAATGTTTTGTTGTTCCATGGAGTTACTGTAGCTGTGTATTAATAACTGCTATGTTGACTGGCAGTTTCTTCTTGTATTTTTCCTGTTCTTAGGAGTTTCATCTCTGAAAGTTAAGGCTGTGGCCACCTGTACCTGTAAGCCTTGGGTTTTGGTCCTGGAATGTCCCAAATGTTTGTCTTGGGGGTTTCTTTGGTTTGGGTCTGGGGGAGGAGGGCTGGGGTTTGGGTGTTTTTTATTTGGAAAGAATACTCGTGCTATTTGAGGCACCATTCTTCCTTCTAACATTTACTTGTTTCTAGTAGAGGAGGTGCTGAGCTCTGCAGAGTGCAGGGAGCAGCAGCAGAGGAAATTGTAAAGCTGTGTTGGGTCTCTGTAGTTGCCTGTACTGCCAGAAGGCAGCCCAGCCTTCGGCAGCGTTCCGGTTTTGTTTCTTGTCCTTGTGTTGTTACTGGTATAAAGTCAAGTGCCTTCAATGCTAAAGGCTCAGAAAACTTTCTTAAACTGACTTCATGTCCTATGCAAGTGTTTTTTCTACAACCTGCATAACCAGTACTTTGTAAAACTTGTTTACGCTTCAATTGTACATAGTGTTTTTTAAAAAATATAGTATTTTTATTTAGGTACCTCCAAACTTGAATTCGAGTCTTGTGTGATGCATTGTAAAACAATACATTTCTCTTTTGAGTACCATTACAGTTGTAAAAAGGTTTTCACTGGTTCTATTTTTCTACTGTTGCTGAGAAGCATGCAACACTGACTTTATCCTACATATAGTCGGCGTTTCAAATAAATGGCTTGTATAGAACGTGCCTGTGCGACTTCTTCCTGTGGTCTGTTAGCACCGGCTGCCTCCGGGCTGGCTGCCGGGCTGACCCGAATGTGCCGTGCTGTGATTGATGCTGAAGCAAGAGGAGTGGTTCAGTACAGATGAGCTGTAGGTGTTCTCCAGCAGGCAGGGACCTTAAAACTGGCAAGGTCTGTTGTTCTTTCTGGGGCAGAAACTGCACAACAGTGCTCTGAGCATCAAGGATCTATGCTACACGCCACTTCAAGCAGCTTATTAAGCTGCTTAGTGACATAGTTCAGTGTGTCTTGGCTAGAGCTTTGTTGGCTGAGACTGTTTGCTATTAAAGACAAAGGGTTCCATGCAGTCAGGGCTGTGGGGCTTAGCCCTTGATCCAGGAAGTGTTTATTTTCTCAGCAGAGCAGCCAGACACTCATTAGGTACCTGGTGTTCTCCCCTTGAGCAGCACTTGCCCTGCATCGGCTGAACACTCATTACACCATTAACAGAAACAAGTGCTTTGCTACTTCGGGAACATGGTAAGTTCAGAAGTGTGTCGTCCAGCCACAGAAAGCCTTGACTGGTCTCACTGTGATGTACAACAGTAAAACACCTGCCTTCTGTCCTGATGGGAAGTGGGGTGGGGAGAGAGACTACTTGTATGGTCTTACATGGTAATTACTGACACCTCTGTTCCCACATCCAGGAAGGTAACATTTAGGAGCAACTTCTAAAGTGGTCAAATGTAACATTAATTGTTACAGACTCCCTGTTCATTTTCCAGGAGTGTTCTTTTGGGCCTGCTACCTGTACAGAAGAGGGGTCACCTCTTCACCATGGGGCAGAGGGCGCAGGGGGGGAGGGAGCTGTTGTGAAGAAAGCACAGTGGTGTTAAGGAAGCTGGGTAATGCAAGGTGTGAGGAAGTAGGTGCACTTTAGGCACACCCGGCTCAGTGACTGTAGCTGCCCACCACGGGTGCTGCCCTGGGTGTGCCACTGCAGCCACTCTAACTCCACTTTGTGCAAATTACATGCTTGGGTTAAAAACCTTCCTGCCACTGAACTCCCCCCTCTGTGCACCATTCCTATGGCTGCTCAAGTACAGTGTGTGCTGAGACTGGGCCTCCCTCTCCTGCTGATGTGCACCCTGGTAGCTGCTGTGACTTGGTATATGCTGGGGGAGGACAGCACTGCTTGGAGAGCTGAGGGCCTCACATGGCCTGCAAGACAGCACTTGCCTCAAAGCATTTTCTTCCCCCAACCCTTTAATCAAGGACATGCTGAGAACCAGCCATACAGAGGAAAACTCATCCTGTTCTGCTTTTAATCTTACTCAAAGCTTTACCTCGTGTCACACCTGCCTGAACCAGTCCAGGCAAAGGTCTAGGAACACTGGGCTTGACTCTGCCCCTGAGGTGCATCTTGGCCACACAGCTAACAGCTCCTTGCTGCGCTGCCCTGGGCTTGGGTGGGAACAACACTACAGCGGCTCTTCAGCAAAACAAGACAGTAGAGATCAAACAGTTATTTAATTTTGAGATACTGTAGTTAAATATGAAGTTATAATTCCCTAAGAGCTGCTACAAAAAAAAAGCACATACAATACCCAGAGTTAAACTGAAAAGCAATTAGTCATTTTGCATGAAACAAACCCATGAACTGCAGCCCTAGGCTAGAACTAACTTTTGTAAATAAAGTGGTCAGAAACAATTAGTAGGGGAAATGATAGATAAAGGTCTGGCTTTTCCTCTCAAAAGTCATTAACATGGAAGCAGAATAGTACCCCATGGTAAGGAAATCCTCCAACTACATAAAGCAGTTAAAAAGTGGAGCTTTCTTAATGTATGGTTTGGGGTTTGTGGGTAAAGGAAACTAAAAACTACATTAGGCTCCAAACTTATGAAAAGTCACTATTTAATTGTAGCTAAGTAGATTCTTAAAAGTCAGTGAAACATCTGTTCCAGGAGTATCACAGTGATTATAAAAAGATCACACAATTTATACTGTAGCAAAATGTCAGGATCCTGCAGTGTCTTTACGGCCATTTATGAGGTGGCATAATTGGCAATAGGCGAGTTTTTAAAATGAAAGCACATTTTAAGTCCTAAAACAACCCCCTCCCAATGCGTAATTTGGTACCTCTTCCTAGAGATTGTTTACAGTCTATTGTGTCAATAACGTTCATGTGCCAATCCTTTTTCCATGGAAAACATCACTGTACAATATTAGAAACAAATTTTCTGTATTTTGTTGCATCAAGCCTAACCTGTGATTTCTCATCTTTCACCTGCCTTGGGAGCACCTCTGCAGCAGAGAGCAAGCCTGCAGCAGCACAGTGGTGGGTAGGTCCCCTGCCCCATCCCTGGCAGTGTTCAGTGCCAGGTTGGACGGGGCTTTGAGCACCCTGGTTTAGTGGAAGGTGTTGCTGCCTGTGGCAGGGGGTTAGAACTAAATGACCTTTAAGGTCCCTTCCAACCCAAACCATTCTATGTGACCCCTGTGTTAGAATGCAATTTCACCCCACAGCTGTAATAGGGTGTAACAGGGTTCCCTTCTCTGCTCTTCAGGAAACTGCACAGTGAACAGACACTTCCTTTGCGCAGGGACACTTGGATAGAATTACTACATCTGGAGAGATGATACAGAGCCATTTAAAGCATGTTAGAAAAGCACTCCAGTCTTGCAAAGCACAGTGAAAGCGTCCACCCTGCACTGCACAGGAGGGCAGGCAGACCCCACAAGGGTTTAGTACTATGCACAGCAATAGGCACTAACAGTAAAACAAGTGAAAGGCAGAAGGGAATAAACAGTGGGATGTTGTTCCTGGAACAAGCCACCCACCCTGGAAGGACACAGTCAGCTTTCACAGGAATGCAAAGTCCATCAGGACTCTGAAATCCCTATAAATGCAATAATGTACCTGTTAGGATCACGCTTTAGTTGCTACAAATAAAGGAAGTATGAGACAAAATGAAGACATTTCCTGGACAGTAGGATTTTGATGAGAAGTCAAATATTGGAGATGTCGCTGCTGCTTGCCAATTAATATTGTTTGCTCAGTTGTCCTTTCAGACCCAAACCCTCTCAGTCTAACTACAGTAGTACTGCATCCTGTTAGTCCGTTGTCTTTTCCGTGACTGAAACTCTTCAAAGAAGTGCTGAATGTCTTCTCTTTTAACCACCTACAGGAAGCAGCATGAAACCCAAGTTGTGCTACACGGATTTAATTAAATGATCCATTTCCCTCCCTACTCCCACATGCACAAAAGCCGGTATCCCAAACCCCTCTGTTACAGCTCGCAAAGCAGCTTTCCTGCTCTACCCAAAGAAGGCTAGTAATGTCCAAATTCCACGGTAAGGGAATACAGAGAAACAAGCTCCCCAAAGGCAGAGCAAGCACATGGAGCAAAGCTCCTGATGGTACTTTTTAATGGCTTTGACCACTTGCTTTTATTGCCAGAAAAATTAACACAAAGCAAGCTTTTTAGGAGCTCACTTTCAGACTCAGAACAATGTAACTAAAAATGGCAATTCAGCAAATAAGCCAACAAAATGCATGTGCTGGTTAATAACAGCATGCAAACTCCTCCAGGAAAACAACTGAGAAGGCTGTTTGCCAGTATTTAGTCAGTCCTTAGTCTTCTAAGGGTTTAAATTCAACCTAGGAAAAAACATAAAGGTTAAGAGCTTTTTTCCTGAATGCTTTTCGTAGAGCAACGCAAGTTTCATTTAAATTAAGAAGTGCTCTCGGTACTTCTTAGACAGATTTCTGTGAGGTCCCTGTTACAATGTCTTTAAGGAAATGCAACTTGTAAATTCGCATGGAATCAGGGATTTCTTGTTTCTATTGCAGTGCCAGCAATTTTTTCCTGTGTTCCAACAAACAGGAAAAAATTCTTATAGTAGCCTAGTATCCAGCACACACCCCACAACAGTACTACAGCACAGGTTCTGGCAAACAAATTCTGCAAGCTGTGTCTTACCGTTCCCTCATTGGCGAATCTCCTGAGATAGTCTGTCAGTTCTGTCTTCAAATCATTGTATTCTGGATGGAGGAGCGAAGGCAAGGGAAATTAAAAACAAGAAGATGCCCAGCTTTAGTTTAACACTGGCTCAAAAAGACCTTGTTCTACTTATTCTTGTCATTTATTACATTTACTTGAGACAACTCAAGTTTGACCTGGATTATAAACAATAAGAAAGGCAAGTCCAGACAAATATAAGAAGCCTAATGATTTATCAGGCCAGCCCATGCATTCCGAGTTCCTGTTCAGGTTGATCTTCAGAGAAACGTGCACAAGTTCACTGAGTGAATCAGTCCAATCAATCAAGACTGCCCCTGCTCCCAGCTTCCCACAGCGAAAGCACATACGGGTTGTGGTGAGATGTCCTCGCCTGTAACTCAGAACTGAACAGCTACCCTTGCCAGAGTGCAAACTCCTCACTCAGAAGAGGGAAACTGCTCTAGTTATAAAGGACCTCAGCACTGCCTTGTCAATATACTCTGGGCAGAGCTGCCAGGGAGCATACTGCGCCCCAGTGGCACACTGCCTGGCACTCCCCCAGACAAGAGGAGATTGCCAAACAAGAGAACAGGGTAAATTAAATAAGCCAGAGAGCAGAAATGTGAATTAATGTTTAAATATTCATGTTACAAGAAATTACTATTGACACAATATCAAAAAATGTTAAATAGGGGAAAAGTTCTCATACCAACTAGATCCTCAATGTAAGTTAAAGTTGTAACAACAGGCCAGAGAGAACAAATGTCTCTAGAGGAATCCTGACTGAAGTGCCATCTGTCATACAGTCTTCTACACGTTGCTTCAAAATCAGCTTGACACTACACTGCAAGACCCAATACTAATCCTTAGGGGAACCTGTTCAGTTAAAGTTTCAAGGCAGATTCTAAAAATGAAGTTGTATTTACCACAGATGAGTTCTACTTGCTGAACTCTGTTCATGCTGTTAAGGGTGTCCATTAAAGGATCTCTCCTCTCTGTTTCTTGGTCACTGGTACCTTTATTTTCGTAAGCCAAGACAGTGTCACATTCATCTGTCAGGAACTGCACTTCAAGCTCTGAATACATTTTCTGGAGAATAAAGTAAAATTTACTTATATGTTACAAAAAATCTGAGATGGAGACGCTCTCCCTAATCCTTTTTGTGTTTAGTATCGCAAATAATAACAATAAAAATATTGTAAATTTTGTATCCAGCATTTCAGGCATCTCTCCATCACAATTTCCAAAGCAATACTGGATTTAAGCAGCAAATAACATAGAAACAGTTAGAAGCTCATTCATGCTGTATTAATTCTGACAGATTCAGTGTGTTTCTTTACGTGGGATGGAGGGGAGGGTAGGTATCTATATGCAGAGTAAGAATACTTACACAGATTTTTTCTACAAGCTTCTCTTGTAGATAAAGACCCTCTTGGAGGTCCTCTCTGCCTCCCCCCTGCCAGTGACCATAATGAAGAGAGGATACATACCGAGCAGTCTTCACAGGTGCACAGTTTGCTTCTCCAGTTCAGTGGCCAAAAGGTGGCACTGTCTTTTTTTAAAAATGGCTTGCTCTGGAGTTCCTTCAACTTGCAGACTGGCTCCTCGCTCTTAGTAACCACCTGAATTAAAATGGGTGTTTAGTGCTCTGTACCATCACTTCCAATACACTCCATTCTTTCCAACATGTGGTTTTCCTTATGCAAGATTCTTCTTTTGTCTCAGACATTTATTTTTCTAAATAACCTACATTACCATTCCATCCACATCAGGATTCTGATGTGGTTTTAGCAGTTTCCACTAGAAATTTCTGCAAAAATTTACTGCAATAGCCATACATGTTTAAAAAAAATCAGAACCGGACTATCATGCAAATGCAGCTACAAAGCATAATATCCCTGTATTAGAACAAACTCAGCAAGTGCCCCAGTGTAAAGGCCAGGTGACTGACAGGAAGGGATGGATCTGTCCTATTGGCAAACAGACACTATGCCCCTGTCAGCCATTTCTACAATGGTGTTCCACAGCCTACACTGTGCTCCACAGAGACCACACATTTAAAGTATCAGTGACTGGAGAGGAACATGGAGACAGATTGAAAGCTTTTAGCTGTTCACTGAACCTATACAGAAGGAAGTGGGCTTTGCCTCAGCTACCATCAGCATGAAAATGAACAGGACAGAAAAAAAGGTACATTTTACCTCTGGACAGGCAGACCCAAAGCTAGTGGAAGGCTCGTTAAACTGTTCTGTTTGCTTTTCTTCTTTCATTTCCTGGTGTTTCACTCCACTTTCTTTTTTTATTTCTTTTTTCTGCTCTTCACTTTCCTTAACCTTCAGGAAAAGCCCTTCACCTTCAAGGGAGTTCACTTTGGTCAAAGTCGGAACTGGAAGATACGTACCCATGTAAGTGAGAATACTGTGCCAGACAACATACTGGCTATCACAGACATACTTTCTGCTTTACACTGCAGTGTCAAAGAGCGCCTAGATCAGCTCATGCACTGCAGGGTCCTGGACGTACTCTACAGCTGCCCAAAGACACGGTGACCTAGGCAGACAAAGAAACCGCTCCCTCTTTCACCAGTTATCTTCACCTCTTGGACTCCTATTCTAAAACACTCCGCTTCACAAAATCTGTATTGTAGGAGAGGGACAATTTGAGATAGTTCTGTACTAAGATGCTTGTCTGCCTTGATGCCCCTTGATAGCTATTGCCGATTCAGTAGCTGTCACATATATTTTGCTGACTTTGTGTCAGAGTCCTTCATTTCCTCCAGACACACGCCTCAAAAACTTCATGACAGATTAACTACACCAATTCCTTCCTTATTTAAAACAAGTTTTTCTTTTGGGGGAATTCAAATGTGTGCCCTGTGATATAGCTGGTTAGAAACAGAAAAACTAAAAAAACCAAAATCCCCATTCTGTACTATATTTACATTAGAGGGAACAGAACTCCAGGTAGGCCATCTTGGAATCCTTAAAATTGACATCGAAATTTCTGGCACATAAGAGATCAGTTATCAGCTAATATAAGCAACGTTTAGCAGACCCTGTGAAAACAGCTCTTTGCACAGAAATCAAGTCATCTACCCTTCTGATCCTGCAGAGACCACATAGCAGACAGAGGCCTGCAGGGAACGTGTCCTGAGCACAGCCCCAGCTCTACCCAGCTTAAGGTTTTACACATTCATTCCAGGTCACTTGTCAGTCATTCTTTGCTGCTCAGAGCCTCTTATGCTCAGCTGTTTGTCTCACTGCTCCCCTTAGGATGACTCTTCAATTCTCTGATCCAGTTTAGAAATTAAGTTCACTAAAACAAGTACTAAATCTTCAGCTATCTATGTGCTAGCACATCTTTGATTAGATAAATGAGTGAGCACCACAGAACTAAGATTTAAGAACGAGAAATACAGAACAGTCTGTGGAGTCCTGCATGTTCCACTGCTGAAGGTGACCAATATATCGAGTAGAATTTCTCCAACCACTTAAACAGTATTAAGTTATTAATCACATACAACAAATACATGCTAACCAAATATTGGCTCGGATATCTCAATTTTCTTTACCTGCTAACTGTGACGCATAAACCCAGAGGAAATGGCAGTGATTCATGCAGGCTTGGCATACCATTTCATGGAAGTCTCCACTTTCAGGGGGAACCACACCAAGATGCTGTCAAAATGAAACAAGGATGTAGCAGTGAAACATTTGCTGCAAATTAACACTCAATTCTAGACTTAGAGGAAGTACAACATCAACTGCTGTCACAGTTTCAACACAGTCATACACTCCTGCTAACTCTACAATTACCAGTATAATTTAAAGACTGAAAAGAGCTGATAAAAATTCCAAGGAAAACCTGAAATAATTATGTCTTTGTCTACAGTCTTTTATGCCTTCTACACATTCAGAAATCTCAGTCTTATTTCTAAACAATATTCTTCTACACTGTCCTAAAAACAGGATAGGTGAAGATACCTCTTGCATACTGGCACATGTGAACTCTTAAATAACTTTTTATGATTGCTTCCTTATGTGCAAGAGATTTTAAGTCTTCATATTGGTCACGTAATGCCCTTGGGAAGAATTAGGTCCCAAAGCTCTCCATAAATTGGTGAGAAATATTTAGGCAATTAAAAGTGTTTAGTGACTTTCTTTTGAAAAGCATTCTTCAAGGCTCACAGTGAACAGCATAACATTCATCATACACACATTTACACAAAAGAATCCTACAGTTTAACTACAGAACCCATAATTGAAGCCAATCATCTTTTCTTTAATTCTTTGATCCTGCAACTTCAAACACAGAACTTCACTCGCGCCCTTCAAGGCATAAGGCTGAATCCTTAATGCTCACACATTAAGTAGGGCATTCACTGAAGTGCTGAGCTGCTTTTAAAAGATTTCTCCAAAGTTTGTAATCATGAACCAACAGCACAGTTTTTCCTTGCTACTTAAAGGAATTACAATTTAAAAAGCATTCTTTTGCATGAATAACTGTTTGGGTATTTGATAATAATGTGCCTCAGTAAGAATCTTTTGCTCACCAATTGCACTGATTAGAATTTTCTAGTTAAAGAGACAGTTACAAAGTTGTTACTCTATTCTGCAGCAGTAACCTTCAAAGAGGTAGAACTAGAGAGGACAGCAGCACAAGATTAAACTTTCAATATTCCTTTGCATAAGATGAAAAGAAATACCCCAGAACTCCTGTAATAATCTTTTGAGAACTAAAGCAAACCTTTTAAAATAAGAATAACCATACAAACTTAAATGACACTAACTTATTTCTATGCAACTGGCAATTCTGATACTTATAGTTTCCTTACCCTTCCATGGAACCAGTCTTCACAGACTATGCACTGGATCATCTCATCTGGAATCTAGATGAACGGTCATATTATTAGCATTAACAGCAACTTCTAGAGTCTTTCACAGGCCCCAGATGAGAGTATTATGCAAAGCCTGCTCAAGTGAATTGCACTTCCCTCTTCACCTATCCACAGGGAGCTGCCATTAATAAGTAGTTAACTGCTTCATTAGTCAGTTTGCTTCCCTGAACTTCAACAGCATATGTAATTTGTTGTTTATCAAGACTGTGGAAATTCCCATTTATTATTACAAAACTTGTTTTCCTTTTAGAACACAACATTCTCACAAAAGAGCTGATAAAATTTAATACACTGTTGGCATCTTTCTTCCAGTAAAGAGAAATGCATTAACAGGCAGGTTAGCAAAAGAAAGATACTGATACCCATCATGTTATCAGGTTTACAGAGGAACACCAGAGTCCTAACTTAACTAGCCACAACACAGTACAACACAAACTGCTCGGTCAGGAAACAATTATTAATGATTTCTTTAGAAATGTTTAGTTATCATCTCTGAACTTCAGAGAGGTGAGTTTGTAAAATACTTTTTGTATTTACAGGACTTGCTCCTTCCTTATTCTTTAAAACACCTGATTTCTATGACTGCAAACAAAAGTGTGCGTGTGCAAACCAAGTGGTATATTTTAATACTTCAGATGGACAAAAAGTATTGTGACTACCATAAAGGAAAGCTAAAGCCAGTGCTACAGGACAGACTCTCCCTATCACAGCAGCCTTGTCAGAGCACTGTTGCAGACACAAGGAAGCAGATTATGGTTTCTCCTAACATGTGTAATGTGTTTACTGGTCTCCTGCCACATTTCTTAAGATGATGAGAACCCTCCCCCTAAGGGAACTCCATATAGAGGAGTCTCTACTTTATAGAGAGGAAAGCAGAGAGAACTGCAGCATTTTCTCCAAATGATGGTTTGTCCTCTTCATCTGTCCTTAAGGCATAAACATATTTTACCATTAAAAAAAAACCTCATAATTACTGTATATATGACAACCAAGAGTAATACGGAACATAAGATTTCTTGAAATGGGTTCTTTGCTGTAAAGCAGCTCAGAGACAACCCTTTGAACAATACTTTGCATAAATACCATCGGCTTTTGTATTTCTTACCTCATCTTCAGGATCAGGATAAGGTCTTTTACATGTACAGTATAATCCATAGAAATTGTCATTATACTTATTTCCTGCATTCACCTTGCCCTTTTCCTAGAAGGAAAAAAAAATCTCAGTAAACAATGCAGTGAAAAACAAGACTGAAAATATACATAATCTAGAAATAAAACCCCAAAC
Source organism: Pezoporus wallicus (assembly GCF_028554395.1). Lineage (NCBI taxonomy): Eukaryota > Metazoa > Chordata > Aves > Psittaciformes > Psittacidae > Pezoporus > Pezoporus wallicus. The sequence goes on along the minus strand of NW_026638957.1, from coordinate 3,811,544 downwards.
AAACATTCCTGTTGCACTTTAATTCCTAAAAGCAATAATTATACTCATCAGCTTGAAGATCCAAAAAGAAAGGTACTATCCAGACACCCTATGCTATACAGTGAGCAGCAGACAGGGCATGCAGGGAATACTGAAGTTCAAAAGGAAAACCAGTCTCTTCACCTTTATAATAAATGGCAACTATGGTGTTTGTTAAACTACTGCTACTCCAGAACGATGTAAGAGTTCTGATCACCAGCTATGCCTACCTGCTGCATTATAGCAACAACTGTAGATTTATTGTTCACCTTCCCCTCCATTTTTTTTTAACATCCAGATTGTGATCCAAACCTGACTCTGCTTAATCTTACCACTGAGCTTCCACTAAATTTGTGTCATACAAACCTCATTCTACAGGACAGAATTATCTAAATTACAAAACATGCTGAATGAAACTCAATTACAGGTAATTCCATTAAAAAAACAAACAAATGAACAAACAACCCCCCCAGCTAATACAGCTGCAGCCAGAGGGCTTCAGAACCACATGCAGTTGCAGCCTGAAGCCACCACTAGCCCCTCCAGAAGAGCTGTGACCATTTATGACGTCACTACAAACCACTTTCTACCACTATTGTGACAAAGACAGGACAGGGGATATGAGCACTTGGCACCCGTAAAGTCAGACAGGTAAATAGGTGGATGCTGAAGGTCACTTAACCAGTACAATTGATTTTGCACTGAACTGAAGGAGGAGGACCAACCACATGATCCATTTCACTGACTTGAATTAGAAACAGTAACATCTTAAAATCGTCACAGGTGTCTCTGTAGGGATCACTGGACTATAGCCCTGTGCTGACTAGCTCTGGATCCATCCCAGTTCTGCCAGAACAAAATGGGCATACACAAAACCACTGGCCTGTTTGAACTGTTACTATCCAGGGAGCAAGACAAGTTGTTGCTGTTTTTCAGAGTATTATCAACTACTTGACAAGTCCAAAATGCTCAATGAAATGAAAGCACAGAAGGATTAATGCAGTAAAAAACCATCCCATCAGTGGGCTCTGGTGACAACCAACCAAAAAAGATTACAGCATTAATGCCACCATAAATAAGGGGAGTGAACCGTACCTTTGGCAACAGAAGAAGCTTGAATTTCTTTAATGCAACAGCAGAATTACACCTAAAAGCTTTCCCTGAAGCCAGCTTAAAGCCAATGAGATGTATTAGTGCAGGCACCACAACACGTTTCTGGTATTACACTAACCATAGATGCAAAACTGCTGCATTCATGGATGACAATTATCAAATGTTTTCTTTTCTCTCTCCTCACATTTCCCTTTGATCTCTCAACAGGTTTATCTTATGCTGTAATACTCCCACCTTGTTTAACTGGCTGGGAAAAACAGAGGCACTGTGTGTGTCAGTAGTGGCTGAGGCAAGTCACCAGAGTCCCAATACCATCATTTCAATTCTGCATGTACAAAACCCCTATCTGCACTTACTGGCAGTAACTTGCACTGCAGATTTTTGAACTTGCTGTTTCCACAGTCACAGCGGAAGTTCCTGGAAAGAAAAGCACAGTGTTTCAGGTGGGTTTATTAACAGAAAACACATCAGGTTTTGCATTCATAAAGATTCCCAGAAGTTTATTAGAAGACATAAAAACATTCTTGCCGTGCTTAAACAACAGCATCAGTCGGAAGTGGCCTTACCCTCTCACAAGGTGTTCTCAACAGATCTCTCAGCTAAGACCATCACTGACAGCAGCACTAGGCTGGGCGGCCACAACGGTACAGAGCTAACCCTGGATGCTACAACTGCCCCACTTAAAATCACAGTCACGAGTGCTGGTGGAACAGGAGCCTAAACTGCTTCATTTCCAAAAACTGGATCCATGACGGTGATTAAGCTCTTGTCTCCTACCCAGACACCCTAAGCTCTCACTTAAACAGGGCTGGTGTGCCAAGAGAAGGGGAAGGTGGGTACCTCGGTGACCTGACCTCAGTTGCCAGTGCAGCTTTGCTGGGAGTGGTGCGCTTTGTGCGAGTTGCCCTCTCTCACCGAAGCGTACCAGAGAGCGGAGGTGACCCTGGTGAGATCCCCCAGCCAGCTCAGCTCACCCCGGGTCCAGAGGGGCAGGACACCGGCGGCGGTGGGCGCACACCGCCTCGTCTTCCTAGCCCTGAGGAGCCGGTTCGGTAGGAGGCTGCCCAGGGCCGCGCGGGTGAGGGGGCTCGAGCCGCAGCGCGCTTCCCGCCGCCCGTCCAGTCCCGCAGCGCCCCGCGGTACCTCTTGGTGTAGAGCTCGAAGAGGCGGTGGGTGCCGTGGCACTCGTAGCTGCAGGCCAGACAGATCCCCGCCGGCTCCCCGCCGGGCGGCGTGCAGGTGCTGCAGGCGTACAACGCCTGCCTCTTCACCGCTCCCTATGGGATGACACCGACGCGAGATACAGAGGCCACCGGGGGGTCCCTGTCCCAGACCCCGGGCGGCCCCGCCCCCGGCCCCGCCCCGCGCGACCCCGCCCCCACCTGAGAGTAGCTGCAGCGCTCGTGGTCGCTGCCCCCCAGCACGGCCCGCGCCTCCTTCTCGAGCTCCTCGTTCTCGGCCAGCACCTCCGCCAGGGAGACCACGGGCTCCTCCGCGCCGCCGCAGCCGCTCCCCGGCTCCGCGCCCTCCGGCGCCGCCGCTTCCATCGCCGGGACGCGAGGCCGAGGGCGAGATGAGGCGGGAAACAGGCGGCCGAGGCACCAGGGGGCGCCACAGCGGAAGCGGAACCGCGGGCCTCACGTGACCGTGGCTGCGCGTGATCAGAGAGAGCGGTGAGCAGCGGTCGCGCTGCCGCGCGCACGTGATCAGTGGGCGGGGCGGGGCCGGCCGCGCGGGCTGCCCGCGCTTCCGGGCGGTGCGATGGAGCTGGTGGCGGAACTGAGGGGCTGCGACGGCGAGACGCGGTCGGTGCGAGTACCGCTGCCTCACCTGACGGAGCGGGGCGAGGCCGGGCAGCTGCGCGGGCTGCGGCAGAGCCTGGCCGAGCTGCGGGAGCGGGTGGTGGAGCTGTTGGCGCCCTTGGTGCAGGCCGAGAGAGAGGCGGCGGGTGGCGGCGGGCCGCGCGGTGAGTGGCGGTGGGGAGGGGACGGAAGCGCGGCCTGGAGGCTCCGCTGCCCTTGGGTCGCCGCCTGCGCCGCGCGCCGCTCATCCGCTCCTGGTTGAACCCCGTCAGGTGACGCCGAGGATGATGACGACGATGAGCAGGAGGAAGATGAGGATGATGAAGGCGAAAATAGTATCGGCACGAAAGCAAACGCCGACGACCCACCTCGAAAGCGGACGAGGGTTCAGCAGCCGTGGTGACGGCACTGGGTACTTGGGTCAGGCCTCTCTAGGAGACATTCTAGCTGCACCGGGTGTGAGGGTGTCCGGGCAGGGCCCGGCGAAGCCTGCGGCACTTCTGTTCGGAAAGCGAAATGTCGGTCCCGACGTTGTTTGCACACAGAGGCCGTAAGAAAAAGATGCACCTTGGTGTCAGCAGCGTGATGCTTGCAGGGAGCCAGTGTTACATTGAGAAGAATTTTTGGTAGACCAGTTGACAAATACAAAACTGTTCTCACAAGTCTTCTGACTGCTACGTTTTTAACAACATTTTCTAAGTCATTGTATTTATTCATGCAACTTAAATTCTTATATAGTAAAATCAGGAGTGAGTTATTTTGTCAGACATGATCTTAAAATGGTACAGCAGAACTTTTAATTTGTATGGAAAGAAAGCAGTAGAAGACCACTATAGTATTCAGAATTAAAGAACACCTGTAAGACCGTGTCCATTCCTGAGCAGCCCTACAGTGGAAGATTATTTTTATCACCAAAAAAGTTTATTCTAGTCACCCATCAATGAAGTATTTTCCTGGTAAAGGTCATATATAAAATGGATTGAAAGAGTTGGGAATCTTGGTCTCAAAAAATCTTCAGTTTTTGTGACAGCTAGGCAAGTCAGTGTGACTTTGAAAGTTTCTAACATTCCACAATTCAAACCCAGCTGTCTGTCCTAAGCCTATTTTCTCAAAATATTGGGGTTTATTTTTCTTTTTATGCAGCAGTTATGTTTATGTATTTTCTTTCATCATTTATCCAAGCTGATTTTTAGGCTCGGTTCCTAAGTCAAATAAACTGAACAACAGTTCAATGTTCTGCCCATGCAGAACTCTCATAATTATCTATGCTGTTTGCTGTAGTTTATTTTAGAGAGGGAGAAAGTATCAATATTCAAGTAACACCTATGAGTACATTATGTATAACTGCTCTTGCCTGTGTAAATCAGCATCTCCCAATCCCTCTGCTAAGGTAACTCATGATGATAATGCAGCATGTGGAATATCACAGAATCATTAGGCTCATGGAGTAGCTCCTGCTCATCCATGCAAGTCTCCTTGATTTTTTCATCATGCGAGTACACTGGAATTGGGCCTGGAGGAAGTGGTGCTTAAATACTGATGAGATCTCTTTGACTCCCTTCTCTTCTAGGCCCATAGCATTCTACTGACTAGGTCTTGAAGAGCCTGTTAGCTCTCCAGAAATTTATGGTTGTAGTCCTGCTTGCCATTTTGCTTCCCCCACACAGGATCCTGAGTTCCACTATCTCATGATCACTACAGCCAAGGCTGCCCCAACCTTTACACATTCAGCCCATCCTTCCTGGTTTGTAAGCACAAGGTCTAGCAACACACCCTTCCTTGTTGGCTCCTCCACCACTTAAACAAAATGTTATCTTCAGTGATCTGTAGGAATTTCCTTGTCTCTGTGCACTAGGCTGTGTTATCCCTCCAACAAATATCTGGGGGGTTGAAGCCCCCCCTATAACACATGCTTCTTGCAAGGGGAAAGTTGTCAATGCTTCACATATGTTACTTTAATTCCCAGTTTGTTCAGTGCATGCTTCTGTGAACAGGCATAAAACATTCTAAATAGACACTCCGTAGAGCTTACTGGAGCCCAAGAAACTTCTCTAGCAGAAATATACTGACTGGTTTAATAGTATGAAAAGCTTTCTTCATGTTTATATGTTCTCCTGGCAGTTTGTTTATATATTATAGAAACTGAGCAAGTCTTATGGATGGAGGACAAAGTATCGGAATAAATAATGACTTTTTATGAACACAAAATTGCCTGGGTTTCTTTGGAAGGGGCAGGGGTGTGCTGGAACTGAAGCATAGCAAACATACGCTTTACATCTTTACATATTCTTAAGTTCACACACCCATTATTCTGTCGGTAGATATGACAAAGGCATAAATTAGGAGAAAAGACCAACTCTGAGGACTGTGGAGGTTTAGTTGCTGAGGACCTGGGATGAGAGAAAATTACATAAATTAATCCTCATCACTTGTCAGGCTGCAAAATCTTAAAGTGATAAAATGCTTAAAGTGTTTTAGGGTAGATAATTTATCAAAGGAAGTAACATTGAAGGAAGTGGCTTATCAAAATGGAAAGGCAACACAGTACAAAAAAAAAAAAGCCCGATAAATGTATCAAAAGAGCTCCTTCATGCATCCTGTACTTAAAGTGCAGACATCTTCTATGAGCTCTGTTCTGAAGCTTTGGAAACTGCTTGTAGAGCTACATCTGGGAACAGTGTCTCATCCCCCTCCCAGCCACACTCCTGAACACTTCAACAGTAGTGTGAACTGTGGGAGGCTACAAAGCAACATGTAACATTAAGCATGAATTTGCAGTCTTTATATAGAAACTTTGTGTAAAAAGTCCACTGGCACATCAGGGACTGAAAACCTCTGGTCTAAAGCAACAAACCCTAACTAATCAAGCTTAAAGTTATTTCACTACTTCTTTTAAAAGAAAACTACAGTGGAAAAACATTCAATAATTAGATCTTAGTCTTTCCTTTACTTTGTGGGCGAGACTCCACCTGCTCATATTCTGCTGGTGCCAAAAATGCTGGAAGCACCATCAGAGCTAGCTTTCCTCTTCTATTTTCCAGTATTCCTATGCACCAGGTTGACAGGTTATACTAAGTCTCTCCATTACTGCTTTACACCTCAAACTCAAATCCTTACAGACACAGCATTTGCTTGAATTAGACTGTCTTTCTGTAATTAGTTGTAAAGCTCATGCTCGTCAGCAGCTTTAATCCAAAAACAGCCTTCTAGTGGGAAAGTCTACAAACACAAGCCTCCATTCTGTAAGCCACCCCTGCAGCCAGCACATGCTCCACATCCAGCCAGCTTGGCTCATCACATGAGGCACACTGATGAATTTACTAAAGGCCATGTGCTTGCACAACAGAAACTTACGCACTTCTTCCTATCATCTTCTATTTCTGATGCTTCCTCTTACATTGTTCTTAAGACAACTGCTGAGTTTAAAACTTACAGCATCGAGTTAAAAACATAGTCCAGCCAGTGGTACCTCCTTGTCACACAAAGGTAGAAAAAAGACAAAAGGATTCAGTTTCATCCAGCCACCCCCACGCTAAAGACAAGTAATTAGGGCACAGAGCATAAAAAGGCAATGAAAAAAGATCAACTGAACATACACACTGAGGGAAGAACAGAAGAGTAAGCTACAGCAGCTGACTGCCAGCACTGCTATCTTGCAACAAACATAAACAACAACAAAAAATAAAGCCACTGGTATCTATGGGCATTAACAGACTTCTGTTTATAAACATTGAAAAGTTTTTATTTTATAGATAAATAGGATGTTGATTTTTAAAGTTAGGAAACAACACAACTTAAAAGCTCTGACTCCCAAAGATACTGCAAGTCAGAGTTTATTCTTACTTCATCATATTAAGATGGCAGCTTCCTCCTTTTCATATTGCACTTAGAACTTAAAACCTTCTTGTAAAGGCTACATTGTTTTCAGGTCCTAGCACCAATGCTGGGGTTTGAAACCAGTGTCTCAAAATACCTCCAAATGCAAACAAAGTTTAAGGTGGTGTAACTGCCATGCTTAAACACAGCAACACTGAAAACAGTGTTCTCTTTCCAAAGTAAGAGAAGGCTGGTATTATCCTCCAGGGTTCCCTTAGTCAGAAATGGATTAGCACTTGTCATGATTAGGTACAGACAATCACACAGAATTGAAATTATAGTTGAGGAGTTTAGTTCATAATCGTTCTGCGCCTACTGCTTTTGAAGAGCATGTTTTCACTGTTTTCACATTTGGAAGCTTACTTCTATCACGGCTGGCTCAAAACTTTAGTTATTCTAAGAAGCAGCAAATAAGGACAGGAAGAACAGGTTCAAGACTGTTTAAAATACACAATCCAGTAGTTAGAATCAAATGCTATGCCGAAATAGCACTGAAAAATAGAGTTTAAAACTATGGTAAGAAATCTCAGTGAAACTTCAGTATGACTGAAGCAATCTGCATTCACTGCAAGAATGAGAAGGTCTCATTTCTTCAAATTTCTGAAAGAAATATAATTGCCTGTCCTACAACCTGTTTGTAGCATCCTCACAAACTAAAACCAGCTAACCTTCCCAAATTCAGAGTTTTTCCTAGTACATCAGTGCTCCCAGAACAGTTTTCCACCATGTCTGGAGTGGAATTAGTATGGCAGTAAATTCCAATCACTTGCAATTTTATCAAAGGAGATTTCTATAGATAGGAGAAAGAAATACAAATGAAGCTTTGTGCAGACTATAGCAAGTATCAGCATAAGCTGCTTTTGACATCATAGGAAAAGAGATTAAAGCACCAAGCTTCAGGCCTATGCCAATACTCACTGCCTACCTACTAAAACATGGCACTGTTGTGGTGACTGAAAAAAGTCTGCTACCACAGGAAAAACAAAAAAAGCACCTTTTTCCCTTCAAAGGTTTGCACAAACTTTATTCTTTGCTTCCTGTATTTATAGCTAAACTTATTAAAAAAAAATCATTAAAAACCAGCACTGATGTAGGTATTACTTAAAAAAAAAAAAAATCAAAGAATTGTGATTGCGTTAAGTGCAGCTTTTATAATCATATTCTGATTTTGTTTCTTTTACATTTACCACAAAAGAAGTATCTTTTCATTGATTTTACTCCAAGGGAAAAATGACTTTTTTTGCTAAGAGGAGTAAAGTCATAGACCAGAAACTTATTTCCCCACAGGATGTTTCAGATGGAGTGCTGCAATTTTGCATCATTAAGGCAAAACGAGGAATACTTCCATCAAGTGTCACATAGGGTGTCCCACTCTGGCCATCCCAATAGACCCATATTTAAAAACCTTTAAAGTTAATTTTTTTAAATAGAAAACAGTCACTCTCTTAATTGCTTAACAGTACGAAAGAAAAGGATCTTTCCAGCCTTCACTCAGAACTTCAGTCTTGCGATTAGATCAGGCATATACAATTGCTTCAAAACAGCTACAGAAACTAGAAATTGAGCTAAGTGTCAATCAGTTGTAATCTACTGATTTGATTAGAGGCCTTCACAAATGTTTGATGGCGATTGCAAATAACAGCCAAGCAGATAGGAATGATGCAATACCCAACAGTTTTGGGGTCAGCTCTTGTACAGGAATAGAGGAACAGGAACATCTGTAAATATGGTATTAAAAATATTATAGTCCACAGCCAAAAAGGCAAGGATAGCAGTCGTACTTTTAAGGAGTGCATCCATGTGGTTCCTTCCTGTGGTTCCTTAGGGTGTTGCTGAATGTGCTCCAGTGCTAGTTTGTTGTAAGTCTCATTGATTTCAAAGACGTAATAAAAAGCTGCAGCACTTGCTAACAAATACAACCCCACACCAATCCATCCCATCCTCTGGCGGAAGTTCATCATTCTCCATGCTCTGCACCTGGAACAAAAGGTGACAAACATTCAGTATAGGTTGGAGAAAGAGGGGATGCAGATGAGGCTTGGTTTTCGTAAGTTAACATTTTACAACTTTTCATTATGTATTAATGAAACAGCACACGCATCCATTTCTGAAGACCCGAGTTCCTTCTACGTCAGAGAAAGTCATAGTGCTATGTGAGCAACAGACTAATAGTAATTACATATAATGCTCCATCTACGGCTCTGGCCACCTTAGGGCCTGCCAGCTACAAATACACCAGGCTAAAGTCAAGCACTGAGTGAAAAAAACAGAAGCCATGAATTGGGTAAGTTACTTACCCCATCTGACCTCAGTGCTTCTAGCTGCAGAGTGGTAATAATAAGACTTTCTATAAATACAGAAAGTTTGTAAAGTTCTTTGACATCTGCTAGACAAACATGCTGCTAGCCAGCCAGCAACAGGAGCATCACTGCTTGTTTGCAGTGTAGCAACATCCAGTTTTATTAAGCTCTAGCAGAGTGCCCACCTATGAACCACATAAAAGGATATTTTCAATTTGAATGTGTACTAAAGGTCTGTATTTGTACTCATCTGCACATATAAAGATACTGTAAGCATATTACTTGCACCTAACTGTACTTCTGCTCTGTGTGATCAGTTGCAGTAAGTATTCTGGAAGAAAGACGCTGAACACCTGTACTTGTAACTGACACCATGCAGAACAAACCAGACATGAGTCAAGAAGAAGCATAAATTATCAAAGCACCAGGGACACTACTGGGCTCTGTTTTAGCTGCTTTAAGATCTCTGGCTGGCTGTATGGGTCTAAGTGACTTGAAACACTCTTCAAAGCAGTTACAAACACATTAACTGAAGTGCCTCCACTCATATCAAGAAGTCATCACCACTTTCCCTAAAAATAGCCTTGGGCAGGGCAGGGCGAACAATTGCTTCACTGCAGCTGATGAGAGTTCTCCTAAGAAACATGCATTCAGACTGCTGGGGTTTTATTATTTTTTACAAGAGTTAAAATCAATTTATGCAGTACTATTTTAAGAAAATATATTAGGCTTTAAAAATACTAGGCAGAAATACTGATTCAATAATGTATTATGCATACAGAATAACAATTATGAATAGAAGTATGAAAGAGTTTACCATAATTAATTAAATAAAAATCACTGCACTTTTCTAAACCCCCTTTCCTAAGGCTAGACTGATCCATTTGGTTAGCAATCTTGAAAAGGCCTCCTGGTTTTCCACATCTGAAGGATATCCTCAACACTGACCTGGCAGAATCTGATTGGGGTAGCTCTGGAGCAGCTGTTCTGGGCCTCACACTGCTGTGTCTATAGTGGCCAAGAGAATCAAACATACAGTGACACTAAATAAACAAAATACATTACTGGCATCTGGGGCAGGTGTTACTTAGCTTTTCCTTCTATATAACAGAATACTCCTGTTTTATATCCTGAGTTAATATTTTAGTAGGACAACCGAAAAATTTGTGTAAGAAGCTGTTAACCCACTGGGTAAAAACTTTAGAGTCCATGTTTATCCAACGGCTAAATCACTGCCTGTTCTTTCCAGTAGCTGTGCATTTCGGAGACGGCTAACACGCAGCTGCCTTCAGAGAAAATAAGTCTTCAAAAGGAATGTAAGCATTGAAAGCATACTGTTAAAACTGCAGTAGATTTAACAAGGCAAACATTAGCTGTTTTTTTGTCCTGCCCTTGCTAGGAGCCAGAAGAGGAGCCTTAGCTCTACGTTACAGCGAAACAGTCAGAGACAACACTTAAAGAGTTTTCTTATTTATCGTTTCGAGACCCTGTTTTCACTCGCAGCTCCCAGAGACACCCGCAGTGGTTAGCGCAGCCGTCCGCCCACATTCCGCATCTGCTCCCGGGCTCTTCTCCCTCAACAGGCGGCGCAAACCGGCAGCTGGCAACGCCCGCGGCTCTCAGCGCGCCGCCAGCGCTGGACCAGCGCCCCGTCGAGCTGCGCTCCGCCGCAGCGGCTCCTTCCCCGACACCAGCAGCCCCCTACCTTCCTCCAGCGGAGAAGAAGGGAGCGGGAGGGCGGCGGCAGGCGGCCCGCTCCCCTCAGCCCGTGCCGCCACACCGGGAGACGGAGGGCCCAGACGGCCCACCGCACCACTGCCGCCCCGCTGCCATCGCCGCCCGGCCACCGCGCCGGAAGAGTCGCCCTTCCGGCATGGGGAGAAACACTTCCGGTGCGCGCCCGTCTGCATCCGAGCCGGGGAGGGGCGGGGCAGGCTGGCCAGCAGCCATCTTGGCTGATGTCCGCGCCCGTCTGTGGCGTGTTGGCTTCGCCCAAAATGGTGGCCAGCAGTGGCTGAACGGTGCTGTGTTGCTGTTCGCCTTCGTTAATGACCCTTCAGTTATTGTCGTCGTGGCTGTCTGTCCAGAGCTGTTGTCGTTTCAGCGTTAGTGCTGTTTCATGTGGTGGTGGGGGAGAGACTGGGGTCAGGCAGCTCAGCCACGGTGCAGAACACCAGCCTCCAGTGTGCTGTGGTGGACAAGGCCATGCCACAGTGACTTGGTGTATCACTCACCCTTTGCCACTTTGCCCGTTCGAGAGTGTTTTGATTGTGTGGCAGTCGATGAGAGGAGAAACTCAAAACAGTTGTTCTAAGTTGGCTGCATTAGCCAGGTATGATGCATTGAGGAAAATACCAATGGAAACTTAACAGTCTCCCAACAGCTGACGTATATGTACCTAAAACCGGGTGTGTGTTTACACATAAGTGCACCTTACTGGCTTATTGAAGTAAATTATTTTCAAATAATGGTACTGGGAAAAGGCTTCAAGGAAGCCAAGAGATTGTCTAAATTGACAAAAACAACCTGGTTTTGTCACGTGCAGTTCAGTGACATGCACCACAGTGATGTTTGGTAAATTTGCTTGTGAAGAGGGTGTTAAACATTTCTCTAACATGTACCTCCTGTTCTAGTTAAAAGAATTTAGTAACTGTAGAGCAATGTATGTAAAATTAAACATTTTACGAAACTTGTATCTCAGGGTCATGAGAAAACTACTGTGACGCAAGAGTTAACCAGTGTACAGGGGGGTTAGGATTAAGCCGCTTGCTTAACAATGTTATTGGTTGCGCATACTCAACAAACATTTATCATGCTCATTATGCTGTGCTAGACCAGGATGGGAGGACAAGGCTACTGGTAAGAGGAAAAAACAGTACCTGGCTTCTGCTTTCTGGGCCCTGAAACCGGCTAAAACCAGCTTTCTGGTTTGGACAATGACCAAGTCACCAGGGAGCATGCACAACTTTAAAGGTAAAAAGATTAAGCTGAAGAAGACTCATTTACTTCATCTTGAAACCGTCACCCATGACCACCAGGGGTTGCTATGCAAGCGCAGAGGACCTTTTAGCTCATTATAATACAAAGCAGGGATAGGCCATGAATATGTATAGGCATGTTATGTAACCTAATGAATATGTATAATTTTAGAGAATAAATGAGGGGAGAGACAAAGTTGGTGTGTGCAGGCCTTTGGAGGAGCTATCCTCCATGTGCCTCAGCTGAGTAAAGCATACCTACTTTACAACTGTTTCCTCATACTGCTGCTGGGAGCTGCTGTAACATCTTTCTGAACTGCTCCACGAATTGAATCAAATACAAGTGAAATGAATGTCAAATCCATTTGGTTTGTCAAAACATGTTTTACTCTCCATTACTGTAGGGAATGACTGACTCGTTGGCAGCCAGGCCTGAATTCTGTCCTCTAAAGGTACAGAGAAGCAGTGGCAGCCACAGTTTACACATACACCTGTACTGAAAAGAAGGCTGACCATTTAAAGAGATACCAAATAAGAAATGAAAGATGCTATAGAAATGACATTTGGGGGGGTGGGGTAAGTATATACACATCATTGTGTATCGCATATATACACATCTCCCATTTTTCTTGGGTGATGTAGTTAGTGCTCTTAAGGCACTATAGAAAAGCTGCTGCAAAATTAGATTGATGATGGCTTATCCTACTATGTTTGGTGTTTCAATGAAAAATGTAGGAAACTAGTGTTTTGGGTTATGTTCAGGACAGATAATGACTTACATGCACAGTGCTGCATCATGGGGAAAAAAAACAAAACCCAACTCAAAACTGTTGAGAGCTCACATTCGGAAATAAGTTCCCTGGCACAGAGGAACTTCTCTTTAAGCGATACTGCTTTATTTTGTTTGTTTGGGGTTGGTTTGGTTTCACGCTCGTTCGACTAGAGGCTCAAAGAATTGTATCTCCTTTGCCACTGTGAGGACACTAGATGGTGCTCAACACCACAGGCAAAGCGAACCTTTCACAGGCCCGATTCCCAGTCCAGTTTTGCTCTTAAGTGAGGATTTCATCATCTTTTATGGAGTTTACATAAACTGTTAGTACAGTTCTGATGAAGGATGTAGGTGTGAATAACTACATACAGCTAATTACTTAAGGTCCGTTCCAACCCTAATTATTTATGATTCTATGAATTATCCCTGGTACACTGCTTCATTCTTTCTCTTCTTACAGGTGATGAGATGCAGATGATCTAAAAGTGAATATAGCTCCTGTATAGTTGGCAAACCTTCTACTCAAGTATGGTTTTATTGCATTTTCTTATACTGGGGTTAGAGATAATGATGGGAAATGGAATAGCTACTGTAAAAAGTCTATTTAATTTAGAATACCAACCTTTGTGTCAAAGAGAAGGGTTTCAGTCAGAATTAATATGTGGCTGTGTGAATAGTAGATGCACATACTAAATGTAAAGCTCACAGTTAAGATTCTGAAGAAAAAGGAGTGAAAAGTGGGGCTTCTTCCTACTTAACAAGTCTGTTCCCTGGAGAGCTGTAAAGGGATGATAGTTCAGGGTTTAACCTGCTTGGTTTGTGAGCCTTTTCTTCTGTGTTAACCATAGGCCTGAAATGACGGTTATGAAGAGAAAGAGAGAAAATATTTGTGGAGTTACTATAGCAAACGCAAACTGCCTTTGAAAGCTAAGGCATAAGACCAGAAAGGTTGATGTGTAATATTTTTGGGCTAGATCTCAGTTTGCATAAATTCAGTGTTATGTTTAACCTTTGGCACAGAATAAGAAGGGACACTGCAGATATCCCAGTTGAGGGATCCTGATAAAGTGCATAGGACAAATGGGGTCTGATAATTGGAAACAGAAGGCTAGTTGTAATCTCTGCATCAAGCAAAGTTCTCATAACTTAGTATTAAAGGAGGGTCTTCTCTAGGCTTAGATTTTGGCCAGAATAGAAAGCAAAGGTAGAAAACCTGAGATAAGTACCCTCCCCACCCCCCCCCACCCCCCCCCAATTAGTTTGGCTTACAAATGGAAGACAGGAGCCAAAGGACAAAATGCACCATGCATTCTTTAGGTAGATAAAGATTTAACGTAGTCATAGGTAGGTTCTCGGTATTGATAAGTAACCCAGAATCTAATTACAGAAACATTTCTCTCAAGATGGGATCAGCCTTCCACTTTGTAGGACACTGATTTTTGATTCATCAAGAACACCACATTCCTGGAATTTTTCCTTCTTAATTCTACCTCTAAGACAAACTCTTGGCTGGAGATCTGGGATCCCTACACAGTCCATATGTGTTGGGATTCCAAGGAGAAAACTGCCATAAAGGAGGAGAAGGGGCATAAGCTCATGTGCTGGTCCTATAAGGTTCATACCTAACCTTAAGCCAAGAGGTTAGACTAGTTTCAGGGCAGGGCTAAGCTGCTGAGGAGTAAGGGATGAAGCACAGAGCTCGTTGAAAATGCTCACATGCTGGCTTATGGAGGGAGAGGACAACTGACAGAAAGGAAGACTTTCTTCAGACCCTAGTAGGCTCCAATCTTTTCCTTCTACTCAAAAGGTAGAGCACAGAAGAGCAAACTGAAGTACCACTGCTTTAATGGGAAGAAAAGAACACATGAAAACCCAAGCCTAACATGACATCTGCCCTTAGCTCCAGATGGGCAAACTCCCCTGTGCGTTACAAGAAGAGTTAGTACTGTGTTTATAAAGAAATACAGAAGGGCAGAGTTCTGCGAATCGTAAGTAACACACCTGAAAAACTGTGGAGGCATATTGGGAAAAGGGAATGCCTTTAGGTGTTTTTTTCTTAGAATATTGTTTATAGTGCTCATGTGAATTTTTATCAGTGAGTGAATGAATACCCAGTGTTTTTGCAGCTTGTAGTGATTTTGTTTATTAGATGTAGTTGCAGTGAGTTTAGCAGTATCCTGTTGTGGTTGCTTTGATCGGTTTATTATATTATCCTTTGTTGTGAGTCAGAAACATTAGTTTACCTCAGCTTCAATTTCATATACTTTATTTCATGCTTTATGAATCCTTACTTTGTGTTTTATATGTTTTGTTTCTTCTCAAAGTAAGGCAATACTCTTCTGATTTTTTTATTTTTTTTTTTTTATTTCTTCTAATTTTGCATTGAAATAGTTGAGTGAGCTGTGTATCATCCATGGTGATCTTTTCTTCCTTCGACTTGCTTCTTATACATTGAAATGTTGGGACCTTAAATTACCTTGATCTTTAATACTTTGTTCCTGAAATTCTACTTTAGCCATTGTTTCTTAGCAGCAGCCACATCTGAGTGAAGCTTCAGGCAGTCTTATTACCCAGGTTTTCTGAGTACCAGCCATACTTTGTTCTTAGTTCTAGAAATATTTACCATCTTTCCAACAAGCTTTTTGATATTTACAAATGGAATAGCTAGCTAAGTCTCCCAAACATCCACAGTAGACATCTGCCAAAGCTAGAATTACACACTATTATCCTTTGTCAGAGTGCTTCTAAAGAACTGGGTGTTTAATGAAGAAGGGATTTTAGACTGAACTTTTAGATTTCATTACAGTGGTACTCCTTGTTCATTTGCTACCACTGAATATAAGCTTCATGTCTACATTGTCTGCAGTCAAAATAATTCTGGGAGGAAAGAAATAAAATCCTCGGGTTTATCTTCTGTTTTCAGTCAATTACAAAGTGGCTTCAAAGTTTAGCAAGAACTGGGAAAAGATACTAAAAAAATACCAGCAGAGGTGATCGGTGACTGAATAATACTCTCCTTGGCATTTATTTAAAGAGAAGACAAATACAATTTATGCAAAAACAATGCAGTATTGATCTCACAGGTCTGGCAATGTGACCCAGGATTGACTGATCTAGAAGGAAAGAGAACTATCCTGCAGAATTTTGGTCAAAGCAGTTTTCAGTTATAAACCGCATTTCAGCTAAAGTGTTATTCATTAGAGTTTATGGATTTAAACTACATCTCCACAAATAGTATATAACAAAAAATCACTTCCAAAGCTGCCATTTAACTTCTGAGAAACCTGCTTTTCCATGATTTCAGCTAAAGGCTACTCTTACTGCCAGAAGGGAACAGTTAGTGAATTCCATGCTGAGTTCACTGCTGCCAACACATTTGTTCATGTAAACAAGTTAACTGAAAAATCACCCATGTTAAAAAGATTCATATTTGTTCTGCAGGCCAAAAATGCTGTCTTTGCTCAGCTGGCCTGAAAGGGTTGCTTTTCAAAAACCATCAACAGAAAAATACATTGAAAAAAATCCTCACTGACGGTCACTTGCTAGAGTTAATTTCTATTAATCTATCTTTCCTACTGTGGTGCCTTTGTGAAACAAGTCAGTATTACCGTAGAATGACTTTAAAGAGATTTAGTTATAGTCTCTTCTGAGATGCCCAGTTCCCAGGCTGTGCCTGTCTTGTTTAGACTGTGAACTGTGTGCAGCAGGGAATATCTATATTTAGACTTTCCTGAAGCATAACTTTCTTTTACTAAGCAAACACAGAAAGAACACACTTCAGATTCGGCCTTTTCCCACATTCAAAAGGATCCCAGCTTTTCTGCACAGATCGTGATGGAAGTTTGGGGTTGGTAGAATATTGTCTGAGATTTGCTGACTCTAAGCTTTCATTAAAAAAAAAAAACAAACAAAAAAACAGTGCTTGTGTATGTGTGTGTCTTGACTTCTTTTAGGAACCTCTTCTCTGTGTCCTGTTAGAGAGTAGGAATTAGCACACAGTTACTAACTTCTAAAATGTACTGCAAGAGGCATACATGTAAGACATCCATCCAACCAATGTGAGGTTCTTAGTCACAGAAATGTTCCTGTACGTTCTAACTTGTACTTTCCTACAGAAACTCCCACATTGCTGCAGAAGCATCAATAATTTCCTTTACTATTATGTAAATTCATTCTGTTCTTAAAACCTTTATTGTTTCTCATTCCATAGAATACTTCAATCACCTTATATTTAGCCACTTCAGAATATTTTATTGCTTGAACATTTTGCACACCAGTTTGTCTTATCATCTTACGTGGTTTTATTTTCAGAACTGTTCTACATACTCTTTGTTTATTCTTAGACCCCATAATTTGGCTTTTGCATGGAAATAATGGAAATGATTGTGTTGGGCACTTGAGAGTGACTGGGGCCTCAAAATGTCACAGTCAGGCTTACTTATTGATGGTATTTATTTAGTCTAACCAAAACTGGTAGGTTATGCACTTCTAGTAATAAACTCCATGGTTTTAGTTGCCTGTTGAGCTGCATGTCTGATACAGCAGGTATCCCTTACAGTTCTCTTGGTTTATGGTTTATGGGCACTTTAGTAATCCTTCATAATTCCTACAGAAAGAAAATCTAAGCCTGGATGAATAACAGATTTGTCTGAGGCAATGGAAAATCATTGTCAGAGGTAGCCTGAATGACAGAAGTACCTGATGGTTAATCCTAGTGTCGGACCTGAAGAGCACCTCGTTACTCACTCAAGTGCACTCTCAGAGCTGTCCGCTCAACTGGAAAGCCAGCATCTGGGGAGGGGGGGCCTTTCATATAAAGTCCATCAACAGGAAGTAAATTATCCTCTTCTGTATGGAGGGCTGCTGTTGCTACAAGCTTTAGTGGAAGATAAAATCCGGTTCATTGTGGTTGTGAAGCTTTTGAGTACTCACCTAGACCTTTAACTGAATTTGACTTTTTCTGAAGCCCAAGCTGGAGGTCTGTACCAGAAATCATCATAGAGACCCAGAATGACTCAGGCATGTGAATGGAAATGTTAACAGCACTTGATGGTTACTCTCAAATTGAGAATTTAATTAAGTTATTGCAGAGTACTTGCATTTCTTTGAACAAAAGCACATTAAGCAGCATTTGCAAATCTTTAAACCAAAAGGTATTACATGTTAGTTCCTTACTGTGCAGTTCATAAGCTTCTGCTCTTATGACACCTGTATGAAGTGAAATTTCAGGCAGTAATGCCTACATCATTCTCTATCATAAAGCACCAGGTGAATATTTAAATATCTCTATCATAGCACATTTACTACCCCATTTGTTGGCATTCTTACACACAGTATGTCTGCTTTTCCACACAAATGTATGTTCTCTTTGCCTTTCACCAACAGAATGTAAATATACACATGGTAATATTATGATCATGGCAATACTTAGAAGGTAAAGAAATATGCTGGTGTGAGACTATAACAAGTTTAAGTGCACCCAAACCAACACCTTCTCCACATAAAAAGTATCTAGCCTCAATTAGCATCTCGTTGAATGTGTCTCATTTCACTAAACAGTGTAATTCTCAGGTTGTTGCACATCTGTGGAGTGATTAGTGCTCTGGCAAAACAGCCTCCTGAGCAGTGGAAAATCTTTACCTTGATATGTTTGATAAACACCATAGAGGTGGAGGATGAAAGTAAAATCAGGCAGGCTGATACTTGTCTGGAGTGGCTTCACACAGTGAAAATGCTTAGAGTCTTGGTCAGTAGCATTGGGCTGGTGGGTGAGAACAGCCACACTGACCTGGGGAGATCAGAAAGGACAGAAGAACATAAGGTGTAAATGCCATTTGTCTGGAAATCTGCACAAATGTGACCCCCAAAGCACCAGTAGCCAGCAACATAAGAGTTTTGTCACTGTAGGGAAGTCTCTGAGTCCTGAAAGATCTCCTTTCCCTAGCTGTGTGGAGAACATAAGAGTGATGGTACACCAGTGTCATTTGGGACTATTGTCGTTGGTGGCAAGTGAAGATTATATTATTTTACTCCATTTTGCCAGTTAGAGGGGAGGGTGCAGCCAGAAGTAGGCATAGACTGCAAATCTACAACTGGTGAGCGGTGGACATAGTCTACCTGGATTTCTCCAGGGCACTCAATACGATTTTCCACAGCCTCCTCCTAAACTGGTGTGTTGCAGTCTAGACAAGTGGTCTGTGCCATGGGTAGGAAACTGCCTGACAGGCCATACCCAGAGGGTGGCGGTAAATAGCCCATTTTTCAAACTGGCAACCTGTCACTAGTGGGGTCCCCCAGGGATGAATTTTGGGTCCAACACTGTTTAATATCTTCAGAAACAATCTGGAAGATGGGATCAAGTGTATCCTGACCAAGTTTGCTGATGATTCCAATCTGAGTGGGGAATTGGGCACTTTTGGAGAGAGAACCACCCTGCAAGGTGACCTGGATAGGCTGGATGAGTGGGCTAACAAGAATATTATGAAGTTCAACGAGGAGAAATGTAAGGTCTTGCACCTGGGTAAACACAATCCAAGAGTGCAGAAAAGGCTGGGAAAAGAACCTGGGGCCCCTGGTGGACAACAAGGTCAATATGAGTGAACAGTGTGCTGCCATGCTGAAGAAAGCCAATAGGATGCTGGGCTACATGAGTAAGGGCATCATCATCAGAGATAAAGAAGTCGTCATTCTACTCACTGCTTGTCAGGTCACACCTGGAGTACTGTGTTCAGTTTTGGTCTCCACTATACAAAAAAGATGTGGACAGGCTGGAGAGGGTCCAGAGAAGGGCCACAGAGGTGGTCAGAGGACTTAGAAGCCTGTCATACGAGGAAAGGCTAAGAGAGCTGGGCTTGTTCAGCCTTGAAAAAAGAAGGTTCAGGGGAGACCTTATCACAGTGTTCCTGTATTTAAAGGGTGGCTGCAAAGAAGATGGAAACTCCCTTTTTACGAGGAGTCACATGGAAAAGTTGAGGGGTGATGGGCACAAGTTACTGATGGGGAGACACCAGTTGGACACAAGAAGAAAATTTTTCACAATGAGAACAATCAGCCATTGGAATAATCTCCCAGGGAAGTGGTGGATTGCCCAACATCGGATACTTTTAGGATCCAGATGGACAGGGTGCTGGGACATCTTGTCTAAGTTGTGATTTTGCTATGAAAGGCTGGACCATATGACCCTTAAGGTCCATCCAAACTTGTATTCTGTGATTCAGTGATTCTGTGAACAAAGATTTATTCAGCTTTGAATTCTCTTAAAATTGAGTAGGTGAAATCCTTTGACAGGACCCACATTCTCATTCTCCCTCATCCTGATCCAGGCCTCATCATCTTCAGAAGAGGTCCTACAATTTGTGTTCAGTCCCTCTGGCAGCTTCTTGCTTTATTGCAGAGTAGCCAAAATTTCACCTGAAACCACTATCAATTTTACCAAGACATCTGGGCTAACTTCTCTGGTTTATGAAACCACTTCCTGGAGAGAACTGTAGTCCAAGTAGCTGTAAAATGACTCCAGCAAATGCCTGAGATTTAAAAAATGATGGAGGTTTGATAACAAGGATGGAGGAAGATTTACTGTGCGTTAGAAATGCTGCTATGCTTTGCACTTTGTATGTGAAAATAAGAGAGAGCATCTTAGTGAAGACTGGTTCCAGTCAGGAAAGCCTTTCAAGTTATTTTGGCTTTTTTGACAGATAAGTTGCCTGTCTGTAGTAAAATTTTCTGTTCACCAGGGATCCAGGGTTGCAGAGCAGGATTGTGGGGCAGGAATCTACATTACCCAATGAACAACAATAATTTAAATAAACCCCGTGATGTAAAAGGCATATGCATTTATGAATTTATATTATTAGGATTACTGTGCTGTTAGGGAGGATTGTCACACTGAATTTCTTTTCAAGAGTGCAGCTTCAAGTAATACAAACCCATTATTGATCTGACAATATCAAAAGACAGTACAAGGCAGGCATTAGCTAGCACATTAAATGTGAACACAAAGCAGCTGTGTTCTTTGGGGAGCTTGTCTGCCTCGGCACTATGTCTGGTACCCTTTGCCACAAAGCCTCTTCTTTGCCTAGTGGTTGAAATACTTTTATGACAGCTCCTTGGCATGTCCTGAGGCCTCCTCTGTCTAAATGCTGGCATGAGTTCTTTCATCTATTCTAGAGTGTTTCTCTCCCTCTGTTTTCTCCTGTCAGGCCTCCATGTTGAACAAGAATCCTGCTCCATAGGCTTGGTACAAATGGTGCAGAAATAACCACTACACAGAGTGCTGAGGGTTAAAGAAGGGCATTCTTTTAACCTGCTTCCCATCTGATTTGTTTAGGTTGTTTTCCCAAATAGATAAATAAAAGAGGGAGTATGTATGTATCTGGATTTATTGTACAATTTGAGAATATTACATAGAAGGATAGACCTCTTTAAGACATTGAACTCCTATGTGTGTTGTGACAGTTGGAAGTCAGCTGATGGAATAGTGTCCTGATGGACAGAGGAAGTGCAATGTAAACTCACCACTTACTAAACAGTGACAATCTTCATAGGCATGGGTTATCACAGACTTCTATCCATGCAAAAAGCTTTCTTCTGAGATCACGCCAGAAAACTGAGGCATGAGGCAAGCAGGCTTCATCAGTTCAGACACTAGAAGTCCTTTTTTTTAACTTTTTCCCCCCTCTGAAAGAAGGGAAAATCCAAAAGAGCAGCATAGGAATTGCATGTTCAACTCTAAAGGCTGCTCTTGTATGAGCAGTATATTAACATGATGCACAGAAGCAGGCTCTTCAGAGATGCACAGAAACACAAGCAGTATGTGCAGTGATCCTGTCTAGGGAAGCATCCCTTGAGCTGTTACAAAAATGGTTGGGAAGCACTTCCTGTCCAGGCAGCTCCATAATGACACTATGGCATTATAACATGTTCCACATTCTGATGTTCTCATTACCTAGGTTTTACTTACAGACTGCCAGGCACTGAGTATGTGAGATAATAGTTTAATAGCACAGTGGTGCAACAAACAAGTGTTAATGGAATTTATCATCCATGCAACTGCAGGTGTCTTCCAGGGTCTAGGCAATTTAAAATGTCTGAAAGTTTGTGATCTTAAATGAGCTATATATCTCACTTAACTAGGATGATCGTCTAGTAATTGCTTGGAGCTGTAACCAAATTGGGGGCTCAGCTTTTGGTTTTTTTTGCATGCTACAGCTGATTATCTCTTGTTTTCTGTAACTTTGCCTCCTGAATTTCCAGTTCTGCTCTATATGACCTTCTTCTTTCTTAGAAGTGCTGTGTGTAATAGGAGGTAGAAACGGGATGTTACAGGACAGAGAATGTTTGCAGTGCGGAGGAGATGTTTGTGCATTGTTTCATCTCTGGATATGAGGTTGGTATTTTAACAAGAAGAAAAAAAGCCTCTTGGTCATTGAGTACTGATAATGTTTCAAAATGCATTCTGAGTGGGAAAAAGACAAGAGTGAGAGTGACTGGTGGAGCAAGAGAGGTCCAGTTCCTGCTTCTAGTGCAATAGGAAGTAGGAGTCAAGTCAATGCACCACTGATTCCTAAGTATGAGAGCTTTGTAAGCACAAAAGGAACAGGACCTAACTCCTAGCAGGGCTTTCCCAAACTGTGCCTCTAGATTATTTCTCAGTAGCATCTTCAGTTAACTACAGGATAGCTGTGCCATGAAGTAAAGAACTCTTGGCTGTCCAGAGGAAGCTCTTTTCCATTAGGATTAGGGTTGTTTGAAAAAACATTTCTAAACCTTGCTGATGAAGCATGAATTCACGCAGTATGTGAATTGCGGGCAAAAGTGCAGTCTGTCCTACAACATGCTCACGTGCTGGAAATACTATCAAATGGATTGGTTTGTTTTGTGTGTTTTTTTTGTTTGTTTGTTTGTTTCTTTAATATGCTATAGTTAGTTGGCTTTGGATTAGTGCTGGTGTGGGCTTTGGAAATCCTTTTCTATGTCTCTGCTTTTTGCACTTACAACTACATACTGTAGTAGCTTCTGAAAAGATTAAAATTGCTGCCCTTCCCAGAGAGCGAAAAAGCCAACGTCTCCCTGATGTGACCATGCAGAATCAGAAAGCACAGTGGCCAGTGAACTTCTACTGAACTCTAAGGAAGCATTAAACAAAACAGGAAAAGGGTCCTCAATCTTTAGAGGCATAAGCATGAGAAGAAAGTGCAAGTGATGGTGTGGCACTGTAAGTCACATCGGACCTTTATCTTTCCTGTTTTCTCAGTTTCAGCAGTTTAAAGGGTTCAACTGTAGCCACAAACAACTTGTGGAAGTGGAGGACCACTGGAATGAGCATGTGTGCTTTAGGTTATCTGGAATAATGTGTTTTTAACGCAAGAGGCAAAGACACATGTAAGCCAGCAAAATATGCGATAATAGCGGTAGTAGTATTGTGACCAGTGGATGTATAAAGTGTCCAGGTCATTTTATACATAACAGTTATACATCCATGTCAGTCTAATTTACATTCATCATGTTAAAGCTAGTTATATAATTAAAAAAACATTCTAGCTGTACAACATATATATGATAAAATATATATAATATATTTTTTTTAAAGATGGCTGATTTTGCTGGAAGCATGCTCCCAGAATTGTCATAGGTTCTTAAAACTGAGTACCACCCCGCCCCACCCCACCCCACACCTATAACCTGAGTAACTCTGTTAGCATCAAACTGTAGGTAGAGCAAACCTCAGTCCAGCCTAATCCTCATCCAAATCTCCAATCCAAACATACTGTCCGGTCACCCAAGTTCTTCAGAGAACAGTTTTTCAGGACTTGTTTGCGTGAATAGTTTGAATCATTTTAACTATGCTGAAGCAACCAGGTAAGTGAATCTCTCCACGTGTCTGTAATGAAAAAGTTTGCATGAGCATTATTTCTGTGTAGCTTATTCCCATAGTACAAGGCCAGAGAGCTACAGCGATGTAGAGCAGCACAGTCTGTACCCACACTTGGGATCTGACTAACAAACAATTCAGTTTGAAAAATCTACTCCTGCTGAGATTATTGTATTGGCACAGAACTCCATCTTTTGCATCTTGGCCATGTTTTTTGTGATTTTAAATTCTTTGTTCACTGATGATATGCTTTCCTTGTCTTATAAACTCATACAGAGCCTGTACCCAAAGTGCTGCAAGCCAAGCAAGCAGACTTGGCAGCCAAACCATTTCTTACTTTCCTGCAGCATGTACATTCATCAGAGCTCAGAATAGCCAAACTTTGGAGCCATACATAGGGTACAACCTACCTTCTCCTAATGGTGGTTTCCTTCAAGTTTAAAAAAACCACCATAGTTACCCTGTTTTTATGATTGGAACTTTCTGTGCTACTGGTATAATAGGTAGCAATCTAAGCAGCTCTCCACTGGGGCTAGTGAGAGTTAGCTCAGGAATCCCTGAACAGCACTGCATTGGCCCACACAGAGCTGGTCATCTGCCAGGCATAGAATCATAGAATCATAGAATCCCTTCTAGCTGAATTCCTTCTTCTGCTCTACATGGTCTCAAATACTGATGAGTCTCAGGCAGTCCTCACTAATCCTTATTTTCTTTCTAAAATCAAAATACTGCAGTATAAACTGTGTAGGTTGCTAGGTAAGGGAGCAGTCACACAGGTGAACACCATGGTTTCACCATCCTCTGTGGCTGCTCTAAAATGGGATTGCCACCGAAAAAGGCAGTTTGGTGCTTTCTTTACCTGGCCTTCTTCCAGCCTCTGCCTTGTGCCACTATAAACAGGTAGGAAGAAGGATGCTGATCCAGGCTGGGGAATTGGCTTGGATTAAGACTAAATACTGTTGTCAGTTTTATGAGTTTGTTTTAGTCCAGCTCAGTTTCTAGCTCCCTGATCCTATTGATGCACAGCCATGTGAGCACTTGACCTGTTGTAAAAGAGGGGATGGCAGAAGGTGAGAACAAGTGGCAGTTTTTGGAGAGACTGCATCAGTAAACAGCAGTGTCTGATTTAGTTGACTGTAAAATAACACTTGGATTTCCAGCTGGTGAGGCCAATCCTCCTGTGCAGTCTCTATGGGCAACGGGTCATTAAAAGAAGTTAAGTTGGGTTGATTCAGCCACTAGAGGGGCCTCCCTCCCATGAGCCTTTGCACAAACCCTTTAGTGGCTGGCTGAAGTTTGTCCCTTGGCCTTTGTGATTTTGAATGCAAAAATCAAAACTGAGATTTCGTCCCCAAGGCCTAACTTTCACTACTTTATCATTTAAAAGCTGCTGGTCCAGAGTACATTTGGAGAAGTTCCCAGACAATAGCTGAGATTATAATGTGTTTTGCCAGTACTTACATTAAAAAAAAAATAAACTGGAAAAGCTCAGCTTCAGTCACATGCATCCTCTATTGAACCACTGTGAAAATAAGTCGTATCTGGGCTTTTTATGAATCTCACAGTAATAAATAAGATGTAGATATAGCAGAGACCCGAGGAAATGGTAGCCCACCATGGTACTCATGCATTTCTCTTCAGGTGCCTCACTGGTGATGACAGATGCTTGTGCAGCACCAGGGCTCTTTGTTGAGTCCCTCAAAGCCAAGAAGAAGCTGCAGTGCAGCACATGCAAGGGTTTTTCATGCTCCCTCCTGCCTACAGCCTCATTCCAGCAGTGTTGTGTTAGCACATGATCCAACTTGGCAGTTTGACTGCAGAAAGGAAAGACCTGTCCTGATGTGGAAGACTCGGCCTTCTGCTGCCTATCTGCAGCATAGTAACATCTGTTCTGTAAGAATAAAAACTAAAGCTAAATTGTAAAAACCTTAAACTACATGCAGTGAAAAATATTCACCTATCCAACCATTGCATAAGCTCCTGTCATGGCTTCTGCCAGGTGCTAAGAAAACTGCTTTTAATCATTCATTGAGAAAATATACTTCGGTAACTAATGAAGTTAGTTAGGAGATGCCTCATCTTATCCTAAAATGAACTCCCATGGAATTTCACTAGCTTGGTGCCACACTGAAAGTGTCCAGCCTCCTCAGAGCCCCAGTATTTGTTGAAGGGGTTAGAAGACAAGGTGTGAGAGGTTCCAGCTAAACAAGTGAAACCTGCTTTGACCTGTAGCTGAAGCTCAGATGAAGATAGTTCTGCTTGCCGGAGGGCTCAAGATCTTAATCAACCCTCACCCCTTTAATTAGCATGAAACAGCTCAGTAGTTGCAGCTTACAGCATTGGGCCACAGAAAGCTACAGGAATAGTCAGCCTGCTCCTGATCAGGAATTGGGTAAACGTTACCCTGGGGCTTCATGTGGTCACAGGTTTGGCATTGCCTGAACTGGCTTTGCAATGTAAACAGAGGATTGTAATTTATGTAGAAATATTGTGCAGTAAAATGCAGTACAGTGGCGCACAAGATGAAATACAGTCCCCACACCTGAACTTGTTCAAGGGTTAAAAAATAAGAAAACAACAAAAACCCAGTCTAAAATGAAGGTACTTACCAGCATTCTCCATCCTAAGATTGAATGTGGTCTCTGATAGGCATCATTCATGTTTGCCTATATTTGAACAAAGCAAATTCCTCCTTTGTAGCTCCTATGCTTCATTTCTGCAGGAGCCAAGAATGCTCAACACCTCTGAAAACCTGCTGTCCCCTATCTGGAGAACAGTTCATAAATCAGTCTGTCTCTGCAGACTGTATTTTAGATTGGTCTGAAACTGTGACAGTTCTTAAAGAAAAATAATTTAGAAAAATAATGTAGGAAGATGGCTTCAATCATGTCGTGTTTCAATACATCCATGCTCTGTTCTGATACAAATACAAATGTTGAGCTTAACATACTGATGCAAATTTTAATAAAGTCTAAAATAAGTCCATAAGTTCAGTAGCTGAAATAAAGCATCAATGCTGGCAAAATGAAACACTTCAAACACGAAAACCAAATCAGTTTGTTGCAGATTCTTTCTTAATTTTGATAATGTTTGATAAAGTTTTCTATTTGGACATTTTTGAGTTACAAATTTTCCTGAAGTTACCCTGCTTCCCTGAAGGGTTTAAACATCAGGGACATGTTGTGCAGCAGGAATCACGCTATCAAAATACATTTACCAATTCTAATGACATTAATTAATGAACTATGCAATATGTAGGAACATGATTAAGATAAAAAGTGGTCTGAAAAATAAAGGTTGTAACATAACCTATAACATTTTGCCATATCAATGGCAAATGATTTAATAGTAATTTAATAAACATGTATAGTTCTCAAAGCAACCACTAATGGAGAAAAAGTACAATTATATAAATTTTCAAAAAACACTGGTGAGAGCTGTTTGCAGGTGATTCCACTCTTGCATGCTTCTAACAGACTCTTGGTTTGGGATGACTTCACTGTTTACGTAAGTAATGACTGGAATGTAAAATGGTCTCTGCCTGCTCCCCAGGTCAGTGACCCCTTTCGTGTTTAAGGTTTTCCTGGATTTCCCCCTGCATTCCTTTGAATGGATCCTTCTACCACTTTTCTGATAACTATGGTAAAGTTATTAAACCACATTTGTTGTGGCACTGTGAGTCAGCAGAACTTGCTGAGCAGTTTCAGCTGTATGGGGTTCTGAGCCTGATGCACAGAAAGCATCGTTGTAGGAGCATCATCTGAATCTTGGTTCAGGGTTGTCTTCCACAGAGAAAGACAATGATTATAAAAGCTACGCTTGACATTCCCAAAGAGACAGAGAAAAACCTTCCAGCTGGATGATACTAATTTCAGATGAAAGGGAGGAAAAAAGATGGGGAGATTATACTTGTGCTGTGAGATACCACATTCTTCCTCTGAAGCACAGAACAGCTGCCTCTGTGTTTAGGAATGCACAACAGAAAAATCAGAATGCCAGCTCATGGGGGCATTGCCTGCCTTCTCCTGCCTCATAAAATAAAAGAAAAAGCTAAAGAAATAAATAGCTGTTACTGAAACTTCTGGTAAATCTTTACAGATACTTGCCAGATACTGGAAGAAGGAAGATACTGGTTTGCAGTGAAACCCTGTATTTACTGGAACCTTTTTTTTTTTTTTTTTTTTTTGCGAAACATGTACACCTGTATACTGAATAACTGGTTTTATTTACCGGTTAGGAAATCTAAGTAGCTGTATAAACTGTTCTTCCTTTGGAAAACCAAGTCACGGCGGGGTCAAGTACCGGCATCCCTCCAGCTCCCGGCCGGGCCCGGCAGTGCGGCGACCCGGCGCTGGGACGCGGCGCGGGGAGCCCTTTCAGGAGGGATTTGCCCAGGGGAAGCACGGCCGGGCGCAGGCCCGCTGCCTTTCCCGCGGACCCCCGGGGTTGCCCGGGAGTTGTCCCCACTCTGTCGCCTGGAACTGCTTTTTGGGCAAGGCGGCGCGGCACGACTCCCCTTGCCAGGGCACGGTACAGCTCAGCTCCCCTCGGCCGGCAGACCCTGGGCACTCCGCCCGGCAGTAGCTCCGGGAGAGGGGGGCAGGATACCCGCGGGACGATACCCACGGCAGCAGCCTGCGGTCAGCAGAGCCGCTGGAGAAAGCGGCGAGAGCGACGAAGGCGGCGCAAACCGCAGCCCGAGACCCAGCCCGGGCCAGGCGAGGTGCTGGGCGGTGGGGCAGGGGCCGCGCTGGCACGAATCTGCCGGACGGGCTAGCCCAAAACCAGGGCACTGTCTCTTTAACGCGCAGCGCTGCCCCAGGCGCCCCCTGCTGGCCGTCGGACGGCAGGCGGGCACCGTGCCCGCCGGGCTGGCGGCGGGCGAGTTCCCTCGGTACCAGCGGGGCCGCGGCGCGGCGGGTGTGCCCTGCCGGCGCTCGCCCACCCCCTCGCCCGCCTCTCTGCTGTGGGTGGGATCGGGAGAGGAGGGGACGAGCCAGGGGAGGAGGAAGTGGAGGCGGCTGCGAGTAGCGGGCAAATGGGGAGCTGAGAGGCTGCAGCAGCAGAACCGCGGTCGCGCAGCAGTAGCAGCCGCGGCGGCGGGCAGGCACGGAGGCGAGTTCGGCGGCAGGGTCCGTCCGGGCGCGGGCGGACGCGGCCCTGGAGAAGGGTGGCGGGGTACCGCGGCGGGTGCCCCTCGGCGGGCAGCGGCGGCATGTCTGGTCGGCTGGCTGCTCAGGGGCTAGTAGCTCAGTGGGCCGGCAGGGGTAGCGGCTTCCATGCCAGCACAGGCACCTTCTCTGCCTGCCTCCGTGAGGTGCCTGCCAGTGCGGGGCAAGGCCTGCCAGGGGCTGCACATCGGTTGCTGCCGGCGGCGGAGGCTGCGCCTCGCTCGGTTCAGCGGCGCAGAGCGGGCGGGCGGGGGGTAGCGCCTGCGTCCTCCGCGGGAACCGACTGATTTTCCTTTTTCAACGCCGTTGCTTCGCAGGCGCCGAGTGAGAGCGGTAACCGGGCTGCCTCCGCCACGCTGGGCTGATTCCTCGAGGGGCTGCCGCTGTCTCTCCGGGCCGGCACCATGCAGACCTTTCTGAAGGGGAAGCGGGTGGGTTACTGGCTGAGTGAGAAGAAGATCAGGAAGCTGAATTTCCAGGCCTTCGCCGAGCTGTGCCGGTAAGGAGGCGGCCTTCGCCACGCCGCGGGGAGCGCCAGGGCGGCCGTGAGGCAGTTGGGGCGGGCGGCGGCCTCGGGGCGCGGCAGCCTCGGGATGGGACCGGGGC
Source organism: Pezoporus wallicus (assembly GCF_028554395.1). NCBI lineage: Eukaryota > Metazoa > Chordata > Aves > Psittaciformes > Psittacidae > Pezoporus > Pezoporus wallicus. Next base: position 3,782,038 of record NW_026638957.1, on the reverse strand, counting down.
CGCGTTGTTCCGGGCTCGGCCGTGGCCTGCGCCGGCTCTCGGGCGTTTTGTGCTCGGTGCGCGATTGCCTTCAGCAGTCTGTGTCCGCCGGGACCTGGGGGGAACAGGACGGGTCGGTGCCCGCGGGGCCGCGGCTGAGGTCTCCTCCTTCCTGCTCACCTGGGCGCTGCTGCACGCTCCCAGGAAACTCGCTCTGGGGCGGTGCGCAGCGTCCCTGTGTGTCTCTGTGTGTGAGGGCCCGGCACAGCCTTGGTTTACTGCCTGGGAGCATTTCTGTTCACCGCTTCCCAAAAGGTCTCTAGTACTCCCGGTGAAATAGTCTCATTTGCAGTCTCTGAGGAGCTTGCTAAGATTTGGAGCTGAAGCAGAGTTATTAGGAAGAGTCTGGGAGTAGCTTACCTTCATGTCCTGCAAAAAACACATGAAAATAGGGTAATGCAAATCCCTGAGTGAGCTTGTATTCACCCGAGATGTGAATTACATGTCTGAAGGTGGTGTACCTGCGCCTATTTTCTGCAGTCCCGGAGGTAAAGGTTAATTCGATAAGCTGTAATTAGACTTTATCTGAATAGCTTAGAGGATAATATATGCATTATATTACAGAGTTTTATTATGTAATTGAAAGTGTAAACTCCATGTGGGTCCAAGGTCTTGTGACACATGCATTACAGCTTCTTATACCGAATAAAAGCTTTTTCTTGTTAATTTCATTCTAATAGTAAGTTTGTAACAAGTATAGGGAATCAATTTTGATGATTGAAAATATTCTAAATAAACCATATTCTGGTTTGTGTGGAATGTGTTCAGACTTTGCAGAATATATTTTACGTGACTTGAGTACGCTTCATTAGTGCATATCATGCTAAAACCACCAATCCCTGTCAAATTTCTGTTGGCAGCACTTGCTCCTTTCTATAGAGATGAAGGAGGCAGAAGAAACAGAAAACTATTTTGAGAGAGTGACTGAAGCTTTTACATCAGCTTGTGTTCTTGGCATTCTGTATCCTCTCTGTCAAACTTCAGAAAAACTTAACAGAATTTTTTAAAGTATGGAAAAGGACACAGGTTATGGTTTAATGTCTTCATAAATTTCATGTGTTTCTTCAAACATAATATTTCTGGATGAATAATGCTAAGCTTTGACTTTGCCTAAGATTTTTGGTTATTTTTTGTAATGCTTTGTGCCCAAAAGCTAAGGGGAATCTCAGAAAATACGTAAAAAGCTATTTGTAGTAGTTTGTCTTTCATTTTTGGTATTATGTGCTTTACATTTTTATGTTTAGGAATCTCCAAAATGACTTTCTGCCCTCTGCTGTCCTTGTTTCTCTTTTTGACTAGGTTCTTTGCTTTGTTTTGCTCTACTTCAGAAATTCCTTACACTTGTGTTGCATAACATGGGTATACAATTTCTTTGGGTGCTCTACAAATTTAGTAATAGTTTTTAGGTCTGCAGCACTGTGAAAACTGACCCAAAGTGTCTCTCTTGCTACAGTTTTCTAATTTATTGATGAAAATCAGGCTGTCTCATTTGGTACAGGCTAATCTCTCTTTGAATAGTGTTTACATCATTGGACAGACAGGTCTGTTCAGTCATGCTTTGATATTTTTAAAAGCATTTAATATTAGCCTTTCTGTAGAAGTGAAGTGTTTGGTTTAAAGCTCAGTGCAGTTGCTGGAGCAGGTTGTACTGGTATCTTGGATGCTCTCTTTCTTTCCTTCCCAGTAACGTCCACTGACACTGGTGGGAAGCTGCATTTAATTGGGCATAGATTTCAAGTATTGTATGCATAATATCTACTTGATTACATGTGTGTTTGTAAACTTTTGTTGCTGTAAAAAAAGCAGTGCTGAGCTCAACATACATCTTACCAGAAATGTTGTGTATGGTAGGAAATAAGGCAAGCGTAGTCATTCGTGTACAGTGATTCATGCATTAGAGTGGACTGTGTGTCTGTCTCTCCATTCTGTGTACTTTATGGTGATTGTTACTTGGAATGTATTTGCTTGTTGCCTAGGGATATACTTTCTGGATGACTACAAAGTTCAGTTTTGTTTGTGCGGGTTTGCAATGAAGCAGTTATATAATCGAGGAAAGTTAGAGAAGCCTCTTAATGAATTCCTGAAGCTGGGTTTAATTTGGGAGTGTTGTTAGGATGAGAAGAATCTTCATTTCTCTGCAGTCTGCCAGCACAGCCACTTCTAGTGCAAAGCACTGGTGTCCTAAAGGGATCTGGTACAAACGTTTCAAAATCTGTTTGAACCATCCTCTGAGAGGTAGTCGAAGTGCTGAGCTGCTTTCTTAACAGTGGTTTCAGGCTTCCACTCCAGCAGTGCACCTAAGCTGAAATGTTGTTACCTTGTCCTAGTTGAAATGAGGTATGAGTGTGAGTGGACCTACAGTTAAGGTGTTGCTTTGGAGAACAGGCAGGCCTGCCTTCAGGTTTCTACTCCGCAAAGACTATGCAGGAGCTTTAAATACTTTTCTTGTGTTTGTATCCGTCTTTAAAGTGCAGCTTAGTCTGCTGGCTTTCAGTAGGTTTCCCTGTTAAATGTTGGCATCTGAATTCTTCCAGGTTTGTTACTGGAGAATTTACAGACATCTGCCTTATTTTCTTAAAATTTTCACTTGGTATGTAAATTTCTTGTAACGTGTGACAGGGTAGCAGTCCTGCCTGGACATGGTGTCTTGGGGCTTTTGCCTAAGCTTTATATCCACAAGGTAATCTTCCTTGTATCATAGGTCTTTGAGCTCACCTGCGCTTCTGTTCCTCACTCTGGCACACTAGATACGTCTTACCTGAGCTGTATTCTTTATAGACATAACAGCCTTGGTGGTGCCTTCCTTGTGTAGCCCAAGGAGATGAAAGCAATGCCCGTGGTGGTATTTACCTCCACATTTATAGTCCAGACCAGTGGTTTCCTAATAGTTGTGTTACAGCTCACTGCAGCCCTTAATGCTTCTACATCTCTTTTGGGCTTCTGAGTGGGTGGTGTGCAGAGAGACGGTGTGTTTTTACAGGCCTGTTGCAGAGGATCAGTGGTCCCTGGATAGCACCTTGAGAACTGTCAGTCTGGAGGACAGAGCACTTGGACTGACAGGTGGGAAGCCCAGTTTTGAGCCTGCAGCTGATGTCTCCCAAAGGAAATAATCTGAAAATGGGCCAGGCTCACTCTGGTCAGCTGGCTGAACCTGCCACTGTGTATAGAGGGGAACGTGAGCTCCTTCCCTGGTGCTGGGATAGCCATCCTATATGCTCTTTCTGTAGCACCATGGCAGGAGTGTCTCTACAGGAGGAGGTGTGTTCTCAGTTCTGGTCTCTGCTTCCCACAGGGTTTTTTGATTCTGTCCAGCACCTCCTTTCTACGTAAGCTGTTGGCGGAGTAAGGCTTTTATGTTCCTTTCTGTGCATCGTTGCAGTTTCAGTGGGGACAAGAGAGTCTCTGTCTCAGCCTTGGTGCTATCAGATCATTCCTGTTTGAGTTGTGGTGTGGGATTGAGCTCTTCTGTGTGGAACAGGGAATTCAGTGCAGACTTCCCATCTCCTCAGTGAACTTACTAGTTAGAAGGCAATTTAAGAAGCTACTACTACCAAGTTGTCCCATGCTTCTGAATGAAGCTGCTAGGGTGCCATGCTTTGTGTTGAACTCGCTGTTGTCTATATGCTAGCCTATATGGTGTGGCTGCAGTTCCCTGAGTAGAGCCCCTTATGGGGCTGCAGTGTGCAAATGTCTGGTTTGTGCATCTCAGGTAGGCTTTCCTATCAGCCTTTATGTTCAGCTTCACCAAGGTGATGTCACAGTCTCAGAGCTTTGCGTAGCTGGCTACTGGCAAAATACGGAGCATCTATGGCCTGCTAAAAAATAAGACAAGTTTTTTAGGGACTCCTGACAATTTCAGAGCCTGTAATATAAGCATTTAGTTCTCTCATTGCCATGTGTCTCTCCCAGTGCTTAAAGAAGTTCCTCCTTCTTCTGGCTGCTTGATCTTGTCCTTTATCTCAAGCTGGGTTTAGTTGTTCTGCAGTTGGCAAAGACTTTCAATCCAGTCAGTTCCCTGCTCATTACATTGACCTTGGCATGGCTGTCACCATTCAGGTGCACTAGCACTAATAAAAGCTGAAGAAGATAGAGGTGCCCCACTCCGTTACACAGATGACAGAGCTGTGGTGTGAATTTCAGGTGGTGATAAAGACTCTTGGATACCCGTATTATCCTTTTGTAAAATACTCATAGATGTTCTGCCAGGTTTCTCTGCACGTTGTGAATAAAAAGATGACTGTTTGTATTATAGGAGGAGTGGTGGTGGAAGAACAGAAAAATGCATGTATTTGTTCAGAAGATGAGTTGCGTGTGTTGTTGGCACCAGTTCAGATTAGTGAGGTGCAGCCATTTACAAATGGCCATTTGCTCTATAAAAGCCTCTTGCTCCTCGGTAGTTGCTCTGAATGTCAGCTGTTAATATAGTCTCTTCTGGGAGCCATGGAGACGCAAGGCAGTAAGTTTATGGTAACGTGAATAAGTTACAGTGATATGAGGTGAAATACGTATGCTTCATCCAAGAGGAGATAATTTAGTCACCCCATTATGAATGTTAAGCTACTTCTTGGTTATTTTGGGCAAAAGCATTCACATGTGAAACTTGTAAGATTGCATGGTAATGTGGCAGCTTTTCTGTGTAGCTGTATGCATGAGTCAGAATTTCTTCTTTATACATGTAGAAAATGAATAGCAGAGGAGTTGAAGAGTTGCCTGAAGATGTAACCCATGTCAAATCGACAGACAGAAGAACTGTGCCTGTACATCCTCATGTCCAGATTATTTATGGTCAGATTTTATTGTGTTGTGTTTTTTTTTTTTTTTGTGTGGGTTTTTTTTTTTTTTTTTTTTTTCATTAAAAGCAGGGTGAACATGTGGAGGAAAAAGTTCTCGGGAAATTATGGAAAATCAAACTCTGCCCACAAAAGAAAATGGAAGTGAAGTGATTGAGAATACGTTCTAATAAAGCCCAGTTGTCTGGGAATTCTTCAACTTCTTTCCATTTCATTTCTCTGATAGGTAGTTAAGCATTCTTCTAAAACATATGAGAAGCTACTTAGTTAATCTACCATAAAATAAACGGTGTCATCAGTGCTGTAGATATGTATGGCTCTCTTTCTCTTCTAAATGTTGTGTTCTTTTATGTGCCATGGCCTGTGCATGAGAACCTAGCCATGATTTTTAAGTCAGATTTAAGAATAATGCTGGTCTCAGGGTATTAAATTGAGCTGCTGCTTTATATCGCAGGCTGTGAAGTGTACTGCATATTTTTTCCAGGAAGAACTCAGGGAATTTTCTTTGACACCAATTCCCCACAAAAACCCTCCCTAAATACTACTTTTGTTAAATGCCTGGCTTGTGTCAGTTAGCTTTTACAGCCTTAAAAGCCATAAAAATAAAATGTACATGTGTTGATCAATAGCTCCCATTGTTGCTTGTGTTAGTCTGAAATACTATATCATGAGAAGTAACCAGGGCCCGGATGGGTGGGTAAGTTTCTTTGACATGAGCTCTAACAAAGACTTACAATTAACCTAATGGTAGAAATTGTACTAAGCCATGAAAAGGTGCTGAAGGTAGTAAGAAAAAGTAAGTGTATTTCTTGGAGCAAAAGTTCACTGTATTTCTGGGTTCCTGCTCCTTTTTCTAATAGTCTGTAGAGAAGATTTTACGTCCCAGAACTGGATATATGTGTGCTCTTAATCTTTGAGAGCCGTTATTGGTAGGCATCCTTCTCGCAAAGTGCTTACTGCATTATGGTTGCAGAGCCATTTCATGGGGAATACATGGCACAACAACTCCTCAACAGAAGGAACTGTAACAGTCACCCTTTCACAGTGACTCTGTTTTGTGATCTAGCAGTCATTTACCTCAAGTTCGGGAAGTTTGAATGCTTATGTCATCCCTTTACCACAACCTGCTAGAACTGATATGCAGCAAGGAACAAAAATAAGCTTGGTCAGGTGGCAGCTCTTCAGAGAAAGATCTGCATTCTTTTGAAGATCACAAGGTGAATACAAATCGGCAGTGTTGCCAGAAAAAAAAAAAAGAGCATATGTCATCTTGGGGAACATAAGGTGGAACAGAGCCTGCAAGGCACATGAAGTAATGCCTCCATTCTGCACAGCGCTGATAAGGCTGCTGCTGCAGTAACCTTACCTACTGCCTTTGGGGTTTGGTTACTTTGGTTTGGAGCATGTAATTTCAAGGAAAAAAACAGATCCTCTGATAAGTGCCCAAAAGACAGCAGTGAGAAGGATCATGGTTTTTGAAAATACAGTGCATTATACTGTTATTAAACATAAAGCTGGAGATGGATCTTTGGACACCTTCGGAAGCTGTTGTAGGAAAAATCCACAAGCAGACAAACACACACATGCATGTTTATTCCCCAGTTCCATTGCAGGGAGGACAAAAGGTGGTGGGCTTCAGTTGTGCCAAGAAGAAGGGATGATGGGTAAGTGGAAAAGATACTGTGGTTGTCTAGGAGGCACTGGAATTCATTGCTTGAGACTTTCAAGACTGCCTTGGACAAACATGCTGAGAATGACATGGGCCTGTGGTCCTGTTTCAAGGCAAAGATGTTGACTTCTGAGGACGTTTCTGTGTCTGGTTTGTAACAGCACAGAAGGTGCCTGAGAAATAGTTCTTGGTGTACATTAAGTAGTTTGAAGTCCCTTTACTAATTCAGGAGTTGTGACTTGGGAACTCCAGGCACACAGTCTAAATGAGTGCAGCTTTTTTGAATAAATAGGCTTAACCTGAGAGCCATGTCAGAAAGTGGTTGCTCTGCCTTAATATACTGCACTGCACCTGGGAAGCATTGATTGACAGTGTATCTCCTGATATTGGATAGAAAATGTACTATTCATCTCAATAGTTGACACATTTTAGTGAGGTGATGTTCTTGAGCACGTTCCAAGGGACCAAGGAAGCAGAGCATGTGAAACACTAAAATAAGCATGATAGCAAATAAAATAAGCACCTGTGCTACACAAATCTGTGCCATAGTGCTGTGCAACAAACCCTCTTCTGTCTGGCTATCTTCTCATTTTTTTAGTTCAGTGTTCAGTCCTCAAAACAATGGTTTGTTTTGTACTGATGGAATTTAACTCTCCTCAGAAGGAGTTATGCCCTTTATATGGTCAAGGAGGAAATTGCTGATACTTCCATACTGCCAAAATGCCACGCAAGTACTAGTTAGTATTCTCTTTCCCCACAGAGAGAAATCCTATTTGGAAGACAAGCATGTACTTTAAGAGTGGCTTTCAGAATGACTGAGTTTCATTGAGGAGGATATGCTTTAATTCAAGTGGAAAAAAACCTTAGTTGCAGTTCTCTTTCCTCCCAGGTGCAATGCTCTGGGCTAGTTTGACTGGGGTGAAATGGCCACTCTCATAAATTCTGTCAAATAATTCCTGTGATTTGGGAACCAAAGCAGAAGTCTGTTCTTTCCCACAATCAGGCTACTACCTGTGTGGGCAGGAGGGTGTGCGCTCACTGAGGTGGCTTGGAGGGCTCCCAGGAGTCTAATCTGTAGAGTGGAGAAAGTTGAGTTTCTGGATCTAATGACCCTTTTGGGAAGGTAATTGGCAGAGCCAGGCCTGGAACTTGGAAGCAGGTTCAGTTGACATTGAGCTGTTAAATCTTTTCAGATGCCAGTTAATGAAGACTTATGAAGTGTCTTGTGTTGTCTTGTCACATACTGCTGAGTCATGATTGCTTGCTTGGAGGAATTGGGATTTGGTGCTTCCCCCTGAAAATGATGAGCTTATTTTTGCTCTTCATCACATGCCTCACAGGCTTTTCTTCTTTCTTGTCAACAAGCCATCTTGGTCATTTCCCTCTGTAACACATTGGTTCTCCTTGTTCCTTGGATGAAACATGTCTGTAGCAAAAACACTTGAATGAGATGTGTCTGTAGCAAAATACAGAATGCTAAATCTTGAGCTGTGAAGGTGGGATGCTCTTGGCCATCATTCTGAAGCCCTATGTTTGTCCAGCCAGGCCACACCACAAAGGTGTTTGCATGTTGAGGGACTCTCCCCTTGAAGAGTGCTAACAGGCTGAAAATAGGCACTTTAAGAGACCTGGTTTAAGTTGTATGTTTGGGCTATAAGCAACATAGTTGTCCTTTTTATGAAATTGTGTGTTTTAAAGTGCTGGTGATGTTTTTTTACTTTCTGTCATTTTCCCCATCGTGTTGGGTATGGATAAGTACATGTTTAGTGTAACTTGTTTTCTTGCAGCAGAAGGAAATGGTTTGGAGGATTCTTTAGAAACAAGGCCTTCAGCACTGCATGTTGTAATGCTTAGTAATGACTCTCACCACAGAACCTAGATAAAGTTATCTGCGTGTTGGGGCAGCTGGTTAATAGCTGATAGAACAAGTGATGTCTGGAGTGATTAATGGTGCTGGAAGGAAATGATAACATAAAGGTCCACTTGTGACATGCCACACCCGCCCCATGCTACAGCCACAGTGCTATAGTCGTTTTCTCCAAGCCACTCTGAAATGACTTCTGTGGTTAAAATAATTGGTGTAATGACTAAGCTTATTCCTTATCTTGTCAGCCTGGTTTCACTATAATGACAGAGAATGTCATCATTTGTGTAGGTGGGCTACAAAACACTGCCTGTTTCAGCAATATGCTAGGGCTTAGTGAGTCCAGCAGTGACCACTTTAACCTGATTGGGTGCGTTATTTCTTAAATATGTGTGTTTCAATGAGAATCTTGGTTATTTCCTTTTAACTAAAAAACAAACCGCAGAGATGAATGTAAATACTGATAACTGTTGCTCTTTAGTTCCATCTGCATGTCATACAGCTGCCTGTAGATGCTGCTTTATTTAGGAACATGCTGTTCCTTTGTGTTACAAAAACTCAGTTCAGATTTTACATGCTGAGGATCCAGCCCTCTTTGCGTGCTGTCACTGAGACTGATACTGGTGCTGCCAGCATGGGCTCTCCTCACTGCCATTTGAAGGGTGAGAGGGTAGCGGGGGGAATGGGGAGGTTACTCCTGCACAAGTCCATCTGTATGTTTTGTTTGGTACCTGAGGCCCTAACTGCTTGCAGGTGTTTTGGCTGACATGCCAGCTGAATAGTGTGAGGTCAGCCAAGCAGACCTGAGCCTGGCCAGTCAGGACCTGAATGATGTTTGTAACAGATGCTTAGGGAAGGGGTGAGGCACAGAGCAAATATGTTCCCCTTCCCCATGGCAGACACTGGTTTAGTGTTGAGCGGCAGCAGTTGTGTCCATAGTGCCATATTTAATAGCCACAGATGGATCTACTCCACATAAACCTTTTAATATGTTTTTGAAGGAGGTTATTGTCCCATGTTGGTTGTTCTCTAGTTTTGTTGTAAAACATGAGCACATACAAAGTTGCTGTGTTGTGGGTAGTGGTTGGTTGGTTTTGTTTTGTTGGGTTTTTTTTGGTTTTGTTTTTGTTTTCTTATTTTTAAGTGTACATATAAATGTTCATTTTAATAGAACACCCTGGATCTTGACCAATTTAAAAAGAAATACATAATTTCAGTCAAGATGTGGTAAGAAGTTCAAAAGTCAAATCTTCCCCAAAACAGATTTTCCTGCTAAAAATAAGAAAGGTTGCAAAAGAGGGAGGAGGGGCAACTAAAAGCTGGGTACATCTTAGGAGTCATCTTCTAACTTCATCTGGTGCATGCTAATCTGTAACTGACAACCAAGAGCAGAGCATTTTGTGGAACCTGAAAACCCCTTGTAATTGAACAGAGCATCGGATCTGCATTTGCTGCCTCAGCAGGTTAACTGGTAACATAGCAGAGGAGCAGTCTCCAAAACTAAAGTACAATATTAGTACTGCAGTAGTAACAGAGGCACTCTCTCTGTACCATTTATGTACATTTTCAAATAAAATCTGCCCCAGTCTTTTGTCTGATATTGAAAACAGTGAATTTCTCTGGTCTTTCTGTTGGTTTTTAGTTAACATTGCCTTTGTGTAGTTTCAGGTATGGCTTTAGGAGTTGCTCCAGCTCAGTGTTCTTTCACACTGTTGTCTAAAATAGATTTTCTTTGCCAGTCAGTCTTTTAGCAGAGACTTACATATGTTTAGACCAGCCTCATGGTTTCAGAGTTACTGTGCTGTCTGGTACAGGTGCATGCCGATAATGCATCGGCTCTGACGTTTCCATCGTGTGTGGCTTTACCGTTAGTGTCCTGTGAGATAGTCTGGGTAAACCACATTATCAGAGACTCTTTACAAGGCTCCCTGGCATGATAAAGCTGTGTGCAAAGCTCACCATTCAGATATGCTTGCTAGTTGGAGGGGTGGGAAGAAGAGGATAGAAGGAGCTTGTTCTGAGGTTGCCTGTGGTGCTGCTCTTGTTTTGCCGACGAAGAGGGAGCGTAATTCACTGGAGCTGTCAATCTGGGAGTTTTCAAGCGCTGAAAGAAAACTCCAGTAAAAGTGTGTATAAGTGTATGTGAAGGAGGAAAAGGAAAAAGAAACTAAGCAAATCTACTGTTTTAATGAAAGGCTGATGGTGAGAAAAAAGTAGTACTTGTAGTTGCTGACCTGCACGCTAAATTTGGCAGCAAACAGGAAAGTGTGAAAGGGGAGAAGTACTGTTGCCAGCATGTTAGTTTGGAGCACCATGTGCTGTGCAAAGAGTAAGTGATGATGAAATTGAGCAGCATCCTTTGTCACTCAGTAGAAGTTTTCTTTTTCAAAGCTACCACCTTTTAAAGCTGGTTTAATCGATGAAGAGACAATGGTTTGTGCTACACCTTTAGCTGTTCCTGACTGCATGGACTGCAAGTGGGAGGTGGGGCTATAGGAGGAAAAGAGATCTATTTGCAGGTGGACAAGTGCTGGATGGGTTATAGTTTGATTTTGGGGCTAGACATTTTGGTGCAACCTTTCCTTCTGTATCAAGGAATAGATCAAAGTCCAGGAACTCTATGCAGGCTGGAGTGAATTTTGAAGAGACCTTTTTGACCTTTTCCCTGGCCTTTATAGAACCAAAACTTTAGCATGCTTTGAGGAATAGAAAGTACATGCTTGCTGCTGGTAGAGGGTTGAAGCTCCATTTCCTTTCTCTTTCTGATGCTATTTTAGGCCCTCAGTTCTCAGCATCTGGGAGAATTTGTGCTTTGAATTTTGCTTTACTCACAAATCAGTAGAGTGAAAAATCTTTGGTCAGAGACACCCCCAAGTTTAAACTGCTTTTGTTTGAGGCTAACTTTGTTTCAAGAACTCTCTAGCTAGTTCCCCTTCTGATACCTTTGTTTGTGCAATGTGATTGTAGTTTTACTCTTTATGTGTGCCATAGGACATTGATCTTCATCACTTTTGTTGCTTACTGGTGATGGATTGCCTATTTGCATGTAGCATTGCAGCTCAAGGTAGAGCTATTTTGTGGATCAGAACTTGCCTTCTTTGCAGTAAGAACAGTGGGTCTTACCATTATCTGGTCTAAATATAACGTAAAGCCTCTCTTGGCTATCTTTTCCTTAAGGTCTATAACAGGTTATCGCTGGTTCTGGTTATTGTATTTAAACCAGATGGATCTTTAGCATATACAAGCTCATGTCTCCCTGAGAAGACTCTGGAGAGTAGAGAAGACTACTTGGTTGAGTCTGACATTTTTGGAGCCCAGAATGGTACTAGAAGGAGCCAGAAATGATGGAATGAGAAAGGCATAGGGTCATTGGGGAGTTTTGTTCTTTTTCTCCAAGTAAGATAAACTCAGGTGTATAGTACAGAATTATGGTTGCAGCCAACTATCACTTCCATGTGTGCGGTGCCAGGCACCAGCTTTTCTAGTAAAAGTTTGTTCTCATTTTATGCTACTGTGTTAAGCAGTTTCCTGATCAGTGTAGTGCTGTATCTTGGCTTATAATAGGTATTGTTTAGGTGGGGATTGGCACAGTATTTTTGTGCTATGATTTGATCTCTCATTTGTCTTGAATAACCTACTATAATGTAATGCTTAAGTCCATTCATTTTTGTCAGGTTTTCCTCTAGCGTTGTTGCAGCGGTAATGAAACAGTGTTGTTCTGATTACAAGAGATCACTGAAGAAAAACACTATCTTAGAATGTTTCTTTGGCTAAGAGAGAGAACATCCATACTAGAGGCAGAGTAGGACCTTCATTCTGGTGTGCCATGGCTCTTCGTTATGTCATCAGATAATTTTCCTGATTTTTCCTTATTCCTAGTTTCTCCTGTTTGCCACTGTGAAACAGGTCTGTAGAACCAGGCAGGAGAACTTTCTTCAAACAGGAAAATGTTTTTCTGAAGCCACAGAACATGGGTAGCTAACATGTATATGTAAAGTTACTTTTCTTTTTGTGTGTCAGTTTTGGTACCAGTGGACTGTGGAAAGGTGTGTTTCTTCCTTGCCCCCTACCCCAAATTACTACAAGTGCAATTAGGGGACCTTAAGTAAAATGCTTGGTTTGTAGCTTGGTCAGAAAATTTGGAAACAAAAGAATTTATTCAAAGACGTCTTTACCACAAATTTCTTCTGGGACCAAGCTGTTCCCTGATGTTTAAGATCAAGATCTCTAAATCTGTAGACAAATTAGATGGAGGTCAAGTTCTTTGTGCTTATTTCTAAAACTATAATCCTTGCATATGAATTAGGCTGAGATGCTCAGAAGCTCCTACTTGTTAAGGTGCTGAGTTTTCTTGACCTTGGTGAGAGCTGAGCTCATTTGCAGAACTTGGTCTTATCTAACTCCCTCTGAAGCTGGTGGAAGTCTCTGCAGTTGGATTCCTTGGGAACTGGATATACCTGGTGTTCAGATTTTCTTTGTTGTTAATGAAAACCCGAGGGTGGGATGGAAATTGAATTTGTTCACAGTTGCACAAGTTTGGTGGCAAACCTGGGATGAACACACAGACTTCTCTTGCTGGTTTGTTCTTGCTTTTTTGCACCATAGCTACTGAAAGCAGACATTTAGATGTAATGGCTTGATAACAATGATTGATGGCCAAGAATCAAAAGTGTGGTAGGTAGTAATTAAAACATGTAACCAATGATGCCATTGAAAGTACTCTGGATGCCTTCTTGGCCCAGGGAAGTATCCGGTAGTGTAATTTGAAATGTTTTTGTAGGACTAAGTATAGTATTTGAGTTTCCTGTTACTTGTTAGTGTTGCTGCTGCCTTTTTGTTATATTGACTGATACGTGGGTGTGAAAGCTCCCTGTAAGAATAGATTTTTTTAGCATGCTTGCTGCTGGTGCTAGTGAAACCTGAAACACAAGATACGTGTTTCAGGAAAATGCATAGGGTACATGTAAAATCTCCCTATTTCATCTCTCATTAAATCAAAGTAGATTGTCACTTGTTTGTCCATGCAGAATGGAGTAGCCTTGCAGTGCTGCTAATATTACAGTAAAGGAAAGCTTGTGCTGCAAAATGTTTTTGGTTAAATATTTTTTGGTCTTTAAAACAGTAATGTGTGTGTGTGTGTTTTCAGTAGCTACTTTGGCTTTAAGGGGATAATTATTAGAGCCTTCTATAAGAATAGAGATGAAGGTTCTCCTTCAGTGAATCTTTTATATCCTTTTGATGAAACAAAAGCAATTAAAGAGATAAATCTTGTCCCCTCCCCATTCTCTATATGTCTTTGAATGTGAAAATTCTTTCCCTATTTTTTTCTCTCCGTGCAACACTTAAGGAAATTAAATTGTTTATTCAGAAATGTCTGATGTCAGTGTTGGATGCCTACAGTAGACCAGGAACTAGGAGGCATTCCTGCAAAGCCAATTCCAAAAAACTTGAGAGGTGGCTCTTTCCTGCTGTACTGTAAATGTATAGTTTGACTACAAGGGGGTTTTGAAGCACACTGCCCAGACAGCTTTGACATGTGAGTAAAGTCTTAGGTGTATGCAGATGAGCTGCAAAGAATTGCCAAGTTTAAATCTTGATGTCTTTTGTGTATTTACTGGGGGTGGGGCTTGTACAGGGAGTTTCCAAATCAAGGTATACTAGGCAATCCAAGAGAGAAAATAGAGAAGTCTCTTGAATCAGGCACAGGCCTGGCAGCCAAAATAGGGTTGGCTCTTGGCTCTGTAATAGGCTTTATTGTAACTTAAGCATCAGTGAATTTCCCCATATAATACTTTATTTACCTGTCAAATGCAGGTAGAGATAATGCAAACCTGTCAGAATGCTGTCATGTGGTTGAACTGACTGCTAATGGCTCATAGATCATTTGATCTCAAAGGACAGGCAAAGTGTTTATTACTTTATCTTGCTATTTGTGAGCAGCTCTTAATTTGTATCTATCGATTCTAAGGCATGGTTCAAAATTAAAAACTCAAGCTGTTCCTTATTGGTGATTTCTGTAAAAGAAGTGTCATTGAACCTAATTATTGAGGATCCCAATATGTTTTAACAATTTCACCTCTTACCTGCTGTTCTCTCTCAGATCTAATTACCTAGTAAATGTTTTTAGTTGATCATATACAGAGTGAATGCTCAGCTTTTGCCAAGCTAAGACTTCATCTTCTTGCATTGGCTTTCCTAACTTGGTCATTTTAATTTGTGGTGAAAATGAAACTAAAGTTTGTAAAGCAAAGGGGAGAGAATGGCAGGCTTCATCCACAGCTTCTGCTGTGCATATTCTAGCATGTTCATCAGTGGAGGTGTTGGTACTCGACTGCAATAAGCATGCTATGTCTACTTACACTACTAGAAAGGTGCAAATGCGGTGATGTTTGGCTTGGTGCCATTATATTACAGCGCAAGAACTGTATGGCTGTAGATGGACAGAGACATTGGATAATGCATCTGGAGCAATCCTTAGCGCCAAGGCAGTGAAAGAAATGGAAATAAACTTGATCCTTGATATTATGTTCTTGATATTTGATAATACGTTCTCTCTGTAGTTCTCTCCCTTGTGTATGGGCAGAAGAAGTTAATGGCAAGTTTAACATGCAGGTTATCTTGAGAAGTATCTGCAAACAAGACTTCTTGGGCACCTTGTGGATCGTGATGCTCGAATTCGGGGGGGGGGGGGGTGGGGGGGAGTACGTGTTCAAATTAGTCTTAAAAGAAAATATATCCTGCCAATTTTTTTACTTTTATCTGGAAAATAATTAGAGAAAATAGGGATGATTTAGTGTGCCATTGAGATGTAAGAGAGTAGTCCAAATAAGATAATGACCATTTATGGCCTCTTAAGAGTGCAACTTTTACAGAGTTTTGATTGTCTTTTTATAGATCACAACTTTATTCTTCTGGAGGGCTGGGGTGATTTTGAAGAGTAATGTTTTTTTTTTCTAAATTGGAATAGCTTCAGCTCCTAAGGTGATGCCTGTGTATTTTGCAGCTTAGTGTGGCACCTTGGACTGTGTGCTGACCCAGCATGAAACCCTGCAAGGCCAGGTAGGCAGATAATACCCACCCAGTGCCAGAGTGAAGTCAGTGAGGCTGAGCTATTGCATGCAAGGGGGTTACGTAAAGCTGGGTGTGGAGCATCCACCTCCTTTATGAAACAGGGAGTGCAAGGATCTGATGTGAAAACATGCTGCCTGGGAAGAAGACTTATGGGGATAAGAAATCTTGCTTTTGCACATTGATGTGCTAGTGGGATGTAAAAGCAGACATGTGGGCAAGGATTTTCTTTTGCCTTCACAAACAAGAATTCTTGGAAATACTCTGAGCAAATGTTATTTTTATTTACTAAGGTAAATGTGTGCATTTCTCTGTGTTTAAAATTCTGATAGTATTACATGGTTCAGTCATGTTCATTATTACTTGATAACTCTTAAGTGACAGCAGATGGGATGCGCAAAACCCATTTCCCACAGCAGATGAACTGTATCTAGGATCTATGTAAGGCATATGGAATTTTCAGAGTCATCTGCAACTGTTGTGTAACGTGGATTTTTTTTTTTTCCCCCATGTATAATGATTCTTCAAGTCTTGTACATATTTCAGAATTACAACAGTTTAAATGCTGTAACCTTTCTACAAGTCCCTTTTATGGTGATTGTCTCTCCAATTTACCTGTTAAGTAATTTTGGCAGTATCTTTGAGCTGATCCTGGGTATGGCACCCTACAGCCATAGTAAAAGCCCTAAAGAGAGAACATGGGGAATTACCTGAAATGGCAAAGGAATCATCAACTTCTCTGCCTTGTGTTGTGGAGTCTCCTATAGGCTTGAAATCCCTGTGTGTGGTATAGCATCATCTCTACAGTTCTTATCTTGGATGTCTATAAACAAAAGAAGTGAGCAAGACAAAATGAGTATGCTTATCCAAGGGAGATTTGTTCTGTGATCATGTTTAATCAAACATGTAATCAACATTTAATCAAATGTTTAATAAACTACTTGCATTTTTCCTTCTAATTAGTAGCTGCCAATTATTGGGATTGAAGAGTGAGTTTCAGGGCGGAGCCAGACAAGTATAATGCAAAAGAAAACAACTTGCTGCCTTCATGTCTGCCTTTCCAGCTCCTACTCAAAAGCTGGTTCAGCTGTTTATACATCCGCATCATTAGCAATGATAAGGACAATGGTAATTTGGTAGATTAGAATAGAAATTTAGCTTTTTATTTTTCCCTTTAAGAGGGATTTAGGTTATCTTATAAACTCATTAGCGTGTTGTAATCACACCACTGTTATAGTGGGGGGAGGCAGAGTATCTAGATGAGTCCATGAAGGTAAACAAATGTACAAGATGCAGCTGAACTGTTGGCCTTAGGGTTGGTTTTGTGTTTTTTTTTTTTTGTTTGTTTGTTTTTGTTTTTGGTTTTTTTCTTTTTCTGAGAGGGAGAACAAGGGTATGAGTAACAGAGCTCCAGTGTGATCGTATGATTGGCTTATAAAGGCAGCTTCTAGAAAATCTGAGGAGGCCCAAGAAATTGTCTAGTTCTTCCAGTTATGTAGTGTAGCAGACCTCTCAGCAGATCTGAATCTGGGCTCCAATGGAGTCTGGTTAGGAAATATAATAGCAGTTTGGGGTTGTATATCAGCTCCTGCATGCCCTGGCCAAATTTGGAAAAGCTGTGGTCTTAGAACACATGTGCTCAATCATGGATGGAAGCGATGGGTGT
This sequence comes from Pezoporus wallicus, assembly GCF_028554395.1. Classification (NCBI taxonomy): domain Eukaryota; kingdom Metazoa; phylum Chordata; class Aves; order Psittaciformes; family Psittacidae; genus Pezoporus; species Pezoporus wallicus. Next base: position 3,764,942 of record NW_026638957.1, on the reverse strand, counting down.
AACAGCTGCTGTTTAGGATAAGTTACGACAAAAACGGGGCAGGATTAATTAGAGCGCCCTGTGTGTGTACCCCAGTGTTCCTGTGCAGGAGAGGTTAGTAGCAAGATGTACTGTGAAGGTGAGGGGTGTGGGAGACAGCAAGGCACCGTGCTGTGTGTGTTGTCCCAAGGCAGGCCTCTGAGGGTGACCTTTTGCGCAGAGGGGTGTATGCAGAAGGGCTGAATCTGATCAGTAAAAACTGTTTGGTTCAGAGAAGTGGGATGTTCTAAACTTCCTGTGAGCAAACAGGACTTATGTTGAAGAACTTCTGTCTTTGTCATTGACTGGACCTTACGGGGGGATGTGCATTTTGTATTACAGTTTGGGTAAAAAGTCAGTAGATATGTTGTAGATATGTTTTATGAATGATAAAAGTTTGGGGTTTTTTTTCCTCTTACTGTGCTGTAAACAATGCACTGAAGCAAACAAGAAAATGGGTGTTCTGGCAGACATGTACATATGCTAGTGGTTAAAGCAAGAAGCCAGTGGACTGGAAGAAAATAAGTAGGATTTTCATCTTTCTTGTAAGGTACATGTAGATGTGCTTCTTTGAAGTGGACTGAGCCACCAGGACAGGGAATTTTCACCAGCTAGGGTGGAGATTTCTGAAAGATACTTTTTGCCCTATTTTCAAACAGTACAGTCATTACTTGTTGCAAGCCAAGCTTTCATTTTATTGCAAGCCTTTCTAATGAGGCTTCCAAATAAAGTAGAATCATTTTTCTTTGATCTATGTTGATGTAAACTCAAGCAGAAGAGCCAGTTGCAGGGGAAGAAAATTCCCATTATTGGTATTGGCATCTGAATCTGGTCAAATGGAGAAACACGTTCAAGTTCACGTTTCTTTAATTTGTACCATGTATTCTCTTCTTTTTCTTCTCACATAGGGTGCTAGGCTGCAGACTGGCACTTTTAAGATTCCAAGTGCTTTTTGTTTTCTATTAGTGTGGCCCATGTTGTGTTTGGAGAAAGCTACATAGCGAAATAAAGGTGAGACCTAGTTTCAGGTGGTACTGGAACTGCTTTTAGCTAGCTTTGTACTTGGGGCTTAACCCACCAGTCTTCTTTAAAATAACAGCTGCATTCATAAGTGTCCCAGGCTAAAAGCTGAAACTTGAAATGCATCTCAAAAGGAGCAAGCAAAACAGAGGAACTGACTGGATGAGTTATATGAACCTAAACTGATGCAGAGTTTGAGGAGAAAAGATTTCTATGAATGTCTCTTTCTTATTTCATGCTAAACCTTCCCATTAATGTCCTTTTAACCTGATGAAACACTGGATTGGTATCTGTGACAGTGTGTATAGCTGGCCACAGTAACCTTTGGGTATAGGCTCTTGTTGTCAGTTATGCCAATGAATCACTCTGGTTCCATAAACAGAGGAAAATTTCTTCCTTGCATATGCAAACAGTGGTCACTTGGTGAGTGTAGGAGACAAGGAATCGCAAGTGCTCTCAAAGCTAATGAAACTTGAGGAAGATTTGTTGTTTGACTTGGACAGTGTCCCTTATGGAGGAGGGGAAAGAAAGTGTCAGTCAGGTTTCTTCACTGAGCAAACATGTCAACATTCTTGCATTAACTTTCTCGTTTGTATAATGAAGTTTTGCATGAAGGAAAAAGCCCCAGACACCATATATCTTACTTGAAGCCTAGCTGGAGATGAATAAACTCATTTTTGCATGTGGAGTTTCTGAATTTAAATATGTCTCTAATTTCTGCCAAAGAAATGCCCAGTCTTTTAGAGATCCAAGAAATGAAAAAAAATGGTGCATTGCACATTTCTCACATATGTCTCAGTGGGTGTCTGGCCTCTATAAAAGCTCACCAAAGGTTTATTCAAAGCTGTTTCCCAAAGTCTTGGAAAGTTGCAGTGGATGTATGGCATTTGGTTTCAGGGTTAGTGCATTAAAAACTGTTTCTAGACGAGAGCTGGTTTGGCAGATGTGCGCCTCTCTCTGTACCCCTTGGTTTTGGCAGAGTGGAGGTGTGCGTTTGTTCTACCTCATGATGTGCAAGAGACCTGCAGAACTTGCAGTGCCAGCCCGGGCCCAGCAGAGCCTGGTTGCACTGTCCATGCTGGACTAACAGTCTTTGTGCAGCATGCTTATGTTGAAGATGATAGCAGCTGAAGCTTCTTTAAATGACAAGGCAAGCCACTAGGGTGCTTTTGTTTGGGTAGAAGGCAGGATTCTAGGTAAGATTTAGGAAAGTAAATAGAGCACCTGCAGCATGCTGGAAAGAAGTGATGGGGAGCAGGCGGAGGAGGGGTGTGGAAGGGGCAGCTTCTAGCCTTTGTGCAAGTCTGTTCCAACTACCTTTAAAAAAGGTACTTAATTTGCTCAAGAAACAATTCTGATCTGCAATTAGTGTGTGAGAACCTAGCACAAACGGAAGGCTTTTCAGGTTGGCTTGCCATACCTATGCCCTTTGTAGAGAGGCATTTGTAGGGAGGCATAGCCTCCCAGATATTCCTAATTAATTCATTCTTGGAATTCCAAGTATTATGACAGAATTTTTTCTTCTAGGCCTCTACACTGTTACAACAAATGCCACAAAGTGGTCTTAACGTGCTGAACATCAGTTTGGTAGGAGACCCAAGAGTTCTCTGCAAACCTTCCAGAGGCTTGAAGAAGACACACTGTTTTTTGAATCATTTTTGCTATCAGAGTTGATTTGATAGAACCTCCCTCAGTGTTGTAGTAGTTCTCCAGGTTGGTAGTCTGGGATGCTTTACAAATGCACAGTGTAGAGGGATTGTGGTCTAGTTAAGACAGACTGTAAATAATGGTTCTGGTAAACGATTGCTTCTAATATGATTTCTTTTGCTGTATGCTCTTGTCAGGCAGCTGTGTGCCAGCTCTGGTGAGATTGTTCAAAGTGACTGTGGCAGATACCTGAAGCTAAGAGAAGTCTTGAGGAGCTTAGATTCTTAGAGGGCAATTGCCAGGCACTTCCAGAAAGGCTGCTTACTGCACGCTAATACAGGTTGGGCACTCAAAATTCTTACGTGAACTTGAGAGACCAAACCAGTTCACCTTTTGTCATTTTTTCTCTTCTGTTCTTTTGCTTTCCTATTCCAAAGAAAAGACTGTTGCTGTCAACAGTTACACACGTTGTAGGTTAGCTTACCAGATGTGTTCAGCTTCTTCAATCTGAATTCTCCCTGTCCATATAGACCAGGGAGGTATTGGGAAGGCTTATATGTAGGGCATGACATAAATATATTTAATCTGAAGATCCCTCTCTCTTTCTACGTAGGTAGATGCAGTGAGGTATATAGATAGGTGCATATAGGATGTAAGCCATCAGTCCAAATCTCTGTGTTGTTTCTTTAACCTTGATTGGTAGCTGATAACAGTATGTCACTTGCATTAATACTGGTAAACTAGTATTAGTGATTTGGACAGCTTATCTGCAATAATAGGGAAGAATCATTTGATGCCTAAATCTGATTGATAGTGCTTAAGTCTAAAACTATTAGTGAAATAACTTTCTGTGTATAATAATATACGCATATGATAATATACGTTGTGATTGTATGTTGTTCAGACGAAGGGAAAAATGTATGCAGTCCCTATGCAAACCTCATCTTGCTTTATAAAAGCCCCAGAAACTTTGAATATGTTTGATTAACCAAAATATGGAACATAGCTGGTTTACTAAGGGGAAATTGGTACTTGTTACAATTCTGAGAGAAAGCTCTTAGAATATATATGTATGCAAAATATGTGTGCAGGTATTACTAGCCTTTGGTTTAAAGCTAAAATACATTGAATAATAAGTAACTATGTTGGGTCATAATGAACACTTAGGCAGGAACCTGAAGGAAGCCCTAGAATAAACCAAGGCTTGCTTGCATCTGGCTTAGATCCTTTATTTCTGAGAGCTGCTCTCCTAGATGGATATCTGTAAGAGCAAACTGATTCTGTTGTCCTTCTCATACAGTGGGGTGGACCAGTTGTTTTCTCCACTTCCCTTGACAGTCTTGCCTATGCTGGAACAAAAAGATCTGTTCTCTTCTTATCCTGTTCTGCCCTTCTCATCCTGTTTTCCAGTCAGAATGGGCCTATGGTTCGGTCCAGTTTTTCCTGTATGAGAAGATATCAGTGAGATTGTTTTAAACAAACCAGTTCAGGGATTTTGAAAATGAAAAAGTCTGTCAGCAAAACCCAGTAGCTGACTACATCCTTAGGTGAGCACTAAAGTCCTACCCTAAGTTGTGCTGGTACAATAAAATAACTCTTAGTACCTGAGCTGAGGAGTTTAAAGCTAGATGAGCCTCCAGTTTCTAGATAGATTTTTTATAGGTAGGTAGGCAGAAGCAGCATAGATACATATGTACATTGATTTGACTCTGCATTGCTTCGGCACTCGTTAATTCTTAGCTCCGGCTGCAAAAGATGTGGTCTTTGAAAGGAGGCAGACAGGCAGGAAGCTTGATTATCTTGTCTGATGCAGTTCAGGGATTTACTGGTAAACCTCTGTTCAAGAGTAGATACAGCTCAGAAGCAATGCAGAGGCAAATGTAATTGTAGCTAGAGTTAAGAGTACTCTGCCTACACTGTGCTGCAACAGACTTTAGATGTGATGGCATCTCACTGTAGAGAATAGGCATTTGACCAGTAGTGTTAACTAGTTTGGTTTGAGAGCTGTCAAAGCATAAAATTAGAAAGACCTGTGCAAAGGTAGAAGGACTTTAGTGTGTTGCTGGACAAAGCTTCCTGAAAGACACCAAAATGCAGCTGGCATGCAGTATAAGCTTAAAGCTGTATTAGTCTGTCATTGCATGAGTTACATGCCGCTAGTTCTCCCTGCCATGACAAAATGGTGAAGCTTTGTAGGGGAGAAACTTTCAGCCTGAACTGAACCTGCAGCCTTGCACTTTCACCTTGCAGCACTTCTGTAGTTGAGTGTGCTCTTATTTGCAAGTCCTTTTCGGAGCTTTGGCATAAGAAATCTATTAGCTGTAGCCACAGGAGCTTCAGGATATTTCCTGATAGTAAATATCTCCAGTTAACTGCCAGTCGTGTTGTTCACTGTTTCTTTGCAGTTACTGCTCTTTGTTTCATGTGACTATTTGTGACTGACCGTTCTAATTTGTTGCTTACTTTCTTAAAGTGACATTAATCCGGCAGTTAGTTCTAATGCCGTTTTGCACAATTGCTTACCATTACACTGTGCTTTTGGGGCACACAGGGTGTTATCTTTTTTGAAGTGAAAAAGGTTATGACTTAAGGCATGTGGAAAACTGAAAAATACTTATTGGATTCACCACTGGCACAGGCAAGAATGGATTTCCCATTAGCTTTCAGACTGGAGCAGTTCTAGCAGCGTTACCCAGAAATGACACTGGTGAAATCTTCATGCACTGAGTCTGTGTGAGTTGTTCTTTCAGCTTTGGTATAGGCGGCTCTTCATGGCAAGTCTCAGTTTTTGTCTTATGTTCCAGTTTGGTACTGGAGGAGTTGATGAGATGTTAATAGCTGCATTCCTACTTTGGTGTAAGAGATGTTGAGAAGTGGGATGTTTTTTCCTGCAATTTGGTAATATCTGGAAAGTCAGAAGTAAGCAAAATAACAGTCTGCAAACTAATGTACTTCTTGGTGAACAGGGGATTGTCTACACATTCCAGGAACCTCCTGCATTGCTTATGCCCTGCTCTGTTGTCCCTCCAACAGATACTGGGATGGTTGAAATCCCCCATGAGGACCAACGCCTGTGAATGTGTAGCTGCTCCTATCTGTCTATAGAGGGCCTCATCTGCTTGGTTTTCCTGGTTGGACAGCCTGTAGCAGACCCCACTATAATGTCCTCTGTCCCTGACCTCCCTTTAATCCTGACCCATAAGCTCATGGTTGGTTCCTCATCCATTGCCAGGCACAGCTCCATTCACTCCAGCTGGTCAGTGACACAGAGGGTGACAACCTCTCCTTGTCTCCCCTTTCTGTCCTTCCTGAAGAGCCTGTATCCTTCCAACAGTCCAGACACAGGAAGCATCCCATCATATTTTACATTCCTGGAATCCTCTAATAATCTCTGCAATGAGAATTTATTTATGTATCTATCTATATATGCATATAAAGATAAATACTGTATCTGTCCCCAGAAGAGATACTGACTCTGCTGCCTCTTCCCAGGTCTCTTTCAGTCTTCACTGGTGCTTCATGACCTTAGAAGGACTTTTGAAAGGGATGGGTTGTTAGTTTTCTTTTTGCAGAGGGCCGTATTAACACTGTGGTGGCTGGGGTCATGGGGAGACAAAGGGAGCTGGGAGCAGAGAGAACATACATATTTTTTTGCTGTGCTTAAGGAGGCAAGCAGTTTATTGAAGCCAAAGGATGACAGTGGAACAATTTAGCCTGCAAATTTGAAGCACTCTGACCTTTGGGAAATTAGTGTCTTGTAATGGAAGATACATTGCCAAACCAGCTTGGTTTAAAGATGGTTTTTAATAAGGTTATAAAGAGCTCACATGCCATGGCTGCCTGCCATAGCTGGAAACTGGATCTTGTAATGTCTGGTGGTGTCAGCCTATGGCTGAAGGCTAAACCCTGCTCAATTGCTTATAATTGTCATCAGGTACTATATATGCCTCTGAATGTCTGGTAGGCAATAATTCATTGCCTTTAATAATTTTTCTCTGCAGCTCTTAGTCATTCCCTCTTCCCACTGATGTCCCTTCAGTTTTGTTTTTTTTTCTTAAAAGGCTGTGGTTAAAGGTTTTGTGTCACCACTGGGAAAGCAGCAAGTATGGGCTCCCAGAACCTGGGATCACTATTTCCAAGAAAAGAGTCTGTCAGAGCTCAGCAGCACTGATCCATTTTAAATGGCTACTTTAAAAAGAAAACAGAGCCTTTTTGAGCTTGTATTTACTGTACTTTATGGCTTTTATAGATTTTATTTCCATAATACCCGTTTTATAAAGCTAAAATCAGTAGCTTGCAATGTTTCATTAAGCCATTACTGAAACTTTGTCTTAATATTGAGTGACTAAAGGCAGTTTATTTCCTCTAGTTACTGCTTACAGTGTCTAGTTTCTTTCTTTCATGGCTTTTTTCTCCTTGCTCCTTGGAACCTCTGAAGTCGTGGTGTTGCATACTTCACATTGTTGTTACTCTTGCAGGATAAGGGGTTAGTGGGTTTCTAGCTGGATTTTTGCTGTGAGATGCCGGTGAATGTTTGTGTTGTAGTAGTAATTTGTGGCATGTGGAAGCATTGGGATGCTGCAGTGAATACCAGAGTGATGCTGCTGCTGCCCTACCAAGATTTTCTCTTATTTTCTAGTCCTGCCTCTTTGTTCTGATACAGCATTCTTAGAAGCACTTTCATAGCTGTAAATAGGATGATATAATGCTTTGAAGATGTGGAGAAGGTCAGATGGGTTTACCGAATGTCACGTGTGAATGGGGTAGTGGTGTGAAAATCACTTATGGTGGTGTGGTGTCTGGTAATGAGTATGGCTATTGCTTCAACCATTCTGTTTATAAAAACAAGGAAGAAATGCACAAATGTGGCCACCCTCTGATTTTCTTTTCTACTTAAAAGGTCCTCTGTGACAACCCAAAGTCTCATTTTTTTCAGCCCATCTAGAGAGCACTTAGTTCTAAGTGAGACCTTTTCTGCCCCATGTTATATTATCTGTTCTTACTGGATTATGAAGGTGCACTTTTTTGCCTTCTCCTTTGGATCTGTGATGCTTTGTATCTCAGAAAATTGAGGACTCCCTCCCCCAAATACCAACTTTAGATTCATTTAAGCCATAAATCTTTCCAAAATTGTAGTTACTGAAGGGGAAAAGCTTGCTGAAAGGTAAGACTTGTGGGATATATATTGGTAAAATTAACTGATCAATTGCCTGCTTGATATTCTGTGTGCAAAAAAACAAATCACAAAAAATCCTCATGTTACAGCGGAGTCTTCGCACATTTCATAGAATCATAGAATAGTTAGGGTTGGAAAGGACCTGAAGATCATCTAGTTCCAACCCCGCTGGCATGGGCAGGGACACCTCACACTAAACCATCTCACCCAAGGCTTTGTCCAGCCTCGCCTTGAAAACCACGAGGGATGGAGCATTCACAGCTTCCTTGGGTAACCCATTCCAGTGCCTCACCACCCTTACAGTAAAGAACTTCTTCCTTATATCCAGCCTAAACTTCCTCTGTTAAAGTTTTAACCCATTACCCCTTGTCCTATCACTACAGTCCCTAATGAAGAGTCCCTCCCCAGCATCCCTATAGGCCCCCTTCAGATACTTGGAAGGCTGCTATGAGGTATCCACGCAGCCTTCTCTTCTCCAGGCTGAACAGCCCCAACTTCCTCAGCCTGTCTTCATATGGGAGGTGCTCCAGTCCCCTGATCATCCTCGTGGCCCTCCTCTGGACTTGTTCCAACAGTTCCATGTCCTTTTTATGTTGAGGACACCAGAACTGCACGCAATACTCCAGGTGAGGTCTCACGAGAGCAGAGTAGAGGGGCAAGGTCACCTCCTTTGACCTGCTGGTCACGCTCCTTTTGATGCAGCCCAGGATACGGTTGGCTTTCTGGGCTGCGAGTGCACACTGAAGCCAGTTCATGTTCATTTTCTCTTCAACCGACACCCCAAGTCCTTCTCTGCAGGGCTGCTCTGAATCTCTTCTCTGCCCAACCTGTAGCTGTGCCTGGGATTGCTCCAACCCAGGTGTAGGACCTTGCACTTGTCATGGTTAAACTTCATGAGGTTGGCATCAGCCCACCTCACAAGCATGTCAAGGTTCCTCTGGATAGCATTCCTTCCCTCCAGGGTATCAACCGAACCACACAGCTTGGTGTCATCGGCAAACTTGCTGAGCGTGAACTCAATCCCACTGTCCATGTCACCAAGATGTTGAACAAGACTGGTCCCAACACCGATCCCTGAGGGACACCACTCGTTACTGGTCTCCAGCCGGACACTGAGCCATTGACCACAACTCTTTGTGTGTGGCCATCCAGCCAGTTCTTTATCCACCAAGTGGTCCACCTATCAAATTGATGTCTCTCCAATTTAGAGACAAGGATGTCATGTGGGACAGTGTCGAACGCTTTGCACAAGTCCAGGTAGATGATGTCAACTGCTCTACCCTTGGCCATCGGTTCCATAGCTCCATCATAGAGGGCCACTAGATTGTGGATTTCCCCTCAGTGAAGCCATGCTGGCTGTCACCAAGCACCTTGTTGTTTTTCATGTGCCTTAGCATGCCATCCAGGAGAATCTGCTCCAAGATTTTGGCAGGCAGAGGCGAGATTGACTGGTCTGTAGTTCCCCGGGTCATCCATTTTCCCCTCCTTGAAAATGAGGGTTATATTTCCTTTTTTCCAGTTGTTGGGAACTTTACCTGACTGCCACAGTTTTTCAAATATGATGGCCAGTGGCTCAGCAACTTCATTTGCCAGCTCCTTCAGGACTCGTGGATGGATTTAATCCTTCCAGATGCCCTCGGTTAACTTCCATGTGTACTGATGGCTGTGGCTGGGAGCCAGGGCCCCCAGACACCGAGCACTCCTGTGCTGGGGTTGCTTCTTAATTTCTTCCCTCATAGACAATAAGGTGGAGTCCATCAGTGGTGAATATGAGTAAAAGCAAGGATCCTCACTCATATTTAATAACAGAAATGAAGGGTATTCTGCTGATGGAAAAACTAAGGCAAATGAGCTTATCTTGCCTTCGTGCTAGGAGGAGGAACAACAGGCTGCCTGCAAGTCTGCAGATGGCCAGTACTGGCTGGTTCTCATGCCTTGCTTTGGTATTGCTTGCCTGGTGCCTTTCTCGGTGTCTGGTGATTTCAGTGTGGTGCAGAGTCTTAGCAGCTGCAGGTTTTTGCTCTGATTCATTAATATTTATACAACTCCCTTTACCAACGTATTGCTTTTCTGGGAAAACGTTTTTATATTTTATATCAGAGCAACACATTGTTATTATTTGCCACTTTTTTTACGTGGGAAATTTTGAAGGTGAAACAACCTCCTATCTGAGAAAATGAACTTCACTGTGTGTACTAATAACTTTGTAGGCTATTAAAACAGGTACAAAGATTGCTTTTTAGTTTTGGAATTGTAAATTGGGCTTGGTATTTTTCAATCTGTCACTCAAACCAGACAGCAAAAATGTTAATTTAACCATGGCTATGATATATGACCTGATAGTTGTTTTCTCTTTTAACTGCCATTCACTATAATGTCTTAGATGCTGTGGGGAATTAATCCAGGCTATTTACTTTAGATGATAAAAACCAACCCAACAAACCCGACCCCAAAAGCCAATTAGTCTACATAGTTTGAGGCAGTGGAAAAACATCAATTTCAAAACACTGATTAATGTATTTTTGAAAATTTGGTATTGAATTCTTCTCTAAATCCATACATCAGTCTAACTTAAACATGAAGTCAGCTTGCATGTAATTATTTTAATTGCTGCTGTATATGGTGAGGCTTGTATTATCCAGTAGAGTTGTTCACTGGTTTCAGGTATAGAACTAGTAAGTCACAACAGGTTTCTGGGTTTTAATTGGTATTGCAGGCTAATGCAGTAGTTACTTAAATGCTTCCGGTTTTCTTTTAAATGTTGCAGTGTGTGATTCAGCAGAGCTGTATGCTGAAGGAAGGGAACACGCAAAGCACGCGTCAGTAATTTGTGCTGCACCTGTATGGGTTTCCATAGCTTTAGGCATACTAAGCTAGTTGAAGAGATTGAAACTAGTTAGGTGTTTAGTTTTATCACATTCAGACACTATTTCCCCTTTTCTCCCAGAGGTTTTCTAACATTTGCTGATATTCTTTTGGTTTTCCTGCCCTGGGCTGATGATTGGAGTACCAGATCCCTGTCTAGATGATCTTTGGAATGAAATGTATTTTAAAAATAGGGACCTCTGTGAATATAGTTTAAAAGTGACCATTTTTCAAACATCTGTTCAATGAAAGTGGACAGATGCAGTCTCTTTGACCCAGTTGTGTTGCTCCTTTGGAGGGAGAAGGGAAAAACAGCTCATAATGATGTTTCTTTTCCTTTCAGAAACAGAGACTTCCTGTGGGTTTTGTACAGTCTTTTGCCAATATCAGGAGGCAGGCAGGACAGCTGGCAATGGGAGCCCTTCTTCTGATACGCTGTGGCTCAGTTTCAAGCTACATGGGAAGAAAAGTCATGGGCAACACCATGAAAGATACAAGAGTAGTGGTCAGTGCTCCAGGTGAAATAGCCCTCCCTCTCCCCACCCCTCCCCAGGGAGACAGCACCTTTTACTTAGGCATGAGTAACTCAGGAAGCATTCCGTCTCTCCTGGACATACTTTTTTATCCCTCACTTAATTGTTCTTAGCTGGCTTGTCTTCAGAATGTGCAGTTTGTTGCTTGTGTCTGAGCTACAGTCCTGTACCCATGCAAGCATCTGTGTTTTGCATTGGTGAGAGGACTTTGTTGTCTTGTGTATGTTAAGTGTCTCTGTGGTGCATGTATCAGCGTAGCTATCAGAAACCCTGTCCTCTGCTAAAGAAATAGCCCAAAAGGATGTACACCAAGGTTGTAGGATGTATTAAGCACCATAGGAATAAGCAGTGGCTGGTCCATGGCTCTGTGAGATTCTCAGAGCAGTTAATTCAACAAATACCTCGTCTCTATTGAATGTTCTGCACAGACAGCCCCTTGCTGGGGAATTGCTTGTGGCCCACAGCATGCTTCATTCTCTGTTTGCTTATTTTTTGAGGGCCCTATACTTTTTTTGTGTGTAGGATCAGCTTTCTTTCCCTGCCTGTCCCTAAACCCTTCCATGTGTGACGTGAGGCAGTTAGTGTGGTTAGATGGTGTTGCATGCTTGGTTGCATAAGGGATGTCTTGTTGCCCTGAGCCTGCAGCTGTGACCTGCCTGGCTGAAAAGCCTGGAGTAAACTGGCTTGGGAAATCTTTGAGACAGAGAGTTAGCTAATGCTAGAAGTGAGGTGTGTGGTTGCTTGCCATCCAGCTTGTTTGGATACCTTTTGCTTTTAAAATATGTTGCTTTTTTTTTTTTTTTTAAATGCTTTTTTTTTGGCAGAGTTTTTTTCCCAAATCAGCTAACCCTCAAAATACATATGCTTCTATGCTTTCTCATCCCCTGAGCTTAAGTATAAAAAGATCTCATGCTTCAGGTAACCAAAGGGGAGCACCCCCCTTTCTGTTCTGAAAAAGGGGAAGACCCACTGCAACAAGCCAACCTTAGTAATTGCTTCCTCCTTCCCGTGAAGTGTGTGTTATATCCTACCAGCAGCAGGCACCCCTTCTCTTCCTGTTTGTGTGCTGCTGTGGCTTCTTCCTTGTCCTGTGGCACTGCAACTGGTTTCCGTAAGTTTCAGTAAATTTGCAAAGTTCATTTTGGGGAAATTATAGAAGACCTTTGGACTGACTCTTTCTCAACCAGCTTGCCAGAATTTTTCTTCTTCAAAGTAGAACGAAACTTATTTAGTGTGTATGCAGGCACAGCAAGAAATGCAGCTTTTGCCATCAGCTTATATTCTTCCAGTGGCTCTGGAGCAGTCATGTCTGAATCCTGGTGTATTTCAATGGCAGTTTTGAGTTTTTCAGTTTACTCCAGGGCAAACACAGCAAAAATGTAGCTGGTTTGGTTATTTTAAGTTTTAGCTCACAGTACTTGGAATGCTTCTGAGCAGGCTGATGCCCTAATCTACAAAAAAATAAGCTTTCCTCACCTAATACTTATTTGTCTTGCATAGCTGTATCAAAATCATGGTTTTGAAATTTTGGCTATTAACTCTTTCTCTATGAGATTCATAGTTTCTTCTCAAAACACAGTTGGAATGCCTCTTGCTGGCCTCAGCTGAATCAATGCTTGCCACACTGTAATGGCAGTATATTAATCACCCACCACTTTACAGGCTACTGTTATCACACAGTATCACAGTATGTTAGAGATTGGAAGGGACCTCGAAAGATCATCTAGTCCAATCCCCCTGCCGGAGCAGGAACACCTAGATAATGTTACACAGGAATCTCCAAGAGGGTTTTGAAATTCTCTGCAAGAGGTGCTTGGTTTCATTAGCTTTTTAATTTTCTTGCTAAACAACGACAAGCTCTCTGTTGTGGCTGTGTGTTGCATGCTGCTTCTAGGCCAGAGAAACTCCAGGGTGGTGAAGTGGAAGAAGGGAGCAATTTGTGTCATAGATGCTGATTGATTGCGGGTCCCTTTGGGCATCTTTGTAATGGGCTCTCAAAAGAAAGACTTGCTGTATTGGGTGGAAAACTGGAGGAGCCATTGTGTATTCAGCAGTGAGCAGCAGTTGCAACTATGGACAACACCACAGGCACTCTTAGATAGAAAAGCATTGAGGGCAGTTAGGCAGTCCTGATCCATGACCTTGCCCCAAAAGGGTCTTTGATTTTCATATATGGGTTTAGTGGGGACAAAGAAGAGAGATTCCTGTCTTGTGCTTGCTGAGGCTTTTGACTTTTATGTTAAATTTCCTGTGTCCTCAAAGTGAGGAGAAGGTTCTAACATATTTAAATAGCCTGCATATACCGGGAGGGTGGCACAGAGCAGAGATAGCCGGGCTTTGTGCCAGGGATTCTGTCCTCCTCTCAAGACTAGAGCAGAAATAGTTTGTTTTGCTTGATAACTTGTCAAGTTCAGTGACTGGGCGTTGTCTGGCTGCATGTACCTGAATCTCAGTTCTCATACCAGTAGACACCCATCTCTACAGATCTACCTAAATCAGCTCTAGCAATTGCAATTCTCAGCATTTTGGTCTGTAATTAGTAGGCCTCTCCAGTCTCTTATTCCTATTGTTTCAGGATCACTAGAACTGTTCCTTGTTGGCCACAGCAGTATTCAGAGGCTTGGGCTTTTCTGACAAATCCCAAGTATTTGAACAGAGCTCTAGCAGGAGCCAGCCTGATTACAAGTCTTTGAAGTCCAAGGTTGTGTCTAAACCATTGGGCATTGCACATTCTGGTGTCCCCACATCTACACTGCCCACCATCTGGAACAGGATATCACTCTACGCTGTGTCTGTCTCCCTGGTCACATACCTCTGTGTGTGTCCATTTCTGCCCAAAGCAAACCCTGGTACTGGGGGCTGATGCACATAGAGTCCTGTCCTAGCCAGTAGGTTGATGCTTGCTCAGGCTGGGACAATGGAACATACTACCTTTATGAGGTTGAAGCTGTTTGTGTTTGCTTGCATGGCTGCTTCTGTAATTTATTAGCTTTTTTTGGGGCACAGCTACGTGCTGTAAGGGTTGTTGCCTCTGCTGAGGCCAGCATAGTTAGGTCTATCTTACACAGTGCAGTACCAATCGCCAGCTGAAGTTTTAAATAAAGTAGTTCTGAGGCACTGCTTCCAGAATGGATCATCTGTCTTGAGCAGTGGATCTGTGGGGGTATATCTGCAGGTATATCATGGAGTTGCAGCAGGATGACACATCTGGGCAGGGTGCTCCAGCTGCAGGGCAGTCTGTCTGTTCTGGGTCTGGCCTTTGTCCCTTTCCCTGCTTAGTTTGCAGAGCTTGTTCCTGGAGCCAGCCTGGATATCTTTGTGCTTGTGATGAAGATAAGTCATGGGACAGCTTGGAAGTTCCTTGGGAAGGGTTTCAAACAGAGAACAACTGATCCAAGTCACTCTGTGTGTGTAGCTCTGGGAAGTGTTCTGCATATCAAGATGTCAGGGGTAGAACAAGACTGTAAATAAGATGATAAATGGCTTTAAGGTGCTGTGTTCGTTCTCTCTGATGTTTATACGTGTATCTTTGCATCAAAATCAAATAATCTATCAAGCATGCGGAATGTGCTGTGATGCAATTCACACACTCTGAGGTCAGATGAGAAATGAAGAGCAGAGTAGAAGTGACTAAAATTGAGATGCTCCCTCCATAACATCACCTCCTGCTAACTCTGCTCACGTGGCAGGTGTATCAGTCCCAGTGGTGCAGCTGCTTAGTATGCATTTTGGGTCACTTCTGAGGCTGTGATTCAGAAGCTGCCGAAGTGCTTCCTAGGCAGGGAATGGAATTGAACAGGTGCTTTCCTGAATTTGAATCAGGTTCATTAGTGCAAATTTTATTGTTTGCATTCTAGTATGAAGCGACCCTTTTCCATTAGTGTTTTACATTTTCCCTACGTTTCCAGTATTAACCA
The DNA here is from genome assembly GCF_028554395.1 of Pezoporus wallicus. Classification (NCBI taxonomy): domain Eukaryota; kingdom Metazoa; phylum Chordata; class Aves; order Psittaciformes; family Psittacidae; genus Pezoporus; species Pezoporus wallicus. Next base: position 3,749,766 of record NW_026638957.1, on the reverse strand, counting down.
TCCCTTTCTTTTTCTTCTTTTCCAGGAAAAGAGGAGTAGAAGTAGTACAGGTGAGTAAAAAAATGTATTTTATCCCCTCCCCCACTCCTCCCATTTTCTTGTAAAGAATGTTTACTAATTAAAAATGCAGTCAATTAGATGTCAGCATGACCAGGGCTTAATTATTTTTTCTTTCTTTTCCATTGAGTTCACTGTTTCGGATACTGTTTTTGGGAAAAGACGATCCCCCTTTTGTGAAGCGTCTGTTGAGCCCATCTAGTTTCAGCAAGTGCCCTGGTTAAAGTGGTTAAAGTTAGGCTTTTCTTGTGTCTGTTGTTTAATAAGATCTGATAGTTGATTAGGTGATGTTACTTAGTGTTTACTGCATGCATGGACAGTCAGGCTTAACAGAAACAGGAGCTGGCCTTTGAATAAAACTAAGGCAGAAGGAGTGTTCTTGTAACACAGTGAGAAAGGAAATGATACTAAAGTGCCTTTGAGTTGTAGCCTATCTGCAGATAAGTTCAGGTGTTGGCTACATTTGTTCCTTCCCAGGTCTGAATGGTCGTATTTCAGGCAAGATGTTAATTAAAGGATGATGGCAACTTTGAAAAGGATTACAAGGACAGCTGTAACAGAGCACTCTAGCCCTAAAAGATCAAAGGGGAATCATGCTCTTTCCTTCTGGCTTATTCTGTGTACTTAGAAAAGCTGTGTGTCATAGGTTTCACTCTTGTTTATGCTTATCTAGTGATTGTTTCAACTCTAAAGCAGTCAGTGTATTCTTCACACTTGTTTTCTCATGTCTCAGTAGCAGAGATGAAACTGCCTCAATAGAGAGGACAGAGGAGAGAGGAGGAAAATGGGGTGTTACCCACTAATAGTTGAGGCTGCCCATAAGTCTGTGTGAAAGGTGCTTCTCAACACCAGCAGGGAGCAGGGGAAAAGCACTTAAAAAAATTAAATGGAAAAATCAGGTCGTGTTATTTTAAAGAATCCACAATCAGAAGACTTTAAAAAAAATCCCATCACTAGTTAAACTGGATAATATGTCTTTCAGGTATTTGTGGTTGTCTCAGAGCTGCATGGTATTACAAGGAAAAAGGGCATGTCCTTTCCTGGCTGCATTTAGCCTTTCACCACTACAACATCATCTTCCTTACTTGTACCTCCTATTGCTCAGACCTGTGCAGCAGCTTCTTTCATGAATTGTGATTGCATCTCCATATTAATAAATACAAACCAGCATTTGTGAAGGACAGCTTCAGAAGCAGCACAGGAAGAAAGCTAGTCTGTATTTGTGTCGCTGTTTAGGGGACACTATTGTTTTAATAGTACCCTAGTGTATTACAGTCCAATGTTTGCATTTATTATGTGCATCATGCCTGCAGGCTTAAGCAGCAAGGTGCTTGTATGAGATGAATTCAATGATGCACTGATCAGCTGAGCAGAGGGCAAATTCCATTTTACCTTGCAGATTAAAATTTCTGTCCTTCTATGGGTTACCTGTTAGTCTTCGGATGTTTGTGTAGCTTAATGGCTAGTCATCAGATGGACAGAAACTGATTGGAAGAGATTTCTTTATTGGAGGAGCATTTTGGGAAACATTTGAACAGAATTAGATAGGACTTGGTGTAAAAGTAGTTCCTGGTCTCAAATTTTACAGCATAGTTGAGATGTTAGACTACCTATACTGGGAATTTGTGCCCCAGAGGCACACCTCAGAAGCACTGATGCCTGCTGCAGGATGGCTGGCTGTGTGTGATCATCCCTCACCTATCATTTGCTTCATGTGTCCTGATGCATGTTGTACTAGTAACTATTAGGGGATGTGTCAGAAATGGGCCCTTTCTTCATCCAGCATTACTAAAAAGCTTTGCTTGAGTCACCTCACATGATCCATCCCACTAGCCCTTCTCCTATATGGAGGATGTCTTGGTGTCGATCTGCTGGATGAAGTTTATTTGACAGGGAATATTATTTTCCTGTGTTAAGCAGCAGCATTTCTTTGATTTGTTTCTCCTCCTCCTCCTTTAAAGAAATCATCCTGTTCAAGAGAAACCAGCTCTTACAGCTGGCAATAGACAAGTAACTCAAACCACAAAAATACACAGGCTGTTAATCTGTTTTCTTCTTTCCATAAATGTAAAGTTTTTCTGAATGTAATTGTGCTTTCAGTAGCGAGTCAAAAGCTAAAGTTCAGTTACTGGCTTCCAGATAACAAAGCAAGATGGACTGGCATGTGCCGATTTCTGTGAACAGACTCCAGATTATTCTTTTCCAAAGATGTTTCATAGGAGCAGGAAAGGATTTCCTCCTACTAGAAGGAAGTCTTCAAATAAGCACTTGTGTGACTTCTGTTTCCTTCCTGCAGGGAGGAATTATTTCTCTTTACCTAGACTGACTAAATCCTCTTATTTTGCTTTCTTAAGGCTAATTGTGCTGTACAGATTATCAGTGTGCTGCTGCTAGACAGCAATTAGTATTCTGTGACTTGTGTTCAAGTTCTGTGTTTTGCCTTGTCTCAGGCTTTCTTTCTGTTCCAGCAGCAAAAGTGGTTCCAGCTTTCTATTTTTCTTGAGTGGGGCAACATACACATTCTCCAAAGAGAAATAATGGAAGAATAGGACCGGCAGTGGGATGCTAAGCAGGCATGCTCCTTTATCCAACAGTAAGACATTATTCAAACGTCACATTGAAAACAAAGAACCTCTCAACTTGTGTGGTCATAAATAATTAGTTTTGATTGCTTTGTTTTTTTTTTTTTTTGTACAAATAGTGATTGAATTCTAACATAATGAGAATTCACTGTGAACTCAATGCACAGGAGCTGAAATGTGTGATATTATATAGTACAATTGCATAACATCCATCAAGCTATCTGGCTTAAAAGATAGTACAGTAGGTGAACTAAATAAAAAGCTTTCAAGGTTATGAACTTTCCAAAGGCAGTATGAGTCTGCACACAAACATTCGGGAGCATGAATGGATTAGATCATTTCTGTTTTTCCAGTGGGCAGCGTCAGAACTCTTGAGTAGCAGCATCTTTAAGATGTGGCAGTGTTTTGGATCTAGATTTGCTTTCTGCAGCTTAAATCCAAGTCAGTGGGGCAGCTAGAAAACAGTCTTACATTGCAAGGAAAAAAAAACCCAAATGTCTTCCTGGCTTTTAAATACAGGTTCTTAACAGTATAGTGTGCTACATCTCTTACCTTGTGGCAGTTCATTTGCTTCATTTTTTTTAAGTAGGCAACACCCCAGTGTCAGGGTGCTTTTTGTTTGTGCCCCATGAGGTAAGGAAGCACTCTTGTTCCAGTTTTGCAAGAGGGCAGACTGAGGGATGAGCCCTGGCTCCTGTAGGGAACCTGCAGCAGTACCAGCCCCAGCACTGTCGGGAGCTGTGCTGGCAAACCTGGGTGGCAGGAGCACAAGCTGCAGCTGTCTCAGAAGGGGTCAGGACTTCCCTGTGCTATTGTGTGGGACACAAAAGAAAGGGAAGAACAATTGAAGGTGTTCAGCAGACCTGGTGTTGCTGGTTTTCTTCCAGCAAAAAGATAGCACCAGTTCAGCTGCATTTAATCTTAAGGCTGCATTTAATATATTCTTGTATTCTTAAATCCTTAAAGTATTCTGCTCTTGCCATTCCTGTGGCAGTTACATACCTCCCCTTTCTTGCCAGCTCTTCCCACCCCTCACAGCTACCTGTTCAGCTGGAGCAACTTCATCTGGTGGCCAGAGGAGGACTGGAGATTCTCTGAACAGGTGACAAACATGACCAAAGCCCATCTGCCATGGTCTGTGGACGGTTACTGGGTAGATGGAGGCTGAGGCAGAGCAGCTCTTGCACTGGCATTGGGGTGACTTGCCAGTAAATGCTTAAGATGAAGTATTCCTTAATAATTTCTTTCATCACTGTTTCAAGGGAAAGGCTGCCTCTGAAGTTATGCAGTATAGTCGTCTGATGAGGCATTTGCTATTAAAAAAAAACCTATTTCCTATCATGGAATTTAGCAAAGAGGGGCTTTGGGTAGTTTCTAAAAGGTAAAGCTGTTTCTGATCTTTCCTATTAACAGCTTGGTTTTGTTCAGTTTTACCTGTCCATTCCCCAGATCAGTGTAGGGCCAAATTTAGAAGTGAAAATTTTCAATTTTTCTTTACCCAGTAACATTTCTTATGACTTTGTATGCTGGCAAGGGAAAGGGAGAACATCTCCATCTACCTTGTTTTTCAGGAAAAATTAATTTGGCTTAGTTTGAAGAATGTAAGATTGAAAATATGTGCAGTGAAGTGGAAATCACCACAAGTACCTCTGATGGGGACATGCATTTATTTTTGTTTCACAAGCTATGCAAATCCAGAATAATTAACTGCAGCCCTTTGGCTTCTGACAGAGTGCCAGTTTGGTCTTTGTGTGACATAGTTTGGAGCCTACGTATTTCTCGTGACTTCAAAGCCATTTCCAGCACCTCCACACCCAAGCTTTCCTAGAGCTCTTTCTCCCATTTTTTTCTAGCTTTAAAATTCCCCATTTTTGGTGGGTATTTTTGGTTTGAATTAACACTAATGCTCTTTTATATTAGAAAGATGTTCTAGTCAGTTGGCTATAAAAGTGGGATTAGTCATCGTATTTCAAGCTGCACATTTTTTAATAGCAGTGGGATATGAAGGACAACATGTTTTCCGATGTGAAACAGCTGATTGTAGTAGTTACAATGGTGTCAGCTGCTGTTCTGTTTTTCCTTCCCCCCCCCCCGCCCCCCCGCCCCAGTTCTCTGGGTATTGAGATAGTGAAATATTTTACTTCGGAGTAGAAAACTGTCCTTTCAGCTGTGGGGTTTAGTGAAGCCTGTGAAGGAGAATCAAGGGTCCCCTCCTCCCTTTTTTAATTCTTCAATCAAAGTAAAATACTGGTGACAGCAGTTTCCAGTAATCATTGCCAGGGAAATGTTGTTTTCTTGAAATGTGGAGAGGTTTATTTTCACATGAAGTATTAATGGAATAAGCTTGGGACAGCAGTGTTCTAGCCGAGAAATGGAGCTTATAAAATATATATCTGGTAGCATATACAGAAAGATGTGACTGGAAAGCCTCCAAAGCAAGCATGGTTGTTGATATGTTGGAGAGTTGGCTCTTTAGTACAAGGAGAAGAAAGTTTATTTTTACATGCATGCCAGGTCATCAGCAAAGTGCATGATTTTCTAAGAATGGCAGTCTGCTTTGACTTCAGTGCATTTTTGGAAATGATGCTACAGCAGCACTCCAACCCTCCCCAGCCTGGATTGTGTTGGTACTTAGCGCATTCTTGAAGGTGAGGGGCTGATGGTTAAAATCTTTCAAAGATCCTAGTACTTTTTAGTGTCAGTGCTGCATAGACTTGCTAAGGACACAAAGTGGGGTCTTCCCAAAAAGTGTAATAATCTCAGCTTTAAACCCAGAAATAGCAGGACCATGGAAGAGGTAATCCTAGTCAGTGTCCTGTCTCTTGCTCTTCTCAGTAGGGAGGATTCCTCTATGTGAGACCTTCTTGTTGCTTAAGAGGCAGCATTACCCAGCAGGAATAAAGCACAGTTCCAGTGCGGGGAGAGATGGTTTTGGCATGCTTCTATACACTGCATCAGCAGACTGGTCAGTTGGGTACAGTGTGGCCCTTTCTGGTCCAGTGGGGAAGAATAATACACACACATCTGTTGGGACAGGGAAGGAAGAGAAGACTACAGAACATTTCCACCATGTGGATTAAGCAGATTAAATAAATAAACACTATTCTTAAAAATTAGAGTAAGCCAAACAAATCAAAATGCATTTAGATTTGATCAGTTTTCACTCTTGGTGCATGAATGAGAGAACCATGAGGAAATTTTTGTGGCTCAGAGAGTGTCTCTTACTGACTGATTTGACTGCTTTCTTTTGACACTGAATCCCAGCGGCCTAGGAGAGGTGTAGGCTCCACAGTCACTTGCAAGAGTCAGCTGGGTGAGTGAAAATATTACTAAGATTTAGAAATCTGTAAATAATGTGTAATGAATGGCTGTCAGGCTTGAGCTTGTACTGCTTTGGCCCATGGAGCCAGCTCTGCCCAGCCCCTTTGTCTTCTTCTGACTCCTTGGTATGTAGTGATGAGGCAGTGATTCCTAACAGTGCTAAAGGCTGGGAGCTGGGATGTCCTGGGTGGAAATCCAGTTCCTGTGGGACCTCTGCCAAAGATTTTGGTGACTGTAATGGGGCTGAGATGGCAGCGGGGAGTTGCCTTCTTTGTCAGTTAGTCAAGGTTCTTTGGGCAACTTTCTTACAAAATTCTGCCTCTGTTTCCTAATGAAGGTAATATTCCATCTGGTGGAATGCCATTTAAGTTGCTTTGAGATACCTGAATGGAGGAGATGTAGAGTAAGATGAGTGTGTGAAGGAAAACAGGACTATTAATGGGAGCTGGTAATTTCTGAAGATTGCTGTTGTACAATATTGTTTTAGTCATCAGTGTGCAAGTGTTGTCCCAGATAGTTCCGTGAACTGCAAAGCTTCATAAATCCCTCCTCAAGAAACAGTATGGATAAAAATAAGACCCCAACAGAAATGTTGGGGATTAAAACTGTATTTGCCTCCTTTTGGCTAGGAATATTTTGCAACATAGAGTCCCAGTCTTTACACAAAATTGCAATTAGACATTGATTTCATTAATGATGATTGTTGCAGTGGTGCCTATGGAACAACAAAGACTAGGCTTTAGTTTTGGGCTGCATGAAACAATAGATTATTTGTCTCAATGAATGCAGGTGTTTTGACATGGTATCAAAGCAGGGCAAATGGAGTGTGTTTGGAGACATGTGTCTCAGGAAATGCTTTATTTTTAAACCAACCTGTCTCACTTACGGTTTGCTGAAACAGCAAAGTCTGTGTTGAAGTACAGATATGCATGTAGTTCTTTTGACCTTTCCTGAGGTTTTTTTCTTGAAGTAGGAAGGATGGAGAGTTACTGTAATGCCATGCCCCATGTGGCTGTACATCTGACCCTAGTACTGAAGTGTCCTTTCCCAGATGAATTGCCTCATCCTTTTGGGAGGTGAAATCATGCAATTCTCTGCTTAGGCAGAGCTGCAAGCTCATTCTTGTGGCAGCAGTTGTAGCCTTGTCTTCAGTCCTGGAGTTTTGTTCCACAGGGACAGTGGTGTTCCTTTGGGAGCAATGACGCTGATGTCCATCATAGCTCAGACTTGCTTGCTTCAAACCAAACCTTTATAGAGATGATATCATCAGAACAGTAAAAGAAACCATTTATATGCTTGTCTTCCTCAGTGAGGGTGCTGGTAGGTCTGAACTTCAGGAGGACTCTGCAGACGATCGGTGGAGTCTGGGGAAGTCTTTTTAGTATGTGTTGCTGACTTCCTTTCTCCAGCTTCTGCAAAAGTTACTTAATTCCTTTGATCTGAGCTGTGACTTGAGATAATTGTATCTGGAGATCATTGTATGCTTGTTTGCTTTTCTGGCAGTTCACGATTAAAGGAGATAAATGTATTCATGTCACGAGATTGAATGGGGTTCCAATAAAACCTGGTGGTTAAAGACATTAGGTACTAGAGTTTATTAAGTTTTCCTGTATTTGATCTTTAGCATTAAGTTAGAAAAAGTCTTAGCACATGTACTTTGTCTGCCAGGCACATTCAAACACAGCAAAACCTGGAAATATTTTCCTGAACCTGATTACCTTCACAAAATTATAGCAGAAGAAAGCAGAGTGGCTTCAACTTAATGGGGGCAGCTGAACATCATTTCCTCCCTTCTTCCCCCCCCCCCCCCTTTTTTTTTTTCTTCAAGGGACACTGTTTTAAAAATGATGGCTTTTGCTAGAAAGAATATTACTCACTTTAACTCTGCATTTCTGGTGAAAGCAATACATCTGTTTTTTCTCTGGCAACGGTGTGGACGTCTTTGCTGTATGTCTAAAGGTAGGCAGGTCAGGTAGAACAGGTTTCTGCACGTGCTGTAGGTGTTTTCTATGCCTTTGGTTGTTACTTTGCAGTATCTCTCATACTAACTTAGCATATAGATGGAAAACACCCGTGGCCTTTTTGACTTCATTTTTAATTGCCATCTTTAGTTTTTGAGAACATTTACTGCTTAATGTAATTTTGCACTGGTATCAAAAGCAGTGCAATTAATAGCTTAGGGTGGGAATTGTTGAATGTAGGATTTCAGTCCAAGGAAGAAAGGAGAGAGACAGGAGACACTTAGGTGGTTACAAGCATAGTTTCTGCTAAGGGAGGTAAAAGTGGCTTATGTAAAATGTGTGTTGCTTTAACATAAGGTCAAGTTTATGGAAAATTTGAGACCTGTGGTATGTTAATTTTATTTATTTTTTTTCATCCCTCTTCACATGACTTGTCAAAAATCAGACTGTTACTGCAGCCTCCTAGATGAGATTAGTGTGGTTCTTTACTGGCTGTACCAGGAGCAAGGGTGGGCCAACCGCAGTTAATAAACGGATTGAAATAGTAATTGGTATGATCTGCCCTAAGCAGTCCCTTAGCAAGTGGTGGAAATAGTTTCTCTTTTGGCAAACTTCTTTCGAAGAGAAGAAGATTGAGAGCTGGAGTTAGCTTTCTTCCCGTAGACAGGGGCAGAGCCTGAGGACAGCCCTCCTCTGGCAGGTTCATGTGAATGCATCTGTGTTGCTCAGATTCATACTGGGGATAATACTCTTAGCACACTGTCTTTTTAAATATACTATGTCAGTAATGAATCTATATAAATTCCAGAGCCAGAGGAACCACAGAAGCTGCTGAGCTTTTTCCATGTCAAGCTGTGAGGCAGTTTCAGTCATGGTAGTCACAGCCTGTGCTCTGCTGCTTCCCCTCCTTCTCACCCATCCGTACAGTGCTGTGGTTTTGTTCCTAGGAGGCTCCAAATGTAGATGCACTCTCTGTGACTCAACTGCACAGTAAAAACAAAGCAAACCTAAGGCTACCTTCAGTATACAGCACAGGTTTGTCACTGAAATGGTGTTGCCATAGTGCATTTTACTTCAATTGTACTTATGTTTAGGTTATTTTTGTAAAGGATTTGAAAGAATTGGTTCTTGCTTACGTTATAGATGAGTAAAAGCATGTCAAGAGAACTTGTCCTTTGTAGTTTTGCTTGAAGTTTGCTTGTTGACCTGTAAGACCCTAAGGCAGTGCTGTCAACCATCATTAAGATATCTGACAGTCATGATGAAAAAGCCTAAATCAAACTGTGGGTGGTGCTCCTTTGTCTTTGAAAAATAGGATGACAGAGGCTGTGAGTAGGAGATCAGAAACTACACCTATAATACAAACCATAGACCACTTCTGTCATACCTATGCAGTGGACTGACCTTATAGTATTCTTTGTGTGTTATTTTAGGATCCAGGGTGTCTTACTTGAGTTCACTAATAATTTTTTCAATCTGAGGTTCTTCAGTGAATTACAGTTGGGTCATTTAATTTCACATCTGACGTGCTTCCCTGAATAAAAGGGGTTTTGTGTCTACAGTTGCTATACATGTTAACTTACACATAGATTGTGTCCTCATGTGAGTGTTATATGTATGTCCAGTAGTTAGTGAAAACCTTTTTTCATTATAAAAAAATTATATTCCTCCTGGTATGTTGCCAGAGTGCAAACAAGTTATTTACAGTGTTCTGACAGAATCATCTGACAATGGGATGGAAAAGATGCCATTGGGTCTGAGCTAATACTATAAAGAGACTGAAATGTAAGGGAAACAACTGTTGCGGAGGAATTTTGGCTGACTTTGCAAACTGAAGAAAGCTTTTTAGCTTTGTTTTTGTAGTAAATTGTTGATTGGACCCAAGAACTTCCTTTACTCAAAGGTCTAAGTGCATCTGAAATTGTTTTCTTGTACAAGAAGCTTTGTTGCACAACTCTACTGCTCTGTAACCTCAGCAGCATAGTTACTGTTAAAATTGTTTCTTGGCTTACTGATGGCAAAGATTAAAGGAATAGCTAACTGCAGTCTATAGAGAATTTATGTTGATTGCGGAGAGATCATTTGTACATTATGTTAGCTTGGAAAATGTTCTTTCCTGTGACCTAGATGAGCTTATCTTGTAATACACTTTCCTTTACGATAACATCCTAAAGTGGTTTTAAAGGGGGAAACAGAACTTTTTAAGTACAAAGCAGTTTTAAATGGAATCAAAGCAGGTTACATGTTCATGAGCCTTCTGCAATGACTTGCATAACATTCAAGGCCTTAATGGCTGGTTATCAGTGAACTAAGTGACTAAAAAGCAGGTATAGATAGCATTTGCTCCCTGCTGATGTCAGATCCTCCCACCAGTCCCTGCTTCTTTTCCCCCTCTGAGCCAATAAAGGCAGGTTAGAGTTGCTGGTGAGTTTCTAATAGTGATGCTCCTGCATTGACCAGAGGATCTGTTTCCTGCCAGTAAAGTGCACCACCCTTACTGTGTTCAGTCCCTGCTGGATGAGGAAACAGTCATCTGTCTTGCCTAACAGATGTGTTGAATGTTCAAATTCTCTGCTTTCTTTTGTTAAATGCTGTGATTGCTTGTCTTAGATGTTACTGCCTGCTGGGTCTCGTCTGAGCCTCTTCAGCTGGCTTCTGTGAGTAATCGATGCATCACTATTTTTCTTTTCTTCTTTTTTTTTTTTTTTCCCTCCCCCTATTCTTCCTGAAATCTGGACCTTTTCAGCTGAGCCTGTAGAAGCAGATGTGCACAAAAGCTGCACTGGCCCTGTGAGCACTGAGTGCTGCCTAGATAAGATAGTTCTGTGCCAGAGCTGGTGTTTGGTTTGCATGCAGTTGTTAGGGACAGTGTGGTCAGTGTATCCTGTATGGTCCAGGTCTTGCAGTGGCTTTGAAGGGTCAGTCGGTGTAATGTCTTTTTACTAATATAGGAGAATCAGCATTTTGTACAGCAACTCAGAGGCTTTATCTTTGCCACTGTATTAGCACAGAGTAGGTCCCACTTCAGTATGGCGCAAGGAAGGGAAGAGGATAGCAGCACTCCCTAATGGTCAGTGGGTAGTTAGTTTGCTCAGTGGAAAGTTAGGTAGCAAATGGAAATGCATTTTCCCAGCCATCTTTATAATTTCTGCATTGTTGAGTTCTTTTTTTTAAATGGTCAAGTGCTGACTTAGACACTGAGGTTTAAATGATGCTTTCAGCAGGTCTGCATTGTCACACTCCTGGCTTTGGTTACCAAGTCCCTACCCTGCCAACCACTCTACGCTCTTAGTGCAGGGAGAGCATCTCCAAACAGTAATGGAGGACGGGAGCGCCTGACTCGGTAGCTGCCCCAGCAAAACCCCAGGCAACCGGCTGGAAGCACTGTAGTTGCAGCGTTACAGTGGGAGAGCAGTTGGAGGGACTGAGCTCAAATCAAAGACACTTCTAAGAAAGCTGGTGTGACCAGCCCACTGTCCTTGAGCACCTGGGAATTGAAAGTTGTTCTCATGCAGCTGCTAAGCCATGGTCATGTCCCAGGAGTTGTAGTCTGAGTAAGCTGAGGTCATTGTGAGGCATCCTGTGCTTTCTTATCAGCCAGAAGGGGGTCTGCTGTGTGTTTTTCCAGCTCTCAGCTCTGTAACTTTTGTTGTGCCCTTCTCAAATCAACAAATCTGTCTGCTTTTACCTAGTTTTTAGGATCATTTTCTGTAGCTTTTGTCCAAGACAATCCTGGAGTTGGTACAGCTCAACTCTCCATACAGCATAAGTGATTTTATGCTGTTGTCTTTGCTTTGTGTAAGGAATTGCAATGTAAATGCTGTATAATCATGCATGAAAAATAATCTGTTCATGGAAATGCTGTCTTGAAAGTTATCTTTGTTACTGTCCAGATAGGTCTGTCTGTAGCCAAGTCTTGATGTAGTAATACCATCAAGTTAATGTTTAAAAGAAGAGCTAACAGTTTACTTCAGTAGATAGGAGTACCAAGCATAGTTGCTGATGATTGGGAATTTTAATTTCTCATAACTTTTCTTAAGATTGATGTGCTACAACTGTATTTATTGAATCTATCAGGATTGTTTATGATTTATCTCAAGATCTTTGTATGTTTGCAGAGGATCACTTAGCAACAGCCTATTGCACAGTGAGGCTGCCTACAACATTCTCATGCTAGTATGATGAACCATAAACCAGTGAGGAAACACCCAGAAACAGCAATTAAATAGAAATTTAAAGCAAAAGAAAGCAACTCATTTCCATGTTTCTGTGTGTGACTTAACTTCTTAGCTTTTCAGTCTTTGCTTACATGGTTGTCATCCTGATAGAATGATGCTCTCTGCTTCTGTAGATGTTCATGGGATGTTTACAGCTGTTTTAATGGAGCATCTCTTGAGTATTTAAAATAGAAGGAACTATTTGATATTAAAGCAACTCACACTTTAATCTGTTAAATCTTCTTAATTAGTGCCTCATCAAGTAATAGCTAAGGAGGAAAAGTTCCCTTGAGGGGTCTGGCGTCTGGACTGGTATTCCAACTCTACAGCTCTGTGCTAATGCTGTAAGACTGCTGTTTCTAATAATCAAATTTTCTTTTCTTGAGAGTGGTGGGATTTTTAATCTTGTTTAGGTTGCTCTGGGTTTTTTAAGATCAAGAGGGATTGTAAGTTGAAGTCTGAATGTCTGCATATTTCAGGGCATTTATTTTTGTATACTGATTCTAATAACTTGCTTGACTTAAATGACTTAGCTTGCACTTGTGGAGGTGAAAGCCAAATGCAGGCAGAAAACTTTTTATCTTTTAAAAGTTGTTCTCAGGATCTGAGGTATGGACAGTAAAAGAATGGGAAATGCCCCAAATCTGCATGTGTTAGGCAACAGTAACTTGACAGGAACAAAGCTGATGCTATGTTTATGGATCTTACTGATTTGAGAGGAACTTAGTAGGTGGGAGAAACGTTGAGTGTTGAAAGGTAATGCTTTAACATTTTTTTTTCTGATTCTGGGATGTGGGCTGAAGAAATTCTACCATTTCTTGAGCTTTTCAAGAAGAAACCAAACTGCAGTATTTGGATTTAGCTATACTGTTACCTGAGTTTTCAAAGAGTTTGGGTGTGAATCTGAGTTTAATGAAACCGTGAGTTCAGTCTGTTGCTGGTATTCCTGCAGTCACTTCAAATTCTCAGTCCTGTGACCTTGGAATCTGGGCAGTGTTCAAGATCAGGTTGGACGAAGCCTTGGGTGATACGGTTTAGTGTGAGGTGCCCCTGCCCATGGCAGGGGGTTTGGAACCTTATGATCTTAAGGTCCTTTCCAACCCTAACTATTCTATGATTCTATAAGACAAATAAGGGAGCTTTATAATTTTTCTCAGAAAATATCCCATGTGAAATACAGTTCTGTAGTAAGCAGAGTATAAACATACAGTGCCGAACATGAGCAATGCTATTTTGTACTAAAATGGGAGACTGACTTGGTGAAGGACCTCAAGTCTTTCCTCAATTTCTAACCTACCCTGCCATACAACAAACCTGTAAGTTGGAACAGTTCAACAAGAGAACAGTCTTAAATTATCTCTCTCTGTTTGCAAAATCAAAACTGTGTCTGTAATGTATTTTAACACCAAGGGGCAGAGATTTTTTGGTGTAGCATGCTTCACTGACATGAAGGTTGTCATGCTGCACACTTTGTAACACTACAGATGCTGACAATCATACTTAACTGAGTTGTCAAGGTCATGGGTGTCATGGTTTAAACCCAGTCAGGTAACTTGTTCACTCACTCCCAGTGAGTGGTGCCGAGCTGACAACAATCGAGGTCCGTGTCCGTCTCCCTTCCCCGCTCCCGGAGGAACGGGGAGGAGGATCGAGAGAGTGCAACTCCTACGGGTTGAGACAAGAACAGTCCAGCAACAAATCACCACCGCTACTATCAGCTAAAACAATGATAAGGGAAAATAACAAGGGAAGAGAATACGATACCACCGGCCAAGAAAGCGAGTTCCACCCGGAAGCCCCTGTCCTTCCGGGTAACTCCCAGTTACCCCCCACCCCGGGCATGACGTGCTGTGGTATGGAATACCTCCCCGGCTAGCCCGGGTCAGGCACCCCGTCTCTGCTTCCTCACAGCTTCCCCTCCTCCCTGGTAGAGCATGAGCCTCACAGAGTCCTTGGTCAGGGTAAACATCACTTAGCAACAACCGAAAACATTGGCTTCACCAACACTGTTCTCAAGCTAGAAGTCAAAACACAGCACTGCACCAGTTAACACAAAGGAAAAACATGACTGCTACTGCTGAACCCAGGACAATGGGTTATCTGAGATGAACAAGCTATAAAGAGGCAGGGCAAGGTTATGCCTTTACACGTATAGTCTGTTTTGAGCAGGGTTATCGCACTGTTTGTTTAACCTGATGGGGTGGGTCAAACCAAACCTGTCTTAATTGTCTTGTTCTGTGCATGGCATAGAGAGATTATCCTAGGTGGTGCTGTCTTTTCTGCAGATGCTGGCAGCAGTTAGAGGTTTGAAAAACATACATTTGATGGGAATGAGAAACCGTTAGTTGTGGCTAGAGATTTCAGTCAGGTGCCCTCATTGCACTTGCTTGCATTTAAAAGCACATACAATGTTTCCTGTTATTTGAGTCTTGTTTGGGAATCATATGGCAGACTTTTCTGTCTGATTTCTGTGCAAAGCAATGGATACCAAGCTAATATCTTTTGCCTCTTGTGTTTGTCATTTCACTTATTTCAAAAGCTGTGCACTTGACCAAGAATAAATGTGTTAAACTCCATACAAGTTAATTCTAAAACTGAAGACCATTAAAATAGTATTTGTGTATGTGTTTCATTAAGGCCAACACTAAAAACATTATCTAATGCTTTCTGTGTGTTGTAGTTTTCAGATAAGATGATCAAAACAGAGTAATGGCATGTCTTCCAAAAGTTCAAGTCACTTAATCTCCATTCCAAAAGCATGTATTTATGTCAAAGATACATATAACTTGCTGGTCATTGGTTTGTATTTTGTCTCTTACTTTATAGTTCTACTGGTTCATTTGTTTAAGCTCTACATACGGGACTTCCTTTCGAGCTGAGTGTTTCTGCTGTTAGCCTAAGCAGGTTAAGCCTAAAGGACAGAGCTTTTGTACAGCAAGTTTCAAACTTAAACCCACTCTTCACACTGGCTCTGTGCCGTTTGTTCCCCTTCACAAATGTCTGGGCTGTGGTGTTCAGAACAGGCTGTGCTGCAGATCATATGTTTGGGGTCTGTCCTGTACTTGAAGTTGGCCAAAGGCGAGCCAGCTCTTCATTTTGAGGTTGCAAAATTATGCTAGTGTGGCAGAGGACTGGCTTTGTTTCTCCATGGGACTTTCTAGCCTCCCAAGTGTCATGCCACATCAGTGAGGCCAGGCAGCATCCTGGCAAAGCTAGGTTAGGTCTGCACTGCCTGTGCAAAGGGGAGGCAGATCATGCATGTCTCTGCCTATATGTGATCACAGACCTGCCCTGCATGGGGTTAACCCATGCGAGTATAGCATGTGGGTGACTTATGTATAGGGAGCACTGATGATGGGACAGTCCCCTGTAAACTGCTGGGCTCCCTTCTGCTTTTTGCAGCTGTGTACCAGCTTATGCTGCTTGTCACACCTTGTTTCCTGCAGAGTCAGGCAGCAGAGAGCTTTGCAGCTCCTGTGTTGCCTGCAGCACATCCTGGGTTGTAAGCAGTGGTGCTGCTAGCTGAAGGTGGAACCTGAATATTTGAACATGTGCAGTAGTGTCCCCTAACCAGCCTCACTTAGAGTCCTGCCTGCTGGCCTGCTCCTGAATGCTGAACTGCAGCATGAGACAGGCTCTAATGTTCTGAAAATAAAAATGCAGCAAAACTAATGCTTCCAGCACTAAATTTTCATGTGTTTCTCCAGATTTTGGAAGCTGATTTTTATTATTGTGGCATAGAAAGTGTAGTTGGAAGATTAAATTTGCAAGCATTGCAATGGAAATTAAGTGCTCTAGTTGAGGGGAAGTAATCATTAAAAGATACTACTAGGTATCAGATTAGCTTCACAGTTCACACTGTTTAAAATAGTGATTTTATTATTTTTAGGAGTATAAATATTTTGATAGGTTGTCAGTTACAATGGTCATGGTGAGGGGAAGTTCTGGGGCTTGGGTGGTAGGACAAGTCAGATGACCATATTGGTCCTTGTATGTGAAACCTGAGGGTAAGTTGTTAAGTAATGAGCCTGCTTTTCAGAGGTGCTGAGCAGCTGCTATTAATATTTGTGGAAAATGCCAGCTGCCGTAGTTTCCTCTGGGAGCAAAGATGAATGCAGCAGCCCTCTCTGCAGAGGCTTTTGTGTGTGTGAGTCCCGTTCTGTCTGTTGTTTCCCCCCACCCCCTAAAGGCATAGCTGAAAAAGTTTTCTGAATGAATTCCATTTTCTGATGCCAGCAGGTTTTCTGACCATCTTTACTGTTGCACTGTTGTGTTTGGGTTGTTCTGAGAACTCTTTTATTACTTAATGATGTAAATGTGCATGGGTGACTTCTAGTTATGGGCACAGGAAGGCAGAACCTCTCAGGTCCCTGTGCTGTAGCCAGTCTGTTTTGGTGTCCTTCCCTCAGTGAACGTTTATAGAAATGGCAGTTTTGGGGTTTTTTTGGTCACTTTGGAGAGACTTCTCTTTTTCTAACTTCAAAGTAAAATATACAAAATTCCACATGCCAACAGCCTGTGTGTCATCAGGAGAATTCCAGTCTCCACAAGATTATCATAATTATACAAAATAGCACAATTCTGGTATTTGTGTTTCTTGTGGCTCTATTAAAAAAAAAATTTACATTTGTAAATATACTACATACTGGCAATGCAGTAGAAGCAAGCTAAACCTACAGGCTTTTAACATTTTATTTCCTAGTAGCTTCACAGAATAAGAAATTTCTGTTAATGTTTTAGCGATTACACTTTTCCTTTGCAGTTAACGAGATACCATGATATGCAAAAAGAACATGCATACTTCATATGTGTGGTAGTTATGTGGGGGGTAGGAGTCAAGTAACACAAATTTAATCCAAATTTCAGGATGAAACTTTTTTTCCCCTTTTTTTAACTAAAGGGTTTTCCCCACAAGATGAGATACTTTTGGTATTCTGTGGAGGACTTTGGTTCTGTGGGAACTGGTCAAATTTAGTAGGCATAAATATAGAGGCCAAGCAAGTAGTGTGGTGAATTGCAGAACCTCTGCCCCTGTAAAGAAAGAAAGAAAAAAAAAAAGCAGCAGCATATTGCTGCATTTTTAATATGGTTTTTTGAAGGGGTGAGGGGGTGAGAAACTGCTTTTTCTAATAGCACAGGAAGACTTCTCGCCTTGGCATCTGTTTGCAAGCAGGGTTTCAGCACGATGTTTGGCAAGTCTATACCAGGGTGTAAGAAAATTAATAGGAAGGACCTGAAGGCTGTTCTCATTCCATGGTTGAGTTTAACATCTCAACCTATCTGTGGCTGATACGGGGTTTTGCTTAGTTTTGTTTTGCCAGAGGGGACTGGGCCAGTTGTGTAAACAAGACTAGCTTTACAGTGCCAAGATGCATGCAGGTTAAAAACCTTTTCTGCAGTCTGGCATGTCTTGTGGTTGGAGGTGGTGCCTCTGGGCAGGAGCTGTGGGACTGCTTCTGTGGTGTAGCTGGGAAGGTGGGGTGCAGGATTAGCCATTACAGGTGGCAGTAGTGGCATTTTTCCATGTGGACTGCTCAATCTGTTGAAGGGACATAGTTATACATAGTTATGTTGTTATTCCAGACCAAAGTAGATACCACTGTGTCTTCCTTTGCTCATTTTTGTAGAAAGAATCAGGCTAACAAGAGTGTGAATGTGCCACAGCTTTGTCTCCCATTGCATTTTCAAATACCATATAGACAGAGCAGTCCCAGACATGTTTTTGAGGATACTTCTGATTTTCTTCAAAAGTCTGGGCAACTTTCTGGTTCTGAAATAGCAGACTAATGTCATGAGCTTGGTATGTCTGACATAAAGACTGGGAAAGTAAAGTTTTATTACAAGAAAACAAAGGTCATCCCTCCTACAGGCACAGGATGAAAAGGAGAAACTTCATATTCCCTGGTAAAAATAATTCCCTTGCTGTTGGTTCCTAAAGTGAAATCCAACCAAATTGGAGAGCCCAGAATAAGTCCAATAAGTTGTTACTTTGCCGCTGTGGTGTTTGTGTAGTAAGTTGTTAGCTTACATCTAACTGTTTCGTGTCAATCTGAGATAAAAACAATAAAATGCAATTTTTTGGGGTGGGCTGCAAATTAATTGCTGCTACGTCTTAGTTATTTCTTACCATTCTTGCTGGGAACTTCTCTATAGAAGGAGAGAGCTTGAAAGACACCCATTTTTCATAAACTATTTTTAATACTTAAAAGTTACTTGAAGCATTTGAGACATTTATTTTTGGCAGAGAAGAAAACAGCTGAATTCTCCATATATATTCTTAGTCTCTGCTGCAGGGTGAATCTCCATTTTTTTTTTTTCTTGTTGACATGCTCTGTCTGCATTTCCATATCTTGAAGAGTAAGAATTGAGAAGCTTTGACAGCAGGAGGAGGTAAAATGTGCTGTAACCTCTTATTTTACCCTTCTTGCCTATTGATCCCAAACATACTGCTGTAATCATGGTTCAAGTTAACCAGGTAGACATTAGGTCAAGCATTTGACAAGTTGCCTTTTGTAAGATTTAGTTCCTTAGCCTGCAAGCTCCAGTTTTAGAGTGGAAGTGTCTCTTCCAGTGACTTGTATCCTGCTGGATCAGAAGTGAATGACTGATGGGGGAAGTGTATGGCTGGGAAAGCTAGTCCCTCTGCACAGTGCGGAAAGGCAGGAGGTTTCTGGAGGGGTCAGGCTGGCTGGCTCCTCTGTGGATTTTATTGTTCCCTGGGGAGACAGCTGGCTAAAGGAAGCAAAAACAAAATCGTAGCCACACATGTTTTAAGCCAGTTTGTGGTGGGTGTTCCAAGCATTAAAATACCTGTTTTCATTCCCACATTGGAGACTTTGAATAATTTTTCTGGGCCTTAATTTGGCCCATTAGCAGTATTGGTCTGAATCTCATCAGGGACTTAAGAGCCTTTAAGTGATTGAAGAGGTTTTAAGAGCCTCTGAGAGGCAGTGAACAGTTTTCCCAACAGAATTATTTACATAGTTCGAATTTGACCTTCTGTTGCTTGGCACACACCTTTGTACAATGAGAATTTGTTTTCCCTAGTCAGTTTACCAGATCACCACTTGTTGACCAGTTGCTTTGATAAAGACAGAGATTTCCTGCATCATGGGCACTGGTATGTTAGTGACAATGGGACAAAGAGGTGACTAGAATGGGTACAAAAACAGGAGGGAGGCTACAAAAAGAGGAGGATCTAGTAGGGAGGAAAGCTATGGATGTGTGGAGCTAATGGTCACCTGGGTTTTTTTTGTTTAAAAATCCTTGTTGTAGAATTGCTCTCCTTCATTTTGCAGGTGCAGCCTGTACCATTGGTGCTCTGTGCAGTGTGGCCTGGCAAGTGCTGGGCAACAGAGAGAGGAGCCACTTTCTTCTCTCCTTGCCCCTGCCTTCAAGCACCACTCGTTACCTTTAGGTAGCCAGTGACAAAGCCCACCACTGTGGTGGTGACATAACTGGATTGCGATGCCCCAGCTTCACTAGTGCTGCTCTTCCTGAAGGAGAGCCCCTGGTTTTCCATCATACCAGCATTGATGGTTCCAGCTGGTTTTCTCCTTTACTTCCCTTGAGTTCTGTTGGGTTTCTGGCCCCAGCTCTTGTGAGATTTCATGCCAAGTCAGTATGTTTTAAGAATGTGCTCTTGCAATTGTAGCTACCTGGGGGTCTTCTCACATGCTGCACCCTACTGTGGGTGCTACAGGCCGTGGTTAACTTTTCCTCTGGGGTAGCTCTGCCTTTCTGTTTTCTTGCTATGCCAGTAACTGTGGCAAGTGTAAATAAGGTGAATGCAAAATAAGTGTTAGTAACTTCTTGAAAATCTCTGGATAATCCTCTCCTATTTTCTTGTATATTATAGGATCAGCTATATTGAAAAAAAAAAAATTGCAGCATCTTACATGTGTGCATATGTTTTACTGGTTTTAATCACAGAAACAATTTCTGCTGCGTATTAGCTTGATAAATATAATGATACGTAAGCATGTGTCAGCTTTTCTTCCATTTTGCTTATGTCTACAGGCAATAAAATCTTTAAAATTGAAATTGCCACTGTTAGCAGGAAAGCCAAAGTTGAGCCTGCCCATGGCATAGTGCTCATTGCCAGTGCAGCCTGCACATGAATTGCCTAGTGCCTGTGCTTTCTGGGGTCACCCTGGGTTGTAAAGGCAGGAAAGAGAATAAATAGATTTCAGTGGGAAAGGATGATGAGCCATGAAGTCTTATTGTCAGTTACTCATGGCAGTAATAAATAATGACAGGGCATCCTTTGCATGAACCACCTTCATCTCTTACAGCATCTTTGTCAGATGTAGATGCCCACAGTGTTGGTACATCTGACTCAGGAGGTGCTGTGGAAGTATGTGACCTGTAATCTTTGCTGCCTAGCTACTGGTGAGCCAAGGGTCCTTCTGAAAACTTATCAGACAGTAAATAAAATCAGTTATGCTTGCACAGGGCGTTTCCTAACTGCACTGGTAGCCTGTTCAGTGTCAAAGTGCACATTCTGTAGAGATTATGAACTTGCTAGATATTAAAAACAGTCACTTCTTTAAGTTTTTCTGTGAAGAGAGAAGTTTTTGTCCATTCAGGAAATGAACCTGTCTTTAAGAAGTCCTAGTTGTTGGTAGTTGATACAAAGAATTGCCTGGAACCACAGAGCATATTACAGCACATAGCAGTTACCAAAATACATTTACATTGGTATGTCTCTTTGTAAGCATTATAGGTCACAGCTAGTAAACCAGTGGTTACTCAGCCCTGTATTGCTGCAGGACAGTTAATGGCTGCACTCTAACTACGATAAGTCTCTTTGTATAATTAATGTATTCAGATGTCCCACTGTCTATTGCATAGTGAATGCCACAGAGCTGAGCTGTGTAAGGGCTTGTTAAACCTCAGAGCGGACTTACTAGGAAAGCTCCAGTTAAAGCTTGAAAGACACGTCTGTAGTAAGCAATATATTAATATCCCAGAACACTAACCCTGCAAGCCTGCCTCAGTTAAAGACATAGCAAATGTCTGCCATCTTTACAGGGTGGATTAAGTCAGTAATTTTCAAATGCAGTAGGTAATTTTTCTTGGTTTTAGTTTCACATCTTGCAGACTGGCATGACCCAGAGCTGACAACAGGCAGTGCAGAGATTGAAGTGGTCACAGAACTGCTGCTGCCTTACAGGAAGGGACAGACCCAATTCCCTGCATGGTGGTGATGTCATGCTTTGCTGGGAGCAAAGCTGCTGCAGCAAAGCAAGGACCCAGTTATAAACAGACCTGCATAAAGCTTTTTTGGTTGGTTAAATTGGGGAGGGGGCCTCTGTAGATACGGAAATACCTACGCTCTGTTTCCCTGAAGTGCAGGATTGTTTCCTATGTTTTGTCTATTGTTTGGAGTAAATTTTTCTTTGAAAAGGTCCAACCAGCTGGGCTTTCACCAGTTCCTGTGGGAGATCACTCTGTGGTCTAACACATTTGTCTGCCAGGAAGGCTTTCTCCAAATCAGCCCATTCATTTCCTTCTTTTCCTCCCATCAGTCCTAGTTAACACATTTTGTATGCTGCTCATCTGAAGCATTATCTCTCTTCTAGCATAGAACCTTTCCGATGCTTATACTATTTTACTCTATGGCCCGTTCTCCTTTGCTGAAAGTAGGGTTGCTCCACAGCTACCTACTTTTAGTACTGTTGATGAGCTGTAAATCCACAGACTTTATCTTATGGTAACTTATTTGTTTTGTTGTAAACTAAGAGTTTCAAACTAACAGCCTGGGAAATTTAGGTGCCTAAATAAATTTAGGTATCTAACTAAATTTAGCTGTGACCTGGGAACCTGAATCTTTATGTTGCCTTGGATATCTTAGCTGTGTTTAGCATTCTTGTTGGAAATCGAGCCCTTTTCCCTGTTTTTTGTTGCTGGTCACCACGTTCCTTCCAGTGTTTTAGTACTTTTTTTTTCCTGGCAGCCTTGAAAAGTGCAGAAAAGAAATTGTTTCCATTCCATGTCAGTACCAAGGATATCATATATTGACCTAATGGTGTTTTAGAAAGGGCTATAATTTACTTTATGTAAAGCTCAATGCCATACAGTAGAAGTTTGTTCTCCTTTTTCTCCCTTCCTTCCCAAGTTTGCACTTGAGAAGACATTCCTGGTTTAGCTCTGACACCTCTCAGGAGAAAAACTTCCTGTATTGCTGGTCTGATCCTTTTTGCATGTTTCATCGTATTACCACAAGGGTCTATTTCTGAGACACCTACACTTCTGTTGTCATTTAGTATATTCCATACTGAAGCAGCCACATGGGGAGTGAACTCGGGTAGGAAATGCAAGGACGTGTGTTATGTTACAGAAAACATAGCATTGTGAAGGATTTTTTCATTTTGACTCCAATCTTATACCTGTCCCCAAAAGGTCGATTTTCTGTGGGGTAGTTTTACAGGTAGTATTACAACATTAATGTTAAAGCAGGCATTACTATAGAATAAATAAATACCAGCCACTTGCTGGCTTTCTGCTTGCTTTCTTCTGTTATGAAATGCCTGAGATGTCTTCTGCCACTCAGAAGTTCACTTTGCAGTATGTATGATCATCCTGCAAGCTTTGGGGAGTGTTTCAAAGGGTTCCCATTCACTCTTAAGAAAATGCTCTATACTCCCTTTTTGGGGGATCTGCTCAGCAGGGTTTCCTTGCAGGATTTCAGGCTGATTCAGATTCCTTTTGCATGTTGATTCATTTTCACTCTCAAGTGAATTTGGCAAAACTATGTTGGCAGTTTTTTGCATCCTTAATTTTCCTGCTTCTCCTAAAGAACACTTAGTCCTTTCTGAAAAGGTTCTCAAAGGGCATTCATCTAACTTGTCATCTTTTATTCTTATGTATTGCACTGCTCCTGGGAGTAATCCTCCAGCTGTAGCATGGCGCTATTTTATCCTCCCCCCCCCCAAAGTGGCATCCCCAGCTGCTGCTTGCCTCTGGCAAAAAAGACAAATGGTTATTGTGTTCTGGAGCCACGCCAGGTCTTCTCTGTCTCCTTGGTCAGTATTGTTGTGTTTTATTTAGGATCTAGCAGTGTTTCAATAACACTGCCTTATTTTGAGCCTTTCCATTTCTCCCCTCCCCCTGTTGAGTTTTTGTTTAGACTCCAGGACTTACTAAAGAGAGAAGCCCACCCCAATGAGCTCTTTAGTAACCTGAGAATAATACACATTGGGCTATTTTTCCTTCCATATGTTTGAGGTTTTATAATAATTGTGAGGACAATGTCTAGTCTTACATACAAATTTCTGAGATTATTTTTATCTTTACTTAAGCTGCCTGGTGCAGAAGGGAAATTTTACTGGTTTTGTGTAAATTGTTGCACTCAAATTTCAGTTAGGAGAATATGATGAAGCAGCTCGGCCAGGCTTTTATATACAGCTTTTAATAGTTGTTTCAGGGCAAACACATCCTCATCAAAATCAAACTGCTTCCCTGTTTTTCTGTCCACCTGTAACCCATGTCTGCAACACTCATTTCCTTCAATCATGAAACAAGGCTTCAGCCATGGCCCCTCTCTTACTGCTCTGCACAGCAGTGCACTTTACAGGACTCTTGTGGAAGGCTGTTACCCCACACACGTGCTTGTGTAACTCCTGTACGTGAAGAGCCCATGTACTGGAGTAGTGACATGAACTGTGTGGGCAGAGTTTGCACAAGTGACTGTCAGTTAATGTGAGCATGCTCCCATCTTCACTTTAGCCAGGCCACATTTAGCAGTCATAGTCATAAGTAATGAGGTAGCCTAGATGAGGGTGATTAGCAGATAGTTACCCATTTTCTAAGGAAATTGGGAATGTGGAAAATGGCTGTCTTCTTAGCCATTAAGTAGGGAAATTGTTTCAATGCCAGTGTTGGGAAGGGCATATTCAGTCAGTGTATTTTAAATATTTCTTGAAGGATGTGAAAAGCTTTGAGCAGCTGAATTAACTGGAGGAGGAAAATGGAATAGGCGAAAAAATTGAATGTCAAAACTCAAGATCTATCAATAGTGAAATGACTTTCCTTCTTTTAAATTGCACAACTGAAAATGTCTCAATGCCATAAATATGCTAAATATAGTTAAAAGTTTTCTGTCTCCATGTCTTTCCATCTTGGTAGGATGTCTGCTTAAGGCTGTGCAGAGATGGGAAGGGGACTTTCAAAAAGAGCATTAACAGAGCATTAACGTTTACCCAAACAGCAGAAATACCTGGCCTGTGCCAGCCAAATGCCTTAGAATGTAAAATGGGCTAATGATAAAAATGCATGGTGGAGGAAGGGCTTAAATTACCTTCTGGATGGTGAACTTCTAGATGTAAGAATACAGCAGGCACTGCAGCTTGAAGGAATCCAGTCTACTGAGCCGAGGTAGTGCTGGTAATAATGAGACAGAAACCAAGCCTTCTCAAGTTGACTATGATGCCTTGAAGCATAGTTTGTTTTACTTCAAATATTGCAACCTGACCGTTTCTGATCTTAGTACTTTTTCTTGGAAATGCTGCTGTGTTGAATAAAAAACCCTTGAAGGCTGGTGACAAAGGGCATTCTCAGGGCCAAGCTGTCCCCACAGTGGGTCCTGCTGTAGGTCAGTAGGAAGCTGGTATGGAGAACACCTCTGTTATTTTTCAGTCTGTGTGTTTTTCTGAGGACTTGGCTTAGAGTTCAGCACTTCAGGACATGCATGTGAATCCTGCAGTGCTTCCTGTTTGCTAGCAGTTGTATTTTCACTGCAGTGTAGGTCTTGTACATGTTAGACACTGTATGGCTGCAGTTGTGTTCAAGGCACCAGAAAGGTTTACCTCTGGTTTTGTGTTTAGGTCTCTGCCTTTCCCCATACTGCCTCCCCAACACCCTGCCTTTTCCTTCTGTGTGAATAGGAAGAAATAGGGTGAAATAATGGGAAGTTGCTGTTTATTAGCACAGTTACAGAAAAAAATCCTTTATTAATGCAACATATGGCTGAAGTTTCCTGATACAAGCAGCTTTCTGATTCATGGTTCTCTTGACATCCCCTGTTCTGCTCGGATATGTCGATTATTTCCTCCCACTAGCAGATGTAGACAGGAACAATTGGAGCTGCGATAACATTATCTTTAATAGGGGTTGTCTGGGTCACACACCTTGGTCTTTCCTGTCTGTAAACAGCAGTGAGGGATGGCTCTGCGGGTTGCCAGCAAGGAGTCACGGCCATGTGAACTGGCTGAAGAGGGAGATGCCAGTTCAGCAGTAATCCTCAGCTACCAGTGAGGGATGAAGGGAAGGGGACCTGTAGAGAGTTGTGAAACAGCAGGGAGGGAAAAGTTGAAATGCTCTTTTTTAATCCCTCCAGTAAGGTGAGAATCAGGGATTGGACAGCTCTGGATGGAGTGCCTCGCGAAAGGAGGCCAGGCTCACACTGCAACACAGCCTTTGGAAACTGCTTTACCAGCTCCTGCTGGGAAGCAGTTAACTTTTTTATACTGCTGTGATATGCAGGGTAAACTCCATTGGCAGGAACTCCTTTTGCCAGTTGTCTGAGGTTTTTAAGTCAGCTTTTCAGTGCTAGTGAATTGAGCAGTGCAGTGCATCAGGGGGTGCAAAGAGGGCGAATTCTGCCCCTTTTTTCAGCACAGCCCGTTAAAATCCTCATTAAACAGAAGTTTTCCATGAAGCTTTATGAAGCTGATTCTTACGTGATTGTTGCCATAAATTGAGATCAGAAGTTTGTTCACATCTGCTGCTTTCAGTAATGAAAACATTTTTTAATTTGGGAATGGAGATTTGTCCTGAAAGTTTCAAATGTGCTTGCGCCCAAATGGTTTCAAGATACTTTGTGTAGACTGATAGTGAAGACCAGTCAGTCAGTAATAGAGCATGTAAAAGGGGTTTTGTCATCAAACAGGTCACTTTTTTCAATTGTATGTGAAAACTTCTGGGTGTGAATTTTGTCTCATCATGTCAGCAATGATATGTGGTTTCAGTTTTTCCCACTCGGATGTCTAGCTCAGAGGTGACTGCTTATGGTTAGGGGCTTGGCTCCAGAGTGTGGGACAAGCAAGGAAAAGAGTGTTCAAAGGGCTTGTGTTGGAGAGTACTTCTAATTATGAATTGACACCAGTTAACTGCACTGTACTAGTTTCAAGCCCTCTTTCCTCCCCAGAATGTAGGCCTTTAAATACTACAGTGGTAAAAAGTGACTGTTGGGAAATCTTGGGAGGCTGAACATAAGTTTTCAGCTTCAGAAGATGGCTCGGAGTGGCAACATGTGGTGATTTCTTTGTGCCATATCCTAAGCAAAAGTTAACTAGCTCAGAAGGGGAGGAAGGAAATGCATGTGTACATCCTCTCCAGCAAGGGCTTTTGGGAAGGTAGGAATATGTGTATGTAAAAAAGAAAAAAATAATAGTTTGTGTATACTTGTTTCATGAACACCTTTCTTACTGACCAAGGCTCTGACTTCAGCTGAGATGCCTCTCAGGTGCTCTCTGTGAATGTTACTCTCTTCTTAGTGTGTCTTCACTGACCATCTAAAAGCTGTGTAGCTGCGTTAATTTAGGTGCAGTGTCACACCAATACTCCTGTTTCTCTCTATGTGTGGTCAAGCTGGTAGATGAAGTCAAATGGCCCTTTGGAGAAAATGCAGGAGAGTTTTGGGGGTTTGGCTGTTTTAGAAGTGACCCTATGTCCCTCAGTAAAGCAGGAACTGGAAAAGGGGCTGTGAAGTCTAATAGTGACAGAGCCTTGTAAATGTGTATGGCAAGCTTCTGTGAGGTTGAAGCAGCAGGATCGAAGAAAATACCAAAGGCTCTGGTGGGATTTTTGAAGTGAGTAGTGGAAGCTGGCTTTGTAGATGGATGAGACGTGTGAGAGAATAAGCTTCAGAATTCTGAAGGTGAACGGGGGAGAGCTTCACTCTGACTGAAAAGGAGGGCAGCATGGTGAGGTATACAAAGAATCTGAAAGGTCTGGATTGCAAGAGGGGGAGATCTTGGACAGAATTGATCATGTTTTCTAAACAGCAGGCCTGGCAGCTTGATCATGGTAGTGTTCAGAGAGACTGATGCAAAGAGGGGAGCTCAGAGAGCTAACTGGGACAGGAGCAAGAGCAGAGGTTGAGGAAAGAGCCAGAGGCAGAAAAGCAGAAACTAGGATTATGATCTTGATGTTAAATTACAATGAAAAGCATAGCCAAGGGGAGAAAGAGCAATGTGTCAAAAGAGAGGCTGCTGGGGATGTCTGGTAGAGCAGGGACCTGGGAGCTGCCTCAGCTCTTCATTTCAGTTGGCTGGATGGGTGTTGCCTGGGTGAAAGCAATGCAGAAGAGATGCTGAGGTGAAATTGGGAAGGAGTTTGGAGCTACCCCTGTGCAAAAGAGTTCATAAGAAAGTGAGAGCAAGTGCAGCATCATCTGTGCTGATGGATGAGAAACAGCAGAGGGAGGTAGCAAGTTGTTAGGGCACCTTAACAGACAACTGAGTGACAGTCAAGACAAATGCCTTGATATCAGAGTTCAGGGATAGAGTGCATGCAAACATGCTTTGAAAACTAGGTTATCACATGGGACCTTCTAGCTTATGTGGTTTTCTCTATCATGAGGTTATAAGCTACACAAACAGGTTTTTCACACGCCAGCTGTGTTTTTCTTTTAACTATTTTCTCCAATTCCCATCTTTTGCCTGTTAAAATTAGTATGAATGTATGAATGCTACCGATGGAATTTGGTGTCTCTGGAAGGCAGACTCAGTTGTTCTGAGGACGTTTTACCTATTGCTATATCACTTGAGATTCCTGTAAACTGAGTTGAGTGAGGAAAAACAACTGGAATTTTAGCTGTTCTTTTTCTAGCGCTTTTAATTACTGCTACATTCACCATTTTCCCTGGATAGGAGGTCATTTTTCTGTTCACTTGAGTCTTTTGAGCAGTGAAAGGGAAAATTAATAGTGGGGGTGGGTAATGTAATTTGAAAGCCCCAATAGTCAGATGGTAGGCCTGGGAGACAGCACCTGAAAACTATTGTTAACCATTAGTTCTGACCTAATTTTGTGTGATTGATACTCCTTTAAGCCAGTGCAGCCATCTTAGCGAGACAAGGTATCTGCAGGATCCTTGCGAAAGTCCAGTGAGGCCTGGGTGCCTTGCCAAGGGAGGAGCTACAGCTTCCCTCTCCATCTGGTGAGGAAGGCTTGTCAGTCGAGGTGGGTGAGGAAAGAACCCAGAATTAGGGAGTGTGACAGACATGATTTACATCTTGATGACAAAGTGCTGCTTTGCCTGCTTCTTCCTAAGTGATGTTTCTGATGGTCTTTTTTTTTTTAATCTTGCCTGTGTGCTGCTCACTTAGCGCTCTCTTCATGGTGGAAGTGAAATGTGAGTTCAGATAATTTGAAACCTGAGATTTTTCTGTTTAATCTACATTGCTGCTCCTAGTTTTTGTTCCCAGAAGAGTATTTAGGGAAATGCATGTTCCTGGGTAGCAGATTCTTGTTTGTACTGCACCCATTTAGAGCATCAAGTAAAGTAGTACTCAAGTGCAGCAGCAGTGTTTATGGTTATGGTAAGTTTTTTCTTGCTAGAAACTGGATAACAGTCTAAGAATCTGCATTAGCCTAAGTGCTCCTATTTGTAGTTCTTAAGGACCCATGACCATGGGATGTAAGTGTGGAAGGGATTTTCTAGGCTCTTAAGCCTATAACTTTGAAAGTTTGGTTGAATTCCTAAGCATTTATTTTCATTTCAGGTTTATATTTCTAGGTACAGATACCCTAAACTGGGTGCAGCTGTTCCACGGGGGTGGACTCGGTAGTCCCTTCTGTACTAGCTTTACATCTACAAACCTCACCCAGAATACCATGATCTTGGTGAAACCAAGATTATCTTTGTCACATTCACAGTTCAGCTACTATACTAGCATCCTTCTCTGAGCATAGGGTAGATTTTTTTGCATCGTGAGTTGTGAAAAGCTACATGTAGCCTTTCATTTTGTATTTAGTCTTATTTCTGATTCTCTCTTCCGCATGATACTTCTGTCTGAATGGTCATGTCAGTTAGACTTCTGTGTAATTGTTAAGGTCTACCAGTAACCTACGTACTGTGCTAAGACCACTAATGAAGATATTAAATAAAATGTTCACAAGGCTAGTACCTGAGGAATGCCCTCTCTGGTTCACCACTGCTGCTACTGGCATGCAAGCCATTGTTATCTTCTCTTTCATTTAGCTCTCCATTCACCTTCCTGTTCTGCTGGTCTTTGTCTTTCTCCAGTTTACCTGACTGCATGCTTTACTGAAGTCTGAGAAGATAGTTTTACTCTATTTTCTGGTCATACAGCCAGTTAGATGGGCTTGGCCCATCTTCTGTACATTCATCTCGTGTTGTACTACATTTTCTTAATTTACCTCTAGAGATCTGATTATTTTTCAGTATCTTCAAATGTGCTGAAATGCTTGACTGGTGCTAGGTCAGATGAACAGTCAGTAGCTGACATTTTTTCCTCCTCCTGCTCTTTCCCTAATATAGTTGCACTTTTTTGATCCTTGGGAAGCACTCCATAATGGATTCAGTTATTCAGAACCCTTGTATCACCATACTGTGATTTCCTATGCCGTGTTTGTGCTAATTGGATTTTATTTTCTAGGTGAGAGTGGTTTAGTTCTAGTTTTAGTTTTTTAGGTATCCAGTTATGGGAGAGAGGCAGCTTCCTCTCACCTCAGCCATTAAACGCTTCAGAATCACCTGGCATCTGTGCCACTCCGCTAGGCTCCCTCTGATCAGGTGGATCTCAGGTACAGTTCCTCATACCCTAGAATGTGACTGTAAAACAGGCTATGTGAATTTAAAACATCAAAGTATTTATTCATTTCTCTCTGATTGCAAAGAGAGGCCTGAAATGACAATGTATTTATCAACTCCTTAAAATGAGATTAAGTGAATCTCATTGCATGAGTTCTGGCTTTGACTGCTGGTACCCACTGATATATCTGTACCCATCTTTGTTTACCAACTTGCCTTGCTTCTGTGGTCAGCATCTTTATTCTTGGTGAAAACTGAAGCCAAATGTGTGTGTAAAGTTTGGGGCCTTTCTCATCTTATCTTTAATATAAAACCTTTAGTTGCTGCTCAGAGATCTTAATTATTCTTATTTTTTATGTATTCCCAAAATACATTTCACTATTTGGCATGACTTCAAGAAATGCCAAGCATCCATTATGATCAAATCCTTGAGCTTTTCACAGCTCAGCAGTCTTTACTAATTACTTCCTTTATCAGTTTGTCATCCTGAGATCATGAAAAAAATGCTTAAGCTGTGCACCATTTTATCCTGTAATATAAGATAACCCAGTTTGATGTAACATTCTTTGTATTACTAAATTATGTGTTAGTTTTCCTGCTTTGGAATAGCTGGGCTGTAACTTCAGTCCTAGTGTTTGTTCTCCTGAGTTTAAGAAGCTACTCTCCCCTAATAGTACTGTTCCTCTTGTTTCATTCTCATTAATATCTGACTATGTCCAAATAAAACTGTGGGGTTGTCAGACCTCTTCAGCACAGCAAGAGCAAGAGTTTTTATCGCTCTTGTTTAAAGAGAATTTTACCTAAAATGTTCTTTTGCCAGTCCTGAATGTCTGTACAACAAAGTCTGTATGTGTTGGACAAGTGCAGTGTTAGAATCCAGCTCACCTGGGTGAAAAAAGATGTCTGAAGCATGGACCACTTGCAAGGATTTTGTCAGACGTAGGAAGTAAAAAGCAAAGATACTTGAGAAACAAACTGTTGGCCGTTAACTGTTGGGATCAGCTTCTCTAAGCCATAGTGTTTGCTGAAGCAATGATTAGGACCTGTTGCACTCCTTCATATTAGAACTTTGCCTGTTTCTCCTGGCTTCACTTTCTGTCCTCTGTCTAATATGGAGATGGTTGTGATCTCCACCCATGCCCCTCTTTCTAAGTTTGCAAAATTATGAGCTAAAGGTTTTACCTTTGCAGCTATGTTCCTTTCAGACCCTTACAAATGCCTTTAAGTTAATCCTTGGATTAAACAGTTTCATCATTTTGCCTCAATGGGAGCAGTTGTTTCAAGTTGAAGTAATGCTTTGTAAATGAAAAGCAACTTCATTCACCCCTAAATAATACTTGCTGGGACAAGATGGAAGGGATCGCCACAATCTTTTCCATCTTTTCATGGTCTCTCTTCTGATTTCTGCTCATGCAGCATAGCGATATGATACAAGTCATCCTAAGCATGGCCTCCTCTTTGTTTAAAAGCAATGTTACTCATTTATATTCCTTCCCCTTCCACTCCCCTGGCTGACTAAATCTTGCAGTGTTTTGACAGCTTTTGTGTTTCTTCCCTGTCACGTTCCAGTGTACTTCTCCCTCCTCCTCTATTCTCCACAGTTACACAAATATTACCTGCTCCCCAACGTCCAGGAGCAACACTGTAAGGATATGTTTGGATGAAGGAGAATCTTTTGTTAAGCGAAATGTGTTTCTATTTTGTTTTGTTTTTCAGAAAGGATCCTAATTAGTTTAGGCGGGGGGGCAAATAAAGAGCATGAAAAATTCCTACCCTAACAGCTATTGCTCTCTCCACATGTATTTAGACTCCCTAGTGCATAATAAAGACCACAAATTCAGCAAAGTTATGAGCAGACTGCATTAGATGTACTTCAGATGCTACCTGTGTTTGCTTACAACTCAGCATCATCCAGAGTCTCTTGAGAAAGGGAAATGCACCTAGAAACACGACTCTCCAAGGGCTGGTAGCTAAGAGAAATGAAGGGGTGCCAGGAGCCTGGCTGTGCCTCTCTGCTCACTAGCTGGAAGCTTTGTTGAAGTGAGAATTATAGGAGAGACACTGGTAATCTCTTGGGATGTGCAGCTGCACACACAGGAGCACTGACTGCTCTTGGTGTTTGACAGGTGCTGCGGAAGAATTATCCTTAAGCTGAGCCTGAGCTGTGTGGTGTAAGTCCAGAGCTGAGCTTCCTCAACCTTTAGGATGCAGGGTGGTAGCCAGGCTTTCTGGGGGATGTTACTCATATATCATCTTTTCTACTTATCTAATCCCACGGCCAAAGGGAAGGAGGTTGTGCAGCGCATGTTTACATACCTCCAAGAGAGACTTTCAGAAGAACATGTTTCTCTCATCTTAACTTCTGCTGTACCCAGTAGTTACTTTTTTTTTTTTTTTAGTATTTGTAGTATTGTCAGATCTTGATATTTGGAATGTTTATATGATGTTATAATTAAGCACTGAAAGCTTCCAAGAAGTTAAGTGCACCCTTCTCGCCTCCCTCCCTTTGCTGACCTGGGTTGTACTGGCTATAGTGCTGCAGTATTTCTGTATTCTGGATTAGCTGGAGTGTTCTCCATAGACGGCTTTTCCATTCCACTCCTCCTTTAATGTCTGCCCTCCTACAGGATTGATTGAGCTGTCAGTTCAGTGACTGGGCTAGAGCTGACCCAGTTCACTCAAAGAAACAAAAAATATTCCTTGTAAAGTCTTAGGCTTTCTGGATCTGATTTGCCCATTCCAAAGCTTTAAGAAGTGAGCCAGAAATTTTCTGAACCACTTGGCAATTTCTCCATACATTCCACTACTGGGATTCCCTATATAGCCTTTTAATTTGGTGTACAGGCACACTGTCTTTTTGACAGTTACAGAAAGTGAAGTACAGCAGTCTCAGCAGCAGGTTACACCAACTGCTCATTCTCCTCTGTTCTTGTTTTTCTGTAACTTGCTTTCCTTCTTTGGAGTGCTAATCCTCCCATGTCACATTTTCTGTTCAACTTTTCTCCTCTGCTAATCTCAGGATTTGTTTTGCTGCCCTTCCTAATCCATAGGAGCCTCAATGACCTCAGGAGACTCCCTTGGCAAGAGGCTTTTTTGGATTTGAGTAACATCGATTATTCCTCTTGCAGTGCTGAAAATCAGCAATTGCCTTTCAGACTATCCCCAAACAAGACTGAACTGCTTAACCACTTGCATACCAAAACCTGCTTGCTGCAGTCCAGCCCTAATGAGACACGAGCTCTCACTTTAGCATTGTGCTCAGAAACAGCCGTTCCTGCGCCATCACAAGTTCTGGAAAGAACTTTCTGCAGCTGTCAAAGTGTTGTACAGGAGATAAGGAGATAAACCGAAATGAGTTATAGTTCAATTTCTAGAAATAATGTTTTGTATTGTATTTGTAAGTCAAAACCAATACAGTAATGAAGCTTCAGTCCTGGGTAAAAAAAACTTCTACTGAAAACAAAATAATTTCTCTGAAGAGCTTCAGCCATAGCCCAAAGATGGTTTTTCTTGTTTCACTTTTAAAAAAGTGAAGAGGCAAAATTTGGTGCTAATATGAGGGTGATGCTCAATGGAGTCTGATATATCATGGTCAGAGGTGAGAGGAGAGGGGGCCAGTAAGAGAGGTTTGGGTAACTGAGATGCTGTAACTTACTCCAGTGTTGTTCTGCACACTGAGTAGGAGTAGCGATTCACTGTCTGTCACTGTTACTGCACAGGCGACAGTGATACTGGCTTGCTGTGTGCTTCTGTGGGAGGGTGCAGGGGAGACTGTGGGGAGGTGATGCTCCTGAGGGATTCACATAATCCTGGGGTGTTGCGTTGACTGTAGGAGAAGCTTTGAATGTACAAAATCTAGTTTATGTAGCAGTTGGGGAAGTGATCCATAAATGGTGTCTGTGTATGTTAGTACATGTAGTGCAAGCTATGAGATTCCTTTTCCATCATTTTATCTTGAATACAGCTAAAAGTGAGAACTTCCCAGACATTTCAGAGACCATACCTTGCTTCCAGGAGAGCAGCAGCATGTGACTCCTGAAAATGTGCATAGTGTTCACACATACTCTGGCAACTTGTGCCAAGCAGAATGCAAAATAATATGCTCTGGCATGAGTGCAAGAAAACGCAAAGAAACCATCTGTTAACCTGAGATCTTCTCCTCTGGTGTTCAAGTTCCAGTATCTGAGAAAATGGGAACTCAACAGGGCTTCATATCTTATGTTTTGCTGCTCCTCACCTTTAGGCATGTCTTTTCCTTGGGATGTTGCTGGCATCCAAAATTGTGAACGTGTCCCAGTGCGGGACTCACTTTCCTCCTCCTTTGAACTAAGCTGCACAGAGCAGCAAAAGATAACCTGTAGAGTTAGCGTCCTACAGCAGTAGAAAGGTAAGTTTATCTGTCAGTCTTTAATTTCCCCAATTCTGAGAAGTGAAAACATAGGGTATCTTCAAGCTGCATTTCCTTCCTGCCTGGGAAAGAGTTCCCATCTGACATGGTAGCTGCTGCTGATGCTGTAATGCCCTCTCCTCTTGTGTGAGGGGAGAGCCGGAGACCTGAGGGTGGGAAGTCTCCATAATGCAGCAGATTTCCTTTCTCAGATTGCTGCTGCCATTGCTGCAACAGGACGTGCAAGTTAATTTGGCACCGTGGGAGGATGGCTGGGGAAGGGGGGATGTGGAGAGAGAAAATAGTCTCTTGGTGAATTCTTTGCTGTTTCTTCAAAGTCTTTGATGGTTAGGTCCATGTTGCCCTTTGCAGCAGAACAGAGCTGTTGTTTCTGTGAGGGGTTTATGTTCTCCCTCAGTATCCTTTGGCCTCATTAGCAGCAGCAGCAGCAGCAAGCGCTACTTGCATTAGCTATGTATGACAACAGCCCAGATCACTTTCTTCCTTGGCCAGAGAGATGAGGAGAAACTCTCTTAAATATGTAAGTATCTATTTAGTTTGAGTCTGTGAATGTTTTAGGAGAGCTTATGTATCAGTGAAAATACAAATTAAGATAATGTCTTTCCTCGTGAGGAAATGTAGGCAGATACATACTTTGTCACCTTCCATGGGCTTTGGCAGGGAGTTGACTGTCAGTTTTGTGCTTGCATAGACCTGATAGCAAGTGTTGTGGGTCCTCATGGAGGGACAAAACTGGACTGCTCCTCCAGGATTTAATTTGGGAAAGGAAGACGTGCTGGTCTTGCTTGGTTCAGTGGACTTCCCTTTGGCTTGTCAGAACAAGAAGACTTTTGTGCCATTCTGTTGCTGTTGCTCTGCACAAGTAAGTCTTATGGATGGGTGGACATGCACAAATGTTTTCCTGATCTCTTTCAGAAAATTTCCCAACTTCCTTTCAGATACAAGCACCTTCTCTCCTGTAATTAGGCTATCCTGTGTGTATTTGTTTGTACAATAAGGTAAAACAGTGGACTTGGCAGTATTGATTTCTGCTGCTCCCCTTCCCTCTTCAGGGTGCTTGAGATATTTTTAGAGGCTTTCATCTCTGGACTTTTTAGAGAGAGAAGAATATCCACCAGCATGAGCTGATAGGGTTTGGCTTCTTGAAGACTTGGCTTTTCAACCTAGAGCTCATGACTTCTTTTCATTATGATTTGCTCAGCATTAATGTGCAGTGAAGGGAAACCCTTGGGCAAGAAGGAGAAGTTTTAAAAGGCTTTGTTTTACAAGCCTGTTGATATAAATGCATGCAGTGAAGATACAGGATAGAAAATAGCCCTGGGAGAGGAAGATGATGACTAAAAACCTGAAGGTTTATATTCAGTGGAGTTTAAGAAGCTGTACTAAGTGTGAAATAAACCCCACAGTGCAGCCTTAACTGAGTATCTGAATAACAGGATACAATAGATTTGTGTATAAATTTCATATACAGCCTCAGTAGTCAGGGAGCAGAGAGGTCAGGTCAGGCTGGTGCTGTATGTCCAGTTCACAGGGAGGAAAATGGTTAAATTACCACCAAGGGACTGGATATGCATTGGAGCATTGACAGGTCTCTACTAGAAAATTAAATGGGTTTTCCAAAGAACTCAGTGCAGGTCCTGATGAGTGGAGTTTGTTAGCCACTTGGAGACTGGGAGCAAAATGCTTAAAAATAGAAAAGTGAGGATAAATAGAAATGGAGAGATGTGTTGTAAATTCCTCAGTGATACAGCAGCGGACAGATCTCTCTTCAGAGAATGGAGCAGGTTGCTATTAAGACTTCATTTCATCTGAGTGATAATACAAATACTCTTTCTGAAAAAGAGCTTTCTAAAAAACAAGAACACAAATCCTGCTCAGCCAGATTCTGAAATACAGTTATAGCATGGACTAGAAACACTGAATTAAAAAACAAACAAACAAAACAAACCTCTTTTTAATCATTTAGATAAATGGTATTTCTCTTTGCTAAATCCAACATTTGCAGTTGTTTGAGGTTTTTTTCCTGAGTGAACAAATCCAGATTTTTTTTCACTTGGACACAGTTTTATTTTTAAACATGGCTTCCAGAAACGCATGTGTGGGATTGCAGTTGGGACCAGAGGAGAGCCATGGCACTCTGCCAGGCACTCACCCTGTCCCTGCGATACAGATGGATTGCTAGTGTTCGGGAGAAAAACAACCCCAAAACTTTAAACAAATTATACTTAATGGAAATAAACTTTTTTTGCCCTCCTGTGTAATGATTTGGATAATGCTGTGGCTGTGTGTTTCTGGAGGACAGAGGGAGGGGAAGGGGAGAGGACAGCAGAGATGGAGCTCTGTATGCCTGTAACTTGCTCTCCAGTGGATGCTCTGAGAAGCTTAATAGTGGGGACTGTGACGTTTCTAAGCCTGGAGTGTTTTTTAAGTCCCAGACAGTCTTTCTATTAGGTGAGCAGGCTATCTATAGCGGCTATGATAAAAGCATTTATCTAGTGGTTGTTTTCTTCCATATATGGGTTTGTAAGATGTGGAAAGGCATATAGAATCATAGAATCATTTATATTGGGAAAGACCTTTAAGATCATTGAGTCCAAATGTAAATTAACAGTGTCTTTAAGCACCACATCTACACATCATCTAAATAACTCCAGGGATGGTGACTCAGCCACTTCCCTGGGCAGCCTGTTCCAGTGCTTGGTAATCCCTGCAGTGAAGAAATTTTTCCCAATATCCAATCTAAATTTCCCCTGGCACAGCTTGAGGCCGTTACCTCCTGCCCTATCACTTGTTACTTTGGAGGAGAGATGAACACCCACCTTGCTACAACCTCCTCTCAGGTAGTTGTAGAGGTGCCCCCTGAGCCTTTTCTTCTCCAGGCTGAACAACCCCAGTTCTCTCAGCTGCTCCTCATAAGGCCTGTGCTCCAGACTCTTCACCAGCTTTGTTACTGTTCTTTAGATATGCCTCAGCACTTCCGTGTCCCTCTTGTAGTGAGGGACCAAAAACTGAACAGAGTTTTTGAGGTGCAGCCTTACCAGTGCCAAGTACAAGGGGGACACCACTTGTAACCAGCAGCAAACTAGCTTTAACTCCGTTAACTACAACTCTTCACACCTGGCCATCCAGCCAATTTTTTACCCAGCAAAGAGCACATCTGTCCGAGCCATGTGTTTGCCATATATCTGACATTTTCTGCGTACAGCCTTGTTACTGTCTTCCGTGTCGTTTACCTGAGTTTTGCTGGAGTTTGGTGGTAAGTGACAATGCCATGAAACCAATGCCTGATTGGACTTTTTTACTAAAAAAAAAAAAGGGGGGGGGGGGGGGGGGAGCAAGCAGAATAGGCTATAGCCTGCCTCACAGAAGAGCCATAGCCATATCTCTCTTCTTTCAAGCTGGTGCTGATAAGTTTTTTCTCTCACTTCTGTTGCTATGGTGTTAGTTCTGTGCAAAAACAAACCTTTGGGTGATCATGTCAACTGCAGAGATCATTTGGAGAGAGATGCTGAAAGAGAAGGGAAGTAGGAGGGCTCAAATTCCAGCTGATGACAAACAATGAATCAGTGTTTGTCTCAGCAGAGGGCTCTCAGAAATTTTGCACTCTGCTTTCACTGACTTTTGCTTGGATCTGATACTTCACTTGAAAAGGCTTCTTTTTCCCCCTCAAATCTTTTTATTTCTTCCTTTTCTTCTCCTTTTAGTTTTTTTTTTTTCCTTAGTATTTAAAATGGAGATGGATCTCTTCCAAATTCCACACAGCTCAGGAATATTTGCTTTCCACAGCGTGGCCCAGAACACAGAGAGCTTATTCTTGCAAATGGTTTGATCCTCCAATCCACAGAATACTGGATCAGATTTTGAAGGTCTGGGTGGTTGAAATGTACTTGCTGTCCTTTTTGAAGTGGTCATTAAACTTCCTACTGGAGTAGCTGCCTTAGTGTGCTGTCATTTCTAGTACTGCCTTCCTGGTGAAGGGGAAGCAGAACACTGTTACAGAGGGGCAAAGAAAGTGCGTTTAGTTTCATTCTCAAAATATGCCTGTTGCTTTTAGCTGGCACGACTGTTGTGAAGTTACCTTGCCCAGATGTCTTATGCTTCTGGAAAACATTGTGGTGAAAATGCCTGGATATGCCTTGAAGGCTTATTTCTATTCTTGGGTCAAGGCTGAAAAGAAGGACTGTTTTCTTGTTTTCTGAATGTTTCTGTGCAGATTGAGCTGTAAGTGCAGAAAGAATGTAAAAGGGTAGCCAATCTCAAATGCTTATTTGCTTCTTGCTGTTTTTCAAACTGGAAGTCCTGAAAATTGATTAATTCACATTTTTGTACCTTGGCAACTGGGAACTTTCTGACCTAGTTAAATGGACCCTTTGTTTTGTTGTTTCCTTCCAGATGTGATAGGCAGATGAAGAAACCTCAGGAAAAGCAGTGTGGTCATCTGAGATTTCTTTTAAGGATATTAACTGATATTTCTGGAACTTGGTTGTAGAAGTAGATCATCTCCTTCCATATCCTTAGCCAAGCTGCAATTCACTTACTTTGCCTTAATTTTGCAGACACTTACACTTGCCTTTAGCCTTTGTGCTGCACTAGTAATGGAAGTAAATCCAAATGCCAGGACAGCCAGACCTTCTGTGCCTGTCTCCCCCAGGCACAGCTGACCAATCACCATGCATCCACATGACGTCTGTTGTCTTTGTCTTTATCATTGCGTAATCTTTGCATCTAGAGAGTCTGCTGCATACCTATGGACAGTGCATCTCATAGTCTCCTCAGAAGACATGCACAATATGTTTTCCAGTTGTATTAGAATCTACATAAGTACTTCAAAGATAGTGCTAAAGCCTCAATCTGTAACTTGTTAGTAGGAGCATCTAGTAATGAGTAAGCAGAGGTGGTCTCTGTTGGGAAGAATTGGCGGTCTTTCAGTTTGCTTTTGTGCCATAGGAAGCTTCAGTTACTCTGCTCAAGTAAGCCTAGCCCAGGTAGGAGTGCCTACAAAGAAGAGCAGTTCAGCTACATGGATCAGTTATATTAGCAACTACCAAATTATTACAAGGCTGCTAGATCTCTGCTGTTTTAGTTTTATTGGTGCTTGAGTTCCAGCCATCCTGTCTTATCATTACCTTCCTTAAGGCACTCCTTAATTCAAAGCAGGTCCATTTCTGCAGGATGGGAAATATTATTAGAACAAAACTGTACAAATGTTCAAAACTGGTAAGTAGCTTCATGGGATCTTTAATCATAGAATAGTTAGGGTTGGAAAGGACCTTAAGATCATCTGGTTCCAACCCCCCTGCCATGAGTAGGGACACCTCACACTAAACCGTGTCACCCAAGGCTCTGTCCAACCTGGACTTGAACACCGCCAGGGATGGAGCATTTACAGCTTCTCCGGGCAAGCCATTCCAGTGCCTCACCACCCTTACAGTAAAGAACTTCTTCCTTATATCCAGTCTAAACTTCCCCTGTTTAATCCTTTTTTGGTGCAAACCCATCACAGAGGAAAAGCATGACCGGTTCTCCAGCTAAACTGCAGGTTTGCTTGTGAGTTATGAAGTGCCCAGTTTGCCTTTTCGGAGTGAAACACCCCCTGGATGGTTTAAATACAATTGTTAAAGGGTCTATGAAACAGGGGTTTTATGCAGGGAAGGGTTTTGTACCATGCTGGTAGATGTTAAAGGTCACTTTCTGGTAATATTTACACAGACTAAACGAAGCAATTATAATAAACCAGTCTGCTGCTATTGCCTCTCACAGGAGCCTGTCCCAGCAGTGGAAATGATTTATTCAGTGGGAAAGACTCATAGAATAGTTAGGGTTGGAAAGGACCTTAAGATCATCTAGTTAAAGGTCATCTAGTTAAGATCATCTAATTTTAGTAAGGATTTTAGGGGTTTGTAATGCATCATCTTGATCAGAGGAAATTCAACATTAAATTCAGACTAAGTTGCTTAGGGCTTTGTCCAGTCCAGTCTTGAAAACCTTAAAGGATGGAGATCCTACAGCTTCTGTGGGACTCTGTGCAACAAACCAGACAGTTCTTGTGGTGGATTTTTTTTTCCCCTCGTTTAGTTGCAGTCTTCACAGTTTTGACTTATGTCCTGATAAATCTAAGCCCCCACAATGACATTGACCAGTTCTCTTAGTACCCTTGCATGAATCCCATCAGGTCCAGTAGCCTTCTTTGCATCAAGATTTGAGATCCCTAACTCAGTCTATTTCCAGTACAGGTAGTTCCTCTGCTCACAGAACCCTGTCTGAGTTACTGGGGACTCAGCACACTGCTATCACTTCTTTGTCTTTCCATGCTGTTGAGAGCAGAGTTTCTGCACACCTCACCCCAGTCTTTGTCCCCTATCCAGCTAAGTGCCAAGGTCTGCTAGTGGGAGTGCGCTCCTCCTTACCAGCTATATATCTGTTACTGCAGCAGATGAATTTGCGGAGATCCTGAGTCATTTGCTTTTGTGTTACCTGGGTGCTGTTTTGTGCAATCCCAAAGGGCAAAGGGCACAGTAGGTGTTCTTTTTATTAGTGGTGATCATCTTTGTTGGCACATTCCTTCTGCATGTGTGTTTAAGTACTGAGAAAGAGAGCTGAAGAGGGAAATGGCAGCTCAGGGTGGTAAAGCACAGGAAGGTGTTTGGATGAAGTGTGCTTGCCGATGACTTAACTCCTTTTTCATGGAATTAGACCTACATTGCTGAGAAATAAATGTCTGAGTAAAGTTTTCTGACATTCAGTGAAATATAAATTCTCATGAATTTGGGTAACATACCAAAGTAAAGGCAGTGTGTAAAGTAAATGCCTTCTGTGTGGCAACACCACCTTGGATGGTGGTAGGAATAAGAACCTCAGATTTTCCATATATTAATGCAAGTTTTCTCTCTGGTTTCTTCAGCTTGACCTCACCAAACCCATTGAAGATCAGGGCCCTTTGGATGTGATCATACACAAACTGACAGATGTCATCCTTGAAGCAGACCAGAATGACAGCCAGTCACTGGAGCTGGTTCAAAGGTTCCAGGTAAGTGGTTCTTTAATAGTCTTTATGCATTTCAAGCAGGAGGATGATCTTGGTGCAGCAAATTCAGTATTTCCTATGCAGTTGATAGGGTTTGATGAAAAGAGCTCTCTGGCATACTGCTGCCCTACTACTGATGGCTCAGCAAAAATAAGTTTTTTTCAGTCTAAATGGACTTGCACCTTTCGGTAGGTTTTGCATTGTATTGGTAAGGTTAGTAAGAACTGGTTTCCCACCAAATGTTGTCCTGATTTCATTCCGAGAGAATGAGTGCTGTTCACAAAAAGGAACAGGTATTGGCAGAGTCCTTTACATGCATCCCTCTACAACAGAAGCCACTAAATTAATTTGGCCCCATTCTGTCTGGCTTTCCTAATTTCTGGAATGCTAATTTCTGTAATAGAAAGGTTACTGTGAGTGATTGTCCTCTAGTACTGAGAGTCCTGTTAAATTTTTCTTTCCTCAAGTTTACACTGAAGGTCAGAAATATGCAGGGCATAGTGGTACAGAGAACTGTTTTCCCAAAGAATTCCTGCCAGTATACTATGTGAATGCTGATGAAAATGATAAAGGAGCACCTTCATCATTTTAAAAGGTGGCCTCTGAACGAAACCAGTAAGAAACCTTCTCTTAAGATCTGGGGCAAACAAATCTTACTGTTCTTTGTGTTTCCTGACCCAGTTCTTCTCTCCCATACTGCCAAGTTCATCTCTGTTAATATCACCTCTACTGTCTCCTATGCCTGATTTTTTTGTTGGCAGCTTGGGCTTAATCTCATACAGCATGTACGGTAAATGGGTGAGTTACTGGGTCATTGCTTTGGACTGGGGTATGCTTCTTTGTGACACACTGACTAATGTGGACAGATGAGAACATTCGTTGATGCAGGACATCATGGTGTGTGCTGGCAGAGGTATTCGATACAGCGTGTCAGATCCTTCCTGTAGGATTTGCATAGTGATAAATTCATCTAAGTATCTCCACAGCACAGGAGCATGCTGCTTTCTAAGAATAACACAGAACAAAAGGGGAAACAAGTTGAGCTGGAACAGATCTGGGTTGCAGCAGGGTGAAACAGAAATTACTGTCATCCAGAGACGAGATAATAGGGTTGGAATTCAGTCATCTGTCACTATTGCTGCTGTTTTGTTGCTATAGAGTGCTTACGTCTGTGCTTCAGCTTAATACCACCCTTTCCTAAATTGGTCTCTTTCTTAATAATGGTCATAATTTTCCTGTGAATATTGGTACTTGAGCAAAAATAATGCTGTGGTTCTGGTGAAGGTAATTTGCAGGAGGCTGATGGGAAACCGAACCTTTGTTTATTTTGATAATATTAGAAATTTGGATTGTGTCAAGTGTTGTAGAAAGCAAAGGTTGTTCGCACACCTGGGGCATATGCTGCATGTAAATCAGCACCCTTTAATTGTTGGTGTGTCTGTTAATAAGCGAATGTGTCAGTAGAATACCTCTCTCTACAGTAACACATGCTCCATATATATTTTTCCAGAGATGACTTAGTAGAGATTAAATGGAAGTGAGGATAAGTCTCTGAGCAAGTCAGATGGAAAAGAAATAGTTCTCTGTTTCCTGACTTGATTGGTAAATACAGTTCAACTAATAGTATCAACTGTTTAAGACAGGAATAAATGGAGTGAAAAGCACCTTGTGGGTACAGAACATTGTCTTATACCAGTGTCTTCTGTACAAAGGATGGTGGCGAATTCTGCTCATGCTTTGAGGGCTTCTCTACATTTTCATTTCATGTCCCTGTTGATGGTGGTTTTAGCCTTTTTGAATGCTTTCCTTAATTCCAGTTTAGCATTGCTCTGTTTTCAATGGCGAACTTCAGCCTAACATACTCTAGAAGGGCTGTTGCAGGGTTATGCTAAAAAACTTGCTTAATCGGTATTGTGAAATGTTTGCACCCAGCTGTCTGGGGACTTCATTTTTAGGAATA
Source organism: Pezoporus wallicus (assembly GCF_028554395.1). Taxonomy (NCBI): domain Eukaryota; kingdom Metazoa; phylum Chordata; class Aves; order Psittaciformes; family Psittacidae; genus Pezoporus; species Pezoporus wallicus. The sequence continues at coordinate 3,706,457 of NW_026638957.1, read as the reverse complement.
TTATATTTAAGCACTTGGTGTTCGTTCTTCTCTCCCTGTCATTAGTTCTTGTTTGTATAGTAAGCAGTGTATTATCTAATACATGTTTTGTTTTTTTTTTTTGATGATGCCATCTTCCTGCGAAGTAGTGCAAGGTAATGTCTAAAGAATTAGAAGGTGGTCCTGAAATGTGGGTTCACTCACATGCTTTTCCACAGTTCATTAGTGTGATCTAGACCATCCCATTGGCATTCCTAGGCTTTGTTTTGCAAGCTGTAAATTAAAGGAAATTATATTAACTCCCTTTTGAGATTAATATGAGAAGCCCTTGAGGTCAGCTCAGAATGGCTGTCATAAGGAATTAAGGTTGTTTTGTTTCTGTTGGGAGCTCTGGTATGACTTTTCAGTAGCTATGACAACACATGATGTACAGACTGAACTGTACCCTTGTGAGTAGGCTTCTGAATGATATACTCTTCCCCATACACCGAGGCCTTGGGCCTCTGGTTCTGAGTTGTGCTACATCACTGGCATGCAGGAAACTTTCGTTGTAGTAAAACACGTACCCAGGAACCAGTGAAGGAGAGGAGAGAGTCTGCCAGTGTTGAATTACATACCAGAGTGTGCCTAAAGGGTATTCTTGTGTAATTTTGTATACAGGGCAGAAACTGACAGGAAACTTCTGTCTGTCTCCATCTGCCCTGTATTATTTTTAAGATATTGAAAACTGATTAGAAATGAAGATAAATATGTTCCATAGAAAAAAAAATAATTGTAATAAGTGATTTGTATGAAGTGTGTGAGGTAGGATAGGTGTTTTGGTTTTGTTAAACTAAAACCAATAAGCAACTTAAAAAACATGAAGTGACCACCTGGCAAGAGAGCTAGTTATGTGTGTGTGATGTTGCCTAAGCACTGGGGTATTTCTGCACCTGCTCAAGTGTGTTTCTCTTATTTTCATTAGATAGACTGACAAGGTTCTGATCACCTTAACCAAATAGGGCAGTTTTTCCTGCTGCCGACTGTAAGTGTAACAGCAAGATGATACTTGTTGGCTCCATAAAGCAGTCTTCCAGGATGTAGAAAGCAAGGGATTCTTGACCACAGGAGGAGAAATGGTCTGCTGAGCTTAATTTATGACCTTTGTAAGAATAACTTTTTTCCAGTGCTGTATTGTAGAGGCCTTGACCCATCTCATCTGCAGGAGCTGAGGAGGAAACACATTTACATGATTCTGTGTGCCTGCTTTCTGGAGTCTGTGGTGAACCATTGTACAGTCTGGTGGAAAGGGCTGATAGACTATGAGGCCTCTTAGCATCCTGTTTTTGACTTGCTGTTTAATGACTGTTCTTAATTGCCTTGTAAAAAGTAATCATAACAATTGTCATAGTCCTTGGTAGCTCCTTCTTGACCAGAAGAACATGGAGAGAAATCTGGTGCAAAGAAGCATAGTCTCCAGGTGTCCTTTCACTTGCTTGTGCTCCAGTTCTAGTGTTCTTGGTAAGAAAGAGAGCTAAACTACCCCAGTTCCTGCTTTATGGAAAAAGAAAATGTTTTGGCTGAGAAACCTTTGTTATGCTTTGATTAGAGCAAAATACTCTCTGAGCAGCTGCTTGTCATAGCTGTGCAGGGGCTTGAGTAGCTTCATTCGTTGCAGCTTTGTGCTAGTCTGTTCCACTCAAAATGATGTTTCTAATGATGGAAAATCAATAGGGTTATTAATTTGTCTTTCAGAGCTTTTTCTGAATGATTTTTCTTTGCATTAGCCTTCTTAAAAAGATACATCAGAAGCAGGTTTTATGCCTAGGCATCTGCTGTCAGGTTGATCAAAGTTTTAAGTGTTTCCTCCCACCCCTGCCCTCAGACTGTTGGCTCTCCCACTCTGAAGATGTCCAGGAAGGGCTCTTTTATTCTTGATTTAAAAGCTTCCTTAGATGGGTTTGGGACTGGGAGGAAGGAGAGTTAGGGAGATACTTTGGAAGGGAAGGAGTTAGAGTCTTGATCTTGCTTGGAAGGGGAGAAGTGTGTTATTCTTGCTGCACTGATTGCTTTCTTCAGAATTCTCAGCCGCGGGGATATGATTTGAGTACTTACTCCTGGAGATTATGTCAGTGGATTTTTAATGCCCCTCTAACCCCCCCAAATTCCTAACCCATGGATTTCACATTTCTTTTCATGTGCTCTGCTGAGAAAAGGCAACTGAAAAATCAAAGGAAATTATAAAATTTTAGTAATTTTTTTTCTCATTGGGCAGACAAGATGAGACAGTTGAAATGGTCTTTTTGCACCTGAATTCAAAGGCCAATACCCGTAGTTTTCCCATTTGAAAAATTCCTTATAAGCAGGCAAAATTAACTAAAAATTTTTCATTTGAGTGCTAAGTGGTAGATAGCTTCTTATGGGTAGGTATTTGCAACCTGAAGAAGTGTTGGACTTTTGAAGGTGAGCCAGAGAAGCTAAGTACTCAGAAAGTTGCTTTGAGATGTGCAGTGAATAGAAATGTAATAGGAAAGACCTTTCCTCAGTTCCCCTTGCTGCCTCCTTCATCCATCCCAGCCACTGCAGGAATCTCTTTTAGATTCAGAGACAGACAGACAGTTTTGAGGTAAGTGTTCAAGGTCCAACTTGCCTACACCTTTACCTTTGGTGTCTGTGAAAAGAGGCTATCACAGCCTAAGACAAGAAAAAGGAACTTGTAAGTCTGAATCTGATGCAAACTCTTTAGACAAGCTGGTGTCTGTCTTTACATCTGTTTCCCCACTGGAAAGTGTTGATCTGTTGTTACAAGCAGTCATCTTCATGTTCCTGTACACAGGAAAACACAAATCCAAATGCTGTTACTGTGTCATTTGCTAACTTTTTTTTTTCCTTTTATATGGAACTTTTGTTTAATGTTAAGCAAAAGATCATCAAACTTTTATTACCTAGCAATAAAATCAAGTCAGTGAGTCTCTCTTATTATCTAATGACCTAATATTTGCAGAAGATATTGTATCAACTTTCTGTTAAAATATGAATAGATATATCTTAAAATAGCTACCTTTTTGGGTAAAATGATAGGCAACTCTATTCTCATCTATACATAGGCTTGTCAAGAGAAGTTTGTTGTGAGTTGTGGCTATTTTGGTTTGACTTTGGGTTTTTTTGTTTTTTTTTGGGGTTTTTTTTTTTTTTTTTTTTGTTTTGGGTTTGTGCTTTGGTTTTGTGGGTTTTTTTTTGTGTGTGGTGGTGGTTTTGTTTGTTCGTTTTGGGTTTTTTTTGTTGTTCTTGTTTTTGTTGTTGTTGTTTTTGTCTTTTATTATCTGGGTTATATCCAGAGGTATTTAATAGGGAACATAAAATACTTGATCTCTCTTTGATTTCAGGTTTCATTGCTGGTATTCTGCCAATAACAGGGCTGGTACAGAGCATGACTGAATGCCAAGCCTGGAATACAAACAAAGGAGGATCTGCTAAAAGTCCTTGTTCCTTCTTGTTTGCTTTTATTATGTCAAAGATTAGGAAGCGGAAAACATTGATGTTGTCTAGGTCAAGCTGAACTGCAACCCAAGGACAGAGCCTTTTTAAAATATTGTTGGGAAGCCTAAATATCTTGAGATTGTTGCCTGGGTTGCTGGAGTCTGCTGTTGGATACAAGTCTTAGGTAAATCTACCAAAGGAGGGTGCAGAGTTGTTTTGTTGGAATGAACAGAGAAGATCTGAATATTCAAAGTTGAAAGGTGCTGTACTGAAAGATCCAGTGTTTCTCTTTTCCTTCTGCAACTGCTCCAATTTCATGATCATTTCTACAGTAACTCATCTGCTATCAAAGTTCTTGGACACAAACCCATGATGTTTATCCAGATCTGGGTTTCTGGTAGTGGAGCAATTCTGTGCCATGGTGTCCTGGGTTCAGCAGCAGCAGTCATGTTTCTCCTTCTTGGTAGCTGGTGCAGTGCAGTGTTTTGATTTTCGGCCTGGGAACAGAACTGATAGCGATGTTTCGGTTTGGCCAAGGACTTTGTGAGCCTCATGCTCTGCCAGGGAAGAGGGGAAGCCGGGAGGAAACAGAGACAGGACACCTGACCCAAACTGACCAAAGAGGTATTCCATACCACAGCACGTCATGCCCAGGATGTAACTGGGAGTTAGCCGGAAGGGCTGAGGGACTGCAGGGTTGGAGGAGGTATCGGTCGGAGCTTGGTCGGGCTTGGGGGGGCGAGTTATCGGTCAGCTGGTGCTGAAGTGTTGTATTCTCTTCCCTTGTTATTTCCTTTATCATTATTATCATTGGTGGTAGCAGTAGTGATTTGTGTTATACCTTAGTTACTAAACTGTTCTTATCTCAACCCGTGGGAGTTGCATTCTTTTCGATTCTCCTCTCCGTCCCTCCGGGAGTAGGGGGAGGGAAGAAGGGGGGGAAGTGAGCGAACGAATTACCTGACTGGGTTTAAACCATGACACATGGGAAGAGTGCTGCTACTCAGGCTATGTCAAGAGGTTTCCAATCTGTTAAGTAATCTTCACAGTTGTATATTCAGTGGTGGCTTAGTGTGCTTTGTGATGGAAATCCAAGCAATACAGTATACTGAGGAAAGCAGAGTTGTGAAGATTGGAGTGCTGTTTTGATGTTTCTGTTCCCTGAACAACTTCAGCAGTTACCCACCAGTGTTCAAATAGAGATGACCTGTGCAAATACATTGACCTTGTTCTTCATTGACAGATGCCTTTGCTTCAAAGGGGAGACCATTTCTGGATTCATTTTAAATGGGAGATCTGTAGCCTGTCCCCAGAGTAGCTCTAGGAGACATGTACTTCAGGTCCTAGTCCCTTCCTTTACCCAGGTGATGCAGATCTTCACTGCCCTGCTGACATCTCTGAATTTTACCATTCCTGTGCCCTCTACCTGCCCAAGTACCTAGGCCTGTATATGGAGGAGAGATGGAGACTAGTACTTGACAGAGGTTTGATGCTGAGAAACTTCCTTGTTTTATAAAGAAATCTAATGTTCCCTGTGTGTGTGGAGGTCTGTCACCTTACACTCAGTGCAGTTCTTCTCGACATTATAGTAGTCTGTTAAAGTCCTCCAGACTCTAAATGGCTTTTGGAAAACATCCTTCATCTCCTCCTTCATTTACAGAGTTTTTTGGAAGCTCCTCAAGGCAATAAGATGAGAAATAGGTCACTGGAAAGTCAGCTAAGATGCTCACTTCTGTTGCCATGTTGCCTAGTGTACAGTGGCCTTGGGATCATGCCTTCATTCCTGTTAAACTGTGTTATGCTGTGTCAAACTTACTGCTTGGATGATCTTTTAATGCAGCTTAGAGCTATTATCATTATAAATAAAGCACAGTGAAGTTCCTTATAGAAAGTGTGAAAAAGCAAGGCTCTCTCTGGAAATCCTTAGAGTAACATAAGCCAAAATAACAAATGGAATGCGCCTAACCCAGGGAGGTGAGATTAGTCCTCAATGCTGATGTGAGCATCAGAAAGATTTGGGCAGGTGCACAAGGATGAAGAGACAACCATTCCCTCCTTGGAGGGGAGTAAAGGGGGGTGAAGGCCACAGGCAGGACAAATGTACATGTGAGGGGAAGGATTAGTATGAGCTGGGCCAGGATGGAAGTATGAGGAGCTTGAATTCAAGGTGGAACCAGAGACTGGTCAAGACAAAGGAGTAATCAGCACAGTGTGAAAGGAAGAGCTAGTACGTGCATCAGAAACACTGCAGGATGCTTGCTGTCAGACCTCTGCTGAGGTCATGTTTTAGAGCTGTGGCTTGCTCAGCCTGGTTACTGTGTATACTTACCGGCTGCTCAACTTTTCGATGTGCTCAGGAAGATGCGTACAGTGATAGCTCTCTGTCTTTTAAGCTGAGGCTTAGAGGTGCTAACATGGTGTCTTGTTATGTTTTTCATATGTTGAAATGCTCAAGTACAGTTTTGTGATCACCGAGTTTAAACTAATGGCCTCATCACTGGATCATCCTAGCTCCACAAGGTCTTTTAGCTGCTGTGTGTAAGGGCACATATGCATAGGTGTTTAAGATGCATTAGGTAACAAGTTACTTCATGTCTTAAAAAATCCCCAGCTGTTCCATATTTGAAAACTGACTGCTCTGCTTGAGACTCTTAAGTCCTGGGGCAGGAGACTCATAAAAACATTTATATGTATGTTCTGGGTATGAATGACGTGAAATGAGACCAGCTTCTGCTCCAGTGAGTTGAAGCAGCTTTTCATGCAGGTTACACTGCAAGGGTGAGACAACCTCTGGATTTGACAGTCTTGACTGGTTGTGCAAAAGGCTCTGTCCCTTACTTTTCACAGGTAGTAGCAAGGTTGAGCATATCTTTGAGGAATTTACTGTTTGTGTTCTGCAGGGATTATTAAATACGTCAGATGTGTCTTGCCACTGAAAGGCGCCTCATGTCCTGTGAAGGAAAGCTACTTGTTTGCTGTGGGTGATGCAGTGGGTTCGTTAAACCCCAATGCTGGATCCTCTTAGCCTCAAAAGAATAATCTCCTTTAGAAAGCCGTCAGTTCAGGCTACATAATCAGCAGAAAGCAACAGTTTGCCAGGCTAGGAGGAGTGGAGGGAGAAACCCCGCTTCTTCAGTCAGTGTCTGGCACAGAATCTCTTGCTGGGAATAGATGATGCTGTTCCTTTCTCTCTAGCTTAGTGTCTAGCAAAGTGCATCTCCTGAGGCTACCTCACAGTATGGCCAAGTATCTTGTAGAGTATGTTTTGTTCTCTGAAGTAATCAACTGAAGGGCAGTAAGACTTCATGGAAGTCCATTACTTGTAGGAGCATTTGCTATGCATCTGCATGAATGGATTTAAATAAATGAGTGTAAATGTAAAGATGCTTTCTGAAGTTTGGTACAACAGATGTTAAGTTTGGAAATGTTTGTCTGATTTTTGGATAGGGTATGATGGATTCTTCTTCGTCCCATTGACTTTGTGATTCCACATTGGGGCAATGATGAAGGAACTAAGCTTTTGTTCTGAGAAGGAAGTTTTGTTCGGTTTGCAAGGGCAATACCTGGCAGCTGTGTCTGTGTTGATGGCCACAACACAACGGTGCAGTCATGTCACATTGAATTCCCAAGATGAAGATTCATTGACAGCATTAACTTTACTTTGTTCTTGTAGTTGAGATAGGAGAGTATGATCTTAGAGAAGCAGCAAGATAGATGCTTTCAAAGCTCAATGAATACACAGTGAAGCAGCAATCTCTTCAGCTCTGCCAAAAAAATTTCCAGCCTTTATAGTTCAGCTCATAACACTGTCTTCAGCTCATATAAAGGACAGCAGTAATAACAATATTAAAGCACCCAGATGTAGTTCTGAGCTTAGTTCAGATAGTTGTGGTGTTCAGGTGTAGTAATTGTAATTTGATGCAAGGCTGACCTCAGTATAGCAGTGTGTCATCTTTCTTCTCCTAATTGCTTTTCTTAGCCCTGCTCAGAGCTGTTACTGTGGCACTTTGCTACTGGCTCCCTTCTGAGTTGACGTGACTGCAGAACAGGTTTCGCTGCTCATAGCAAGTCCACAGGAGAAATTTGACATCCTAAAACAGTTACCTGTCATGCTTGTGTTTGTTTCAAATATCAGTGTCCAGACTACCTAATGATTTCGTGTGTTGCTCATGTCTGTTTGCCTCCCTTTAAAGAGAAACCTTGAAGATTTTAACTTGGCCTCTTCTTTTCCCCACCTCATTATTTTTCTACACTCTTCAGCCAACCTAATGACTTTTTTTTTCTCTATTTTTTTTTTTTTTTTTTTCCCCAGGAGTATATTGATGCTCATCCAGAAACCATTATCCTGGACCCTCTTCCAGCTATTCGCACACTTCTGGACCGATCCAAGTCTTATGAGCTAATTCGGCAAATAGAGGCATACATGCAAGGTAGGCAGATACCTGCTCTCCCTGAAGGTTTTTGTTTTGACTAGAGAAGGAAGTAGCTGGCTTCTGGAGGCTGGAGGTGATGTCTGAAGTAGTGGGTTTTGGGATCCTTGCATTCTGTCTCTCCATGTGAGCACAAGCACTGAAGCATTACTGTGTCACAGGATTGCTCTCTGGAACCTCATGTTCTCTTTCCATGTACACAAAGGAGGTTTGCATCTGGTTAAAAATACGATGTGGATTTAATGGGGAGCATATTTTGTGCAGTGAGCATTCCCAGAAATCTTCTGGAAACAGTGTCTTTTTGTGCATGCTGGTAAATAGAGATGACTGTAGAAACTCAGCAGCTTGCCATAAGAATCCTGAGGCCTGAACTTGGGGGAGATTTATGGAAGAAGAAAAACTGGTTTTGGAAAGGATTGAAAGAATTTAAATTGCAAATAGAGCTATGATCTTTTAGAAGCACTGAAAGCCTATTGCACATGTTAATTACTAGGAGTAACAAATGCATTTCTGTTGTTGGCTAGTTACCTGACATAGACTGTTGTCTTTACTTGGCAGTATTCTCATGTTTAGAAGATGTGCCTTTTCAACCTGAATTATTCTGATACCTTATTATTATTTTAACCATTGGAACTGTTGGGTTTTTAGCCTTTCATTTTAACCCTTTCTATTGCTGTAACTATCTTATTCTTGAAGAATTTATTGGCTTTTGAGTTTAAATCTAGACTAGCTCGTGAAGTAACTGTTTCATATACATGACTGTACTTGGGGAAATCCCATTGCTGAACTGTGTACTAGTTGGGTGTTACTGGAATTGCCATTGTGACTGCATTACCACTATCCTGATTGGCAGATAAGAAGCTTATCAATTTGTATTTTTATAATTGTGAATTTATAGACATGCTGTTTGCATCTGACCTGCCTGGCCCCATCAGCAGTGTCTTTATGTAAAAATAAGACTAATAATTCACAGCACTCTCCCTTGTCTTTTGAAATCTCTTTAGGAGAGAATGCTTAGTTAGTTTAAAAGGATTTTGGTATGGAGTGGTTATTGCTAGTTGTGAATGGGAGAGAGGTGCTGAGGGAAACCTGTGCTCTGAGAAAGTAGTTAGGATTTTGTTCTAGCAGTGGAGATACTCAGTAGGGTGGGTTGTGGAATTTTTTTGGGGGGGGGGGGTGATTTGTTTTTGGGGGGTTGTTTGTTTATTTTTCCTAAATTGCTATCAGTATTGTTACTGTTTACAATTACTATTATTTATTACAGTATGTTTTGGAGAGCATTCCATCTATGTGAGTAGTCTGTCTTGTGCATATTTATTTTGACCTCCTCTGGTCAAACTGATGTGAAAAAGGAATAAATGCTTAAGGAGGAAAAAGAAAAAAGTAGGCTTGTATTCAGTTGAAACTGACACTTTAAAGAGAAGCTATTAATGAAGTAGAGGAATGGGGTAAGGAAAAGCTTCAGCTGTTCTCACTGGCTGATGCAGTGTTAGGTGACCATATTTCCCCTGTCCCTGTGTCATCATCGTCCTCTACACCCTCTTTTCATCTCATCTTATTTCTGTCTCTTCATCAGAAATATCATGATGGACACCTTGAACCAACTTTGTATTCTGCAGGGGAAATCTCAGGAGAGCTGAGTAATTGTCTGTCTTCTCATTCTGGCCTAAGTAGATCAGCCTCTCTATTCCTGCATATAATGATCTGCAGTGAGAATAAAGTTGCATCCCTCTAGACAGTGTCATGGGTTTTTTCCTTTCTCCTTGTTTTCACCTGCTAAATTGTGTTTTCTACTTGCAGCTGTCATGTCATACCCCAAGGCCATGAGCACTTAGGAAACTCAAACAAGAAGTAATACATCTGTGAATAGCATGAGGTCATAGGAGCCACATCTTTTTTTGTTCTAGAATTTCAAAATGGATGTCAATGCCAAGAAAATAGTGCTAGTGCTAGTCTTTAGCTGTAACTGGAGAGCCAAGTTTATCAAAGAAGGATACAGTATTGATGTTATGGGTTAAGTTCAGTGTAAGGGAGTATCTCTTCCAAAGGAATGCCAGAAACTCTGGAGAGTTGTGAATGTGTGTAAGGAGAAATCTTCTGCTGTTGAAAGTCTTTCAAAAGAAAATTCAGTGTTTGTTTATAGACCAGTTTTGGATTCAGGGTGATCGTCACATCTATTTGAATTATGTTTTAAAGTAACTATAAATGAAGTATAGTCTTTACCTATGAGCTTCAGTTTATGCTTCTTTTTATCCTTGTAGACCTTAGAAGAACTGTATAACTAAAGACTTGCATCAGTTGAGTTAAAGGGAGGATGACCACATACTCTGCCGACTCTAGTCTGCACGCTGCTTCTTCCCTCTGTGTTGCCTGCACCTTTGAAAATGGCAGCTGTTGCTAAGGTGACAGTGTTCTGCAGCAATAGGGACCCATGTTCTATAAACAGCTTGATTTTAAATGTAATTATCCTTCAGATGTCCAAGTTAATGCCTTGCCTGCCCTTTTGACAGTGAATTCTCCATGCTTCCTGAAAAAGAGAAATCTGTATTTAATGTGTTTAAAACTGGGCATCTAGACATTGCTAGGCTTTCTGAAAGTCCTGTAGCTCCCTCTTCATGGATTCAGGTGTATGAGTGATGAGTACTTTGATCCAGCTTCCTGAGAATGGGTTGGAAAAGCACTTTGTGGCACAGTCCTTGTCTCTGCCACCGCAGAGTTTCTGCAGCCACTAAAGGAATGGAGGTGGAGGAGAACTGAGTACTAGGCAAGAACTGTACATGTAGTCCGAAGGAAAGCAAGAGAACTTTCCGTGTCCTAAACTGACACTGTAATCACTCAGTCCTTGTGGAAATAAAAAGTTCACAGATTTGCAGAATCCTTGATGTTGGAAGAGACCTCTTGAGATCATATAGTCCAACTCGCTGCTCAAAGAAGTATATTACAGAGCAGGTTCCCCAAGTTTATCCATTTCGGTTTTGTGTCTCTCTGCAGGTGGAGACTGGAGGACCTCTCTGGGTGACCTGCTCCAGGATTCACCTTGAACCTGGTGTGCTAGCATGCAGCTGTAGCAGTTGCTAGGTGACTTTGCAGACATTATTTTCTTCAGTATACATAGTGATATCTCCCTTGGAAGGAAGTAGGAGGGGGGGAAAAGTCTGTAAGATATATTTTAGCATTGATTTTAATGAATTCTTTTTTTTAAGCAATGGTCTTTTTCCTGTTCTCTGTTGAGTGCAAGCTCTAAAAGAGGTAGTGCTTCTGAAACCTTCACTCCTGAGTCTTTTTTACTAAGGTTTGAGAAAATAAAGGTTGCATTTCCAGTGTGTGTCCTACATAGCTGGCAGGTCTATGTTGAAATAAGTCACTGAATAGATTTTTTGCGTAGCTGTTGAGTTGTCTTAGCAGCTGTATTGCTTTGTTTACTTATCTGTAAAGAAATGCTTCTGATATAGTGCTCTAGATGAGGTCCTGTAATGTTTGGTGAAAGATTAAGAGCATTATTTAACAGAAATTTTGTTTTAGCAGGGTATTGTATGGCTGGAGCTGTGTCTGTTTTAAGCTTTAACCTCATGAAAAACAACTAAATTCTCTGATCTTGTGTTGAAAAGCTGGGATCCTGCAGCCTCGGAATTCAAGATCTGACTTTTTAGCTTATGCCTAGGGTGATAACAGATAATCACTGTGACTAGGCACTAGCTAACCTTTTTGCATTACATATTTAGTTTTAAAGATTAAAAGCTTTTAAAATTCCCCACGTATCTTACAAGTAAGAATCTAAACTGGAGGATTTCAAACGAAAAATAATGTAAACATGCTTCTCGCTCAGTGGTCTACCTAGTCAGTGTTCCCATTGGCTACTCGGCTTCCTTTGCTGTCTCAAGTGACTTGGAGGTTTCTTCAGTAATATTTGACCTTCAGATATTGCAGACCCTGGAGTTCATTTCTTTAACCACTTCCACCTGGCTTTTATCATGATTTTAAAATCTTCTGATCTTAGATTCTTAAATTTAACTCCAAATCTAAAATTCATACAAAAACTAGTCTTTGTAGGATTCTGCTAGATGAGAGAACTCCTGATGGGCCAAACTGACTCCTGAATTTGTCTCTTCTAACATCTTTTTTGAAGTATGGGATCTATTCCCTTGGGACACTAAACTAAAGCTCTTTAACTGTGATATTCTAATCCCAGCATGTAATAATTTGTTTGATTATTTACTATTATATGAGATGCAGTTGCTGCTGTGTGCACCCCTTTCTGATTTGGGGGTATATTGCAGAACAGATTATGGCATCCTTTTCCCTACACTTATTACTAGATTCTGTCTGTCTGACTTAGAAATAACTCCTTGAACAGCTGCAAGTATCTTTTGTGACTAGGAGCAAGGCTCAGCATGATGTAATGGGTAAGGCACTTGATAAGGGGCTCAGGGTTTTCTGCTTGGTGCAGGTTCTGACTTGCTGCATGACCTTGGGCACAGCATCTCATCCTTGTGTATCTCTCTTCTAGTGACACTTGACCTGTCTTTTCCTTTAGATGCCACAGGGCAGAAACCTCTTTTCCAGACATACTCTGATATAGAGAGTCTCTGATGCCAAGCAGTCTGTGTGGGTATCCTTTTAACAGAAATTGTAGATCTGTTCTCGATTAGAAAACTGGGTATTTCCCGTTCAATGCCAAAGTAGGTAGTTAGGTTTTATTTTTTTTTGTAAGTTACGGAGCATGTACATTGCTGGAGTGGTACATACTCAGAACTTCTCAAAATCAGGCCACCAAGTTAAAAGTGCCTGAAAATAGCTGTATATACATAGCTCTAGGCATTCCCCTTTTGAAACTGTGCCCTCTACTCTCTGTGGCCTACTTTTCATACCAGTTTTGGTCAGAGGGGAGGTAGAAGAATAGTCACACAGGTCAACTTCAGGCACCTCTGTCTGTATTTGAAGCTGCTATTAAAATGAAATGAAAAATCTGGTTTTAATTTGAAGGCTCTAAATCACCCACCTGAGGCTGACTTGTTTCTGTAGGGACATCTAAGTTAGAGAGCTGATGTTAGCTACTGCCAATAACCGCACCAGTTTTTCAATGCAGAAGTCTCCCTTGTTGATTGTATGCTTGCTTTCAACCAAGAACAGATGTCTCATTACCTCTATCCAAGTGTGGTGCATGTTCACTCACTGCATTTTAATTTTGGTCTGAAAACTTGTGTGCATGCATGAAGAGGAGTAACGAATGGAATTAATATTCACTGTAACTGGAAGGAGCTTGTCCAAATGCATCAGCACACAGCAGTACTGCACGTGGCAGTGCTGTGCGCCCCAGCTGTCAGCACTTGGTAGCTCTCAGCCCTGCTCTGTCAAACTGGAATGACTCTGGGACTTTTGACCCAGGGAGGTGTCACCTGATGCCTTTCTCATAAAGGCACATTCACCCATCTAGGAGGGGGTTGACAAAGGGACACAGACATGTTGGTGTTACAATAGACAAGCTCTGGCTTTGAAATCTAAAGAAGGCAGCTGCTTCCAAAGGACTAATCCTATCCTGAGAGAAATAGCAGGCAAAGAACATGGAAAGCCCTATAGGGGAGCTGAAATCTCCTCTCTTGTACCATTGTTTGTTCTTGTTAAGGTAGTTTACGAAAGGATTTTCTAAGGTAAGAATGCTGAAAGTCAGGCATTTATAAACAGAAAACATGAACAGACTCTCCCTTTCCTTCTTGCCCCTCCTTTCCTAGGTTTTCATTATTTTGAGCTGTCAGTTTTATCCTGGTGTAGGTAGTAGGGACCAGAAAGCTGGAGGCCGCTGTGGAAATGAGAGGCACAGTCCCTGTTCTTTTAATAAGGAATGGCAGTCTGCTCTCAGGCTGTTTCTGGCCTGCTAAGACACATCAGTGTGGGATTGTTCAAGCTGACTCTGCTGTCCAAAAGACACAATGCCCAGAGAATAATACAGAAAACATTTTTATCCTTTTGTCTCACGATGTGCCAGCCAGAACTTCTTGAACCAGCAAACAATCTTCATCTTTGATCCTAGTAGTCTTGATGGTCCCTGAGCTTTCAAAATAAGCAAGAGCTTCTATTAATTTTGTGTGGGGGGCTTTGGTAGATCTGAAGAATGACCAAATCTGCTTTAATGGGGTAAAGATACAAGCCATGACTGCACTCCATTGTCATGAGGCATTCTTAAAGCATCAGTTTGGGTATAAGAACAGAACATGGATTAAGTTTTGATGGTAATTGTTTCTCTGGATTTAGAAAAGGAGGAGCAGGGATTCTTCTTGTCATGAGGAAGTCTTCACTGAATAAACCAGATGTTTTAAATTCCAGCACAGTTGTGTTTCAAGTTATTCTGATCTTCCTGAGCAGAAATTTTCTTGGCTGGCATCCAACAACAGAAGATACTTTTCTCAAGTATCTGAGTGCTAGAAAAATTAAGGATGGAGCAATGAAAGATAAATTGCTCACAATATCAGTGTGAAATTTAACTGGGAATACTTTTTGCAGTAAGTGGCTGATGCTTCTACTCATACTTGTTGTATGAGTAGAAGATCAGAGTTTGAGAAATAAGTCTTGAAAAACAGAGTCTTTCATCTGAATTAGAAACCAGGACTCAGATAGTAGAACATGATTCTGTATGTCACTTTTGCTGCTGAAGAAGCAGTTTATTTTAAGATGCTACATTGCAGGGGGGTTGGACTAGATAAACTTAGAATAGTTTGGGTTGGAAAGGACCTTCAATGTTTGTATGTGTTACAGTAGTCTAGTATGGACAAGAAAAGTAGCACCCCTCACATTTCCTCAGATAAGTATCTAGCCAACATGTGAGACACCTGGTTAGATTCTGATCTATCCTCATGAAGAGCCCAGCAATACCTTAAGGCTTTCTGAGTATTGCATGGGGTCAGTTAATAACAGTACCTGAGAGATCCATGAAGAGGCTGCTTTCCTTTGCCAAGGCCACTAACATCCACTCTAAAAGGACTCAGCTTCTGTTTCACTAATCTACTGGCTTTGTGTAACTGCTACAACATCTGAGTGTATCAGCAAATAAAATAATGAAAGTTTGAGTACCTTTGTGTTCCTTGATGTCAGTAATTGGTTCTATCTCATGAATTTTCCAAATGGCTTTCGAAAGCTAGAGCAGGAGAGGCTGTGGGTGTAAAGGTTGATGAGAGGGACTTGAGATGATCCAAGATTCTTTTTGTCCTGGTTAGTTTATGATTGAGTGGATCCAAACCTCAATGGTCATTTGCTTCATAGACTTTCTAGGTAAGGTCATTTATTTGTTACTGTCATTTGGTACACTACACCACTAACATCTTGCTCTTCTTCATGTTTGGGGTATCCTTCTTTTGGTAGTGGTTAGTAAAGACTGCATATGGGGTGGAAACAGATCCAAATGCATCTCTAGGCTGGTATGGCTGTATGAAGACAGCTCTTCTGGAGTGTCAGTAATCATGGTTCAGGTCACTATACTACATTTCTATAAGGGAAACAAAACTGGTTCTGCAGAATACAGCCTAGCTCATTGAAAACTGAAAGATGCTACACTGAAAAGAAGGATAGGGTTACAGACATACATTGCATCCTTTCATACTCTGTTTTGTGGGTAAGCTATATGCGGACCATGTTTTAGAACTTGTGGCATTTGTAGGGAAACATGCAACTTGTTTAGTTCTGCACTGAGAGTGAACCACTGCTTGTTAAATGGGGTTAAAATAGTCTGAATAGTAGAAATTGGGTGTCCCTAAATGGCACAGCGTGGCCATGTTGCTCTGGTTGCCTTCAGGACTTCTGGCCTATTATAGTTCTTTGAAGCTGTCAGCTACAGATTGAATAGCTGGACACAAGTCAGCACATTGAAATAACTTTCAAAAATAAATTAAAAATCACTCTTCGGAGGGTGGATTTTAAGTAAACTTAAGCGTCAGAAAGTGTGAGACAGAGATGAAAGACAGATAAATAAACTGCTTTCAATGTGGCAAGTCAAGCTCCCATACTAGAGGCATTCCAGGACATTTATTAATAATTCTGGAAAAGGCAGATGTACACAGGATGGCAGACTTTTCAGATAAGTCCAGTGTGTTTAGTTTTTTTCTAGGCAGTGGGAGACAGCAATATCAGATGGGTCTACCAAAAGTTGGTGAAGAAGTCAGAATGATGATAGATACAGTTTATTGCAGTCCCTTGGGCCCATAAAGAAATAATATGGACGGCTCATGCATTGTTAACTCTACATTGACTAACTGCTCAGGAAAGACCTTGGCGTCACAGTGGGTAGCTCACTGGAAACTTCTGCCCCCTCTGCCTCAGTAGTCAAAAGAGAACATGCCAACAGAACCAAACAAAAAGATTAGGGAGGCCAAAAATAGCATTGAAGATACTCAGCATACAGTTATGGAAATAAAGCACTTTCTTTCCCTGAAGACTCTTTTCAGTTCTGCTTTCCTGAATTTAAAAACATGCATTAGAAATGAAAGGAATCCTGGAGAAAAGGGACATGGTTGGTGCCAAGAGACAGCCACACAAGGCGGGAGAGAGAGGTCAACCCAGGGCTAGCAGAGGTGGAACAAAACCTGAGTAAACAAAATACGAATAAATGGAAAAATGTTCTCTTTTTCTCTTTCTCACCCTGTCAGAGAACAGTTCCACTGATTATGTGTGCATTTGCCATAAGCTGTAAACTAAGATTACAGCTGGACTGAAAAAGGTAGAAAACATGCACAGGTAGGTTTAAAGGCTTTACAAACTATTATGGTTAGGAGTATATGGTACTGACTGCTGGGTGTTAGAAAGAGACTCCATTTATTAACTCTGAACTCGGTAACTTGGACTATGTATGTGGGCAATAAATACTCTCTTTCCTCTTTTTTGAAATCCACTGCCCAGTTTCAGAAATGGGGCTGACATGGCATCAGCTGAATTGTGGTCTCATTTGGTTTGATAATTCCTGTGTTCATTTCTTGTCTCCCAGGAAGCAGGAATGGCTAAAGCTGTAGTGATGGTTTAAAGAATTTTCTAGTTCTACATAACATTTGAACATGGCACAAGTAGCACCATTTTGGCACTTTTAACATTTTTTGAATAAAGTTTTAGGATTTTATATGAATTATTATGAAAAATGGGAACTTCAGTTATACATTAAAGCTGTTACTCTTCCAGAAGTAAGGCTGGATGATGTGGTTATGACTCCTTTTCTCTTCAGTGCTCTCTTCTGCTATATTAAAGCCCACACAAGACCCTGTGGGCAAGGGGGTGTGCATGAGGGGACTGAGCCGTGGCATCACAGAGCAGGCACTCATAATACAGGGCAGGGACTTAATGGTCCTGAACACCCTTGAAGAAGTTTTTCTATTAGGATCAAGGAGGTCATCCTCTGGGTCACACTGGTGTGTTGTCTAGGGCAAGGTGTTTCTTAGCACACTGGGACTTGTCAACTTTTAAAACCTTTTGTTTCATTTCCTCCCTTGCTGCCTGGCAAAATCATGAGGAAAACTGACCAGTTGCAAAATTTTATCTCCCATGTAAATAGGAAAATGATTGAACAATGAGTGTTTCACAGGTCTCACCCACCTGCCTGCCCTAACAAGCCTGCTCCATGATCAGAATAGCTGCAGCATTACCCATGTGCTGCAGTTCAGCTGCCAGCTGCTTTAGTGTCTGCTGGGCCAAGGAGAGAAGGGAGCACTGGGCTGTTACTGAGCATGTTGACTTCAGATACAGCATTGGAATTCCTGCACAAGGGGAGTGTTCATAGTCCAGGTCCTTCTTAATGAGCTTGTGGATGCCATGGGGGTGCTTACTCTGTCTCTGATTGAGTGCCAGACAGCAGTGAAATATTTGCTGCAGAGATGCTAAGTGTCAGTCTTGCAGATCTCTATGCACCATGGGTCTATGGACAAAGAGTATATACATATTCTGAATGAGGTCCTTCTTTTGACCAAGGGATGCTGAACATACCAGGAAGGCAAGGGAAGATGTTAATGTTCAAGAAGAGCTTTGTGCTTTCTGCTTTGTATTTTATTAATTTTGGAAGGTCCAGTGCAGTCTTGGTTGTGTGTGGGGAAAATCAAACTCCATTGAAACAATTTCTTCACTTAAAACTGAGAGCTTATTCTATCGCACCAGCTTACTTAGTTGCTGGTGTATTGACAAGATGCCCACCTAGGTAAGTAGTAGGGAGACTGAATATGAGCCCCAACCTGTGATAAGTTCTGGTTCATATATAATACAATTAATCTACCTACAGCGTTGTGGGCAAGGCATAGAATCAGCTGGGTTGGAAAAGACCTTTAAGATCATCAAGTCCAACCATTACCCCAGGACTGCCAAGTCTACCACTAAACTATGTCACTGAGGGCATCTACATGGTTTTTGAACACTTCCAGGGATGGTGACTCCACCACTTCCCTTGGAAGCCTGTTCCAATGCCTGATCAACCTCTCTGTAGAGAAATTTTTACCGATATCCAGTTTAAAGCTTCCCTGACACAGCTTGAGGCTTGTTACCTCTTGCCCTGTTGCTTGTTACTCTTAGATGACTAAGAAGACTTAATATCTTAAGATGGTTAAGAAGACTGAATGTCTTCGATCAACATCCATTCTTTTGGGATGGAAAGACAAACTCTGGGATTCTTTATACAAGAATATGCAAACATTCAACGAATATTACCTCAATTAACCTTCCACATTTAAATCTAAAGGCAAAGAGCTAGAAAGATGAGTGAATAAATATGGAGCAAGAATCAGTTATGATGTGCTTATTGTCTTTCATTGATTGCACTGTTTACATAATCAAGCTGACACAAACCTTTTATGTATTTCCTGAGGAAACATTTCATTTGTATAATTTACTATGGAGCACAGTCTGCACTTAATTGACATGAAACTTACTCCTTTTACTTTGCTTGCTTTCCACAACCCGTAAAAGCACTGTATCAGCTACCAGCAAGGCTGTATCTGTTGTTGCACCCAAAAACCTAGACATGAGCTCAAGATCCACCAGTCTCAGGCATACATGGATTCCTCTCTGATATTTTTTTCCATCTACATGACTCTGACATTTTAGGATCTGTATTGCTAGTGCAGTTGCATTTAAGCCGAATTTGAGGGGATACTTACATTTTTCTGTTAATTCAGTTTGACTTGCATTACCTGATGTTTCCGAAAAAATGTAGCACATAGAGCCTCAGGGCCAGGAACCAGGTGGTTTTGATCTCTCTTGTCAAGATTCAGGGCTTTGATGACACCCCTGCTTACTCTCTTGATCTGTGAAATGTAAGCTGAACTTTCCTGCTTCACCAGGGGAAACTTTTCAGGGTTAGTCAGCAGTTGGGAAGCCTGTGAGTATGCTGTTTGAACACCCTGAGGAGGGGGTAAGTATGATAAGATTTTTGGTCACAAGGCTACTGTAGTACTGGGACAAACTAACAATAGTTTCAAACCTCATGTACTGGAGATTTTAGGAGCAGGTTAGATAGACAAGCATCTGCCACTGTTGGTGTTAGGAGCATTTATTCTTGCAGGAATGCAGTGGGACAGGGGTAGGTAACCTGGTAACCTTTTCAGACCAATATTTTCTGATGTTGATTGTCCTTCAGAATAAAAAAAAGACAGCTTCTGACAACTTGAGCCAGGGAGCTTAATGAAGTCAGGCTGAAGTGTTAATAGATATCTGTCCTATGTGAGGCCAACACAGAGGGAGTCCTGTAGGATATATGCTTACATGTGCTGGCATAAGAGGTAAGCAGTCTGAGTAGTCTTGGTCTCCCACTGAGCGAAGTCTCCATGGGTCAGCACAGCCAGACCTGAACATGTTTGGCTGTGCTCCCAGCGTGTTTTAGCTGGACACAGTCCTATTACTCTGGCTGGCTGACTTTGGGCTGAAGCTGACCTCCTTCTGATTTTTTGGGTGCCGAGAGAGGAGCTGTGGGCTGGCTGCACCTGTTCATGTGTATGTCCTGCTGCAGGAACAAGTGGTGGAGAAATCTATGGAATGAGTTTGTCACTTGCTTCATGAGGGTGAGGCAGTCAAGCAATGCATTCCTGAATCAGCAGACTCCTCTTGCCTTGCGGCGTCAGGCAAGTGCACATTACATCTAAAGCTATAAATTGTATAATTTGCATAAGATATTAGGCAGAGAAGCACAATGGGACAGAAGCTAATTGCTGATTTGAGAATCCTCATAAGCATTTGCTAGGAGATAAACTGCAGTTACTTCAGTATTGGGCAATTAGTGTTGGTTTTCTGGAAGGAGAAAAGTGTATCACACCAACTAATTTCTTGTACTGTGTAATTTGCTGATGCTATTTGCTCTTGGGGACAGTGTTTTAGTTCCTACTTAAGAAAATATATATATATTAAAAAAAAAAAAACCCTGCTAGTTTTGGCAGGAAGGCAGATGCAGTTGCAAGGGAAAGTGGGGGCCAAGAAAGCTAGCCAGTTCAAATGCACTTCCGTTGTATTTTGCTGCAGGGAAAGGAATTCTACCATATGAATTCTTTGGCATTCCATAGATCTGTTCTAGGTCATCATGCAGGTATGCATATTGCTGATGAGATTTTGTTTGTTTGACTTTTGCTGCCTTTGCCACCCAGAGTCTGGTATGAGTTTTGGGGGGTAAAACCTATGTTGACATATTATTGCAGCTATCATGAGTTTTGTCACGGAGCCTTCTAATCAGCTATTAGGCTGCCAGTTATTTAAACTGTTAGATCTCAAAATGTGTTTACCTGGATAACGGAAGTGCTTAGAGGAGTGCAGAGCTCTGCGTTTGCTAGGTTTTGTAGTCATTCTGAGTGTTGTGTCTTCCAACACCGCCCCACAATGTTTGTATGCCATCCCATTTTAAGAGCTGTTTATGAAATACAGGCAATTCTGTGAGTGCATTGCTTCCTCTCAAGATCCTGGGCTGTGGGAAAGTAAATATCCTAGACACCAGAGCTCATTGTAATTGCTTTTGTTTTCTAGTATTTTGCAAGAAAACTTAGAAGGGGTCAGAAAATACCCATTTTATTTTCACTGAAGAAGTTTGCATTTGTAATGAACCTAAAAGTAGAAGTGGAGAGAGTCAGCATTTTTGAGATTTCATAATTTGGAGAAGAAGGGAGAGGACAGTATCTCCTAGTTTCCTCCCCTTTCTCTCCCACTCTTACTCCACAGCCTTCTCGCCCAGGAGTCTCTGGGAGAAAGATGACTTGCTCTTTTGGACACATACATGAGATGAGAATAAAGGAGCTTTGTTTATGTTTCACTCAAAAGCGTCTTGCTTCACAACTGTAGTGAAAGTGCAAGCCCTATGGCTTGCCCATTTGTTTTGAACTTTAGTGCTAAGTACTTATTATAGCTGTAAACCAGTTATGTGAAAAAGTAAAACACAAACTGTCCTTGCAGTGGTGGGGGGGCGGAGTTACAGGGGAGTCCCATCTAGGAACATCTGGGAGCTCATCTGCATTAGGTGTGTTGCTTTTCATTCCTTCCAGTGAGTGACAGCTCTAATGTGAATGCTCTTGCACAACTTCCAGCATGGGAGGAGGGATGAACTACACCAGAAGAAAGCACCTTTATAGTCTGTATAACTCTATCTGTGCAGGTGTTGGGGCAGGGTTACCGTTCCAGGTTGTAATTGCACCTCTGGCAGGAACTGTTCCATGGATGCAGCTCTTTGCAAGTGTGCGCCTGTCCTGAGCTAGTATCATGCAATGTTTTGCCTCTTCCCTCTTGCCTTCCTCCTCAGACTGATTATTCTAAAAGACACTATTGTGAATTAGGACAAATCCTCTGTGAAACAGGCTGAAGATGATGTAACCAATGCCATCATTTCAGTGGTTAGAGCTTTTAAATTGTTTATGTAATGAATAGCTGAAACAATAGTGGTTTCTGTGCCAAATATAGGCATACTGCCTCTCTGGAGGCAGGTATGGGTGGAGGACCTTATATGGTTGATTTGTTAAGGTTTGTCTGCCTGGAACTTGCTTCATGCACCAGATGCAGCAGTAATAACCACCTAAACTATTACTGAGATGAAAGATGGGGAGTAGCTGAAACATCTTCAAGTGGTACATATGTGCCTGTAAGGCTGCTACCCTCCAGCAGAACACAGAAAAGAAAGAGCAGGACAGGCAAACTCGTTATGCACACCAAACCCTCCTTTTTTGTTCTTCTTACAAGGAAATTGGACTTTCTGTATTAGTTCAGTTGCAGTGAAGAAATTTTTCTTAATATCTAATCTAAACCTCCCTTGGTGCTACTTGAGGCCATTTCCTCTTGTCCTACCACTTGTTACTTAGGATTAGAGACCAACACCCACCTCACTACTAATTCCTTTCAGGTAGTTGTAGATAATGATAAGGTCTTCCCTGGACCTCTTTTTCTCCAGGCTAAACAACCCCAGTTCCCTTAGCTGCTCCAGACCCTTCACCAGCTTCATTGTCCTTCTCTGGACCCACTCCAGCACCTCAATGTCTTTCTTGTAGTGAAGAGCCCAGAACTGAACACAGTATCTGAGGTGCAGGTTCACCAGCGCTGAGTACAGAGGGATGATCCCTGCCCTGGCCCTGCTGGCCACAGTGTTTCTCACACAGGCCAGGATGCTGTTGGCCTTCTTGGCTGCCTTGGGAACAAGCTGCTCATGTTCAGCTGGTCCTTTTCCACTGAGCAGCTTTCCAGCAACTCTTCTCCCAGCCTGTAGCATTGCATGGGGTTGTTGTGACTCAAGTGCCCATTGATCCAGCCTATCCTGATCCCTCTGTAAAGCCTTCCCATCCTGAAGCAGATCAGCATTCCCACCCAACTTGGTGCTGTCTGCAGACTGACTGAGGGTGCACTCAATCCCCTTATCCAGATCATTGATAAAGATATTAAAGAAAGCTGGCCCCAACACTGAGCACAGGGGAACACCCTTTGTGACCAGCCACCAATTGGATTTAACTCCATTTACCACCATACTTTGTGCCTGGCCATCCAGCCAGTTGTTTACCCAGTGAACAGTACACCTCTCCAAGCCATGAGCAGCCAGTTTCTCCAAGAGAATGTTGTGCGAAATGGTGTCAAAGGCTTTACTGAAGTCTAGGTAGACAACTTATACAGCTTTTCCCTCATCCACTAAGTGGGTCACCTTGTCATAGGAGGAGATCAGGTTAGTCAAGCAGGATCTGCCTTTCATAAACCCATGCTGACTGGGCCTGATCATCTGCTTGTCCTTTACGTGCCATGTGGTGGCATTCAAGATGATCTGCTCCATAACCTTTACAGCACCAAGGTCAGACTGACAGGTCTGTACAATCACGAACCTTCCTTCCAGCCCATCTTGTAGATGGGCATTACATTTGGTAACCTCCAGTGAGCTGAGATCTCCCCAGTTAGCCAGGGCTGCTAATAAATGATGGAAAGTGGCTTGAGGAGCACTTTTGCCAGCTCCCTCAGACCCTTGTGTGGATCCCGTCGGGCCCATAGACCTTTGTGTGTCTTAAGTGGTATAGCAGGTTGCTGACCATTCCCTCTTGGATTACGGGGGCTTCATTCTCCCTGTCTTCCAGCTGGCAGGTGGGTCAAGAGCCTGAATACTTGAACAGTTGAGAATCCATTCTAATGTCAAGTACAAAAACCAAATAGTCATGTTTACCCACTAAAAGTACCACCATTTTCTTTTAACAACACAGATTTCTGTCTGCACTGGCCATTTCACATTTTCTGAATGTTGGCATAAACAAAACCAGCTCATATTGAGACTGAGGTGGGATTCAAAGCATAATAGGCATTTACTGGATGAGAATCACACCTAGATATGTACACACTTCTCTGAAGCAGGCAGTATTTGTCTTCTCTATTCATATCTCTGATTTACCACAACAATTTTATCTTTAGGAAAAAAGAACAGTCATAATTCTCTATCACAACTACATTATTTTCTTCTGTTTTAGGAATAGAAAAGAATCCTTAAACAATATTTATCTCCCAAATAGAAACATACCAAATTTTAGGTATATTTTTAACCGTATAAGTTAGCACATTGCATTAGATCATTAGTGTTTGTTTAGTTGCAGTGAATGTAAAAGCCTGCCTGGAACTGAAGAGTGAAACAAATGCATTTCATACTGAATTAAATGTGTCTTGTCATATGCAGCTGGTTTTGATCCATTTTCCTTTTGTGCGCTCATGCAGTCTTTGTTTTTCATGTTATTTCATCCAAGAGAATTTATTTTAATTACTTTCCATACTTAGTTAGCCTTTATAGGAAAATTAATTCTTCTTTTCTTAAAAGTAGACCCACATGCACTGATTGTTTGTTCAGGCTTATAGGGAAGTTTGTTTTCTTTTAAACCCAAATGTAAGCAGGCTTCCTTTTCTCCTCTTTTTTGACTTAAAAAAATCCTGATTTTTTTCAAAACATTTTCTGGTTTGGTGGTGTGTTTGTTTTTTTTTTCCCTGCTGTATACACCATGTACTGCAACTTCTAAAGACTAAGCTGTTGATGTGTAGTTTTAGTGGCTGTAGGGCACATAGTATTAATCTAGGACCTTCACTACCATTATCTCCATTAGAGCAAGGGTATTGTGTTAACCAGTGAGGTATAGAGACAGAGATGTAAAGTTGCTAAAGACAAACCTGTAGAAGAATTCCTGTATTGTTGCTTGAAAGGCTTCATCCTATTCCAAGCTTTTCTAATGGTGCCTGGGTAGGTATTAATCTCTCCATCCCCTTGTTTCTTTATTTCACAACTTCATCAGTCCTATTTGTTTGGTTTGAAACTTCTCCAGGGGAGATGCTACCTTCTACCATGTGTTTTGGACAGTGCTCAAAATATCCACCTTCCAATGCCACTGTAATACAAATGGGCCAACAGTGTTAGGGGAAAATAGTTAGGCTTCCATGGTGTCCACATAGCTTTTAATTGTAACAAAGCATACAGAGGAAATGCTTTGAAACAGCATTTAGTGAAAGATGAATTCTGAGCTATGACCTGGTTTCTTTGAACATTCAATTTCATTATTATTTTGAAGCCTGCAGTATCTGATGCTAAAAATGCACTGTGCTGAGCTTCCCATGTCTAGGTAGTTATATAAATCTTGCCATAAATAATACTTGTTCACTCGATCATTATAGAAATATCTTGACATGTAGTTCATAAGGGATTTGCTCAGAGCAAGCCAAAATTGAGTAGAAAAGTACAGATTAGAATGAGAGTTACTAGACCTATTTAGATCCTGATTTTACGACATCATTTCAGTCATCTCACAGCTTAGTTTGTCATTTCTCCAATATCTAGACAAATCTAAAGAGGGCTAAAAATCCTTAATTCTTCAGTCAACAATGAAATGCAAAGGGTTGGTACTGTGCCTTTACAGTTGCATGCCTTAGAAATGTTTAGGTTAAATATTGTAACAGTCTGTAATTGTACTATGAGCATAAGCATAGAGTTGAATTCTTCAGCCCTTTACAGTTTGGATTTCACAGCCATTTTGTAGAAATGCTTAAGACTAAAACTGATGCACCAAGTAGTATGAAAGAACTGGTTGTTGTGTAGTTATTGGGAGAAGGTGTATTTTCTAGCTGGGAGGAAAAAAATCATAGAAGAACTGTTAGTATGTGAAGCAGAGTTCTTCAGGCTGGTAAGACCTGTGCCGTAGTCAGTCTCCTGAATCCAGGTATCTTAAACAAACAAACAAAAAAAACAACCCCAAAGAACCCACAGTTCTCGCTCCACACTGAAATATTCTGCTCACAGAGAAGTCCAAGTGCATTTGAGCTTTAAAAAACACCAGACAACAAAACAGATCTGTGTAGAAGGGGGGGGGGGGTATGTGGACAGTGTAAAGTTATGAAAAATAACTTCCAGGGTAGCTGTCACATGTAACTTGTAGGTATTAGTATAGCAAAACAGATGCAAAAATTAGCATAGGTGCAAGCTTGTGCTAGGCAAATTCATCCATCAGTGAGATGGGAGTGAGTGGTGGAGCTGAGCTCTGAAAGAGCATAATAAGCAGCAAGTATCTGCCAGAAAGTCTTACTGGGATCTCAGGACTGATTTAATTAGAAAGAGGATGTTTTGGCATAATTCTCAGAAATGAATTACTTGTACAAATCCCAGTTTTGCCTTAGGTGGTTCTGTCAAATGATGAACGTCATCGTTGCCCAGCCTACCAGACCCTCAGCCTGATTGATCATCTTCATGTCTCCGAGTTTATTCCTGCACGCTCTGCTTCAAGTTGAAAAATAAGATTGTAAAATCACTGTAGCGGGAACTGCTGTGAATTTTGTTTCTGCAGAGACAAAACTGCAGCTTGTTAGACCTATTACAGTCAGAGACATCTGTAGAACCTAATTCAGACCTTATAATAAACCTCCAGAGTGAAGAAAATTACAGGGCACAGAACAGCAAGGCAGGAAGCTCAGAAAGCTCTGGAGAAGTGAGGCCTATCTCCCACAAAAGATGGTGGGATTTTTGGTACCCAGCTCCTTCTGTCCCCAGAAAGGGCAGCCTGCCTGCTCCCTGGGGCCCCTGCATTATGCTAGGGCACCGGCGTGAGAAGGAACGTGTATTGATTTTAAGAAGCAGAAGGATTGCAGAGTTCATTTTAGAGGTATATTCTTTTCTTTGCAGGTCCAAGATCTCATTTCTGTGCTACCCATGAGGTGAGAATTGTGGTGCGTAGCTCTGCTTTGAGTTAACATCTGGTGTGGGTGAAGTAGGGGTAGTTTGCTTGGTTTTTTTTACAAAAGGTGAATGGAATTACTCATGCCATCCTGGTTTACCTCCAGCACTTCTCATCCAGCTGATTTGATTCTAACCAACATTTGTGGGTCAGATCTGCGAGTTCGTTGCCTTCTGATGTGGAATGATGTTGCGGAAAAATTTCAGTGTTCTGACCTTTTGTTGTTCTTCTGTCTTTTCTCTCCCTTCCCTTTATTCATTGTGGCTACATCATCTGTGAATGTAAGATGGAGCAGGGATCCTTTCTGAGAGGATACTCATGTGTTTCCCTTAAAAAGGATGCAGGGAACATGAGTGAGAGAAGGCAGATTTAGAGGAATAGGAAATTGAGACTGTGTAATGGGCTTACATTAATAATAATAATAATGAGAATGAATTGCTAGTCGTCACATTGGTTTTTGAAAGGGATATTGCAAAAGAAGTCAGTAATTAACATTTAAACAGGGGTTGGTTTGGGGTTTTTTATGAAGCTATTTAAAACCTAATTATTCAACATATTATTTGATAGAACATAATACTTGTTACTACAGGTGAGAGAACAGATATTCAAATGTCAGAATTTTCCTGTCAGGGCATGACTGTAGCAGTTAGACTTTTAGGAGGACAGACAGGGAGAAAAATTAAAAAAAAACCCAAACACACAAACAAAACCATCATGTTTTCTCTGTCCATACCAAATAAAATGCTAAAAGAGGATTTTAAACAGCAAATTAAGCAGTTTTGATTGCTCATCCTCAGTTCCAGGTGTTACCAGTGCTGGAAACAGCTCTTCTTACACTGCAGCTCACTTCTCACCCTAATCAGAAGAAAAACTCGATTAGAGAACATCTGCTCTAGTTCAGTGGATGCAAGCATCAAACAAGGTTATTTGTAAGAGAACCTGAGGCCACCTAATTCTAGGTTGAACAGATGTACAAAACTAAAGCGCTCTCCAGTGGAATTCATGCTTATTCTGTGGAAAAAGAACAGACAAAATGTTCCAGTATGTGAATGCAGATGCCCTACCTACCTGTTAAATCTGGGTGTAGAGCTTGACAGGCACTGTTTTTCTTCCAAGTGTCTGCAGGTGTGTGCACATTTCTCCCTTCCCATTTTATTAACTCTTAGTTGTGCCAGGGCCCCCACTGGGGAGGATTTCTGACTTGCTCTGCATTTGCCAGTTTAAAGTACTAGAAGTTCATTCCACAATGAGCTTGAACTGCTGGCAATAGCACTTTTCCCACCAAGCTTGAGAAGGAGAAGCGCAGTTTACGTTCTCTTTATGAAAGCTTTCTCTATGAAGACAGGTATACTGGTGACAGCAGAATTGCTTTTCTAGGCACTTGAGAGTGCTGGCCACTTGAGCCAGGTCCACACTACACACTGTGGCCACACACGTGAGGTTTTCAACCGAACACTCCCTGTGCCCCATCCCAATGTGCTCCATTGCTGCAGTCGCCTGTCTGCATAGGATGTAGCGCAAGGCTGTGCAGTACCAGGGCACCATATAGCTTTTTCAGTCACTCTTGTCAATAAGGAAATACGTTTCTACAAGGATTGGGAGGATTGTAGTACAAACCTTGATGGACTGACAATGTTTAATACAATTTTGGGGTTAGTTTTAAACTTAGTTGCATCTTAACATGAAATAGCTGGAGCAAAAGTGAAGTCCCAGATCTAGCCCATGCTTGAATTAAAGTACCTTCAAACCTAACCACTCATTTTCATGTTCAGGTCGTCTGGGTTAAGGCTATAATCTGAGTTAATTACACAGTAGGTGTGTGTCCTTCCATGCCAGCAGTAGATCTGTACCTACTTGTAGCGGTGTGTTATACACTGGGTCTGAATGCCTTGTCTTTTTATTTCCAGTGATT
This sequence comes from Pezoporus wallicus, assembly GCF_028554395.1. Lineage (NCBI taxonomy): Eukaryota > Metazoa > Chordata > Aves > Psittaciformes > Psittacidae > Pezoporus > Pezoporus wallicus. The sequence goes on along the minus strand of NW_026638957.1, from coordinate 3,678,030 downwards.
CAGACAGTGATGCTTGTCTCACCATTGCAGAATACTTCTGGCAAGCACGAACAGCGAGGGAGAGATACTATTCAGCCTTCAGATACCAATGTTGCCAAAAGTCTTGGTCTTTATCATTTCAGTAGTGTGATTTAGCTTTCTCCTTTATACTAGTTGTCATTAGGTTTAGATAAATGTCATGGCTTTTGGAAACAGTCCAGAAGAGAGACTCTTCTTTATAGTTTGAAACAAAATATATCTTTAGGGCTGGGCAACATATCCAGAGTTGAGATAGCGTGGTAATTAAAATTAATGATAATTTAATGAAATTATCCTGTAGGAAGATGTGTTTGCACAAAATGAAGTATTGCATATGCTAAAGTCTGAGCTTGGTGTAGGGAGGAAGAGTCTGTGGGCTGGCGATATGTCAGCAAATGTAGTTCAAATAAACCAGACTGTATATTTGTTTTTTAATTAAGCTTAATGTATGTGTCTGTGAAGAGTTGTAGCTAAACTTTGGGAGACTGTTGGCCAGAGAGCTACTCTTCCTAAACCAGAATTTGTTGTTTTTCTATTGTATTTACTATTTGAGATATCTCTGGCTGATGGCTGGATAAGGTAATATTGGGGCAGGTCTGCCATTTGTCACAAGACTTCCTGAAGTGTCTTTTCCTCGTGCTGACCTTTATGGTACAGGACAACAGTGCCCTTACGAAAGGGTTTTCCATAATGGGAAAATGCCTATCAACCAAATTCTCACTATCATCCTGCAAATGACTCTCCTGAGAACCAACATCTCTGATGTAATTACTGATTCAAGTGATATTACTGAGATGGAGACATCTATCTGCTTTGATTTTCAGTCTTATAACATCCTGAAATACTCTACTTGGCTGTAGCAGGCAAAGCATAGAGCAGCAGTGGTCCTCTGCGTTCACTGTGCAGAGCGTGCTGTGTGTCACATTGCAGAGGGCAGGTTATTTCTGTGTCATGGTTACATCTAGCCACAAGCGTTGCGTGATGCAGGAGAAACATACTTTTCTTCAGGCTTTTTTGCAGTAATGTGGTAGCTCTCATTGCTGGGCATGTGTTAGCTCAGAAGCGTAGCAGCCTCTGAATTTACAGCTCCTTTTCAAGGTAAAAGGAAGAAGATGGGCTGTGGAAGGGAGTTACGCAGATCTGGTTCCTTTCATGCTGTAGTGGACTGGGATGCCTGAGCACAGCCCTTCTGGGAAGAGGGAGAGTGAGAGCCTTGTATATGAAGTCTCTCTAAGATTCAGAGCTAGCATCTGAGCATCTTTCTGAACTCCTCAAGCTGAGCCCCAGATCAGACACAGCTACTGCTACAAAGCAAATAAAAAAAAATCCATCTGACAAAATATGATTCATGATTTAAAATTAACCTAAAGTTAAAGCTTATTTCCAGCTGTATGTTATTGCCTGTGTTTTTAACTGGACTTGATGAGCAGAACATTAGAACAATCAAAAGCAAAACAAGTGAGCAAGAATCATAGAATAGTTAGGGTTGGAAAGGACCTTAAGATCATCTAGTTCCAGCCCCCCTGCCATGGGCAGGGGCACCTCACACTAAACCATATCACCCAAGGCCTCGTCCAGCCTGGTCTTGAACACTGCCAGGGATGGAGCATTCACAACCTCCCTGGGCAACCTATTCCAGTGCCTCACCACCCTAACAGGAAAGAATTTCCTCCTTATATCCAATCTAAACTTCCCCTGTTTAAGTTTTAACCCATTACCCCTTGTCCTGTCACTACAGTCCCTAATGAAGAGTCCCTCTCCAGCATCCCTATAGGCCCCCTTCAGATACTGGAAGGCTGCTATGAGGTCTCCACGCAGCCTTCTCTTCTCCAGGCTGAACAACCTCAACTTCCTGACTATCTCCCTGCAAAGACCAAGGATTAAAGGAAATGGGGAACCTAAAGGAAAAATAAAATATGGAGAAACAAAGTGAAAATTGGGGAACAGTTTCCACAGGAGAGTGCAAAAACGCACCCAGTCACTACAAATACACATCTGAGTTTCCATACTTTGAAAACATCACAGGGCTTCACAAACCTGGAAAGCAAAGGATATCTCTCATCCTGGGGAACAAAAACACTTTCCTGATCCCGGCTAGATTAATGGTTTTGGTCTCTTAGAGAGACCACTTTTCTCTAGTGGACTAGGATAAGCCTAGGATATAAGGAGAACTGGAAGCCCACTAGCTAGTTCACATGGTGTATTTAAGTCCTGTCCCCCCTCATCCCTCCTATTGGTCTTACTGTAGTCAGATGGGTATTGAAATAAAAAGTCAGTTGACATATTTCTAGGCTTCTTTGATGAGTATCTGGAATGAAATGCATGGGAAATTATTTTAAGGATGTTGGTGGTGCCTGCAGGTTGTACCTGCTGTCTGAGGTGGGATGCTGCCTGTGAAGACCCCGCCTTGTGTTGAGAAATGGCTTTTGAACCTCTCCTCAGCTGTGTCCTCCTGAAGAAGCAGTCTGAAATTTGGCTGACTGCAGTTTAACCCTGGATTTTGTCAGCTTTATGTAGGCAGAACACAGTGACTAGGCTCATGCTGCAGAATATAAGCGCTTTTGCAATGCGATGCAAAGGTTAAAAATTAAATTATAATCATTAGTTGTTTTTAGAGGGAAGCTGAAGGAAAATGGGCTGAGCGAGGGTGATCATGACCTGTAATAGGTGACAAACCTTTAAAAAGGTTTAAAAAAATACATTATTAAATGTGGGCTCTGAGCCTTCTCTGGGATTTCCTACTCAGTAGGATAAACAGAAAGGGGAGAAAACAGGGTGGTAACTTCATTCATACCTAGCCCTCAGACTCTTGCAAGTGAAGATACGATAATTGCCCAGTTGGCAATGATGTGTTGGTAATGCTTTGTCACTGTGCTACAGGAACATCTATCCTGCTATTTGCCTTTTATACAGAAAATGAACTTCATCTTGTCTGATATAGACGTGCAAAGTATTTATAGGGGAAGAGCTATAAAGGTGCACCAATATTATGCAAAATAACACAAGAGTATTGGCTAGCTGACAGGGATGTATTTATAGAATATTCTCTTACTCAGGAAGACTTAAGAAACTGACATTGAGGACAGGTATTCATTTTAATAACAGACCAATAACCATTGCCAAAATGAACATAATTACTCTTTCATGGTATACAGAGAAGAGGTCATCCAGCAGATTTAAAAGCAAATTCAAATCTAGCCTCATGTGGGAAGGATATGAACTGAATAAAGCACATAGTATTGAAGAGTTACAGTTTCAAAAGGTGCTGAGGTATATATGTACTCTGGCTTAGGCATGTCTTCTGCTTTGTCTTAGCCAGCAGAAGCTGTGGCAGTGCCCTTCTCCTCAGGATCTCACTTTGTTTGCCTTGTGTGGCCATGAGGTTGCATCCATCTAGGAAGCAGCCTACCTCTACTTTCCTTTGCAGTAGGAGAGCTTTAGTCCTCCAGCAAGCTCTTCCAGCAGGGTGTTTGCATTGGTTTCCTCCTGGTTGTTCCAGTGGCATATTTGCGTGTTAATTGCTCTGCTGTCATGGGTAGATTATGGTTGGAGTAAGCGTGAATGTCCTGTCCTGTGCTCTCCTGAACAGTGAGTGAGCGCTTGCCTCCTTTCCTAGCCTCACACCGGAAGAATGCAAGTGAATGACAAGGGCTTGTTGGGAAGGAAGGGGCCTTTCTGGTTTTGTATTTTCCCTATTGATCAGTCTTGGAGCTAAAACTTACCTTCTTTGAGTCTGCTGCAGTGGAAAACCTTTGTCCATGAGGCCCAAACAGGGCCAAGAGAAGGAAATGAAAGAGTTTAGTTTTGCATTTAGTCGGTGTTTCCCCAGAACTCCAGAAATGACTGTGTTAAGTGCTCTGAATCAAGATCATGTGAAGGAGCTGCAGGGTATGAGTCCTCTTAAACTTTGTCTCCTCTGCGTTCATAACTGCCTGTTCCTATCTGAAAGCCTAAGCTGTTGATGTTGGAGGAATGAAGTGCACAGGATGCCTTCCCCCTCTGTGTGTTGGTATGAATGTGGCCTGCAGAATCAAGTAGCAACGACAGATTTTTGTGTAAGTGAGATAGGTGTATTGCTTTGTGCTCTTTGCTGCTACCATGTTCTCTTGGTTGTGGCTTCTTGGCACTTTTGAAAAGCTGTGGGAGCCTAACCACCATCAGGATCACAGCTATATCCTTGGTAGCATTACCCAAGGTGTAATCATCTTTTCTTCACAAGAAACTTGGCAAGTTCTCTGCTTCCCCTTTTAGTAAAATCCAAATCGCCCGACGGTTTCCTGCCTTTGTACTCTGCTATACACTGCGCAGACTATTCCTAAGGAACCTAAAGAGACTATTATTAAACACTTGATGGGGAAGCTTGAAATGTCGATGTTACATGCCTGAAGACTGGAAAATACTGGCACTTGCTGTGATTCTCTAGTTCTGAACACAGCTAATTTTTTTCCCCACTTCCTCAGTTCAGCAGTACAGTCAATTCTTCTTCCTGTGGAGATGTTACAAGGAGTGCTCAGGGCATTTCCTCCTCCTGTTCTGCTGAAACTAGGGGTTTCCCAAAGACAAGTGTGATGTCAGACAGAGCCTGGCATATTCTTCCTCTTCTCAGGTCCTGTGTTGCCTCTGACTGGTATATTTCTGGAAACAAAATATCACCTACTCTTGGAGTGAGAATCCCCCTCTCTAACTGGCAGCACATTGTGTTTTGGCACAGGATGAATGAATGAGTTTCTGGAGTTGCCTCTACAAGTCTCGTATATTAACTACAGCATTTGACTGCTGGATTTGGTGCATAAATGTGACTAATAGACTTACTGGAACAAAACAAACGTTGGTACTGCTTAGGTTGGTGTCCTGGTACGGTGCTAACACATCCTTATTTGGCATACACAGCATTCCTTCCCAAGTGTTTTCCCCTTCTTGCTGAGTTGAATTCAGCAGCATGAAGAAGCAGCAGCATCCTCCTCCACATTACAACTCAAAGAGAAGCTGCTGAGGTCAGGTTTTGAGGACTATTTCCCATGAGACAGAAGGTGCATCACTCCTGGTTTTGCACTTTTCTCTGGTAACATTAAGAAGTTACCCAGAAAATCTGTACATACTCTGCTTTGCTTAACATGTGGTGCTCTGGCTTCTGCTAATAAGTGGCGCCAGTGCTGCCCTTGGAGAAGAGGAAGGAAAGTTAAAGTGTTCTTGTCAGGGCAAATCCATGGTCTCAAAACTCCTGTGTTTGCATAATCTCATCTTCTGTAAATATATGTTAAAGTCAGAAAGAGCAGCATCCCTGCCCCAGAGAACTGGTGTTTGTACAGCACGTGTCCTGCTTGTTTCTGAAGTGCTTTAAGTGCTGACGTGCAGATCCTTGTGTTCAAGAGGCTCTACAGAGCTGAGTGTGTTTGGATACCTGTGTGGTGCTGGTGGCACAGTTACATGAAATCATCCATGGGCACAAAGGCCATAAAAGCAATCTCTAGTAATCATAATACAATGCAAGAACAGAAAGCTAAAACCAAGTAAATAGGCAAGGGTTTGAGCTTCCAGACACATGAGGAAATCTCATATAAAGCCTGAGCTATGTGTCTGTGTTATGTATCTTTGCAAATCCTACCATTATTTAGCACCATATTCTGCCTTCTTAGAATAAATTATAATGCTCATACTCTATATGATGGTCACAGTTTTATAAACTTTTCCACTGCACTTTTTTATTTCAATATATGTTCCTTTATGTGTATTTAAATGCCTCAACATGTATTGTTCATCTGTTGCGTTATGAGTAGCTGGTGACTCAGGACAGATGGAGGAACTGGTTAAGTTCTTTGTCCAGAGGGGGTCAGGCACAAAAGATGAGGTTTTCCACCCGTGTTTGCAGCCTGTCTCTTGGAGAATCCTTCTATGGTTTTGTCTTGTTTTCACTGTAAGTAAAATGGAGTGGTGACAAGCGCTGCCTTTGTAAAAGGGAAAGATCTCCAAATAAGGAGTGCTGCTATGGGAGCTTGGGAAAACGGGGGGGTACATCCTGAGCCAGATCCTGCTGCTGAAACTCATTGTTGCATTGGTCAGTTCACTGAATGTTTGTTTCAGCTTCCTGGGCAGTAAAATGAAACCCCCATTGGATAGCCCAGGGATGCTGAGAGAATCTTTGAGGCGTGTGAAAATTTGTGTATTAGAAAACATGTGTGTAAATGAAATGTACATCAGTGACAGAAGCTTGGATTTTCTGTGGGCATTCTTTAGTCTGCATATTAGCTAGTTGGAAAGTTTAATCTTAGGATTTACTCTGTGCTTGTTTTTTTAATCATCGCAAATACAAGCTAATTTTTTTCGTCTACTAGGAAGCAGATTAGTAAAGTTTTGACTGAAAGATGTGACTGCATGGCTCAGAAATCTACTAATTGCACTTTCTACTAATTTAGCTTTCCCAGACCTGTGGATACATTCCTTGTTTTGGAAATGCTTTGTTTCTGAATGTCTTCTGTTACCCTGACTTTGCTACAGAATTTTCAGTCTGTCAAAAGTACCCAGATTCCCAAAGCCTGGAAAAAGTTCATTAACTAGGTCAGGCGGAAAGGCAATGACATGTCTACTAAATTGAAGATATTATACAAACCATGATGCTTAGCAATGTTTCTCTCCTTGAAAATTAGCCAAGAATTTAGCTCTTTCCGTAACTTTCTAATCCACCCAGAGTTCAGATCCTACAACTGGTATGGTATGAACCCAGCATTCTTCTGCTGGGTAGTCTTTAATGCTGCTTTGATTACAACATAACTAAGGATACAGTTTAGCCTGTGATTTTACTTATCCTGTTATTAACTTCTAAATTTTTTTGTGCAGGATATATCATATATAGAGCATAGGGTTTGACATACATTTGCAGCATTGTCACCCATAAAAAATGGGTTGGTAGATAGTCAGCAGGTGCAAATGAAGTACTCCAAGTCTTTTCAGCTGTTTACTTCTTAAAGAACAGCATTTCCTGAAGACACGGGATGTTCTTTTTCTTTTGGGAAAGGATCTGGTGAAAACTGGGAATTGACACTGAACAGAAGAGGAACTTTTGTCTGCACTGCTCGGATACTCTGAGCTTCAAAGAATGATCTGAGCTTCAAAGAATAATGTTGTTTTCAGAATGGATGTGTCTGTGTGGCTCAAGGCATCTTCCAGAAGGTCCATCTGTCAGTCACTGTCATGCGTCCTGTTACTGGCTGTTGTGAAAGGGGAAACCTTTGTAATTTCATTGCAACCTCATAAGGGGTGAATGATATAGTCTGGCTTTCTAGGAGTCTGCATCTCCTGTATTTCTTGGCATAGGTACAGTATGTTTGGGGAATTGTGGACAGTTGATCAGGAGTTCAAAGGGCTTCCTACACAGCTCCTGCATCCACTCAGTGCTCATTGTCTTAATAATCCAGTCTGCAGCTATGCTGTAGCTCAGTTTTCTTCAATTCACTCATGGTATTTGAGGGTTCTTCCTCTAGCGGTATTACTTGGCTTTTTCATATATACTTCATTAAGAAGAGTAGTAAATGTAAGACATGCCTTTGCAACTTTAAAGTTGTTAGATGGGTTAGCAAGGAGAGACGCAAAAAGGATCCACCCAAGCAAGGAAGAATGTTATTGTATCAGCTTGAGTTGTGGCAGAGGGGGCTTAAGGAAGGATTCCATGGTTTTGGGAATGTTACAGAAGGAGTTTATCCTTGAGAAAGCTTTTGACAAGACTGAAGTGTAGGTGGGAAGGGGAAGGTCAGGAATGCTGACAGGGTGAGTCATCAGATAGAAGAACAAGGGGGACTCTGAGTGGACAAAAAGGGCAACCAGCAGTGTGTGAGAAGACCTGGAAGCAGTCCTCTAACCCAAGGACCTCCAGGATGAGAAGACCTAGACAGTGCATGTTTTGCTGCATTCTTAAAAGGAAGGGGATAAAGAAGAGATGAATGAAAAGGCGGCCGTTATATGTAGAAAGCATTGCAATTTTTAGAATGTTTTAAGTTTTAGGGAAAGCACTTCCCATACATCTTATATCCTGAGTAGTTTTTTTCTAGGTATCACAGAGATAACTGTTATATCATGTCTTAAATGGATAAACCAATGGAGAAGGAGGGGAAAAAGTATATCTCAGTACATCTGGTCCTTATATCAGCAGATGGAAACCACTTGCAGAGACCTATAACTCCTCCTGCCCAGTGCATTACAAAGAGATACACAGAAAAAAAATTTCCTTCACTGTGTAAGTCTGTGCTAATCAGTTAAGCAGGAGGTGTAATCCAGGGTTAGTACACTGTCGCAAGGACAAGATTTAGTAAGCAGCAGCAATCCTGTGCTGAGGAGCCCAAGACAAAACCAAGAGACACCCCTACTGTCAGGGAAGCCAGGGTAATTCTTGCACTCCCTTTTAAAGTAAAATTATACTAGTAAGTTTATTTGGGAGCTAATCTTTGCCAAAGTGGAGAATATGATTCAGGAGACAGTTTGTCCTGGCCGGTGTTGCTGAATATAAACTGAGGAAATCAGGCAGCAGCTCTGTCCTTCTGGGCTTTCCTCAGGGCATTTTTCTGCATGTGGACATCACCTTCGCCTTGCTGTCATGTTTCTTTGACAGGAGATGGTATCAGGTTCATGAATTAGGAGTCAGTGTAGCAACTGAAGCCAGAATGATATGCATTTCTTTGTGTATTCATACTATATAGGTTAGCATTGCTCTCTGCAGAACAGGAATGCACATTTCAGGAAAACAGAAGATTACTTTGCAGCAACAGTTCTTGTGAAGGTGAATTGTCTGGCAGCAAAGGGCAGTTCATTGCACCTGACGCTATCTAGCTGAAAGCTGCATGTGTATTCAGTGCTAGGAGTCTACGTTTCTCTGCAGTCAGTGGTCAGAGGTAAGGTATGTCTAGAATATAGAAGTGATTAATCTGAAATTATTGTATTGTATAAGGTAGATCACCATCCAGATGTGCCTGTTCCCACTAACTAAGCAGGTACAAAGGGAACTTGCATAGAGAAGTTTGCTGGAGTTAGGTCAGATGAATTCCCCCTTCTGTCGTAGTTATCCATTGGCACACGGCTTTTGGGAGCTCAGAGCCACGCTCAGGAGGCTGCCGTCACAGGTTGCCTGGCTGCTGGTGCTGCCATGTGTGCTACTGGCAGGTCAGTGAGGGACTCTGCTCTGGTGGAGGTCCTTCCTCCTGCTGCTTTTTTATTGCCATCTGCCTCCTGCCCAAGTATTATTGGAGGAGATCAAATGCTGGACTTGCTGCTTTGAAGCATTGAGGTTTTCAGGGAATAAGAGACTTTGGCTACTGCTAGCGCCTCAACGTGTTCAGCATCAAGCCAGAGACTCAGGCATCAATTGCCTCAAAGATAGGACCAAAGACCTAGCCTCACAGCGCAAGAGAAAATAGAAACAGGAACCGCTTTGTACTGTATGCTGCTAGAGGGCTGGCATCTTAGCAGATGACATCCACAGAAATACAAAGTCTGGGCACATGCTCCTTCCAATTCAGTGGCCCGTACCTTTTCTTCATGGTGCTGCCCAGAATCCTGGTGCACAGGATTTCCTCCTTGCAGCCTGTCAACAGTTGGGAAATAGTGTCAGCTCTATAAAACAGCACAGCTTTGGGATAGGGGGTAAGGACGGCTGGTTCTTGCCTCCCAGTAGGTGTTGCACAGTGTTTTGATCATCTGGGATCTGGTGTGGGAATGCTGTTCCCTGCAATATCTACCCAGAGTGTTTTGCAGAGTTGTTTAGGAAAAGAAATGTACAGGGCTGTCTGAAAACTTTGTAACGGTTGAAACTAATCCAATGTAAACAAAGTGGTATGTGTGCATTCCTTTGTTATAGTTATACCAACAGAATTATAACAGAAAAGCATACACCGACAAAGCTTTCCCGTGTAGCTGTTTGAAATACACCTGGCTTTTTTGTCACAGAAGTTATTTCTTCTCCTTGACTTGGGGTGAGCCCGATCAACCCCACCTCGGAGAAATCATCAAATCGCACCAGTCCCTGTAGTGGGCAGCAATAGCATTTAAGCCATCACAGACAAAGGCAGAGCAGAATCCCGGAAGGCCAGAACCAGTGTTTCACAGTTTACGTTTTCCTAAGTGTTTCAGGATTGCCTACAAGTCCTGTTCATTTAGTGTTGTTTCTTCCACACCACAAAGTGCAAGCTCTGAACCATGAGTGTGGAAGGTAAAAGCCCTCCATATGTTGAAGAAGTTTGCTAATCTGTGCAAAGACATTGTTAGGGCAGGGCATTACCTTCTTGTTTCCCATGTTATATGTAAACTTGGGACCGACTGTCATTTGCATATGTTGTTAAGCTGATATTCAAGTCTCTGCTTTGGTTTCTCTGTTCTTGTTTAAACATCTATTTGTTTCAGACTAAACAGTTCTTTCCACTGTTATTGAAATACTACATTCTTCTGTTTCATCCATGACACAGTTAGAAATGCATTGCCATTGTATAGCTGTGCTCTGGGAAGCTGCTTTACATAATGAAGCTCAAATGAAATCAGTGTTTACCAAGTCTCTGGAAAATCCTTTTGACCTCACATCACAGAGGTGGACTCACAAGATACCTGGCTGGAGGTGCTCTGCCACAGTGCTTGCTGTCAGCCCTGCATCAGCGGTATGCCTCTCCTATTACTCGGTGTTACCTCAAGGTCTTGCTGTGTTTTATAGATCTGCATATAATCACTTCCACTTTGCTTTGTGTTCACATGCATGTGAGCTGGTAATAAAAGCAGGTAGCATGGTCTTTCAGCTCCTGCTCCTTCCCAGCTTGAGCTGGGGCACAGCTGCTGCAAGAGTCTTGCTGTACTACAGAGTCTTGATCTTCAAGTGTGTGTCCCTGAGATTTCTCTTTACCTAGGAAAGAGTTTTGTTACTATTTCACACTCCATGTGGACTTCTGCTTTGCCTCTGACTCAGCATGTATAGATTGGAAGTGGTATTTACTGAAAGCATGGGGCATGCATTGTGTAGTCTCTCCCAGGATTTAGCTTCCAAAAGCTCATTAAACTGATCTGGTTAAGGGCCATCAACCCTCTTAGATTAGGGCTATAAAGAGCTTCAGTGGACTCAACTCTTCTGGGTACTCTGATGTCTGCAGATGAACTCTGTCGTAGATGAGAAAAAACTACCTGTGACGTGTCTTCACCATGCCCCCTACCATGAATATACTCACTGCTGGTTTTCTTCTTTGTTAGACAGTGTGCTCTGTATAAGAAACATAGAGACTGATTCTTAACCGAAAGAAAGTAATGAACTTATGTAAGTAGAGTTACATGCATACATGCATATAAAATCAGTAGGGAGTTCAGCATTGGACCATCAAGGCTCACCTTAGATTCCTGAATATGGTTAGCATCTTGATGCACAGAGCACACTGGTGCTTTCTCTGCTGTGAATTTATCCTGTGCATCAGTTGGTTATACGAGAAACCTTGGTGCTATGTTAATTGTTCAAGCACATGACAGCCCTGGTGCTGCCTGGCCATTTTCAAACAGAGTGTGTTTATGCAGGGAAGTGCACACAACTATCCATTGGTCTCATCCACCATCTAGGCTGGGGGATGTAAACCAGTATCTCAGCAGATCCTGTCCTGGAGATGTTTAGTTTGCAAATGGGAATTTAGCTTAGAAATTGTTTTGTGCAAGTCTAAGGAGTTTCTTCTCAGTATTTCAGGGAGGAAGCATGAAATCAGCTGCCTTAGGACCATTAGAAACCTTTTGTATTTCACAGGAAGGAGTCACATTTGGATACTGGTTCTTGGCTTTGAGGCTCATTTATCATTCTGTGTACTATGGTAGTCCATGTTGGTAAGAGTACTAAAATCAAAAACTTCTGTTGCTTGAGAATAGAAATGCTGTCGTTCCTCTATTTAACATATATGGGTAAGCATATGAAACAGTGGTAAAAATTACTGTTTAGAGATAGTTGAGTTGGCTTTAATTGGGGTTCATGTATTCAAACTGACACTTGCATTTTAATTTAAAGCATACAAGCAGAGCAGATTCTGCATTGTCTCTCTTCTGCAAATGCTTTTGGGATGTCACAGATACCAGTACTTTCAATGCCAGGGTTCTGAGTAGAACATTACTGAGGTAAAAATGCAGATAAAGTCATCTTTGAGCTTGCCAGACAATCCCTTTAATTTTTTTCCTTGATGAGGAAAATTGCTTTCATTCATCCTGTAACATTGGAAACATTGCTGACTGTAAAATGATTCTCCAAGTTTTGATACAGCTTCAGTTTCAGCAAAAGCTGTTCTAGCAGGTTTTCTCCACCTTTTGTCATTACTTATCAGAGTTTCGCCTAACATTCTTCTTTGTGCAGGCTCTGAAAAGCAACAGGAGGTTCTCCTGGGAAATGCTCCATTTGGTTCCTTTTTGTGTGGTCAGGTGTGCCAGAGTGCCTCCTTAAGAGCCTTTGCATGGGATACTACTGAGAAGCATGAAAAACATGAAAACTATCTACAAGTTGGTAGATAGTCCAGTCTCTTGGGTAATCCTGTCAAACTACAGGAAACAAGCTTTAGTGTTTGTGTACCGTAAGTATATAAACATTGACAAAATGCTGTATTTTTCAAACACCTAAAGACGTGTTTTAGTAATTGGAGTTGTGCTTGGATTTTTTAAATTCGACTGTAAAGCTTCCTGTCCTTGCATTTTCAAGTTGGTGGGTAGCTGCACTTACCTACTGAAAACCAAGGCTATTTGATGGTGAACACACATCTCCCAGACTGTATCCTGTCTCCTGAGTGAGATAATCTTTCATCTCTAAATCTGTTACATTGCCAGGAGCTTGCTTTATCAGGTTGTGTCAGTGAATGTGTTTCACTACAGGTCCATCTTAACTGAAGGTATGTCAGTAGCTGTACTCTTCTACTGCCAGGTACTCCTGAGGCTTCATCACCACAAGTAAGCTGAATGCTTGTTAGCAAAACCTGCCTCTTTCAGCCTGAGCACCCAAAAGAGGAGGTGAATTCCTTTCTTTCGAATCCGAGTGGAGTATTCTGCTGGGGAAAGTGGGTGTAAGATGAAAGTCTGGATCTAGAAGGTAGGGGAGGATCCTGTACAGTTGATAGCTTTGTGAAATGGTTGTCTCTGAAGAAGAGTTCAGCTGGGACGGGGGGGGAACTCAATCAGTTTGGTTTTGCTTGGACTTTTGCCTTTATTTCTTCTGTATTTTTTATAATTTCTCTTCAATCTAAGCTGAATTCATCGTGTTCAAGACCCATAATTAGCATTCCTAAATTGCATGGAAATAAATAGCAAGTTATTGGGAATTTTTTTCTTTTTTTTTTTTTGGTCAGTTTGTGAGATTTCCTCACTCACTGTCCAGATGCTTCAAAATCACTACTTTATTAGAAACGAAGGCTGTTGCTCTGCAGATGTTTCATTTAACATAGTTATTCAGTGCACAATTCCTTGTATGTCAAGCTGGGGTAAGGTTAAAATCGTGCCCTCAAAGCTGAGTCTGCTCTGCCCTCTTGTGTCTTTGGAATGTGCTGCCAAATGTTCCCCAAATAGAGCTGCTTCATTATGAGAACTGAAATTTTCCCCCACAGACATAAGAGTAAGATGCAAACACATGGATATTCAGATATGGGTTGATTTTTCAGTGATAGGTACAGATTGACATATGTTTGAAATCTGTTCTGCCCAGTGTTCCTCATGTACTATGGGGAAGGACAAACAACTTGAGAACATTTTTAATAGAGCCCAGAAGTGCTGAAATAAACCCTCTTGATCGTGCTATAAAGTTGTGGGGTTTGTGAATATGTGGTGTTTAAAAAGCTTCAACTGAAAAATTGCCTACTTGAGGAAGATGTTCATTCCAGGTGATCAAGACTGGACTGCTCTGAAGTTGTGGGTTGGCCTAGCTTGGCTGACTGCTTGATGTACCAGCTTTTGACCTTAGCAGAAGTGACAGTCCAGAGCTGTGAAAAGTTTACAGTGGTTAAAGGGATTCTGAAGGGCAAAAAACCCAAGTCATGTAGTGGTTTGAATTAAGATACCTTCAAGATAAGGTCCAGCTGCATGCTAAAAAAAGAACCTGCCAGCTTCTCTGTGTGGTTGGTCGATTTTTTGGTTAAAAATGGACTTAGGAGGCAGGGGTGAGCTGGAAGTTCAGATTTCCTCCCCTTATTAAGAGAAAAAAGACGTTGCCCTGGCTGTGCATCCTCTCTATCCCCCCAGGAGCAGAGTGCAGCAGTGCAAGCTGGTGGAAAGTACATTGAAGCAGTTTACTGAAAATACATTTATTTTTAAAGAGGCTTAAGCATTTTCAAATCACAGAGCCAACTATTCTATTAGAGAGTAGCTTTTCTTAACAAAGTAGGAAGTTTAGAGTTTGATACCATCTGCTGTAAATCTTTCAGATAGTTTAAGGCTTAACATTTGCTCTGAGTGTTGGGTGATGACTGACCTGAGCCAGTCCTGATTTTGACATGGATGTTTTTCTCCTTAAGGGTGTTTCACAGCAGAGAACAGCACTTCTGAAAAGCAGTTTTGCCCTTTCTCTGCATAGAGTATTGTGTGGTATGGAGGTTGGATGAAGTTCTGAAGTTTGGCATGTTTGCCTTCTTTATTTTCATTAAATTACTCTCCCTTTTCTTCAGAAATAATCCTGGCAGCCTTTCAAGCCAGAGAGCAACTCAGGCACAAGCTGTGCTCCCTTTATAATTGGTAAGCAGAATTAGGGGATCGTATACTCATGTGCTTTGAGCCAAGTCTGTTGGACACCTGGCCTCCTTTAGTGCTCCTTTGACAAATGGCATCCTCCCTCCACCTGTTTCAGAAGTTCACTGTACCACGTTCTTTTACCTTTTCCTTCTCCTCAGCATGCCCCTCATTTGGTGCTCCTGTTAGCTTCTGTGTGTAAACAGAGAAGATGCTGCTAAGGAGACAGAACTGAGCCTGGTCAGAAGATAGGATATTCTTTAGTAAACACCTTTAGTTTTTTTTTTTCCAGTAACACTCTCAGGGTTTTAGTTGCCGATGCGTAGATTGAAGTTTCGAACTGGTAGTTTTTTCAGCTGTTGTAATGATCCCAAAGTATCAAGGTCTTTTTCCTGGAACTCCTTAATCCAATTCCATAAAGCCCTCTCTCACCAAGGACAGGCAAAGCCTTCTGCCCACTTTGCAAATGGGAACTCGGGATGCATTTGGTGATGGGGTCATGGTCTCATTGCAAGAGACTTATGGTGCTGGGAGCAGCCTGTTTGCTCTGCTTGCTAATCCCTAGATTAGGTAGTGAAGGACGGTGAATTACAAGGAAGGAAGACATTTTGAGGCTGTAAATCTGAAGTTTAGTAGGCAGTGACCTCCTCATGTTTGTGGGGGTTTTTCCCTAGCCAGAGGTTTTGTGCTATCCTTTTAGATGACCAGGACTCTCTTTTTAAACTCCTTTTTTAAAAACAAGGAAATGCACTTCTTTGATCTATGAATGCAGCGTATTGGATCTGCAATTTGATATTTGCTGCCTTACCTCTCCAAATTAATAAGGACCAAAGTAATCTGAATAGAAAACTATTTTACGGTTCTTCTGTTCTTATGGCCTTTTTTTTCCCCCACAGTGATCTACAGCTGTCCTCTGTATCAGTACTTCTCAAACTTCTATAGTGCAAGAGCCATCTACGCTCTTCAAAAACCACCCAGGGACTATATTGTAGAGCCCTGTCATAGTGGATTCCATTTACAAACATGTAAGGTTTGGTTCAGCTTGGAACAGTCATGTATTACTCTGATTTTTCTCTATTTGCCTACCTGCTGAATGGGAGTGTGTGTTCAGTGTTAGGTTTCGCATATCTTCTTCCTTTTGGGGGTTTGGGTATCCTATAACTGTTTGGCAGTTTGTCTGCAGGCCACCGGTGGTGCAGGAGCAGAGGAGCACTGCTCATATTTTACCAAAGCAAGTCCCAATCATAAAGATTTCCATGCATTCTCACTGCCAAAAATATTTTTTCCCCAGCCAGTGTTTAGTCTGCGTCTTCCCTATCTGCACATAGAATTATAGAATGGTTAGGGCTGGAGAGGACCTTAAGATCATCTAGTTCCAACTCCCCTACCATGGGCAGGAACACCTCACCTATGTTGCTCAAGGCTCTGTCCAGCCTGGCCTTGGACACTGCCAGGGTTGAAGCATTCACAACTTCTTTGGGCAACCTGCTGCAGTGCCTCACCACCCTCACAGTGTAGACCTTCTTCCCTATATCTAACCTGAACTTCCCCTGTTTAAGTTTTAACCCATTACCCCTTGTCCTATAGCTACAGTCCCTGATGAAGAGTCCCTCTCCAGCATCCTTATAGGCCCCCTTCAGATACTGGAAGGCTGCTACATCCCATTACTCCTGTCACTATTGCTGAACTTCATCTGGAATAATCCCCTCCTTGGCATCAACACCCAGGTTTGAGTACTCTCTCACCTCTCTTGTGTTGGTTAGCTGTGTTATTCTGTAAGCTGGCCTTCATTAGTCATGTTTTCCATCTTCATAATAATGTTGTTGCTCTATAAGAATGGAGCAGTCCTTTGACAAAGCTCACCCAGAGTAGGATGTGCCAGAGGTCCCATTGCAAATACTCCCCTGCTTTAGCAATGAATACGATCCCAGCTGGGATCTCCATTCAAAGTTGATGGAGGGATAAAGTGTAGGTAACAGTGGAAGAACAGAAATAACAGCTGAAAAAAGACAGTATAAAGAAGAAATGGGGATGGGTGTGAGGAAAAAAATGCAGAAAGTAAAAATGAGGGGAGGGGTATGTCCCTATGAGGTCAGTTAATCTTGAAGAAAAGGGAGGAAAATATAGAAAGCATACACTGCCAAGGTTTACAATAAAAATGAGGACAAGGATGGAGGAGGAACATAGTGACAGCATATTGACTTTGAAATTTAATTATGATCTGTTGTTTCTAACAACAAAAAATGCTACGGATACTTCTGGTACTTGCCTGAAGTGAGAGCTGAACCCTCTCCTGATCTGAAGAGTTGTTGCTGTTCAGTGGGCAGTTCTGGACCTGGCATGGTATTGTGTAGTTCCATGCTGATGTAAAACAGTATTGAGATTGACACTCAGCCATTGAATTAGGTCTGTCCTGGACATCAGTGCAGAGGATGTATGCTGAGACTTCTGTCACTCTGAGAACAGGAGCTTGGTGATGAGAGGAAGCTTTGGCATGTGTTTGCCACCCTGGGAAGGAGGAGGGGGTCATCACTGGCAGCTGAAGGACTTTTTTTTTAACCTACAGCTACCTTCAGAATTGCAGTATGTAAAACTAAGAGCAGCGGCGTTCTAGCTGTACGCCACAGTGAAATCTTGTGTTGAGCCAGGGGTTATTTATCCTTGGGTCTGGCTGGGAATTAGTGGTCTTGTTCAGAGGCTTCAGTAGGCGGGAACTGCTGTCTTGGTGGAGAAAGTGCCAGTGCTGTGCAAAGTCAGCGGGAGCACTTTGAGATGCTAAGAGTCTTCTCTGCTAATTTTTGTTGATCCAGGTGGCTTTTTCTAAGTGTAAAGTCAAACAAATTACTATTTGCCCCTTCCTTCATCTCCCCATGCAAGTGTCATGTAATCAGCAGGAATGCTGAATCCTCCCTGTCATGGCAGAGAAACGGAGGAAAGTGAGAAGGAACCATACATCCCTCTGCATCTGCACCCTGAAGGCAAAATTATTTGTGAGCCTTAAGCATATGGGTGGTAGAGCTGCCAAGCCAAAGTTGTTCCCAAGTATCTGTAAACTAAATCTGATTCCTTAAATTCATCCAAGTAAGGAACTTTCACTCTGGCAAAGGCTTGTAAATATTAACAGTACCTGTCACTTTTGGATGCCACTTTCTGTTTTCATAGAAGTGAACTGAAAGCTTTGAAGTCTGGGATGTTTTAGAATCATAGAATCATAGAATCGTTAGGGTTGGAAAGGACCTTAAGATCATCTAGTTCCAACCCCCCTGCCGTGGGCAGGGACACCTTACGCTAAATCGTATCACCCAAGGCCTCGTCCAACCTGGCCTTGAACACTGCCAGGGATGGAGCATTCACAGCCTCCCTGGGCAACCTATTCCAGTGCCTCACCACCCTAACAGGAAAGAATTTCCTTCTTATATCCAACCTAAATTTCCCCTGTTTAAGTTTTAACCCATTACCCCTTGTCCTGTCACTACAGTCCCTAATGAAGAGTCCCTCTCCAGCATCCCTATAGGCCCCCTTCAGATACTGGAAGGCTGCTATGAGGTCTCCACGCAGCCTTCTCTTCTCCAGGCTGAACAGCTCCAACTGCCTCAGCCTGTCTTCATACGGGAGGTGCTCCAGTCCCCTGATCATCCTTGTGGCCCTTCTCTGGACTGGTTCCAACAGTTCCATGTCCTTTTTATGCTGAGGACACCAGAACTGCACACGATACTCCAGGTGAGGTCTCACAAGAGCAGAGTAGAGGGGCAGGATCACCTCCTTCGACCTGCTGGTCACGCTCCTTTTGATGCAGCCCAGGATACGGTTGGCTTTCTGGGCTGCAAGTGCACACTGCAGCCGGCTCATGTTCATTTTCTCATCAAGCAGCACCCCCAAGTCCTTCTCCACAGGGCTGCTCTGAATCTCTTCTCTGCCCAACCTGTAGCCGTGCCCGGGATTGCTCCGACCCAGGTGTAGGACCTTGCACTTGTCATGGTTAAACCTCATGAGGTTGGCATCAGCCCACCTCACAAGTGTGTCAAGGTCCCTCTGGATGACATTCCTTCCCTCCAGGGTATCAACCGAACCACACAGCTTGGTGTCATCGGCAAACTTGCTGAGGGTGCACTCAATCCCACTGTCCATGTCAGCGACGAAGATGTTAAACAAGACTGGTCCCAACACCGATCCCTGAGGGACACCACTCGTTACTGGTCTCCAGCCGGACACTGAGCCATTGACCACAACTCTTTGTGTGTGGCCATCCAGCCAGTTCTTTATCCACCGAGTGGTCCATCCATCAAATTGATGTCTCTCCAATTTAGAGACAAGGATGTTGTGTGGGACAGTGTCAAACACTTTGCACAAGTCCAGGTAGATGACATCAACTGCTCTACCCCTGTCCATCAGTTCTGTAACCCCATCATAGAAGGCCACCAAATTTGTCAGGCAGGATTTCCCCTCAGTGAAGCCATGCTGGCTGTCACAAACCACCTTGTTGTTTTTCATGTGCCTTAGCATGCCTTCCAGGAGAATCTGCTCCAGGATTTTGCCAGGCACAGAGGTGAGACTGACTGGTCTGTAATTCCCCGGGTCATCCATTTTCCCATTCTTGAAAATGGGGGTTATATTTCCCTTTTTCCAGTCATCGGGAACTTCACCTGACTGCCACGATTTCTCAAATATGATGGCCAGCGGCTTCGCAACTTCATTTGCCAGCTCCTTCAGGACCCGCGGATGGATCTCATCAGGTCCCATGGACTTGTGCACATTCAGATTATTAAGATGGTCTCAAACCAGCTCCTCCCCTACAGTGGGTGCAAGGTCTTCATTCTCACAGTCCCTGTGTCTGCCTTCCAAGACTTGGGTGGTTTGGTCAGAGCATTTGGCAGTGAAGACCGAAGCAAAGAAGTCATTGAGAACCTCAGCCTTCTCCAAATCCTGTGTAGCCAGTTCTCCTGAGAGCTTCCTGAGGGGGCCTACATTCTCCCTAGTCTGTTTTTTATTTCCTATGTACTTGTAGAATCCCTTCCTGTTATCTTTAATACCTCTAGCTAAGTTTAATTCTAACTGGGCCTTAGCTTTCCTAACCTGGTCCCTAGCTTCCCGGACAACATCCCTGTACTCTTCCCATGCCACCTGTCCTTGCTTCCACTTATTATAAGCCTCTTTTTTCAATTGAATTTTCCTCAGGAGCTCCTTATCCATCCAAGGAGGTCTCCTGGCCCTCCTGCTGCACTTCCTTCTGGTTGGGATGCAACACTCCTGAGCTTGCAGCAGGTGATCCTTGAATATCAACCAACAGTCTTGGGCCCCTCTGCCCTCTAGGGCTGTATCCCATGGAACCTTACTAAGCAGATTCCTGAAGAGGCCAAAGTCTGCTCTCTTGAAGTCCAGGGCAGTGAGCTTGCTGCATGCTCTTCTCACTGTCCTGAGGATCTCGAATTCGAGCATCTCATGATCGCTGTATCCAAGGCTGCCCTGGAACATCACATTTCCAATGAGCCCTTCCCTGTTGGTGAGCACAAGGTCAAGCATGGCACCTCTCCTTGCCAGCTCTTCTGTTACTTGCAGAAGGAAGTTGTCTTCTACACAATTGAGGAACCTCCTGGATTGCTTGTGCCGGGCCGTACCGTCCTTCTAACAGATGTCAGGGTGGTTGAAGTCACCCATGAGAACAAGGGCCTGCGAGCGTGAGGCTTTTCCTATCTGTCTATAGAGTGCTTCATCCGCCGGTTCTCCTTGATCAGGCGGTCTGTAACAGATCCCCACAGTAATGTCTCCCATCACTGTTTTCCCTTTAACCCTGACCCACAAACTCTCTGTGGACTGCTCACCTGTCCCCAGACAGAGTTCCATACTCTCCAGCCTATCCCTAACATAAAGGGCAACTCCCCCTCCCCACCTGCCAGACCTGTCTTTTCTAAAGAGCTTGTAACCTTCCATTCCAACACTCCAGTCATAGGAGCCATCACACCATGTTTCTGTGATGCCTATTATACCCCCATAGACGTGCACACATCTCTAATTCCTTTTGTTTGTTCCCCATGCTATGGGCATTTGTATAGAGGCATCTGAGCTGAGCTCCACCTGAATCCGGTTCATTGGCTGGAGCAGCTGGGATATCTCTACTGCTCCAGGCATTTATTATAGGTGCTGGCAACTGGCTGGGTGTGTTGGAATGGAATGATGCCCCCCTCCCCCAACACATCTTGACCAGTCTGGAAAGCCTCCTACCAAAACTGCTCTTTCCCTTTAGCAGCAGCTCCACCAGCCCCCACTAGACCTGGCCTACAAGCTTGGGTCCCATGTTCAAGACACCCAAACCCCTGACTATGACACCACCCTTTTAACCATTTATTAACCTGGCCAATCCTCCTAGCTTTCTTTAGGTCCTCCCCTGTACCCTGGAGAATTGATGAAAAGACCACCTGAGCTCCAGAGCCCCTAACCACCTCCCCCAGGGCTCTGTAGTCCTCCTTTATGTTCCCCAGGCTACTACTATGTATGTCCCTAGCACCCACATGTATCACCAGGAGTGGGTAATAATCCGTGGGACTTACTAGAGCAGGCAGCCTCTCTGCCACATCCCTGATCCGTGCCCCCGGGAGGCAACACACCTCCCTTGAGGCGGGGTCTGGCCGTCAGACAAGTGCTTCTGTCCCTTTCAGTGTAGAGTCCCCTACTACTATGACCCGCCGCTTTTTGCTAGCAGCACCAGTAGAGATCTTCTTTACCAGGGCATCAGCCGGCTGTTTCTGTCTCGAGTGCGCTTCCTCATTAGCCCCCTGCAGGACAGCAAAGCTGTTCTGCGTGGAGACAGGGGATTTAGGGGGAAGCCCCTCGCTTTTGGTTGTCCTTTTCATTCTTTTTTTTGTTGGTTTTTTTTTTTTTTGTCACTAATTCCCAGGTTCCCAGGTTAACGGCCTCCTTCTTTCCTTCATGAGGCAGAGGTGAAGCTCGAGGCCCCTGCACAGTTTGGGCCGGGAGCAAGCACTCCTGCTTACTCTCAGCTTCCCTGACATCTCGCAGCCTATTAACAGCATCCCGCAGCTCAGCCACCTGCTGCAGGAGGACCTCCACCAGGGAGCACCGAGTGCAGCCCTGCCCATTGTGCATCCTCCTCTCACCAGACCAGTGCAGGCACTCGCTACACCCCGAGCTCTGTACTGCAGCCTCCCCTCTCATCGGCTCTGTCTGGGTGCCTACGCTGGCCACTGCCGGGGCAGCCAGAGCAGAGCTGTCGGACCGGACCCTGGTCATACGACGAGCTCCCTGGGGCAGGTTTTTATCCACTCATGGCTGGTGCCGCTGCTTCAGGCTCCATCCCCTGTGAGTCAGCTGCTCGCTTCAGCTGAGCTGCCGGCTCCCGGGCAGGTCCTGTCGAGGACTTGAGGCTCCCTCGGTGGCTCTTGCCGCTCTGAGTTGAGGCTCCTGGATGCTGACCTCCCCCCACTCTGGTGTTGAAGTCATCCTCTCTCGAGCTAATCACCTCAGCAATTCAGCTACTCACCTCAGCAATTTTGTTTAGCTTTGTAGAGGTTGACCTCAAAGCATCTATCTTTTCTGTTCCTTTTAGGATGTATGAAAACAGTCTTCTCACATAAAACTTCTTGTAGCAACAGTATTGCCAGTGGCTGGAGTTCTGAGATAACTCACAGAGTTTTGAAGCATGTATTGAGATATGTATACCAAAATAGAGTTTTGCCTCTCTCGTATTTTCAGTGATTTAGTTTTCGAAGAGGAAACATGCATAAACATACACTTAGAATGAAATGAAAAATACTAATCTAAACAATGCTCATAAAGTGGTTTCTGGATGCATGGTGCTCTCAATACATAGTTAGTTTTGCTGGAGTTTTAGTTTGCATGTACTTTTCAGTTTCTGCACCATCTCAATAGCATAGCCTCCACCCGTTTGGGTTCTCTGTTCACTGGCATAGATGTGGGTGGCTGGTAATAACAGTCACATTCTCCTTATTTTCAAGACAAGTTGCTGATTGACATAAACCTGTGATTTAGTTTGCGGGTACAGTCGTGCCAATCATTTGTGCTGGTCTCTTGTTGCTTCTTGCAGGAAGGTGTTGTGCTGTTTCTCTTGAAATAAGTCTTAGAAATGAGTTTTGGCAGGCCAGTTCTGAACTGCGGTTCAGTACTGCGCAGCTTACTTGAGTTACAATTCATTTGTATCTCTAAAGTTAACCCAGCCACAGCTGAAACTCCATGGAGGCAGTACTTTTAAGACTGCTCATTGAGCTGGATTGTTGCTCTTAACTGGGGGATGTTCTTGCTTTGACTTAGTCAGTGTGGGAACACCTTTCATCTGAAAGTCTTTGGGCCTGCTGACCTGTCCCAGAGCTGTGGCTGAAGCTAAGGTTCTCTTTGCACTTGAAATTGCAACCCAGCCCTCTTGAGAGATGTAGATTTATGCTCAAGTACTTTGATTCCTACAGTGCTTCCTCCCTCTTCTGCTGCATTCCTAGGGGAATCAAAGTTCTCCTACAGTGAACAGGATGTGAATTCTAGAGCAGTTCAACCTACTGAGTCACTAAGAGGGATGGGGTCTGGGTCCCTCAACCCCATGTGAACAAGCACGATGTTCACATCACAGAAATGGTCTGGAGCAGACCAGAAAGCATAATGTTAAGAGCTATAACCCCAATGGCTTTTCACCTCACTGGCTAAGTCTTTTACAGCTACATATTCCTAAACGGCTGATGGTTTTTGCTGCCTAACTGAAAATATGGGCTTTATATTTCCATTTAGATTATCTGAAAGTTGGGCCTTTCATCTTCTGAAATGTTTCCAGAAACCCAAGTTCAGGCCTGGCTGATAATCTTTCAGGTGCTTTAATATCAACTATTAAAGTAAAGCTGACTATCAAGAAGCAGTTAGTATGGAGAGAACTGGTAATGATGCAGCTGAGAAGCTAAACCCCTCATCACCACTGAGTCTTCCTTTTTTGTCTTGCAGATGAGAGGATTTGTTCACCACCCTTTATGGAGCTGACAAGTGCCTGTGGAGAAGATACCTTGCAGCTTATAGAGAAGAATGGACTGGCATTCCCATTCAGTATGTACACAGACTCTTCCTTGTCGCTTTTAGTAGGTTCTGAATATTGCACATACACCCCTCAAGGCATAGCCAACACTGTAGGAGTGTGAGTTTCATTGCCAACATGTCAGGGACGTTAAAACCTTGCTGAAACAAACACTCTGAAGAGGTCTGCTTGGAATATGGAACAAAACCCCTCCCTATCAGCTTTTACTTTGCCTTTTATTGATGTTCCTTTCTTTAAACATGTCACTACTGTAAACATGTGTTCCTGGGAAATGCTAATAGTTCTAACAAAGTTAGCCTCTTGCCCTGAATTTGTGCAAGAATTTTATCTTGCCAGCTGCATTCCTTTTTTTTTTTTTTTGAGAAAATCACTGCCTTACTGACTTAACTGCTTTTTTCACCCACCCCTCCTTTTTCCTGGTCAAGGGTACAAATGTAAGAAGGTAGAGGAAAGAGTGTAAAAACTTAATCTACATAGCAGGCTCCAAGGGCCCACAGCCTCAAACAGCTGCTATGAACTGTTTGTGCTTTGTATCAAGTTTTATTATGGGGCTTTAATTCATACCTTTATTTGATTCCTTACAGTATAAAGTGAGCAGAATCAGTTGGTGTTTGTTCCCTTGATGCCCCCCCTCTATGGCTGCCTGGAAAAACTATGTTGTATCTTGGTTTGGTTCAATCCATTCTGTTTCCTGCTCTTCCCCCAAAAGAGGGAGGTAGGAAAATAAGTTTTTTGCTGTGTCCCAGTTCCTTTGTTTTCAGGACAGTGGTAGGTGTAAAGTAGCTCCAGCCTCAGGCAAAATTACATACTTCTGAAGATGCCCTCTGAGTATCAGGATGACAATACAAGTAGTGATACTAATTTCTTAGGTGATCCTTTGCACCTCTCTCCAGTCCCAGTAATTACCTGTGCTTGCCCGTTGGTTACAGGGAGGAGCTGGGAGAATAGGGTTTGGAGCAAGCTTTGCAGTGACTGGGGACACTGTTCAAGCAGAGACATTCACTGGTATCTCATAAAGTCAATACTTTGATCTGGTGAACTCCAGTGTTTGCACATGTGGGTAGGAACAGATTTATTAAGGGCTTTGTGTGTTCTGTTTCAGTGGTGCATTGTGTTTTTTTTCTCTTTTTTTATTTACCCAGTTTGTAAAACCAGAGTGGCCCATGGAACCAACTCTCATGAGGTGAGTTAAAAAAATTCTGCAGTGTTATCACCTGCTTTCAGTCCCCCAGGCTTGGTGATTGCTTTCTGATCCTGTGGTAGGCAGAATGAGGGCTATGCCCAAATGACTTCCCTTACCCCACCTCTCCCTCATGTTTAATTACACCATGGAAGTTCTTTTTAGCGGTTTCTAGCTTCTGTGATCTAGTTCCTTCTTATCTAGCAGTTTGTAGTCTCCAGTCAGCTCTGTCTGCAAAGAATCTTCTTCAGCCTCTCCTTTGGTGGGAGGTCACACTAAGTGATGTTTCCACTCCACCATGTGTTTCCTCCGACATGTATGTGGTACAGGTGAGAAGTGGGTTTGTGCTGCAGATGAAGCATCTGGGTCCTCTTATTGAGGGGAAGGTAATAGAAAACACAGACAGTTTCCAGACATGTTGAGTTGTAATAGCACAGTTGGCACAGTGGGGAGAACACGGCTGGTAGAACTATCTGCCTTCACTCCTTCCCGTAAGGCAATTGCAGTTAAAATGGTTGTGTATTCCTGGAAGGAGCGCATTCCCAATGAGCCTAGCTTCCTCTAAATTTAGGTGAGTTGGGTCCTGTTTTAATTCTTTTCCGTTTGTGCTTCCTGCCTTCCTGCTTACCACAGCTCAGTTTTGAGAATCCAGCCCTTGCTGTTGGCCCTCCTAATGCCTGGCTTCCTTTGTTAACGCGTGGTTGTTGGTCCAGGTTTTCCATCTGCTTCTGAAACGTGCAGTACGTTGCTGCAGTGTCTTTCAGGGCTGAAGGCCATGAAGTAAAATGTAAATCTTAGATGAGCAGAATGGCTGTGTCTGAAATCTCGAGTAACCAGCACTTCCTTTTAAAAATGCAGTGAGATTTTTCATGCAGGCCTTAGCTTGGATCATTTCACAAGCTGACAGACAGTCCTGTTAGTTTGCTGAAGCTGCTGCTATAAATTTTTGCTACCATTCCCAAGAATGCTTGGGGACTGAATTGTTAATGAATGTAAGACTTCAGCTTCCCTGATGATTTTTGTCAAAAGTTTCACTGCAACCTGAAATGCATGAATCTTTCAGTGCTTGTCCAGTCAGGCTTAGAGTTCATGTCCCTGGTGAATCTTTCTTTGCTCTCCTTTCATACAGTGCAGACCTACCTCAGCTTCCTGCCAGGATTCCATTTTCTGAGCAAAAATTAGACTACAGTACAGCTGTAGGCTGCACTTTATCACAGGAACTTAGGACTGGAGCCTAGGAGGACCCCTGGAAAAAATCCTGAAGTCTTGCATGGTACTTTACATAGTTAGTAGTAGTAGTCACTTTTGGAGTTACTGAGTTTTCAAGAGTAGTCCAAAAGTGTGTTTATCATCAGAGAGGAACTGTAATGGTAATTGCTATTTTATGGTAAATAATGGCAAGGGAAGTGTAGAATAAATACTCTGCTTACAGTATAGTCTGTCTAAAAGATGGAGCATAGGCCTAGAACCCTATGCTGCCTAGAAGAATTTGTTGCCTGTTTTATTACTGACTCCTCTGGCTTTTGGTGTATCACTTCATCTTCTGTAGAGATATTCCCACTGCAGAGCTGACACTGGAACTAGAGCACAGCCTGACTAGAAGCCTGTTTTTTTTCCTAAGATGACTATTCAGAAAATTCAAGTACTGGCTAACAGGGACAGCTGAAGGTGCAGGCTGGAGTTTGGGTTTGGTGCCAGCCAGAGCTGGCAGACTGCACAATTTGCAGTGAAAACACAAGTTAGTTAAGCCAAGGTGCTGTTAGTGAGTTGTCTTGTGATGTCCCACAGTTCTATATGGCCTCTACACTAGAAGTCACATTGGCCAGCTCAGGACTTGAATCCCAGTGTATCAGCACTATTTGTTAGAGTTGAACAGAGATGATGCCTGAAGGTTGTCCTTCCTGACTGCCATCAGAACATAACTGACATTTGGTAAAGCTGCCACGAGATATCACTGAGACCCATAACCTGAAGAAATGTGTCCAGGATGACATTTTTCTAAGTCTTAAGCAGACAGGAATGAAAAGGCAGAGAATCACTGTGGGTTTTGAGACTGAGTTCCTTAAGGATATTGTCAGTAAAAATTGTTGGTGCCAAATGTTTTGTTTTGCCTTCAAAAGAGCTCTGCATTTGTAATGAGGAATACTATTTGGATATTATATTGTTCCCATGTTACTGCCAGACACAGCAGGTCTGTGCTAGATGACAAAGAGCAAGTGCACCCTGCAAGCAAATTCTTGGAGCTGTATTCATGCATGCGAAAATCCGTGAGACATCACAGTGAACCAGCATAACACAACACTATGGGAGTTGTGTGGGTTGTGTGCTAGTCCACGGGGCCATTGGCACAGAGCTTTGCAGAAGAGAGTTTTCACATGGGTTCCAGTAGCCTAGGTCAGTTCTGTGACAAGAAGATAAACTCTCTGGGTTTCCATACTTACAAAATAGGATAAATAGGATAAATACAAAACTAATATTTGAAGAGAACACTGTAGGAACAGCACAGGTTTTGGCAGTGTGATGTTGTAGATACTATAATGCCAACAGTCTACACAGAAGGAAGAAGACAGCAGTGTTTCTTGCCACAACTGAGAGACAAATGAGGTACAGTGTTGCTGTGAATCATCTTGATAGATGGTTCTGCTGGTTAGAGTAGGTTTCTTGCACAGGTTCTTACCACTCACAAGTTTACACTGCACTGTCAGATAGATAGCATCTGCTATAATAGAGACAGAGTAAGAATATCAGCTGCAAGTAGATATTGAATGCATGCATTGACTTGAACTCAGAAAATGTTAGTCTACTGAGTCATTACACATGCATGCAGACAATGTGATCTCATGTGGTCTACCAGACGAGGAGGAGCAAGAACAAAAATGTGGTCAGACTTTTAACTTTGAATATGTACAACCTCCCCTCTCAAAATGAGACCAAGACTATCTACCCTTCATGGGCACAGCTGCTGTGCTTGTTGAAGAGCCCACTGTCCCTGAGGTCTCATCAGCTTTTTCTTGATGTGATGTGCACACCCTGGGCTGGACTTTGCTCCAGAATGAAAGGAGCCAAACTCCCAAGCAGAGGGGAGCTCACTGCTGTCTCCTGAGTGAAATCTCATCAGGGTTTTCCTTCCACCCTGAATACAGGCACTGGCTCTCACTGACATGAAGGACCATGATGATGCGTTACTCTGTACCTGCAGGGCTCAACCCTTTCTAGGGAAAGAAATGCCAAAGAAACAAGAGCTTTGGCAAATATCTGGGCTTCTGAGTTTCATCATGATACTCTGCGCATCTCTTAAAGTAATTTCGTTGCCTGTGCCAGAATGGTGCTTGCTGCTGGTTCTGCACTGGAGCCATGGCAGCATCCATACTCCAACAACAAACCTGCAAAATGGAGCACTGTGGTTATGGTAATTATATATATGCCTTTAAGCATGGTAATGGAGGAATTGATGGAAAGAACAGTGTAAGAACATATGCTGGAGATATGCTGGTTAGTCAAAGTACTTCTGTGCACCTACCAGCATTGCTTCTATGCTGTTTGAGGCAGCTATTCATCATTCAGGCCCTATAAATGCCTTCCTTTTTGGCATATTTGTTCCAGTGCCTTCAAGAGGACTAACCATTTGGAGTAATGGGGTGAAACCAAACCAGGAATGTTGTTAGACCAGCATTTGTTTCCAGCAAGAAATACTAGAGTCTGAAAAATGTTCTCTGAAGATGTGGGTGAAACCGTGGTGCTTAGGCCATCGCAACTGGACTGAACCAGACCCCAGGAAATAGAGCTGTGGGGAAGATCTTGTAGTTAGTACACAGAGCTGTTCCTTCTGTTGTTCTCATGATGCACTCTTGTATTCAATTCAAACTTTGTTGTTTGTGTTGATCAGATGTTTCACCCTTTTGTTGCACCTGCAGTTGCAGTAGCTTCCCAACTAGAAGTAGCAAATGAAATTGCAAAGAGCTGAGAAGAAAATGTTTATTGAAAATGAAAGCTTATGGAGAGTTGTGTATCAGTGAAATGAAATGCAATGAAATAGGACTAGCTGCTGAGAAGGAATTGATGCATGGTCAGTATATATGCACCTGTAGATGTTCCCCCTCAGTGCTGGTCATATAGTGAGTAAGCATGAAATTATTGAAAAACTTGTGCACAACTGCATATGCTTGTTTCCAGATGGCAATCATCTTCAACCAGGAGGGCCTGAAAGCTGTTCACCCCCCTTGTGTCATTCAGAGCTTCATCAATCACAATGCCGTGCTGTATAAAGTCTTCGTGGTTGGGGAATCCTACACAGTGGTGAAAAGACCATCTTTAAAGAACTTCTCTGCAGGAATCTCAGGTATGCTGTACCCATTTAAAAGGAGATGTCAGTTCTTGGAGCCTTGGCAGCAAACAGCTCAAAAGTATCTTTGAAAAGGCTGCTGACATGAAGGCAGCTGGTCCTTGCATACCATGTTTCCTCTTCTGTATTATTTCAATAGGAAGGGAGGGAGAGAACTCATCTGCTCTGGAATACATAGGAATGACATTCGTATAGTAAATATTTATGCAATGGTAACCTGAGTCTTACCTGTTAGAAATAGTAGTTTATGTCATGTGGAAAGGGGGAGAAGGAGAGAAATTGTTGTTTTACAGTAAGTTTATGTGTCATTTGTTCCAGAGTTTGTTTATAAATGTGCTTTGAAGAGAATTTCCTGGATTCCATCATTTCAGAACTTCCTCTCCCTATTTTTACCTTGATTATGCATGTGTGTTTAAATTAAAGATCACTTGTGCTCTACCCTGAATGAGCCTCTCGATACGTGTGAGGCCCACTATTGTAAACCATATCATTTGGTTTGTAGATACCAGCTGTGCTAGGAAGGATGAATGGACTTGTCAGTGAGGACAGTGATCCTCCTAAATGTCACTAGAAAGCAACACTTGAAGGGTTTTCATTAAAGATCGCTTAAATTTCCTTTATGGGAAAAAGCTCCCTTCCGGAGAACTGCATTCTGTGGTCCAGCAGAAGCGAGAAGGAATTAGTAGTGCATGAATGGGAGCATGATCTGCTTGCAACTAGACAAATGCAGGAGATAGGAATGGGAGAGGAGAAGGTATTGAACTAAAGGAGATAAATGAACAAATGCCAGTTTCTTGTCACTTTTATTAGTTTTCTGCTGATACTAGTATGTCCACATGTGTTCACCATTGCGATCTGCACACAGATATGTGTTTTGTTAGTATATGTACAGTAGGATCCTGGTAAGTCTTTGTCTGTAGGCATGTGTACCTGTGTTTATGTTTAGGTCTGCTCTATGTCCTGACCAAATGAAGTAGGCCAGAATCTGTGTAAACTATTGTGACAGTTGGTCTGTACTTTTTCTGGAAGGGAACATTTTAAGGCATCTTTCTAAAAATTCCTTGTCTAATGTCTCATCTGTTAATGTAAGACTTGAAAGTTGTCTAGAAGCCCACATAAAAATGAGGGTTTTGGGCAGATTAGGGTAAGTGTCTGACTTTTTTTATCCTCATCAGGAGAATTTAAGGGGGCTGTGCTACAGGCATCTGACAAGGCAGATCTGACAATTAAGCAGATTTGGCAGGTGTGAGATACTTCAAGAGCTGACAGTACGGGGCCTTTCTAAATGGGAGGAAAGGCAAGAATGTTATATGCTGCTGTCAGACTGCAGAGTAGATTTGGGTTTGCTTTTCACAGCTTCCCCATCTTTATCAAATGTGGACCTACAGCTGCTCTTAAGTATCCACTCAGAGAGACCAGCATGGCAGAAGTACTGTATTGCTGCTGACACCTGGGTGCTGAGACTTTAACTCGGGCATTCCCATGTGGGTTGTCTGTACAATGCCATCAGTCTGCTGTGGTGACAATTCCAAGGGGAGACCTGCGGTGGATTTCTCCCCACCAGTAAAACCTCCAGCACAGAGCAAGTGGGTTGGGAGGTGCTGGTATGTTTCTCCCAGTATGTTCGTGGCTTCTGTCACCTCAGGATACATCCTGCATTCCTGTGGTGCCTCCAAAAGGAAGGCAGGTCCTGACCGTGAAATTTACTGCTTTCCTCCATGGTGGCCGTGCCCTCCGCAGGTTCACAGGGATCTCAGTGTACCCTACGCGTTATCAATCTACTGCCTGCAGTGAATGCAGCTTCTCCTTTCTATCACACTTTCCCACTGGAACTGTCACTTTGAGTATAACGAATTAGTAGAAATGAACTTAATTATCTTACTTAACTTAGTGAATTTGCTCAGGTGAAGGAAAGGAAACCGGTTCCTGCTTAACCCCGTGCAGTTCTGTTTATCTGTGGTCCAAGGTCCAAAACCCGTGGGTGACCACTGCCTGCGCAGGCAGCTAAGTGCCAGCAGGCAGGAGGGGCCCTGCGGGTGGGGTGGGTGATGGGCACTGCACAGTAGGGGTCAAAACTGGATTCCCGAGTCTGCAGTGACACCTACTGTTCCTTACACTAATCCTGTGGAAAGTAAAATTTGGTGTATTATTTACAACCTGCTTTTAATTCCAGACAGAGAATCAATATTTTTCAACAGCCACAATGTTTCAAAACCGGAATCCTCATCTGTCTTAACAGCAGTAAGTACACTTGATCTTTTTTCCTCTAGAGTGGCTCTAAAACTTACCTAGTCTTCTTATCGAAGCATTAGCAGCTAGTGACTCTCCTTCACAAGTTGTCTGCTTCTGTGTTACAGGCTGAGGTTTGTTTGGTACCACGAGCCAGCATGACTGTGTCCCCCTCTGGTTTTCCTTACCGAGCTCCGGTGAGGAAGCACTGATGCAGGAGGGCTGTGCTGCTTGCCAGACCTAAACTCCCTAAAGCTAATCTAGGCAAGGGGAATGAGGAAGTTTTGAATGCAAACACCTGGTCTTTTCCTGTCCAAAGAGCTTAATAAGCATGAATCATCCTTCCAGGACTCAGTTCTGTGAGGAAAGACAAATGGTGAAAATTCAAGCAGAGAAATTACATTGGGCAGGGACACAAAGCGCCATTAGCTGTCTGTGGTGGGAGCATGGCCAAGCTGTGACCACAGGACCATTTCTGGGTGTCTTCCGAGTCCATCAGTGCCAGCACGCTGCACAGTTTCACAGTTGCATTGCCAGTCTTTTCAATAGGCTTTGCACGTATGAATCCTAACAAGTTCTTGGGCACTCAACTGCTGAGAAAGTCACTTTACAGAACTGGGTCCTTTCCGGATCTGAATCTCTAGATTCTTTTCTGTTTCACAAGCTCTACTGGGGCATAGTTCCATAGTTGGCAATGATTAAATTTTGTATACAACACCGATAGGCATGCAAAATATTAAAACTGTAATTGTGCTAGTCATAAATCCCTTTATGGCTAAATTTACTTTGAAACTTAGAGTATATGCTCTGTGATTTACCTGCCATCTCTCTCATACACATACATGCTTCTGTATACCTAATAGTGTACTTTGGCTGCTTAACATGTTTAAAAAGTGAAGAAAGGTACATCTATCAGGCAGAATTAACCTGAGTTACTCATTGTAATAAATCTTTATGGAATATTTTATACATGAAACCCATATAAAAGATATGCTCTTTGAATTAGCCTTTGCCCTGAAGATATCAGCTGAGTTGAATTGTATGTCTCAGATTAAACTAATAGCAGGAGTCTGTTTTATCAGCACTTTAACATAGGTCTTATTCTACATTGAAATAACGGAATGATACGCAGAATATTTGCAGCACGGGGTTAAACACACCAGATGTATTTGGTTTTTAAGGTGTAGATCTAGTACTTAAAATATTTTGAGTCTTCATTTATTCCTACACTGCTCTATCGCTCAAGAACTGCACCAGAATGAAGAGGAAGAACTAGGTACTTTAGAGGAAGTGAACTTCCAATGTAGGAAGGATTCTGAGTTATGAAAGCAGTTTCTCTTTGGTGTCTTTCTGGTCACTGGTTCTCTGCAATTAGATTTGTTGGATATGCACCTGGAAACCTCTGAAAATCAATCTTTCAAAAAAAGCCTGTTTCAGAGTCCCTCAGTAATGTGCCTTTTCCCACTCACTATAGCTGGATAAAATCGAAGGAGTATTTGAGCGGCCAAATGATGACGTCATCCGGGAAATCTCGAAGGCTCTGCGACAAGCTCTGGGCGTTTCCCTCTTTGGAATTGATATCATCATTAACAATCAGACTGGGCAGCATGCCGTCATTGATATAAATGCATTCCCAGGTGAGAAAGGCTTATCCACTCATGCTCTGTGGAAACTGTGCCATGTGTACTTAGCATGGAGTTTTGGTGCTGGTGTCTCACATTGTTGCTCCCCAGGTGGGGGACAGGAAAGCAGCAGCCAAATTGGTCTCAGGTAAGATGCTGTTTGATTTGAGAAGGGTAGAGTCCTAATCTAGAAATGGAATGTGCTACTGAAATATCATCTTTTAAGAGATATGGTCAAATTTTAGTGGCCAGCTGTAACATGGCTGTCATGCCCTTCCTTGCAAAGGGATGGTCAGGAACTGGAGCGTGAGACTGTGTGCTGGCGCCTGTCCTTTCTGGACCTGTCCCTCATTCTATAGAGAAAAGAAGAAATTCTGTTTTAGGAGAGCCTTTTACGATTTCTTTTTTTCCAGACTCTGTGCCATTAAAAGTGTTGTGGGGGTGGAAGTAGCAAACTGTTCCCATGAAAATCTCTTCCTGTGCAAATTGAGTCCCCACAAAAAGACGTTTATGCACAAAGCAATAGCACCAGAAATGTGATGATAATGATAAAACTGCAGGTGCAGAGAAGTTGCTGTAAAAAGTTGAATATTCTCACAGGTTCTCAAAAGTGCATCCTGGAGTAAAACAATAAAATGGAGCATTTGAAAACAGGTAAATTTGTCCTCCCCTTTTTTTAGTGCAACATATGTCTTGGAAACAGCTAAACAAGTTC
This sequence comes from Pezoporus wallicus, assembly GCF_028554395.1. Taxonomy (NCBI): domain Eukaryota; kingdom Metazoa; phylum Chordata; class Aves; order Psittaciformes; family Psittacidae; genus Pezoporus; species Pezoporus wallicus. The sequence goes on along the minus strand of NW_026638957.1, from coordinate 3,644,193 downwards.
CTTGACCACTGGAATTGTTAAAAGGAGTTGTAAGTGTGTATAAGGGGAGACAGTAATGCTCTGTCACTTGTGCTAAATATTCGTAGCCTAACATGGTAAAAGAATACATCATCTCATTTGATGCTGTTTTGTATGGGGTTTTTCAATTTGAGAATCTCCTCTCATTACCTGAATAGTGATTCTTGTCACCAGAGATGTATATAGGCCACTGCGTAGTTTATTTAACCTGTCATTGAAGACCTTGAGTTTTCAATATGGCTGTAGTATTTTTACATCTAGAGATCTTGCCCTGAGCTCCAGTTATCTAAATCTTTCAGTTCAGTTCTTCATCCCCACTGCTGCCCCTTAGTACCTTGGCTGTCTTATCTCCACAGTGACTGGCTTCCTTTTAAAACTCTGATTCTGCTATTCGCGGGTCACTTTGCAGCTTGGTTCTACCGTACGGTGTTGATGCAATCTGCATACCTATGAAAACAGTCTTCTGGCAAAGACAGTGAAACAACCTAAATTGGATGTCAGATGGTACCATGTCAGCTTTATGAATAGGTTTATATTTCAGACACTGGGTCTTGGAAGTCAGAGATACAGGACATTCTTTTGAAATCCTGCATCCTGCTTTTTGATTTGGTGTTTGGAGGGTTTGATTTTGGTTTTGGGGTTAGGTGGTTTGGTTTTGTTTGTTTGCTTGTCTTGGTTTTGTTTGTTAGGGTTTTTTTCGAGTATTGTTTTGGATTTGGTACTTTGCACAGACTGCTGAAATTCCCCTTTTCTTGAAATGCTGAAATGGGGAACAATTAGTGGCAAACTAACTAGTTAAACAGGAGTAATGTCTTCATGATGTGGCAAAAGTTTGCTGAACTGCCTTCAGCTTCATGCTCTGTTGTACCCTAAGGCAATAGTTTTTGACACTCAGCCCAAATCCTGTGTTTTAATCTGTGCAGTAGTTTGTCTTTGAAGAGGCATTAAATTAATAGAGTGTGTTAGTCCTTGCAGGAGGCTTGAGAGCATGGGGAAGCTTCTTATGCACAGGTCTACATTGTACTTGTTTGCAGATGCATTGCTAGGTGGACATCCTTCCTATCCATGCTCAGCCAGAAGATTCTGGAGACTGTTTTCAGCATAGCAAAATTCAGGCCTCTTACAGGCAGGCATTTCCAAAATAGTTTCAGTGGGCAGTGCTAGGATAGTACCTGCTGGAGCACGATTCATGCAACTTGTGCTTTGAGGCATGCAGAACTTATATCCTCCCACTGATGCCTTGTGTGACATGAATCCAGAGTTCATTGCCAGTAGTTTCTGAAGGTGTAATTTAATCTCCCCTTCTTGATTTCGTTATCGCCACAGCACAGTGATGGCCCACAGTTGCCTTTTTTGAGAGGCCTGCAGCAGCACCCAGTTAACAGAGTAAGGTAACATACACAGACTTTGCAGCCTTCCCCAGCATCCTGTGGCTTGGGAGCTGAGATACCATGGTTCTCTTCCTCCCTTCTTTGTATTTGTTTTTTACAAGTGTGTTAAGTTTCTTCTGAGTGACCAGGCAGAATTACTTGGCCCTTTACACTCAGTGTGCAGAGGGCTTGCACAGAGGAAGCCTGCCTGATACATACAGCTTCCTTGCACCGTAACATCTGCTGATTTCAGAACTAAATAACTGGCCATCTTATTCCTATTAAATATTTAAAGTAACTTATTTTTAAGTTTACCAGGTGCCCTCAAACAAGGCTGGTTTGTTTTCAGTGAGTAGACACGAAACACTCCAGGGTACTAGGGATCTCCTCGCTGAATATTAAAGCTGTTACTATGGAGATGGCTTATTCCCCGGGGTGTTTGAAGCACTCTGAGTAGATTTGAAGCCTAATCCCTTGGATTTTACATAAGCAAAAAAGCATAACAAGCACCTCTGTCAAAGAGGTGAAGACCTTGTTCTGGCTCCCTTGACTGGCTGTAAGAGTCCTAGTTGCCCCCTGCAGACCAATGGATTATCGTGTGGGGAAGTGGGAAAGTTGATGTTTTGAAATGGCCAATTGTTTGTTGAACCTGTTTAAGGGCCTTTTGAGAAAGGAAAACTGGGAGCAGTTGTCTCACATTGCTGGTGTTTTGTGTGACCTGTTAAGCGTCTAGAACTGTGACCAAGTGCATTAAAATCCAAAGCAATGTAGCAGCCTAAATAAGAGTTAATTGCTTAATGTAATGGTTATAAATGCACCATAAAATCACCACATTTATCTTAAGGTGAAATTATCCTCTTCCTTAATTTTTTCAGGAATTTGGGTTTTTATAGCCTAAGAAAGTTGGTCTTTACAAGAGAATGGAGATTAAAATTGTAGTATTTATGGATCTGAGGGACTCTTCTGCCCTGCGATCACTCACTAAAAGTGTTCTAAAATGTGCATGTACTTTATGGTCTCTGGTTATGCTCATGTACTGCTGTGTGAATGTGTGCTATTCACATGGGACTTCTAAACTGTTATTTATTGCTTCAGTCTCCTATGTTAATGCCAGGTCACCTTCAGAATACTTTTGTAGACATTTTCAAACAATCAGCTTATCCCATTAAATACACTGAATGTCATATGTCACCTTGTCGTGGTTTAAGCCTAGCCGTAATTCAGTACCACGTAGCAGTTCGCTCACTGCCCCCCCCCCCCCTTTCCTCCCCCCATTCCCGGAGGGATGGGGAGGAGAATCGAAAGAGTGTAACTCCCACGGGTTGAGATAAGAGCAGTTCAGTAACTAAGGTATAACACAAACCACTGCTGCTACCACCAATAATAATAATGATAAGGGAAATAACAAGGGAAGAGAATACAACCACTCACCACCCGCCAACTGATACCCAGCCCAACCAAGCAGTGCTCTAAACCTTCCAGGTAACTGCCCCCAGTTCTACATGCTGGCCATGACATGCTGTGGTATGGAATACCTCTTTGGTCAGTTTGGGTCAGGTATCCTGTTTCTGCTTCCTCCCGGCTTCCCCTCCTCCCTGGCAGAGCATGACACTCACAAAGTCCTTGGTCAGACTAAACATCTGAGCAGTAACTAAAAAACATTGGTGTTATCAGCGCTGTTCCCAGGCCAAAACTCAAAAACACAGCACTGCACCAGCTACGAAGAAGGAGAAAAAATGACTGCTACTGCTGAACCCAGGACACACCTCTACATACTCAATCAAATTTATAACAATTTTAGGTAATGCAGTATCCATTTCAAGACATTGTGCCAATACATTGCATGTCTGTTTCAGTTATAAAATGAATGCAGTGATAAAGCTGTGGCTGTATCAGAGTGTTTAAAATAGAGCCAGAAGCTCTGTATGTCTACTGCCACCCTTTGTGTCACTAAAAAATGTCACATCTCCTAGTATTTGAGCAACTTTTTAACCAGGAAACTTGTTGTTAAATTCTGCATTGCAGATTGTTTGGAGTCACTTAACAGAACACGTGGAAAGGTGGTTTCAGTACTGAAATACAAGATTGATGTTTCAATCCAATACTATATCACTGATACATGCTTGCTGTCCCTTGAGCACTTTTTCAGACGTTGCTCATAGCAGGAACATGTTTTAGGTGCCAAGTTAGGTTAGATTAGACATGCATCACATGCTTGCGCCGTGGGAAGGTCCCTTTTCTGCAGTGTATAAAGCCAGCCACGCTGGAGTCTGAGGTTTCCTAACTGAGGGCATTACTGGGGAAATTCTAGAGAGAGTTCAGACCCTCAAGGAGACTCTGAATTAGAGCTACTTTCCATTGTAAACCTGGAATCAGAATAAAAAAGATCAATGTTACACCACAAAGTTTGTAATTCAGGGAAAAACCTGGACTTGGCAACAAGTGATAGAATATACCTAAGATTATGTGTACACATACATACTTGGGAGGAAAAAGAAACGGAAAATCTGAAAGGTGACGGGTTTTTTTGATTGAACAAAAGTGTTTTTGTAGCAAAGGTCTCTGTTCCTCTTTAACCTGCTCAGGCAGTCACTCAAAATGATGTTGTGGAAAAGAAGCCTTGTCCTTGGAGGACAAGGACAGCCCAGGAAATAAAGTGGTAGAAAAAGCCTTCCAAGGAACTTGGCAAAATGACTTAATTGCTTTTTTTTTTTCTCTCCTTCATTTTTCCTCTTTTCAGGTTATGAGGGCGTTTCTGAATTTTTCACAGATCTCCTGAACCACATAGCTGCTGTCCTGCAGGGTCAGGCACCTGAGGTGACACAGCTAAACCGTAGCAAGCTCCTGGCAGAGCAGACCAGCGGGATCATGGACGAGCGGATATGCTGCACTAGCACAGGCTGTCTCAGCGTCATGGGAAAAGACTCCTCCTGGATTGTGGAAAGTGAGACCAACAGCTCAGTAAAACTGCAACACCAGAGACTAGGCTGCAACTCGGCAGTGTCCCCCAGCTTCCAGCAGCACTGTGTCGCTACGTTGGCAACAAAAGCTTCTTCTCAATAACTTGCTGATGCCATGGACTGAGAAAAAGCCACAGGGATACAAATTGTGGTCCCACAACCAGATCAGGCTGTAACAGTACATGTGAAATTGAAAACAAAATAAAGCCAACAAACCACAACACAAAACACAATGTAGAAAAACAAAATGAAAATCCCTTCCATTTGATTTAACCTAATGGGCTGATGAAATGGACTGAAAGGGGGAGGGCAAGAAGTGATTCAGATCCATTTCATCAGATTCCAATTGCAAGTCTATAGTGAGTTTACACACACGTGGGTTTTAACACTAGTCCTTTCATTGTGGGAGGGTTGCTCTTTCATTTCTATTGCTCTTTTTAATCACTGGTGACCAGCATTTTAAAATCGGACCTCATGATTTCACAAAGATAATAATGTTGAATGCAGTGTCTGAATGCAACAAAGGAGAGATTTTTGCCTAAAATATTCCCTGTTCCTTTTTCCAGGTAGTCCATTGCAAAAGAAAACTAAGACAACTTCAGTGTCACTAAACCAAATCTCTGGAAACATTGACCAGTCAAGATATCGACAGGTAGCTTGCTGTAAAGCTGTGGCACTTTGGGTGGGACAGAGCAGGGTGCAGAACGGAGGTGATCACTCCGGTTGCAGCTTGCAGTTTTTCCCCCAGGCCTCCTTGCTTCAATCAAAAGCAGCTCCTAACCATGTTTGCCAATAGCGGCACATGTTCGATCCGGACAGGACGCTGATAGTTAGGTTGAGTGATTCAGTAAATTAAATGTAATCCTTTTAATTAAATTATCTGCTAGTGGTGAAGTCCTAGAAGAGTTAATAGAAGCAGCTCATCTCTTAGATTGATTCTCCATCCGTTGCACTTCTGAGGACACTGGGACAGCTCTGTGAAAAGGCTGCAGAGCCACGCATTTCGTTGGAGCAGTGCACCTGATCTGCAGATCCTAAGGGGTATCACAGTTGCTGCCTTCCACAGATCCATACTGCTGTGCATTTTCTTTTCTTTTGCAAATTAAATAAGCAGAATTGTGTACCTTTGTATGAGGTTGAAGTGCACAACAGCTCTAGCTTAGAGACCACATTATTTTGTTGCAAGCTGCCAGATGAGGCTGTGTGGTAATTTACAATAGCAGTTCATATTATTTGTAAACTACACCACAGCCTATTTGTATCTCTTGAGATATGCAGTAAACTTACAGTGTTCACCCTCTATTGCATCTTCTAGCATGGCAGCATCTTCTGTCAAGAATTCCTGCAACTTTTGCCAATTCTGAACACTAAACTGGAAGTATGTATGCCTGTCAGCACTGAGAACAGAGACACTATTTTGGTAGACAGTGGCCTTCCCCATATAAGCCCTTCAGGGCTTATATAAGCCTTTTAGGGCTTATAACATATTTTATGTGTTTAAGAGGGGTAGCGTTAAGAAAATTTCTTTAGTTAAGCTTCTAGATTGCAGATACAGGAATTTCTGCCTTTCTGTAGCAGGTATTTGTAAAGCATCCATCACTGCAGCATTTAATACCTGTTTGGTTAGTATCATGTGTTAGATATCTACTCAAAAGGAAAGGATCTAGAGCTTAAAGCCCAGGTAGACCATGGAGAGAAGATGAAACTGTGTAAAAGATGTTGCTACCCTACCAGTTTGTATCAGTCCTTGAGGGGAAAAAGTTTTGAGGAGTGTTGTGTAGCAGTTCTTTTGTGTAAACAGTGTTTCTGTCATTGGAGAGATTTGGTTTATTCCCAAAATGCCATTTTTAGGAACTTATTGTAGCCAGGATTGGATTTGCAAGGCTGATATACACAAGAAAAGTTATTCCACCTTTAGAGGGGTTACTAACTTTAAGATGTTTCTGTAGAGACTGGAAGGACCTTATGAGTGTGATATCTGCCAAATTCCAGGATGCATGTAAATGCAGCCGACTTCCTCAGCTGTTGCAGATGAGTTCTGAGCTGGGTGCACTTCACAATCCTTATATGCTTTGAAGCTGCTGGATCCCACATTGTCTGCAGCTTGCAGATCTTGAGTGGTTGTGGTGTGAGTCAGATGTACATAGGTAAGGGTTTATAAAGGTATTCCTGACAGACCAAACTTTTCGTAAAGCCATGACTGAAATAAATTTGACATCTACAGTTTGGGGGTTGTTTTTGTTTATTTAAAATAAAGAAATGTTTTTATGTTACACGTGTAACAAAAGATACCCTCAGGAAGGAACTTGCCAGTGCATATTTTTGTATGGTACTTTCTTGTAGCCAGCTGGTGGAGTGTTTGTAGATTTGCCTTTTTCTCCCTTTATAACAATGGCTTGGCTTGGGTTTTTTGTTTTGTTTATTTTTTGTTTGTTTGTTTGGGTTTTGGTTGGGGGTTTTTGTGTTGTTTTTTTTTTTTCCGTGGTTGGTGTTTGTTTTTAATTGGGTGGTGGGGAAGAAGCAATGATGTGAGAACTGGGTTAGTAACGCAAGATCTTTCAAACCAAGTATGTTTACATGATTCTGAGTGTTGGATCCAATGGAAAAGTCTGTATGCTGTTTCCTAGTTAGAACATCAAATAAGAATTTTATTTTCCTGGCTGCCTTCTGAATTTTGGTTGGCCTATTTTGCACTGCTTTATTTCTCCAGAATAAACTACTGAAATATAATTGTGCATTTTAAACTTGTTTACAAGTGATTGTTAGAAGTTTATTTTGTAATTCTCTGAAGGGTGGAGAAATACTATATTTAACTATGACTCCAGACCTCGGCAGTAACTAGAGAACAAGTTTAGGTCATTGGTGTGATCAGTGATATTTTTCCTTTTTCCCATAGTCTGTAATTTATTTTTTATTTATCAAATGTATTGGTATCACTTTAATTTACCAGGTGCAGATATGCAGGTGCCTATTATGATACGGCATTACAATAAGAGTTTTCACATAAATTACCATGCAATTGCTGTACTAGTATATTTCCTTGCAGAAATTATTGTTATGGCTCATTATGGCTAGAATGTTGCTAAATCACAGGGGCAAATTGGGAGACCAACTTTTAAAAGCCAAACCTGTAAATTACCAAGTGTCCAGACATGCAATTACATTATTGCAAAACATTCAAACATGCATGTATTATTAAGCCTGTGCTAAAGTGCTTTTCCGAATTGCTGCCTCCTTTGGTAAGTTCAGGATAGTTTTGATTTAAGATAAGTTTCACAGTAAGTTAGTTAATATTCTGTAGTCTTTTTTTTGTAAAAGTAGAGGAGTTTAGTCGTATTAGACCATACCAGAATGCCCTTGCTCTTAAAATTGCGGACAATCTGAGGGAGATTTTCCATAATGTCTGTTTGAATTCTTTTAGTTTGGGTTAGAAAAGGTTCTGCTGTGTTGATGGGAGCAATTTTATTAAAATTACATGGTCACCATTTACCCTCTTAGGGGTCTATTTCTGTTCTGCTTCACTGTTAGAAATCCACAAGAACATCATTACCTTGATTGGAATTTCTCCATTTTTTCTGTCAGTGTGATAGAGGAGATGGACTCCTGTTTGCACTGTAATTATATAATCAGCTTCAGCAGGGGAAGATTATTTCCCCATTGAAGAAAATTTGAGTGGTATCATTACTGCCTGCAATGGCAAAGCCATCACCATCCTCCTCCTCATCTAGTGACTTTGCTGCATTATGCTTGGGTTTGTAATGATTGCACCAGAACATCCTGGTCAGTACGTGAAAACCAACTGCAGAAATGCAGCCCAGCTAGGAGCATTGGTGCTGACCCTTGTGTTTTGTGTAGTGCAGACCAACCACTGGGTCAATGCTGATTTGCGTTTGGTTAACCATGTGTCAGGCTATTCAACCTTCAAGCTGTAGGAGCCGAGTGACTGAGCTGGTCAGTAGATAGGATGCACTATTTTTATTAATACTATTCAGACAGTCGGAATGATAAAGCTTTAAAAGATCTCCATCCTTAAGGTGTGAGTGTTTGTGCAGAGGAGGTCTGCAGCAGGTTGCTCAGCTGGAAAACTACCAGTTTAATTTGCTTTCATTACAGATGGGTACAAATGAAAAACCTGACCCTGAGGCTTCACAAGGTAAGAAGGATTGCTCAGGGTAAAGCCTCGGGTTTTCCAGATTAACTGTGGGCTGTATCCAGACAGGGAACAAGCAGGTGCAGTACTGGATAGATAACAGAGGCAGGATACAGTCCAAAGGCAACAGAATAAATGGGGCCAGAGGTGTTTGAATTGGCCACCTAAAAAGAGTGAAAAAAGCTAAAAAATGCATCCAGGCTTCTCAGTTCTTGGACTAACACTGGTTTCCCAAAGTCTTTGCATGGCAGCAGTGACAAGTGAGTCAGGCTTTTTCACACTAGCTTGCAGCCTTGCCTTCCACAGCTGTGCAGAAGATCTTGAATTTTGGTTTTTTAGTGAATAGAGTCTATTTTGAGTTTGTAGCATTTTCCCCATATGCACACTTGCAGGAGTTCACTTGCATTAGCCTGCTAATTTTCTTTTCCTCTCTCCATTTTAGTAAGAGATGTATTGATTTCTGTATTGAGTATACAATTACTTTATTGTGTTGCAACTGTGTGTTTTGTAATTAGGAGAATGTGAAAGTGCTTTGTGTAGATTAAAAAATTTCCTTTAATATAATCTCCTCTCACTTTCGTAGACAAATGGACACGCCGTTGCAGATCACATTGCTGATTTTGTTTGTAATATTGCTTTAATATCTATTTGAGAGGAATGTAACCTCCAGAAAAGTACTTTCTACATCTTCACTACCTTTCCTTTCCCTGTTCACTCTGTGTGGATCCAGGCCATCAACACTTGAGCTTTTGACCTGATGTATTTCAGATCCAACATGGATTCTGTCATGTTTACATGGCCACAAAAATTATTAAAGATGGTTGAAGTTTGAGAGGATCCAGGTATAAATGGAGATGTTAGAGTGATTCCTGAGCAACATGAGCACAATAGCATCTGTACAAACAAAGGGGATCGTTCTTGAGGTGTGTGTGTGCAGGTGGCTCTTGGGATCTGGTCCGCCTCTGATTCTGGGGCAGTTTTCTTGTGGAAATAGAAAATCCACTGTAAGAAAACGTCCTGTGTCTGTGATGCAGAAGGAAGGTGAGGAGAGGCAGAGCTTGGGAGTAAAATCCTGATACCAGTGGTCCAGAATTTAACTCATTTTTAACAGCAATCTGGGGAGATATTTTCTTTCTCTCCCTTTCTTACCCTGAATCCACTGGGGCTGATGCTTGCCAATGCCTGTGGGCCACAGGAGCTCCTTTGCAGGTGACCTTGCCCAGCATGCCATGAGTTTGCAGAGAGTGCCCACCATGTTGGAAAGCTTTTGTTGATGGCCTGGAAATCTCCTGAAACTCCAGAAATAGCTGAAACAGCAAATGGAGTTCATGAAAATCAGCTCTTCCTCTTCCATCCTTTTTAAGGAAACCCACATTTTATTTCCTCCTTTGTTCTTTACACAGTAGTTTTTAGATATAAATTATTTTAACATTTTTTGGTGTGAAAAGACATATATACATATATAAAGTTATTAAAAGATTGAGTATATGTTGAATATAAAATAGTGACTTCTTTGTTTCAGATGTTAGCAGCCCCTAAAAGTAAGTTGTTTATCCTCTTGTAAAGTCAGTGCTGTAAAAAAAAATTAAAAATAAAAGATGTATTAGATGTATCTTTTATTATTTATTTCTCATTCAGTATTTGATACAGCTTGTGTATACCCTTGTGAGAATCACATGCTAAAATGCAGTCATTCTTAAAATGGAGTAACAATTCCTTGGGATCCCAATTTTGAGAAAACTGGCCCTCTGGATGTCCGTAGTGTTGGATATTCTCCTTCACTCTCCAGCATTGCTCCCCACCTAAGCATGCCTGAATCTTGGGGACCATTCTGTGTGTGTGCTAGGTTTTACAAGTTCATCTGCCTGTGTTCAGATCCAGCTGTACAGTGTTAACAAGTGTGTCTTGTGATTCGCTTCAGCCCAGTTCACTATGATTTCTGAAACATGATTCCCATTTTGTACTTAAATTTGTATAGAATTATATAAACCCTTAAAAGATCATGGCTTACTATACAAAAATACTTGCTATTTGGCGGCTTCGGTTGCATGACTGATCAGATCTGACAGTGGCGACGGTGCTTTCATCTAACAGCATTGATTTCAATGGTAATATATTAATTTTCATTTGCAAGCACCTGTTTTGGACAATGTTTTGGTTTCAACAGTAAAGCAATATGCGGTAGGTTTTGTGGCATTATCTCTGTAATTGTTTTGAAGACAAAATTGTCCCTTGCCAACACATAATGAAAATAAATGCCTTATAACAACTTCTACTTTGCTTTCTCTTTATGAGTGGATAGGGTAGTGAGGTGAGGAGCTCACTGGGGGATGTTCATTTTCATGAGAATTTGGTTTTCACATCTTTCCCCGGTGCAGTTGTTTGCAGTTACTTTGGACCTCCTTGTACCAGCAAGATAAGATTTGCTTTCTAACACTAGTGGGAAGTGTTTGTCTTACTATGTAACACAGCTAAACACCACTGGGATTTAGGCTACTGCTATACTTAAGCATTTATTTCCAGTGTAGGCTTCTGAGTTGATACTTCCTTTATCATCCTGGATAGGGAATTCTTGATTAATCAATTAATTCTTAATTAAAAAACATAGCAGGGGTTTTAATCAGGACTCTATGTGGGCTGCAGCAGGAAAGAGATATCTTACCCAGCGGCATTAAATTTTGCTAAGCAACAAGCATTCAGCAAGGACACTCATGTAAACACCACCTGGGGATTAGTGCTTGGTGTCAGCCCCAAGGCTAAGCCCTGCAGTAGTGAGCTGGGAGACACCATCAAGCGGAGATACAGCCCACTGGAGTCTAGCACTTCCCAGCTGGTGGGGAATCCTCCCAGGCCCTGTGCTCAGGCCTTGAACCTCCATCTTTCCCTTTGAAGAAAGTCCTTGGGTACCAAATGTTTGTGATTGCTTGAATATTCAGTTAAAAAACTGTTTATAATAGCTCCATCAAGTAACATTATTTTTGCTCTTGATTTTGCAGCAAGTTCTGTCTGCTGCAACTATCCTTTGTGGAAAAAACTGTCATAACTCCTTTGGAGGTGGCTGTGTTGTTTGGTTTCTTGGGTTTGGGATTGGTGTTTTGCTTTGGTTTTTTTTCAGTTTGGCAGGGTTAGGGCTGAGGGGCTGAGGGTTTCTGGGAATTTATTTTGACATGTAGACCTGAGTTTGCAAGGGTTTGTATGGGTGATGCTATTGGCAGAGGCTCTACCACAAAAAAAAAGAGGATAAACTAAACACAGTATTCAAATTAAAATTTAAATTAAAATCACTATGTAAAATGTGACTTTTACAGCTGTATTAACTCCCTAATAATTGACATTTTAGTGTCATTTCTGTGGAACAGTGTTGGTTTCATTCTGTTCCTACATGCATTTTTCTGAGGTGAGAGTGCGATCTCAGGAGAGGGTTGGGAGACTTGCACCTCAACGCCAGTGCACTCCTCGCAGCCAGGCTCTCACCCTTTGCCTTATCCTGGCTTGTCCCACTCCAGCTTTTTGAGCCTTGCTGCCTCCTCTTGCTGCATGGCTGGCCAGGGATGGGGCAAGAGGCACGGCCCATGTAGCTGCTCCTTCAGCCCTCCTTGGGGACAAGGAGGACAGCTCTGGACACCCAGTGCCTCCTGCGCTGTGGGGACCCCACATGCCCACCTCCAGAGCAATTAACTCTGCAGGCCAACAGCGCTAATGTTTTTGGCAAACTAAAGGAACATGCCAAGATCAAAGCCTGTCAGCCATTCCTGGAGCATCTCAGCTGTTCTGTGGGTTGCGGATGATGAGATAGAACTGAGCTTCATACTGGGGGTGGGTGGGTGGGATGCAGCCCTGGCAGAGAATGCCTTTTCTTCTTCTGCTGATACACATAATGTCTTATGATCAGAGACTTCTGGGGCAAGCTTCTCCAGCGCCGGCAGCACCCATCCTGCAGCTGGTGTGTGGCCTGCAGCCCTAAGGATGGGGAAGGTTCACTGCCCACCAGCAAGGTGTCAGGTCACCACGGCTCCTGTGAGGAGTGGCATCCCCTCAGGACTGGCCTTCACGCCTGGGGAACACAGACCAGCAGTTTTCCTTATGAGTAGCCTATTTGTTACTTGTGGGTTTTTTTTAACCCACTCATGCATTGTCCAGATAGTTTGACTTGGTCAAGCATTGCCCAGTGTTTAAACTGCTCAAATGCGTTCTCTCTCGTCAACCCCATGTTCTTCAGTGGACTATGGCCATGATCCATGTCTCACTGAAGTGCCTGGGACACCCAGCACCATGTCTGGGCTGTATGGCGCTGCCAGACCTTGGGCAGGCAGGGAGAGCCCTTCAGTGCCCACGACCTCAGGGAGGTGTCCTCAGTGCTGGGCCTCAGGGGGCAGTGGTGGTGGAGGCTGGGAAAGGAGGGAAATGCCATTACAATGTGTCCATGCTGCGGGAAAGGCGCCATTCCCCCTCTTCTCCCCCAGGACCATACAAGCCCTGCAGCATGCTGACGACTGAGACTAAAGCTGCCAGAACAAGGGAAGGAACCCACAGCAGTTTTATTTTTCCTTAGATAAATTTTTTATATAGAATATATTACAGTCAGATTTCTCAGCTTTTAATCAAAAGATAACAAGTTATTGCAAGTTTTTTTACCCAGTGAAACTACCAGTGGAAGGAAAACTCTCTAGAAAGCTGTCTTGTCTTATAAAACAGAGGGAAAAACCCCACTCTGACAGAAAATACGTATGTAGGTTGCTCTTCGCACCCACCAGCGCCTGGCTGGGCTGGTGAGCATGAGTGGACAGGGGAGCATGAGGTGAAGAAGCAGCGATGGGCACAACACCATGGTGAGGGAGGCAGGCCTGGGCACTAGCGAGGTCGGTTTCCTGGGCACGATGCTTCTGCTCCGCTTGCTTGCTCTTGCATCAGGAAGTGGAGATGCGGTGGGTGGGAGGGCAGTACCAGCAGCCTCTGCCTGCGCGGGCAGGGCCGGGCCCTCAGCCTCGCCGCAGCTCGTGCAGCTTGTGGGCAACACGCTCCAGCTCAGCCTCAATGGCGGCCAGGCTCTCCAGCTCCTGGTCCTGCAAGGAAAGCCCCGCACACACATCAGCATCCACAGGTGGGCAGCCCTCTCCCCCAGAACTATGGAAAGCTTTGTGCAGGGCTACCTGCCAGTGCTGGTATGAGCACAGCAATGTCTTGCCCCATCTCCCCATCCGCTCCTCTGGACAGGTACTTGTGTGCAACACTGATTAGTCCTGTCCTGGTGTTAAATGGCTGCAACTGGTGATGGAGACAAGATGTAGTTATTGTCCCTCTCAAGCCCCTCTGCTGAGCAGGGCAGCCCCCAACAGGTTTCCTTCTCCAGAGTCTGAGGCTGAAGGGAGATGGCTGGCTGGGAGCCAGGGCTGAGGCAGCTCCTACCAAACAGCACCAAGTGTCTGTGCTGAGGCTGTCATGTCAAATTGAGACCTGTGGCAAGTGCAGCATGTACCCTGCTCGTGGAGGGGATGGTAGTGTCCCCTCTCCCCATACTGCACTGAGTGTCCACATGGAAAATGCTTTTCTATTTGAGAAAATAGTGACTGTGGAAGCCATTGGTTAAAACTCCATTCCCGGGCCAGGGAAAGTATTCCCTTTGACTTGGTGGAGCTCTGGGACACAAAACCCACCCCAAGCTCCAGATATAGCTCTGGCGGCCATGCTCAGCACAGGCTAGTGCAAAAGTCACATTTTTAAGACTTTCTTGGGCAGGGCATGGTTTTCCATTAGTCACTAAAGCAACAATAAAAACCAAAAGCACAGTGTGGTGCAAATCTCAACAATCCCTAGGGCTGAATGGCTAAAAGGCAACCAATCCTCTCCTTAATGTTACAGAGAACCAATGCCAGCTGCATAACACCAGGGTACCATCCACACCTCTAAGCATAATTTGGATTCCCCAGTAATAACCGGCAGGAATTTATTGAGGCTACGTACACCAACCTCTGTTCTCCTGTTAGCACTGCCTTCTTCATCCTTCTTCTCTTCGGGCATGGGAACAAGTGGGAAGCCTCCTTCACTGCTATCCTCTTTAGAGTGGTGCTTCCATGACCTTCTCACATGTTCCTCTGGACTATTGAAGTCATACTTGTGGGATCTAAATGCCATTTTCATGGACCTGTCTGGGTCTTCCCCACTATCATTTTCCTCCATGCGCTTCTTTGATGTCAGCTGCTTGGCCAGCTCATCCATTTTGTTCCACCTCTTGGAGTCTTCCCACTCCTCTTCCATCTCCTCACTTTTGGTGTCCCTGGGCTGGAAGGTATCCTCCTCACCCTGCATCCCCTCATCCTCCAGGTGATGCCTTCCTCCTCTCAGTACCCGGGGCTGCTCTTCCTCTTCCTCCTCCTCCTCAGAGCTCCGCTCATCTTTGCCAAATCCCAGAGCATCGTTATCTGAAAGAGCATTAAGCACATCACAGATCACAAGTGTTAACCTGGTTACCTCCACCTTTGAACCAAGCCTGTAGGGGCGATGCAAGATGGGTTTCCTGACTAAGGCCTGTTTTCCCAGCATTCCGAAAATACCCACTCTCATGTCACCGTGTCAGTAACAGGGCTGGGAGGCAGCAGACAAAAACCATGTAGGAAGTTCAAGAAAAAGGAATCAGTTGTCCTGAGATGCTGTGAAAGCTGAGCAGCAAGCAGCAAGGCAGCTGCTGGGCCTGCGTCACCTGCTGTGCATGGGCCCATGTGGTCAGGCACTTGTGTGGGGGTCTGGTTGGCTGTTGACAGGGGTATTTCTGTAAACCCAATATGCACCTGCCTGAACTTTTAGGCTTTAAAGCCTCTTATCTGTCTGTCTCAGTGCCCTCAGCTCACCCCAGGTAGCACACGACCAGTGCAGTCGTCTGGTATACATACTGTCGTCTCCCTGCATCTCCTCGTCCTCCTCAGCCAAATCAAGTGACCTCTCTGCTTCGGTAGGGTCCTCCTCTGTAGCATCATCTCCTCTGTCATCCTCCCGCTCCCCGTGCTCCCCTGCTGCCTCCCTGCTCTGTTCCTGGTCCTTCCTGGATGGCTGCTCTTCCTCATCCTCAAGCTCCAGGCTGTCCCTGGGGTCCCTGGGCTGCTCCTCTTCATCCTCCTGCTGCTGCTGCTCATCCTCACTGAAGTCTTTACTGGTGTGGTTGTCCAAAGCTTCATCTCGCTGAGCATCCTCTGTGTCCCTGATCTCGTTGCTCTCTGCTTGCTCCTGATACTCCTTCTCACCAGGGTTCGCATCCTGTGGCCTGGGCTCCCTCTCCTCCAGGCTGTTCTTCTCCTTCTCTCGTGAATCTTCATTTTGCTGGTGTTTCTGTGCTGCCAGCTCAGTCAGGGACCCTGTGGGCTGCTCCTCTTTAGGGTGCTCCCCTGCTGCATCTGCAAAGGGAGGAGCAAGAAGCAACACCTCTCCTGAGAGCTCATTTTGTAACCAGTGAAGCCTGTGCATTTCTTAAGGAGCCTCAGCCCTGTTCAGCAATCTGCTTAACCAGCCCATGGATCCTTTCTTAAGTCACTTTAACATATGCTAGCATTCAAGCAAGCTGGTGCTCTCACCGATGCCTCCTCTCCTGGAGAGAGTCGCAAGGCTGAAGTTAAACATATGCTGAAGTGCTTTGCTGCAGCACGGTCCTCATCACCATCTCTCGAGATGCCAGCAACAAACTTGCCCCTCATGAAACGAGATAGCACTTGAAATTAAATGATTTAGGAGTGCAATATGGCACTTGCACAGCTCTCCCTGCTCAGAGTGCTGCACTAATATCACATCCTTATTCTTCCTACCAGGTTGAAGAGACAGCAAGCCCTGATTGCAGGTTAGCTGGAGGAAGGGTGGCCACGCAACAGGAGCTTAATGGGGGCTGGGTATATGCTCTTGCTCATGTCAGAGTCTGGCCTTTTATCATGATTAGCCATAAAAATCACTTTGCACAAGAAAAGATGGGGGGCTAAAGAACAGTGGGAAAAGCCAGATGGGCATGGAAAGGTGCGCACATCCCCAGGCAGGGCTGAGGAGTGTTCTGGGGTGAGGGCATGAAGAGAGCCAGTCATACAGGGCTGCTGACCACCACTGACACTGCACTGGTGTCACCAGGATCCCTTGTGGGCCTGGCTGGCCCAACATGCCATGCTTCATCCTCATGCAGTCTCCACACTGCTGGAGCAAGAGGTTCAGGTCTGCCCTTTCAGGAGGGAGACCCAGTGCCACCCATGCTCCCCAATGACTTTTAGCTCTGCTGAATGCAGCAGCAGCCCCCAGGGTTATCACTCCTCATAGTTTCGGGCTGATGTCGCAGCATTGTTGTGCTGCCGTGGCTCAGCCACACAGCCCAGAGTCCACTCGAGACCCTCTGTGGGGGTGCTACTGCTGGACAAGGAATCATCTCACACACATGGGCATCATCTCTTCCTGATGTGGAAAAGGGAAGAGGCCAAACCCTCCTTTCTGCTACACTGCCATCTCTAACCCAGCCATAGAATCATAGTGACAAGTGGAAATCCCAGCTGGATGTGGTCTTTCTAAGATGCAGGTGTTTTGTGAGGGAGTGCTCATCTTCAGTTCAATTTCCCTTTCAGAGACCCATAACCTAATATCTTGGATGCCTGGAAACAGGGGCAGCAAGAGCAGACCCTGATTACTCTTGCCTATATCATGAGCCTTTCAGTATGGGATTTCCATGGCTGTGACTCATTTTAAGCATTAGGAGTGACTGCTGGTGGGAACGATCAGTATCAGTTTGGTAACTTGACCATTACCAGTTATTATAGTTCAGAAATTACATGTTGTTTCAGCTGGAAAGTAAGAACAAAGCAAACACTGGGTTGCTTGTGTGTGTCAGTGGCAGCATCAAAGAAGATACCTAAATGAGAAGCAGATGGACATATCAAGGCTGTTAGAACACCCTTGTTTACAGCCTGACCTGGATTTCCTGGGGGGTAGGCTGACACTGACCTCTCTGCTTGTTCTTGTTGTTCTGACTTTCAAGGACTTCAGAAAGTTCATCTTCAAAGCCACTGTTTTTCTTCTGCTGCTGAGTTCTCTCATTGGCACCTGTGTCAAGTAACAAAAGTAGGGAAGTAACAAAAAGTAGGGAAAGGCAACAGCTCCTCCTGTGTTTCAGAAAGTAGAGGCAGGAAAATAGTTCTGTGCCCTTTACAATTATATGTATATTTCCTGTAATAGACAGATTTGCCAAAGGGGAGGTGTGAGAAGTGAGACTGGAAGATACATGAATTAACTGCAGTAACAAAGCCACCATCAAAAACATCATGGAAAGAAAAAGGTCTCTAAACAAACAGAGAAGCAAGGTTGCTAGAAAACTAATATTGATGGAGGGCTAGGGAATAAGAGATGCTGAACTGCAGCAGAAGCCAAAAAAAAGACTAAACCACTGGAGTATTGAAGGGTAAATATTGCCTCCTGACAAAAGCTGCCCACATACTTCTGTTGAGGTGAGCACCGAAAGCCTCTGTGCCCTGCAGCCTGGTTGTGGAGGCCTCTCTCCCCAGGACACTGGGAGGAAGAAGCAGCATTCATTCCACTCTGGGGACAGCCTGGACCTCCAAGGCCCCAAACCTTAGCTGCTGGGATTATGGAGCCAGCTCAATGAAAGCAACACCCTCGAGAAAGGCGTCTGAAGGCAGCAGGAGCTAGAGGTCAGAGTGCAGCTGCCTGGCAACCAGCAAGCACTCCCCAGGAAGCCCTATCCCAATGGGATGCGCAAGCCAAGAAAGCCCTGTCTAACCCAGCTCATGTCCTGCTTCTACACCTTAATGCAAAGGCAAGAGCCAACACTGCCAGCCCAGTCCTCTTTAGCCCTATACTGGCCAGAGCTGGCTGGTGTGGGCTCTCCAGCCTGAGCAGGACCAGATGCAGCCAGGACAGAAGAGATCAAATAAACATGTTTGCTTTTCCCTTGGGCTACATGACTCTCCCACCCCCAGTCACTGTGATCTGTAGAATAGAGCTTACATCACACTGGGACAAAATAAAGTGAAGGGCTCAAGCCAAGGTAAGAGTGGAGCAAGTTGCACCTCTGTAAAACATGTCCCTTCATGTGGGCTCCATGCTATACAGCACAGCATGACTGATAGCTGAGCACTCCCGCACACAACCCTGGTGTGCCTGGGCAGCAGCATCCCAGTACATGGAAGAGCCTCAGGTTTCTTTATTCTGGATGATCAGATCACCCATGAAGCCTGTCTGAGGTTGCTGCGTGGCTGGCACTTCCACCAGTGGCATTTGGGTAGTGACCAAACTATGGCTTTGGGAGCTGCATGAGGCTCTCTCCCAGTCTTGATTTCTTGAATTTTTCCCCTCCCTTCCCCCTGTTGCCTCTGGCTTCCCTGCTCTGAAAGCAGTCTGGTGGCAACGTCTTCAGCCATCCCTGGCAGCCATGCCACACAGGAGCAGGGCACAGGGATGCCCTGGCAAAGAAGGGCTGCCAGCTGGCTTACCCCAGAGCAGAGGAGGAGGGAAGGCCAGGAGCTCCTCTCCCTCCAGCCTGAGGAGAGCCCTGTGTGGCCTCAACCACATCACCTGGGTGGAGGAACCTGCACTCGTTTTGAACTAGCCTTGCCTGGGACCTGCCCATCAGCTCTGGGGACTTTGGCACCTGAGAATAGGCATTTTCCCCTTGCACACCCTTTTGCACAGCTCTGTGCTGCTGCTGCTCCCACACTGACCTGCTGTGAGCAGCCTGCATTTCTCCAAAGAAACGTGCATTCAAGCTAAGGAGGCCAGCAGAAAAAACCCCACTAGCTCAAGGATGTTCTCACTGGGGTCTTTCAGGTGCAAGTCCCACTCAGTGTTCAGTGAGGCTTCCCTTCTGCCACACCTTGGTTTAGTGCTAGACTCTAGCTGCACAGACAGTGAAGGTTTTCTTGCCTTTCATTCTTGTTCAGGAGCTGGTGGTTATTTGTTGAATTAGATTGCAGTATTTCCCTTTAGGGTTCTCTCACTCCAAAATTCCTGTACTGTGCATCACCACCAATTTACACTGACTGTCGTTTAAATCATCAAAAGCATATTGGAGTTACAATAAGCAAAATTCTTGCTCCCACTCACCCAGTCTCTACTGGAAGTCCTGGAACTGTATCTACTAAGACATATTACTATCATGTCAAATTAATCTTGAATATGAAAAAACCTAAACAACAAAACTGCACAAGGGATTACAATAGATGAAGCCCCTCTTCTCAAATAACTATAGTGACACTGTACCTTGAGCAGCAATTTCCTGAAGTTCCTTCAATAAATTTTGGTGGCGAAGGATAGAAATGATTCGTTCATCTGCAATAGGGAGACTTGGTACAGAAGGTGGTCAAAGGCAACCTCCCACCACCCCCAAGAAATGAAAAAGAACCCAAAATACCAATTCCCTCTTTGTTTGCTGTTTTCTCTCCCATAGTATAATTTGCTGCCACATCTCTTAACCATGTGGTTAAGATGACAGGAAGGTCCCATGAAAACCAGGCAGCTTCATGTCAGCCAGCACCCCCCAGCCACAATGCCAGCGTGGTGCATGGCCTGGGCTGAGCAGTAGCTCTGTCACCACTTCTGGAGCCTGGTGCAGCCCAGTGGCATGACCATGAGGAAGGTGAGTATGGGGGACCCCTTGTCAGGTGCCAGATTGGCTCTCACTGATACCCAGCATTAAATCTGAGCCTGTACCTCCTCTGAGTGTTTCTAGGCATTCCTCGCTGATTGGCAGGGGGTTTGGCTTTGACAAAGTATCAGAGATGACTTCTACAATACACTTCATCACCTAGAAAGAGATGAAAATACAAATTAAAGAACTGCTCTTTTGTATTTTTTTTTCCCTAAATCTATTTCTTAGAAGCCTAAAATGAGGCAGATGATGGTACAGGCTTTGCTTTTCTGGTTGAGTCAGAACTGAATGTTCAGTTCCTCTTCTACCTAACCCAGGAACAGAAGGTACCTCCTGAAACTGAGAAGTGAGCAAATGACACATGGCAATGTGCAGAGCTTCTTCAACATGACACACACTTCAGCTGGAGATCTCATGGCTCCAGCCCATCCCAGAGGCTGAACACATCAGGAAATTAAAGGAGATCTGGATATATACATAGAAAGCTCAAAATCATCCTGTTCCAAGTCAGTATATCTCATAAAAGGTCTCAGTGGGAGGTTGTAGAGAGCAACAAGTGGTCATAGCTTTACAGCAGGTGACCTTGAAATCTTGCAAGCTATACAAGCTCTGAGAAGGGCACCATAATTAGACTGCAGCCAGGCACAGAGGGCAAAGTGAAACAAAAGGTACTTTCAAACAGGGATGAGAAATACTTCTCTCAAGCCCTAGAGAAGGACAAGACACTCTGGAGAAGTGTTTGACCTTGTGCTTGAGTGTTCAAGACATCTGTTATAGACTGGAAGAGCTGTACATGGAGCTGGGTTACCTGAAAATAAGGAAGTTCCTGCTCTTCCCTTTGAAGCATTTGCAACTGTCTGAGGCAGCTTCCCAGACAGAATGAGCTCTGGGTCTGCCCTTTCCAGCAGCCCAGGTGTAAAATGAGAAGCATTATTTATCTAGTTTGTTACCTATACTGGGATTGCAGGCCTAGCTCTTCATCCATGCAACTACAGCACTGCCGATCCCACAGGGATCGCCCAATGCTGTATGTGTGGTGGGAGAATAAAGCCACAAGCACAAAGGCAAGATGGCACCTCTGGCAGGGGTGAAGGCATCCTTGCCACACACTGAGACACACACCAGGAGCCCTGCTGTGTGTTTATGGTAGACCCAAATGGTCACACAGGAGGGAAAGCGGAATTCAATACAGTCCAGTACCAGTTAGCAGCACAGGAATCAGGCTGCTTAGTTTAAAAGGGATGATTATTTCTAAAGCAGCCTGGAAAGTATGCAGATCTCACAAGTGCCTGTGGAAAAAGAAAGGATAAGTTGAAAAAAAAGAATATAAGTAAGCCTTGGGGGCAAAAACCCCACTCACTGAAGCTCTTTCTCCTGTTGATTTCTGCAGGCAGCCCTAAGAGCCTTCATCTCCCTCACAATGTGCCATTCTCAGGAGAGCAGTGCAGTGTGGCAGCACTGAAATTAAACACCACTCAGCAAATCCCAGTCATCTACAATGTTTCTCATTGAAGCAATTGGCTATATTCATTGACCAGCTGGAATGGGAAAATTTTCACCCAGTGAAAGGAGAGAATTCTACTTTTGCAGGTAATGCTGAGCTCTTTTAACTTGAGAGTTTGAAGGTATTGCCTGCTTGAATAAAAATGTTACAGCAAAGATCTAAAAGGAAAGCAGGGAAATTTCCCTGGTATCATTCTGCTTTACCACAAGCAATCCATTAAGATTGATTTTAGATGACTTTGAGTCACTTCACTCTACTATTAAATAGAAGAAACCCCAGATTCTGATACTTCGCTTCCCACATTTCCCAGCCTATGAAGCCAGTTATTGCTGGATGCAGCTTAGAAACTTTCTCAGCATGAGAAATAAGAGTCTGGTCCAATGAAATGTTCTATACAAGCTTTTTGAAGACTGCTGAGCCGATTTAAGGTCTTTGTCTGAACACAAAGAAACACATCAGTCACCAGAGAAATATGGCCAACTCTGAGGGCGAATTTTGCAGCATAATGAAAGGAAGAGTGCAGTCATTACACAATACTCCTGGATGTTTTATAAGAACAGAGTGAGGCTTCACAAGGTCATGAAATACCAGCCTGCATCAGCACATGGAGGAGATCCTTTCCAAATGAATGTACTTAATCCAGTGCAGGAACTCAGACTGGAATTTTGCCATAGCTATCCTCTAACCATGAGCATGTAACTAGATCCTTAAGAGCTGTCATGCTGTCCCTACACAGAAATCTCCAAAGGATCGTGTCCTTACAAAGATAGACTTCGATACATTTGAGCTCAGCTATGCTCAGGACCTTCTGAAATGTATGCTTGAAATTGGGAAATAGTGTCCTTTGAGCAAAAGAGTGGGCAAACACCAGGGATATTGTAAATGTTTTGGTCATGTCAGCTCTCCATGGAAAGCCCTTTGTGTAAGGTAAGTAGGATGAGCTGCCCAGGAAAGGCCTGCATATGCTGACTAGCCACTACACTAGCCACTGCATTTGTGGGTGCACTGACCCACCCACAAATGCTGGTGGCACAGAGCATGTGGCACATAAGCTGGTGGTACAGGTGTGTAGGAAAAACTGCAGTGCTCACTTCTGTACCCATGTGATGATATCCCTGCCCTGATTTGTCACAGGAGACCAGGGCTTCCTTCACTGAAATGCTGTGTCTCAGGGAATAGTGAAGGCAGAAAAGCCCAATGGCTCCTTGTAGTTGCAGCAAATTCAAAAGAAAGGTGTGGTCTGATTTTGCTCTCAGCTAGAGACTGTGTCAGTGTAGTACCCAGGGAGAGGACAAGCTCAGGAAAGAATCCGTCCTTGGTGGAAGCATTTCCATGGAGCTGCACCAGTTTCCACAAAATGCCATGTTTTACATCCTGGAAATAGATTTCACAGGGAAAATTGTGAAATTCATGGATTGTCCCACCAGATGGCCGAAGAGCCACTTTGGCATGGCCAGTTGAAGGGGCAAGTGCCTGCCCCGAGTCCCCTTTCTCAGTCAGTAGCACACAGCCTGAAGCAGGAACCCAGTGGCTCACAGGTCGTGGCTCAGCCGCAGCTATGGCTAAGCAGGCTAAAACTCTTAACAAAGCTCTCCAGCCCCAGGCACATCTGACAGGAGATAGAGGGGCACTGCTCATGGCACTTGCCCTGAAGGTAATAAGCAGAGACACTGTACAATGGCGGCTGTGCCTGAGACTGACATGATTGTTCCCTCCCCTACTGCTGCTGGGGGAAAAATATGATGTGGCTAGAAGTTCTCATGAAACAAAGCAGCTGAAGGAGTAAGGCGGAAATAGCTGGCATTTCCTTTCTGGACATTAATTTATACTAAATTAGAAGTTGTATAATTCTTAATTTGAGCAACTAAAATAGATCAGCCATCTGAAAGGCTATAGGTATAATATGGGGGAGGGAGGGGGACAGAAGAGTGAGGGTGTATTTGTCACATCTCAACACAGGCAAACACACCTATGTAAGCATCTAGGTGCCATTGGGAGCACACACACTTGTGAACTGCAGCTGTGGAAGACAGAGAGGTATGACACAGATGTATGTATGGAAGCCTATGAAAGAAGGCTGGAGAGGTCAGCCAAGTCCCACACTGCTCATGGCTGCCCAGAGAGGCTAAGCAGTAACTGAGGATGGATTAGCAATCTGAGAATAGTCAGTTGCCTATTCTTCAGGAACATGTATGTTTAAGGAACACACACAAACTCAGATGTATACATTCTCTGAAACATACACAGTTCCAGCAATGCCCATTCTTGAATCACATCTCCCCCCACTCTCCCCTGAGTCACCTCCTGTTAGGAGCTTTGAAAAGCTGAAAGTAGGAGCACTAGGGAGGGTTATACCCAACCTTCATCCCCAGCCTCTCATTTCTCAGTTTGTTGATCCTTTTGGTACATCCTGAGGGACTTTTTTCCTGCCCAGGTGCCCAGAAGTGGATGCACAAAGGGTAAATACTAATAAGAAAGGAGTGGGGATGGATCCTGCTGTGGGGATCTCATGCAAATCCCTTTCACTTCCTACAGGATCAGCAGAAACCCCAAACCAACCAGATTAAGCATTATATCCTTTATCTTAACTCATCCTTTCCATTACAGGCCCATCCTTACCTTAGTGTCGCCTTTATTCATGTCGTTTGTCACAGGAAGGGAGATGACTGTAAGGTGAGGGGAGGGAAAAAAGAGCTTGTTATTCACCCCTGGGAGACAAGCAGAGAAGTAGCATCCTGCTAAAATATGGGAGTGGAGAAGAGATGAATCTCTCTCTGGTATAAGTAGTCCCTGGGTGCAGCAGCTGGATGTCTGCATTATACAGCCTTCCCTGGGGAGAGGGAAGGGGAAGGGGAAGGGGAAGGGGAAGGGGAAGGAAGGGAAGTTACTGTTCGCGGTCCCGGGCAGTGACCTTGCAGGGGCCGCTGTCCGCGGTGCTTAATGGGGGGGAGGATAATCCCTGTCCACGGTGCTGAAGGGGCCGCGGCGGCAACAGAGGAGGGCGGGGGCTCGGCTGTACACGGGGCTGAGGGTCCCGGGAGTACTGGAGATACGGACCCCAGCCAGGTCCCACTTACCCGGCACGGCCAGGAGCAGGACGGCGAGCAGTCCTGGGCGGCTCATGATGCCGGCGGGATAGATGGAAGGAGAAAAGGTCAGAGGGTGATAGTGTCCCTGGCGTGGGGGCTTCTGGGCGAGGTGCCGGGGGGATACCAGCGCCGTGCGTGCGTGTCTGCGCCAGTGCCCTGGCTGAAAATCCCAGATGGGGCACTGCAGCAACGGGCTCATTTATATATCTCAGCCCCTCGGAAATGGCGTCAGGAGGAAGCCACCTCCTCCTCTCTCCCCCCTCCCCTCGCAGACAGCCTTCCCGTCAGCCTCCACCACTCGCAGGGTGTTGGAGGAGGGACCAATCACCAGGATCGCCCCCGACTCCCTTGGCTGCCTGGGCAAAGGGTTCCAGCAACGAGGTGTCAGGCTCCAGGTGCTCCATCTTCTCACACTCAGCAGGTGCGGGAATGTTGTAAGGTATGTTTCCAGGATATCATTTTTTTCCAGTACCTTACCCAACACTGCAATCTACAAGCACCTCTGCATATGTGCTCTCTCTGTATGTACCAGTAGTCAATAATAAGGGTCACCTCAGGTATCCCAGCCAGCATAGCCACCTGTAGGAGGATTAGCCCTCTAAAGCTGCCCCTGTCTTTCATTGACCACAGAAGTCTAGAACAGATGTTTAAGTTTTTAGATGCTTGTTAGATGCCTCCATGGAGGATAGAAGTGCCTGTAAGACTGGTCAAGAGGAAGAGAACTGGTCACCATGAAAGTCCCAGGATTTTTCAGTAGTAAGGTATAATTTGGGATAAATAGCAAAGTCTGGTGGATCTGTTGCTCAGCTGTTGTGTCTCTGCCAACAAATTTTAAGAGGTTGCTACACTTTGTTCAGTGGTTCAAAATGAACTGTAGCATCACCCTACACCTGCACTGCTAAGCACTCCAAGGCTGAAGTAACCAATATTACCTAGTCACTATTTTCCATTAACAAGGGAGAGAGAGAACATAACGAATTGTACCATTCTCTTAGTCACAAGCATTTCTATGCTCTTGATAAAATGGCTGTTTATTCTTTGGATGGAGCATCTGTCAGGTCAGCCATTAGAGTTCTATTTTGAAAGTGACTCCAGTGTTTCTTTAGGACAATGCTTCTTTAGGAATAACACCTCTGCTATTGTGTGCTATCCCTCAAGCAATTTCTGAGGCCACAAAAGCCAGGGACTTATACTAGAAAACCAAATTCAGAAAAATGCACCCTACCTCTGCTCACTGGAGGGTCCTGCAGACAAGGAGCTGGAGAAAACACATTCATTCTAAGGTGATGAGTTCTTTCCTCTCTGGTATAAGCAGTATGTCAGGATATACTCCCTGACATCAGGGAGTACAGACTGCACTATGGGTTTCCACCTTCTTTTTCCATATGCACATGGAAATGTGCTCCCAAATGTGCTTCCAAATGTCCTCTAATATCTATCTGATTTAAATGCATGCGTTGAATGGCACATTTGGGTTGTAAAAGCCCACTCATGCAAAATTAAAGCTCCTTGTCTGCTGCATTTTTTATTTAATAGCAGAGGAAAGCTGGAAATAAATTGATCCTCTGAACAGTGCTTTGTGGATGACATTGATTAATTGTTAAGTGTTTATAAGACTATGTAATGAACATCCATGACAGTCTTGTTGGATGGGGAACCTGCATCCTCCAGGAACAGTTGACATCGTTTCTTTCTGGTTGTTCTGTTGGGGCTGTGTGTGTGTGTATGTGTGTGTGTGTGTTGTTGAATTATTTATTGGGGGAGGAGGGAAGGAGGTTATATATAATGGTCTTTTTGCTTCTTCAGGATACACAGGGCATTTTAGTCTCTGAATCTGAAATATTGAACATTATTAAGCTCGTTAATTCCTATGTATTCCTAAGAGAGAAATAGATTGATCTGCTTCTCAGGCTCTGTTTACCTAGTCAATATTTACTTATTCTTACATATAAATGTTGATCTTATTATGGCTACAAATTATCTCAGTTCTAAAACAGTTTCTTACATGAAGCCCTTTTCTTCCCTGGGGCCTCTTTCTGAGAAATGTAACAACATACATAGTGCCCATGACTATATTTTTTTCTCTCGGTCTCAGGCTGTGGTCTTGCATCCGTTAGGTTCATTGCAAAGGAGAAATAAAATGTTTTCCAGGGATGGCATGCATTCTCTCACTGTAGTGGCATACGATGAATAATGACTTTTTTAATATTTATTGCCCAGGAAAATTGATATGAAACAGTTAGTGCAGCCACAATTAGTACTTCTGCTACTGGATTTGTCTCCTTAGGCACAGCTATATTAGGAACTGTCAAATTAAAGCATGTCAGGGCAAGCAAAAGTGACCAAATAAAAAAGTGGAAGGTATTGCGCCATTCAGAGAAAGGTGATGCCAGAAGCAGACTTCAAGGGAAAAGCAGGTTTGTGGGTCTCTGAAGTAGTTCGTGTTTTAGTATATGGAGAACAGGAGTCAATATTTAGAGGGCGCCAAAGTGATGAAGATGGACATTTCTGACCAGTTCCAGTCTTACAGGTAAGCTGTTTATGTCTGTAGAGAGCAATTCTGTTTTTTCTTATAGCTGCCAAATTTCTAGTGCAGAAAGTGTGGTGAGAATGTGAAGATCTGTGTACCATTGCGTGCCTGTGGTCACCAACATAACATTAGCAGATGGACAAACAGATGAATTATTGTGATGGGAAAAGGATATTTGCCTTGATAAACTGAAAAGTGATTTGAGAAGATGGTAATGTCTGGATGGATGAAAGTAGACAACCAGACTGTTGCATTATCCATGCTCTGAGCTGAGCAAACAAGAGGGCCAGCCTGAAAGCCATATTGATAACCTGAACTTATTTCTATGCATAAAGTCATTTGCTCAAGAGATCATGCAGCTTAACTGCTATTCTCAATCAACATGTAATCTTTTTTTTTTAATATCAGAATTCAGAAAATAAAACCAAAGGATCTGGGCTATGGCTCTGAGCTCCTCTGAGAGCTTTGTTCTCCGAAATCTTGGCTGAAATTCAGTTAAAAATTCACCCTTCTCCTGTGCTTGGATGCACTGGCTCTTCCTTTCAGACTGCTGGGATTTTACAGATCAGGGAACGGGGAACAGAAGGAGGAAAAGTTGCAGTTTTATGAAGATATCAGATGCTTGAAGCCAAGACATAGCTATTAACCACACCAAAAAGACCACTATGAAGAAACAGGTAACAATTACCTTGTTGCATGTGAAACAAATTGATAACTGTTTGACTGGAAAAAATGAATGTAAGCTCACTGAAAAATTAGTAGTGAAGTCTA
Source organism: Pezoporus wallicus (assembly GCF_028554395.1). Classification (NCBI taxonomy): domain Eukaryota; kingdom Metazoa; phylum Chordata; class Aves; order Psittaciformes; family Psittacidae; genus Pezoporus; species Pezoporus wallicus. Next base: position 3,616,184 of record NW_026638957.1, on the reverse strand, counting down.
TTAAAACCCTCACATCACACCTTTTCTTCTTTCCCACATGTTAGCCAATCACACACGGCTCTCAGTTCTGTCATATAAGCCTTGCTTGTCTAGACGCCTGCAAATAGGAAAAAGCTTCAAAGCTCAGATTGCTGTTGTGAATATCCATCTATGCTGTTAAAAGGTACTTCTCTCTTCTTTTTCAGGTCAGAGGCAAAATAATGTTGAATTGCTTTGATTTTTTTAGTCTAGACTGTGTCAGTACTGACCTGAAATTAATTGATTTTCCTGCTCAAAGGTTTACTTATACCCTATTAAAAAGCCAACATTGTGCCCAATCTTGTCAGGAACTACTGCTCTGCCTGTCCACTTTCCTCCTTGCCTGGCACGCACAGCTCTCACTGGGGCAGATGGAGTATGTTCTCTGTTGGGAGAAGAGAATTTTCTGTAGTGATCACAGAATACCATCTGGGCACCCTTGTGGATAGCCTGGATCTCGATATAATTTTTCAAAACATTATTCAAACACCCACCTGGAAAACATCATACGCCTCCAATGCCTTGATCAGCTTACCTGGCACTTACAGAAAACACTCACTGATCCTGTGAGCCCCACTGAATCAGTAAGAAAAGATGTGGAGATGGAGGTTCTCCCCAGCCAGAGTGATCTCAAACAGCCTCCTCAGGGAATGACTGATTGTTCCCATGGCTATGGTTTTATTTGACTTGTGACAACAAACACTGTGTCATACTAATGTACACATTTAGTAAGACAAAACCATTCATTTAGGGACTGTAGTGATAGGACAAGGGGCAACGGATTAAAACTTAAACAGAGGAAATTTAGGTTGCATATAAGGAGGAAGTTTTTACTGTAAGGCACTGGAATGGGTTGCCCAAGGAAGTTGTGAATGCTCCATCCCTGGCGGTGTTCAAGGCCAGGTTGGACAGAGCCTTGGGTGGCGTGGTTTAGTGGGAGATGTCCCTGCCCATGGCAGGGGGGTTGGAACTAGGTGATCTTAAAGCCCTTTCCAACCCTAACTCTTTTATGATTCTATGATTCTGTGATTCTGCGAGTTCTAGAATGTCTAAGACAGGTTCATAAGAATATCACTGATATTGTTTATTTACCTCCAAAGTTAGAGACAGATAAGTCCTATTTATTACCTTGCAGGCACTAACAGAGTTCGTAAGAGCTAAGAAAAAAATCAGCTACAAGAAAGACTCAGGTCTATGGACCAGAAATTTTTTTCTGGGGTCTGTAAGCTCACCTGACTATCTGCACACTGCCAGCAGCTCATAGCTAACACATGGACCCTCTATCAGCATCAGCACCAGCATCATCCCAGATTTTGTACCTTAAATGACTGCCTGGTGTAGTGTAGTTTGTAAAAAATAATCTTATCCTTTATCTTCTGCCTTTAAACCTGCCCAAAACTGGACATCAGCTCTGATGTTTACGTGCTTCACAAAGTTTAATGCTAACTAGAAGTAACTACTTTGCTTGATCCTCTGAACAGTCTCTTCTTAAACTTCATACCTTCTCAGCTTGAGGACTTCTAATGGTGTTAAATACCTGTCATGGTTTAAGGACAGTATCACAGCTCACTTAAACACTGCAAAAATACTTTTTCTGTTGTTTTTCAACTGCCTCTTATCTTAATGATAAAAGCTGGAAAAAACAAGAGTTCTTCACTCTTCTCAAGGCCAGTGAGGCTTTTGTGGATATTTAAATTTCTCCCTTACTCATCTCCTTTCCAAGAGAAACAGTCCAAATCATCTGGTTCTCACGAGGATCCTTTAAACCTGGCTACTAGCCAGTGAGTCCCACAACCTAATTACCTATAAGATACAATTACATACAGCTTAGTGCAGAGATCCAGCTGTATCCTGCTGTTAATAGGACTTTTCTAGTCTTCACTCAGTGTCTCAGAAACTTTCTAGCATTACCTGAAATATCTGTTTTTCATTTTAGCAACGACCATACACATGTCTTAGGAGTCAGTATCCTTCAAGATCTATTTATTCCCTCAAATAAGACATTGTAGAGAGGATAGAGAGGTTGTCTGGAGGTCTTAGACATGATCCAGTAATAAGTCAGTAGTAGAGAGTAATCTCAGCCTGTATTAGGCAATCTGACTCAGCCTGAATCAGGCAAGGAAAAAAACTCCAACTGGGGCTCCGCTGGTCTCAGTCAGCATCTTGGTTCCTTCCCTACACCCATTCATCCTGGCTTGGGTCAGGCTATTCTCCACACAGCCTGAGCTATGGACAGCCTTTGCAGTGCAGATGACTCTTACCTCAGATGTTCTGTTGATAAGGCAGGTTTTGAACACCAAATTGCATATTAATGCCAGTTAATGAATGTTCTCTTTACAGGCAAAGCAAACCCTTTTCTTCTTTACTAAGTAGAGAACAGGAGGAGGTAGCCTTTCAGGTATTAAATTGCCTGAGCAAAAAGTAGCCTGAGGAACAGACACAGAATCTTAAATTACTGTTACTGGGCTTTTCCTTACCCCACAGGAGCTCACTTTTCTTTCCTGACCAATGCTTTTTCTTCCCAGGAGAGCTGGGGTTGAAGCCCCTGCTCCTGGGGAGCAGCAATACCATCCCCAGAGCGAGGAACAGAAGCATGAGGCACCTTCAAATGCAGCAGAGGCTCTGCTGAGCACACTTCAGACAAAATCATCCTGAAAGCTTCCTCTACGTTGCAGGATGAGCCCAAAGAAAAGCTGGGAGATGCTGAAGCAGCTCTCTGGCTCCTGGTTTGCTCTGTGTGGAGGGAAAGGTTTGGGCTTCTATCGCTGACCTTGCAGAGATCTCCTGCCCGTTTGTAGTCAGCTGAGTTCAGACTCAGCCTCTGTTAGTAACTGCTTATGGGAATGCTTCGGGACTTCCGACTTTGCTGGGGATTAAAAAAGAAGGAAGAAAAGCCTGGCTGTGCTTCTTTCTCTGTTTTTTAACTTTGTTTGGGTTTTTTTTTTTCCTGAAACAATGTCTGCTGGTCTCAACAGCTTTTTGTTTTATGGAGGCAGATGGATAACCACAAACAGTGAAATCTTTTTACATGCTTTGTGCCATGTAAGAGGCAATTGCTGTCATGTGTAACCCCAGCAGAGCAGAAATGGAAAGGTTTCCCCCAGGCAGAGAACATAAATGGGTACGATAGTCACTTCATATTTAACGTTGCAGTGAGTACATGACTTTCTGTACTGAGGGGAACGTTGCAGCTGTTTTGCCTGACACAGATTCATGTAGTGAGAAATTGGAAGTGTACAGAGCAAATCTGTTATTTGCATTTCCAAACGAATTGTTCATTAAGAGCCTGAGCCCAAACATACTCAGGTAAATAGAAAGACTGACCCTTTTCAGTGAGTTTTGGTTTGAGTCCTAGACCTGGCTTCCTTCCCTGAGTTTGGGATGCATTTTCCAGAGACAAGGATAACATTTAAGGGTACTCAGGCAAGCAGTAAAGGTAATAGTGAGTATATCAACTACAAGGGGGAAAAACTGCTGTTCAGAGATGGTCTTAAAAATAAAAAAAAACAACCCAACAACAACATACACAGCTAACAGCAGACTCAATACTTTCTTCCCTCTGAATATCAGTTTAGACCCACCAAAGGCTGATCAGGTTTGGTTTTCTCAGCTGCAGATTTTTGTAGACCTGTGCTAATATAAAAATTTGGAGAGTGAAAGGCTCTAGAAATTTTCCTGATTGTGCAGACAAATCCTGAGCAGAAGCAGGCTCCCAATTACTAAAGCTGCACCTCGTGGTGTCTTGGAAGGGTCAGTTCTTCTGGGTCACTTGGAGGCAAAATGTTTGCATGTCAGCCACTGCTTACTAAGTCTGATAATTCCTCATTTGTGACCAGACTACTTGACCTAACTTCTGGCAATGGTTGCAAAACATCTAATTAGATCTTTACTCCAGGTTTCCTGTACTTCTCTATGGAAGGATGCGCGCCCTAGACAGCCTGCCTATGAGTCCTGGGAGAGTGTCCTGTCTGTTCTTCCTTTGGAAGGCTCTTGGGAAAGGCAGCTTCAGGACTTGATCTTCATGCAGTCATGTCGATGGGAGTTTAAATTTGAATAGTACAGGAGCAAACTCCTTGTGGGTATAGATACTGGAAACATCATTATGTGTATTTGAATGCCAGAATCACTGTTTCCAAAACCCCAGAGCAACACTTCATAGGTGGATCAAACTGGGAGACCTACTTTTAATGTGCAAAGAATTGTCAGGCATCAGAGATCACTAAATCATAGAACCATTTAGTTTGGAAAAGACCCTTAAGATCATTGAATCTAACCATTAAACTAACAGTGCAATGTCCACCACTAAACCATGTCCTTACATGTCACATCGACACACCTTTTAAATACCTCCAGGGATGGTGACTCAGCCACTTCCCTGTGCAACCTGTTCCAATGTTTGACAACACTTTCAGTGAAACAATTTTTCCTAATATCCAATATAAACCTCCCCTGATGCTACTTGAAGCCATTTCCTCTTGTCCTACTACTGTTACTTGGGAGAAGAGACCAACACCCACCTCATTACAACCTCTTCTCAGGTAGTTGTAGAGAGTGATAAGGTGTCCCCTGAGCCTCCTTCTCTCCAGGCTGAACAACCTCAGTTTTCTCAGCTGTTCCTCTTAGTACTTGTGCTCCAGATCTTTCACCAGCTTTGTTGCTCTCTTTGGACACACTCTAGCACCTCAATGTCTTTCTTCCAGTACCCACCACTGCTGAGTACAGGGGGCTGATCCCTTCCCTAGTCCTGCTAGCCACACTATTGCTGTTACAGGCCAGGATGCTGTTGGCCTTGTTGGCCACCTGGGAACAAGCTAGCTCATCTTCAGCCAGCTCTTGACCAACACTCCCAGGTCCTTTTCTGGCAGGCAGCTTTCCAGCCACTCTTCCCCAGTCCTGTAGTGTTGTATGGGGTTGTTGTGACCTAAGAGCAGGAATGACTCTCCCATTGCTTAAACTGGCTTCACATCACTTCTGTCCTCAGCATCTTCAGTGAAGCCTTAACTTCTGCCTTGTGCCAGGACAAAGAGAGCCATGTATTGGGTGCACTTCTCAGTTGCTGCAAGAGCAAATTGAGTTCAGTACTTCTGGCCTTCCTTGCAAAGTTATGTGAGCTCCTTGGCTTTCAGGAACCACTTACTCCCATTCAACTTGCTTTACTTGGTGTCAAGTTATAGAGATGTTCCCTGTGGTCTTGGAAGTCAAATAACACAAGGCAAAGAGCCAGATAAGCAACACAGCTCATCTAAAGTGGTATTTCATGAAGGAATGAAATTGTTTCTGGTCTGAAGCAGGTTTCTGTGTGAGTAGGGTTCATACATGGCACAGGTGAGTCAAAGACCTGCAGAACCACTATGTATAAACCAGTTCTGATCAAAGAGCTAATTTGCTTCAGGCTGGTTGCAAGCACTACTACAGGGGTGGTTACCACTGCTCCCTCAGCCACACCAGCTGTTGAGTAAGACATTTGTTGCTTGCCTGGGTCACTCACAGATTGCCCTCAGGCTTGGGATCACCTGTGCAGAAACTCTCTGGAGGAGCATCGCCTCAGAGGGCCATGTCTCCACACAGCTGCCTCTGTGGGCTCTAGCACAAGGGATTATTTGTACCAGTTTTCAAAATCTTTCTTGCTGACAAATGCCACTAGTGAAGGATTATGCTCTTCCCACATCTCCCTTTACTTCTGAGGTAGGGCTCTCCTGCCATCAGCTTTGTTTTTGCATGGAAGGAGGTGATCTCTGAGCAGTTTTAATGAGGAAAGGGTATTTCCTGCCTCTCACTGTTTTCTTTGTGCAATATAGGTCCTGCTGTTATAACTTAGGCCAAATCTACATTTCATGACAGCTATAGCTTTCTCCAGCTCTTGCAGGATTGAAAGGAGGAAGCAAGTGTGAAGGACCTGAGTGTCCTTCCCCAGCCCCTGCACTGTCACAGATATACCATTACTCACTTTCACTCCAGTCCATACATAAGTGGCATCTGCATCAAGCTCAAGTTGTCCTGCAAAACCTTAACAGGAACCTCCTCCTCCTTGAAAGTAACTGTAGCCAATTGGCATTCCTGCCTGAGAACTCTTCCATGATTTTGGAAGTTTATTTTGGCTTAACACTGCTGTTGATGTACACGTTGACCAGTTTCACTTTCCTCTGCTACTAGACTTTGGAATGGTGCTCGTTTTCTACTTCAGGAGATTCGGCTTGACAAAACCATATGCCTCTTTGGCTTTGAAGCTATGAAATATCCAACAGGTGATGCTACAGACTTAAAATCAATATTTTAGAAGTCAGAGCAATAGGAACAAAACTATATTTAAATGCAGATCTCACTGCTTTGAATTTCTTGTGAAATGTGGAGAAACAGATGCAAGCCTGACAATGATAAATATGCCCCAAATAATTTCTGTAGAAACTCTCAGTGGCTGAGAGACAAAATCAGCTCCCTCCTTGAAAAGTGACTGCAGTCCATTTTACAGGGGGGGTTGATCAATACAAATGGTCAATGTCTACTTTGACTATATTTTAAACAAATACAAGCAAAAGAGAAATGGGATAATTTTGTCAAACTTTTTAGTATATAAGAACACATATTTCAGTCCCTTTGAACTGAAAACAACTTTGGTTCATCAAAATATTTTTCAGAAACATTTTTCCATAATTTGATCAGCTTTATTTATAACTGTGCTGAAAACCATCTCTACCAGCATCAACTGGTATGTTTATAGCTATTTGGATCACAGGCTACTCATGTTTTCAACATGCTTATTGCATCTATTGATGATTTGTTAACCCTTTATAAACAGCAGGAACACACTGTACAATAGCCGCAAAGAGGAATGAGGTATTCAGCCCTCATCTTTCCACCTCTGTTCACAAACCCCTGGGTATCCAGTTTCATTTCATTTTATTTTATTTTAAAATTTTACATCTGAATGATTCAAACCATCAACCTGCCGGCCCTTATTCCTTGAGTCAAGCAAAGAAATTAATGTTTCATATTCTGAGAGCAGCTTCATTAATTAGAAGAGGTTGATAATCAGAAGAGCCCATTGGAAATCCACACTGTAACAGAGGAACCTAATGCAGAACTCCATCCCGCTCTGCTCTGAAGATGCTATCAGGAAAAGCAGCAGCCCTGGTTGCCCTTGCACAAGGCCTCCAGCACAGCACAATTAGAGCAGCTGCTTGTATTCTGTGGTTAAAGAAAGCTCCCAGGGGACAGCATATTGCTGTTAGATTGGAAGAGCACTCAATTGGCTAATGAAGCTGTTACCCTCTATTTACCAGAGATGAGAAAAGGAAATCTTTATGTATCACTCCTATGTAACAAAAAAAAAAAAAAATTAGAGAAGTCAGACCCTCAGAGGTTAAATAAAACAACCACAAAATGATGAAATGGTGTTAGTGAGTAAAAGTGAGCAGGAATTTTGGTTCAGCTATGCCAGCTGCTCTGTTTACCCAACCAAGAGGCTGGCACCTACCCTGTGCCTCACTTTGCCCCATCCACCAAGTGAAGATGCTTCCCCCTTTTTGAGGGGTATTGATATTTTATTTTCATATTAGTAGTATCCCCTGACCACCAGAAATTACCTTGGAGTATGTTTGTTAGTATTGACAAGATCATTAGGTGAATATCAAGAAGCTTGATGTGCTAATTAACCTCCTTTATCATTAAACTGTAGCCTTCACATCCACTCCTGATTTCAATAGGATTCACATGGACTTTGGAATGAGCCAGAAGCAGGCCCTTTGCTGCTGGAACAATGGCAAAGTTTTGAAACCCTTAGATACATATTAGGTTCTTCTTCAAGAAAATAGAGTTCCTCTATATTACCAGGGTGACCTTGTATGGTGTTTCTATTCCTATTAACATCCCAGGATGACACTGCCATTTTTCTTGTATGGATTAGTTTGAAGCTTTTCTTTGGATCATTACAGCTGAATGATGAGTTTGTGCTCATGGGAAAGTTCATTTTGCAGTCACTGAATGCTTGCAGCCAATGGTCCCTGCTACAGTGATAAATGGATGTTTAAAATAAAGAACTTCCCAAGACAGGCATTCATCCAGCAACAAAGCCTCCATTTTACTTTCGGAGACTAAGTTTTGTGAAGTATTTTTAACCCCCCGCGGTATCAATCACACTGCAGCTCATACCTCCAATATACAAAAATATATTTTTTGAACAAGAAATGAGAGGACACAGTGTTGCTTGAGACATCTGTTGAAGAAGGCGATGGGATGGACTGGCTGATGGTTATCTCAGGTCTGTGGGAGGTTGCGTGATATGCAGGGATCATGCTGGCCAAGGACCATGTCATCCACACATGCTGAGATGTTGGGCAACAGCATCCAAACCTCTTTGTTTCTTTCAATAAGGTCCATTACTTGTTTTCTTTTCTCCCCTCCAGAGTTTCCTACCTGAAATTTATTTGCTTCCTCCTTGCTATCCACACACTTTCCTTTAAAACCCCTGACCTCATTCTTTGATTTTAATTCCAGAGGGCTGAATTGCATCCTGCACTTACCCTGAACACTATGTTCCCACATCATCCTCACCAACACCAGGTAAGTTTCATCTGCTTTAATGTGCAACTTGGGCTTTTCAGATTTACATGTAGCTTTTCTGCTACAGGTATCCACTTTAACCAACAGAAGGATGGGTGCAGAGACATCGTATGTCTCATCCAGCCTTTGTAGGAGGTCTGCAGTGTAAACAGGGACCCGGATCAGGATTTTTATGCTCCAGATTTATCATCTTCTCCAGGAGGCTCCCCTGGATTCTACTGCCAGTCTGCCATCCCTTCTGCTGGATACCCACATGCGTTTCTGTTGTGCTTTGGTTAAAAAGAGGATGTTTCAATAGCAGTTTCAGCACAGATCTCTGTTTTCTGCTTAGAATGTCATCTCCCTCTGTTTCCCTGCTAGGCTGCACCAAGGCCAGATTTCTTACCATGAACGCAGAGTACAACTTCTTAGTGCCAGCCCTTAACTTCATGAGGATTTCACATTGGAAATTTTGCTCACTACATCCCAGATGTTCCCTCTCTACATCACCGTTCATGAGACCTAACTCATTTTATGGAATTAGGTCTGCATTTGCCTCTAGTTATGTTGCTTGAGCTGCAGATGGGGAAGATACTTAGAAATCAGTCTGTTAACCTAATTCCCTTTGTGGCCTTTGAAATAGCTGCTAGCAATACCTGAGCTGTGCAGTCTCTCCAGACAAATATTCTCTGTTCCTAGTGATAGTCCAGAGAAAGACCTACTCAACTCATCTCCCCATTGTCAGAAAATCACCTTCTATTTGCTACTGAATCATACAGCTTGTTTTCCCTCTCCAGCAGTCACACAAACTTTGCTGGTGTTCAACTGCCACCAACCAGACCAGGTGGCAGCAGCACTAAGCAGCAAGTAGGTGTGAAGTAGTTAAGCAACTCATTAGCTCAGACCAGTACTAAACTGGCAGTGAGTCAGGTAATGGACATGCTTAAATTGAAGAAACATGATAAAAGCCTGGGGACCTGGTTTCTATGCTCAATTTTGCTATTTCCTTCCTACGTGACCACTGCAGCACATTTAACTGCTCTGTGCCTCAGTTCACTCCTTAGACAAAATTCTAGTTATATGTCATGTCTTTGGAGAGGGCTCTGGGACTTAGGAAAGAAAAACTCAAGAAAGCATTCTTCATTTTCTATAATTTTAATATTTTAAATTAAGAAAAGGTGAACACATAAACAGTTTTAGTGTCATTTTGGTACACCAAAATTCTGGTTTCAGTGAGAGCTCACTTCAGTCCTGCAGGCTTGGCTCAAGCTAAAAGCTCCTCTTTTGAACTGAGAGAAGCTTTTCCTGCTTGCAATCAGCAGAACCCAGATCGCATGGAGGAGAAAGAAGAGGAACACCTGAACTTTTAACTAGCTGTACTTTACCTCTTGCTGCTTCTTGTGCAGCCTAATTAGTCTAACTATGGGCTCTGCATTCCAGCAAGCGGCTTCATCACATTTCCACAGGACTCGTGAAGCAGAAACCCTGCGCACACCTGGGAGGGCTCCTCAGCTACGGTGAGTAAGCACAGAGCCCCTAAGGTGGAGGGAGCTTTGCCAGAGGAATGCAGGTGAGGATTCACATTTCTGGATTTTGAGGCCTGAGGACAGAGTTGGCTGGGGGGCATGCACAGGGGACTTTGATACAGATCATCTTTGACACCGCAGTCAGCCATCTGTTCTAAGTTTATTAAAAGTGATGTACTCTGCTGGGAGGATCAGGAAGCATCTGCTAGTGCATTTACATTCAAATCCTCACAGCAATCCTATCCACCTTCCTTTTTTAATTAGTCAAACACATTTTTTGGTGAAACCATACAGGTAAACACTTCCTCTGTAAATGCAAGCACATATTAAGCTAATGCCATTAAATAGCTAATACAAAGAAAAACAATTTAGTGGAAGTAGCAGCATCTATCTCGGGATTTAAGAAAGCTGTTCTGACAGAGATCATTCCTGTTTAAAGGGATCACCATCTAAACCTGGGTTATGTGGCAGCACAGTTTTGCTACTGCAGAACTGCTTATCAGCTGCCTGGGGGAAAAGTGAACCTTGAAGTCATGAGCTGAAGCACATGCACTTTGGGGGCCTGTCTGTAAGGGCTGAATGCTGCTGCAGGGCTCAAGTGCTGGCCCAGAGAGTTTGGAGGCAGATGCTGCAAAACAAGTGTAAATTCTATTTGACTGTGGAGAGAGCAACGGGATGCACAGATTTGCATTAACACAGCTGCTTTGAAAAGGTGAAGAGCTGGAGATGCTTCTCTGAAGGGCACGGAGGAAAAAAGTGCTGCCAAGGCTTCTAGTCTCTCTAACTCTGCTTGGCATTGGGTGCCCATTGGGTGCAGGGATGACCATCCTAAGGTAAGAGAAGACTAAAAACACTTTTTTTTTTTTTAGGGGGTAATGCTCCAAGTACTGTCCTGGTGGGAAAGGGGCACTGCACTACAACTACCTTGCTGGATCTTGTTTTTAAACACGAAATTGCGATTCTTGCTCAGTCCTTTCCACACATAGGTACCTTTCTTGAGGAGATGATGTAGGATCTTAGGCCCGAGCTGCTATAGGGTCCTCCTTGTCCTGAGTCAGGTACCCAAGCTGACTCATGGATGAATCTCAACAAAGATTCATGTCTCCCTCTTAGACAGGTACCAACCTCATATATTTCACCAGGAGTCAACCATTATCTTCTGTGTTTCATTCTGGGGCCAGTGTATAACATAAAGCACCAAAATATGCACCTTGCCTAAATCACATCTACATATAATTATGAACCTACAGACAGGGAGATGAGGTGCATTAGAAGGGAAAAACCTTCAGACTGTTCCAGCTTTTCCTGAATCACTTGTGTTAATAAAATAATGTGATTTCTATCACATGGCATTAACATCACACCTACTGAGACGAGATCTGAGGAAGTCATAGGGAAAGGGTTAATGGCACCACAGTCTACAGAGGAAAAGAAAAAGGAGGTTGTGTTCTGGAGAGGTAACGATTCAGCAAAGCCTGAAACATCCACTGCTATTTTCTGCTTCAAACTTCCGAGAAAGGTTGATTATAACCAGATGTTGAACACAATTGAAACATATACAAGAGTATTGGAGCCATGGAATGGAATAAGGAAAGAAAAGCTCAAAGAACATTTAGATTAGTGAGATGTGCTCCGGCTTGAAGAACCAGGAAAAAAAAAATCACCTGCAAGGCCTTAAGGACCTATCCAAAGCCATTTCCAAGCTATTAGCAATTGCTTTTAAGTAGCTGGGGAATAAGAGAGGAATAACAGGGGAACATGTAGTACCAACCTTGCAGGGAAAGCCAAGGAATTTAAATCAATCTGCCTAGCTTTGATTCTTGGAAAGATTGCCGGAACCAATATGAAACCCTCAATTAATAATCAGCTACAGGTGGGTCAGTTTATACAAAGCACACTGCAGGGATTTGCCAAGAGTAAACTGTGTCAATTCATTTTATTCTTTCCTCTTCAGTCTAGTGGTTAAGGGAAACAGATTTAATTCTAAGAAAAGTTTGGACACTTTCCTACAGAACATGCTCAGGTGATCAGCAGGGAAACCTGGTCTGGAGAGACCATGTATTTACTGTGAGAACAGAGTCCAGCTACTTGATAAACTGGAAGAGTAAAAGGTGTACCAAAGCACTGCAAGAGCCAGGGGATGTGTGCTCAGCCCATGCCTGACCAGCGTGTGAAAGAATGGATGATGACAAATGGAGTGAAGTTACAACATGTCTGAATAAAGCCAAGCTGTGGAGCTTGCAAGATCTTTGGAAGGCAGGCTTATAATTCAAAATCATCTTGATGGCTAAGAAAAGTGCTCTGAAATCTTCAAGACAAAACTGAGCGAGAGGAAGAGCAAATTACTGCAAGCAGAAAAGGGAAATTAGTGCACCATTGCATGGAGATCCACAAAGAAGGTTCAAGGGGAATAGTAACAACAAACTGGGTATGAAGGGATGTTGTGCAGCTCTTGCAAACAAACAAACAAACAAACAGATAAATAAAAGGGTTTAAACTACCTGTGAAAACACTTGAGCCAGAAATTAGAAGAATATCTGTATCAGAGGATGAAATTCTGAAAACAGCTTTCTAATAGACGTGAACAGATCAGCAAATCGTTACTGGGTTCAAGACAGGAATGAGAAATTCTGATAAGGACTTACTAGAGGAGGTTGCAGGAGCACAGGCCCAAGCTGGGCTAACCCAGGAGATTCCTTGCTAATGTCCTTCATTTGCTTCTGTATAACACATAGCAGGGTTACTGGTGCTCTTGTAGGGCTTTGGCTGGAGCTGCTGTCTTCTGCCTTGGGAACCCCACGTTGTGAAAGACAGAGGACATGGGAAAGACCCAGGACAGAGCAACATGAATGAGAAGTTTGGAAAATGCAGGAGTGTGGGAAAAGGCTGGGTTGATTTACAATGAAGAAAGCTGGGGAGCAGGCTCGGTAAATGGGGTTAAATGGGGTAGCAAACTTACAGCTGCACAGGATAGCCGCAGAGCAGGCAACTGTCAACAGTTCTCCATATCCTAAGTTGGAATATCCCACCTGAGGCCAGCAAGAGAGAAATTAGGAGAAAGCTGTAGAATTCAACTTTCAAACTACAAGGATATCAAAACATTCAGACAAGCTCCTTTGAGTGTAAGGTTCTTCTGGAAGCATAATAACTGGCACTGAAATGAAAGGGAAAAATGTGATGGGTGCAAGGAAGAGGGCACAGCAGGTGTGTCCACGGTCAGAGTGCTCTGCCACTGCCCCTGATGAATCCCACACACAGTTTAAAGCTTGCAGGGAGGATGAGGTATCCAGGATTTTAAAGCAAATGACTGTAAAAAGGAAACAACTGTTTTACTGTTCACAAGACTGAAACCACAGTGGGTGTTAACATCAGACTTCAGAGTGTAATGATCTCTGCCTACTCTCCTAATAAATAATTTTCTACAATTAGCCTGCCCTGTGAGATGGCTGTGACTTGTTGGATCCTTCAGCTGGGGTTGATGAAAGTTCTCCCAGCTTAATGACAGCCCATAACCTTGCTGCTCCCTCAACCAGTTGTTCATCACAGGGGACTTCAGAGGGACCTCGGAGCTGCTGGATGGAGAAGAAGGTGGCAGATGAGCTTCAGTGGAGATAAAGAAGCTAATGCAGGTAGGGGAAAAATAACCTAAACTGTGACGAGCACCTGAAAAAAATCAGTGGGATGGAGCATCTGAGGAGAGGCAGGAGGAGAAACACAAAGGTTGGGACACTTCAATTTAGAGAAAGGAAGGCTGTGAGTGGGATGCGGAGTGATGTGAATGGGATTCTCAAAATCATGAAGGTGGAGGATAAAGTGAATGCAGAGCTGATATTCCCCAAGTCCTTCAGTACTAGAAGTTGCTCAGGCACAACCCGAGGACCAGGGCTGAACCCCACAAAAGGAAAATCACATCCCTCATGACTCACTCTGTCACGCAGGATGGAGGCTGGAGGCTTGGCCCCAGGAGCACTTTGCTCAAGTGGTAGGACATTTCTCAGGGACTTCTTATGATGAAACTCTGTCTTTTTAAGGAACTGCTACATTTTTAGTCTCTAGTCACAGCAGCCTGGGGAAAGTCCAGCTGAAGCAGCCGTAAGTGCCCCCTTCACAGGTCCTCTGCCTATCATGACGGGAATCAACAAGTGGAGAATCCTCAGAAAAAGATCTTCAGAGAGACAGAAAGATCCAAACATCTGCATGGAGGGAGTGAAGTCTCCTCCAAGCAAAGGATTTATCTCTGTAGTGCTTTTGCTTAATACAGCTGTTGGTTAATTTATCTTTTGCTGAATTTATAAAGAAACCCAAAAGCTAAATCCATCTGGTTAAAAATCAATCCATCCTTTCCTCCTTACTCCAGAAGATAAATGACTTCAAGCATATTGCTGGATAAACTCAGATACATAATGCTGACTAAAGGAAAACTATGTTTATTTAATAAGGGAAGAAGAAGTTGGCTATAAGAAATGAATTACAGAAGAGATAAGGACTCTTCATAATAAATGCAGGACCAGAGCAGAGACTGTGGATTTTTTGATGCTGTGATCTATCTTATCAAGGAAATAGTGGTTTAGACATGCCAACATGGATGCATGAGCTGGCAGCTGCTGTAGGAGCACTCAGACAGCTCACATCAGCACTGACAAAGACTCTGAAGTCAGTACCATGTGGTGGAGCTGGTAGAGGGGACTAGAAAAACCCATATTTTGTTACCTACACTGCTCACAGAACAATCTGTTCACTCAAAAAGTACTACAGGGAGCAAGTGCCTTCTGGAGACACTCCAAAGAAGGTGCATGACAGTCATTAGCACATCTCTTGCTGTCTGGTCTGAGCCTGACAGGACCCATTGCTCTTTAGTGACACCGTTTGTCACTAATTCCATTTCCAGACCTGTAATTGTTAAATATCACTTCATGCACATATTTATTTGTCCCACAGTTACTACTGGGCCAACAACCTTTAGCTACCCAAATGCTGATTGCCCAATTTCTGGACTGCAGCCTGGCAAATCCATCAACAATATTTGTATTAAAGTATGTAAGTTAAAAAATACTCAACCTCAATAATAGAAAAAACAAGTTATGGCTCCCTGGGAGCTCACAGTGTGCTCTGACTTAGGCGGCTGCAACTCTTGTGTTTGCTAAGACAAGGGCTGGGATTGCAAACATGCTGCCTCTGACATGGGAGAAGGGCTCCTCCATAGGAGCAGGTGTTCTGTGGCAAAAGCCAGGCCTGCCTGAAGCTGGGCATCTGGGGAATGCATTTAGGGAATCAACTGCACTTTACATTTTCTAGACGCTTCAGCCAATGTTGCTGTTTGTAACACTAGGAGAGGATTTGGGAAATAGCTATTTGTGTTTAAAGAAGGCCTTCAGAACTGTACCAAAAGCCTTTGTTCATATAAAGTCATCCAAACAACAGTAGAAATTGCTTCTGAAACTTGTATCCCAATCACTCCCTTCATTGCACAGTTTAAGCATAACAAGCTTTGAGGCTCCATGGCTCAGGTGCAGAATTGTTACAACCTCATGGATTAAATATAACTACACCAGTAAATTCAGCCTAGTAGCCTCGCTGTTGTTTTGTTTCCAGTAAGATAATCAGGGCAGGGGCTTTTCAGTAAACACCCACTTTCATTATTTTTTCACTACATATACAGTAAATATCAACTAACAAAAAGGACTGTCTAGTTTAATCTTTTGCTTTATGAGTATCTATGAAATTAACTGGTGGAGTGCAAAGAATACATAGGAACTTTATTTTCAAAATCAAAGTCAGTTGATTTAATCTGCCTTTTATGGTTTCCACAGACTCTATCAGGGCATATTTACCCAACGAGCCTTTCAAATTTAACAGTTACTGTGCACTTACAGTCAAGCAAACACAAAATGATTTTGAGAAACTAGGGCAAAAATCACTTTGATGGGTAACCAGTTTGATGCACTTATACCAACCCATGACTGATCAAATACCATCTATCACAACAAAGACTGTTACAACAGTGGGTTTGCAGTGTATTGCAGTGAAGCTTTTCCACAGGTGACAAGCGAGCAGAGAGGAAGGTCTGCTGATGTTTTAAACAAGCTGGTGCCTGGAAACACGTCTGCCTCCTGGCTCACATGCAGGGGTAGGTGGCATGGTTGGAGGTGTGCCAGCACCAAAACCATGCTCTGGGAGACAAACTGTGTCTCTCCACATGCCCAACAGAGGAAGGGTTAAAAATAGGGCTACCTACAATTAAATTTGTCTGACCCTAAGAAGTTTGGATACCCAGAGCTGCCCTGAGCTCCTGTGATAGATTGCGTTGACCTCTACACTCTTCCGCAAGATGCACTGAATGTGAGGATATAGCCAGGGCTATTGCCATTGCACCACATCTCCCTTCACTGTGGTGCGACCGCTCTGCAGAGGACACACTTTGCTCTTCAGCAGATGTTCTGTAACTATATCTGGCTACAGCCTTCGCTGAACCATGCTGGGCATTGCAGGTGATACACCAGCAACAATAAGGTATAACACATTTCAAAAAGCATATCCTAATTAATTTTTTAATCCTCCTTTTCCCTAGCACCAGTCTCATTAGACCTGTGTGTGTGAACTATTTGTTTAGCCAGGTATTGTACTGCTAATCATGAAGCCTGGCTTGTTGCCTGGATGCTTCACCCAAGCCACAATGTCACAATTACAAATGAAGAACTAGAAACCAACTCATTTCCTAATCTTCAAGATTACCTGTCTCACTGTGCTGATCCCTGTGCTGCAGGTAACTGTATTTCTTGAGCAACACAAAATAAGCTTGTGCTACACATGATGTATACATGAGAAATTGAGGTTATATTTTAAATTTATTACTCTGAAATTGCCCTTTATGATTTCTCTGAAGTTTGAAATGTCTTTTTGTCTCCTGGGCACTTTCTGAAATGAACAGGTTCTTGCACTTCATTGCAAGTAGTACAACTTGTACAACAGTACTTAGGCCTTTGCACTTTTACACAACTGGGCAATTTGCACGAGCTCCCCCTGTAATTAGGAGTTTATACCTCAGTCCTTATCTTCTGGCTGAGGAAGCAGAAGGAGGTTTGCATCCCTACTGGGCCCCCACTGACCCCATTTCTACCTCCAGAACCACCAGCCTGTAGCCAGTCTATTTGCTATGTGTGAGTGGCATTTTAAAAACAGCAGGCTAAACAACGGGAACTTCAGACTACTGGGCTGCACCCATGCTGTCTTCTCTTAGAGACACCTTTGTGGGACAAACCCCATATCATCCCGTCTGTGCTGCCCCAGGCATAGCATATTCAGTTGCCAAATTAAAGATTGCACTGCGCGGTCCTTTATGCACCTTCTCTTTTGTTACTAGTTTCAATGTATCTGGATATACGTTTTTCAGCAAGATGTTTTCCCCTAGTTATGTTGGCCAGTTTCAACAGGTGGAATGACTGGAATACAACAAAGGACAATTCACCATTTAAATAGCCTGTAGACATAGTACTTGGTCATTCAGAGGCTGATACAGGCCTGATCTCAACTAAGAGAAGACTACACTTGAGCTCATGTTTTTACATAAAGTCCATGCTCTTCCTGCCATTGCCCTTCACAGATGTGTGAAAC
This sequence comes from Pezoporus wallicus, assembly GCF_028554395.1. Classification (NCBI taxonomy): domain Eukaryota; kingdom Metazoa; phylum Chordata; class Aves; order Psittaciformes; family Psittacidae; genus Pezoporus; species Pezoporus wallicus. The sequence continues at coordinate 3,598,491 of NW_026638957.1, read as the reverse complement.
CTTGTTGAAGCCATTAGACCTGTAACAGACTTACTGTTTACTGCCTTTCAGCCATTTCTCCATAATTAAGTTCTGTGGACAGTGAAGGACCTTCATCTACCCTCTGGGTATTTTCCATGAATATATGCACTTGAGTGCTCAAATGAGATAAGATCGCTGCCAGGGCTGCTCTTTAGAAAGAGTTAGCTAAGGGATAATATAGCCAGAAAAGGCCAGCAATCTTCAAATCAGAACATTTTGCTCTAGAAAGCAGCTCTTTTGGCCCAGTGCTGAGGGCAGATTTCCTGGAGTAACATTTGTTGGAGCCAGAGGTAGAGGAGCTTTCTGGCACAAATAAAAGGAAGCCACTCTGTGGATGGTGATGGGCAGAGGCCAGTCTCTGGGATGTGGGAAGATAAATTTTTAAGTAGTGTTGTCTGCTTGACTCCTTGGTGCTGTGGAAGAGCAGACAAAACCTTGTTCACCCATGCTGACAATATGGGTCAGATGTGTATAAAAGACACCCAGGCTTTCTCTGGGCTGCCCAGTGCATCCAGATTCTTGTAGGGCTTGGGAGGCAAGGTGTCCCCAGGTATGCTCCATGACAGGGGAGCTGGTATGTAGAAGCACAACTTGGCTCCTGCTCCTTGCAGCAAGAGGCAAGGGGTGAAGGTGGTCAGAGGGATCAGACTCTGCACCCCTCGCTCTTTTCAGCTGTGCTCTTTATGTTGGCAGGGGCTGGGTGTCCATTCAAGCAGGACCAAGCTCATCTTAGGAAAGGTCAGTCAAACTCACATGCTAAGAAAAGCAGTACAAGTAATTTGGTGACTTTAAAATAAAACTGCACAGAAGAATAAAGAAGAGGCCATAACAGCCATTTCCCAGCAGCTGATGAGGCAATTCTCAAAATGTTAGATAAACTTTATCTCAGGGAAGCCGGTGATAATTTGCACACATAAAATGGATGTTTATGGACGGAGGTTCTAAGCTTCTCCATGTAACCAACAATGAATAATAACATCTCTTCAACACTTGTCCTGACTCAGCTACTAATTTACTGTCTGAGGCTGGACGAGTAACTTAATTTCCCTTTATTTGTACCTCTATCTAGGACCCACAGAGCCTATGAATATATTGATCTGTTGATACACAGGCATCTATCCTCCACATGTCCATATAATACAGTTTAATATTTGAAATTTCAATGTGATAGGATTCAATTCTTCATGATGAATAAAACACAGGGCTGTATCAGTGCTCAGTGTCCTTGCAGAACAGAGGTGTCTTAATGCTTAATTCATGTTTGCGCAATCAACTGAAAGCAGAGGCTGAAGGACGCTGAAGGCTGAAGACTTTGTTGAAGGTTTTATGCGAAGGGGCTTTGTGGTGGATGTGTCCCCACAGTTCAGCTGCTGGAGGATGCCCAGCACCCTTCTGCATGGCTCCCCTCCTGGGAGGAAGCGAAAGGGCTTTACATCTGAGTCCCCATGCGCTACCAGCAGCAGCTAAGATTTTGGGGAAGGCAGAAGGTGGATAACCCACTCACACTGTGGTCCCCTGATGCACTGTAAAGGGTCTTCTTGCTGCAGGCACAAAAATGCTGAGCTAACACCACCAATGGTAATCAAAACCTGACTTCGACAAGGCAAAACCCTCTCCTGATGAAACTTGGTTGCATGCTGGATTAGCCATGGCCCTGGAGAAGTCTTCAGAAGTAAATAGCAAATGGAAGTGTGCTTAATTAAAGCTGACAGTCATAATGGCACTGCCTGTAATAGTATCAGGAGATTATCAGTTACAGGATAGTGCTACAGGCTGGGTGATGTCCCTTTCAAAGTGTGACCCTTATGCCAGCTCTGTCAGGCCAGATCTTAATTTCTGCTCTTTAATACTGAATATTTACTTTGATAAGGAAGTGAAAACAGATTTTCCCCTCGTTTCCATCTCCAGCTACTCTCTGTACCATGCAAACAGCAATTATTGAGGAGTCCAAGCTAGGGTTTATCTAGATTACCTTTGATATAATAAGTAAATGAACTAAGGAAACAGCTTAGGAGGGAGGAGGAGGCACGTGTCTTCCTCTCTTCTGACTAACTGGTTGAGTATTTTTTCGTTGACTTATGTAATCTATATCCAGGTTAGAGCAATGGAGCGTGGGTTAGCATATCACTTTTGTGATACGAAATCATGAGGGAAAACATCCCCGGGACACATGCTGGGAGGCTGCTTGGGCACAGCACACAGCATGGCCTGGAGCACCCTGCTGGCATAGCATCCCCAAGGGGAGCCCTGCCTGCAGCTGCCTCCTGGGGCTGCCTGCTGCAGTAGCTCTGTGACAGCTGACCACAGCTCTTCTCCAAGCCAGTTGCAGTTCTAACAAGTGCATTAAGAAAAGGATAGTTTGTGACACCGGGAAGAAATTCAAATCAGCCAGCTGGTGTGGGGTAGTGAGGGGTTTCATTGAGAGGCTACAGGACATCAGATTATCAATTACATCACTGCCAACTTCTGCTGTTTCAGATGTACTGCCCACATTTAATGTCCTTTGCAGCCTGGAAGACCATGCTGGAGGCATGTAATTCATGCCTTTACAGTCTCTCCACTTCAGTCACAAAACTTCTGTAACACAGCCTTGTTTTCAAACTGTTCAGTGGACTCACTTGCAAGCAGATCTTCCTTCCCATCACACAGACTGCACAGTAAACTGATGCTTTGGATACCTGCTCAGAGAGGCTTGCCTGAATGCAAGTCCCCTCCCTACTCCTCACTGTGCAGCAGAACATAACACACTGAGGACAAGCACAAGCTTAGAAAAGGAAAGAAAGCCCAACACTTCAAGAAAAAGTCTTTAAAACAACGCTTCAAGCCTTCGGCTGTTGCACACTGTATTTTCACCCTAAAGTCAGCACTTACTCACATGGCTGCCCTCGGTCTCACTCCATATCTTGCATCCAAACAATCAGTGATGTGTGTCAAACACCATTCTTCTGGCTTGGTAGAAAAGTCAAACACAGTGACTGCATTTTACAGCAGCTGAGAGCAGCTCTCCTTCATTTATTTTGTTTCTACTACTTTTTCTCAAAAAACACCAGGATCTTAATTACAGCAACATTTCCCAGTGGAATGACAACTGAGTAGGGTAATGAGGTGCATGAATTAACAGTGACATCGACTCATGCCTCCAGTCAATATCTTGATATCTCATCCACTAAAGTAAGTACATTTTAACATTACTCCCAGAAGAATCTGATATATGGGTGCACTGCAGCCAAAAGATCCAGCCAGATGGCTTCAAACCATGTCCAAGAACATGGGAATTCAAGTGATACAGAGGAGATTCAAGAGATTCTCAAAAAAGAGGTTCATAACTTTCAAGCTGAGCTTCGCACTTCCTTGGAAATGCAATGTAATTCCTGCAAAAGCAGAAGTTCTGTGTGGGTTGTTTTTTTGTTCTCATTATATTCAGAGCTCCCAAATCAAATTACTAATGACAAGGTGGGGAAAACCATCAGAACAAGCTTCTTCCTGGCACAGCAGGTAGATGCATATGGAGGTGAAATCTTACATACAAGAAAGGGGGTGTCCTGGGTTCAGCAGTAGCAGTCATTTTTCTCCTTCTTGGTAGCTGGTGCAGTGCTGTGTTTTGACTTTCAGCTCGGGAGCAGAGCTGATAACAAGGATGTTTTGGTTTGGCCAAGGACTTTGTGAGCCTCATGCTCTGCCAGGGAGGAGGGGAAGCCGGGAGGAAGCAGACGGGACACCTGACCCAAACTGACCAAAGAGGTATTCCATACCACAGCACGTCATGCCCAGGATGTAACTGGGAGTGAGCCAGAAGGGCTGGGAGGCTGCAGGGTTGGAGGAGGTATGGGTTGGTGCTTGGTCGGGCTGGGGGGGCGAGTTATCAGTCGGCTGGTGGTGAGGTGTTGTATTCTCTTCCCTTGTTATTTCCTTTATCATTATTATTATTGGTGGTAGCAGTAGTGGTTTGTGTTATACCTTAGTTACTAAACTGTTCTTATCTCAGCCCGTGGGAGTTTCATTCTTTTCAATTCTCCTCTCCGTCCCTCCGGGAGTAGGGGGAGGGAAAGAAGGGTGGGGGAGTGAATGAGCAAGTTACCTGACTGGGTTTAAACCACAACAAGGGGCAAAATATGATTATACTGGTAGAGGTATTAGCTGGTTGTATGAATATGTTGACCATAATATTCTAAGATTGTCTGAAAAGTTGTAGCAGGTCTATAGTATTCAAAAGGCCCTCAAAGCTCACATCCCCCTTTTACATTCTTATCCAGATATGAGCAATGAAGCTACTTCTGTTAAAACATTCAGAAAGACAATTAGAGTTTCATCAGCTTTTTTCCTACAAGAGCTCCAGCAGCTAAGAAGCGAAAAGTCATTTAACATTGTTTAAAAAACTCAAGGAAGGTCTAAGTCACAGTCACAACTGCTCACATCCAGCTCTCTGACCTTCTAGGGGCTGCTGGCACATTAGATGGAGTGCGGTTTCCAAGGCCTGAGCTCTTGTACAACAGCAGGCACATCAAGGTCCACATTTTTATTCATCTCTGCAGCTGTGTTGATGTGGTGAGGTGACTTTGCTGGGTGAGCATGGGCCCTGATGCATTGCATACCTAGAATGCTGGTTAATGTGGGGAATTTGAGTGTTTCAGATGAGCTTCCAATCACTCAGGTCTCTTCAAAGCCATGCTAGGGTCACTGCTCTCTGCCCTGAACGTGGCCAAGCTACTATCAGTAAGTCACTAACAAGCTCATGCTTATGGCAGTGAGTTTTCTTCTTTACTTTAGCATTCCAGGTCTTACTTCTTAAGGTCAAAAGTGAATCCTCAGCCATATAAAGCAATGCATTAGTTTTACAGTCCCCCGAGAGTACAGCCTAATGGCTGTACCCTTCACCCACACCCTCCTACCTCCTCCACTCCCCCAGTGTGCGAGAGCTTCCCAAGGTCAGACAGAAGCAAGTACTGAACGGGATATGTGTGGTGGGGACAGGATGACATGGTAATACCTGACACCAAGGCATGGCAAACTGGGAAGGGAGAGAGCTTTTTTCACTTCCCAGCAGTGATGTGCTGCACCCTTTCATGCTAGGAGGCCACAAGACAGCTAGTTCAACCATCCATGCTGAAAGTGGGCAGCTTGCTCCTGCTGGATGATGAACGATGCAGCCATGTGGGAGTCTGCCAAAAGGCTCCACGGCTGCCTCTACCTTGTAGGCAGAGTGGGAGGAAGCAGTCTGGCAGGGAGCAGTGAGTGGCAGGCAGCCCAGGGCTCTTCAGCTTTGCACATCTACACGACCTGTTCCAGCTGCAGCTGGGTAGACTGTCCCCTTGGTCTGGCTTGCAAAGGGACGATGGTGCAAACACAGGAAGGCACAATGAAGGGACAGCCCCCTGCTCTGAGCCTGGGGGACGTTTCGTTGGCTTTGGGGTGGAGGAAAAAGAGCACTTCCAGCCTGATCAGATGCCCACGACTGTTCCAGAGCTCATGCTCTGGAAAAAAGAGGCAAACTGCTGGTCTGAGGCCACAGCTATGAGCTGCCATGTGGACAGGTCACTGTGGTACCTAAGCCATTACATCCACAGTTCACCACCGACTGCTCCACTTTTTTTGCCAAGCCATTAGGTTAGATGTCACCATAACAAGACAGAAATTTCTCCAGGTTGGGCTTAAGTGCTTCAGCTTTCCCCAGCTTCAGTCCAGACACAGAAGAGAGAAGCAGCTCACTGAGTGAAGCTGCCCACACCATTAGTTTCAAAACATTCCCAGACCAGAAAGCATCCATGTTATGTGGGCTTTAAATCCAAGCTTTGGCAGATTTGTGCAAGAGAGTACCCACCCACATCAGCCCTCCCTCATGTCCCCACAAAACCAGAAGGTGTCTGAGAAACGTGAACCACTTCCTGCATGGTGTGGGTGCTTGACATCACTGCAGCTCCATCCTGGGCAGGGCCACTTCACCACCTGCTCTGGGGGCTTGTGTGGGCACCTCCAAATACAACCTGCCAGTGTTTTCAGCACCATGAACTTCATCCAACGGTGATTTGCCTCTGCCAGCTTCTTCACTCACCAACTTGTGGAAGCACCATCACATGGCCAGGAAAGGCTGCAGTGTCTCTCTGAGCCACAGCTCTCGTCCTGGTTTCACAGATTTGTAGGAGTAAGATGCTTTCTCCACACCCATGGCTTGATACATGTAACACTCACATTCAGACTTCCAGTTCCCTGTTGATCAGCACTGTTGACACTGCTCCACAGCCTTGTGTGGATGGAAACACCCCTTTCCCTCACACTATTTGCTTCCCCAAGTAACCAAAGTGTTACCCTCTCTATTTTGCCCTCATTACAAGGGTCTGAACCCAGATCATTGTACACACCAAGGTGCCAAAACCAGTGCTGTGGGTGCTCAGAGCACCACAGAAGATAGGGGTGCTCCCTGCTGCTGAACAGAGGGAGAGTTTGGCTCCCTGCTTTCCAATGTTCTCAGGGCTGCCAGCTGAGCCAGGAGGGGAGAACATGAGTCATCCAGACAGTAGGAAAATGTAGGAGGCAGATTTTGCAGCAAATCATGGCTAGAGGATTAAGACGTGGTGACACGTATGTGAGTGCTGCTCAGTCAGAGTCACTGCTGGAGCTCAGCACCAACAGGAACCCATGCAAACCTCCTCTCATAGATGTGCCCTCTCTCTTTACCTGCTGCTGCAATCAATGGCCATAAGATTAGCTTTCAAAGATGGCAAATTGTTGGTATTGACTGAATAACTCCTTTCCATTTCATTAATTTAGACGAAAATATGAGCATCTAGCTGCTTTTTTCACCACTGGTGTCACTGTAGTAGCAGTGGATACCCCATCTGCAGAGCTGTCACAGATACACATGGGGCTGGTGACTGCTCAAGACCCTGGAGGGCTTCAGCACACCCTGTTCTGCCCCACAACCAGGCAGCTGCCTGTTTGGGAGGACTTTGCACAGTGCTAGGGTCTATGCTAGCATCCTGTTGTATAAGAGGAGCTTTATTAAGTCAACTCAGAGGTCTGTGTAGCTTATCATCCTGCCCCAAATACCAGCCAGGAGGGGCAGACACCACGGCCAGGCAGGAGCATGCCCTCTGAGTGCACCACCTATGGGTCCCTGGGCCACACTGCGTGGGGCAGCACAAGCTCTCTGCCCCAGCCAGCAGCCCAAAACAAATGCTTGGGGAAATACCTAAGACTGGATAACCACATTGTGATGCCGCCTCCAGTGATCAGCAGTGCAGAGGTTTCCTTGCACCAGAGGCAACATTTTTCAGTATAAGAGCCTGGGGTTGGTTTTTCTTCCAAGAATAAGTTGTTTAATGAAATTTTGAAGCTATGTAAGCTTTCATTATCCCTAACACCCTAAGGAAAGGAGTTCCACAGTTTACCTCTGCACTGTGCAAAGAATATCCCTGTGTTAACTCTGAGCCTCCTGTGGCCAAGATCTTTGTACTTTTTCGTAAGAGCATAAGGGGAAGGCAGGTACCTGGAGCTGAGGTGCTGATTTGGAGAGGCAGGTTTTATGCTAAGCAGTATGATGGTTGGGGCTAAAGGATTCAAGGTTCAGGATTAGATGGGACTTCTAAACAGGTCTTGGAGCAATATACAGCTTATTATGTGGGTCCCCCAAACTGACTTGGGCAAGCCATGCCTATTCTGGACAAGCCATTTGCCAGCATTAAATGGAGCACTTTAAAATTAACTTGAAACGAAAATAGTAACAGTCAGCAATAACATGTGCTTGACAGTTCTTCAGAAGGATATTAGGAGCTTTTCTGGAAAGTAGTACTCGAGAATACCAACTGCCACTGTCTCACCCTTCAAAAAGAGCACAAGAGAAAGTCTGATCTCTTTGGAAGTGTATAATAATCTCATAGTAGTCAAATATTCAGGGAAAAATATGTTTTACCAGGCAATTCAGCATCAAGGTGCCTATTACAAGCATAGAAAGTCATGTCCCTCTTCTGCCTCATTTGTATCGTTAAATCTCATGTTTTGCAATACAGAATACAGTTCAGTTTTGATATAAGGGACATGATTCAAATTAGGACAGGTGGGAGATGTATTTCAGCATCATAAGAGAATAAAGTTGAAATAAAGTCTGTTGAACAGATTTAAGGGACATGCCCTTAAATACCTACAGTGTGCTGAGGCAAAGGTGAGAGACAGGTGATTCTATTAGGGAGGGATGAACTCAACCCTCCCAGGTACAGAGCATGTGGTTGGACTTTGGTCTCCAGATCATTCTTCCTCTTCAAAACTTAACTACTCAGGCCTACTTGCTTCTTCAACACTGCTGACCTGCCTCTTCTCCAAGCAGAGGAACATGCCATACTAGTATTGCAACCACACTTCCTTGTGTAGACTGGACTGATACACACCACTGAATCTTAGAAACAATCAGAATCATAGAACATTTGGGGTTGGAAGGGACCCTTGAGGTCATCTAGTTCAGACATCTTGCAATGAGCAGGGATATCATCTCTGAGCACCACCAGGCTGCTCAGAGCCCTGACCAGCCAATCTGGAATGTTTCCAGAGACAGGGCATCTACTACCTCTCTGGGCAAAAAAAATTCTTTCTTATATGTAGTCTCAATCTATCCTCTCTTGGTTTAAAACCAATGCCCCTTGTCCTATCACAACAGGACCTACTAAAAGGTTTGTCCCCATCTTTCTCATAAGCCCCCTTTAAGTACTGAAAGGGAAACAAATCAACAAAGGGTAGCAGTTGGTAATGCAAGCACCTAAATTTGATGTTTCCTGACACATTAATAAAAAGGCTCAGTGCATGGGAAAGGGGAAATAGATGGTGTTTGTTCCTGCAGAGGAAAAACGGAGAGCACCTGGGAGTCCACAGAATTTTCCAAGCCTCTTTGCTTATTTAAGAGCTTTATTTTTTATTCTAATAAAAGCAAGTTTACAGAGACAGGAAGACAATAAAAGGCAGTGTCATTTCCTAGCTTGATAGTGCTGGTTAAAGGTGACAAGCTAAATAAAATCATCCTCATCCTTATAATTTTTCTCATTTGATTGCTTACAGGTAAACCAGTTTAATAAAGACTCTGAGATACAAATACCACATGGCCATACTGACAGGAGTGAGGGAAAGGAGAACACAATAATCATGTTAGCTCTATCCCTCAGATTAATCACGTAGATAAAATACCCATTTACCTCATTCTAGACAGAAAAATATCATTTACTAACCAACAATTTAGGCAGGCATGCTGCTGTTAAAAGCCAGACCCAGCTGATCCTAACTGGTGGAAAAGATGAGACTTACAGCCCTGTGAAGGATGGATTCCTCCTCCTCTCTGCAATAGCAGCCCACCATGGTGAGGCTTGCTCCCAGTCATCCTTCAGCTCCAGATGGCACCAGCTTCAGGGAACACTGGATCCATTTTAGCCCCCGCTTAAACATGTTTCCCTAGGACTCAGCACACCTGTATGCAAGAGAGTCCCACACCAGGGATGTTTTATCACCTTGGATTTACTGTAACCCACAAAACTTTAGCTGCAGCAGAGATCACATTTGGAGGCTGCAGCCCTGGCCCCTGCTGCCTCAGCTGCCCCTCAGGACACCTCATCCTAAACACAAAACTGGGTCTTCTCAGAATTCTGTTAGGTTAAACCAAACAAGATCTGTCTTTATTCTCTGACAAACTGCAGTTTCCAGGCCACAAGAAATCAGTGCACTAATATTACACTAGATTGGTGGGGAGAAATGGACATACCAACCCTAACCTCAGCTTGGGTGAAATTACATGATGTCCTGGGTTCAGCAGTAGCAGTCATTTTTCTCCTCCTTGGTAGCAGTAGTGATTTGTGTTATACCTTAGTTACTAAACTGTTCTTATCTCAACCCGTGGGAGTTGCATTCTTTTCGATTCTCCTCTCTGTCCCTCCGGGAGTAGGGGGAGGGAAAGAAGGGGGGGGGGGGGTGAGTGAACGAGTTACCTGACTGGGTTTAAACCACGACACTCAGTTTTATTCATAAAAGTTGCCTTACAGTTTCATGTCCAAATGCCTAGCAATACATTCATGGCAAATCTTACAACCAGACTGCAGTTGATCAACAAGGAAAGAGGGAAGCAAAGAAATCCATTCTGTGGTAAGGCAACATCTGTCTCATTGATACTGATGAGAAATCAGTAAATTAATTAGCTTGCAAGTCTGATTTCCCCCCTGTTAATGTTATCTGAAATTAAGCAATAAAGTCACTTCCTTTGTACAGAATCTTGGTATACATATGGCTGACCTAGCACAGCAAATAAAGCAGAGAGATCAGATATCAGCAAACCAAGGTGGCAAAGAAGAGTTTGTTGTAGCACAAGGGCTTGTGAGTATTCACATAAAGCTCTCTTTCATAGAAACCCAAGCCTGGTACTGAGTACATCTACCCAATTAAACATACCAAGATGACCAGCGTCTGAAAGAAATAGGCCTTTTCTAGGCTGCAAAATGCCAGGCAATAAATGCCTTGCTCTCACATCCCTCTGCAGCCTCCTATGCCTGAGCAGCTCTCACCCTTACCTACAGTCTGCCCACTGCTCCTGCCAAGCCTGCTGCTGGCCATCTCAGAGGGGACATCTCTCTCCCTCTTTCAGAAAGGTGGCACAATGCACACTGTCCTTCTGACCACAGCATGGAAACTGAGCACAAGTGGGCAGGGGGGAAATAAATATAAACAAACAACCAGATGTTCCCTACCAAACTTCTCCATTTTTCATCTTTTTAACTCCTTCAAGGTGTACACTTGGCACCTGGAGCAGTTTCAGTCCTAGAAGGAAGAAAATTGTAAAGGACTTTTCTTCAGTCACACAGTAGCATATTGTGTTCTCAAGACAGTGAGATAGAGCAGCTAGGGACACAGATTCCTATTTTCTGTCAGTTATTATGACCATTTATTTCTGGTGTTAGGCTACAGAGCACAGAATGATGGGCTCAGCATTTATGAAATATTTTTAAAACCCCTAAATTGCTATGCTGGTCTCTGAAATTAGGGTACTTTAACTGCACAGTAGTATGATAGTCCCTCAAGAACACCCTTGGCACTTGGAATACCCTCCTGCCACTTAAGATGAAGGCTAACAGAAGCTTTTTTTTTTTCTCTCCAAAGCCATTTGTTCAGTAAGGCAACTTCCTGACACCATTAGGAGCTGCTTGGCAAAAAGGTGTCCGTATGTCATCTTTGACCCACAGCTGTGGCCCACTTGGCAAATCTATAGAGATGACATTGGAGCCCAGCATCACTAATTGGAAGCAGGGAGTGTATCTTACCCTTCAACTAAATACTGGACATTTGTATTCAGATAGACTCCATCACATGGTTGTGTGTGCTCCTGCATTGCATCATGTGCAGCTTATTAAAATAAATTATGGGGGCAAAAATTCAGTGTGTTTAAACAAAAGCTTTAAGGAGCAATTATTTGTATTTCTTGTATAGCTCTGTGTCGTGGTTTAAACCCAGTCAGTAATTCGTTCGCTCACTTCCCCCCCTTTCTTGCCCTCCCCCTGCTCCCGGAGGGGACAGAGAGGAGAATCGAAAAGAATGCAACTCCCACGGGTTGAGATAAGAACAGTTTAGTAACTAAGGTATAACACAAATCACTACTGCTACCACCAATGATAATAATGATAAAGGAAATAACAAGGGAACAGAATACAACACCTCAGCACCAGCCGACCGATAACTCGACTCCCTCAGCCCGACCAAGCACCGACCGATACCTCCTCCAACCCTGCAGTCTCCCCAGCCCTTCCGGCTAACTCCCAGTTACCTCCTGGGCATGACGTGCTGTGGTATGGAATACCTCTTTGGTCAGTTTGGGTCAGGTGTCCTGTCTCTGCTTCCTCCTGGCTTCCCCTCCTCCCTGGCAGAGCATGAGGCTCACAAAGTCCTTGGCCAAACCAAAACATCGCTATCAGCTCTGTTCCCGAGCTGAAAGTCAAAACACTGCACTGCACCAGCTACCAAGGAGGAGAAAAATGACTGCTACTGCTGAACCCAGGACACTCTGAAACAATTTAACACCATAATAAAGGTTTTTCCTACCTGTTCTACACTTTAAAGGTGTTTACATAAACTGTAGCATATCCTTCAGTGGCATTTATCTCCTCATCCCACATTACTCTCCACACTGAACATCCCTTTGTCTGGCAAGCAATTTAGACTATAAGGTGCCTACTTTCAGGTTTTTTACTAGGTGAAAACATACTGATTCACAATTTGGTTGTTAATGTCACACCTTTTAAAAATCAGAGTATAATTAGGTATGCAAACAGCTCTGCCCTCCTTTAACAAGTATTTTTAAAATTAAAAAAGAAGAAAAATTGACAGCAATGTTGGGAACTGAAGCTGTAACAAGGAAAGTACATTATACAAGGAATAAAAACAGAAACAGCAATACACACAGAGAGGTCAAGAACAAAATCTGCACTAAAGGCGTAATTCTCAACTGTAAGACATCACAGGGATCAGCACTACCTAAGCCCAGTGGAATACAAGAGCCTGGTTCAAAGGCACGTGTCAGCAGGAATCTTTCAGTGCTTACCCCTGTAAACTATCTATCTAACATAAACCTGTAAGAACTGAAGAAAAGTTCTGAATCCCCCTGCAGCCTCCTCTGCTTGAGCAGCTCACACCTTTGCTTGTGGCCTGCCCACCGCTCCCTCTGAGCCTGCTGCCAGCTATCTCACCCCCTTCCAGAAAGGTGGCAAAATACACACTGTCCTTCTGACCACAGCATGGAAACCAAGCACAAAGGAGCAGGGGGGAAATAAATACAAATAAATAATCACATTCTAGAAGCACTGTAGTGGCTTTACTAAGTTACATAAAAGATACCTGCACATGCCAAAAGGTGATCTCTCAAAAAAACCCTGAACAAACAAAACAACAGCAGAAAAAACCCAACAAAAGAACACCCCCCAAAAAAAAGGAAAAAAAAAAAAAGCAAACAAAAAAGGGAAAAACACAGAGAAAGGAAGCAAAAATAGATGTGCAATTAGTGTGATGTCAGCAAAGCTCTTAAGGGGCTTATACTGCTAAGAATGCTTTCCCCAAATTACCACAATATACTGGAATATCCAAAGATTCAGGGGTTTGGAGGTTTTAAATGAAAAACAAAATGTCACCCCTACACCCCAAAAGAAACCCATCCCCCAAAACCAACCAACCAACTGAAAAAAACACAACAACCCACAAACCAAAGCATGTAAATACAGAGAAAAGATTGTTTGAAGGACTTTAACCCAATCTTCTACAGCAATCGGCTCTCTCCAGGGTTCAAATATGGCTTTAATATCAGAACTTGAAGGAGGCAACAGGCAGAATTCAGTAACTGGGACAGAGCACAGGGACACAGCTTACAGCAAATGCTCTTTTATTACTGTGTTCATCAAAACATTTCAGTTTTCTCTGCAAGATCTGAATCAGAGCAGCAATACAGTCATTCAGCTACTGTAACATTTCCATAGGACTTAGCACGACAGACTTCATGCACAGGACCTAATGCTTAGTGTGCTCAAGACACATGAAAACTGAGCCATATTCTTAAGTGCAGGAGTGACAGACTGCTTGTACTCATCTTTTCGTTACTCAGCTTTGAGCACCACACAGGAAAACAAGACATTTCCTAGGGAAAGAAAGTGACCTTGCATTATTGTGTACTGATAATTCGAAATTACAGAATGCCACAGTCTAGCGACAGAACTATTACAGTAGGTTTGGCATTATGGGTTTTACAATAAATATTTGATCAGGTTTTTTTTTACTATAGTTGGTGTTTAGACATGAGAAATTTTTGATATTTTGATAATTTTGTATAGAAAGTTTTAATTAAGTACCCAAAGCTTTAGAAAATAAGTATTTCAATGAATACAAGATCTGATTCAGACATGTAATAATGAGAGGTATAAGAAAATGCAGTTAAAAATATAAAGTTCAAGTGCAAAAAGAAACACCCTTATTTTTGAAGAGTTTAAACCCTTCTCAAAACCATCTCTCTCTTCCTGTAATAAAGCTAAAACACCAGCCTGTAAATATGCAGCCCCACTATTCAGCTGGTAGGGAAGATACATCTATTGCACTAGAAGTACAAAGCTAAGAAGAATGCATATTTTGTTTTTAAACTTACGTACAAAAAGATATTGCACCAATCCATTGTCCTTTTTTCAGTTTAATACGTTAAGGAAAAGCCTACTATTTACAAAGGTAAAAATAGAAGTGCAAAAGCAGACTGAAAGAAACCAGAAAGAATAAGTTTATTTAAATTGCTAAGTACAGTTCATTAGCTGACCATAGCCCACATCCAGTATGATCTAAAATAATTTGTACCATGTATACCTGCAATGTCAGAAATCCTTGCATTTCCCCACAGGTGCAAGTCTTATCTTCTACTCTAATCACTAGAAGATCTACAAAAAATTTAAAGGCTAACCACAGTTTAACTTAATAGCTTTATTTCTCCAGGAAAGTGATGTTCCTTTAGGTAAATTGAAAAAGCCATGTAATATTATACACATATTTGAAAAGTAGTGATAAATCAGGCATGATGGTTTTCATTCTTCCTAAACACCATGAGGAAAAGTTTGCTGATATTTCAGGACTGATTAGTCTAAAGACGCTCCCATTCCAAATCACATTAGCACAGCATATGGCCCTGTCTCAGTCTATCTGCCACTGGGACTGTCATATGTTTCTGGGGTGTAGGTAAGCAGAACAATCATGACCCAGAGATGAAGCAATGCCTGGGAAAGGAAAAGAAAGAGAACTTGTCAGCACTGTCAATCATCATTCACAGCAGCATTATGTATGAGAGCTCTCAATGAGAGCTAATAAAACCTAGTTTTGTAGAAATATTTTGATTGTGTTTTTCCTATTATTCAGATACTCCTAAAAAAAGAATTCTTACTTGTGCAATGAAATGCTGAGTCAGATTCTGAAGAAGGCATCTGCAGAAAACTAAAGACTTTATACAAATAGCAGAAATAAAGCAGCTTGGTTTCCTACACATTTATATCCTCTGGCTTCTCTTTTCCTCCATGGCCCAGTAACTGCAGCTGTTCTCTCTGATACCCAGTCCCCAGCCAGAACATTATGTGATCTGCCTCAGGTGACTGGTAAGGCACTGCTCCTGTGCCAACTGGTTACTACCAGTCTATGTAAAACAGCTGAATTCTGCTTCCCTTCTGCTTACCACAGGGATCAATTTGAAGCATTTTTATGAAGTCTGTGGGAATGTTAATTCTCATTCAAATTTGGCTAAAACTATCCAATTAGAAGTTGCTGGGGTTGCAACAATGGAGGTAACTGACAGAATACATAAGCCACGTTTCCTTCAATAAAATAAAATTAAACATTCAAGTTACAAAAGTCCTAGCCAAGGTTTGAGCTGAACAATTGTAACTGCCACAGACTGTCCAACATACAGCTCCTATGAACAATCGCTGCATTCCAGTTCAGACTGCAGCTTAAGCAGTGAGTTTTCAATGTTTTGGTACAAAGCATTTTATTCCTATATTGGTAAGTCTAAGTGATCAATAGGAAAAAAAGAGAGAAGTCAGGAATCAAAGAGCCCTGCTCCTTCCAGTACTTAATAGCTGGAAAAAGCAATTGCAAGCAGAAACTGTAGTTTTCTTTATTTATGCTTGTCTGCCTGCTTTATATCCTGAAATAGGTACAGCTGTCCTTGGAAGCTCTGTTCAGAGGAATCTTTATGCCTTCTTCAAGCAACGTGGATTTTTTGTCAAAGACTCAACTAGCGGAGTATTTTCCAGCAGGGTATACTGCCCGCCTGCCTGACCACAAGTCACTTTAACTAACAGACATCTGCCCTCCAGTGGAAAAGAGAAGAATTTCACTTTTATCACTTGCCGGCCTGACAATTCGCCGGGTACAGATGAGTAACTTTCCACTATTTAAGTTTAGCAAGAAAAACCTTTCTTGCTACTTTTACAGCTAGAGACGTATCATTATTAGACCCTGAACAAAAAGAAAAGTGCCAAACATTAAAAAAGCTGTAACAGGTACTTTTCCTAATGCAGTGCACACAATTGTGGTGGGTTAACTTTGGCAACAGGTTACTAATTTTGTATTTCAGTACTAAAAAACTGTTTTGACAGTCTTTCAAATGGTAGTTACATACACATCTTTGAGACTGCTATGCTAAGAATTCCTGGGAAAACCTGAAAGCTGACAAGCAACATGACTCCAAAATGCTGTTACATAAGCCCTATTTAGTCTGCTCTACAAAAATATACACCCAGTTGTTAATTATATAGCCTTCTGAACACGAAACACCTTGCTATTTAAGACATATTAAATGAACTGGCTGTAGAAAATTTGCATTAAGCTTCTTTCTTTCAAGAAAGCTTACTCACCATGTAAATGATTACAAAGGCTCTTGCTATGGGATACCGCCTTAGAAAGATTCCCAGCCGAATGCTACACAAAAGAACACAAAATCCAGAAGTTAACAATGAACAGTAAATTACTGTTCCTCTCATTCCAATCATGACAAACTCATGAAGATCAGCTGCTGATTTACACATGGCTTTCTTTCTGACTTGAATTTTACTTCATGTATTCAAGACCTTAACTGGAGTGAAAGCTCAAATTCAGACCAGAAAACTTGTTCTCATCTCTTTTCTGTTACACGCTAAGCTCAGTTCCTGAAAAAGAGCTAAGATTCAAGAGCTGTACAGGCATTTTAAAATTCAAATATGCTACATTTTCGCCAAATTTTGTTACTTGAAGAGCTGCCACTTCAAAAAGGCTTAAGCAAATAAAACCTGAAATTCATTTGAAAAACCTGATATATCACTAGTGTTCTTAGATGAGAAGGACATGGGGTTTCAAAGTGTGCTGCTATAGTGCTACCAAGTATACTGTATTAGATGTGTGCACTGCTGCTCATTAACATCACTTAAAAAAAACCCCACGTACTTAATTGAGTATAATACTGCCAAATAAAGTTTAGTATTAAAACGTCACATAATAAGTCACAACCATGGAAATCCTAATACTCTTCACAATGAAATTAAAGTACCATGGAAGCACTAAGGACTTTCCATTAAGGTATCTTGCTTTCAAAGGATTATAAAGTATTACCTAACTTGCTTTTCAATTAGTATTCAAGTTTTGGAGCAGACCTTTGTTGTGAATACTGACAATTAACCTAACTACTGAGAAAAAGGATTAAGCCAAGACTTTAGCTGGATCCAGAATGACCTTTGTTTACTAATTCCTCAAATAGATTATCTTTCAAGGTAAACAGCTGCATAGGATCAGAACCCAGAAACTTGTCTTCATCAGGATGCCTAAATGGGAATAAAATATCCGTGATACTCCCCCACTAATACAGTCTTACGGTATTTATCACAGACATGATCAAAGCCTGAAAGTGAGAGAAGTGGAAGATGGCAATGAAAAAGGTTAGGGGTTTTTGTACTTTTGAAAAAGTTTGGTAATTTTCTTGTATCAAAACCTGCAAGAGTGTTGCCTAAATAATTTACTATAATTCACAAAAGCCTGAGGATATTAATATTATAGGAAAACAAAAGTGAACTGGCTAAATATTAAACAATTTATACAGTACTTTAGCTTCATTATTTTTCACTTCTACCTTCATAAAAGCAAGTGAAAAATGAAAGTGGGCCACTTGAAAACTGCAAAAGAATTCCAGTAATTACAAAATGTAATCCCTTTGGACACTCTTACCTAAACTGATCTATAGTACTGGCAGCTTTGCGAACTCTCCCATACATTCCTGCCATGTTAGCATCCACGTCACTGAACAGGACAGGAACATTACGCATACGAGCACCTATTTGAAGGGAAAAAACAACCAAAACAAAATCTCATTAGTCTAAAACCAGCTAAGTTGTTGTTTAAGTAAACAAATCAATAGTGTGTAACAAAGATACATAAAAGTAACACAAATAGTGATTGATCTCTTAGTGCCATTTTTCTGGGGGTAGAGGAGTATGTTTTGAGAGCAGAATTCTTGATAAGCTTACAGTTAAGTCAAACGTTTCTTCAATTTAGTATATTTTAAAAATTTATCGCAGCTCACTAAATGGACTTCTTGATATTCAATTCTAGCATGCAATAATAATTCTATTATCAGCTATATAAAATTATGAGTTTGGTAAGGTCACAGTTTCTCCATTTGCTTTTATTTCTCATACAGTAGAAGTTCGATAGCACTTCTAATACTAACTTGTATATTCCAAAAATTTGTATTTATTTACATTTTTATTATGTATCGACTTTGTTAATAAGGAAACAAGATTCTCAGATAACACTGCCTGTGCGCAAGTAAACTTAAGCTTATTGAAACCCAAAGCAAATATATTTCCAATCTCCTCCCATTTTTAAAAGCCTTTCATAAGTAGGGAAACAAAAGTCTGGATTGTCATTTCACACCTCCTAGTAATGGTCCATCGCTTTAAAAGTTACTTACGTATATGCAAAATTACAAACTTTTGACTTTGGAAAGTAACACCTTAAAACCATGGATCAACTGCTGAGGTTCTCCTAGAGATACAGGGTGTGTTCACTACACAGTACAGATAAACCAACCTCAGTATAACCACTGTATTTTAAGCTGCTTTTCAATAAAAACAACAACCAGGAAGGAAACTGATTTCAACCAGAATTCTAATTAACTCTCAAAAGGAAGTATCCCATTCTTGCTCACCTCCCAAACCCTGCTGTAAGGCAAGCCTTACCATCCTGCTTCTGACAGTTTAAACCCCGAGATTTATTTGCACCTGTGTTAGGATTTGTAAATGTTTGTTCCAACCATGTCACAGTATTAAGAATTAAAGATAAAACTGACCTCATTAAATTTACTTGAAGTCACCAGCACAGCTGATGACCCAGCTTTTACTTAACTATTTTTATACTACTGGCTGCTGTTGACAAGGTCTCTGGCATAAACTGCATATTTTCAGCTTTTTTTTTTTTTTCTTCCTTATAAGCTTAGACTTTCAGGAAAAGGCATTTGGAAATATAAAAGCCTGAACTGCAAAAAGGACAGAGTTTTAAGTATTCTATTTCCTTATTTACCTTCAGCACCATCAATGCCTGACATATTAATAGAAGGTCCGTTATTACTAGTGCCTTGAATAGCCTTCAGCTGTTGCTCAAGTCGTTCCAGTTGATAGACAAGTGAGTTTTTCTCTGTACTCAGGCTCTCTAACATGGTCTGCTTCTGAATTAGTGTTTCTGTCAGCTGATGAAGCCGATTTTCTAATTCGGTCTGACTACTACTACTTAGAGCCTTGTTTGTCAGCTAAAAACACAAAGCAAAGGAAAAAAAAAAAAAATCAGAGTAAGTTCAATTGTGACCAACTGACTATTACAGAATTAAAAATCTGAGCCCTTCAGGAACCAAGTTACCCCACTGCAGGATTTTTATGGGATAATACTATCAAAATGATCACCAATGAGTACAAAAAAGAAACTTAATTTTGACAGTTGCTAAAACAAGATTTTACATGACACAAGAAACTAAGTAAAAATGTATTCCTATGTTTTCCACCTCTGATCATATAAACATTTTTGTGTAATCACAAGTTTGATCACAAAAATCAATGCTACGCCTGACAGTTGAATTTAAACGGCAAGAATTACAATAGCAAGATAATCCAGTCTGGCTATCATATTTGCAACTTCACAAAACAAGTGAGTATATGAAATGCTTTCAAGTGAGGAAGGAAACACTCAGTACAAATAGGGAGAATCTGATGCCATTCTACAGGAAACCTTGAATAAAAATGGTGAAAATGCAGCTTACATTGCAAAAGAATCGAGGAACACTGAGGCAGAAAACATGACTGTACTAGCAAACAGAAACAGCAAGGACAGCAAATGAAGATATGAATCACGTCACTCATCTGCAGAAAATATTTAAGTCAAATGGGAATCTCCAGATTAGCCATACATGCAATAGCTCGCCTATTCACTACAGCCTTGGACTTCAGCCACTTGTAGCATTGTATACCACAAACATGTAGCTTCAGCAATGAAAAAACAATCATCAGGAAGGAGAGGAAGCGAGATATCAAAATCACAAGTTAGATGCATGCACCATGGCAGGTGCAGACAGTCTTGAAACCAGCATTACCAGAGAAACCATCCGCCAAAGGGCTCAAGAAATTTGTATCACAATTTCCAAATCTTCTGACACTGTAATTACACAGCTGATCATCATACATGACTAACACTTACTCTATATATAGGCTACTTTTCTCATGCTACAATAATTTGCACAAAATGAGACCTATGCCTTCATGCTGCCCAAGAAGACTGTGGGGGCTGACAAGTATGAGAAGGTTCCAAAAGGGATTAGACTGATTCAAGGAAAATAGGTCCATAAACATACTTGGTGGGATTCAGTTGGGACTTAAATGCCAACATCCCTAATTCAGCTGCTGATGTTGAGAGAGTACAAGGGAGTGAAAAAAGCGGCCAGGCTCACATGCCACCCCATTGTCACTGTGCAAGATACAACAGTGGGCCAGACAGATCACTGAGTCTGTAGGATATTCTTTCATGTTCTTATGTCCAGTTAAAAGGATCTTAGCAGAAGTCATGATAACCTAATCAAATGCCAATGACTGTTTTGAGTTTTCAAAATGAAGAATGTTGATCCAGCACCATCCCATCAGGTCTAGTTGAGAAAGGCTGGTATTTTTTGCCCTCCCCAAAGACAAAAACACATGCGATTATAGATAGGCTATTTGCTACTTCGTGTTTCCCCCTTCTTCTTCTCTCTCCACTCAATACCTTACTCTCTACTGAAAACAAGTACCCTAACTCATTTGTAAAGCCTTCATGTTTCTTTTGTAAAGCTAAATTAAATTACAGTTCTCATCTGTTTTCATAATTGAAGGTGCTAAAAGTTATTTTCTATACAAAAATAGTACCTGATTTCTGAGCTTCTGAATTTCTTCCTCTCTGTCTTTTATTCTGCTTTGCAAAGTGTTCTTTGTTCGATACAATTCTTCTTCAGTATAATGGAGTTCCTATAAAATTTATCACAATTACAAATAAAATACACACATGTTTTGAGAGACATTCTCTTTTCTAGAGTGTCACAGTAAGAAGGCAATATGCTGCATTCAAATATAAACTGAAATTTAATCTTAGTTAAGTGTCTGGATAAATATTAATCCAGACTAGTCACACAATTTCATCAGGACCATGATTTCTCTTCCTTATACTGTTTATTACATTGCTATCTTGAAACTATGTCAACAAAACTTAAACAATTAGGAAATGCTTGGGGGGGGGCGGGAGAAAACTGTTCCTAAATAAGCCCATCAGTCCAAGATACCAGGTTTTAAAAATGTTTTTAGAAGTGGCATATCTATCTATAATTCTGTATGACACAGATATTCCCTTAAATATTTACCTTTAAAATATTTATTCTTAAAGTTTAGGGTAAATCAACATAGCCAATATGAAGGGGGCAGGAATATTAGCAAGGGACAAATTACCAAACAGTAAATCTAACTCCTGAGTTTTCTTACTCCCATATTTTGGCAGCTATTTTAACTCAAAGACCTGCCATTCTTATCTTTTAAATTAAGACAGTCTTCAAATCTCTGTATCACTTCAGTTGTCAGTTACTACAGAAAACAGATAAACCTACTCTCCCTTCAAACCATGAGATGCACAAAAAAATTACACCTCTGCCTATTTTCTATCTTCAGTCTCAAACCTTATGGCAATAGTTAAAGAAATTCCAAGACAGAACAAACCATAATGGTCTCAACTATCAGTGCACACAATTACTTTAAAAGCACATGTAAATGTATGGCAGCAAAAGGAATACTTCTGTTTCTGTAATAATTGATAATGCTTTTTTTTTTTAATTCACCTCATTTTTTCTATAGTAGTATTAGATTAAAATCTACCCCTCAGAAGGGCAGGAGTAACAAAATACAATCTACCATCTGTCTTGATATAATAAACATCAGCTATGCATCAAGAGCAGACCTCAACTCCTGCCTTTTAATTAGTTCAAGCTGCTACCATCTCATTAAAATGTAATTTCTGGAAGGACAGATAATCCTGTAAGATAAATTGTTCCGAGCAGATAGAGTGTACTCTCCTGCTCTCCTGATTATTAATTCTTTTTACATGAGCTTTTTCTTACAGAGGGAACATTTTAATGCTGAAAAGCATTTGTCCTATTCATACTGAGTAAGTTTGTTCACATGAAATACGGGCTTGCCTTCCCTCCCACCCCCCTTTTTTAAACAAAACTGCTCAAATTAAGGAGTTTGCTTTAAAAGATAACACCATCTGACAGAATTCACTAATACAATTTTATCAGCAATTTGTCTTTTAGAGAAGTTTTGAAGTAACAACATTTAGGTTAATAACTGAGTAATAAGTGGATTAAAAGAAAATCTTTGAATTGGTACTAGAACAACATTCTTTTACAAGCTACATCTTATGTAGTAACTGAGCACAGGAAGTTTCAGAGTAACTATTTTTAGTATTTGAGCTTCTTGGTATAAATAAGTTACCAATGTTTCTATATCCCTGTTGTTTGATTGTTCCCTAGTGTTCATTCTTTAACACATCAGTGAGATCTCCATTTTTCAGAAGCATCCAGAAGACCCTGTCCATTGCTTAGTGTGGGTTGTGCTTGTTTGGCCATTAAGCTTTTGGGGATTTCTTTGGAATACTAGACAAAAAAATTAGCTCAAATACTGCACAAACCACTCTTGTTAATCCAAATGCTTTACTGATGACACCACAAGGCCTAGAAAAATATCAATCAGCTTTCAAGAATTCCTTACCTGTTTCTGCCGTTCAAGTTCAGCTTCTGCCTCTTGCTTGGCCAATTTATGTGCTGTTATTTGCTCTTGTAGGTCCTGAAGCTGCTCTCTCACTGACTCAGCCTCACTTACCTGCTGAGTCTCCATATCCTGAAATGAACAGGAATGTTACCACTTCACTAATGTTTAAACAATACTGCAATGTGCCACACGGAACAGCAAAAAAAAAAGGTTGCATCTACGATATTGCTTCAAAGGAAAATGAACATGAGAGTGCACTAAATAAATGATGTTTGGTCATTTTATGTACAATACCTTTTTACTAATATAGTAACAAAATAAATGCATTTTGCAAACATGAAAAGTCTCCACTTTTTCCTTTCTACTGTCTACAAAGTAAAACTGTGTAAAGTAGGCTTGCATGCAACTGCTGGGTTGAGCCAATTATGCCAGTAGATGACTCGGATTACAACTGCTTCAAGGATTAGTAGCCCTTGCAGAAAAGCATATTGGTGATCTCTACAGAAATCACCATGCTTGTTTAGAAAGAAATCCTTCCCTCGGAAGAAGCAAGCAGTAGTGAAGGAAGGAAGAAGTGATATCTATAGTATTCCTCCCACCATGAGCTGAAGTGGTGAGAGAGAACATGGAAAGAAATTGGCAATCAATAAGCATTTGTCTCACCTTAGTATTAAAAGAAGCCAACTTTTGCTCATGTCAAATAAAGAGTAGAAGCAACAGCCCTAAAGCATACCAAAAAAACCCAGCTTTTTGTGCATCGTTAACTACAAATGCAAGTGTACATAACAGCTACCTGCAGCTCTGTTCTCATCTGTTGTATTTGTCCCATTAGTTTTTGTATTTCTTCTCTCTGAGTATCTCGTTCATGTCTCAGTTCTTCTAGTTCCACTGTGCCTGCAGTATTGCTATCCAGGCCTTCAATACCAGAGCCTTCTTTTAAGCTGTTTATCAGCTTTTCTTTAGACTGAAATAATAAATCAATGTATTATTTATAGCAGTATTTAACAAGTGCTCAACATGTCAAAACGACTGCTCTAAAATTCTAACGTAGAAATATAGTAAAAGAGCTTTTTTTTAACCTGTTATTTTAGCCAAGATAATAATGACCCTACGTAGCTCAAAATGAAAATACTTCCCTAGTGATAATTTTTCTAACTTCCTGTATGCCATAACACTGGATTTACTGAAAGTCTATGCCATCTGAGGACGAGTACAGCTTTTCTCCTTAGAAGTGCCTGGAATGGATAACAATTTTAGCTTTCCACCTACCATAAGAGAGAAGACAGACACTAATGGACACTAATAAACACTAAAGACAAAACTGACCCCCTTTCAGCCCATCCATTTTCCTGCCAACAAAGCCAAATAAGAACAAAATACAGTCATAACTCTACTAGGAAAGAGGATAAACCATTTTATTCAGAATCAACCTAATGTCAGCTTGACATTGATTTCTGATCTCATGCTTTTCACATTTATCAAGATGACTTAAAACCTGCCCTTGGATATCAGACTAAATTAATTATTCTAAACATAGAGCTTTATTTTCAACATTCTGCTAACTTTTCTAAGCAAAACTCAAACTGACCACATTTGGACTTGGTATCCTTGACAACTTAAGTATTACAGAAGTCTGCACAAAATACCTGATTTTGCCATTGTTTATAAAATGTTCATCACATGCAACCTTTCAGAATATAAAAAAGTATTTTCTTTGGTTTACACATATGTATCCATTATATGCTACGCTTCAGCCTCAATCAGAACAGAGCAATATTCTTGACTCAAGAATATTGGGTGTGGAACAGATTGCAGGTTACATCTATCTGTGTGCCTAAGACTGGACTCTTGAATGATGTAACACAGCAAGAGCAATGGTTCACTTGGACTTTTAAGTTCATGACCTGAACTTCCATTTCAGTTACTTAATTCCACCTGTAAACTGAAATTTACAAAATGCAGACTGACATTATTACAGATATGTCCCAAAATGTATTACAAGTCACAATAAAAAAAAAACAAAAACAAACCACAGATTATTTGAAGCGTACCACCTTAAAAAAGTTGTGTACATATCAAACTGGATTTCTTTACAGACATGCTTACTTGGAGTATGCGAGTAGCTTTCTGTTTATAGTCTGTCATTTCCTGTTTCGCAGACTCTAGGTGGTTTTTAGTTACTTTGACTTGCTGCTGAAGCTCATCAGCTCGCCTCTTTTCATCTAAATACTTCCTTTCTGCTACAGTGATCCCTTCTGCCAAGTTTTGACGTTCTACTTCCATTTTACTTAGACGAGCCGCAAACTCATTCTATTAGCAATAAAGAAACAATACTTTGTGTTTAAACACAGTCTGAACTTTAACCTAGAAAGGAAAAAAGAAAGATTAAAAGCAGCTGACAACACAGACAAAAACAGATGACAACACCTTATATTTACCATCTCAAATTTAAAGATGCATTAGTGGTATACGGAAGGAAATCCTGCTTGCTTAAGCAAGTTCTAAATAATATCAGTAAAAATATGCATTTCTTTCCCTCACCACATATAGTGAGGGGATAACAATCATCTCTGGCAAACAAAAAGCAAGCTTTCCCCTCAAAAAATATTACCAAATGTAATCTGTACATTGATTTACTTTAAAAAAAAAAAAACAACAAAAAGACACTGATAAAGATTTTCAAAGATGCTGTTATACCTAACAAAGGCCAAACTAAGTGTGGAAAGCAGTCTCTAGCAATTATGTACTCACATCTTTGCCACAGAAGTTACTGTCCCATTTAATATGCCCAAGATTACATATTAAAATTGTCTAACAGTTTGTTGTGTAACAACATAGCATGGAAAATTAAACTGACTACTGACTTAGCTTTAAAAAAAGTTTTAACACTAAAGTTAGCATCAAAAAAAACCAAAACCCAGTAAATATTATCAGCATTAATCCTCACAAACTTGTAATCGAAAGCTTTCAAGAAAACCCATGTAAGAAGTAAACTAGAATCACAAGGATGCTTAGTACAGCAGGCAGCACATCCTTCCAAGCACTTAGTACCCTGAACAAGAACTGAAGGGGAAGAAAAAGCTGTTAGAACCTCACATATCTGATCTCAAATATAGAGCCTGAAACTCTTCTTTACTCTTCATGTCTAACCTGCATTTGTTTGTAACTTTCCTGCTCTCGCTTGAGTGCGGAGTCTGCATCACGCAGCCTCTCTTGAAGAGTTTGAAGGGCTTGATTTTGCAAACTGCTCCCTTCACTGTGGTCTTGTATTATCCTGGAAAAGCAATATACACATTAATAGCGAAAATAAATAAAAAGATTATTGTAAATTTCAGGAAGAAATACAATTACCTGATTCTCAGGCCAGTTTTGAGAATTTACACAGTAAATTATTGAATGTGGCTGACTATAGGTGCGCAAGTTTGAGTTAATGACTCAGGTCTGCTCCCTGACCTACATTCTAGAGTATCCAACTGCCAATTCATATCCCAGCACTGAGGGAAGTCAGAAAAGTGTTCATATTTGTGGATAAGCAAACATATTTTTCAAGACAAAAACTTTTTTCTAGAGACCTTCAACTTCAGGCCTCTGACACAAACATACTTGTATAAAATGGCTTTCAATAACTGGGTGACAACTGCCCCTATTTAATACTCATTTGCCCTGTTCCCACTGCTAGCTATGATACAGCAGGTTCAGAGTAAACTTTAATCCGCATATTTCAAATCTGGATACAATCCCTTTCCCCATTTGTTTATTTATTTTTGTTCTTAAAGAGACTAAATTATCTGCCTTGATCTTTCAAACTTACTATTACAAAGTACAAAACAATGAAGTACCGTGATTTTTCACTCTGCAATGCTTCCAAAGCCTCCGTTCGAGTGCTTAACAACTGATCAGCTTCTTGCAACCGTACTTTCAGCACAGCCAGCTGTGAATCCTTAGCACCAACAGCTTCTGTCAGATCATCAACTCGAGCTTGAAGTTCTCTAACCATCCTGTCACTCTTTGAATGGTCAACATTCCACTTCTCGACCCTTTCCCGGGATTTGTTCAGTTCTACAAAATAAGGAGTTTCTCTGAAGTTTATAAAAGTAGCTATCGCAAGGTCAGGATGCACACATGACACTTTCTAAAGAAAGAAATTAAATACAACGTAATTGAACACTGGAACTTCATGAGCTACCAAGAAGCAACAAATACAAGACTGTCAGAGCATAATCCCTGATATTTTGCAGGTGATCTCAAACCGGGCATTTCACTCTGTCACACTGCGGATGACAAATTTTACCTGTCCCACCCCTTGCAATGGCTTACTATCAAATACCCCTGTGCAAGCAAGCTTTAGGAAACTTCTATATAAAGCATCTCATTCAACTAAATGGGACAATAAGCTCAACCTAAAACCAGTGGAAAAAACACACCAGTGTTGAAATAATGCTTAAATACCTAGAGAGGCTTCTGGTTTTAACCAGACATCACATACTAAGCTTCAGTGGAAATTGAAATTCTCTGGCTCATACAGTTAATTTGAAAAAACATGCGGTCCCTTGAGTTGTATGCCTAACAGCAGAAACTTGCTCACAGTTTTATCATTACGTGTTTCATTTATATTCATATTTTTCATATATGTCATTTCATCTGGCTTTTGAAAAGCTAGTGAAGTCATACAAAATTACTAGATTTTATTTTTTTACTATCAGTTTCTAGGCACCAGAGATTATGGCCTACAGCCCAAAAAGAGTCAGATTCTGAAGTATTTAAAGGAATTTACTCATTTAAAACTATTTTGCAATGGCTGTTAAAATGTAGGAAAAATATTTTAACACTGACAACATCTGCTAACACTGTTTTAAGGTTTAAGGGTTGGAACTAAATAGATCACATCATTTTAACCAACATTTGTGTTGTCTTTGTGGTTGAACAAGCTTTTTCGTCCCGCCCAGCTCATTACTCTGAAATCAAGTATCATTTTGCTTGGTCACATATGCAAATTTAACTAGAAAGATTTTATTATAAATACAAAACGCTAACAGAGAAAAAGCATTGTTTATTAGTTCACTAGCATTTTAGTAACAAGTTACAGTTGAGTTTTCAAACCACAGTACCTTCTTGTGTTTCTTTAGACCTCTGAATTAACGAAGCCATTTCTTGATTTAAAGACTGAACTTCATTCCGCAGCAGCTGATTCTCCAGGCGAAGATTGGATAGCTCATGCGATTTCAAATCATCATTAGCTGAAAGGCTAGGATTAGTTACTGCACTTAGTGATGAATCCTTCATGCCATCCCCTTGTGCTCCCAGTCCGGAATCTGAACTGTCTGGGGTTTCTGGACAGAAAGATGCAAATTAGAACTAATATATGTATTTGTAAGTTGTCTTGACACAAATACCAATTCCATGTTCTGCATTAGTAGTTAAATGGATAATAATAGCTTATATAAAAATGGAATATGGAGCTGCTTCTCCCAAGCATTATTCTAGAGTATACATGTATCATGCAGCATTTTTGTTAATCCTGCAAGACAAGAGATGGAATTTATGAAAATTCTTTGTTCTTATTACCATAATGTCAAATTCAGGATTTCAAAACATTAACACTTTGTTATGACTATGCTGCCCACAGCTGTCTTCAGAACCTAACAGAGTAACAGAAAAGATTAACATACACAGCAAATAACTAGGGGAATATTTAATACAGGTTCATTCCGGTTTTCCCTTAAGATTTTAAGGATTTACATTTTGTTTTAAGAAATCTTTTCAGATGACTATACTAAGCCATTTTTATAGCAAAGCTAAATGTGTTATCTTTATGTAAAAATGCATTTCAAGAATAATTCCAGTCAAATCATCTTACTGATAATTCTGTATTAATAAACCTCTCAAAACACTTTCAAAACCACTTTTATTAAGAGAAATAAAGTTGCAGTGATTTGAAGCAGAAGCATGAACTATTCTTTCTCTAATAAAAAATATAAAGCAGATATAGTCTGTCAAACTCTTAAAAGCCTTCTGCCAATACAAATTGCAATTTAGAAACAAAAATACAGATTTTTATTCCTTAAAAAAAAATAAATCTTAGAACCTCAGAACGGTAAGGGGACTCCTGGTAGTATTCTGAGCAACAGTCTCTTGCAATGAAGGAAGAACCAACAGCCCTTCCCCATCATGCACAAGCACCACACAGCATCATGGATTAATGCTGTGAAATGAGCACAACCACTGTAACAGTATTGATTCCAGCATGCAGATAGTTGGAAGCTTTGCAGCAGTGTTAAGATAGAACAACACAGCGCAATAAGCAAACAAGCAGGCAATCCAAAAATATGTACTTGTGAATTTAGTACATCCCAGTTGAGCAACTGTTGAAAATCCCAGGGGACAGACTGCAACTAATTCCAAGCAAGGCTGCAGTTTAGCTGTCACAACATTATTTACGTCACCTTGTGATCACCAACCAACCCGCTCCACTTTCCTTGTTACCACTGCAACAGCCTCTGTCACTCAGAGCCCAGGGAGCTGGGACAAACTATTACTTCTCAGCAACACACCAACAAGTAGCACCAGTGACAGTATTTCTTCCACAGTTTCTCAAACCCCTTTCCTATTTAAACAATTCTAAGAAGTGTCATTTCTTTCCTCTTGATTCATGTGCAGTTTCCAAATCATCAATTTATCTGCATTCCTTTGTCTAAAAATGTCAATAATTAACTGAGCTAATGAACCAAGAAATTAGCCATTTATAGCACATATTACCCATTCTAATGTACAAACTTCAATGTTAACTGGTTCTGTTTATATCTAATGTATCATAAGCTACTTCAACAGATGCTATGCAAAACATACACAAAACATGTTTTGCTGAGTATACATATGGTCAATCAGCAAGGCCACAGAGCCAGGCCTAACATATCTGAATTACTACTAGTAGTAGCAAGCCTTACTGAAAAGTTAACAGACCCAGAAATATAAAAATTTTCACATCTTTGGAAATTTCCCCTTTTCATGCCTAAAGCTTTTCAGCATACTTAATATATTAAGTAAAAAACCTGGCATTTACAATGCTTTATACACTCGAATTACTGAATAATATTCTAACTACATTATTAAGAGATAAATATAAACTTTTGCTTCGATTGTACAGAACAAGCAAGAATAAAGTAGCACAGCAAAGACCAAGTACCAATTGGCCAGTCTAATAGAGAACACAATTCTCCTCTGCATTGACTTGAGAATACCCCAAATTTTGACCACTTGACCTGGTGGCTTTCAGGTGTCTGAGTTTAGACTGCAATAGTGAACTACTTCCAGCAAACCCAAAGGCTTTACCTACTTAGCTCTCTCATGCCTGTAGCTCTAAGAACAGCCCATCCACATCCAACTTCCCACTCCGCAGGACAAGCAAGTCTGACATCTTCTCCCTCTCCTATGGTGGGACAAAGAAAACCTCACATCACCTCACACAGTGCACTGGGCGACAGCCAACACCATCTACCAGCCAGTGAAAGTCACTCTCTTACATGGCAACAACAGGTAAAGGCCCCTGAGTGATCCAACAAATGCAGCAGAGCCTGCACTTCTAAGTGGGGATGTATGGGGGCTGATGCAAGGTTAAGCCATCACTCAGGAAGGTCAAGGTGAGCAGGAGCAATCAGATCAAGAACATAAAAGATCTGGAGCAATCAGATCAAGAACATAAAAGATCTGGGCATTAATTACACTTGTCAAATCAGCACGGTATCTAAGATTATCCCAGGGATGAAAAAATGTTACAGACCCTACTGCAGTCCACACATCTGGCATACTGCTACCAATAAATGTTTCATGAAGTGACATATTACCTAGCTTTACCCTGGACATACTTGGGTATAACTATATCTAGGTTCAATATTATTTAACTACCATTGCCTTGGCTCCTAATGGAATTATCTTCAGTAGTTTTTGCACTCTGTGTAATGGTAGACACAGAACTAACGATCGAAGTCCGAGAGTGATTTTGAAGAACAGGTGCCTTGCTCTTGTCTTTTTTAGAATCCATCCTTCCATTAGGCTCTTTCTCTGAACTGTTAAGAAAATCAAATAGCAACTCATCATCCGGTTCTGACTTTTTTCTTCTCACAAAATGTGAGGCAGCTCGGGGTGTGGAAACACTTTCTACCGGAGATGCAACTTCCGAAGATGTCCTGCGTGCTGGTTTAACATTTGCTGTTCTGCCTAGTATTGTGGCCTTTTGATGCTTAATGTTATCAGCTGCTGATGAGATGAAGGATGCTTTGGGCGGTATCTGATATTTCAGTTCTCCAGTATGCTGGTGCAATTCAGAGTATTCATTGGAAGTGTCCAAATTCTTATTATCATAAATGGCACTGTTTGCTGTGTCTTTTTTGCTAAGAGCTGATGCAGCTCCTTGATCGACTCTGTTGAGTAGGTCTTCTGCCTTTCCAGCAAGATCAGCAAGCCAAGACATGATGGATGTCTGTTGACAAACTCTCTAAAATTAAAATTTCACGACCATATGCTGCAAAAAACATAGAATGATTACAAATCAGACTGGCTATTGATAATGCAAGATATGTGGGTTACCTAAGCAATTCCTGCGTTTATCTATTACAGCTGTAATTATCTTCACACTTTTCTCCTACTCCTTTGGTATTCACTGTTTTGGTAATCTGACAGAAATAAACCAAACCAACTCCTGAGGTAAACAGACAAAACCAAGGCTTAGCTATCAGCATCCCCATACCTGTTTCTGGCCACAGAGCACCCAGCCTACAAGCTAATCCACAACAACAACGAAGTCTACGTGCAAATGACAAAATTAGACTTGATTGGAGGAAAAGAGGCCAGATGCTTATTACAACGACAGATAACAACAAAGCCTTCAGTGTTTGGCCTGCAGACTCATAATCCGGGGCAGATGGAGGAACTTCCCCCCCGTAAACTTTGCATCCTGCCGTCACTTCTGTGACACCAACAGGGGGGACAACTGCCTGCCTACACT
Source organism: Pezoporus wallicus (assembly GCF_028554395.1). Taxonomy (NCBI): domain Eukaryota; kingdom Metazoa; phylum Chordata; class Aves; order Psittaciformes; family Psittacidae; genus Pezoporus; species Pezoporus wallicus. Next base: position 3,566,646 of record NW_026638957.1, on the reverse strand, counting down.
TGCACCAGGGGCCTACAGACAACACAGAGGGCGTGTGCCTTCACCCCAGCTCCTGGGAAGAGCTCCTTCACCCCAGGGCAGGCTTGTGGAGGGTCCCTTGGCCGAGCACACCCACAGCGGGAAGGGGGAAGAGCCGAAGCAGGCGAGGCCGAGCGGCAGGGCGATGTTTAGGGTAGCCGCTGCCCCACCTCTCTACCCACCCTTAACAAGGCTGCCCGGACCGGCCCAGCCCCCCACTCGACGGCCCTCAGGAGCGGCGGAGGCCTCAGCACAGCCCAGCCTCACCTCCTCCCAGCGGGAACACCCCGGCGCGAGGGATACTGTGAAGGGGCACCGGGCAACGACGGTCACTACGACGCCCCGGCCCGGTGGCAGCGCACCCCCATCTTCCGGTAGACGTGGCCGCCTTCCGGGACGCGGCGCGCCTCGCCGGCGGCGCTGCACCTCCCTGCCCCGCGCTGCACTTCCCTGCCCCGCGGCGTTCCCGAGAGAAGCCAACGCCGGTGCTCAGGTTTCCTGCACGTCTGCCTTGTGATGGCAGGAGGCGCTCCAGCCCTGCGGAGACAGGGGTTCGCTAACGGCCGAGCGTGAACCTGCCTTTCCTGGCAGGGTCTTTAAGGATGGTAGTTCATAAATGGCTGGGCCTGACAGAAGTTGTTTCACCTTCTCTGACCAGACAAGGTGCCCCTGGCCTGCTTCAGGCCCGGGAAGGCCTTCTCCTTGTCTCTGCACCCCAGGTTGGGATGTCAGAGCATCCCACAGGCATGCTGGAGAAAAAACACCTTGACATTGATGCACTGATGTTGCCAATAAATAATAGGAATTTTGACCAGAAGAAAGTACATGGGGTATTCATGTTCTGTTCTCCATAACTTGAGGAAGATGTGAAGGGAATGACCTGATCCTCAAGGGCAACTGTAAGATACCATGGAACCTGCCTCCAGGAATACCCCACCCCCTGTCCACACATAACAAACACAAATAACAAAAGGGGTCCTTTTACCACTCTGGATCCACAAATCTTTTGTCAGTCTTTAATATCCAGGCTCACCTTTATCCTGTTGCAACGATCCTTCCCATATGCTTGTCCTGTATGATAACACTAATATCACCTTTTTTTCTGCTGACAATACTTGAAAGGTGCTGTGCAAGCAAAGGTGACTTACTTGGTAATAAGAAAATGTACTGAGGTGTCTTAACTTTTCTTTTTTCCAATTAAGTTCACATAAGGTATCTTGACTAGTCCTAGAAGACACATTAGTTGAGGTTAGCACAAGGGCTTCCCACATCTTCAGGGACTCCTTTATAAGAGCATATCCTGGGAGTAGTAAAGATACAACCTAAGCTTTAAAAACCCTTTTTTTTTTTCAGTTTTCTGTTTCCCTTCCAAAAAAAAAAAAAAGTCAGGATTTTCTGAGGTAATTTCCTGATAACCCAAGTAACACATTTCCTTTTTCAAAGTCCCATGATTTAGGGGTTTGCATGACAAAAACAGGGCACTTGTGCACACTGAAACCAAGAGACCTGGCATAGAGAACATGCTCAGCACTCTTTCTGGACAGATTTGTACTACTGGGCAAGTTTCTCCCCCCCTCCCTGGCAAAGGTTGCAAGAGAGAGTTTCAGTAATACGGCTCATGTAACATGCAAAAGAATAACAATGGACCTTCTTCATTCACAGCTGCTCCAGTCCTAAAAAGTAAATGTATAAATTCCCTTGACAAAATGAAACTCACATTTACTTACTCTTGCCAAGTATGACTACTCTGAATTAGAGACATTATTTTCCATCATTTTCAGTCACTGTTTCAAATCAAACCCTTTTGGCTGATGTTGGATTTATACGCGAGAGCTCAAGGTCCCTCTCACATTCTTGTCCCTATATGTTTTACTGTTTAAACTTTTTCTCGGAGATGTCTGAATGAAGACACTTGGTGAGTATTTAGAGGGACTCCAATACTGTGAATATGTCCATACTTTCAGCTGTAGCATCCTTCCTTCTCATCATATGTTACTTAAGTTTCCCAAACCTGCAGTATCTGAACTCCTTCAAACTTTATGGTAGTTATCTCTTTTCTGTAAATGTTTACTCTTAGTAAGAATAGCTTAAAAGTGTATGTAATACTAAGTTAAGTTTTGTTATTCTTTCTCCCACACTTCCCCTTTGTTTCCTCTAACAATTTTCTATACAATATATTGCAACTAACCACTATACTTTATCAATGTTGAACTTCTACTCATGCCTGAAGTACCAGGAAGAATGAGAATGAAATCACTCAACAACTCCTGCCACTTCAGATCCTCCTCTGTTGATGACCTGTTCTCTTCCTGAGTTTCTGATTACAATTCTGAGTGCATGGTTGGTGGCTTATATCCATATTTCTCCAGAGCTCTAGTAGATGTCATCTTCTCAGTTCATACCTTACAAGTATTCTCTGGTTAAATTCACAGGTGTGCTAAATGTCGTTATGAGGTACCCTCCTCTGGTTTACAGTTTCCTTACGTCTTATGATGGTAATCCTCTTCCTATGGGGAACCCACAATGTTTGGGAAGATCATGGACAGCTGCTGTGTAGGACAATGGCTCGAAAATGTTTGTCTACAGATATGAATTATCAATTATCATTGGGCTTCATTAAGGCTTAAACCCAAGGAGGAGAAATCAGCTCTCTGCCTATTCAGAACATACTCATGGTGCTAGCAGTGGCTTGAGTTAATAGAAAATCCACCCTACCTCATGACAGATTAAGCAACACATTGGAAATAATAAACCAAAAGAACCTTTGACTCCTATATCATGTGGCTCAGTTGCACATAATCATCATTTCAATTAATGTAAATACATCACCTTCTCAGACACTAAGATAAGGAATTCAGGACCCTACAGAAGGCCAAAAAAATGTAGGGTATCTTCATGTAATATTTAGAACCCTAACAACGAATACCACCAGTCTGGGATGGGAAGCTTATCTAGACCACGCAAGTTAATCATAACATCCTAGAGCTAAAGGCATTTGTGGTGTGTGGCAGGAAAAAAAGCACAGAAAGTTAAATGGTTTAGACCCTGAATAATATAGAGGAATCTAGAGTAGTGATATATCTTTACTTGGTGCCTTTTTAAGGTCTGTATTTTTATTCCTGTAATTGATGCTTTCAGGTTGCAAGGATTTGCAGGTGGCAGGGAAGAAAGAGGAAGGAAAGAGAACTTGCTGCCTGTTTCACTGACCTATTTATAATGTCCCTTTATGTCTGCTGTATTGACAGCTGCTTCCAAGCATCCTGTGACTGCAGGGCTGAGTGGTGATACTAATTTTGTCACAAGGAGCATACAGCTTCATTAACTACCACTGAAAACTTTACAAGTGCCTTTTCTTTTTACAGGTGCCCTGCTCTGAGTCTAGGCCCCAATGTGACGTGCTACATAGGCTGCTGCATTGTTTGAAAGGTTCTGGTTGCACTTCTCTGTCTGCAGCATGAAAAGTAAGAGATTTGTATCTGGCTGTAGATGAAAAATTAGACTGTCTGTACACAGCCTTTAGATCCCTATTCATATTCAAAGGAGAAGTAATTTTTACCAATAATTTGCACATATAAGTTTTTCCTATTACAGCTCTCATAGGAGATTTAAATAATAAAACTAGAAAGTATATGCCACAATAGCTATATCACAGCAAGATTAAATCATTTCCTCAAACTTCATAGCTTTAGTTTTGGTTTTGTTAATGGAAAAAGAGGCAGTACTTGCAGCTGACAGCATTATTTCTCCTTTTTTTTTTTTAATCACTCTTTTCCACTTTGAGCAGTTTCCTAGGTTTTTCATTGTTCATGAATGGAAATTGTTAGCAAAGGCAAAGCAGATACATAGTCACACGACTTGTACTTAGCAAGTGGATGATTCTGTTTTCTAAGTACACTGAAATAGAGCTTTGGCAGTTATTTTCTATGCAAAAATGTGCTGGGAAAAAAAAACCCACAAAATTTGCAAAATATAGCAGCAAAAAATAAAGGTTAGTTTTGTCATCTGAATTCAGGCTTCTTTTGCATATATGTCATGATATATTATTACAAAACAACGTATCTGGTCTAAAGCCTTTGCTTCATGCAGTATCTTGAAAATATACCAAATACCAAGGATTGGAAAATAATGTCATGGTCACAGGATGACTTGTCATTTAAACTTTTATTTAATTCTCAACATTCAGTATGTGACCTCATGCCAATCATCACTCAAATGCATCACTGAATAAAATGGTATGAATGTGGCAGGGGGTTGGAGCTAGATGATCTTTAAGATCCCTTCCAACACAAACCATTCTGTGATTCTAACTTGTTCCATAGGTTTGTATGGCTGTTGTCTATGACTTTATGTGACCAAGTATAGGCAGAGAAATAGGTTCCTGTGGAAAAACCTAAGGTGAAAAGTTACAGCTCTATGCTACCTGCACATGTCCCCTTAAGTACTCCATGGTAAAGGAAGGTACATGACCTCTTCCTTTGGCTACCTTCCTTGATCTCACCTACACTCCCAAGTAAGCCTACATTCATGCAAGACGTCACATAGAATTAAAGTATCATAGAATAGTTACAGTTGGAAAGGACCTTGAGATCATCTAGTTCCAACCCCCATGCCATGGGCAGGGACACCTCACACTAAACCATGTGCCCACAATACACAGTTCACACCCCCACAGCCTCTGAGGCAGGTGGTGTTATCTTGCAGTTCCAGATGTGGAATTGAGGTACAGTGAGGAGGAATTAAAGAGGAAGTCCTCTTCCGTGCTTGAACAGAGCAAAGCAGGTCTTGCCAAAATGCATAAACATTTCTGATGACTCATGGTCAATGCTAATGAACTTTTCAGAGAATTTTAATCACCAGCTTTCAACATACTTCTGGGTTTTGAAGGTATATAACTTGCTCAGATTTGACTGACCTCTCATAAATACAGCAAAAAGCCATGACCACAGTTTGAACATAGTAATTCCTCTCGGTTATAGTACTGCAGCTGTGCCAGTCAAAGCACAGGTTCCTCTCTGAAAGCGGCTAACTGCAGGTGGTGAAGGAAGGTATGAGAACAGGACAAGAGATACTTCTCAGCTGTGTTCTCCCTGGGAATTTGACTCAGGGACTTCCAGAACCAGAGATGGTGTCTTTGCATTTAAAAGACCTTCAAAGATTTGTTCTTCTTATTTAATAATTAATATAATTTTTCAAAGCATACAGGTACAAGAGCATCTCACCTAGCAATTTTGTAAAGAGGCACAATTCTGTTGCCTTTTGTCCAAACATGCACCTTTTGCTTTCCTTCATATGGCTGACTGATTTATAAACTGAAAACCATTAGAAGGCAAACCTTCCATAAACACCTAGCATGGAAAACATTAGTGCAAACAGACAGGAGCTTGGGGGGGGGACTTTCAAAAGAGCTCCATTTTAATATGAAATTACGGAAATTCTTAATTCTAGCTAATACAGCTAATTCTGGCTGTAATTAAGGGTATATGGGTATACACAAGGTGCAGGGGAGCAATGCAAGGGGCCCAGGCTAGAACATACAGCCAACTCACAGCTGGGACATTTGAAGTTAGATCATGCTCATTTACACCCTGAAAGATTGCTCTGTCTCTACTGCTGCATCCTTACTTTTGCATCAAAATGATATACACAAAGTTAGGCTGTGCTTGTATTCCTTTTCCCACAGTATAAATCAACTGTTACACACACATACACACACATTTCTTTCAATCTTTCTCATTGCTTTTCTTTCATTACTCCTATTTCTTTCTTTCCCTGTAATGAATCACATTGAAACTTTTCTTGCAGTGTCCTAACTATGTTATTTCCTTCCTCCATAGGCAAGTGACAGAGTTAGCATCTTGTTCTCCTAACAAGAAACAAAGCCAGCCCTCCTAGACGCTGCCAGAATTACCAAAGTTAGGAGATGAAAAGTGCTGAGTGACATTTAAAAAATAGCAACTTTGAGAATACAAAGTCTGGAGAGTAAAATGACGTTTAGGAAGTATGTCAGTCAGATATGAGGATTCCACAACTGCCTGAGATGAAGAAAAAAGACAACAGAAGTGAAGTTCAGAGAATTCCATTCTGAGCATACACACTTTATAATTGGCAATTGTTTTCACAGTTTTCAGTGGATATCTTATAGGTATGAAAAGGCTGATGAACGAGATTTGCAATAAATAACACCACTGAGGCTACTGCTGGGCATTACCTTGTTCCACAATTTTTCAAATACGTTCCCTATTGTGTGGTCACGCAGCTTATTTGGAAACCACTGTCTGCTAGCACATGTCTGTAGCTTTTTAACCTTTAGACTCCTACCCCTTTCCCCTCCTCCCTGCTTGTTTTCTCTAGTACACATTGTCCTTCCTTTGAATTTCCTGATCATATGGATATTTGAGGCTATCGCCTCATACCTGCTTTATTCAACACCAAACCCTTTTTTTCCCATACAACTCACTTAACACTTGGCTACAAAGGTAGAAAGATTTCATCTGCAGAAAAGATGCACAAGGGGATAGGAACTGATTTTGTGATTTTTGTAGGACAATAATTGAACCCTAAACTTAGTGCATTTAGCTTTTCTGAGGAGCCTTTTCTTACCTCTCCATGCAAGCGTATGTTCAAGAAAGAACTTCTCGTTTTGAAACTGACGCTGTTCTGCAACTGTATGTAGTGACCAGACTGTCTTGCACTTAAACTTCTGGCATACTTACTCAGACTTTCTCAGACCCAAATACAAAACTTATGTGCAGACAGATCCTACCTAGATCAGGATGTCTCTAAGCTCAGTCTTCTTCAACATATGTCTGTATGTGTCCCTATTCCCCCATTTTCGATGGCAGATCATGGTAGAAGTATATGCCCCAAATTCTTTGCACCAAATTTCTACTTCCACCATAAAGAAAATCATCAGATGAATTTCAGTCTCATCTTTAATATTCCATTAAGTGTCAGTGATGCATGTGCTCCTTTGGCAGTTATGCAGAAGTCAGTGACTTAATTCTCCTAGCATCCTTTAATACTCTTGCTTTTTTTTAATTTTAACAGAAACGGACATAAAGTCTCATAGAATAAAACTCAGTTCCTGATGAGCTCCATGTAGCTAGGGCATGTAGTTACAGGACAAGGGGCAATGGATTTAAACTGAAAGAGGGTAGATTTAGATAAGGTATTCTTCACTATGAGGATGGTGAGGCATTGGCACACATTGCCCAAAGAAACTGTGGATGCCCCATCCCTGGAAGTGTTCAAGGCAACGCTGGATGGGGCTTTGAGCAACCAGGTCTAGTGGAACGTGTCCCTGCCCATGGCAGTGGGGTTGAAACTAGATGACCTTTAAGGTCCCTTCCAACTCAAACCATTCTGTGATTCTATAATACATCTTTGAATCTCCCTGCTTCCCAGACTTACTTAATCTCAGTTTATTTCCATGATGATATGCCTCCCATTAACTCTCTTTCAGAAATAAGGTCACTTCACATAAGTCTCTTCTTTATTTTCCTCCCAAAATAAAGATGAACATTGTTTTTTCCTCTAATCAGTTAATAGCTAAAATCATCTCATTCTTAATCTCTTAGTTTTGCTACAATCAGAACGAAATCTTCCCTCTTTTCAAACATATGGGATAACCATGTCTGATGTTTGCCTTTACAAGGCAGCTAGTCATGCATCATTGCTAGTCTGACATATCTAATCTCATTGCCAGTGAAGATGTTGAAAGACCATACTCAGCCCACTGTTTTGTTTAACATAAATTGCTCCCACTCTTTACCTTACATACTAGGTTGGAGGGTTTTTTTCAGGTTTTTGTTGTTGTTGTTGTTAATTTCATTTTTGTTTTGCTAACAGTTCTCAAGCCAGTGCAATTACAAAGAATTAACATCCGTAAGAATGTTTAAAATAGGTCAAAGAAGCTTAAAATTATATGAGTATCTGCAATCTAGGACTGATGCTAAGCAATCATTTACCTTTGGATTAAGAATCCAGCAGGTAATAGAAGTTGCTGATCTTGTAGATCTTGCAGAAGCAATTCATTGCCATGCTGGGTCTGGAGACAGGTGACCATGCTGCCTGGGTACAGATTGGCTCAGGAAAATTCTTTTAAGCCCTAAGGAGGAGATGGAAGAGAAGAAATTGCTTTTTATATCACTCAGCTACTCAAGCATGATGGTGGTACACCATGCAGTTGAGTGGCTGAATAAGCATATGTAGTAAAAGTATATTAGAATCATAGAATAGAATGGTTAGGGTTGGAAAGACCTTAGGATCATCTAGCTCCTACCCCCCTGCCATGGGCAGGACACCTTCCACTAGACTTGGTTGAATCACCTGTGGATCAAACATTACTAATGTGGTCTTGGTCCCCTGCATTCTTAAACATTGTTACTGAATTAAATAATTGAAAAATCCTCTTTTAATGAATAAAATCCTTTTATCTGTTTTATTTTCTAGATTCACCCACATAAGACATATTTATGGATTTGTTCTGACTTTTCCTTTGAAAATGTTCAATAATGATTGGTGACAATTTTTGCAAAAAGTAGACAGTAATTCTTAAAAAAAATACCCTACTGAATTTAAAAAGTCTCATGGGAGTGTTGTGGTTCATTAGCTGGGTTTTAATCTAATACTCACCTGATTCACATTCACTCACTATACCAGTGTATAACCTCTGCATCTTGCTCCCTGTTACATGCCCTAAGTGTGCTTGATTCACGATTCCAGTCCATTTTCTCCCAGCTAAAAATGTTCTTGACTGGTTAAAAACACATCTTGGTCTGTTCAGATGCTGTTGAAGTATATGTGAGTCCAGAATGGCTTTCTGTACATTTTTATAAATACCTTTCCTGGCAGTTTAAAAGCAAAACTTTTCAGTCCAAATTTTGTCAGCTGTAAGGACAGTGGCATGGTAGCATAAATACCTGTGTTAAACCATCTCAAGTTCTGCCAGAAATCTGGAAAATCTTTTCTGGGGAAACCTGTGCTTTACCAGAACTACTATTACCATCATGCCAGCACTTCAAGCCAGCACAGTGTCAGCAATGTTGGAGAGTGAGAATCCTCTCTGAGTGCTCTGAGCAAAACAGAATCAGAGCTAAACTACCCAACCCTACCATAGGGCAGACTTGTGGTTTGTAGGACTTCCTGTCCTGGGTTGGTAAAATCGCTCTTATTAAGAAAGGACCCGCCTTATCTGCAGTTTTTAAGTTTCACATTTGTTTGGGTTTTGTTCTCATTCGGTCAACAGTTTCCGAGTTTGCTAGTGTCTAAGTTCTCCTTTGTAGCGGGCAGCTTTCGTGGGTTGGTGGAACTACCTTTCAGAGTGTCAAAGCTTCATTATGAGAACACAGTTGATGGCTACTTTTGCTTTTTAGTGCTGTCAGAGCAAGGAGCAAGACATTTTATAAATCCATCATGATTTTTCTTACTTAGGTAAGCACCTTACTTAGGTGCTATTTTAAAAAAGATTTTTTTTTAATAATTTTTAAAATAATTTTATGTATTTTATATAATTAAATTTATAATTTATTATAAAATGTGTGCTTATGTGATAGAGAAAACATTATTTCTTTCATTTCTTCTCCTCCATGATAGCAGCAGTCACAAGGATCATGCTGGATTCCTGCTGCAGGAGATGTAACCGTTTCTGTCTGAGGTTCCCCACGACTCTATCTCAATCTTCCTGCTTACTTCAGCCCAGATACCCAGCAACACCATTTATGTCTTTTCCTTTGACAGACTTCCCAGATGATTCAGGAAGGCTTGCTAACTTTTTAACACCACCGAAGAAATAATCAGATTCAGCTGTAAAAGTGAGTATTACTTGGGTGTCTTTAGTACCAGTCAGATATATTTTGACTGAGATGTAGGATTCCTGCAGTGGTTTTCCCATCTATTATTTTTCACAGTAAGGAACATCCTGCTGATGCTTAATTAATGTAGAATTTATAGACATGTTATTTGGCAATGATATTTTTAGCCTTTTTAGAGGTGACAGCTGACACAAGGTGTACTTATCTCACACAGGCCAGCTATGACAAACAATATGAAAATCACCTTTGGACTTGCATGACAAGTCAAGTGATGCTTTTAACTGATATCAGGTAAGTTAGGGAGGGAGGACAATACTCAAAATATAACCATAACCCATGTGGCTATTAAGCTCAGATTAAATAGAGGGGAAAAGGTGGTTTAGATGCGTGGATTGACTACACAACTCGTTGAAGTTGTAAAGTAGGTATGCTTTTTATTCAGCGCTGAGATGCACGGGGATAATTCCTCAGAGTCATGCGTGCCTCAGTGTTGTTTCCCTCTACATTTATTCTCTAAAGTTATATATATTCATAAGGTTGCACAACACGCCTATACATATTCATGTCCTATCCCCACTTCGTATTATAATGAGCCAGAAAGGTCCTCTGAGCCTGCGCAGTGCCCCCTCTGGTCATGGGCAGGGGTCTCAAGATGAAGTAAATGAGTCTTCCTCCTCTGGGTAGGGGTCTTCAAGATGAAGTAAATGAGTCTTCCTCTTCTTGCACTTTTCACCTTTTTAGTCTTCACGTATGGCCTTAGAGTTTGGTCAGTGTCCCAGCCATAAATCATCTGCTTCTCCCCCTTATCAGTAGATTCAGGCATCTGCTTTCCTTATCAGTAGGACCAGATGTCTCTGTTCTGCTTAGCAGGCATTTACAACAGACAATACTTTTGTTTAAGCAAGCAAATTCCTCTAACCCCCCTGTACGATTCCCTTGTACAACCCCCCTGTACATTGGTCAACCCTCTGCATCAGTTAAGGGCTTATTTTTTCACAATGAATAACTGGCATGATGGTCTTTGTCAGTTCAAAAAGGTCATCTCTGAACCAACCTGAATTTTAACAGCTTTGCTGTGTCAGGACACACGCCAGGTTACTGGGGATTCCAACTTCTAGTAAAGTACTTATGACTAACCCATAATGGCCTTTCAGATTTATGATCATAAGCAAAGCTGAGGCAGTGCAAATCATGCAAATGGCAAAGTCAAGAGCAGAACTATGCCTTTTTGCAGGCGCCCTGAAGCAGTCATTTGACAACAAAATGGAAACTCATTTGTTAACCGAAGGTCTGCATGCAAGGGGAAAGCCAGTGTGCTCTCTTCTGTGTGGTCTATTAGACAAAGAGCATGTGCCTCTACTTTTCAAAAAGGATCTTTGCTTCTCTTGCTCTCGTTAAAATGGAGAGAACTTTACAGCTGTGTTTCTTAGGCTTTTCCGGGGCACTCAGCCAAGGCCCTGCACCATCTCTCCCTACCGACAGATGCAGATGTCCGTGCAGCAGCGGGGTACGGCACACGCCATGGGCACGGGCTGGCCCAGTCCGCAGTGCGAAGCCAGGACTCTGCTGAAACACACAAGGACGACGCGAGGGCATCACTTTTCTTCCGTCATCTCATGACATCTTTGTCACATTCCTCCGACTCCCCATTCTGGGCCTCCTGCCCCGCCCTGCCCCCAGGCCCCCCAGCCAAGCACAACCCGGGACCCCCCAGCACCCCGGCCCCGCGAGACACGCTCCCCCGTCGCACCCGAGCACTTGCGACTCGCCGAGCAGCCGAAGGACTATAACTCCCACGGTGCCTTGTGCGCGACGCCCGCAGTCCTTAGAGCGTGGGGCAGCGCAGGGAGTGCTGGGGCATGTAGTGCGGCCGGGCTCGCACCTGGCCCCGCCTCCATCCGGCCGTGATTGGCCGTGGCTAGGCTCCGCCCGTCGCGGCCCGTGGTCGCCGGGTTCAGCACGGGACTAACCGCAACTACAGCGGCCGCGGCTGTCGTAGCTCCTCAGGCGGCGCGGTAAGGGCTGGCTGGTGGCGGGGCCGCACCGGGCGGCGGGGGGCTGCGTTGCCCGGGAGGGTTGTGTCACAGGCGGCTGCTGGCTCGCGGTGGGGAGGAGGCAGGGGTCCGCCTGACTGCGGATAGCCGTGAGGGGTGCCGGCCCTCTCTGCTCCCCGACAGCAGAGCTGCCCGGGGTAGGTGCGAGGGGCCCCGTCGGCTCAAGGGGAGCAGCGGTTTCCCTCACCGGCTCTGAGAACTGCCGAGCCCCCGCCGCTTCTCCCGGCGCCCCGTCTTTCCCTGCTGGCGGGGACTGTTCGGGCCCGCCCGTCATCAGCGCTGGGGCTGACCCTTGGCGCTGCTTCGGTTGATCTGCAAAGCCGACCCCCGGACGGGGTAGAAGGGTTCCGCTTTTCCGCTCATGCCCTGAGGCCATTGCTGCAGAGCGCCGGGCTGCATCGCCGCACTGCCCTCAGCAAAAGGGGTTTGGGGACGATTGTCCCCCTGTCAAGGGCCCGCGTGTGAGCTCGGCCCCCTTCTGTAAGGGCTCCCGTTGGAGAGGAGTCAAAGCTGCTCCATCGGGTATGGCACAGGAGAGAGGAGGGATGTCTATCCCGGTAACACACCTTTTTATGGGGGAAAAGGATGGAGTGAGAAGGGTTTCTGCAAGGGGCTGATGATGCCGGAAAGGTGCTTCACTGTGGCTAGTTATTTATAGGTGGTAGACAACCTTGGCACGACATGAAGGTCTGCGCAGAGCAGAACTAGCAGCACTAGTTCCTAATTAGGATGGGACAGCACTGTGCTGGGAGTCTGTATTTAGGAGTTAAATGCTGCAGTGAAGTTCTGAAATGCTGAGATAAGACATAGTAAAAGGCATGTGGAGTTCAGGAACCTCAGGCTTTCTGTGTAATCACTTCTCCAGAATTTCATTCCATCCACACTCCAAACATTTTCGTGGTCGTTGAGCACAAATGCTTAACGTGGTCTGACTTACTCTGCTACCCTCAACCTCCTCCTTTTTTGTCCCCCGCCCCGAGTCACGCAATGTAACATTGAAGTTATTCATGCAGTGTTGCAGGAGCTGTTTCAATACCATCAGACTGCGTTTGCAGAGGCATTGTGTATTTGTAGACGGGTATAAAAGTAAGTAGCAGAAGCAGTTATACTGAATACTTAACATCTGCCAGATTTGAATCTGAACTTTTTGAATGGGGGGGGGACTCCCCTAAAGCGTGTGTATTAGATTGTCACCATCCTAGGAAGCATAAGGAGTGATTTGATTTGATTTTTTTTTTTTCTCCTGGTAAATGGTGCCATCTCTCTGCTGCTGAGAATGACAAATCTGCAAACAGTACAATTAAGTTTATTTAAAATGACTTTTAAGTACCTTTAATTAACGTTTGAAAGCCTTCTGAGTTAACATAATTGCAAATTCCTGCCTCTACAGTGAAAGTAACATACGTACATCTTCAGTTACTATACTGAACTATTTTACTACAAGTTCTAATCAAATTAAGCTGATTCGTAAAATGGTTACTGCTATGCTTTGTAAAGAATTGTTTTGCTACAGAGACCATAATCTCCTTCAAAATCTACCTTACTGGAGTTTACTGTGATAAAGACTTTTTCTTTCTAGCATACTGGTGCTAAAGAAAATCAGACTAATTCTGCAAGGGCTTAATCATGGGTATAGATGCTTCAGTTTGCCTAATGGCTGGCAAAACACATAGGAAAAACATTGCTGACAGGGAACTGCGGACATTAGTTTCCTGTGAGGAGGGCTGTCATGAGTCACGTATTTTGTGGAAATTGGCATCTAAATATTACAGTGGCAGGCAATATGTAAGTGCTGGGCGGGAAAAGGAATTGTGACTTGATTCTGAAAACTAAAAGGATTGTGGTCATAAGAAGAGCAGCTGAAAAGAAATAGTTCCAGGAAAAACTGGAAGGATCAGCTGATTAGCTTAAGGTTGTTGTTTTCCAAGATTACTGTTGCTTCACTTATTTCATGTGAAGGGAAAATGCATGTGTGATTTCTGTTTGTATAGCTCTTACAGCATGCGCTTGAGGTATTTGAAGTTTAAACCTCTGGAGTGTCAACATTGCTCTAAATACTACTGGAAAATGCTTTGATCAACTCAAACCTCTTTCTTTAGGGTGGCATCCTGTTGTTTTAAGGTTTTTGAACTTAGCGGATTGTTTTGCCAAAGGCAAGTTGGGAACTCGAGGAACAAGCTGTTGACCAGAATTGTTCTACGAGCAGCTGGCCATGTCCAGGTGCAATCTTTCTTAAGCATCCTTCTCTTATCAAGTCAGAGGTATGTGCTAGCCATGTAAAGGGAAGTGGTCCAGGTGCTTCTGTCAGGAAAAAACAGGTTTTAACAGGTGAGTGAAATGTTCTGGTAAGAGCCACCTAGTTCTGGCCATATTTCTTCCAGGGAGTTTGGAAATTGCACAGCAACCTGCCTGTGTGTGTGCATGCTGCGGTTCTGCCTGTGTAGGTCTGATGCTGAACCCAGTATGTCTGCAAGATGTGCCTTTTTCCTGACATGGTTTCCAAACCAAAGTTACATAACTCTTTTACAAGAAAGACTAGGCAGAGTTGATCAGATCCTCTCGTATTTTTTTGGAAGTAGCCAAAACTCTAAGACGACCTTGTGGTGGATTTTCAGTTCTTCCATTACTCTTGCATTTAGGATTGCAAGTGTCAGATCTTTGATTCCTTGATTTCAGAAAAAGGCTTTTTATGTACCTGTGGTTTCTGGTCAGCTGAGCTGGTTTCTTTTCTAATATGAGCTGAAGGCATAGCATGTGACAGGAACTTTATTTTCACCGTTGTAGGTAAAGAACTCATTTAGTACAACCCAGAACAGTCTTTTAAATTACCTGCCTGAGTACTTGCGCACTCAAAGACTTTCTTTAAAACAAGCAGAAGTATAGGTTAGTGTTTTTTGGGGGTGGTTTTTTTTTTTTTTTTTCAGTAGTTGGAAACAAGGAGTAAAAGGGCTGTTTCTGCCGTACGTGTTTAATGGTTAAACCTATTTTAAATGCTTCTCAGAGAACCTTGGGGAGCTGAGCATTTATTAATCATGGTTTATTACTTATTAGTGCACTGTGGTATGTCTAGGGTTTTTTCCCCTTTTTTTCTGGCGTTAATTTGATTTAATTGTAGTATAGGAAAAGACATATAAGTAGTATTGTATGTCATTACTTAGTATAAAAGAGGAGGGTTTTTCTTTCTATTCTAAATAATGCATGACAGAAGATATGTGGTTTTCTAATACAATACAGAGAATAAGTGTTTCTTGGTCCTTGTTTTGTGTTTTGTGTTTTTTTTACTTGGTTTGTTGTTGTTTTTCTTTTGGTTGGTTGGTTGTTTTTTTTCTCCCCTGAGCCTTCTGCATCATTCACAACTATGGCTTAGCAGAGGTGAGAAACCTGAGGATCTGGATATCCACATGCCACATGGGAGACTGTTGAATCCCTCATGGAGGGACTGCCTGAGGAGCTTCGTAGCTTTAGTCTTTGTTCCTTGATCCGGCGCTGGGTTTTTCTGTCATGGGCCTGTTTGCTGGAAGAGCACAGGTCTGGTATCTGGTACACCTGCATCCTGCACAGCATGGCCCCTTGCAGGCTGGTGTCCCGAGAGCTATAAATCTGTGCTAGTATAGTCTAGAGTGTGAACTCATCAGGAAAGACAGTCCTTTCAAACTGTTTCCATATTGAGACTTGGCACTCCATGGCGTGTTTTTTCCTGAAGCTACTTCAGTCTCTGTTGTGTGGGGTACCAGTAACTGACAGCTGGTGGCGGTGACAGATCCCATGTGATGGATGCCTGTCTGCTGGGAACTGCCTTGAAATTAGTCATCATGTTATATAGCCCACTGAACAGCTGGCAGAAGTCCAGCTTCTGTTGATATGTCCTGGATTTGATTTAATGATCGACATCTTTAAGAGCTAAGCATCATGTGAAAGGCTTTCCTGCACTTCAGCAATCATCTGAACCATTTATTTTGTCTTTGTACTTGTCTTGTAAATATGCATGATGATTTTAGTTAGAGAAATGAAAAGTTAGGATTTTGTGACTGTGGAAAAGGTTTCTTCTCATGAAACAGATACTGAGCTCTGAGGGATCTGTTTGCATGAAATTCAGTTCCACGTTCCAGTAAGTCAAACTCAGTTAAGGATTCTAAGCAGATCATCTAAAATACTTTTTTTTTTTTTAGGTGTTTTTTTGTTGTTTTTTTTTTTCTTCTTGTCTAATATTTCAGGAGTTAAGCTATACCTGAAACTGACCATTGGGAATGAATAGGTTTGTTGGCTCATGGTATTTTGGCACTTTACAAACATTTTAATAACTTGATCTAAATCTTAGCAGTGTTATAGGCAACAGGGTAAGCAGCTTTTGCGGATGTTGTAAACTCAGTATATCTTCAGCATAGCTGTTAGCATATTATTTGTCTAAATCATCTGAAGAAGTGACAAGATAGACAAAGCAGAGTTCCCATACAAAGCCACTTGCCACTGTTTGGCAACAATGACAAGAATTTGCAATTCCAGCTCAACATGGGAGGTTATAACTGTCTATCAAACTGCAGAAAAAAATCACTTATTCCTCCATATCTGCTTAACTGCTGAAGTAGCTAATAATTCAACAAACCCTAAATTGTTAAATTGTGTACTGTTCTTGGTCCCAAATCTCATGCTTGCAGGCAGTGACCGGAGTGGCTCATTCTTGAAAGATAAGTTTATAGATTCACATGAATTTTTAGAAGAAGCGGTGTCAATAGCACTAAACATTTGGTTCTGTCTTTTCCATTCAGTTCTGGAGCTTTTCTCTATGGTAACAGCTGTTCCTATAGAAGCTGATATGCTAACATGAATTCCTTTATGATAGCTCCATTAAAAATAAAATAAAAAAGAACCCCAAACCACCTTCCAAATCTATATATAAAACATACTTTTCATACTGCTGCTTTGCAAGACTTAACATTGGTGACCAACAGATCCAGTCTTGGAAGGACTCATACTAGATGTTACATTAGCAGTATTCATTGCACGCATCAGTTTTGGAGGTGAGCTGCCTACTGCTGTTTCAGCCTCATTTGAGTGGCTGCAGATGGATGCTTTTGACTGTGGGGAAGTGAGGCTGGTTTAGATACTGTTTAGTTATTTGGTTTAGTGGTAGCTTTGACATTGTGTCTTGTGACTATGTTGTATGGGTTGGGAGTTTCCAGGTTTTACCCCAGAGAAAACCATGCTAAAGTAGGCTATTCTGCCTCACGGTACAACACCTCTTCCATATCAACCTCCAGAATCTCTTTTTTTGTGAGTAAGCCAGAGTAAAATTCCATCTCTTAGAGCATGAGGAAATACGTAATCTTTGTGCCTGTGCTAAGAGCAGATGCAGACCTGAGACTGTGACCAATATACATAACCTTACTCCCCCCTCAAAAAGAACAAAAAGTCTTGGATTAGATGTGGCCAGATTGTTTGCTTTTAGAGCAAACATTTTAACAGACAGTGAAGGTGCTCAGGAAGTTCACTAGTGGGGACACCACTTCTAATCCTCTCAAGATAGCAGAAAGAGCCGTTTCTGCCTGTGCTCAGACCTATTTTAGCTCTTCTAGACCTCTTCTCTAGCTCTGCTTCTCTGAATTTGACGTCCACAGGCTCAGAGCTGATTCTCTTACTGTGCACCTTGTGCAAACACTTAACCATTGTGCAAATGAGATGAAAATGCTACTCTTTCATGTGGTACCAGTTCACATTTGCTCTCCACTAGTGTAACAGATTGCATAAATAGCATGAGGCTCTTGGAGTCTGTGCTCCCCCACCCCAGGCCACAGCAGTGAGGGCTGTATCTTGTGCAGAACAGCAGCACTCTTCACCCTCTCCGACTTTGTAGGCACAGAGAGCTTTTGTAACACTCTGACCTTCCAAGTCCCAAGCAACTCTCCATGTCTAAGGATCCTTGTGCCTCCATCACCCAGGATTTGACTCAATAATAACGGGCAAATTGCCAGTGACTGGAAAACAACAAACTGCATAAGCAGACACCAAGACAATTATATGAATCTGAAAAGAAGTTTGTGTGAAATACTTGATAGGCTTACTCTGTATTTGAGGCTAATTCATTGCCAGCTATTATAGAACAAAACAACCAGAGGGAGCTGAAAGACTTGGTTGTCTTATTCAGAATCACTTTCAGTCAGATTTGATAGCTGACAGAAAACTTCTGTAACTAGTAGCAGCTTGGTACTAAAGGAAGACATGACCAGAAATTGTACTGTGGGTTGAATGGTCTGTAACACTCAAAGAAAACCCACAAGCAACAAAAGCTTGCAGCTATGTTACTGTGAATGTTTGTTTTGCATTTATTTTTGACAGGTGTCCTCTGATCTACTTCTCTCAATCTTCTTCATTAGGGATTTTTTTTTTTCCTCTTCCATCTGTGGAGTAAATAAAGATGCTGATATTGAAAGCACTTGTGCTGCTGGGCTGTGCACTGGGCATCAGCACGTTCCCCATGGAAGAACCTGAAGATGGAGGCAAGCACTGGGTGGTGATTGTTGCAGGTTCGAATGGCTGGTACAACTATCGACACCAGGTAAGGACTGCCAGTCCCACATGCTGATGCTGGCCACACTCCAGGAAATGCCTGCTCTGAGACTTGCAGGGAGATAACAGCTGCCTAAACTAACTCAGGCCTTCTGTCATATGGGCAAGTGCTTCTACTTGTAGGGTTCCAGAAATGTGTGAACTTTTCAAAACACACAGCAATGAGATTTGCTCAGAGCCTGGTTATAATCCTTGTTATTTTTGCCCAAGATTTCTCTTCCACTGCTTCTTTTTGTGTTGGACTTTTTTTTTTTTTTTTTTTTTGCTTACAACTTTGACCAGTCTTGCATCTTTTTAAAAGCTGTCATCAGCAGGAGGAGCAATATTCTCCATCTATGTTTCTGCATCCTAGGGATCCTGTGTCATTTAGGTTAAATATTCTAGTAGTAGTCTAGAGGATCCGATGCCAACTTGCAGGTGAACAAATGATGTCTAGATTTAAACCTTATTTTTGAAACACATGCATGTTTCCTTCCATTTGTTTTTCTCTTATGTTCCTTATATTCCTCCTGTCCAGTTAAAAAAAATCTGCGAAGGCTGCAAGTGCACAGTATGTTTTTGTGGGGTGGAGGACATGCAGGAGGGTGCTCTTTTTAATTTGAATCAGTTTGCTTACTGTATTTGACAGCATGGCTTCAGCGTTGTGTTGGCACAAGAAAGATACGATGCACCAAGGTGCAGGGATCAGAGTGAATGACAGAAAGAGAAGAAAAGTGAACAGGAACTCTTGAGCTTGACACTGCTGTCAAAGCCAGTGTGTTGTAAAATAGTGGTCTGAGTGTGAGTGTCAGCATGCACAGGATTAAACCCAAGTGACTTAACTCTGATTAAGTTCAATCAGCAGCCAGGAAACTACAGCAGTTTTTTTTCCCTTTGGGGAATTCTTGGACCATCCCTTAAACAGATTAATTACACTTAAATGCAGTCTTTGCTCTAAACTTGGAACTACCTCTTGCTTTCCTGGAGAACAGGGTCCATTTACTTCTGGTTTATGTATACATTTGCATATTTCTAAATGTTAGGAAATAGTTACTCAGCTCTTGTTGGTTAAGGTGAACTTGAACAGAGATTGAAACACCAGTGTACACAACCAGCATTTTAAAAGTTAAACTCTATTAAATGCATTGGGTACAGCTGATTTGCTGAACACTGAAACTTTAAAAATATTTATTATTTTTGATGTAACTGCCTCTAAAATCTAGAGAGGCTTCATCCTCTCTATTTGTGTTGGTTGTGGAAGAAATGAGCCTTCATGTGTTGGGCACACTGCATTTTATGTTTACATTTTTCTCCCTCTCAGCCCACATTTGTAACTTCTGGTGCGGTGATGAGCTTAGAACTAAATGAACCAGGCTGACAGCCTTGCTGCATCTGGAGAAGAACCTGTTATTGGCAAATGCTAGCTCAGCACCTTGACAAACTTGTTTTAGAGATTTTGCCAGCTCCTTGCATTATAGGTATATAACCTGATGTAGTTGGAATATCATAGCTCTAGTATAAACTATTCCTATTTCAAATTAAATCTTAAAAAAACAAAACAAACAGATATTTTTTAAGTTTAAATTGGAAAACAATTATAGAAATACTAGTTGTTTTGAGTTGTACTCAATCACTGCCTGCTCTGTGGTGTCTAAATACATAATTAATGAGTTGTGCTCTGGCTGTTGCTGTATAACCAGTCTTGCTGGCTCCCTTCCACTTTAGGAGGAGTTAATTCCATAACATTAAGTCTTTAAATAAAACTACATTTTTGAAGCTGTGGCTCATGAAAATGCCTCTTCTGCAGTTACCCAAGAATAAAGCTTTTTTAACCTTTCTGTCAGTAAACCTTCAATGGCAAGTATATCTGTCAGGTATAAAGTTATGAAGAACACAGAACGCACACTTGCATATTTGTGTTCAACAGTAAGTGTTTTAAACATGCCAGTTTCACAGAAGCAAATTAACTTCTGAATGTGATCATGCTTTGCAGAGTTATTAAGTAAATACTTTTCAAGGTTAGAAAATCGAGAATGGATTATTATTTTTTTTTTAAACACTTTTATTTTGGAGATAACATCTCCAAACAGTGCAAAATATCTGCAATGTCAGATTGTTCAGAATTTCAATCCTAGAAATTTCTCTGTTTTAACCTCTGCCGCTTGCTTTAGGTACAGTATTAGCATTTGGGGAAGAAGGAGAATTGGAACACCACTAATAGTCTCACCAAAGTTATGAAACCAGTGTCATAATTCAAGGGAGTCTGTGTGACAGATCCTTCAGAATGGGGCTTAGCTCTTGCTTACCTCTCTTGGGCAAGATACTGTGCCTCTAACTTGTTATGAAAAGAATCAAGTCACAGAAGACACCAGTGTATCAGCAGCCTGTGTTGTCTTGCCTAGTGGCCTTTCGTGGCCAACCTTAAGGGCCTGGCAGGAGTGAGCACCTGTAGTGCGAGGGCAGACCCAGCAAATAGTTGTGGAAAGTCCATGGGGTGTGTGCCATGAAGTGTAACCCAGAGATGGGTGCCTTGGGTATCAAAAAATTGGGGAAATTTGTTCCCAGCAAAACCAGCTGAACCATAGATTTTTAGGAGAGTTATACAGAAGAGGAAAGGTACTACAGAAATCTTGGGAGTTATAACAGGTTTCTTGGAAACATTATGCAGACTGATCCCCATGTCTTTGTGTGTGTTAGTGCTCCCCACCTTCCACCGGTGGGAGCAAAAGAACTGTAAAAATTACCTGCTCAAGTCACTTGCAGTGGAACCAGGAACAGGACTTGGACTTCCAGTTCTGTGCTTCGTCCATTAAGGAAGTAATTCCATAGTGAACACATGCAGAAATGCTTGTTAGTTTTCAGTAGAATAATACCTGTACTCTCAGAAAGCAGAGCAGGGCTCCAGGATTGCAGATTTGTTAATTCTTTGCCTTCCAAGGGAGAAACGGCAGAAAAAAATGTTTTGACTCCAATTCACTTTCCTTCTGCCATCATCTTTTGTCCTCAGAATTCCTCTGACCTAGCCTGTGTACAAGTGGATTTGTAGATGTGAATGTTCCTGTAAGTAGTTACTCAATGCGACTTTTTTTTATTACTGGAGTGGTTGCTATTCTCTACATGCAACTAAGCACTCATCCCATTGCAACTTGAGACCTCAGGAGACTCAGTTCAGCTATTAAGGGTATAGTTAATAAATGATGTATGTTTGTATTACAGTTATATTTTGTGAACTCCAGTTGTTTTGCATGCTGTCTGCACATGACGCAATCAAAAAAACCCCTTTTGCCTTCTGCAGTAGTTACCTGGTGGGAATACATGTCCATTGGACTAAACAGCCATGAAAGGAGAAGTTTATACCTTCAAAAATTTCTCCAATTTCATATATGAAAAATTGTGGGAAAAGCAGCCCATCATTGTATGTACTGTATGAACAGTAAATTTGTAAAGAATATGCAGACCCTGGAAACTCCAAGTTTGCACCTGTAACCTCAAGGAATCTGAAATTGCTTCTAAGGCTCGTAATTCAGCTGTCAGTGGTCAGGATCCAGTATGAGTGATGCAAACCTCAAATGTAGACAAGATCAGGAAAAAACCACCATTTGCGCTTATCTGCGAATGAGACTCGCAACTTGCAGGCACTTGTTTCCTCTGTAATGGTGGAACTGTGACGGTTTCCTAATCAGGATGATCTAAACTTGTCTTACACGTTTATCTCATCAAGTCCCGGAAATAAATTTGAAGTGTTCTGAATAGTATACAGCCCAATGTGGTAGGCTTACTGTCATTGCAAAGCTAGCTTGTGTAGTGCCTTATGCACTACACGATCTCAGTTCTTTGTTGTTTTTATACGTATCTTAGTTGGTTTGATTAGAGTTGCTTGGGCATCAATAGTGGAAGGACTATTGATGTGCATTTCTCTGCTCTTCGGTAGTTACGCTGAGTTCTCTGTAGCAGCCTTTTTATTATCAGACTGGCTGCTATGCCCTAAATGCAGCTAAGCACTCATAATGCATATGAGAAAGAGTACTCCCACCATTCCCTGGAAAAGTGACTTGGCTCTCTAGTATGAAGAGATAGATGATAGATCTCTGGAAAGCTTAGCAGCATACATGAGCAAATATAGCACTAAATGCTTACTGGTAGATTTAAAGACTGAGTCAACAAACTAGTTCTCCTTAAGCGAAGTAGAATTTCATGTATACTTCTGCCTGTCCTTGGAGGTAATTGTGTCAGCTAACTCAAACCTAAAGCTGTCTTCACAAACAGATCAGGGAGAGACAGACCAATACTTCCTGGATACTGCAAAACACACAGTGGGAGAGCTGGATGTGAAACGCAGCCTTACTAAAGGTGGAGAACACACTTGAGGAGAAAAATAGCTGAAAAAGTCTGGCAAAATTAAAATGCTGAAAATAAAAACATTTGAATTTGCATATGTGGGTGTGTTTTCAGTTGTTGCTTTTAGTCTTACTGAGCATTATGAGTCAGGGACTCTGTTTATTCAGGGTTTTGGACACTACCAGCCAAAGTAGTATCTTATTCCAGGATAGTCCTAAATTCTCCAATCTTGCAGGTAACAGACATTAAGGGTCCCTTGGGTACTTGACTTCACTAACATTTCCTCATTGTGTTTACAAAATTGTGACTGAAGCTATGGGAAAACCTTCCTTAAGTTCTAAATTATAGTTACTGCTTTGGCTGATGTATGTCTAAGCAGAGGAATGAAACATGGCTGGCACTTCAGACATTCTACTATATATATATTACAGTTCATTCTTTTTAGGGCCATGGAATTTCAGTGTACCTGTAATGGGAACAGTGCCACTTTTCAATTAAGCTGACACTTCATTACACATACCTTTTGGCCATGAATCTAGCAGTCATAAGACCAGAAGTAACCAATTTCACAGAAGTCCAAGCTTTTCCCTTCAGGAACTATTTATGCTTGAATGTGTCATGAAACAAATGCATTTTTCCAGCTTCCCACCTCCCCCCCCCCTCCAAGCAGTCTACTTTTTTTTTTTCTTCTTCCCCTTTTCAGACTTTGTCCCAAATGTACATTTTGGGAAACAAAATGCCCACTCCAGGAGACAAGGTAAATTCCCCCTTTGATCCTCATGCTTTCAAAATATAGGCGTTTATGTATTTATGCAGATTTAACTATAAACCTTCCATAGAAATTTGCTGATGTAGCAACAGGTTGAGGCTAACCTGGGGATGAAAGCTCTGAACCATGCCATTAACAGAGTGCATTTTGGAGCTGGCACGTGAGGTCAGTTGTGCAGTAGCAGGTGTACAGGTACATCTTCTCCTCTATTCTATGCAGGGCAGCTGCTACCCACACCAAATCATGGCCGCAAAGCGTGATTTGCATTTAGTGACAATTTATCCAGTAAATATTCATAGCATCCATTTCACTTACTAAACCACCAGCAGTAATACCAATAAGAGATCTAGAACAGTATTAGCTGTCTCTTTTAGTGTGGTTTCAGCAGTGTTTGAGAGGCAGTTCCAAATCAACAGCAAGTACTCTAGGTTCACATACGCCTCCCTGCTCTAGCCGCAGACTGTATTCTGGCTTTATAGAGGTGGGTTGTTTATTTTAACGTGTATGAAAGGAACAGGAGGAGCATATGATTGACATCAAAGGTGGCTAGTCAGGTCAGCTAATTCTATGCAAAACCCCCCAGTTGTTTACTCAGAACTGTCCTACTTTAGCAACAAAACATGGTTTTGCTGTTCTAGCTTATGTGGTGGTATCAGTATGCTACCAGCAGGTACAGGTCCCTTAGCAAAAGGTTGAGGCAATCCTTGAAGCGTAAGTTAAAGTTGAGGGAAGTTGTTATGTTGATGCCACACTAGGGAATTTAACCCATTTAAATTTATCACCAGTGTTGACTTTACAAAGACAGGACATAGTGAGCAAACAGTCAGTGAATCACAAGGAAAGAGAGACAAAAAAAACCATTTACAAAGTGTGACTGATTTTGGGTACTGTGGTATTGATTAAAAACACCTCTGAAGTTCCTACTGGCTGTGGGAGCACAGACACTTGCTGCTTGAATATGTTAATATAATATCATGATAGTATGTCTAAGCATTTCTGTGTGTTGCCAGCCTATAACTGGTTCTGTCAGCATAACAGAAGTGTATTATATCTTGAGAGTGAGAGGGGATCTGTGATTTACTCACTAACCAGTGCAGAGAAGCCCTGATTATTGTTCTGCTTGGGTTGCTCGTGAAAATGAAATACATGTTTAGTCAAACCTGCACACTGCTGTTTCACATTATAGGTCGTGCCTTTATATATCTGTTTAACCTCTACCTTTTGACTTGTTGAGGCAGCAGACAGTATAATGTTATACAAGGAAATGCAGAACTATAAATGGTGGAGATTGTCTGAGGTGGGTGAAAGAGAACATAGGCTGACCTGCATAGTAGGAGGTGGAACTGCTTTAGTAAGGACAGTTTAGCATTCAGGGTTAGTCATGTGGAGAGATTTTGCTATGGGAGAATTCATTAGTATTGAATGTGCCTCACCCTTCCCAGAATCTTGCACTACTACTCTCTTTTCTCAGCTTCAACTGTACTTCGAAAACCAAGGATTATAAAGTGACAGGATTTTACAGTGTCCTTTCCAGTCAAAATCACTAATACTTCTAAGTCATCTGAACTTAACGTAGGTCCACTTAAACCACTTCAGTTTGGTTTATGAAAAAGGAAATTCGATTAGTTCAACAGAAGTAAGCTTTAAAGCTTGGTTTCTTGCTTGCATTTGGAGTGCCTTTGTTAGATGAGATTTCCTCTATTAAATCTGCACAGCTTTTTCTAGCATGTGGTAGGTTGTTGTTCTCCAGGTTAGGAATAATTGTTAATATCCTATTAGGTCGTTCACAGACTGCAATTCTAAAGTTAATTATTTGGGCTGGGGTTACTAAGAATTTAGCATTCTGAGAGAGACTTGCATTTACTATAATATCATTTTGATGACTATTGTTATTTCCGCGTTATAGGAAGATGGTTTTGTAAAGAAAATCTGCTTATTCGTATCCTGTATGAGTCAGGAAAAAAGCCTGAATTCTGCAATTCTGTTTTCCACTGAATTCTGTTTTCTTGCCACAAAGCTGCTTCAGTTGTTACTGTACAAGAAATACATAAGTAAAAAGGAAATCTTCCTTAATCAAAATTCTCATCTAGTAAAACAAAATTTAATAAAATCTTTGCAGAGATAGATTGGTAAACCACACTTGATTGAGCCAGTGATAGTCTTTGCTGCTTAGTCATGCAGGCTTGGTGCAGAGCTAATTGAAATTGGTGGAACTCCAACTCTTTACTTCTGCTTCTTGGCATATTTTGGATTTGTCTGGCAATGCAGAAGGGTTTCATTTAGATTTTCTCACAGAACACTGCTGAGAACCTTTTGTTAAATGTTGTCATCTGTACCAAGTCTGAAGTAACTTCTGGTTTTGATTTAAATGAGAAACCAAAATATGTAAATAAAGGAGAGATTTTAATCAATTAATGCGTCTACTCCTAGTTAGGGAAAGACATCGAGTTTTGGTTTAAGTTGTGCATTTCACCCCTCTAGCAACACTGAATATCTTGTGTTTGAATGCGATTGGTTACTTTTGGACAAGTGCCTGCTCTTAGACCTGCAAAATTATTTTTCTTTTGGTCTTTAATCTCTGTTAAAGCTAATAATGAAAATTTGCTTAATTCCAGGCAGACGTGTGCCATGCATACCAGATTGTACACCGAAATGGAATTCCAGATGAGCAGATCATTGTCATGATGTATGATGATATTGCTGATAATGATGAGTAAGTGATGAATGTGCACTGGTCACAAGCTATATGGTTACTAGAAGCACACCATAGTCACCAATGTGTTTTCAGTTTTTAGTAGTTTTTTAAGAAAAGCCTTTAAAACCGCTTGTGATGCACAAGGAGATACTTTATCCTTGAGCACAATAATTCTCTTTTGAAATGTGCTCCTGAGCTTCCTAAGCCTTACTTCCACAACTCAGCATCAATTGTGGCACTGAGGACTGCAGAGCTTCATTGTTATGACACCAAGTGACCTTAACTCCCAGGTGTAACAGTGTACAGGAGCTCTGTGTATGACTTGCAAGACTTTTTGAAAGGATGTTATATCAGTTTAATCCCCAGAATGTACATTCAGCAGTGTACATGTCTCATTCTTGATGACTGCCTAGAGCGTATCACTGCTGTCAATATGAAATAGTTCAGTGATACAGCTTGTAATTCTGAAACGGCTTCAGCAGAAAAATCAGTGGACTTCATATGCACAGCCGTACTGGGAGCAAAGAGTAAAGGGGACTTAAGGGAACACTGAAAGAGAGATGATAGTATAAGAGACCACCTGCCTACGTTTTAAAGTAGTCAGCATGATCTAAGGTGGGAAACATGAAGGTACTCTGAGGGTAAGGACACATGAAGCAAGCATATGTAACTGGCCGAAGTGAAAAGGTGTTTATATTCTGGGATCACTTAACGATACATGGTGCAGGTATCCATACTCTCTCCCAGGCACGCTGGCCAGTCAAAACAGTTTAAATGGTTTCCTAGTTGTTATGTGGTTGTTGTATGGCACATGGCTAGTCATTCATATTTATGTTCTGTTCAACTTTCAGAAACCCTACAAAAGGCATTGTCATCAATAGGCCTAATGGCACAGATGTGTATGCTGGAGTGCCCAAGGACTACACAAAGGAGGTAAGAATAAAACACAGGGAAAGTGTAGCATTAGCCAGTGTTCTGAATAAATCCTTCCAGCCTGTAGCTTACACTCCAAAATGCACATAGTATAAAGCCTCCAGCTTATTTGCCTGCATGGTATGGATGACATTTGGTGTTCATAAGACGAATATAAACAATAAATGCTTTGAAGTGAAGCAGTGGTCATATAAGTAAACCTTTACAGTGTTTTTGTGCTGGAACATGAAATAAAAGGAGGAAAGGTCTTGCATTCAAAAATGTTGTAACTCATTCTGAAGAACAGCTGTGTAAGACTAATTGTTTCATTAAATCAGAACAGTAATCCAGTAACTTGGTGATTTAAGGATTCAGTGAGTCATCATGGCTCATACATTATGTAATGAGTGATTGAAAGGGATGGCCAGCTAAACTTGCCATCCACGCATGCACTCTTATTTTCAGAAACCATCTTTCTAGATGAAGATTTTGTTGTTGTTTTATGATCAGATTTAACTTTAATCCTCTTAAATCCTTAGGATGTTACTCCAAAGAACTTCCTTGCTGTTCTCAGAGGAGATGCAGAAGCAATGAAGGGGGTGGGATCAGGAAAAGTATTGAAAAGGTAGGAGAAGTTCAGTTTGGAAAATAATTGCATGTGTAGTTGTACATTGGCACTGATTTCAACAAAAGAATAGGGTAAATTAGAGCAACTTGAGAATCCAGCAATACTATTAAAGGCAATTCCAGATCATTCACGTTAAAAATTCAGTGGTTCTTGTTTCTTAAACTATCTTAAACTGTTCTTAAACACCAAAAAGCAGCTGCTGATATTCAACTTGTATGGAGTCCAGTATAAAATCTCTGGATTACAGTATCAACTGTATTAAGGTATTTGTTATTTAGACAGCTGTCTTTTGCAAAAGTGGTTATTCAAAGAGAGTTTTGTTAAGGTTTTTGTTTTAGGGGTTTGCTAAGACTTCGTTTAATGTACATAAACAGTTGTACTGGGCACCTGAAGTGGTGAGACTTAGCAGTCTGTGGCAGAGGGACAAAGATAACTTAAATAGCTCATCAGCTGAAAGAGTTGCATGTCTAATCCCAGCCTTGGTCTTTGTGGCAGAGGTAAGGTTATTGAGGCTCTGAATGTAATGAAATGGAATTATAGTTTATATTTAATACAAAAAAGTCTTTGTGATTAAAAAGGTAGTATAAGCAATTAACCTTGGATGTATTAATGCCTAAGGTATTTGTAAATCAAGTTAAAGAAATGATTGTAAGTTTGGCAGTATTCTAATATATGAACAATAATAAATTGTCAACTGGCTAAGTAGAACGTAAGATCTGTTATTCAAGAATAAAAGCAATATATTTGAGGGCCTAATTAGAAGACCTCTTGGAAAGATACCTGATGTCAGTTACTTATCATGCTTCTGCAGAGTTTGAGATATGAAATTATGATGCCTATTTTGTAAAGTGTGTTCTATTTCTGACTCAGTACTGTTTATATTATGGTATACTTTTTATGTATGGTATTTGCTGTAAAAGAATTTAAATCTGACCATTTGGAAGGACTAACATAGTTTAAGAAAAATTGTCTAAGTGCCTATCTTCATCTGACGGATTAATTTTAGAGTCAAAGCAATGAAACAGAAGAATCCTGCCCTGGCACTGGGAAGAAGGAGCAGGACAGCAGTCAAATAAACTATTGCTCTCAGTTCTTTAAACTTCATCTTGAAAAGCTGAAATAGAAAATGATATATGCAAGGCATCTAGACAAAAAGTTAATGAATGCCTGCATGTTTACGAGATTGTCCTTTCGTAGTAGCTGGAATGAGCCCGGAAGTGACTATAAAGCATTTTTTCTTCAGAAACACACCTCCCATGGGAAAGCTTCATGTTGCAAGTCAAATAAGGGAGTGGCTACACAGGGGGCCAAGGTCTCTTCAGCTGCACAGGAGGACATCTTAAACCCACATATAAAAGTCCTTGTTATTTACATTTCAGCTTTCTTGTATTTGACTTAGGGTCAAGAGTGGGAGCCAGAAAAATAGCACCCAGCCTTTCTTTGTTAGGCTCTCTTATGTGAATTTCCAAGTGGCTTGACTTCTTCTATTTGGTGGGACAAGAACTCAGTTATCCTCTGCCGAGAAAGCCCCTCGATTGTCTTCCAGTTTGTTCCGTAACCAGCAGGTTATCAGCCAGGCAGATGCTTGAGCTGCTGCAGTTGTACCTTTTTGCAGTCAGGAAAGAGCAAAAGCAAATACAGATTTCTGGACCACTGATGCAGAGGAAAAGAGGAGGTCTTGGGGGCTCCTTCCAGTCTTTTCACATATTTTGTACTTAATTGTCCCTGAATACAGTTTAAAAGCAAAATCCGTTTGCAGATCTGGCTGTTAGGGCAAGACCTTAACATCACCCAAATGTGATCTGTTTGATTTAGAGTGCAATAAAAATCTATGGCAAACTGTGTACTACACAGATGTTGGGAAATCAAAGCTGGTGAACGTGCAGTGCTCAGCTGACGTAGTGCAAATGCCAATCTAGCCTAATGTGTGAGATTGTATACACATCAGTTCTTCATGGAGATACGGGCTGACACTGATTTGGCTAAGTATGGCTATGCAGATAACAAGGAAGTACATAAACATACCTAAGGATCTTACAAAGAAGTTTTTGTGGTTTATCTCTTTATAATTGGAGCCTCGGTATAATTTAGTGATAGAAACATTCCTTTTTAAGCAGACTGCTACGGTATAACAGATTTTTCAGATAGACGTGAAAAACCAATTGTGCTCCCACCATACTTGATGTGCCAGCCCTTGCCTTACCAGCAATCAGTTTACAGTTTGAAACATAAAGTGTTATTGCTGTATTCCCCATGCTTGAAGGACTAGCTTATACCCCTGTTTTCATTCCTTTTGCAGACACTCACCTCTTCTCATAAGCACCCAAAGTAGTATGCTTTGAGAGGAAAAAGGTAGTACCAGCTTCAGCTGTATTGTTTTCAAATATTGACGTGTCTTAGCATTGAGAAGCAGATGATAGTTGTTGTGATGAAGATCAGGTTGGAGTGGTTAGGAGAAACTTGTTTGCAATTTTTTCATTACAGTGGTCCCAAGGATCATGTGTTTGTTTATTTCACTGACCATGGAGCTCCAGGACTTCTGGCTTTTCCTGATGATGATGTAAGTATTTTGGGAGATTTCTTTGTCATAAGAACCATCCTTTTAGTGACATACTAAAATAGTAACTAATAAATGTAAAACACAAGAATGTTTGATGCTTTGCCATATTGAGGGGGGAGGCAGAAAAAGAGCAATATGCTTCTCATCAGCACAGTTTGGTTTTTTTCCAGTTTGAATTTAAGCCCTTGGGTGAAATTATGTCATTTAGTATTTCACTGGACTTTGATGGTCCAAGCAGACTATTTCACACAGGTACGACTCGACTTTCTGATGCCCTATACTTATCATGTGAGACCATTACTTACCTTTTTCGGAGGGGTAAATACGAGAATGTTGTATTTTGGGCAAAGCACCAGATATATTTGATGGGAAACAGTATACATATCCACAACAGTTAGTATTTATCCCTATTAAGTGAATTGTGTATCTCTTGAACATAAGTGGTTTTAATACAAGGCTTCTTATTTTACAGCTTCACGTGAAGGACTTGAATAAGACTATTTGGTACATGTATCATCACAAAAAATACCAGAAGGTAAACAAGCATTATCAGAAATTGTGAGATTAAAAGAGCAGCTGGCACAGAAGAGAGACATTTGTCTTCATCTTGAGAGTTATTTAAAACAGGAGGAAGCTGTTGCTGTGCAGTGGAATTTGGATTAGGATTTTGTATTTGAAAGTATTGATCCTATCCAAATTTTCTCTTTCCATTTTTAGTTTACTCGATATCTGCAATAGATGTTGAGATGTAGTGTACTGCCTTCTGATAAAGGTATATATTCTGACCAACGGTGGAGAAACACCATCTGTAACTACTACACTCTCATATGTACCTGTACTTTGCTTCAGGCTGCACTGTTACTACAGGTAGCCTGTATATACCATGTTTCTCATACAGTTACTAATATAGCTTAAGAGACTGTACCTCTTGTTAGAAAATTATGTGCATTTATTTCATCACATGTAGTCTTAAGCAAAAAAATTAATATTTAAAACATTTTAGCAGCTTGCCTTTTTTTAAAGCAACTTTCTGCAGTAATCTGTCTACTATGGCTGGCTGTATTTAGGAACACAGAAATAGCCATTGGTTCCAGCAATACCACATTCAGGAGTGGTGCATTACTGTGCACACTGTGTCTGTGTATGTTGTGTCACTCTTTAGTGACTGTCTATTTGATTTGTTCTTTGTACATTAGTCAGTAGTTCCGTGTGGATTCTGTAGAGATTAATGACATCTTTTCAATGTGATTGTTTCCCCTTTCCACATACTTTAGTTCCCCAAAAATGAAAAATTGAACTACTTACTTTTGTTTTATTTTAGAGCATTATGGATATCTCTTGTTTCAGGTACGGCAGTACAGGCCATCTAGCTACCACTGAAAAGCATTGCAGGACTTTTGTCCATGTCCTCATGGAATTTCTTAAGGACTCTGGTTTATCTTACAGATGGTGTTTTACATTGAAGCGTGTGAGTCTGGATCTATGATGAATCATTTGGCTGATAATATCAATGGTGAGCAATCAGTTAACTTACTGGAGTTAAATGTCACAACTTGTAACAGACCTAAACAGATACCATGTCAAGGGTAGGTTCAAGGCAGTAGAAGTCTTAATAGAGTACAAGAATTAGAGAAAGTAATATTTTCCATTTATGGGAAATTCCTTTTAAGGAATTAATGGAGTCTTACAAACGCTCCTGGGGCTTGCTTTTTCTTGCAACTGAGAAGTTGAAAAACCATTTGTTTTCAGGAGCTATGGGGTTGCCCTTAACTGGTAGTAAGTTATACTGACCTTTCTCAGCCTCCCTCAGCACTGCTAACAGTGGGTGTGAAGTTCCTGCTGTCAGTTTCATTGAGTAGCAAAGGTACTCAGGAGACACCAGGCCAGTCAATTTTGCTATACTTATTTGCATAATAACCCAGGAAACGGAACTCAGATTTTTCAGGGTTTCTAAGCTCTCTGCTGCAGAGCTGGGAGCTCAGCCTTGGTTAGACAAGAAGTCCTTTTCAGACTCCTGCTCCATGGCAGGGAGACTTGAATGATCTGGCTATCTTGTAGGTTTGAAGCTGTGACTGCAGGGAAGACCAGCCATGTGCCTATCCATGGCTTCCTGTCTCTTTGGCCCTAGAGTGTGCTGCCTGGCACCCACCTAGATTTTTTAGAGCCCTGTCAAAGGCTTACAGAAAGTTCACACAATGTTTCATATTGATGATTGTTCAACATAAATCTTCAGAGAATCTGCATTCTTCAAAGTTTGTTCTGTTCGGAATTTCCAGTCCAAGGACTCTCTGGTTTCACCACCATCTCTGCCATGGACTTACAAAGGCAGAAAATTGATAATTTATAGTAGGAAGCTGTCTTTGGCAGCTTTCAGTAGCAAAGTACAAAGCTTAACAGGTTACTTGGTAAATATTTTAAAGGGTGCTAAGAGGAGCACTTGCTACATGGACAAGATTTAAGACGTTTTTTGGCTTTTGAACTTTAGGTACATTCTGAGTAGAAACAACACTATAGCTCTATAAAAGCATACCTAACACTTTCTCAGTTTGAAACTTGGAACTTTCATGAAGTTACACAAGTATGCTATGAGTTGACTTTGGTAAAAAGCCAAAATAGGTTTTGTCTTAATGCCTGTAAGATGTGTTTACAGGCATTGTGTATATGTATATATAAGAGATGACTTACTGGAACACTGTGCTTGGGGCAGATGTTCTAGAGGCCTGTTTTGCTTTTCTCTCAGTGTAGGGTGTTATAGAAGATGGCATTTCAGGGGTGATGAGGCACTGGCACAGGTTACCCAGAGAAGTTGTGGCTGCCTCATCCCTGGGGTTCAAGGCCAGGTTGGATGGGACTTTGAGCAACTGGGGGATGTCCCTGCCCATGGCAGTGGTGTTAGAACTGGATGAGCTTTAAGGTCCCTTCCAACCCAAACCTTTCTATGGTTTTCTAGAAGAAAAGATGATTTAGAGGGTTTACTTCAAGTTTGGGGAAAAGGCATCATTGCTAAAGAAAATGAACGTATAGATGTTGTCAGTGCACAGGTATTCTCAGGCAGTTCTTCAACAGTAGATTTTCTCCATAGAAGTGTATATTCTTCTTTAAACATCCCAGACCACACATTTGGCAGCAAGGAAAGGAGCTCTCTTAACAGTATTCTGAAAGTATTCTAACAGCACTGAGGTCGACTGAACAGAATGATTAGCAGGTTTCTTTCCTTCCTGCTATTTAGAAGGAAGTGATTGAAAACCAAAATACTTAGACAAATATATCATGTGCAGCTCAGTACTAAATCATATGGAGGGGGTTAAAAAAAATTACTTTCTATTTGTCTTACAGTTTATGCCACAACAGCTGCCAATCCCAGAGAGTCATCGTATGCATGTTACTATGATGATGAAAGGCAGACTTATCTTGGGGACTGGTACAGTGTGAATTGGATGGAAGATTCAGATATGGTAAGTTACTTAGATGGGGTTTCTGCATTTCCATGCATGAAAAATTACTTGGCTTTTTAAAAATAGCTCCTTTACAGGATTTGTGAAAATGCTTGTTTTTATGTGAGACTGAAATCAACAGATTGATTTGGTAAAAGTATTTATCTACTATTCAGAACCATCTATAATCTTTATTTGTTTGGGTCACTAAATTTCTTTCTGAAACTAACTTTTGGAAACATTGTCTTCTTTTGTTATTTCTAAGATTAGAAACTGTCTAGCTTCTAATAATTCAATAATCTGGATTTGCTTTTCTGAGCAAATTTGTTAAACAAGTTGGGTACTTCAGTAGGTTCTTCCTCTGCTTCAGGGATCCTTAGTGAACTGTGGCTAACTCATTTGTTAGCATAATAGGAAACAGTATTAGTGAAACAAATCTGGGATTTGTATGCTAGCCCATTCCCTTCTTGCCCATTTGCTGGGAGATGAGGAGATCATTAAAAGCAATTTGAGAATATGCTGTCAAATCTTTGTTTCAATATTTACTTTTATGTCTTTCAAAGGTTGTGTAGCTCTTGCACTATACCTCCTTTACGTACTGACAGCTAAGACCCTTTCCAGGTTTCCTTGCATTTTTAGAATAGCTGAATTTAAGTATCTGTGACCACATGGAATTTTCTTCATACAGGAGGATCTAAGAAAAGAAACACTCCACAAGCAGTTTCAGCTGGTGAAGAAACGAACCAACACCAGCCATGTGATGCAGTATGGAAACAGAGTATGTATAGGAGTGGGCTTCTTGGTCAGATATATCTTAAAATCTTTCGTGCTCTATACTTTTACACCTTAACAAAAACCCCCCAAAACCCCAAACAAAACAAATAAAACCCCAAAACAACACACACACCCACCGCTCCCCAAAGCTCTGCTGTAAATTGGCAGGTTTGATTTGGAAAATGAAACTGTTCATCTCAGAAGACCACTGAGCATTTAAGAGATGATGCTAAAAGAAGTACAGCCTGGTATTGTGTTTTAATCTAGGGAGTCAGGATGTGAGTTGTCTTCCAAGCTCCTCCAGAGATGTAACACTTCAGACAAGTATAAGAAGGGTATTTGTCACTTCCAGCCATATTATGAATATTAATGAAATGTTAATAAGTACACTGATCCTTCACATGGGAAGAGCTAAGAGGTGATACATCATTTATAGTAGTCCCATTATTCAACAGATTAAATATTTGTTAATTAAAAAAAAAAGTCACGTTACTGAACCTGATGGATCTTTTTTCCCACAGTGAGTTTTGGAAATAAAAGTTCCCAAATTCTTGGCAGCCTTGCCCTTTTATAAAAAAAAACCAAGACATGCAGACCTGCACACAACTCTATCATCTCCTTTATTTTCTCTAATATAGCAAGTTTAGAGAGTTAGGTTTGCATGGCAAAGCAGGGACAGGCTACCCACTGAAGGGGATTGACATTTTCCATTTGTTTACTTTCTAACCCTCAGACCATCTCCTCCATGAAAGTGATGCAGTTTCAGGGCATGGGGAAGAAAGCTGTTCCCATCTCTCTGCCATCTGTGGAACACTATGACCTAACGCCTAGTCCTGATGTGCCTCTTGCAATCATGAAGCGAAAGCTGATGGTTACCAATGACATTTATGAGGCTAAGAAGATTGCTGCAGAAATGAAAGCACACCTGGAGGTAAGCACCAAAAAAAAAAAATAATTGAACTACACCAGGTCAGATTTGTTTCCATCATAAGCAATAGTGGAAGGAACACCCCTGCAGCCAATGGGATTATTTGGAGTTTTTGCAAGTTGCAGCAGAATCCCTTTTCAAACTGGTAACCTCTGGCTGATGGTTTACTCTTCGTTTAAAATTCAGGGATGTGTTCACAAGGCACGTTCAGTAGTGATTATCTAGGAAAATGTTAGCAAATGCAAAATTCAGTTTCAGCTTTTATTGCCATGAAATTCCTCATCTGCATCCATAGGGAGTCTTGCTGGGAGGACTTACTCGGTGGTAATAGAGAAATTCGTGTTTCAGTAGAACTGAAGTCTCCCAAATCAAACAGCTCTTGCAGAATGGTAGTCAGTATTGTTCTTGGTGGTGTTTTCTGTCTTCTGCTGGAACGATAGACAGTGTATGATTTTGGGAGCCAGGAGTCTGGGTTTCTCTCTCCCTAGTTTTCATTTGTGTCTTAAGGTTCAAAAAGCTGTGCTAAAAAGAAATGGCAAAATCAGGTTCCTCAGGAGTTGACGGAGGTTTAAAGAAAAGAAACATTTCAGTCTTCAGATTAGGTTTAGAAAAAACATGGTTTAGGTTCTTATTGTTTTATGTGCAGGTGAGAGAATTTATCCAAGAATCCATGCGAAAGATAATCACCTTAGTAACAGGATCAGAAGAAGAGACCAAGCAAATTCTGTCAGACAGACTGACCATCAGCAATTATGACTGCTACCAGTCAGCAGTGAACCACTTCAAAACTCGTTGCTTCAACTGGCACTTAGCCATGGTAAGTCAAGTATTAGATGTAACCCAATAAACCTTCTGGTAAAAACAAGCACAGAAGTTATTAGCATGTCTGCAAAATCAGCTTTTATTTAAAAAGGTAGCTTGGGGGCAGTCATACAGCTTAGTTGTGCAGAAAGGGTAAGTAATATTTTTGAAAACAGGAAACGACTTCCAGTACACCTGTAGATAAGCAAGAAGATTACTAATAACAAACCCCAAAATAATCCCTAAGTTTTACTAATGAGTGCTGTCCTCTCATCAACTCCCTCTGCAGAAATCCCAGTATTAGATAAGTCTGCTTGAGGCATCTTTACTGGAAAACAGAAACATGAGCACCACCACTGTGAATTCCTAATTCCAGTATATTAGATTTCTGTATATGATTGTGGCTTGCATAGTTCATTGCAATAGCCTAGCTGCTACTTCCATGGTCTTGTTGAATTCCTGAGAGCCACCTTTTAGTTTAGGGGTTTTATTACTGTCTGCTCTTCCCGGGATCCCAATTGAAGGTCAAATCCTGTTGTGCTGAGCGCTGTTTAGACAAGAATGAGAAGTCAGTTCCTATTCCAGAAAACCCAGTCCTGATGTCAGGCAAGATAACCCAAGTGGGCAGTGGCATGTGATAAAATGAGTCAACAGCAAATTAATTGATTTTAGCAGAAAGCTGTGGGATCACCTGGCAGTTGGCCAAGATCCAAGTACTGTGTACAGATGAAAAGCAGTCCTTCAGTTGGACCTTCTAATTAACCAGGCTGTTAGGCAGCTTCATTGCTCTAAAATTTTAGTTCCCCCTTAGCTTTGTTTGTTTTGTTTTGTTTTTTTTTTATTTGGGGTTGGGTTTTTTATTATTGTTGTTGTTTATGTGAGGGGTTTTTGAATGAAATTGGTTAGATGGGTGAGCCTTGCCTGAGGGACCAGTGTGTAGCCTTTACCTAATGAAGTTCAAAGAGCAAAGTGAACAGAAGAAAGATCCATTTAGCCTAGTGCTATATAGGCAATTAAACATCTTGAATATTAATAATCACTTCCACGATTTCTTTTGGAGAAACAATACCTGCTGTTTGTCACTGAAATGATTACCGGTATTTGTTTATTTCAGTATGAGTATGCACTGAGACAGCTGTATGCCTTGGTCAACCTTTGTGAAGGAGGATACCCCATTGACAGGTAAGGAGGCTTCCAGATACACTGTGTGGTTTTATCTATGGCTAAAAAAGCAGAAGCTAATAGGCAGAGGAAGGTTAATGCTAAAAGTGTTCTGCTCTGTTGACCATTTAGTCAGTTAAAGTTCTCCCTCTAAAGTTATGAGTACTTATTTTGGACAACATATTATTTGTAGTTCTCTCCCACTCATAATGATCCGTTTCCCCAGTAACCCTTTAATTTCCTTGTTGAAGACCCTCGGGGAAGTGACAGCCAGTCAGAGGATCCCAGTGTACCGCATAACAAAATAGCACAACTGGTGCAAGGGTGTTGCCCTGTAACTCTTGTATGATCTTACCCAGAGGCAAGGTTGAGTCCTGCTTATTTTCTCTACTGCCCCCTCAGCTGCTGGCTAAACAGATACAGCATTGCTCCGTTCTGTTGAGGAAAGGGCCCGCATTTATGAACCTGTGTTAGGAAAGCAGGGAAAATAATGGTCTGGAGGTGAGAGCCGAGGGGTGGTGGAATTCT
Organism: Pezoporus wallicus; assembly: GCF_028554395.1. Classification (NCBI taxonomy): domain Eukaryota; kingdom Metazoa; phylum Chordata; class Aves; order Psittaciformes; family Psittacidae; genus Pezoporus; species Pezoporus wallicus. The sequence continues at coordinate 3,528,691 of NW_026638957.1, read as the reverse complement.
GTCTTGGGAGTTTGTAGCAGAGAATGAGATCCTAGCTTGTGAGTCACGTGAGAGGAAGAAACTTGACAGGAAAGCAGAGGAGTAGGGAAGGGGAGGGCAGACTTGTAATTTAGTCAGCGTTCAGATGCAACCCAGAAGGTGGAGAACTGCTGCCCCCACTCCTGGTGGCATCCTGCTCCAGTCAGTTTGGGAGGTTTGAGAGCACAGGACCTAAAAAGTTTCTTATCATTATTGTTCTCTATTGCAGAATATGCCTGGCCATGGATAAAGTGTGCCTTGGGTATTAATGGAAACAGCAGTCCCTAATATAACCCTTAGTACAAGTGATAACGTCTCGTAACTGTAACAATCCAGACTTTACATGCATGCAACATGAAAGAGTCAACCACTGTACTGGAACTGTGCTGGGAGCTGAAGTACCTGACCGTGAGCAATACATGTGCCCTCCACTGCGTCCCCAGCTGCTGCCAGCCTGCTGGCTTGACAGACCACCTGAAACTTTCAAATGGACGATTTGCTTCAAATACAATGCTCTTCAGAATCTCTGGATGAACACTACAGGCCACCTATCAGAGACTGTTAAATCTGTGCTAAATTTAAACATTGCTGTTAATTCAGGATTTTATTTTTGTTTTATACTATTGCTAACTATAAGCTTTTTAAGAAATGTTAATGAATTCTATTGCGGTGACTAATTTGCAGACTGGTAAAGAATGAAGAAACCAAAGCTTATTCTTTAAGCTTTAACTTCTTAAGAGTTTAAAGAAATTAGTTGCTTTTGGGAACTACTGGATGTGAACAGCACAGTTAAACTGTGAACAGTGAAAGGCTTTGTGGGTAGAAAGCACTGTTTCCCAAAGAAAAACACAAATACCTAATGCTGTAAATTTAGCAACTGTATATTATAATTAAATGTATATACATGCAAACCTGTGGGAAGTCACAGAGTATGGGAACTGCCTGTGAATAAAAATGAAGTTGACAATGTCATCAACTTACAGGGCAATACAGTGTTAGACATCTTGTGTCTTGAAAATAAATGAGACCTAATTAATTTTATGATATTGCATTAAAATTCTGTCCCTTGTAAGCCTTTTATAAGGCAGGTCATCTCAAAAAAAGAAAATCAACCCCAAAATCCCCCAACAAATCAAACCTCAACCCAAAATCAACAACAACAAAAGTATCAAAAGCCTAAAGTCACATTTGAAGGTACCATTCCTTAGAGGTGACTGAGAAAATGAGAAATGGAGAAGATTGTAGGCTATGAGGTGACTCAAAGGAGTTTCAGGTTGTCCATGCCTTTTTACATGTGGAGATAGGATATAAAAAATACTTAAGGGCTCTTTCCAGAATATGTTATGTGCAAAATTACCTCTCCATGGGAAAAGTACAAAGTATAATTAAAAACTAAACCAGCATCCTCAAGAGAGAGAGAGTTCTGGCTAGCTCTGCTCAGAGAACAGGGGTTATAGGGGATGTAAGTGAAGCTACTTCTATATAAAGAAGAGCCAGATAAAGCCAGGGTCATTAGCACTTTCAGCTGTGTGGTGAGTGAAAGGAGAGAAAGCCTAGAACACAGCTGTATCAAGATGGATGGCAAAAGGTGAAAGTAGGTGGATGGCAAAAGGTGAAAGTAGGTGGACCTAGGCTTTACTGAATTAAGAAATGAAAGTTTGCACCTTGGGGTTTGTTGAAGATTCAGGTATGTGCTGGTTTGGGGTTGCTTCTTGTTTCTTTTCAGCTGTAAAGCTGGTTGTTTTTTTTTAAGCAGAAGTCTAAAGCGAGTATGAAACTCCTGACTGCCTGAATGTGTTGCATGTGTTTCCCTGATGGCAGGAGGGAGGGTTGGCCACACGGAACAGCTTTTAGGCAGTCTGGCTTCAGTCATAAAATAGTGCAACCAAGAGCCCCCAGTCATGTGGAAAGAACAGGAATGTCTTCTTCACTGCCCTGTTTGAATGTATACATTAAATCTGCTAAGTTCTACACTTCTCTGCTTTTAGAGTTGTTCTGTGCCCTAGAAATCCAGGCTGCCTCTGAAGCACTTGGCATCATTGCCTCACAGCTTTTAACAATTTTCTCCACCCTCCAGAAATGCCCATTTTCTTTCAAGTATTTAGAAGAGGCTTTTGGTCTTTTGGATTTTCATATCTAGAATGCAGAGGGGAGGAAAAAAAAAACCCAAAACCATAAAGTCCTCCAGGTTCTTCACACATAACCTCACTTCAAGAGTCTCCAGCCATCGTAAGTAGGCTTCAAAAAAGTAATTATCAGATGAACAGGAAGCTGCTAGCACACATCCAAGGCCAGGCTGGCCAGGGCTTTGAGCAACCTGGTTTAGTGGAAGGTGTCCCTGCCCATGGCAGGAGGGTTGGAACTGGATCTGTAAGATCACTTCAGACCCAAACCATTTTGATTTTTATTTTCACACATTAGTGACACCGAGGTGGCACTTGTACCTTGCGGCCCTTCTGCAGGCCTGTGTAGCTTTGAGGATGCAAAGCTGAAACATGACTGTCTGTCTTCCTCCTGCAAGAGTGATTTCCAGAGCTTCTCCATCTGAAATGATAGCCATGGAGTCGTTACCCCTTCCCTCAGGGATGTGCTGAAATGAAACAGGGAGGCAGTCCGCTGAAGATGTCACTGCACCCACAATACCATCTGAGATGCAGCAGGTTCTTATTCCTGCCCCACAAAAATTAGTGTGCTATTGAATTTCCAGTTTGTATCCAGACCCATTACCTTGGCAGTCACTGAGGACACAGAAGGAAAAAAAAACACCTCTGATCAATACATTTGTTTTAAGGCCTCCAAATAGCACTGCACAGGCTTTGTGCATGGTAGGCTGTTTATTTTGGGATGGTAATAGAACCGTATGAGAAGGAAAATAGTTTTAGGATTGTGCAAGGTTGGTCTTACGCCAGAGTATCTTGTGGTGGTGTATTGGGTAAGTGCAGGCACCCTCACTCTCCCTTTGGGCACGCAGCTGCTTCAGGCTGTCATTCCTAGAGTGCTGTGATGCAGAAATGACTTCTGCAAAACATGGAAAACTATCAGGTTCTCCAGAAAACCATCATCACCAGGCAGGGCAGGGCACAGCTGGGGCTGTGCTATTTACAAAAGCCCTTCCTAAGCAGAGTAGTAACCCACAGAAGAGTGTCATTGACACCAGCCAGGGCTTCCTGTCCTCCTTATTGATAGAGTTCAAGGCCCTTTCCCCAGCCCTTCTGTGCCAAATATGCTGAACACAGCAGTTCACTGCTTTCCTTTGAGAGGACCTGGAGGGCAGGAGGCATGATCAGCCTCCATAGCACACTGTGTGCTGTTTCTACACAATGCAAGCTTACATGGACACAGCTTTGTTCAGAGTGCATGTAACTGCTGTCCCTTCTCTACTGGCAATAAAGCAGAAAGTAGTTCACCTAGAGGTGGAGATAATGCACTTTAATTTTATAGATTCCTGTATTATTTTAGCTCTGCCCAAACCAAATTGCATCTTCTCCTACCATAACAGCTTAAGGTTAGAGCTGAGCAGCCATGCCCATTGCAGGATAGGAGGCTTAAGGCTTCTTCTGAGCTCAGCCTCTGCCCCGTGAGAATAGGGATGGAGGAGCAGCAGAGGGAAAGGGCACTTAAGCTGAAGTCCTGACTGAGCAGCATTTCATGCCAAGAACTTGGGCAATTCTGAATCAGAGGCTGCTTCCGTCCTAGAGACATGAGCCCCTGAAAGAGGCAGGAGACAACAGAACTCTCACAAGTCTGTAACCCCATGCCCTGCAGGCAGAGCTGGCCAATGTCTCACAGCAGCAGCACGCATCCAAGGAGCGACTCCAGTGGGACTCGGGCTTGGCACCAGCTGGGTAGGAGGAAATTTTCAAATCCAGCCTCCAACATACTGGACCAGGGCCCAGTGAGGCTGTATGATCTCCAGCCTGGGAGACCTGCAGCACCAAGAGGATGAGGCCCTGGGGCAGCTTTGAGAGGCAGGGCCACTTGAGCAGGGATTGGACTGGTGGCCTCCAGTGGTCCCTGCCTGCCTGCATCCCTGTGCAGGCCTGCGGAAAAAAGCCAGTCTTGTGCTGGGTTTCAAAGTACAGTTCATGACTGATGCATAATGAGCCCCAAAAGCAGAATTCATCAGGAAAAGTGCCTTTGATTTCAATGGTTTTTATTTTAGGTTATACATGACCTGTTGGTGTAATTATTTCAGTGAATAATTGAGAGATGTTATCACTGGGTGCAAAGTGGCCTTAAGTAAGATCTGTGCTTGAAGCAGCCGCGAGGACTTTTCTCTTTGCAGAAGCTGTTGGGTTCAGCAGGTCTCCCTCTTCCTCCCTCTCACACTGGGATCCTTTCCTTGTGAGTAAATGAGTGATTGTTGCACAACGTTTCCCTGCAAATGAGTGTTTGAGGAGGCCTTGACTGGATTGCACAACCTTACTTGGTCACAGTCTCCCAAAACACTCCTGTCTGCTGATGGCTCATGTGAGGGCCAAAGCACGAGTCACGGCGTGACCATCTTGACTAACCAGGGGTGGCCACAGATCACCGGACTGGACTGCTTCCTCCTTGCCTGGGCTGCAGCATGAGGAAGCCCCATGGCAAAGCAAATGAATAAAACCGTATGGAGCATTTAAAAATGCCCATTTCATTCCCACATTTGACCTTTTGTTTTTTTTTTTGTCACTGCCCAAAATGTCAGGTATCAGTGCAGTACCCTGGGCACCCGGGTCCAGAGGGAGGCATGTGATGAACCACTCTGGTAGCCTCCACGCTGGGGACTCAGACCTTTCCCAGAGCCACCAGAACAACAGCACATTTGCTCCAGACAGGCTATTTCTGCATGGCCCTAGTGCATGCTGAGCTTGGAAGAGGCATCAGCCATCTCTGTCCTGGGATGCTCCAGGATCCCATCATACAGGTCACCTCCCAGTTTCTGTTCCCTGACAAGGCAGGGCTGTGGTCGGGCTCTGGAGGAGCCGTGTCACCCCTGTATCCCAAAGATGTATGTTTCATGAAGCTGTTGCTGGTGGTTTATAAAATGTGACCAAACAGGCCAGGTGCCCCATGGGCTCCCCACTCTGCACCGAGCCCTAGCACAGGGATTTTCTTCCAGGCAGCTCGCAGGCAGGCTCAGTTCCTTGCATTACTGTCAATAATCTCTGAGCTGGGGACAGCCCTGGCAACCTTAGCAAATCAAATCAGAGCTTTGCAGTTGTTATGCCAGAGGAAAACATGGCATGTGCAACATGCGAGCCTTTGTGAAAGCCCACAGAAATTCAGCTGGCACTCTTGCATTTTGAAAACTGGGATCTGCAGGTCTGATTTAGGGACTAGGCTTTGATTTGAGCCAATTTGGACTGCAATGCTTTAGCACTGTTGTGGTTTCCATGGGCTCCACTTATCAGTTGTATAATTCAGTTCCCTCTTGCCCTGAGGTCCAGCTGCTGACTCAGACATCCCAGGACACTGCAAGGTGCTAGAACACTTTGCTTCATCAATCTTTTGTTCAACCCTGGCCAGTGCAAAGTCCGGTTGCTCTCCGGAAATACCCAGAAGATCAGTCCTAACTTCTTTCCTTGCATGTTTCTACTTTAGCCTCATCCCCATCAGATTACTTCAAGCTCATTAACTGTATAAAGATAACCGGATGAGCCCAGGGACTTCAGTAACATATACACCTTTGCTTCTGGGGCTGACAATAACTTGCAGCAGCCACGACAGAACTAAGCTGCTGGTCAGACCCCGCATCTCTGGGTCTGGCACTGGGGACCCACAGTCCTGCTGTACATGAACCCCATGTAGTGTGATACCTGTGCACAGGCGACAGGAGGTGAGGTGGGTGTTTTGCTTGGAGTCCTACCGATGGGAGTGAGGAGGCCAGTGGGAGGTGGGCCAGAGACCTAGTCTGGGCCCATGGTTTGTGTGGGGAATGGGCGTGAGAGGTGTGTGGGGTCTCCTTTGAGAGAGTCAGTGCAAACCAGACAATTTGGGGAGTGTTTCTGGGGGGGGGGAGGGTTGAGAAAAAAGGAAAGTTGGTAAGTGATGCTGCATAGAGGTTGGACCCTCCTGCTGCCACAGCCCTAGGGTGACAGTAAAGATTGTCCTCAGTGTGGCCAACATGGAGCAGGTCAGACTTTGGGACATAGGCACATTAGTGACAATACCTATGTTGGAAGTAGGACAACAGGCCTCTCGGTGTGCAGGGACTTACTGGCAGTGCTTTCACCACTGGGGAAACTGCCATGAGTTCACCCAACATGCAGGGATGGTGGTGGGCTGAGGAGCTGGGCAGGGTGAGGACACATTACCTCACAGCCAGAGTGCTCAGGGGACCCTGTACCACCTCCCCAGTGAGGGCCTGACACTGATCCATCAACACACAGCATCCGGGGAAGCAGAAGGATGAGAGCTGACACCCTTGCCACAGCCTTCAGGATGGATGTGGGGAAGCTGCTGTTGGGGCTGAGAGGTCCCAGAGCCATGAAGGTTCCCTGGGAGCCTGCGCCACTGCTAAAGCCGGGAGTGGGACAGTGGGTAGCATCAGGGGCAGCCCCAGTCTGGGGCCTGAGCAGCTCCCTGGGGATGGGGACTAGCAGAGGTCAGGCTGGGAAAGAGCTGTGGGGAGCTGGAGACCAGCACTGCTACCGTATCAGCAGTATTGGGGTGGCACTGGAAGCAGCAATGCCTGTGTGTGCCCTCAGAGCCCTGAGAGCAGCATCTCCTTCGTCAGACAGTACTGAGAGGCTGTGTGTCAGGTTTAGCCATGCCATCCAGAGTGCCACCCAGAATGCAGCCCAGGCTCCCAGCAGGAGCACGCTGCCCTGCAGAAGACTAACGGCAGTACAAGGGAGGGGTTCAGCTCCAGCATTCTTACCAGAGGCAAGGTGGAGGTGCCGACAGCTGCACGTGAGCAGAAATAACCATGACTTTGGAGTCAGCTCAGTACGGGTGTCACACACTGCAGAGTCTGCACATGATGTCCTCGAAACCAAGATTACTGTTATTCACCGTTCCTTATTCTTTGTTGTTCTCCCTTCCCCACCAAGATGTGCAGCAGCCCAAGCTGGCAGATGCACAGCACTGGTTTGCTATCTGTATGCAGATTTGGCCAGCGTACGCTACGGCTGAGGCATGCAGACACAGACATTTCAAGGCCCAGAGACTTAGTAACCAGCTACGTGTGACACCACTTTACCTTTGGAGCTCCAGGAGTCAGGCAGGCAGCTCTAGAAACTTGGCCCAGTGTGTCCCAATTTTTTTTTTTTTAATGGAGGAAACAATAGCAGTTTTGTGCAAAACCCACAGTAACACACTTTCATTCCAGTCAGAGCTTTGCTAGGCTTGATCCAAAGGTTGCGTAGCTGCAGTGGAGGTTACGTGCCTCTTGCATCCAGACTATCCAGTATCTAATGCTCACAGTGGGAATCTTGTCTGAATGAAGGCACTCGGAAGACATGGATCTGTCTTGCAATTAAGGCTCCTGCTTCCATTATCCAAGCCTGAAATACTGTTTTCAAATTTCAGAAAATGCATTTCTACATTGGTTCAATTTATTGTGAATTCAGGTTTGCAGGGAAACTTAAGTCTGCAATGACTGAAAGCACAGGTAGAAAGGAGAATTAGCAAGTTCTGTCTGCAACAGCCTGAATTTATTAATGTAAGAAACTGGTGGGACTTAGAGTCACAAAAACACTAGAGAAAATGACATCTAGGTAAAAAGGGACAGGTATTTAATTCTAGCTCATTTTGATTTCCAAATTTTCATCTGGTTTGCTATACTGGGAAAAATATTAAGTTTCTTTACAAGCACTTATTTAAAAATAATTGCACCATACCACACATGGAAATAAATACACAATTACCCAATGACACTATTATACAATCAATGTGACTAAACTGCTGTACACTTAAAACTGATGGTGAAGACTTTCAATCTTTTAAAAAAAAAATAAATGCATTGATGAAAATGCCTATGCTACCTGATTTCAGTGAGAAATAGACGGCAGAAAATGTACTCTTAGGATCATCTTGCATGGTCTGTAATTCTGTGGATTGCAAAGGCAATGACATTTTGTAGACAACAAGCCAGAGATAGAGTTCTGCTACAGATGGTAACCCTATGCCTCTGAATACATCAGACAAGACTCAGTTTATTCAAACTGTGTGAACAGATACTGTAAGGTGTTAAAGACAGCATTGTGGTGTGTGTGCACACCTTTCACAGGCCTTGTGCACGGAAGTGATTCACACCTGCCATAGTTTACTATGAAGTAAATGTCAAGTTTTCTGGAAGATCTCTGGGTTTTCTCCACTGTGCATTCATGTTCTGCGATGTCGGCTGGCTGCCAGCAAGATGTTCTGAGGTTTGATACTTCAAGTTTTCCAGAAGATGAATGTTCTCCTGAATGATCTTTTTATTTCTGCAAATGAACTCTGCTGAGAAATGCTCTGTATTTGGACAGCATCTACAATTAGCATATCTGCCCTGTGTCAAAAGCCATGCTCCAGAGACCTTCTGAGGTCTGCAGATATCAGAGGATCTCACGAGATAAACTATCCAGCCCTTCCAGGATGACAACAAACACTACAAGAAAAGCAGCACAGCCCTTAGGGAAAGTCTAACTCTTTGACAATTGGAACTGGTGGGGTTTTATGGTCTATTGGTTTATAAATAAAATGGAAATCTTTCTTGGTTTCGCACTTCAGGAGGGATGCTTTTATATGGTGAGGAAGGGCATCTTTGTCCAGCTGCAGCCACTGGTCATCAACGTAAACAAAGAGTCTATAGTCCTTGGGATGGGAGACTTCAAACTTCTCGGCACACTGCTGGCTCAGCTGCTCAACTGTGGTGTCTTTTCGGGAAGCAAGTGTCCTTGACTGAGCACCAATTTCCAGAAAGGAGATAGAGATGAAATCCTGAAGAGAAACATGAGGATAGATCTTAAAGTTGAGACTGACTTAGGACAGAAGGGGGTAGCATTCAGCCCCAAAGCACTACCTGCCTAGAGCTCCTAAATGCCCTCAAATATCCTCCAATCATTCTCCAATGCCCCGGTTATTCTCTCCTTTCTCACTTCTGAAGGACAAGCTCTGAATCAGCAAATGCTTAAACTAACAAACACTTAACCGAAGACTTAGCCCTTTAAAGACACGTAAGTGAAAGCTTTTTTCTGATTTTGGTGAATATCCTTAGTGAGCAGTCTGAAACAGTTCCTTCTCCTACTTTTCTACAACTCCTGAAGAAATAGGATGCAAAGAAGTAACAGAACAGAATAACAATCCCAAAACCTCAGAGATCTGGCCTGAAAATCCCCTGTCTCATAGAAACAGGAAAGGGTTGGCAGTGTGGTGACCCTTGCAACTTCCCTGCCACACAAACAGCACCTTGAGAGTGTGTCCTGCAAACTTCCTTCCATCAGTAATGAAAGAGCAGAAGGAGTTATGCTGAGAAAGCTGTTTTCTTTCTATCCTGTTTCAGGCTTTAATTGCTGCTGAGATGTTTTTGCCAGACTCATGAGGAACAGAATCTAGAGGGCTTTCAGTCACAGTGGAACCTGAATGTTTAATTTGTATCTGTGAAGTTTAAAAAAATTCCCAACCATTTTAGTCAAAAAATACTCAGGTTCATCAGAAGTGAGTTTTGTCAAATACGTGGACTATGGGTTTTCAAACTGTACTTATGGAGTGTCACTGCAGATGACTAAGGCAGCCAGAGGGACGTGCAGGAGCCTGCTGAACACATCAGTAAGCTGTTTACATATGCCAGGATGTGCTTGTATGTCTCTGATTCATTCTAAAGAATGTAAAATGGTGCTTATGCTTCGGGGGGAGGGGGTGGGGGTGGGGAATCTTCTGAGGAAATGCAGCATTTGCTCATTCAGCTATTATGCTCCATGTTAGGTACTTGCCATGAGCTACTGCCAGAGCAACACTTGGGGCTGGATGGCTGTTTGGTGTATCCCATCCATCATTCTCGCGTTCTGAGATCATCAGGGACTGCTTTGACCACACTATGGGAAACATAATCAACTCAGCGCTTTCACAGGGCTATATGGTCTGCGTCTCCCGCTCGGGAGACTTTCCCCTGGCTTTCCCCTTGGCTTCACAATTTTGTTTCGCACTGTGAAGGCTTTACAGAACCGAGACGTGGCCTTTGCTGCCTCCCTGTGGCTGACAATTTGATCACAGCACATCGGGCTGGCGCGGCACCACCATTGCTTGGTCCTGCACCCACCCTCACCATGGCTGGAGGCCCAAAGCACCCATCCCTCCTGGGACCGTCTCCCGCTGTGCATGGGGAGGTCTTCATTGGGCTATATACAGCATGGGATTCAAAGCTAACCAGATACTGTTAGGTCTTTCCTGCTGCCAGGTGAGAGAGGCTAGGCTCTGGAAGATGCTCCTCTGACTAGTCCTTGGGATGTCTCAGGTCCTCCTACAGCTTTATGCCATCTAGGAACTGTTCCTGCATAGCCTGCTCACATCTCCTCAGCTTAGCCCATGATTCCCCAGGCCCTAAGAGTGATGAAGGGGCTCCCTGCTTCCCCAGCACAGCTCTCCACATGTGACTACTCTTAGCATGCCTCCTTTGAGAAGGAACGAAATCACTCTGCAGCTGTATTTAAAATTATATTGTTATGAGGGTACTTCAAGACTTCAAAATTAATTTTTTAAGTGATACATATTTCAAATGAGGTTTTTTTTAAAGATTTTGAAATCTTGCACATATGCACTCTTGTTTTTCACTAGTGACTTGGGTTAACTTTGTTTTAAAATAATTATCAAATTAAAAATCAGTAAGAATGTAAGAGAGCATGGTCATCTTTCAGGCTCTGTCCACAGCAAACAATGCCAGCTACCTGCACTGATGAGCGGGAAGCCCGGGCCTTGTTCAGTGTCCTCCGTCGCTCCCAGCGGTGAATGGAGTCCTGCACCTCCATGCTCAGCTGCCGTGTGACAGTGATTTTGTCATAGTTCTTGATGTGCTCCAGGGCCCCATAGGTGGTAGTTAAATAGTAGGAGCCTGCAAAAGGATAAGGTCTTGTATGAATATCGCACCAGCGCAGTCCATCCATTTCCACTTCCATCCTGCCTGCTGGCAGATGCCTAACACTTGCACTGTCTGTGCCTCTCTGCAGGGAATGCAGGCATGTCTGATATTAACCCAAGAGAAAGGAGACCTAATGGACAGTGTCCTCCACCCCCTTCTGCTTCACAGCAGCATCACTGTCCAGACTCAAGGTAAACTACTACAAAAGCTGCTTTCACAAACAAACCCAAGCAATGTCTTTGACCACAGATGGTTTATTCTTTGGGGCATGGCCATCTCTTTGCTGTGTTTAATAGGGCCAGTTCAACAGGTCTGCAATCTGGACTCCTGAGCAGTCCGCATAATACAAGGAAATTAGTAACAACTGTAGTTACTCTGTAAGAAAATGACAAGGCTGGATGCAGCCCCCTCCAACTCTAGCTACGTTGCTAAAGTGTTTAGAGCTCGGGTCCGCTTGTGGGCTCAGCACTGTTAAGGATGTCTCAGACCTGCAAGGACAAGTTACCCTCTACTGCCTCCATCTCTGTCATCTAGACTTGGAGCCCAGGTGTCGGCTGAGAGTAACTCCTGGATTGTTCAGAGATGAGGGATAAATCTTGGTAAAGCAGAGAGATGGGATAAAGCAGTAAAAGCCTGCAGCCACCCTTTCCCCCTCAGAAACTCCAAGACTACTATGGTGTTGGCTGTAGCAGGTAATAAATAATGAACTGCAGCAGCCAAGAAAGCAGTTGGACCATGATAAGAAGAGGGTTTATCAACATAGGTGAAAATAAGCCCTGATAAGACGGCAGAGTTGGATATTGGGAAGCTGCTGCTTTGGTTGTGAGGCAGACCCATGCCAAGGAATGGCTCCAGTGCCGAGTTGAGAGCGCTCATTTTCCCAGCTGCACCAGGGTCTCCTCTGAACAGAAGGAAGGAGTCAGCCTGCAGAGCTGCCCGAGCAGGAGCACACCTGGCCTGAGGCAGGGTGAGAGGCCAGTCCTCGGTGGGGCCGAGGCCCGGCTTCTGGGAGATTCCCCTCTTCTGCTCCGCTCACCGCGGTGCCAGGGAAACGGAGAAATAAAAACAGCCTGTCAGCTGGGAGGGGCTCCCTGCTTTTAGTAAGTTTCGTAATAACTGCAGTTGCCTCTAGATGGCACTTCCACATCACCCAAACCTCGCACCAGCCCGCCTGGGGTTTCGTAACCCTTCCTCAGGCTCTGATCAGCTCCACAGTCATTGCGGCTGGTTGCTTAAGTGGTAGGTAAGACAACATTTTATATAAGAGAAGTATTTTTGGAGCAACTCTAAAGTCTGGTGTAAGAGAGGAGAGACCAGCATTGCCATTTGACTTTCTGTACTTGGTGGGTCTGATGAGGAATGTCCCATAGCTACCTAAGTCTGCTTACACCAAACCCCCTCTTTTTTTTACCATCTCTCACACAGTGCTGCTGAGAGCAGGCTAACAAGCCTACAAGTGCCACTTTTCCTCTCTTAAATAGAGTTACTAACTTCCCTTGTCTGTCATTCAGCATTTCTCTCTCACTGGCATAGTCAGGGGTGCCTGTGGTGGGACTCACAACCTGGTGTATCCTTTCCCTCAGAATCCAAGGAGAAAGATCTCCCAGTCCTCCATGACAGGAATTCATTATATCTTTAAGAATTGTTTTTTCTTACACTCAGTTTCCAGTATCTTCCTTTCCACACAGTCATTTCCCATTGTCTGTCCCTGCCTTTGGCCCAGTAGTCAACATCACTGTTACTATAAAATTCATTCAAAGTAAATTTTTAATTTGAAGGCCAGATTTAAATGAGTTTATGTATTACCTGATGTAATTTCACAGTTTTCTCCCTTTTGCTTTTAGTGTGTTCTTTTTCATTTCTGTGCCTGAATCACTTTTTGCCATTTAACTTTGAAAGGCCTAACTCAACTGAATTTTTTGCCATTTTAGCCCTGTTCTTCATGGTCTCAGAGCTGTCATCACTGAGACCTTTTCATTCCATTCCCTGTATCAGCAGTTGTTCCCAGTGTCCTTTCTGATGTGATTCTTCAGCCAGTTTGGTCTGGAACTCCCTCACAAAATTTTCCCCCTTTGACTGGCATGCACATTTCACAGTCTTTGCATCTTTGACTGAAGAGAGCCTCCAGCCTGCTTTGCCTTTAATACCCTGAGCCCAACCCAGATGTCCTCAGTAACCAGCCTGGTAGTATGCCCTTTTGAAACGAAGAACCTGTGGGCAACACAGTTACCAAAACCAGCTTAATTATGTCAGCAGAATGCTGTGCTTAGACTAATGTTTTTTTCTGCTAACAGTTCTTTCCAGTGGGATAATTAGCCTATACAGAAACCCCTCACTAGTACGATCACACTATCACTGCTCATTCTTTTAGTACTTCCTTTTCCCCGCCTCTGCACTGTGCTGGGATGACATGCTCTTAGTTACAGACTTGGTTTTAACATGAATAGAAGTAGCCTGCTGTTATTCACTCAGGACCTCTTTATAGAACCTCAGTACTTTTCAAAACAAAATCTGAAGTAAAACCCATTTTACTTCTTTAGTGACTACGTGGTCACAAATTATCTGTGTTCGTAACTCAGAATGCATAACCCTGTCACTGTTAGTAGCATTTGCTTCCCAATCTACATTTAAGAAATGAAAGGCCCACAGTTCCCTAGGGTATTTACCCCTCTAGTAGCAGAAGTCTTTATTCACATCCAAACATAATATTCCACTCTAACCTAACTTTCTTTTCTCTGCCTCACTTTGATGAGAACATTGTTTAAAGGGGTCACTCAAATGTAAGAGTAGAGTCACCATAAGAATGATATATGGCCCCCGGCATACAATACAGTTTATGAAATGTGCTCTTTTCTCATTGGAATAAAAGTCTTTGCACAGACCTTTCAATTTTTCAGCCTTAGGGCCAAGGAACACTAGATAACTCTGTTTAGGTTACTAATGCAGCAACTCAGATCTCATTTATGCTAGGTCCCTGCCTTTCTAGCTGATGTCTAGGGCACCACATTGCCAAAATCAGCTAAAGTGTTTGACAATAATTTTAGAGACTCATATTTGAAAAGTCTGGCCAAAGCTTATCCACAAAGCCTAGCCACAGCCTTGATGCCCCGCTTTCACAAACACTAAAGCGAGGTAAAGAATGATTTCCAGAGTGAATATCCCAGGAGCAAACACTGTACTCTACCTTCCCCTAGCTGCAAAGCAGGGTCCATGAGCTCCATCATATACTCCACATTCAGAAGGACTTCAGTCAAGTTGCTGCGAGCCAACACATACATGAGCACAGGGAGGAAGTCATCTGCACCATACGGCTTCCCTGAGCAAAGAGAAACACAGAGTGGTCACAATAAACTCACCACAAAGATACATTCCCCCACAGCAGTGACAGCTTCTCACCCAGCTTGTCCTTTGCAGACTTCTGCTCGCATTATGTGAAGAGTTAAAGCTCAAAAGAAAAAAAACTGCTGAAAAAGGGAAAGTTAGTACACTCAAAAAGTAAGTAGACTTGCTTCAAGCCCAAAATATGAGAATGAAAATTTTTATTGTGCTCCATTTCTGATATTCTTTATTAACTGGAGAAAGAGAAGCTTAAGCTTCGTGGATCTCAGGCAAATGACAATCCTTGAAGAGTGCAAAGTCTGCCAGTTCAGCCCTCTGATTTGACAGTGCCATCAAGACTGAAATTCATGTTTGCAATACTAGCAGTGAAGTTGTCTATATGCATTAGGGGTGTTTATGCTCTTAGATTCGTATATGTGTGAGACCAAAGAGGAGAAAATAGATTTTGAGATGGGTTTTAGGACTGAGGACTTCATTGTTGTGTTTCTTCAGAAGGCAAAACATAGATCTACATGTTCCTAATTATAACAGTCTCCCAAAGAGCTCAAATCTAAGGGGAAGCATCTTCCCAGCCAGTGGTCCCTAGCTAAGAAAATAAAAAGTCTTTCACATTGGACTTAGATTAGTATATGGAATTGATGGAATTGGCGGAATTGGTGTGCAGCAGGTGCTACAGGAACATATCCTCACAGGCTCAAGATTTCCTATGCTTAAAAATATTGATATAAACAAAGTCAACAAAGTGATCTTACATGTAATCCATAGCAGCTCTTTGGGATCTCTGAGGACAAAAAAGCATACATGTTAACAGTCACCATTATAAAGAATTACTGCTTAAAATAGAATCCAAAATGAAGCTTTGACACATAAACGGTGAAGAACACAAAGACAATTTTTCTTATTTGAAAGAAGCTTTCACTTTTCACCAACATGTCATAAATTCATCATGGACAACCCAAATGACAAGCTGCTTAGCAGGCCTATCTTCCCGACATTTAAAGTTGACCATTACAGTTAACCTAAGCCCAGACTGCTTTCACTCTGAATGTCCTTCCTCAGGCAATGGCAGGTTTTCTCAGCTGAGCACTTGGATGTGTTGTTTTCATGGGCCATGTGTGTCTTACTTGAGAACCTTTAGCCTCACCTCAAAGAATCAAAGCTACCCTTGATGTACCTTCAGTGAAATTATGCCCTAGCCATTTTTGGTTCATAGTCCACATGCTCTTCCATGGTGGGGCATAAATTCCTGTTTCTCAAATGTTCCCACTGACTTATTTCAAATTTTTGCCATGAGTCAGCCTTCTTTTTTTTTTTTTTAATTCATAAGTGATGCAGGCTCTCTACTGCAAACAAAGATGTTCTTCTGAAGCCTCAAATAGCTACAAGCTTAGCCCCTGGTGAAAAAAAAACAAAAAATAAAAAAAATATAGTGTGGCTTAAAAATAAACCCAGGAATGAAACTAGTGATCAGAGAGCTGATCCAGTTAAAGTGTTGGAGGATGGGAGATTGTCAGGGCTGTAATTCAGCCTGTTTCTAAGACTGAGTCCACACATGTCATATACATATACAATTTGTTCAATGAAAGCTGGATTAGCCCTTTCAGTTCTATTTGCTTTATTACGGCTGCCTTTAGTTAAATGACACAGCCTTAGGTCTTCAACCAAACTATAAAAGATCATTAATGTTTCATTAACATCTGGATGAATGTGAATTGTTTAAGACCAGGTTGGTTGGGGCTTTGAGCAACCTGGTCTAGTGGAATGTGTCCCTGCCCATGGCCTGGGGTTGGAACTAGATGGTTTTTAAAGAAGTTCCTTCCAATCCAAACCATTCTAATGATTCTGTGATTCTATGATATTTTATTTGTCTGTTGTTACTTTGGCTTCTGTCTCTGTAAAAGCTTCAGCTCTGGAAAGGGTCCAGTTCATTGCTGTCATATATATTACTTTAACACAAGCAGCTTAGTACTAGAACTATTTAATATTGTCTAGCAAAAAAAAAAAAAAGATACAACTGAGACATGAAAATGTATTAGAAAGACTGCACAGAAAAAACTGCTCCTTTTGACTTGAGTAAATCAGATGCCAACAGAATTTGTTCTGTACAAAACTAGTGTAAAGGGAGATGAAGTACCAAAGAGTTTTCTAGGCTCACTTTTTTTCCCCCCTTCCTTAAAAACTTACTTACACTTTATGATGTAGTAGTTACTGACCAGTGGCATGGATTGAGTGCTTATGGTTTCCTGAAGGCCAAGGGACCTTTGGCAGAATTTTCTCTTCCCTATCACTTCTTTTCATGACTAATCCATGTTTTGCCTGTTTTTTGTTTTAATAAAATGTCACAGAAATGGATCACCAGCCAGACAATGGACAACCAATCAATGCAGATTGGAAACAGCAACTTGGAACTAAACAATTCCATATCCCCAGCCATCAACTTCTAGTGTCAATTGAAATGAAAGTTAGAGGACACTTTTCAAAAACACCTACAGAATCTTTCCATTTCTTTTTTATTGGCTGAGAAGTACTTGTATGCACAAGCAGGCACTGAGTCAATTATTTTACATTGCTGTCTGTCTCATTTCTATAAACTGATTTAGCTGCTTTCCCCAGCAGACCTTGTTATAAACCTTTCACAACTTTAAGAGTTTATAGAAATATTATTGGACCCCCAGCTGTTTCTATGGCTTAAATATGAAAATCTAATAAACAGTTTCTTTTTCATTAATAAACTCAGAGAAGGGATGTCTGACTGCGGTAATGGAAGGAGCAGTCGCTCTCCATATGCTCTATGCTCATAACCTGCATAAATTACTACACATAATTTTAGTCCACTTGTGGGACTATGAAGCCTGATTCTTAAATACCCACATCTGTAGCTAAAGCTGAGGTCAGCAAGAGCTGTAGGTGTCAACAAGAGA
Source organism: Pezoporus wallicus (assembly GCF_028554395.1). Taxonomy (NCBI): domain Eukaryota; kingdom Metazoa; phylum Chordata; class Aves; order Psittaciformes; family Psittacidae; genus Pezoporus; species Pezoporus wallicus. Next base: position 3,511,375 of record NW_026638957.1, on the reverse strand, counting down.
AAAGAAAAGCTAATTGTCAAATATCTAGCTCTGAATCCATGTGTTGCCACAAACTGTCAGTGTTGCCTAGGACAGGTCAGGCATGGTATATTGTGCCTGCTCCTTGTAGGCATTGTAATAGCTTCTCTAAACTGACTGCACATGAAGCCAAGGATAAGTGCCTGAGAGGGTAGGGTTCTGAACCTTTCCTTGTTCCCATGGCCTTGGATGTCACAGTAGGCAGAGGTACTAGCTTAGACATGTACAGTCATCAGACTAAGTATGGTTCTGAGGTGCCCTGTATCTCAGTCCATCAATGGGGATAATAGGTGCCTGTCAGCAACACAAATATGACCAGAAGTAGGAGACACAAAGATACACAAAACAATACCTGTGAACCAAGACACCTAAGAAGTTTGGTGCTGCTCAGCATTGTGCAACCTACCTGCTCCCTGTGCCACGAAAGGCACCAGGGCACAACCCAGCATCCATCCAGGAGCTGCAGCAGGGGTGTTCTCTGCAGGCTGCTGCCTCCTCAGCTCCACTTTCAATCTGGGCCAGAGCCAAGTTCCCAGACCTACATGTCTGACTCCATCTGTGGTCTCTCACAGAGAGGTATGCTTGCAGCTGACAGTCAAATCTAGCTCTGACCCTGACAGGGGTCTCGGTGACACTGGGACTGAGCTTGCTTGTTCAAGGTGGTGTTGTCCTACTCCAGATATAACTTATTTGCTTTATTTTCCCTTCTTCCCTGCATGATCAGGAAATATTTATTTCATAAATATCTATAAGAAGCTTAAAATAAGCCTTCTTTTCTGCCACAAACTCATCCTATTCTGTTTATAGCAAAGCAGTTCCTGGCTGGGATGCAGCACTTGAATAGACGAGTATTAATTAAATACATGATTTAAAGCAACTGGAATTCTGCCCAAGCCTCCATAAAGAAATTACAGTCTGTTTTAACACACTCATGCATTTCTTTTCCCTCCATGTATATTCTGACAACCAGCAGACACTGATGATGCTCTGCACTTTGCTCTAATATTTTACAAATACTGGCATGATGTCTTGCAGCAGCTCTCCAGGAAATATATTAATTTTAGCCTCAGTTTATAGCTGAGAAACCTGAGTACAAAAAGGTTAACTGAGATTTGTTCAAGACTGTCATGGAAACCGGGACAAAGATCATAAGAAAAGATTGTGAACATCTTTTCACTCACTAGCATTTTGTTATCTCCTGTCTATCCCATACTACTTCAGCAAGGTTTGATTTATGATAGTTAAATTAACAGAGCTAATACATGCAGGCAGCATGAATCCACTTCAAAAACATGTTTTACAGATCAGAGGAATTCATCGCCCTTGAAAAAATTTAACTTGCTCTTTAATTCAAATATAGAAATTGTGATAGCCAGAAGAAAGATACAATCTCTAGTCTACCAGCCTTCATTAACAGTAACTTAAATATAAACCTCTTCCAAAAGATACAAAGTAAACCTGTTATGTATAGCTTTATTTTCCTTCTCAGAAGTGAGAACTGATATTGAGCAGTGTAATGGCATTGCTCTGATGTAGTTTTCAGAGCTCCTAGCATTGGTTCTACACTGGTTGCTTAAGTATTTGAAGCCAATTTCCTTTCCACAAACTTAAGACACACTGCTTCAGGTTCATGCCTTTATCAGCTACAGAGCTAAGTAGGAGTGCATCAGCACAACTAGTATCTGGCTGCTCAATTCTACAGTGGGTGACAAACTTAATTGTAAAAGCTAAGGAAGAGAAATGTTTCAATGGAATGTTTGTCCTATCTACCCTCTTTTTTTTCTGAAAGCAGACTTTGTATTAGCCATGCAAAATGATGCAATAGAAATTACTAAATCACATGTTTTAGGGCCAGTTACCTTGCAAACTCCATCATTAGTACAGATCTGGTTTTGAGCTATATACTCCAACTCCTTGTGTAGTTCAAAGAAACTCCAAAAACAGAGCTTCATAATGTTAGGTAGTCTACAAGTTAAAAATGTTGCTGTAAGAAAATTGTTCCTCTGTTAACTCTTCTTAAATCTCCTTAGAAAACAGTCTTCAGATCTTTCAAACTTCCAGCTTAAGCTTAGAGCCTTTCCATGCTTGATCTTCCTCTCTCTTAGACTGACCAAGTTTGGCCTGATTGTCTCACACAGTATTTCTTCATAAACCAGTGCCTACTGTGCCTCTGTTTTTGCTTTTCCATTGGTTCTTTTCTACAGATTGGCAGCTGTCAGGTAGCTCAGGGCTGGGTGCTCCAGGCTCATCCCATAAATCACATATATTGCAGATTTGCATCTTGTTTATCACTCCACAAGGGTCACTTGTGGTGTTGATGGAGTGAAAAGCAGAGATCCTACCACAAAATATGTCTTTGACATTTTGTCTGAGTAAAGGTCTTTCTGAAAGGTAAATAATTAACTGATTTTCTACATGAGATTACAATTCATCTATATAAATCAGCTATGCACACAACTTTCCCTGAGGGTAGTGGGGCATGCCTTTCAAATGCAGAACAGTCAGAGATCTGGGAGCTTACAGTTCCCCATGAGTCCTACCTCTTACTTTTTCTAGTGTACAGGTTAAAAGAAGCCACCAAAAATGCCAGCCAGTTTGTGGGGATGAGGTGAGTTTCCAAACTCTTTTGGGTTTTTTATTCTTTTAATGCATATTATGCTTACTAACTGCTCCTAGAATTTTTAGCAGGCAGGTTACATATTTTTAGATTGTAGGCTATTCTTGGAGGCATGTTGCTGTCATTTAAGTTTGCACAGAACTTGGAAAAGCTCAGTGAGGCACCACAATGCTGTCTGTATTGTCCCACTGGGGAGGATTCAATTACTAATGCCACTGCCTACTCTGTACGTGTGAATATCTGAACTTGTACCCGTAAGCTCTTTTTATAGCCAGGGATGAATTCATCAATATCGTCAGTGAAGTTTGTCGTGAGTCATCTCAACCTAAAACAGACACCCACATCTAGCCAGATTAATGAGCTGTGTCAACTAAGTCCCCGTTGTGTATAATGAAAGCTAGACATGAGGCCCATCTGTGGCTACGGCTAGATGTAGCTGTAGATGCATCCTACTTAAACATAGATCTGTTCTCAGATATCTGTGGGAGACAGGTGCATTGACAAAGACTGTGAATTTGCCTTCTTGATTCTTTCTGATAAATTAGGAATTCTGATGCCTTCCTCAGCAATCAGATCCACAAGTTGATTGCTTTCAACTTGAAGGAGAAATGTTAGTTTAAAACACCTGTAGATCTAACCCATTCAGTTCATAGTCTGAGTATCAAGGATTTCAACCACAGCCAATTTTTCAGGCAGAATTTGTCATGTACTACAAATTGCAACCAAACTACAGAACTCCATCCTTAAAATGGCTTGATATACATGGAGTCAATCAAGGCTGACTTCAGTGCACCATGACTCTTTCAGCAGTGCCAAGATGGGCACTACCGCAGACACAGGTGCTCCTGAGCAATCCTATCCCTAGTTTTAAAGAAAACTTGGGACCTATTGGGAAACATGGCCAAACTTGGACTGGTATACATGGGTCTTAGAATGTTAAAAAAATTGTTTTTTCATATGGGTCTGAAAAAAAATTTAGTGCTATTTGCACTTTGCTTTGAGATATGAAACCATGTTCTCAGATCACCTCATCCTACCATCAACCTAAAGTGAATAAAAACCTGCCATGAGCTGCCAATTTGCAAATTAAACCAGGCAACATAAGTTATAGTACTGAACTGATTTTTTTTTCTGACAGAAGTAGACTGATTTGTCCTGCATCAGAGGGAATGATTAATTTTGCATTCCATCCGCTCTGATCTTGGAAGAGAAGAAAACTTTCTAATTCAGCAGTGAGTAAAAGGAGCTAAAAGAAGAACAGACTATTGCACAGGAAGTTGAACATGGCCCCTGTTCTTCCTGTGCAAAGAGAACTGAGCTGCCTTAGGGCTGGCTGAAAGCAAAAGGGCCTCTGTGCCACTGCTTTCAAGTTGGGCAGAGAGCAGATTTCCTACCCACTGAAATCCGGTCTGAGCAGCCCACAGCACTCTCTTCAGCACACCACCAGCTGGGAATTTCCTGTCAGAAAAATATTTCAGTTTGCTGGATGTTTGTCTTTGACTGGTGGAAAATCAAAGTGATCTTGGGTCAGTTAATTCTGTTGAAGAGTTTTCACACGTTTCACTTCTAAGTGAGTCTACAGGACATTTCATTCAATTTCTCTTCGAGTCCACTATTGTCCAGGAGTTAGACTATAGTATTCTCCATCCCTTAACCTCTTTTTCTGGTTGGAATTAATTGAGTACACTTCCTTAATGTCAGGCCAGTTTTCTTGTGACCACACCCTGGTATGCATGGCTGATCATATATACTGGAGAGGGAACCGAATGCATAGGGCTGAAGTTGGCTTCTGACATACACCGTGCTTGCAGGAGTACTAAACATGAGAAAGCAGCTGAGCTGCCTGAAATGAAGCACCTTGGTTAGCACAGAAAACCACAATGAAATCCTCTGATTTCACGAATGCCAGTTTTTTAAAAAATGTAAGGTTTTTTAATCGCTTCCCTGACCCCTACTTTCTGACATGGAATGACACAAAGGCATTTCCTACAGCAGGGAAATTCCAGTCCTGAACTAACTGAGGTGTAACAAATATGTAACATACAGCACCGGAAGGAGACCATGTCTCCTATGTGGGTTTTAATGAGGTGTATCAGTCTTCGATTTATAACAAATTTACTCCAAAACATAACACAACTGATTTAACAAAGTTACAGCAAATTCCCCAAATGTTTCCAAATCTTCTCATAATATCTAAAGGCAGTGAGAGGTCCTATTCACCCTGCAGCTTTGGCTCAGCCCTGGGGTGGCTTCTTGCCCTGCTGTTAGTATGTCTAGATCTGTCACTAAATCTTACTGTGTACTGTCTAAGGGATGACCCTCAGGTGAGGCCCAAAAGGGACACAACTCCTGCATGAGTGTTCCAAGGCTGTTGTAAGTGCAAAATAAAGCAGAACAGCTAAAAGCACCTTTGGAGATTGTGAATTCTTGAACGATTGCCCGTTGTAGCAAAGTAATATCTTTCTTCTCTCCAAATCTATGCATGGCTGGTAATCAGCTCACCAGTAGAAAAAGAAAGCTCTTAAACTGGCAAAGCAGATTCCTGGAGGAAGGAGCTTCCTGGTCTATCTGCAAAAGTGCATCCTGTCTGCAGGCCAAAGGCTTAACGTGTGCATTTAGTGGCTGGCCTGAGGCCCAAGTTATATTTATACTCAGAGCACATACTTCCTCACACCGAAGAAGCATAGTAGTGCCTTTTGGAATTTATGGGAGCGTCAGGAGTTTGTAACACAGTACCAGCATTCTGCATTTCCTCCTCAGTTTAGGCAAAACTTTATATAGAAGAAACTAAAACACTTTTCCCAAAGACCCATTCCTAGGAATTACCATTAAGCTGCTACAAGCTGGGGTAGACCTCTGAGGATTTATGGAGAGCTGTGATAAGATCTCTGCAAAAAGGACATTACACATAAAACACATACTTACATCTGTTTTTGGGGGGTTATGCAGCTTAAAGTTAACCAGGTAACATCTTATACCTGTTATTAGTGCAGAGAGCTTCCCAGTCACTAAGCAGCCCATTCTGAACATGACCTGTGGACAGCTGATACCAAACACACCATCCATCGCTGTTACCTCCAATGTGAATATTACCACATCAACTGTATCATAAACCCTGTTCCTGATACATGGGGAAGGACCAGTGAGGGAGAGCATTTCAGTAGGAGTGCTGTACCTGGGTTTCCCTGAGCCATGGAGTCATAGATGAGTTTGCAGGACTTCAGCAATATGGCAATCTTCTTTTCTGGGGAGTAGGCCTTGTGCATGGTTGTGAACTTTTGAAGGATCTTTTCAAGCACAATGGTTTCAGGCACGCTGGTCGTGATGCCTAGGTCAGTGGTAGTTGTGTTTTGTATCACAACTTGGTTCTCTTTTAGCTGCTGTAAGGATCCGTCTTTGTTGTGGATTTCTTTTAAGTAAGAATCAATGGCTTCTTTTAAAGGTTTCAGAACACATTTGTATAATGCCGTTTCAGCAATCACTTCTGCAGAGAAGGGAGAACACAAAGTCAGTGATAAGTAATCAATACAACAGTGCAGGTGCAGGTAAAACTCCTAAGAAAACATGTGCTTGATTATTCGTGCACTATTGCCTAGCTGTGAGCAGGGAGCAGAAATTACATCCCAGAAAGTAAATGTTTCATTACCAGTGCCCTCCAGAAGTTCTGGTAAGGGTTGAGGTGAACACCAGGGCACAGTTTCTGTGTGAGAGCTCCTGCTACAAGCAGCTGTCTTTGCCTTACACCCTGGCTGACCAGCACAGCACTGTCAGGCAGCAGAAAAAGCAACTCTGGGAGATGAGGAACCTCATCTTACTGTGCTGCTTTTCACAGCCCTGCCCTTACAAATGCCCAGGTGGGATACATTTTGTGTCCCCCTGACATCTCCCTCTGATCTGTTTGAGATAATCATTTTGGGGTGAAAACAACTTCATCCTCAAAGTGCCCCTTTCTCTGCAGTGAATGAAAAGCAGCTGTAGCCACCCACTCAGAGGCAGACACCAACAGCTAGTAAGAAGTTTATCGTCCTTACTGTTCAAGTGTCTTTTACTGATATTTATGTCACCTCTTAAGCCTCCTGTGGATGAGGAAATAGTCTGTGTGGGTCGAGTGTTTGCTTCATATTCAGCAGGAGACAAAAGCAAGCATGAGAGACAGTGAGAAAGTCTGTTGTCTGACTCCTAGAAACCAGAGCTAGGAGGATTGCAGGGAACCCTCTTTTAACCCCAGACTCAGGTGAAAAGGTCACTGGGAAGAGAGTTCATCCACTCAGTCAGTGAGGAATGAAACAGAGGGCGGTAACATTTATGTATATAAAATGCAACTATTTTAAAGGATCCGGAGAAACAGTTGGCTTGAAGCACCACAAATTTGAATTGTAGGAATGGCTGTCCTCCACAGGGAAAGGTAGTCCCCCTAGGCTGACTGGGCCATATCATCCTTTTAAGGAACCACTAGTAAACAGAGCTAGAGGTAACCAGGCATGTCTGTGTGAAGGTGGGAGGGATCCTTGCACACACGTAGCTCTACCAAGCAGAACAAGGACACTTCTTTCTGCCTCCTCTCCACATTCCCTAATCAAGATTGAAGACTGACTTCTCTGTGCTGACAGCCCCTTTGCTTTGAAGAGAAGGTTACTAGGACAAAAAGTGCAGGTATTACACGAGGTGCATGAGAACTGAAACTGTACCTCCCTTCTCCTAGGTATGGCAATGGGCTGGCAGCAGGTCTCTTCTGCTGGGGAGACTGCAGGATCATGTGAAGCCTTAGTTGTATGAGAAAGAAGTCAGCAGGTCCTGCTGAGACTGGGAGCCTCTGGGTCCTGGCTCACCCAGGGTAGCTGGGTCCCACCTAATACTGGAACTGCAGGATCCCCTGGAATCCCTGGTCACTTCTGTGGTTGGCCATGTTCTGTGTTGGGGGTCTTCCAGCTCCCAGCTTGTCTTAAGCCTGCTTAGGGATCTCATAAATAGCTCTGTTTCTCAGGTCCTCAGGAAACAATTTTAAATCAAAAGAGCATATAAGTGCATGCATGCATGCTTTTTCTGGCTGTACGGCTTTGACTGTCTCATTTTTTGCTCTCGTGAGACCACACTTGGAGTATTGTGTGCTGTTCTGGTGTCCTCAACATAAAAAGGACATGGAACTGTTGGAACAAGTCCAGAGGAGGGCCACGAGGATGATCAGGGGACTGGAGCACCTCCCATATGAAGATAGGCTGAGAAAGTTGGGGCTGTTAGGCTGGAGAACACAAGGCTGCGTGGAGACCTCATAGCAGCCTTCCAATATCTGAAAGGGGCTATGGGGGTGCTGAGGATGGATTCTTCATTAGGGACTATAGTGATAGGACAAGGGGTAATGGGTTAAAACTTGAACAGGGGAAGTTTAGATTGGATATAAGGAAGAAGTTCTTTACTGTAAGGGTGGTGAGGCACTGGAATGGGTTGCCCAGGGAAGTTGTGAATGCTCCATCCCTGGTGGTGTTCAAGGCCAGGTTGAACAGAGCCTTGGGTGACATGGTTTAGTGTGAGGTGTCCCTGCCCATGGCAGGGGGCTTGGAACTTGATAATCTTAAGGTCCTTTCCAACCCTAATTATTCTATGATTCTATGATTCGATGACTGGGATAAAGAATCTGTATATTCCTTCATGAATGTACATTAAACTGGACAGTCCACTTCTTAGAAAGGAGGGCAGTAGCACATTACTCCCTCACAGAATATTGAATGAAAAGCATCAAAACACTCCCAAACAGCCAAAAATATTAATTTTCCTCCCCAAAGGCAAATTATGTCTGTGGCAAAGAGAGGCAAATGCTGTATTTTGGAGCCAGCAGTGGTCTTGCAGCAGGCAGGTTTTTGTGCCTTTGAGCTCTGAGGAGCACAAAGTGGGATCAAGTGATTCCTTCAATCTGCCACTCAAAACCATTGTAGACTTGTCCCTTCTTGTGAGACAGTGATTGACCCCAGATCTGGCTGCCACACACAAGGAGTTCTCCATCCTCACTGCAGAGCGTGAGGCAGTGGACATGGAAGGACATGTGGAACACAGCTGTGCAGGGGGACATTGACCTTTTGTGTTTCCAGTGAACACAGTTCTCAGTGTGTGTGCCTGTGCGTACAGGTATATACACAAACACAGAGACTCATATTTATATGTGTGTATATATGCATATATACATACATCTATGTCTCACACACAAACATAAACCTCTTCTTAAACTCTTCCCTTGAAAATATTAATTTTTTATGAGGGATTTTCCCCCCTTACTGGTCTCCCAGTTTTTAGAGCTGCTCCTCCAAGTGCTAGCAACCACAGAGTAGACTTCTTTTCACACCCCTCAGCTTTAAGAGATGGTTTATAATTCTGTAAAGCAGAACCCGTGTTTGCGTAATTCTGTCTTCTTCCTCACCTTCCCAAATTCTGCTCAAGGATGGGTAAAGCGCAGTCACCTACCTAACTGTTCCTCAGTGTGGGAGCCTGGGTCTATCAGAGATTTCAACTCAGTGCTCTGCACTAAGTAACTCTTCAGCTGTGTCATCATCATCCGGATTTCTTGTAGCATCTCTGTGCTGGAGCTCTGCTTTGCCATCATCTCTAAACTGTACACTCTGTAGTCCTGCACCAGGTTGCCAAAGTACGAGTCCTTGTCCTGTGCTAGCTCCACAATCTTCTTCTGCAGCTTCCTGTCACTAGACAAAAAGACTGTGAAGACATTAGACAGGCTGACAAAGGACAGCCTGTTCTTGGCCTTGTCCAAGATCATGGAGCGTGTCTTTTTACCAGATGAACTACTCGGCATCTCCAGGTCATCCTCTGTGCTGCTGGTGGAGTAGGAGTCTGGTTCAGATGCTGACATCTGAGCCACAGTGCTGTCTCCTGGGCCTTCCAGGGAGGAGTGAGCATCTTTCAGTTCAGCTGAGTTGACGGATTTGCGGCTATGTCCCAGCTCAGTCTTGATGTGTGTGCAAGTGGCACCACCTGACACTGTAGCAGAGCTGCTCTTGCACAAATCCTGCACAATGGCCATGGTTGTGGCTATCTCTGCCACTGTTCTTTGCTTTAACTGGCAGGAGCTGGGGACCCTCGGTACCTGGGAAAGCCTCTTCCTTCTTGGTGGTGGGATAGGCGGTGACTTTCCTATGGCATTGCTTTGAATCCCAGGCATGTCCTTCATCTCTGCAGGTTCAGGCTTTGCCTCCTGAAATTGTGATACAGCCGCCTCAGGAACTTCCCCAGGCATTTCTACAGCCTTTTTGCACAGTGACCTTTTATCTCTGCTCTCTGTACTCGCATGTGGTTTTTCTTCTGTCCATTCCCCTTTCAGTGTTTCACAACTTCCAGGGATTCCCACACAGCTCTCCTCTGAGGTCCTCTCAGACAGCTGCTTCCATGGGGGGACAGAGAGCTGGGAGCCCTTCTTGGGGCTCGCTGCCAAAGGTTCACTGACTGAGCAGCTCTGCTTCTCTTCTTCTTTATTGTCACCGCCTTCAATTCTCATTTCCTTCGTGGTCTTTTCTAGTGGCTGAAGGAGCAGCTCGTTTTCTTCACAGGCAGTGGTGGGATCCTGCAGGGGCTTCAGAGATTTCTGAATGAGAGCATGAGAAGGTGGAGGCGGAGGGGGGCGGCGGGGAGACCTCCTTTCAGTGAGCATGGTGGCAGGGGGGAGATCAGCACTCACAGCACGGCTTTTAGGAGAAGGTACATCTGGTGAAAAAGGATTACTGTACTCTTCTATAAAAATAGGATTCACGAACCACAGCCTGTCATTTCCTATTGACAGCTCAATTTCACATGAGCAGTGGTTTGTGCTGCTTGCAAAACACTGGGTAGATTTTAAACTGTCTGTCTGAGCAGTGCTGAAAGCAGAGTGTTTTGCAGGGTGGGATAACTCCTCTCTTCTTCTGTGGTTTAAGGAGGAATCCCAGAAATCTGTCAAAAAAAAAAAAATGCTCTGAGAGAATTTTAGCTGCTAAAAGCATGTGTAAGTCCTACTTTTTGTTAAAAGAAATGGTACAAAAGCTTTCACACCTCTGCACAGAACAATGTGAAGAAAGGGTTGCCTGTTTTATGTGTGTGAGATCCTTCAAATGAGGGGACAAGCTCAGAAGCTTCACCAGAAACCTCTTTTTTGCCAGTTTTAGGATATTCACCTAGTGAGAACTGTTAATGCTATGCAGCCTATGCAGTGTGAGCAGGAAGGTGCAAGTAACAAATGCAAATGACTGTAAAAGAGGGTCTATGGCTTGTTCAGTGATCACTGTCCTCTAAATGCAAATAGCTCTGGATACCTGAGATGAGGGTGTGAAGCCCCCAGGTGACCTCCTGTCCCCCTATTTCTGACTGTGGGAAGGTGCAGGGCTGAGATATATAGCCTGGATCCAATGTACACCAGGGGCACGAGAGACATCAGATGAAGATGACACAGCAAGCTCATGTGTCAGTTTGTCTATAAAGAGGTCTGCTACTGTTTTGCAGTACAACCAGTCCAGAAACATATGATTTTAAATATTTTCCACAGGTTAAAATTATCATTAAAGTCTGTAGCTCTGGATGGCAATTATCCATAGCCATGACACTGCCTGCCTGCAGGTGTAAGAGAGGAAAGATGGTGCAAAAGACTGTGTACACAGGAATGTTGTGTACACAGGAATGTTGTATGCTGAAGGATTAAAGAATAGTTAAGCACTCCAGTGCCATCAGCTGTGACTGGAAAAAGAAGATGCAAGTAGTCATTTCTGTATGTCACAAACCTCTCACTAGAATATCTTTGAATACCTCATTTAAAAATTTACAAAGCACTTGTTTATATTTTGAATAGATTCAGCATCAAATATGAACTTCTTCCCTTTCCCTGAGATGAGTTTTTAAACCTGCTTGCCTTACCAGCGTGATTGCTTTCTATCACTTTTAGATCTGCTAATCCAGGGTCCACTACTCGAAGTGTCAGGAAACAGGATCCTGCAAACTCCGTATGTTCTGACCAAGGAAAAGGGTATAAACCTCTAAGGGTATTCCCTGGGTGAGGACTGATGCCCACAGATTTAGGGACAAGGGGAAGATGGGAAATCCTGGAAATACAAGGATGCAGGTAACTAAATAACTCTTTCAGCATGCTTGGTCCCTGGACACAAAGATGACACTGATGGCACATTCTTCTGGGTGGACACAGGATGCAAATAGGGCTGCCACACACCACATGAACCATGCTCTGTGCTTGGTTCCAAACCTGTCTCACTGCAAAAATACTACTTGCTGGGTCAAGAGGGGATGGATCGGGCTGCACATGTGTGGGATGATCCTCAGTGATGAGCCCATGGTGCAGATCTCAGGAGAGTGCCTTTAGCTGCCAGGACTCCATTCTCCTGTTGCTGCACAGTGTAGCCCCAGACCATCACAGGGAAGGCGGACAGGGCTGAGCTGGCCAGAGCTCTAGGTAGTGCCTGCCTGTGCTTTTTCCTAAAAACTAGCATCCCAGAAAAGCTCAAAGGGTCTTCCAGTTAAGGAGGTCATAGCCGAACTCAGAGAAAAAGAACTCTCGGTTAAAGCCAATGCAGAACTCAGGGGTGAAATACATCAGATAAAATCTCTCCCTTGCCTACTGCATCTCCAAAGGCAGGCCACTTCTTCCTGTTTTGCTCCCCGGTGCAGTTGTGATTTTTGGTGACTTCCTGCCTGCAGCCAGCTCCCCACCATTGCTGGAAAAGCCATCTTTTTTCAGCTGCTGCCATGACTTGCTCTCTGCAGGACTCTGCCTTGCCCCCTTGGTGCCCTGAGTCCATTGCTGGCCTTGCCTCCCTCTGCCAGCAATGTGGTCCCCAGGGTCACAGCCAGCTGTCCCAGGGAGAGGGACTATTCCCTTCCCTGCAGTGGGTGCACATACTGCAGGCAGGGCAGGACAGGCAGGGTAACTCCTCACTGCCCTCCTGCTCCCTCTAACCAAGCATTTCCATAACACAGACACAGAGTAAGCCATGCACAGGTGAACTAAAAGAATGTTCATTCCCATTAGGTTAAAATTGCCAATTTAGCTTTCTGTAGCCTAGGCTAGTGTCCATGGCTAATTCAGCTTTATAAGCATGTCAGCAGGTGTTCGTTTTTTTTTCAGGGAGGCTAAGGTTAGAACAGGTTTATTCCCTAATTTCCTACTATGAGAGGGAAGAGAACAAAGAAGCTTAAAATAAAACTGTTGCCAGGAACAACAGCACTCTTGACAACAGAATTCTGGTGTAGACATGCAGTTGCAACTGCACATAATAGCATCACACTGCTAACCCCCTCATGTCTGAGACTGTGTGGGGTAAAATTTCCTTTAAAAAGGAAACTGTAGTCCAACTCTACTGGGTATCAGAACTCCAATTCTACTGTCCTGTATGCAGGACTGTAGAAGTTGCTTGTTTAAGTCTGAAAATAGTCTGTGGAGCTTCGTGGGCTGAGGAAATTGTGAGTAAACCAATCTACAAAAGGGAAGTTGGTTATTTTTCTCAGTAGTGATCAGGATAAGACACTGTGGTGAAAATGTAATGCTCCACTCAGACTGTGGAGGTCATACGACATGAGGTGGTCATACCAAGGGTTACATAGCTGCTTCAGAAAGGGTGTTTCTCAATGCAGCCACACTGTTTCATACAGCAGGAAAGGCAGTTTGGTCATCTCCCATTGCTATCCTGGCTCTTCCCTTAGCTTATACTCTGGGAGGGATAATTAAGCAGTTCTTTGAGACTTGGTATGTGTTCTTTGTGCAATAGTAATTCTTCTGCTAAAATGCCTTCTATACCAGCAAGGTCAGGACCAGAGGGCTTGCAGTACATCCTCTTTGACAATACACATAACAGCCAGATAATTTGTGGGACAAGCCAGCTTGTTGGTAGACATCTTACTTCTATCCCCTCAAAAAAACATATCACTTTGAAATAAATAAAAGCAACCTACCAATTTCAAACAATGCTAGCTTTCCTTTGGGAGTGCCACTTCAGGCAGCACTTACTGTTTGTCTACTCATTCGTACCCATGAAATTTTGTTCCAGGAAGCAGTAAACAGTATCACACATTACTTCAGCCTGTTTGACTTTACTGAGACAGGGTGGGACTCCAAGAAACTAGCATCAGTTCCCAGGAAACCTTTACAGAACAGCATGTTTTCTTCTGTTGTCAGAAATTTTCCTGGCATGCAATGTACTGTGATAAGCAAACCTCCAAGCATCACCAGTGTACAGGAGGAAAGAAAGAAGACTACAACCAACATTACTTTGGTTCTTGTGCTTTAGTTAATCCTTCCATTCAAAAGCTGTTGGAGACTGTTACCTGAGTTAGGATCAATTCTGATGGCTTAAATTAGGGTGACGGATGGAGAATTATGACACACTTCTTACATTTTAATCCAAATTTTTACACTTTTAACTGAAATTAATAGTAAGTTTGTATCTTGCTATCTCAACTTGCAAAATACTTTTCTTTAAGCAGTAAGTTCTGGCTAGACACCCGTACTCAAGGACGCTTTGACAAACAGGAACATATTCAAAATAGAGGATGCTGAAAGTGTTAGAGGTAAATTGTTAGTCAAATTTAACAAAGCTTCTTGAACTGAAACCAGCAGGGTTTTCCCATGGCTTCTGGGAGGTATAATGCAAAAGATCCAAAAATAGATCCTTAAATCCTCATGGTGCTTTAGTGAGTATCTCTAAGTGAGCTAAATTCAGCTTTCACCATTGTTTGGCTGTTTTCAACAGCTGAGAAAAGACTGAAAAGCAAACTAGTGTGAGAGTGGCTAACCGTAATACCTGTCTCAAGCAGAGTGTGTTAAATAGGAAGGAACAGGAAGGTGACCTCCTTTAGTTAAAAGAGCTGCATTTCCAACTCTGTAACTTTACACAACTGAGCTAAAATTTGCTCGTTTGGTGTTGTCACTAAAAATAACATTCCTTTTTTATCTAATTAGTGTGAGGCGAGAGAACATGCTGGGACACTACAGAGTCCTCTACCAATTAGAAATCCTGCAAGAGAAAATAGAAATATCAAAATTCAAAAATGTCACTTCCATCAGCATTGCCCCCACACATCAGAAGGGGAAATTGCAAAGCTGTTTTTCTTTTTTCTTATACTTAGGTGCCAACTACTTCCAGTTTATGTAAGTTATCATGGGAGGCTGTGCTGTGCTTCAGTTGCTGAAAGCCCCAGCTTACACAGTGAAACTATAGGTCCCACCCATGCACAAAAGTCCCAGTGGAAGTTTTTGTCCAAAGGGGCAAGCGGCAGTTTTCAGTGTGCTTCTATAAACATAAAGATCGTGAACATCTTCTCTCTTGCATTCAGGCCTCCTCATCTATTCTGAAGACAGCAGTTCATCTATCCTCCAGTTATGAAGCACCATGGTTCTCACAAGTCTGAGTGAAACTCTGGTTGCTTTGAGGGACTTACCTATCCCCAGACTAGAGATAATTTCAAGGTCTTGAAAGCTACTGGCTTCTAATATTGCTTGTGGTAGCTTCAGGGTGAAGGGCAGCAAATCTCTGTAAAAAGAAACACAGTGAAAAAAACAATGAAAGAATAAACCACACAATTGCTAGGAACCCCAGATTTTACTGTTGGTTCTAGTGATTGAACCACAATTTCAGCCTTCCCTGCAAAGTCCTGGATATTGTCATGGGAAGATCTCATGGCCTGTAAGGCATCATGGACGTTGTGCCAGCCTGGGTTGCTCTGATTTCACTAGATATCACCAGCTCCTGTGGTGATGCTTCATGCCATGCCACTGGCTTAATGATGGGGTCTTGGCTTCCTCCTCTGAAAACAGCAGGAACACCTCTCACCTCAGAGGAAGCCACAAGGGTTGAAATACCTTCCCATGAAAACTGAGGTGTGAAAATGGTAATTACTGTAATAAGAAAAGCCATTCTTTCTGGTGTGGAGGGGCTCTGCAGTCCTTTTTTTTTCTGTTTACCCCTCTCTCCCTGCCCTGCTTCCTCTTTTAAAAATGAGTGTAAGTATAAAGCATGAGGACATGGCAAGACACAGTGAGGTTATGAAAGGGAGATCCCTCCTGGGGAAAGGTAGCCCCTGTGTGAAGTGACAGACAATGATGAAATCCTGCATGACACTGAGAAAATACATACACTCTTCTACTCTTCACTCTCAGATTTTTGACTGCTTGGTTTATGGAAAGATTCTGTATTTTTACTGGAAAAAAAAAAAGAAAAAAGATGCAGTTTCTCAGAGGTCATTAGCTGGGTTTCACACACCCTAAGTTTCAAATAATTAATCGGAGCTCTTGGGCTGACATTGAATTGTTCATGTTTGCCTCTTGCCTAATGACAGTCTGCTAAAGCTGTTCCTATGTCAATTCCCATTCTAACGATGACTAGAAAAAACAAACCAATAGTCCCTAAAAGGCAGCAAGTAATAGTGCAGGATCATTTTACACATTAAGAAGTTTAACAAAATGCTCTGCAAGATGCAGGAAATTGTTTTAGAAATATCTGGCCTTGTGAGTAGGTGTTATCTGCTACACAAACAAGCATCCCAAACATGCGCATGACTGCAGACCTGAGGAGGACCAATTTATGACAGATAAATGCACGGCTGCTACTTTTGCTCTTATTAACAGATCCATGTCTTACTGATGTACTGTGTAGTCCATGAGTTCTCTGTGCACCACTGAGCACCCTGTTGTCACATTGTTTGACATAAACTGATGTGATCAGTTATCACATCAGTAGTATTACTTTGTCATGGCAAATATGGGGTTTAAAAGAGGAAGAGAGTCCAGGGACATTCTGCTTTCTTTGTTTGTTACTGTTCTTACTGTTATATTTGCTATATGCACCAGTAGTTCCTTTTTTTTCTTTCTTTTTTTTTTTTTCAGTAGAAAAATACATCTAAAAATCAGGAAACACTGAGACATTAGCTTAATAGAAAAAAATCTGGTTTTATTCATAGGGCAGCAGCCTACAGGCAAGCCACAAAGTCACCTGTTATCTACAGGTGTTATTTTGGTGATCTAAGGTAATCAAGCCAGGCCAGACTTTCTTTTGAGAAGAGCCTGTCAGCCCTGATAAGCTGTTTCCAGCTCTCTATAAATGACTGTTTATTACAGCCCTGAGAACAGGCCTTTCCACACAACATCACGGAGACCTCCTACAAGCTGCCAGTAAATGATAGGTGAGTGCTTAAACAGCTTTTTTATTTCCTGCTTCTCTCAGAAAATGATTCCCTATTTTCCTTGTTTTTGACAGAGACCTGAAAAATCATATGAACCACCTGCGGGAAAGCAGAAGTGAGCATATTTTCCCTCCCACTGGCCATTGACTTGAAATGCTCTATTCTTGTTTGCATTTGGGCTCTTCTTCGCTTTGGTAACACAGAAACCTTTATATGGGTCCAAGGGTTCATTTAAGCCCATTCTGTAGGGTCTATACACATCTAGATGGCTGTCTTGTCATTGAAGAGGGTGAAACAGAGTCCCTTGTGTTTGTGTAGGAGTCCTGGCCCAGCAGCACTGAACTCAGTTGGCTGCAGCAGCAGCCCTCAATATAGTGCAAATAGTACTGTCTGGGTAAGCTGTGGCACACTGGATCATACCATAGATAGACTGTTCCTGCTATGTGACCTAACTGAGTCACTAACAAGGCTGCCTGGTAAACATATCCCGAATCTGCTTTTACCTCTTAAATGGAAGCAACTACTTTAAGTCATCTAAGTTTATACAGGGGAGGCCAAAAGTTTACATCCAACTCAAAACCAGGCCTACTGCGGCAGAAGTAGGATAAGGAGGTTGCGGAAGTATTGCTGCAATGTGCTTGGCACAAACACAGATGAGAGGAGACTGCAGACAGAGGAGACACAAGGGTTTAATTACACAGAGGGACTCATCAGCTGCTGATCAGACTTTGCTCTAATGAAAATGAAGGTCTGTCCTGCATCTGTGGCCGTTAGGTTCGGTATTTCTGCACTGAACAAACAAGCAAGGTCTCTTCCTTACTGCTTTGTTGTATTTTAAAATTTTGGCTAAAGAAATAAATCGTTTCAGGAGTACCCTCCTTGACATATTCCTCACAGGTGACTAAGTGCTCTGAGCCTCCCACAGCCAACAGTCCATTAGTAGATACACTAATGAGCTGCCAAGTATGCGTGGATGCTAAAGCTGCTTTAAGTAAGAGTTAATCCAGGCCCTGTTTTCCTCCCTGCCCTCCTAGCCCCAGTCCTGTGCCTCAGTCCTTTGTGGGTGCAGCACTATAGACCTTCCTCAGACAAAGACTGCAGCTTCAGGGACATCATGATTATGATGTGCCTGGCTAGAAACTGAGTGATCTGTCCCTGTTGTAGATAGCAGCACCTGAAATACCTCCTCATCTGGCAGGTTAGAGGAGATAGGAAGAAACAAAGGGGGCTCTGCTGTGGCTGGATACTGGGGAAAGGCACTCCAGAGGGCAGAATGAAGCTACCTTTCCATGGAAGCAATGAATCCAACTCACCTACTGACACAGTAGAAGGCAACCAGTTTGAAGAGGTCCTCAAATACAAGGACAGATCCTTCCAGGTACAGGACTGATAAAAAATAAAAGAAGATAGTCAGCAACTCTTTTCTTTGAGCTATACAGTAAAAAAGGTGGTGGGTTTGGCTCGCATACCTTGTATTCTGTGATTGTCCAGTATTTGCATGGACTAATATGAAGAAGCATAAAGAATTGGCTTCTGAAGGCCACAGTGAGAATCTCTGGGGAAACACTGGAGGAGAAATGTCTTAGCCTAGCTCTCTGAATGGTTAGCTCAAGATATCAGACTGTTGTGACAGTAACGGATACAATAGGAAGAAAAAAAAACAGGTCACAGCTAAAGAGTTCTTCATAACAAGCCCATCTGTCTCTAAGGGTGTGCATATCTGTAATACATATGGGGCTGACCTTGTGACTCTCCATGCTGGAATCTGGTTTGGTCTGGGTGGACAAAGTGCTTTGAAGAAAAAGAAAAAAATAGAAATCGCTGTCTTATTACTATGTGTGTGGGCTCTGACCTGGGTCCCACAGGCAGCATGAACACAGCCTATTTGTATCTCCCCTGTCTTCTCCCTTCATTGTGTTATATAGCAACAGCACTTTC
The DNA here is from genome assembly GCF_028554395.1 of Pezoporus wallicus. Classification (NCBI taxonomy): domain Eukaryota; kingdom Metazoa; phylum Chordata; class Aves; order Psittaciformes; family Psittacidae; genus Pezoporus; species Pezoporus wallicus. Next base: position 3,492,648 of record NW_026638957.1, on the reverse strand, counting down.
CTTTAAGTGGCAAAATACAATCTACACCACATTGCAGAGTTCTTCAAGATGACCTCCTTTATAACAGCATGTTATGGTATTATGTAGCCCAAACCTCACATGTTATTATAAAGGTTTTGGTTGGTAAGCTAGAAAAAAATTCACTAGCTGGTGGAGAAAATTTCACATTGATCAGTAACCCAAGGCAGAGAGAAAGAGATGGTTCTGCAGGAGAAAAGTGTCCATCTTTGCTTTAGCTTTATAGTCTCACAAATTGTCTGTGCCTTTATGTACAGAACACACCATCACAGAGATGACAAGTTTAAGGAAATCTGCAGTGGGTTCTGGTGGTGGAAAACTGGATTCCCCAGAGCTGCCTGTTCCTGCCAGAGGAGCCCACTGGAAGTTCTCAAGGAGCAGCACTGGCTCACACCACATAGCTGTGCCTGCAGCTGCTCTGTATCTTCCTTCACTCTGTTTTCTAGGCCACACACAGTTCAGAGCTGTGGACATGAAGCTCAGCTACTGTGATTCAGCTTCGTGGTCTGCCATGATTCACCCACAGCTCTGTGAAATGTGTCCAGCTCCTTGCCTTGCCTGCCTGGTTGTTAGCTCCCCTACAAAGAAGGGCCTCCAGCACCTGTGGGATGAAGACATCCTCCTGGCTCTCCTCTCTCTTGGCTACATGTACTGGCTCTTGCTCTCAAGCCAGCAGAGAATCCCACTGGAAGGAAATGTTCAAGCTTGTCTATGGTTCATCTTCACAGTTCAGTCCCCAAACAAGGCATTTCCTCCTTTTACTTCTTGCTTTGTCCTAGCCCAGGCAGTCAGGTTGCTGTTTTGGCCTGAGCACACCAATATAAGCATTTTTTAAAGAGGCAAAGGACATGTAATTCTCAGAAGTCATTCCTAACATTAGTTTGTGTTGGATAAGCACAAACAGATCAACCATAGTGTGCGTGCTGATACCAGACTGCAACATGGAATTTAAAACATATTTGAAGCAAAACAATTCCTTTCTCTTACTTTTCTTCCACAGCTGGAAAAATACATGCTTGGCAAGTTTTTTCTTTTGCCATAATATGAATCATGCTTCAGTCAGGGATTTTCATTAAACATCTACAATGACCAATTTCTATAGTTTGAAATCAATCTGCTTTGCAGCTCTGACACAGGAAACCAAAATAAAGACAAAACCCAGTGCTGTTCCACAGAATGAATCAAATGCCAAGAGTCTGAACTTGCTTGAATCTCCAATAATTAACTAAAGCCCTTTGCGCAGACAACAGTTTTAAGGACTTCTTTTCTGTTAGGAGCCACATGTGGCATTCCGGGTTGCAGGTGTGCATAAGAGCAGGCTGCACCTGCACATGTTTGCATACATGAGCAGATCACTTGGATTGGGAGTAATGATTGTTTCTGTGCCAGGAAGCTCTGTCATTTGGGAGGCTGAATTTTAGAAAAAAGGACATGAGTTCAAGCCCATTAGTGTCAGGAGTGTCCACATAGAAGTGCCTTTTCACCCTATAGCTACTTCTCCCGTATAAATAGTTAACTAGCATAAACTACCACAAATCAACAGCAAGGATATAGCTAAAGCAGTCTAGGTACAAAACCTGCTGGAGCTTAAGGACAGGAGTTTCCAGCAGGTGGTGTATGGAAACTGGACTGCCCCTGGTCTGCTCTGAGAGGTCACAGTAGGTAACAAAATCAAGCATATTTGTCAGCAAGCTGGGATTCATCCTTGGCAGTGTTCAAGGCGAGGTAGAATGGTGCTTTGAGCAACCTGGTCTAGTTTGAGGTGTCCCTGCCCATGGCAGGGGGTTGGAACTGGATGATCTTAAGGTCTTTTCCAACCCTAACTATTCTGTGATTCTTTAAAGAGACCCACAGCTGTGCTGGGACATTTTTAGGTGGCCTGAAAGCAAGAATAGAAAAACACTGGCTTAGATGGATCATTACTGAAGGTACTAGCAGCACTGGGACCAATACTCTGCCCAAAATTTATTTTGAACAGTGACAGTGTCAAGCAGCCCGTGTAGGGCTACAACAGCCACTTGGATCTGCTCCCAGCACAGCACCCATGGGGAAAGCCTTGCAATATCCTGTGGGTAATGTCTTCCTTGGGAGAAACTGCAACACTTTTTCCTTAACCTGTTTTTAGCTAGTCACCTGCTGACTGCCAGTAAGCATCACTGACAAGCAGTGCTTCCTGGCTGCCTTGTTCTTGGGTGGGATATTTCTGATTCTTGGGAGGATGCAGCAAAGAGCAAGTTTGTACAGCTAAAAGAGTTCTGCTGAGTGCTGGGGACAATATATCCCTTCCCCAGTGCCAATATTGCTCCCAAAGCACCCTGCTCTAAGGAGAGAGCCAGGAAGAGTTGCTTTTCTCTGGCTGTGGAGGCACTGTGGGTAGCTGGGGACATTTCACTGACATGAGCACTGCTGCTCAGGGAGGGATCATGATGTTGCCATTTATAAGAACTTATGACTTGTGCAAAAGCTACAAGCAGGCACTTTTCTGCCAGACTACTGTAATCCTGCTGAAAACTGCAGAGACAAAATTCACCTTTTCCGGGCTCATAAAACTACACCCAGGGCACCTGAAGAGCAAGGAGTGTCTATAAATATATAAAGGGGGAGTGTCACGAGGATGGAGCCAGGCTCTACTCAGTGGCAAACAATGATAGGACAAGGGGTAATGGGTACAAACTGGAACACAAGAGGTTCCACTTAAACTTGAGAAGAAACTTCTTCTCAGTGAGGGTGACGGGACACTGGAACAGGCTGCCCAGGGAGGTTGTGGAGTCTCCTTCCCTGGAGACATTCAAAACCTGCCTGGATGCATTCCTGTGTAACATTATCTAGGTGTTCCTGCTCCGGCAGGGGGATTGGACTAGATGATCTTTCGAGGTCCCTTCCAATCTCTAGCATACTGTGATACTGTGATACTGTGAAATCTCTACATCTCACCAGAACAGTGGCAGGATGTTAAGAATATTATCAAAAGCAATATCAAAATCTATCAAAATGTATCAGGCTGGGCTCTGAGAGCCAAACATATTGCCACAGCATACTGAGTTTTACTTGGTATTTATAAGCCCACAAAAAAAAATCACCTTCAGGAAAAAAAAGAAGAAATGTGTAGAGCAATGGGCAGTTTTGAACAGTCTGAAACAAAGATATCAGAAGTAATTGAAAAGATGTTCTGGGTGATGGGAGTGTTAGTAACACAAATCAGTGGTTCATTGTGGACCATACTCTGTATTGTGTCCTTCGTGCAACTCCATAAAGGAAGAAGACACAGACAAGTTATAAAATACATATAATTTTCCTTTTACTATGCCAATGTGCTCTGAAGAGTATCATCTTTAGGCACTGACTACAATCTGTCTTCATATTTACTTTACTCTTTAGATCTCCCCATCATTTCTCCACCCAGATGCTGATGTTGTTGAGTTACACTGTCCCTGAGTATTCTGATTCTTCCCACAGAATTGTGTTTTCTAGTCCCATTGTTCTGGTCACATGGACAAACCACCCCAGTTTCCATCTTCTTACTGCTTACATAGGCTCATGGGACCAATTACTTCAGCTTCTTCTTCTCTGATGGTGCTGTTGGTCTTATTCACTGTTTTTGATATCTGTGTAATCCTTCAGAGACATCTGAATTCAAAGATATGAACCCCTTATTCTGCAGCAGTTGTGTTGACAGAGGACTACTGAGAGCACAACTGTCCTCTGAAGTTCTGCTTGGATGTGCCTGAGATGCTCTTAATCTTTCCAGATTCTGGCAAACTGTGAGATTTGTCACCATGGGTGCATTAATTCCACTTTTCTATTTCTATTTTAAGATTTAAGATTATAACTCCACATTCTCCTAAGCAGATCTCTTATTGGCATTTCCATCCTTTGATGTAAGTCCTTGCACTGACCTTTGCAGTAAGCACCACTAGCCAGCTTTGTTGCTGTTCTGCTAACCTCAGTCCTTTACTTGCTATGAAAGTGGGATCACTCCAAAGCAGAGATTATTGACTTTCCTGGTTCTGGATGCTGACATTCCTAGCTGTTGCACAGCAGGTTAGCAGTCTTCTGCCCCTGCAGAATGAGGCCCAGGTATTGTAATAGAGGACTGCATTGACTACTGTACCCCTGGTGTGGAGGCTGTTGAGTTTATCATGACACACTTGACAAACCCGCCATACTTTGCAGAGATGTGTGAAAGCGTGATGTAATTCCTTCAGGTTATTGCTTCAGTTCCCTGAGCACATGCAAATCTCCTTTGGGCCCTTATTCATGCCCTAGGCTGGTGGCGGTATTAAAAGAAAGAGCTGGCTAGAAGGAAATTTAGATTACATTGCCAGAAGTCCTTAGGGTGTTTTACAGTGTCTTTCAGCAACAGAAAGAGCAACAGCTCTGTTTATTTGGAAGTTCCTATTACCTGTCCTAATGTTTCATATATTACTTTTTTTATGACCTTCTGGATGGTAACGTAGGATTTTCAAGTGCCTTGTTTTTGTCAAATACTGTCACTGTTTATCTGTTTTCTCAAGGCCTTTTTATTTCTCCTGTAATCTGATGCCTCTGCTTCTTCCATCTGATGTCCAAGCTGCAGTTGCCTTTCAGTTGCACAATTTTAGACCATCTTGGGTAACGCAGGTCTGTTTTGTCTTTTCTTTCCTAGCGATTCTTTAATGAAACTGTCAGTTGTTTCTGTTTTTTATCCTTCAGCAAGGGCAAAAACTTCCCTAGTTTAGACTTCTGCCAAAGACTTCTGTTGAGCATCCAGCTCATGCTTTCTCACAGGATTTCAATTTTATGGCTTCCTATGGAGTTTAATCTTTCTGGCAATGATGAAAAAATCACTGCTGGTGGCAGTTCCTGGGAAATTGAAACTAATGAATTACAAAAGTGACAAGGTGTTAATGAGCTTGGTTCTAGAGTGTAAGAGAAATCTATTTTTAAATGGTGTTTTCCACAATATTTAATTATATTGTGCAGAACAAAATTAATGTCATTAAAGAACATGCAAAACATGGGCTTTTGCACTCTTCTCAGCCTAGGTTTGATTGGAGGGGACACTCAGTAGACTTAACTGTTCCCCTGGGCATCCTGCATATCTCCTGGTACCAAGAAAAAGGCCATCCTCACATCTAACAGTCTCAGGAGTCTTGGCTGTTCCACTGTACTTTGGCTTATCCATATTCACCCAAGCAGATGGGCAGCACCTTGCTGTTCACTTAGATTTTATGCCTTTAGTTCAGTGTGAAATCCTGCTGCCACCTGGTCTCACTGCCTCTGCTGCAGGATGCTTGAGCAGAAGTGTGTTAGTCATTTTGCTTCTGTTTCCTCTTTACTGAAATTAGTGTTTCAGCAGGGACTGAGAGGGTGGCTCTCAAGGGTACTTGATGCCCAGCTAACTCAGCTGAAAGAGAAGTGTCACAGCTCCTCAGTGCTTTCCTTACAGGTATCCATGTGAACAGTCATGGGAGGCCTGTCGCCACTCAGTCATTTCAGGGAATAAGAGCAGACGACAGTCTGGAGAATGGCTGCTCAGTTTCAAAGCGCTTGCCTTCCTTGTTGGATCCTCACTCTGCAATCTCCTTTTCACTGCTCGAATAAACACCTTAAAGCCTGTAGAAATTCCATACCTGGTTTGCACAGAAGCTGGAAGATCCAGGACTTCTTCCCAGGACTAGATGGCAACATGAGGTTTAGCTGGAGTTTTAGATGTTTCCACACAGGGTCTGTTTTTTTTTTTCTCTCACACAGTAGGAATGAGGGAGAAAACATGGCTTTTCTGAAATACTGAGGACAAAGAGGTCTCACAAAGGACACCAAGAGAGTAGGGTGACATGTTCAATTGGTGTGGTCGCTGATGTAAGCAGTTGAGCACTGTGGGATCCTCACTGGAGAACTCACTTTCACAGGTAATTTGGCATCTACCCATACATTACAATGGCAGTACAAGATTGATTCTGCCCAGCAGAGTGATTCAAACTGTCAGGTCTGACAAGACAAACTAAATATCTTTGCAAGTTGCTCTCAGAAGGCAAATTTCTCTGTCAAAAGTTTATGAAGTATTCAATGCTTTCAGATATATAAAGGGTCTCCCCTGTGCCTCACGTAACACAAAATTATACTATGATTTGAAATTCTGGGGGTTTAGCTCTTAGCAACAATTTCCAGATCATATAGATAACTCGAAGAATCAATCCTTATGTGAAAAATAATATGTGCTAGTACATATGTGCTATATATAAATATATAATATATGCCAATATATGATTGATGGCCTGGCTTCGTGAGTGAAGATTTGGGAAGGGCTTTAACCACACTTACTACAAGCACGATGACCAAGGCATGTGGGATAGGCAAATCTGGTTGGAAAAAAGGCTGCTTAGGCAATCAGGAAGTTTCCGACCAGGACTGTCAAACTCCTGGGGCAATCTCAAGGGACCCATGCCCTGATCCACCCGCATGCAAGGTTGGATCTGCAGCTTCCAATGCACCTTGTCACCTGCCATTTCAACCCTCACCTGTCCATACAGACAAGTGAGAGTAAGCCCTTCCAGCCTGTGCAGTGGATTTTTTAGGTGAGGCACAGCTTTTGCAGAACTGGCCCCACCCTTTACACCTGAGATTTAACTACCACAGCCTAACGAGCTAGGACGGTGACAGCAAAGTCCTCATGATCTTTCTGGATTTTGGGGTTTTAAGCAGGAGGTGTCAGAAAAGTTACCACAGGGATAACTGGCTTGTGGCAGCCAAGCATTCATAGCAACATCATTTTTTGATCCTTTGATGTCGGCTCTTCCTACCATTGTGAAGCAGAATTCACCAAGCATTGGATTGTTCACCCACTAATAGGGAACGATGCCAATATATAAATATATGCTATCATCCTGATGTTTTTTATCAAGAGCATTTTTTTTCCATTTACTTTGAAAAGTTTATGTCTCTGGCTATGAGATACATCATGAAATACCAGAGAATCAAGGTTAATCATATAGAAAAAGGAAGCTTTCTGAGCATTTTAAGGGAAGACCTTTGGTACCCAGAACCACATTCTGTGTGGGAGACTTCCAGGAAGAAAGATGACACTTTCCAAAGGTGAGTGATGAAAAGGACTAACCCACTTGGAAATGGCAGATGTCAATAGGGTGGGCAATAGAAACTAAAAATGATATTTCTTCTTCCAAGAGACTGTAATCCCACCTAGTTGCCAACCTGGTGGAAGGTGTTCTGATTCCCACTCTTCAGCATGGGGTAGATTGCACTCTCACTGCCTTTGAGGGTCCTACTCAAGGGTCAAAGTGTGAGGTTCTTGCTGCCCTCATTTTACTTTGAGCAGTAGCTTATTTATCTCATTTACAAATCTAAACTCTTGTTTATTAAGCTCTTTAAAATCTTCAGATATCAAACACTGTCCAAAGGCAATAATAATAATTTGTCCTAGTTTAGCCACTGAGACAAAGGCACTGGTATTATGGGTACTGATTTAGAATAGCCATTTTAAAACCGGTAAGCTTTTTGGGTTATGTTGAAGGTACTAAGCAGAGTAGGGTAAGACAATATTATCCCAGAACAGCATGCATAGTCTCTAGCTCTGATTACATACAGATTTTGCATTATGCCTCTTGAGACTGAAAAATAAGGCCAAAAAAAAAAAAAAAAAAGCCAAAGTGAGGATTAACAAAGCTGACAAGACCTTGAGGGCTTCCTTTCAAAAAGCTTTCTCTACAATCCCATCAGTTTAGAGCCTAAAGTAAAAATTAAAACATTTGCATGGAGAGAGGGCAGTAATTCTTCAGGATGAGTGTTTAAAAAAAGAAAAAGAAGAAAACCTCACCCGCTATAAGCAACCAGAATGTTTCCAAAACAACTTGTAAACCACACACAAACGCAGCACCGTTACCTCTTGAAAAAGCAGCCGTACAGCTGCCTCACGTTTTGGAAGTGGTTTATGTTTTAAAATAAGCAGTGTGCCAAAGTGATGTGGAACTCACTCAAATGAGCAGGACTTGGTGAGGCTTTCTGCTTTCCTTGGGTTTGTCTACATGTAGAAGAGAAATTATGAACTTGCACAACAGGTTACAAAATATCCCCTAAGCCCTCTTGCCAAACAGAGACCTTGGGCTCCTATTTCAGAGTAGTCACCTGAATGGGAACTCCTTGATACTAACTCAATTTTCAGGGTTAATGACAATGGGGATAATGGAGAACTCATCCTTGGCAGGCAGACTGAGCTTAGGAAGATGTCCCCATCCTCTGGGGGCTAAAAATCATTTAGTCTCTATCTCCAATCAAACCAGACACTAGACCAGACAATGATAACATCTCCTGTGCCCTTATAACAGCCTACACAGAGCTGGCCTTTGGTCTTGCGCTGCCTGTGAAGGCAGATGAGATCCAGCAGAAAACTGCAGCAAAACAGCACTCCTTGGGCTGGAGGCCAGGAATGGGGCAGAGATGCCTGATTATCCTATGCCATGGGGCAGACTTGCTCAGTGGTAGGTTTTTCATGCCAAGAAGGCGTGTAGGTGATGGTAGACATGTCTCACTAATGAGAAACATACATAAACAGGGAAAATTAGCCCATGCTGAGCAGGGAAATTGTTATCTGTGTCTGAGCGAGGCTTATCTGATGATAACCAGGGTAGCTCTACATCTTCAGAGCAGTCGCAGAGACACACCATCAGTGGCAACAGGAACCGCATGAAAAGTTAACATTCATCAGTCTACTCTCCTTAATAGTACGGTGTCTGTTGCACTGAACAGGAGTAATTTACTACATGAAAACAGGATACTAGCCTGCATGCCCAGAGGCCTCCTTATAAGCAATTAAACAGCTTAAAATTTGAACCTCAAGGTTAACTATATATTCACTTTTTCCAGCCTCTTCTGCTAAAAATACACAAAGTTTTATTCATTGGCTGGTTAATCCTTACAAGAAGTAGTCTTGGACAAGTTCTGCTCCTGAAATGTCTGATTTGCTTGATTGAGATGGAATCAACCGGTTTTGGTGAAAGAGGGATCTTCTCTCCCAGGGGTTTTGATAACTCTGTTACTTTTTTTCCAGCACATTTATGCTTTTTTTTTTTCAGGCTAGTCAGACCCAGAGCTGACAACAGTTTCTTACTTTGCCTCAATCACACACTCCATCACACAAGGAGAAAGGAAAATATTCCTCTGAAGTAAATGGGGAAAACTGGCTTCCCTCACAGTATGACAGCAGAGTTGCCTGTCAGGCTATATAGAAAGCATACAAAAAAGTCTGAATAGCAGTGTTGGTACCTCAGTACTGAACAAAGTCAAATGCTTGGCAGGCAAAGGGTCTCTCTGCAGCCCAGTGAATACAGTGCTGGTTGGAAGCTGGGCTTGTTGAGAGCTGGTATGCAACTGACTGAGCCCCTCCAGCAACCTGTGCCTCAGCTCTCAGTCTACAAAATGGGTGCAACAACACCGACTTCTTTGGGAAAATTCATTTGAATTCAGCTTAGCAGGGAGGGGAAGGGGCAGCTCACAATGCTCTGCCTTGAGGAGGTTGATTGCAGCTTCCTCTCATCACACACAAGGCAGCTCTGCTGGGCTCTGGGCAGCCTCCTTTCGGCTTGGCCCAGAGCATCTTGGAGTCTCATGCAGTCATCCAGCACTACATGATGTGACCCCATCCTTGGCTGCCTACTGACCATCTCCACCCAATTTCCAGACCTCTGTCTCCAGTTTGCCACCCACCCTTCCCAAAGTCACCAGCTGCCCCTCCACCCCCACGTCAATTTCTTTTCTTTTCCAGACTTAATTTCACACAACCCGGCACAGGGTAGCACCTCTAAAGAAGCATTCCCACACCACACTGTCCTGCTTTCACATCCCCATGACCGCACTAATCACTTCTTCCCAACCACAACCTGCATGAGGAAGAGGAAGACAAGGACCAGAGGGCATAAGGTCATGGACACATGTGGACAGCAGATGACGGATGGCGAGAGCACTTCTCATGACATCAGTGTCAGCATGAAGTTACAACCTGAGCTCACCTAAAATCTGGCTCCAGCCTCTCCTGGGGACACTGCCCACACCCTTTTCCATCTACTTGTGCTCATGAGGCAGCAGTACCTAACTACTAGTTACTGATAGTTTTGCCTTATATATATATATATATGTGTGTGTGTGTGTGTGTGTGTATATATATATATATATATATATATATATATATATATATTCAGCAAAACCATATTCTATAGTGAACCTGAAGCTGAAGATGCCTAGTGACCTTCCTGTCTGGTAGACTTTCAGGGCAGTTCATTAGGTGGTTGCCAAGGCAGTCCCATCTTTGTTTGCTTTACTGCTGAATAGTAGCATAGGGTATAAAAAAACAAACCAACAAACAAAACTTGATCTTTTCACTCTGTAATGTCAGGTTTAGCCTCACATCTATTCAGAGGAAATCAGAACTATAGCACTACCCTGCTTTTCATGCTGGGTTTCCACTCAAGGAAGCCAACCATTTCAGTTAAAGTGACCATTTTAAAAAGAACTATGCTACCATTACAGTGATAATAGAAGTAAACAAATGTACTTTCTGATGGGCCCTCTGATGAGCCAGATGTTTTCTCGAGAGGTTTGACTTGGGAAGGATGGGATGTACATTTACTCCAGGAAGTCCTTTTAGCACCTGTGCAAAACCAGGCCAGGAGCCTTGCAGTGCTATTAACTCTACATGATGAAGTCTACCTTAGCCTGCAGCAAGCTCAGCTCTGCAATATGCCAAGGGGGCATATAATTGCATCTATAGGGCATCTATCAGGATGTCTTCTCTAGCCCAAACCCCTGCTCAAAGCAGGGTCACCCATCAGGTCAAACCAACTTGCTCAAGGCTTCACCCAGCCTTGTCTTGAAAACCTCCTGTGAAAATCAGCAAGTGATACACAAAAATAAATGGCTTCATCTTAGAAGTCAGCATCATGAATACCAGCACGTGCTTCAGTTCATTCACTTTAGCTATGAAATGAAAGATTCCATGTTTCTGACATCAGTCAGGATCACAGATTTCCACCGTTTCTATCTCCATTCCAGTTTAGAAGTAATCCAAAATAAATGCAATTAATATTAATTTTAGGAATGGGAGATTGTCTTCCTATAGGTTGTTTTCTGAGTCTTTAAAAAATGTTAAAGATTTTCAGATTTTTCTCTGCAATTGTGAGGGTTATTTCTTTTTCTAGGGAAAAAAAAAAAAAAAAAATTCAAAAATTCTATCCTCACTCTGCTTCCTGGTTCCAGCAGGCAGGGTGTTAGCGAAAACACTCGCAAAACCCAGGAAGTTTTGCAAGAGCTGCCAACACTCCCACAAAAATATTCATACCCAAAGATCATCTGCTCAACTGGTCATTCTCCTTAAAGGAGCTAAATTGTGAGTAGGCTGAAGTAACTGAACTATTCTTCCATTTTTTCCCATGACCTCATCCGTGAAATACTTCAGTGCAGTTCATGTGGGAATATACCACTTGACCATCCATGTTAGCGCTGAGGACTCTGTTCTCCAATTTGTTAATCCAGCCTCAGCAACACATATCAAAAGAAATGTTAACAAAGTAAACCAGAGAAATGTGCCATAATGGACCATATCTGGCCATAATGCCCAAGGTGCCAGCAGATCACAATAGACAAGTCCATTACCAGGGCAGGGGGGTTGGAACTAGATGATCTTAAGGTCCTTTCCAACCCTAACCATTCTATGATTCTATGATTATCAGCATCTAAAGGTTCAGGAAGTCCATTATCAGCATCTACTGAGATGTTTCTAGTCAATCTGCTTCCTTTTCCCTACCTTGTGCTCACCTGGGGGGTGCTCTCACATAGAGCTCGGACCTACTGACCAATGCAGGGAAACAGGCAGGAATTTGTATCCCTTGCATCTCAGCTCTGCCATCCTGCCAGTAGTGTTCACAGCCCTCATCACAGACTGGCTGGGCTGTAAAGACCAGGGCTTTCAGCAGCTTTGCTTAGAGTTAAGCCTGCAAGCATGAACAAAGTCCATCCCCATGTTACTCTAATGCCCTCTGTAAATATGCTGCAGCCTGATTACTGTTGTTTAATTACCATCTGTTACTGCTACAGGACAGTCAGAATGACTGCACATGCCCTTTTCATCCTGTGCAAATGGCATTAGTCTAGAATAAAAAACTCTTTTTTTTTTTTTGTTTCTTTTTTTCCCCATATGTGATTGGGAAAGAGGAATGGAAGTGTATAAGTGGCTGAAGTAACTTGGTAATGATGGACAGAGCTAGGTTAAGCTTTCTTTTACATCATTAGACTGCACCTATTTAGGATTATTAAGGCAAGAAAGCAGACTGTGAAATCTTAGCCCTTAAGTAATCTCTTCCTTTATCTGACTGATTTCATCCTTCCTAAATTCCAGAGCAGGCAAAGTTTTAGTTTAGATCTCAGAATTTTCCTATAATAAAAAACCATAACCAAGCCACAGACAAGGCTTCACTACAAACCCCTCTTTCAGCGATGCTCTCATTGATTTTGGGGGTTTAACTCAGGCTATGCCCGGCACATTGGAAGAGATTTTTCTGAACATCTATGCCTGGTGGCAGGTTATCCCATGTGGGTACAGTTTAAATAAGGAACAGGGACAGCAACTCCACAACGTGGGCTCGTGTGGACTGCCTCAGGAAAATAAACCTCCAAGTGAGCAAAGGCAGCCACAGCAACAGGGGTGACAGGAGGCAGAAGCATGATTACTAGAGTGGGTATCTGTGGCAGGATCAGGCCAGCCTCAAAACCCTTAGGACATGAGCGTGAGGATTTCCTGATTTGACAATCAATTCCATAGTTATTTCTGTGAAGATTTCTAGTAATATGAGTATGTTCTTTATTCTGCACAATTGCAGATGCTTCTCCTGTTCAGCATCATTCTAAATATTCTGAAAGGAATCACATCCTCTTTTTTTGGTACAGAAGAGTTTGGAAAACAACTACTACACATTCTGCATGAAAGCATATGTGCAAGACTTCTGAGAAGTATATGGTCAACTCATGTCTCATAAAATCATAGCATGGTTTCATAAAATCAAATTATTTCCAGCTACAATTCAAAAGACTTCTAATGTGTAAGAGGAAGCATAACACTCAGTATATGGCGCTAAATCATTCTTCTATTAAAGGACTTCATACTGTGACATGCATCTTCATAACCCTTTCTAAAAGTACAAGCATAAGTGATGCACCAAGTGGTCTATCATACTCAGATGCTTCTTTCAAGCTCTCAGTATGTGTTACTTCAAACATGCACATTTATTTTAAACATCTGATCCTTTTCTTTTTAATACTGCTGCAATGTCCCTAATGCTACTGGAATGCTTTCTGACTGTATACAAACAAAGGGGAAGGAGAATCGGGTCCTGAGGTTACAACTGGTTTGCTGAGAAGAGCCAAGGGTAGGAGTCAGCTGAGGAAATGGTGCTCAGTTCTTGAGATATGTGAGGCTAGGGCTCCATTTCTGGATGAAACAGAAGCAAAGGACAACTCTTTAAACTGAAAGCGCACAAAGTAGTTGAGATTTCAGCAGAGCTTGAGAGGTATCTCCCGACACTACATCTCTAAATAGACAAAATCCTGTAACAAGCCTTCACTCTACATTTCCACTGTTCTGAGAAAGAAGGGACCCTTCAGGCTGAGAAGCAAACCCACAACGATCCAGGGCTTTGACAGTTGCCAGGTTTCTCAACTTCCTAATCAGCTGTGTGGTATCTGACTGTCAGGTCTCAACCATACCTGCTGCTGCAGCCGGGGTTTAGCCTTCCTGTCTCTGGAGGAATTACAACCAAAGATACAGAAGTAGAAGAAAATGTTTGAAATCCAGTCTCTTCATTCTCCTGTTTTATGATTCTAAGGGCTACTTCACAGAACAAGTGGAAATTCCCCTGAAAACATGGAAAGAGGTTTCATTTCTTGACCCACTTACTTAGTGGGTCCTTGGGGGATTTCCACTTAAAAAAAAAATCATAATTAAATCTGGTATTCCCTTCAGAAAACTGTACTTCCCTAAATGTTTCATCACACGTCAGCAAGCAGATCTGATACAGGAAAAGAAAAAGAGAAACAATGATCCACCATTATTTGGTAATGCTAGGAAGCTTCTGCTTTTTTGTACTTCATTGAATGGCCATCTATATATGGATCTCAGAGGCGGGGCAGCAACTTCCATACTGTCATTATGATACTGGGGAGAAGCTCCTCAGATACTATCTGAAAAGTAGGATGGGATGAGAATGGCTTTTACAAAGAGCTGAGCAGTAAAACTTGCTATTTAAAGCTGCAGATGGTAGAAATAAGAGATGGACATCACTGTAGAGATCGAACAGAGCCATTATGTCACTTCCACGGATAGCACATCCTACTTTGTATCACTTGTGAAGCTGAGATTTCACCGAGTCCTCATGAGAAGGACGAGAAAAAGCTGTGAAGGTGCTCCAAAATAGTAAGCTAGGATGGATTGCAACCTAAATTTTAACTGGAAGAAAGGATCTCTGTAAAATCTGAACTCTATGTGTCACAGCAAATTCAGCTTTCAGTTTGCATTTGAATGCATCAAGTCTGTGGAGACTAATGAGCTGAACCAAGGTAAAAGGGAAAAGAACTTGTTTCCGCTTCCTCAAACTCCTTACAAGGAGTCAGCTCTCAGAAAGGGACAGACAGTTCTCCATGGGGCACATTAGACAGATCATTTCTTATGTGTCAGCTCAGAAAGGAAATACTAAGAGCAGGCCAGCAAAACCAAAGCTGCTTGTCCCCGATAGAGCTGGAAAAGGGGATTCTTAAATGGCAGGTGACTTATAGCTGCTCCTTTTGAGGGACACTGGGTCTACTCCACTTCATGCAGATGACATAGCTATCAGGAGGGTTTCTGTTCCTACCAGAAAGCTGTGTCTCTCAACACATCCTTTGCACTGAGTTAGCGGTAAGTTAGAAATAGCAAGCAAGTAGGTTTGAAAAACACAGCAGAAAAGTCTTTCTAGCTAGGCTAGCTCACAGTGAAATTTTTGTACTACATTTTACTTTGCCTGCCCTCAAAGAAATAGGACGGGACACAAATCGAGAAGTAACTCTTCTATAAATGACATTTTTAGGTAGGATTCATTTTTTAAACTTTTATCCAAGGGAAAATTTTAATCATCAAAACCCAATTCCCCACCATGCAAAACCTAAGCCTTAGGTCAACTTCAAATAAGTAAAGAAAAAAGCTTCCCTACCCTGCAGCTAACCTTTACCCTTTTATTCTTAATCTGGACACCAGAAGTTGTGGCAAAAGGTTTGCTATTCCTGCCCTCATGCAGGAATACTGAACACGTGTGCCACCTCTGCAATTGTGTGCTTCAAGGTGTGCGCAGATGAGAGAGAAAAGCTTTCCTGGGGGTATGCAGCAGCCAGGCAGGGAGCTGCGCTCTGTGCAGGAGCAACACTGTGGCAGCCTGTGGTCTGTGCTTGAGATCAGAGCAGAATAAGAGAGTCACTTTTCCCTCTGGCTTTAAAGTCTGTTTATGATGCAAAGAAACATATGAAAAGGTAAAAAATTCATTTGAGCAACTATCAAGGGGGAGAAATAAGTCACAGTATTGTCAGTGGAAACACAAGTGTTTTAGCAGAGAGTAAAATGTATACCCCAGGGAGCTGGTTTTGGGGCAGAGCTCAGTGTCAGAGGGTTTGAATGTGTTTTTATGAATAAATAGTATGTAATTATTTTGATGAACTCTTTCAAATGCATGTTTGTATGAATATCCTAAAGATCTCATGTTTGCATATATGTTTTGGAAAGTGGAAATCATACACTTTACATACCCACTTACACTGAGGGCTGCATCAGAAATGGCTGACTATGAGCTTGGTTGATTTTTGCTTGCTTGTGACAGATGGCTGTCTGATCAGGAACAGCATTGATACCACCAACAGGAAGACCCAGGTGCTTCCCAGGAACAGTGGTACACTGAAAACAGTCAGACGGTTTAGGAGTAACCGTTTGTTCCATATGACTGTATGAGGTGCATGAAAAGGGAATGCAGCAGATGTCAGATGCCTGGTGGGTCTCAAATTCAGTGGCAGAAATAGACAGTTTTGAGTTAACAGGGCTTAGTCTGTCAGGGCCCTGGGCTTTCCTCAGGACTTCCACCTGGTGAAAGGCAGTCCCATGCCCTTGATCAAAGCCCCAGCCTGCTCATCTGGGGGTAATTTATTTTCCTGTTGCAAGTCTGTAAATGATACCACAAGGTGCAGAACCACAGGGGAGCTGAGGTAAAGGAGCTGCAGGAAATACTAACTGAACTACACTGTAAAAACAAGATCTGCTGTCAGTCACAAGAGGAACCTGCTCATTGCAAGTAAGATTACATAAATACTGGTGATCACAAGAGGATTCAGTACAATATCCAGAACGAGACCAAAAGAAGGTAAAGAACTTACTTGATTTTTCTTCTTTAATGTTGTACTCCAGCACACCGGGAACCTCATTCTGCACTGGTAGGCGGACTGCAAGGACCATGTTGTTCACATTACCCTCTTTCCTAACCAAAAATATCTGAAAAAGGAGAAAAGAATTAAGAGCTTAGCTACACTATGTGAACTTCTGAACTTTATTTTCGATTATTGGCAGTGAAGGTTTTTATCAGTACAATCCACCTTTAAATGATGTTACTTCAGCTTCATTCCACTTGGTTGAACTTTACATGACAAAAATAATGAATAAAGGGGCATTTCATCTGTGAAATTCAGATCCGCAAAGGAGCCAGCAAAATTTCTATGCATTACCGATGTCCCACTTAAGCCTAAGGCAAACTATTTCACTAACTGAAGAGTATAAAGCTACACCCACAATTTGTCAAGTGATGCTCCTTACATATATGCTCTAAATCACAAACAATTCACCTTAGAATGTCCCAGTCCAGGTCTAAAGCAAGAAATTCCTTGTACTATGAGACAGAATGGATTCAAATGTCCATGAGTGGAACATAAGGCCAAAGGCCCTGTTGGCCATGTGTCTCATGGCAAAGTTCTGTCATGGGACCAGATCATTCAGGCTGGCAGGGACCCCAAGATGGCTCTTGTCCAACACCTGGCTGAAGACAGGAGGCCAGAGTGGGTTGCTCAGGGCTTTGTCCAGACAGGTCTGGAGAACCTGCAGGAGGGGAGACCACACAGCCTCTCCAGACATATCCCACCTCTTACTGTCTTCAGAGGGAGAAAGTGTTTCCCTGTACTCAATCTGAACCCCTCTGGTTTCAATGTCACCTCTTGTCCACCCACCATGCAGTGCTGAGCAGAGCTTGGCTCCATCTTCTCCATGACCTCCCTGCAGGTACCAGGGTGCTGCTGTGCAAACCCTGGTCCCACAGCCTCTCCTCAGTCGGTCTGTGCCCAGCTCACTGCCCACCACCCCTGCAGGGCCTTTCCCACAGCGCTGCACAGGCAGGCAGTGCCAGCCCAGGTCACTGCCAGGGGTCTGTCTCCCTGGGGCAGAGCTGTGCCTTTGCCCTGTTGAATTTTGGAAGGTTTCTGCCAGCCTTGTCTCCCCAGCTTGTCGAAGATCCCTCTGGGTGGCAGCACTGACTTCAGTGTATTGGCTGGTCCCAAAATCACAGAGCAGATGTGGCTGGAAGAAACTCTGGATATCATCCAGGCCAACCACCATGCTCAAAGATGAATCAACTACAGCAAGTCACTCAGGGCTGTGTCTTGACAGACTTTTAATATCTCCAAGGATGGAGACTCTACAGCCTCTTGGACAACCTGTTCCAGTGTTCGATCACCCTGACAGTAAAAAAAGCTTTTCTTAGTATTTAAAAAGATTTTTGTGTGTTTCAAGTTGGGCCCACTGCACCTCATCCTTTCACTGCATACCACCGAGAACGGTCTGGCTCAGTCTTCTGTGTGCCCTCCCTTCATGTGTTCATACACATCGTTAAGAAGAAGCCCCTGAGACTTTAATTGGAACCAGTAGAAGCACTGTACCTATTGGTTCCCACCAAAAAGGAAAAGGAGAAAGAGAAAAAGGAAAAAAGAAGGAGGAGGAAAGAATAAAGAAATTAGAACAAAATGAGAAATGAGGAAGAAAGAAGAAAAGACAGAAGGCAAAAGAAAACGAAAGAAAGGAAAAAAAGAAGACAAAAATATAAAGGAAGAAATAAAAAAAAAAAATCTCATTCTTTATATTGTATGAGCTCCTGAGTGGGTTCCTAATTAAAGCTCATTGTCAAGGATATTTTTAGCTTGTACCTTGAAACCACAGATATAAAGACAAAGTAATCTTCACTTTTATCTGGTCTTTGATAGCAGATTTTGGCAGGAGAAAGTCAAGGCACTCTTATAAAAAACTGAATTTAAAATTTGGGCTAATTCTGGACTCTGGATATTAAAACTAGACAGAAAAACTGTGAGTTGGTAAAATCATTTATCAATTACAATGCAGTGGAAATCTATCAAGGAAACATTAATTTCTTGGACAGAGGAATTAAAAGTGTTGTCTAGAAGCCAGAACCGTTCTTTGCACGAGCCCCACTCATAAGGGCATCTCCTGTCACTCTGAAGCACCCATGCTAACCATGTGGTTTTAAAGCAGCTTCACAATCTCTCACAGTGCCATCATCTTGGCCTCTGCCATTTATGAGAAATGGATGCCCATGGGCTCAGGTCCACCAGCACTGCAGAGAAAATGCAAATACATACATGGCAAACAAGCACATGCCTGAAGCTGGCCTACATCTAAAGCAGGGCACCCCCCACCTGCATCATGGAAAATACTGCAGGTAGGAAAAAGCTGTAGAGGCTCCCTCTTCACCAGGTCCTACCACCCATGTGTTAGCATTGTCCCTCTAACACCCCTCAAGAGGCTACCATGACCCTGGGTCTCAGTCCGCGCTATCTCACATAGCACTGGTCAAGTGCTTCATCTGAAATTAAAGGTAAGCAATGAAAGAAGTGAAACCTGGAAATGAATCACTTCTATTTTCCTGATGGTCACGACTGGTTGCCATGGCTCCAAAGGGCTAGAATTGGACCATGGCTGTTCAGATGGGAGGGAGGTGGGTTTTCTGAGCTGTACCTAACCCTACCGCCTGGGCCAGGGCTGGTACACAAACCAGTCTCTTCCATTTTCGTCAGTGGCGGGAAAGCTGCAGTGCTGATTCAGCTTCAGGATTGCTCAGAGTGGGCAGGAGAGCCTGCGTTTGCCATGGCACACCTCTGATACATCAGCTCTTCTGCCTGTTTCAAGCCACAGCTGGAGACCATGCCTGAGGAAGGCGCGAGCAGGGGGAAGAGAGGCAAGGTTTATCCCCAGAGCTATTCCAGAAGTGTGGAATAGCCCTGCCTGCAGGACTGAGAAGGCCCTGACCGAGGAGGCTTGGGGCCATACACTGCTACATCAGAGACAGTCACCCAGGTCTCCCTTTACAGTCAGTGCAGGAAAACAAAGAGGACAATTCGCTCAACTTGTCTGAGAATTTCAGGGTAAGGTGCACTGTACAGTCTAGGTTGATCAGGCAAGTCCCATGGAGGTTAGCACTTGGCTGTGCCAGCTTTTAGCCCTTGGATAGACTGACTCAGCTGAGCTACAGGTCCAAACCTCCTCAAGGAGCAGGAATGAGTGAATTCCCCTTGTGCTTCGGCATCAGCTCAGGTCATTTGCACCTGCCATCCACAGACCTGACCAGGATACCCACTCCCTGCCATGGCTTACCTCCAAGACCCCAGGAATGGGAAGCTCCCTTTCCTACGGAGCTGTTTTCCTTAAGCAAGCTCTGAGCTTTGCATGAGTCTGCCATTTTCTAGCACTCAGCTTATGAGGGCCAGATTGCAGTAAGAATGACTCCCAGCAGTTCCCAGAATTTAGGGGCCTTTTCTTCAGGGAATCTAATTTTTATTACTCTAAATTAGTGTAGCCAAGAGCATGATGGGGAATGGGAAGGCATCTCCATGAATGGCAAGACATGCCATTGTATGTCTTGCGCTATTGTGAGTGGCTAAAGCATCAAAAGCTAATGGAATCAGAGAACAGTCTGCTGAGTATTTTTGCTTCCACATGAAAAAAAGTGCTGCTCTCCTAACCAGCTCCACCAAAGACAGGAAACGTGATTGTCTGAACTGAAACCGCTTTGGACTTACCCCGGCTGTTTCTTTGCCAAGTATCACCCCAGCCCTTTCCTGGTTCATATTCAGCTGAAGCCAGACAGAACAGGTCTTGATGAGTTTGTCAAGGATGCTGATCCCTGTAAGTGGGAGGCAGTTTTGCAGGGCAGCGGCCTGACAGAGATGTGTCTCTTTTCCATCCTTGCTGGAATCTGTGATACAGCTGAAACACAGCAAGGGAGTCCTTTGTAAGCAGAACTGCAAATGGAAAACCTGGGGGGAGTAAGGACTGTAAATGCAAACACACAGGCACACACAGAGGCACTTACACACCAGGAGAATTCCTCGAGGGGCATCAGACCACAGACACCTTGCAACAACAGAGGCAAACTACGTGCGCAGGCCTTGATGCAGATACACCCCATCCTAAGGACTATAGCCTCATGGTGATGATGCACACTTGGGTTTCAGGCCACAGGCTTGCAGGGTGCTCTGTGCTGAGGTCTGCTTGTTTCAGCTCATCTATCTACATTGCCAAAGCACAGGTACCCAGAGACAGAGGTAAGGGATGTACAGGGACAGCCAGCACTGTAGAAGACAGAGCATGCTTGTCCCCTGGACCCTATCCTCCAGCTAGAGGGTCAAAGCAGTGTTTCATGGCTTCAAAGGGAGTGATGCAGCAGAGGAAAAAGGCCAAAGACCTTGCCATCCGCTGGGAATACACACATCCCCCCCTGCCACAGCATCTGTCTGAGGTGTGCAGGGGCCAGGCAGCCTGCAGCTCACCTTGTGCCCCTGCCACTATCAGTGCTTTTCTGATCACACAGGAGCTGTGATGGGCTCCCTGCATGATGGTCACCAGTGTGGTATCTTTCCCCACTTCCTCTCAGAGCCTCTCAGAGGAAGCCTGCAGAGTAGCTAGAGGCACCATCAGCTGCTTTTGCATTTTGGCAGCCACCCCTGTGTCCAGCTTATGTAGTCTACAAAAAGGCAGACCTAGACATCTCATTGTTTAAAAATAACACTGAGAACTCCCCATCTCCACTGGTGATTCTGTGCTGATGCTGATGATTGCAGAGGGGGATGCTCCTCCAGCCCTCCACAGGGAGCCAGCTGTGCCCTCTCATGGTGGTGGGCAAAATCCTCCATCTCCATTGTGAATCACAGAGTACAGAAGGAAGAGGGAGAATGTGTTACGATGCATTCAGCAGCAAGTTATCCACTGCAGAATAGCTATCCTTGCCGATTCCCAAAGGCTGATCTGCAGCAGAAGAATAATTCAGGGTGCATCACTGCAAACAGCCGTAGGTTGCTTACAATGACACAGCGTGTCTTGCCAGGCAAGACTCAAAGGACGCAGACATAGAAAACCCTTTCCCTGAACCAAGGGTGGGGAATGGAAGGGAGCAGAGTAAATGCAGAGAAACACCAGAGGGACCTTCAGGAGGCAGGAAATGAAGACTTGATTTTGCTTTTTCCTGCCACATTTGTAATTTTGGCCAGTTCTAAAGCAACAATTGTAAGCTCCAAAAAGATGCATGGGAGGTGTTGAGTGACAAGAGAAGGGCTATCCTGCAGCACCGCATGTTAGCAATGCCCAGTCACACCTTATGTCTCAGAGCTTATTCTCAGCTTTACAAGACATAAGAATACAGAAACTATGCTGTTGAGAACATTAAAGATCTGGGACACTCCTTTAGATTCCTGCTCTGATCAGAGACACAAAGAACTGATTCTATTTATTTTTAGTTCCTGCAGTCTGTTGGCAGACTGGTATTAAAAGCTGGTTTATAGCTACGCCACTGATTCAACAAAGTATTTATGTACATGCTTACCACTGTCAGTGGAAATATTTGTGCTGAAAGGTCTGGTCAAAAGAATGCTACTGGATAAGGCTACATCTCATGGATGTGGGCTTCTCATTTGATTAGTTGATCTTAAAAGTCAAGAAAATGAAGAACTTACACAAAACATGTTTTTTTCTGCACCAGTTTTACTGCTTAGGTATCAGAGCTGAAAAGGGGAGGACTCACTTTTTATGGGGTCTTACTTCAAGACTTTGCCTTTTCCCTTGTAAAGATACAGATCTTAAAGCTGTACATTTCAAATAAGATCAGACTTAAACTACTAAAACAGAGTGCTTTCAAAGGCCTTGCCTAACGCAATATGCTTATCCCAAAAGTTATTTTTGATAAAAACAGACTTTCAAATCCCCAAACCAACAGTGAAATTTTATTTTTAGTAGTTTTTTTTTTTTTTTGCAACCCTACAGAGACAGCTTCCTTAGAAAATACATGTTCCTTTTCCTTTGCAATCCCAGTTGCTGACTCAGTGTATCAGTCCAGAGAAGCTTGATTTTAATCAACTCATTTTCAAGATTATAGCCAAGACAGTGAGAATGAGAGAGCTATGCTTAAAAAAGCAAACAGAAATAAGTGACACACTCTCTTTGCTTGTGATAAAAGCCCAGCTTGTCACACAGGTGAGGAAATTTCTTTCTGATGCAACAGCATATGATTTTAATTGGTATCATCTGGCCATATAGAGTAAAGCAGCAAAGGAAGTTAACCTGATTCATCTCTCCGCTTCTTTCTTTACAGAAGAAACCAAAAGAAATGCTTAGTAACCATGTGAAAGGAAAACCTGTGTTGGATGACAACGTTCATACTTGGGAAAGAAGTAACAAGCTGAAGAAAAAGAAAGGTGAGTTATAATGAAATGTTTCATAACACTAAAAGCAAAGTAGCAAAAGCTACTCCCGAAATTACACAAGCATGAATCTGATCTTGCCAATGATGTGTGAAGCCCAGATCAAAATCAAATTAATGCTGATAACGTCTTACTGCAGAACCAGAAGGTGATATGCACTGCAAGAGCTCCAGTGATGCTGAATTGAATTGATACCCATCAGTTATGTAAGGTGAAAAGGGCCAGCAAAGCACTGATGCTCAGGAATCCCATTTTCTGGAGGGAAATGAGGGATATCAACAAAGATAAGGAAATAATACAAAGCAGCTTGGACCTGGTGAGCACCGGGCATGTAGTGACACTGGTATGGTATTCCTCATGGGGGAGCCCAGGTTTGATGCAGGCAGAGAGGTGCTCAGCCCAGTCACCTTGTCTGGAGTCCTGTTCACAGCAGCAATGCAGGTTTGGCAACAACAGACTGGTGAAGAAAAATAACAGAGCTGCCCTTCCAACACATATGACTGCACACAGGGCCCATTGTCTAAGTTTTGGAGAACAGATAAAACATAGAAAATAATTCCAAATATAGACGTACAAGATAAAAAAAATAAGAACCTGAGAATATTTGTCTTAATGGAAACATCTCATGATTTGAGTGTGTGGGGTCTTTCAGTGCAGATAATTAAGGGCAGTGGATGAGGCTTTTTGGCAGAACAGGAACCCAGCCTTTTGGGGACCCTCAGAAATGAGAGTCCTGGTGCAGGGTATCCTCCTCTCAAAAGCCAGCCCAGAAGAAAGCCTGCAGGCTATTGTTCCAGTCCAAAGGAAGGAAAGGACTGCTCAGTGAAGGGGAAGGCCTTGGTAGACAGGAAAGGCATGAAGAGTCATTAACGGGATCATGTTAAAACAGGGGAATGGTAGACTAGCCGCTTCCTGGCAGCAATTTAGATGATGTAGTTCCCAAGAGAAGGGGAGAAGGATTGCATTGCCCAGATCTCTTAAAATACTGTGTTAAGAGCAGTAGCAAACACTTTGAGTCAAATCCTGCACTGGCTAAGAATGGGAGTGAATGACTTAACAGATCTTTTCTAGCTGTAACGCTGTGACCCATGACATGCCAGTTGACGCAGTTATAGCACCAATACTTGACTTCTTTCCTAGGCACAGCTGTCACAAAGGTCCAGATGCTGGGCTGTGGGACTGCTTAATCCAGCAATTTAATCTGGCTCTGCTGTAGCTCTGTATCTGCACAGAGAGGAGGGAGCCCAGGCAGCTCCCAGGTTCTTGCTGTGCTGCCAGTGGAAGGGATTTGTGGGGCACTGAGGTGAGCAGCTGGCCTTTGCTGTTTCACTCACTCAGAATTCATGCATCAGATGATTTCTAAACTCATGGTTTTCAGAAATAACATGCAACTCTATCCTCCTTCTCCCACAGTCCTGGAAAACCCTTGGACTGATACAGGCAGGTGCTCGTTTTTGTCAGGCGTGATGTGAAGCTGAAAAGCTGGCCCTAGAGCTGCCTGGCTTTCATTTCTTATTTGATTGCGTTCTTACTGCAAAGTACTTTTAAATTCTGCATCCGCTCTGCTAAACTTAACTCGTCTGGGATGCAGGGAGCTGTGTGTTGCATACTGACTGGAATGCAGGTTAATTAATTGCACAGTGATTACATTCACACACCTGCTCCAGTTTGGCAGAAAGTATTAGGTTGATGGTTGGAAGTAGTAATAATGACAATGGCGATTTGAATTATTGCACAGTGACTGTACACTGAAGTAATGGCACCACCATAACTGATTGCTTTAGAAATTAAGAGCCACACTTGGCAGCTGCATATTCCCAGAAATCATCAGAACTGCAAGGGGATATAAACCACTGAATTTCATGCAGGTTCAGATCTGGGCATACCTTTGCAAGGGACTTCAGAAGTACTGCCACAAACTTGCTGACACTTCCTGGCTCTGCTGATCACCCCGAGGCAGCTGAGACACACAGAAACCGTGTGCAACAGCAACAGGCACTGTCAGATGAATTCTTCACTTCTGCCTATTTGCAGCTTCTGCCTCTCACCAGATCAGAGAAGATGCATCGGGGTTATTAAATCAAATCAGAAACCAAATGCTCTGTAGTACAATGGTAAGTGAAGGCTGAGGGCCTTAGCGTTGTTTAAATAAACCAGGTGTAAGAACTAGAAGCTAGTTTTCTATTTTTATGTTTTATTGCTTTTTTGTTTCCCCTCCCCCTGAATATTAGACGACATCAAGTCAGAGCAAGAGCAAGGACTTGGTGTGCTATCCTCAATACTCTGGTATCTGGTATAGTTATAGCAGAGCAGGCACAACAGATCTTCAAATGTGTGCCACCTAGCTTGCTGCTGAGGGAGAAAGATGGACAAATGGCCATAAATTCCATGTTCTAAGTGAAAAGCAACTTTTTGCTCCAAAGCCACCTGGTATCTGAAATTATATCGTTCAGGGCAAGCCACTTGTGTCTGAAGTACTTTATGCACAGCAAAATAGTTTACGAGGAGCATGTGAAGCAGGAGGAAAAGATAGAAGCTCCTGAAGCTGACACACCAGTCCTGGTGGAAGTAGACGGACAATGCTGGTATTTTTTGTGGATAAAGGAGGGAGTTGGCAGTACAGGGCTTCATGGAGATGGGTCAGATGATGGTGCTGAGATTAAAAAACTGACAGAAAACTCACAGCCCTGTTTTACATCCCATGTCACAACCAACCCAGTTGGACTTGGCTGCAGGGCTCTGTGTCACTGGTGACAGAGGCAGACCCCTGTATCCCTTTTGTTTCATAGCCACCTTCCTGCTGAAAAGAGCATGAAGTTCTGATGCCAGCACACTGGAGAAGGAAGAGAGTCACATGCAGAAAAAGAAATGCAATAAGGTTCTATCAGTTAGACCCTGGCTACATACATAGCTACCCATGCTTTCCTTGGTTTGAAATAACTTCTGATTAGACTCATTAAAAATCTTTGTTCAGACACATGTGAATTCATATGCTGTTACTTTCAGTTCACTGGGCGGGAAGTTATGCAATGCCCCAGCTAGAGCACATTAAGCTTCATTTTGCTTCCATCTCAGATGTGGTCACTTCTTGATGCCTTCTCATTATTCTCATAAGCCAGCCCGTCTTTGCTCACTTGATCAGTTCAGTTTAAATTAATCCAAGATGGAGGAGAAGGATTCATTTACCTCTAGCACCTGTCTTGGGTCACCTTCCTGGATTCTCATTTCTTTCTTCCAGCAGGTGGTGGAATTGAGACACTGCACACAACCTAGCTATAGGGAGAGGGCCATCATCTTCAAACTTCTGGTGTCATTCCATCATAAAACAGGAAGATGGGACAGCAGCAAGGTGGGACATGGAAAAGCTCACAGCATAACAGGTAATTTAGTGTACCAAATATTTGTTCGTATACCACTTCTTCGTATTATTCTTTGTATAATACTTCTACGTGTACCACTGCTTCACAGAACATTCAGGCTTCAATACTTTTTCATAATAGAGCCAAGAGAGCTGACAAAAGTCAAACCAACAAACAGGAAAAAAAAACACAACGAAAACCCCAAAAAGCAGAAAGAGAAGAAAGTTCTTGAGGTCTCCATAGATGACCCCCAACTGATTGCCACCCTTTAGTCGGAAACAACACACAAGTTTCTTG
Source organism: Pezoporus wallicus (assembly GCF_028554395.1). NCBI lineage: Eukaryota > Metazoa > Chordata > Aves > Psittaciformes > Psittacidae > Pezoporus > Pezoporus wallicus. The sequence continues at coordinate 3,466,177 of NW_026638957.1, read as the reverse complement.
TTGCCTGATAAGCAAACGGAAAGGGAAAAGATGTAGGGTGTTAAGCAAGCCACAGGAAAATTTGATAATGGAAGTGACATGACAGGCTCAGTATGTCCCATGAGGCAGGCTTGCCTGTTTCAGTAGCCCTTCCTACCATGCAGAACGCTTGTGTTAGTGGTCCATACTGGTGACAAATACTTAGCTCAGGAAGCTGTGCATCTCAAACTGTGGTCTGTGGACAACCTGTGGTTGGCAGAGCACTTCCTCTTGCTCACTGCTCTCCTTGTTTCCACTCTACTTTTATGTCCACCCTTTGTCTGTTTGATCTTCAACCTGTAGTTGATGCTCTGCATGTCCAGATTTCCTGCTCAGCCTGGAAAGCATCAAGCCTAACAGCCAAGGAAGCAGCTGTTCCAGCTGCCAAAAGGTAAGGTAAACCTGCCTGTTTTCCACTTTGTTACAGGCATCCTCAATTTCAGCAGCAAAGTTCTGCATCACTTCTGTGAGCTTTTCTGTACCTGCCAGGCATTTTCAAGCTGTTTGCTTCTGTGAAGGCACACACAGACTGCAGGCATCCACCTCTCCCCAGCTGGACCCTGCCTGCCCATGTTCACATCAAAGTGGGGCAAGCACCCTGTCTGGCAGGTCCACTAATGGGCATAGGGGGATCAGGTGTGGACAGCTCATGTACCCTTAAATCACTCACCAGCTTACTAAGATCTCACCTCCCTGGTCACAGAAACTAACAAGGGAAATCACATAAATGAACAAGTGCTATTACAGTCCTTGGGGAAAAGGGTGCAATGGCCACAATTTTCTGCTCACACGACACCAGATTGCTGTCTTATGCAGTACAGGACTCTGTTTGAAGGTCTGATAGACCAGCATCACACTGAAGTAACTGTGTGGACTTGCACTGCTGCCCGCAGAGCACAGCAAGGATAGCTGAGCTAGCTTTAAGAATGTTAGCTGATCCACAGGAGTAGGCTCTACACAAAAATGCGGAGCTTGCTGCCCGAATAACTTAGCTTGTGCTAAGCTCTGGTGCCCTGGCTGCTGCTGTTACCAGGTTTAAAAGTTAACAAACATATTTTCTTTCACCACTGCCATCATGCAGTCACAGGACACAATCTCAGCTTACCTGGATTTTGAACTGAGCAGGATCTTGCCTCCTTTCAAAGGTCAGGAGTCAAGTCAGCTCTGAAGAAGCCTTGCGGGATGGGAACACCTGATGCTCTTCATAGTGCCCCATAGGTGATCCCTACCACAATTTCCTGCCTCAGAGGACCTGTCCCTGTGGGGAGGGTAACATAGTCATCACTTTCCCTTTTGGCTGAAAAGGTTACCAATGAAATAACGAGACCCAGTATAAAAACAACTAACTCCCAATCCTTAGAAAGGATTACAATGGGAGTTCAGAATGGATTTACAGCAAAACGTCCTATTTTACATCTTTGTCCTCTGGGCAGAACGGAAAGACATCCAAAGCCAGGCTCTTTCCTGTTGCTGATTCAGCAGGAGAAGTTCTGAGCTTTGCCTGGTTTCTGTATTTGTGTTGGGTATCAGGAGTGACAAATTCCCTGGGGAAAACTCAAGAGAGGGGAAAAAAAAAAAAGGAGAGGAGAGAGGGGAGAGAGAAAAATTCTTGGCAGCAAGATGAAAGCTTGGACCAGGTCCCAGGCTGTCATTTAGCCAAATATGTGGGACAACCTTCTTCAGCCTAGAAGCCTGCTAGCAATTTGCAGAGCAGTGTTGCAGGTAGCCATCAGTGCTGACAGTCTCCAAACTCTGCTATTTTTGGTCTGTTTCCTTGGTGAATTTTCCCAAGCAGCTCAAAATTGAATACAGTTCACAAGGGGCTGCAGCTGCTTCTAGCTCTGCTCAACAACTGCTTTTACAAGACAGAGGCTTCAAAAGACTAGCTTTCTTCAGAGAGTCACAAGAGGGGTGAACCTGAGCTTGGTGTTTTCCCTACATCTGGCAAGGTTTTCCCAGCATGCAAAAGGTTGTGTGTATTCATATTCAGTTAGTTTCCACAAAGCACTTGAAATCCCTCAACAAGCCTTGCAAAAACAAATAGAAAGTACTAATTAACATGGTCAGGAGATAATTTGAAGCAGCAAGACAGGTCTTTCAACCCTCCCAGGAACAGCGTTGAGCCACAGATCCCAACGAGTCACCTACAGCGCAGCCACAGCCCTTGCAGGACCATTATGTGAGCCAGAATTGCAGCCCTGCCTCAGAGAACAACTCTCAGCATGTGGATTCAACGCTCTTCCTAACCCAGGGCAATGGCAGGATACTGCAAGAAGGGAGTCCTCTGACCCCACTTGCATATACTCTGAAGACTTCATTTTTGCTGCTTTTCTTGCTTCAGCTGTAGAGTCTGTGTAAACACTGAGGAAGCTAGTTCAGCTCTGTAATCCAGCAGGAATTCATCCACCAGAAAGGAAAGCCTTTCTGAGAACTGGATTCTGTTCCTGGCATCACCCCAAACCTAAAGGATGCTCTGGGGTAAGACCAGGATTTAAATGCTTAACAAAGACTCAGGGGGTTGGGCTACAAAAGTGACTATAATCAAATCAGCTTCATGAGCTTGTGCCTCAGTTTCCCATCCTACAGTGACAGTAGTAGATGTCTGTCTTCAGCTCATTGTTGGGAGGCCTAGTATTCATGAAACACCCAGAGATCCTCTCATATATACAGGGGGTTTATTTTAATCATACAATGCCATTACGATTAGTGAAAACACCTTGTCCCTTTTAAAGGTACCAGCAATGCACAAAGTAGAAATCCTTTACTCAGACATAAATATATTCCCTGTTTAGCAAAAAGGGGACAGAAAGTCTGGGAAAGGCACACAGATAGGCATGTATATATTCATGTATTTGAAAAGAGCTGCCTTCCGTAGCACTCCCTGGCTTGCGTGCATCTAGTATCTATTTAGGAAAATGTGACTAGCATAACCAGCTATGCAATGCTCACATCTGCTAATCCTTTGCTGCTCAAGTAATCATCTTCACTTTATACTATTTTGGGTACAGGCAGAGGAGCTAAGTGCTCCAAACCTCTTGCAGCTGGTATTTTGAGGGAAGCATTGCCTTAATATTCATTCCCGCTCCAGCAGGGTATACTGATGCAGGGGTCTCATTTCCGAAGGTGGTCAGAATTACTTTAGATAGCTCAGAGAGGTACAAAATGGGCAGAGGAAAGGCTTGCAGCTACAATATTTACCATATTGAGTGATGTTTGTAGCTTTTAGCACAGCTTAAATAGTGCTGCTTGCTTGACAGTACTGTTTTATCAGGTACTTTCACACATACACACACACTAAACTTCACGTTTAAAAAACACCAGCTGAAAGGTTGCCTTTCCTCTCTGGGAAGCAAGCACTGGCCAGCCTGGAATGGATTCCAAACTCAGCCCCTCTCCAGCTCCAGAGAGTTACTCCAGACTGCCATCCACACCTGGCTCCAACTCAGCCATGTGCATATTTGTGTCTTAAGGATTCCCTCCATCGGCAGAGGATGGGGCTGGCACGTGTTCCTACATTGTAAGGGCAGATCATGGATGCCAAAAAGAGTGCTGGAGGGAGAGTGGGGTGCTGAGGGTCTTTGCAGGAAATACAGCAAACACACAACTTTGTGGAACAGCCCCCCTCTGCTCCACCACAGCAGATGCCGTTCAACCATCACACAAGGACAGCACCTCTCTACCCTGCATACCACAGGCAGGGAAGCATAGGAATAGCTCAACAGCTAGGTTTTAACCCCTGCTGATGCTGTCCATCCTTTCTGGCAGGTAGCTCCTATGGATGCCTGCCCGCCTGTTCAGCTGTCTTCTCACTCCTGCTTCTTCTCTTTCTGCAGCTAGACCAATACCAGAGCTTGGGTGTGCCCAGCACCTTTACATCTCCCATCTCCCAGTATAGATGCGCCCTGCCTCTGTAATCATAAATTTCAGAGTACTCCATTGCTGGCTGGCTCTCCTAGAAGAGCTGCACATCTTCATTTAAATGGTGTGCACGCAGGACAGGATTCTCAAGTACTTTGCTTTTCAAATTTGTGGGCAGCCCCTACTGATTTCACCCCACAATTGCAGTACTATGTCCCCTGCTGCCCACAGCTAGTAATTCTAGTAAACTGACCTAAGAAGTCCTATAGCTCTGATAACATAGTCAGTAACACAAGCTATGTCCACCAGAGCTGTAAGGGAATTGCCTCTTCTCAGCAAATTACAGAGAAGAAAGCACCTTCGTTAAGTCTCTGATGTATCAGCTATGCCTAAACCTTAACAATGAAATTTTCTCATACAGGCAGACAGGCTGGAATGACATTAGAATATTGATGTTTGAAGGTTTTTAGCATTATGAAATACCTCACAAGCACTCCAGACAGAGATAATACTCAACAAATACTCAAAGTGGCAAAAAAAAATCACTCACCTGCCCACAAACACACCCCTAAAAGTTTGCAGAGATGTAACTGGAGAAACAAGAGACAGGCAGAATTTGATCTCTTCATCTTAAAACTAAACATTCCACAGGAGCAAATTATTTCTCTTAAAACAGACAAAACTGACCCTTAGAATTTCTGCTATAGATCCTGCAACTCTGAGCAGCTGATGTACGTACTTCCCCTGAACAGAACAGTGGGTTTTGAGCCCTTCTCTTCTAAACATCAGTATCATCTTTCCTTTTCCACCTCAAAAACTCTTAACAGATTTCAGTTAATCAATTCTTATGTTGCTCTGGTGATTGTAGTTCTGCTACTCAGTAATTATTCATACCTGTGACAGCTGTGGTGCAGGCAGGATAAGATCAACAAGCCCAAGGTCTTGACTCTTCAGATGGTTTTTGAAAATAAGTACCTTTTATTTAGGGATCTACTTATTTCCATATCTGTATTGCAGTAGCATACCCAATCCTCTCCCTAAGGACAAGGGCATGCTTATTCCTGGAGAGGGCACTTAACTCAAACTAGTTCAGTACTCTGGTGTGTAGCTGTTGGCAAATGGATGTGGCTGCAGCATCTTTGAGGAAATTCATTCACAATCCCACTGCCTTGAGGCCAGCTCCAGTATGAATTGCCAGTCAGAACACCACGGATGAAGAAATTGGAGGAGAAGGTGTGTGGATTATGTGCTTGGTTATCAGAAAAGTATCTTGTACATGTGTGGGGGTAGGTGGACTTGCACAATATTACGCTGCTTTTTTTTTTTTTTTCAAATGACCAAACATCTCAGGTTTGTAACTATTCCTGCTTTAATTCCTCAGAAGTCCCTTCCATGTAAGGCCCTAGATCAGCACAGTGATCTATGATCTAGTTGCTGCTCAGGACTGCCAAGATCATGTCCATCCTAGCACATCTCACTCCCTTTGACTGTAGAGCACACTGTACTGACGATAATATGGCAAGAGCTATTACAACCTTTCCCTGGTCATCTAGAGAACATGTGCTAAACCTACTTTCCCCTGGTTCTCTCTAATTCTAAATCTAATCTAATAATGACATCTTAAATGTCTACATTAATTGTCATTTATTTGTAATTCCTCACAAAGGGCAAACCTAAACACTCACAAGCATACATACACCCTTCCCTACACAGGAACACAGCTGGAAAAGTGCGGTAGTCTTCCAGAGCATGACAGGGCTTTTAATGACCACACCTACCCCCTACTCACAGATCCATCTGCACTAGAATTTGATCAGTCATTCCAAACAGCTGCCTTTTCTTTCTAATTACCTTTCCAAAGAGCCATTTCTTACTATTCCCAAATGGAAAACCCCTCCTCCCTTCCAAAATTATGTCTGTGATGGACAATATTTTTTCTTAGTTTTGCTAAGACACTTTGGTTTCTGTGCTCTTCAGCAATCAAAGCAGGCAAGGATTTAAAAATTTGGGAAAGAATCTTCCTGCAGTTTCATTCTCTAATGGATTGGGGTTTGGTATTGGCTTTTATGCTTGTTTTTCAGGTTGTCTTAGAGATCTCTGTGAGACTCACAAACCTATATTGTTGATCTCAGAGAAGCAACCTATATTTACTAGTGGATGAGTTAAAATGTAGTCCTACTGTCATTTGGAAAAATGCTATAAAATAGATAATATCTGAGATATCTGGACTATGTACACATGGTTTAATAAAGCATGGAGTCAGCTCAAATCTGCAGCAAGCAACCCTCATAGCTCTCTCCAGGACACACTATTCCACATGTATACCTGCACACGCAGAGCAAGAAAGATCCATGTACACATACGTGTACATTTTTTTCAGCCTATGCTGCCTCTAGGTTGGTAAGTCAACAATAAAAACCAGCATGTCACCATTTAGGACAGGAAGTGAAAACTATATTTAGCTGAAACTGTAGTAGAAAGGAGGTGAGCAGAATATTGCTTACATTTGTGCCCCCATTCCTGTGAACACCGGAATGAGACTATCTACAATAATGATGAGTTCACTACTCAGCAATACTCCTGGTGTGGTCTTCTCTCTAGCAAACAAATGGGTAGTTCTGTCTGGCCTACCACCATTATCACGGCACAATACGCTCTGCTAAGCTTGGCAAGTACTCACTGAAAAGCACTGGAAAGATCACATGACAAGTCACTGTGGTTGCAAACACGTTCTTGTTAAACAAATTCCAGGACATTTGACGCCTTCTCTCTGGATGCACCAAACTCAGGTACCTTTGGAGAACACCTCATTTGTATCTTTACAGTAATATCCCAATCTTAGTGCAAAGCATCTTGATCACAGACATTTCCTTCCTGAGAAGCACCATCCCCCAGACCTGGAAAGTGTAACCCTTCTCTGAGCTTGACAGACAGCAGAGATTTAATGACACTGATTTGTTTCCAGTTGCCTGAAATGTCCCCTCCCTACTTAAACAATGCAACTCACATATCCTTGGTTGAAGTTTTTTTCTTTGAGCAATACTTTGCATTGGGTCCAGGACCTCCTGAGGCCAATAGGACTTGTTCCACTGGTTCAAATAAGCATAGATTCAGTCCTTTACAAAGAATGGTTCTTGAGGAGCTTTTAAAATCAGTTCTTTTGTTTAAAACCTGTAAATGTTTGTTATTCACCCCACTGCAGAGACAGATGCGTAGCCTGGGTAGAAGAGCCATTTAATAAGAAAGCTTTTGTGGCCAACAAGTATGTAAAAGCTCCCATTCTAGCAGAAGTCATGGGTTTGATAGGGTGCTTACCAAAGTGGTTTTCTGATCTGCTTTACATGGAAGGTCAGACTAGACAATCAAAACAGCACCCTTTGAAGCTGAAATCTGTGAACTTACGAGAGTCGTTCCGTTTCCAGATTCCTCCAGCGCTTGACCTCTTTTCATCTTTTCATTTATCACATGAAATCTGTCAACTGTGATGGTGGTTTTTGTGCCAAAAAGAAGCGTCATCAAGAAGATGCACAATCATTAGTTCATGAGGCAGTCTGGTGCCCCAGCAGTGAGAATCACCGTAACCCTCCCAGCTACCTGAACCAGCCATTATCTCCAAGGACTATTTAATATTTGCATATTATGTCTCTGTCTCAGATCCTGTCTGCTCTCCTCATCATCTCTTCTATACATTTGCCAGATGTGGGAATGAAGGCATACATCTTTTCATGAAACTGTGGTCACCAGGCTCAATCAGCTCACACATCTCCAGATGTTTTGTGATCTCACCACTTACTAACGTTCCTAGGAGTTAGCCTGGCTCTAGGTCAGAATTACTGGTGAAATTTCCCTGTTTCTCTCCCAACCCATTTTGCAAGAATTCTATTAGGTTTATTTCTACGTGGCCTCTAGCTACACTTCTCTCCACACTCCTTCTCTGAGGAGCTACTATTTCTGGAGGCAGATTTCTCCCCAGTGTCTGTCTGTCATTACAGAAGTGTAAGTCAGCAAAATCTCTGTATAGATTTCCTACATGCAGAGTAAACTTTTCAATCATTACTAGGAATGGATACACGGATACTTTCCAAGCCGATAGGGCACTTTTATGCTAATTTGCATTGTTACAGTTTCTGTGCATGTGAGTAAGCTTTCCTATTTAATTAATAACCTGAAGACTCTGATGAATGGAAATGAAATCTTGGCAATTTCTCATGCAATTTTTTTGTGCACGTTTTTAAAAATCAGGTCCAAATTCTCCACTGGCAGCTTGCCTTGTGTTACCATCCCTTTTGGAAGCTACCAATTTTATGTAAACATACTCTGTGAAAGTGGCACCTAATTGAATGTGAACATAACAGGACATTAACTAAACATTATTTAGACACATTTCTATTTCTGTAATGTGCTGGAGGCCACAAGGTATGCATGCTGAAGAGTAATTTTGAGGATCTTCAGCAATACCGTGGCATGTAAACAGAAAGAGTTAAAAGGGATTTTTTAATACCTAAGTTCCTTGCTGTGAGTGGGAGACAGATTGAAAATAAAGACAACCAGTTAATTAAATAAAAAGCCATTCTGTTAAATTGCTCAGATACTCATATTAAGAATGCATGCATCATGCGCATTCATGCTTCAGCATTCCTGCAACCACTTGACCTACAGCCCAAATCTAGGGTCTGAGGCTTGTTTACTTTCTCCTGCAACCCTAAACTGAAAGCATACCTTTGCAAGCACGTGGCTCCTTTCAGACAAGCTGAGAAAGAGGTAAACTGTATAAATCTTACAGTTGCTCAGTACTTGGCAGTTTAACTATCACACATGTAGGTAATAGTTGCAAAGTGCAAATTCTTTGGATTACCATCTAAGTTCCTCTTGCCAGTCTACAGGGATTGGATTTTTTCATTTTTTCCGTCTGTGTGATCTTTGTCCTTCAGTGTTTAACATTAAGTGGAACTGAGGAATTGTACCTCAGAACAGGAGTGTCATTGTTCCACTTATGTAAACAACTGAACAAGGAAAATGTAGTGACAGTTTTAACACAGGGTTCTCCCTCCATCCCACACACTCCATGTGTCTACCTGGGAACAGTGCATGGTGAAATTACAGCACACTAGCCTGTCAGCAGCAATTTTATCCCCTTTTTGACTGTGTGTGTTCTAAGCCAAAGGGGAGTGACTTGCAGCACACTTAGGGACTGAAAATGCAAGGATCCCGTATCTAGCCAAGTTCTATACAGCTTCTTCCACTGCACCCATCACAAACACATCTGGCAGCTTTTATTTGTGGGAAACAGGCTAAGTGTGTCAGAGAGATAAGAAACACTCTTAATAGCTAGTATTATGTTTTTCCAGGGGGGTGACAGAGCCGCTATGTAACTTTCCCAATTGTTTCCAACAGGAAAAAGAAACGCCCAACTTCAGTATGGGCTTTATGGTACAACTGAGCCTTAGGGAGATTCCAGCCTGATCCTGGAATCCCAGCAGCTGATTGTCTCCCCAGTAAAAAACCCATTTTCTCTCCCACTATGTTTTCTTGGGGCTCAGTCCTGCAAGGTGCAGTGTCTGCTGGCCAGGAGCAAGGAAAACCTGGAATATCTTCCTAACAGAAAGCCTACCTGAAGTCTCTGGGGATTCTGCGGACAGGGTTTGTGTATACTTTAGCAGCTGGAGATGGAGTGACTATCAGCTCATAGGGATGCACCCTTACCCACTTCTCAGCATTTCAGTAGAAACAAAGCAAGTCTCCCAGACAAGATTTGCCACGCTTCCAAAAGCAAAGAACTCCCTTATTCTGTCCTGTGCCCTAAACTGCAATTGGAATTGATCCTCTTCCCTAAATAGCTAATATTCAAGCTAAATAAAGGAACTGCAGTTTGTTTTCAGCTGGAATATGTTAGCTAAAGGAAATACTGTAAATCACAGTACAGTCATGCCACACCATTGTGATTGTGTAGCTGGTAACTCGGCAGCCAGCTCATAAATGCAGCTGAGAACTCTTTATGAAATAGGAAAAGGAAAGCGACAGTTATTAAAAATGAGCAGTCACTAAAAATTCAGGACTTACCCTGAGTCATCCCTGGCTCCCTTGTCTCTTGCTGATGTTTTCATCATTACAGCAAACTTTAAGACACTTTCTCTTTCACAGTGGCTTTAGAGTTCCTTGGTAAAGAAAGCAATTCCTTTCCATCGCTGAGCAGAACCTCCACATCCTTAGTTTTTGTACTGAAGATGATATTTCAAGGAGCGACAGGGGGAGGATGTTTAAAACCAGCTTCAGGCTCAGTAGTATCAGAGGGCAGGGGACTAACAAACACACAAATGAAAGCAAACTACCAAGAAGATCTCATTTTAGCCTCTCTTATTTCTACTTCCTGTATTTATATGAACGGGGGATTTCAGGAAGAGGCAGTCTTTGGTGGTCAGGGGGGTGTGTGTGTGTGTGTGTGCGTGTGTGTATTTTATAAAGCCATATTTAGTAGTGAAGGCAGGTTAACCTTATTAGACAGAGGGGCCTGAGATTGCTTATTTGTTTCTCTAACTAAGGAAGTTTCGAGGAAATTGTTTTACAGACTACAGGTACATAAGGAGGCAACAGAGCATGGTGAACTTTGTAAAGGATTTTATAAGGCAGCAAAGCAGTAAGTCTCCGTCTGCAAATTCCTAAAGCATGTGTATTTCTATTGCTTGAGTAACTGGAACCAGATGGAGCTTGGAAACCTTTATATTTACATAGGACCTGAGAAAATGAGATGTCTAACACTGGCAGAGGAGTGCTTTGCAAAATATTCCCAGTTAAAGCAAAAGCAAATGATAAGGCTGTAAGACTGCTAGTAAATCAGCAGCTATCCATGCTGTGATGCTCCAGTCAGTCTCAGAGCACATTTGACATGCAGTTACTTAAGTGGTCAAGTAGTGCTTGCTGTACTGGAAACCCAACTGAATACAGACCAGCTGTGGAGGCTGAGGACTGACAGATCCACTCAGGGCTGGTGGCACTCCTATTTGGCAGCCCTATCATTCCAGAAATACTTGATGCTAGCAGAATACATAATGGAAAAAATGAGGCAGAAGTATGAAGCAGAGGCAGAGAAAAGCAATTGCATGGAACAGCGAGGGAGACAAAGGTAACTTTTTGCCCCTTTTATCTTTAGAAGGAATTTCCCAGCTTTCTAAAAGTACATAGTCTGTGCCATACAGCCCACAGCAGAAATGCAAATACCAGGCAGCTGCCAGTGTACTGACACGAGGGAAACAAGATCTTCTATTATAGAACATGGAACCAGTTCTGCTGGCGCTAACCTACAGAGATTCAGGGGAACCTTTATGATCGCCAGTTCACACCTTCTGTGCAATACAAGACAAGCTTTTCTCTGGGATTTTTGATCAAGCCTGTAACTTCTTTGACATTAGAAAAGTTATTTTCTAGATTTTGGAAGGATTTCTCTTAGAAAGTCAAAAAGCCTCACTGAAAAGCTGCATGATGGGAAACTTACCACCCTTCTACATAAGGTGTCTTAGTAGTTAACTGTTGATATTTAAATTCACATCTGGTACTTTGCCTTGACTTGTCTAGTTTTAAATTTCCACCTACTGTATCTCAAAATGTTCTTTTCTACTAAATTAAGGAGCTCCTTGCTCCAACTCATGTAGTTATTTTCAGCCAATGACGAACTCATTCAGTAAGCCTTCTTAAACAAACTGGTTGTCTAAGAGTTACTCACCCCTCACTGCAAGCTTGTCAGATCTTAGTTCTGAATCCTTCTATTGGTTCTGGGCACAGAGGTCCAAGAAAAAAATATGCTCGAGATTTGTTCACCAGCCCGGCACCTTTGAAATGTACCGTGGGTACTGGCATAAGAGCCATCTCCTAGATGCATCACACAAATTCAACTCCACCCCAGGCTTCCGTTTCCCTCCACTGCAATTCAGCAGGGACCAGGCCCACTCAGAATTTACCACTGCTTTGCTGGCAAATAAGTTTGCTGAGCCGAAAAACTGTAAAGTGTGCTGCTCTGCATGGACCTGCCCATATGGGGGAATCTGTGTGCAGTGAGCATTAGGCATTTCCAAAGATGTTGTTAGGGAAGAAGACACAAAAGGACTTAGAAATAAAAATACCCAGCAAAAAAAATGAGGAATACAAAAATTCAGTATTGTGCTGCTATGTCAGTTTCACCTGATTAGAGAAGCTGTGTATTTTATTTTCTTTGTGAAATCTTTCACACTATTTGTAATCTAAAGAATGTAGTTTCAGAAATCTGAAGTTTTGAAATTAGTTTCTTTAAAGATACTGACCAAACTTAATGAAAATACCCTCATTTATATTTAGTTTTTCTGTAGCACAGTTTTTTGTAAACTACTTAAAATGAAGTCAACATAATAAATTTTGCCCAAGCTTTGCTGGGTATTTTTTTTAAGCCAGAGATTTGGCAGGTTTGGAATGCGACACTGTGTTCTAGTAACAGGCTTTGTAAGTAAACAATTACAAAAAACCTAAATGGCAAAATAATATCCAGTCACTGTAAAATGCCACTTCTTGATAAATCTTGTCTTTCTTAGGACTTACCTTTTCCGTATTAAGCTACACCATGCTGCAGCCCCTATTTGTGTTTTTATGCAGCTGAGTTGGAAAGATTTAAAATGACTTATGGAGGCAGCGCGTAAGTACAATGAGCACTTTGGCTATAATAGTGCTTTCAGCATATGCACAGATTATATGACAGTTCTGCTTTCCATACAGTAGGAAGCAGCTGCATCAATAATACGGCATATGATAAGGGCCCGTAGGAATTGTCATGCCTATTGTGTCACTAATCTGTAGATTATGTGCCTTTTATAGAGCCTATTACATAATAGATCGTGATGGGTCATCATGTCAAACCTATGGGGATTAAAAGAAGGGGAACTTCCCAAATTTTAAAAGTTACTTCTGTGTGTAAAAAGGAATATTCTCCCTTTCCCAGCTTATAAACATTTAGCCTAGCATACACCAAAGAATGAGCCCTTATGCAAAAGTCAAAGAATGCAGGATATCCCTTTTCTCCACTTCACTAGGACACTTTGTAGATGCACAAAAGCCACAGTGGCTAATGACAAGTTTATACAGCAACAGCGATTTCAAAAGCATGAATTGTGGTTAATAAGGTCAATGTTTGTTTTAACTTGCATGTCCTAGTCACTATTCTTGACAATGAAACCGTTAATACACCAGCACATTAGATGAAGTTAACTCTTACCTTCTCTTTTTCCCCAGAACTGCATTTAAAAGCTTCTTGTCAGCCCTGAACAGATTGTGCCAGAGACAATGAACATATACCAGAAATCATCACAGACCCTGAGATGGATTGCAGGGATGTTGAAAGCCGGCAATCAAGGGCAAGAGGGATTATTCCTTTATTTCACAGTATCTCCAGAGCCTAGGTAAGCCTTCCAAGGAAAGGAAGGTAGTGCTGTGCAGCTTTTGGACCTTGCTTCTATCTCGTCTAGTCAGTATCCAGTACTCAGTGTGAACCTGCTGAATGCCACTATACCATGGGACAAAGCAGCCAAAATGCTCTTGATCGAGGTGTTTCTGAGACTCCCACCATTGCTTCTGGATCAGTGTCTCAGTACAGCAAACTGTCTCCTCAGCAAATCACGTATTTCTAGTCCCAAAAGAGCAAATTGTGTGTTTTGGCACTGGTACAAATCAGATAACGTACATTTAACTCACCTCAAATAATGGCTTGATCCAGGTGATACTCCCTGGAATAGATGACAATGCGCGCTTTCTGTTATTCTGTTCAGCAGGGTCCAGATTTTATGAAGAATTTCATGAATTTCATTTCTTCATATCCTAACTGGGTCCTGAAATTTTAGATTTTCAACAATAAATATGAGAATATTTTACATGCTATCATCTGAGGAAAAAAAAAACAAACATCCAGCCAACACTCTAGTTGTTTAAATAATTTATTGATAGTGTACATGTTTTTATATAGTGCATTATAATACTGACTGCTATAATCTTTTATAAATGCTGAATTAACTATTTTTTTAAATTTTCACAACAAAAATAATCAAATATCATGCCAACATTTTGTAACAAATTATCACATTAAATTCATTTGGATTTCATGACACATTTATCTGTACAAAGGACCCCATATCACAGAGCATTCACAGTGCATAAGGTCACAGTCATTGAAAAAATAAATAACATGATAGATTTCTGTTACTTACAGTTTACAAACCCATCCCTTTCTGTTTTCAAAGTAAGCAGTTCTAGAAACTTTTAATAATATTTAAAGAGGTATTGCACCTCCTAAGGGTGCACTGCAAATTCCTGCAAGTATGAAACACAGGGAATTTTAAAAGGTTCAGAAGTTATTTCAGCGATCATAAATGATTTTGAATACTTTCTTGCAATGGAGGAGACAGTGGGAGCCAAATTCTACTCTCAGTTCAACTGATATGAATTTGTGCCAACTACAAGGACATTAATGAGCACTGGCACCACTCCCAAGAACATGAAGGCAAGAATTTGGTCACAACTTTGCTGCAGTTTCAGCCATTTGAAATATAAATGCTGCTGGGGAAGCAGATTTACAAGTGTTCTTTGAACACAACTAGTATATGAATGAAGACCATGATCTTGCTGTAAAAAACCTCTGAAATGAAGCATCTCAGTTGGTGTTAGTCCTTCTAGAGATTATATCTCTGATATTGATATATTCTGATACCTTTAGACTTTTTTCACAATTCCATATTGCTGTAAATCAACCTCTGTATTTGTTTTTCAAGTTTACTAAGATCATTTTGGTCATAAGATGGCAATGATCACTTAAATTCTTTGTGCAAGTAAAAAGGAAAAATAAATGGAATTAAATTCAAACTGGTAATTCTTGTAAGAAAATATCCAAAGGGCACTGGTTTCCCTTAGTCATTGATTTCTTCCAGACAGTGCACTGTATGTCAGAAGTATGGTAGCAAGCAGAACAACATGATGTATAAATCACCACAATCACTACACATCTCAGCCTGTGGAGAAGGACCTCACATTTCAGGGCAAAGATATATAGGATTTCACAGCATTCTTTGGGGAGAAAATATCAGGATCCCACACAGAGGGAAATGTGAGAAAAGTGTACGTTCAAGTTACTCAAAAGGAGGCTCTTAACATGTACAAGGTAGGTCAGAAACTGGAATGCACATGTCAGTTGAACATTTTTCTCTTCAGCAGAACATTTATCACTTGCATACAGACTTTTCAAAAGAGGTCAAGGGAATAATAAAGGGTTTGGTACAGAACTGCTGGAACTAAATGCTGTCATCATATAAATCTCACCACCCAGCAAAATAAAAACTCTGGAGTTCATACTCAAAGAAATAGAAAGCAAATTGTGCAGTAAATGCACGACCTGTAGAGATTTTCTTCTGAGTGCTTAAACACAAATAACTGAGAGATATGAGGCTTTAAATGACAGAACATTATGCTCAAAGGTGATTTGTTTTAATTAGGAAGATTCTTTGGTTTCACCTGGCTATCAGTGTTATTCTAGTGTCTGTTTCATATTATGTTAGGGCTGATCCTTCCTTGGCATGAATAATCAGGCAGTATTTACACAGCTTAAAGCATTCTACCAAAATTATCTAACTGTAGGATGCAAATGAATGGTGTTATAATTGCAAGAAATCCAAGAAAGGAACACAGCAAAACTCATGAGGGATTTGTGCAACTAGAGCAAACACGTAATAGAAACAAGTGTGTGTAATTAAAGCACAGTCACAAAGGAAATAAAAGACTAAGCTCTTCTTTATAATTGCTAAGGTGAAGACCTTTTCCATTTGTTTACACGTTGACAGAAATATAATCTTAAACTATAAATTAATTCTATGTTTGTTACAGCTGCAGCAAGCATATAAAAATAAAATAAACTTGGCACACCAAGGACTGAGCCAGAGAAAGATGGCTGACTATGCTATACCTGCTGGGAAGACTAAACGTGTTCTTCCAGGCTAGACATCAGCCCAGACAGCAGCCCTCAGGTAATGAAATAGTCATTAAGATAGTCATAACTGTAGCTTTTTAGATTTAGACATGTAGATCCTGAGACTGAAATCTTTACTCAGGCTATACTTTATAAAGCAGTACCTTTGTTATGGGAAATGCGTGCAATCAAACACTGCTGAACTGAAAAGAAACACTCCCATTTGCTCACTACAAACAGGATTGCACCCTTGTGGGTCTACGTGGGACTGGACTACTCCAGTGGAACTGTAGCAGAAGAGCTGCTAAAAGCTCTCCTTGGTTAGCTGTAATTCAGTTTTGATCCTGCTCCTACACCTGGGCAGGTGGACAGTTTTGAAGTCTGAAATGAGGAACCAGCTCTCATTGACATGAGTGGAAATCCAAAGTGGTATTGGCAGAGCAGAAGTCCACAGATTCTTCCAATTTCAAAAACAAATAAAATCTTTAGACTACAAAACTAAGAAATATTTAAAGATTTAGATATGACAGAAAACCCAGAAACCCATGCTCCGCTGTCATCTTAGGGCACAATCCAGCAAGGCACTTTGATGTATATGCTTAGCTTTAAGCATGGAATCAATCCTACTGAAGTTAAGCTTTGCTGGATATGGGATATCTTTTTCTGAGTTGTATTACTTTTCAGTGTTAGTATGCTGGCAATTTCCAGATCACAGTGACAGTTTTCCCTCTCACATCCTCCACCAGCTTTCTTTTCACTCCTGAGCTGAACATTAACTTACACAACATTGTGGCATACATTAAAGACTCAACCAGCTAACTTTTGCAATGGTTAGCACAACAAAATGACTACCAAATTTTGCAGACACTATCTGAACAGCTGCATCACAGAACTGTACTAATTGCAGAGAGCCAAGTACAAATCGCTCCTTTTCTTGACTGGAAAATGGCAAAATTTGTAGTGTTTTTTCTTGAGCAAATTTTTTCTTGTATAGATGTGAAAGGCACTAGTCCGCTATTACTCAGCAACAGCCTCCTGAACTACTGGGTTTATCTGACATACAACTTGTCAATCAGGTCTTTCTTGGGCCATGCAGCTTATCTGCATAGGTTGGTCTATAACTGCCATCTTTATTTATTTTAGCATATGGATAATGACTACATAGGGACTCTTTAAACTACTTCATATGATTATGTATCATCAAGGCCTTTATACAGCATCTAATAATTCTTTGGCAAACAATACATCCCTGGTCATGCAGTGGTGTCAGGGGAAAATCCAACTAATGTTATAACATGGCATGATCCCTGTCTCATAGCAGAAGATGCATATGAGACCACCTCACAAAATGCAGCATTTGAACTTGAAGTGGGTCTATGTTTTAGGGAGGGCTATAGATGACAGGAACAGCCATGTGATTTAAGGTCAGTATTACCTTCTGAGGCTGTTTCTTGTTACAACAGAATACACTGTTTTTCTAAAGCAGGTGATACTCAGCTTAGGCAGAATAATTCTAAACGTTGTCTAAAGGATTAATGGTATTAGCAAACACAATTTCATGGATATTTGACCTGGGGATCAGCTCCTCCTGAACAAATTGGCGCCCACAGTCTTCTAAAGTTGTCTGGCTCAGAAATAGGAAGGTACAGTACAGTTTTCTAGGCTGGCACTGTAAACATCAATGCCAACATTACTGTAAATTCAGCTGATCATTAGGCATTCAAAACTAAATTTTGGGACTACCCTTCTGTTGTGACATCTGAGCTGCCAGTACTATGCAGAGAGGAGCAAATGTTTGCTTGGAGATAGCTAGCTCTCCAAGCCCGCTCAACAACAGAACATGGGAAAAAAGCATTTACTCAGCCTCTCTGCTCCTTTCAGCTTCGTATCTAAACCACCATCAGATTTTTCAGCAGGCAACTGTCCTCCTGAAAGACAGCGGGGAAAAGAACAAGAATGGAGAGGGGTGCAGTGGCACAGCAGTATGCTGCACCTTCACAGCCTTTCTGCAAAGGAAGACTCAAACGTGAACATGAATTCCATCTCCTAGGCTTTACACTGCAGCAAAAATATGTCTTGAATGCCTGGAAATGGGGTCACTGTCATACTTGAGATCAAATGTGTTTACTGTCATGCTTGACTATTCAAGAAAGCATTTTAGTAATGCTGTATTTGTTGTCATCCTTAAGACTGACTAGTTTAACTACGTAACTACTTAACTAAGGTGAAAACCCCTAAATGGATACTAATACTGATCTTTGTGACAAGGTGTAAAGCAAATAAATATGTTGCTCTTTTTCCTTTAGGATTACACTGAAAGGATCCCATTCATTTAAAAAAAAATAAAAAAATCAACAGCAGAATACACTCTTTAATTTGTACCAAAATAATTTTAAAATGGCCTTAATTGTAAACACATTACCTGGTTTAAACAGTATTCTGCATGTTAAACATAATTATTTCTTATACATGTCAAAATAAGGAACTTTGAGAAAGTGCTTATTTGCTAAGATTTTATAGTATGCTCTCATTGACCCAATAATGGGATTTTATACATAATCTTAAGTGGAAAATATTAATGTTTTTAAAAATGCATCAACGGTTAGTTGATAGATTTGTTTTGGTTTATAAACATCAAAAAATTAAAAATCTATGTATAAAGTTAACTTGTGCTTCTTTAGAAACTTTATGTGATAATTCACATACAGCTTTAAAATATTTTTAAAGTTTAGTAGCAATTTAAAATATGCTGTCTCAGTGCAATCATATGACTGCTACAATGTGGAATGTCACCCATCATTTTCAATACTCTGGGACATATCTTGCTGTCAATTATATCCAGAGTCATTCTTTAGATCAGATTTATGCTGGTGGCAAGGATATCTAAACCTGGCTTTTACTGGGGGTTAAAAAGTATATCATGCTTTAAAACTTGCATACAATCAAAACAAAGACCATATTCTCTTGACAGACTTGCTTTTGTGTAGGAGTTTCTCATCTGCACTGCACGGTGTCAGACACTCATCTTCATTAAGCTTCTGGGAATAAGTGTAAAATGGAGAAGAATACACCAGCTTCTTGACTGACGAAATAAGCTTCTTCCACCAATCAAATTAAATCATAATCAGGGTGGGTTTTTTCTGACAGAAAGTCCGTATTATGTTTAGATATTACACTCAGCTGATAACAATCACTGATAGTTACTGAGCACCCAGTTATATTTTACTTGTTTAGTTTCTTCTAAATTTACACAATGGGCTTACAAGGGCCAATGCAAAGTTCTTCTTGTGGTGTAATATTCCACAAATGTTCATTTACATTTATATATACAGCATTCCTCATTAATAGTGAAACATATATTTCAAGTATGAATTTCTGCATGTAATTTTCTTCTTCAGTATGCAGATATTCTTTTAGTGTGCATCATCACAAATGATACAACATAGAACCATTTCCTCTTCTTTCTCTGCCACATTTTCGTGTTCATTGAAAAGAGTCATAAATACTCAACACTGCCATCCAAAGCTGCCAGTGCAGATTCTCTACAAGCAGAGCACCTGAAGGGGGAAATGATGTCCTCAACAGTGCATGCCATGATATGTGCCTCGAACTTTCTAGTCCTGTAGTTGAGATATTTTAACTGAGCTAAGAAAAGTTCTAAATTTGCCTCTTATCCTTCCATGGAAAGTAAATGTCAAAACCAAAAAAACTATAAAGTTTTTTTTCTCCTGTCCTCCTGTGAACCATGGTGGTTGATTGTCT
This sequence comes from Pezoporus wallicus, assembly GCF_028554395.1. Taxonomy (NCBI): domain Eukaryota; kingdom Metazoa; phylum Chordata; class Aves; order Psittaciformes; family Psittacidae; genus Pezoporus; species Pezoporus wallicus. Next base: position 3,446,574 of record NW_026638957.1, on the reverse strand, counting down.
GCAAAAGGAGAATGAAAACCACAACAGAATGTCCCAGGAATGGATCATTTTAGAGTTCTGCATAAGATCCACCCAGCTTTATGACTGAGCAGCAATATCCAAAGAGAAGGAAAATGCTTTGGTTGCCATGAGCTAGCATGTTAAAAGAAAGGTATGCTTTCCTTCCACACAGGTAGAAGTGCTTGATAGCTGATGAAGCAGGAACGACACTCAAATTACTGATGGAAAGAAGGTAGAAAGGTGAAATGCCTCCTGTCATTTACAGCACATGTAATCAGAAGAACTTCAATCTGTCTCCTTGTTGTAGTTTAAAGTTCTTCTCGGCACATAGGTAAGTTGACAAAGGTGAAGACATTAAACTCTATCAATATAGAAAAACAAAGGAAAACAGCATAAAGAAACAACACGTAGATGCCCAATTTCCTGTCAAGTTTCCACTTATTTACATGGATTCCAAGCACCTGCAAGCAAACAAAGTATTAGTTAATAAAGCCTCAAAGGAGACTTTGGAAACAACCATTACAAGGTAAAAAATAGATTGTTTTGATTTGGATAAAAATATATTCTCGGTATTTTATAGAACAAAAGGCAACATATGTTTTTCTGATCAAGAAAAGGAATGTAAAAGCCCAAACTGAGAACTTGAACTCTGGTCTGACTCTCAGTTGCTCTAAATACTTTTACAAAATATTAAATGAACACACTTTAAGGCCCCTTCACAAGTTCTTTGTGTAACTGAGAAATAGTCCCCTAGGTGCTCAGTTTCAGTCTGTGGTGCATTTTCAGCACACAGGGCACATTCTAGTCAGGCAGCCCTTTCATTGATTCAGTATGAACAAATGCACCGAGCTACATGAATGCCTCTCCCCGCAGTGTTCCCCTGAAGATCCTTTATGTCCCAATAGTACACCAGCACCTAACGTTCACTCTCTCAAGAGCTTCGGAAGAGGTGCTTTCTTTGATGTCTTGCTGAGGTCTAGAACTAAGGGGAGTTACAAGTTACAGGTAGTAAAGCAATGAAGTTCTCACGAAGGCATCTATTTTCAAGGGTGTTAAGTGCCTCTGAATTATCATTTGTTTTGCTCAAAACTCTCCACTGAGTTTTGCTGGGAGAGTCTGTGTGAATCAGGGCATCCAGCAGAACAAATGAGGCAATAATAGATGCTTCAAACTCAGGTGATACGGCTTCCACTATGAAAAGACTCTTTACAGAAAAGCATGAACAGCTAGCATAGCAACACATCTGCATAATCATTCCATTTTTTCCCAAGGTGCTGATTACCAATATGCATGCTGCATCAGCAGATACAAATGTCTACGGAACACCTTTGTTGTTTCACAGGCACTGTACAGTATAGCAGAACTGGGGATGTGAAAAGAAACAGGCCCCCACAGCTTATGTATCAGATGCATTGGGAAGTTAGTGGCAGAGTGAACAGACCTCATCATTCTATCACTTAAGTTGTGCACAGATGACGTGGAGTTTTGTAAGACCTAGTCATGCAACAGCGTGAAATCTCCAGTGATGATCCCCATCTCTACAGAGCCTCTACAGAACCTCCACAGGCAATCAGTGAAAGACATTAGTATAAGTGGATATTTTTATACCTTTGGGATTTGATTCTTCCCACAGAAGATTCCCTGGGAGTCAGCAGCATCAGACCTTAAGTACCAGCAAAATTGACTTTTGAAACAGAATTATTACTTGTTTCACCTTAACAAGTCATGTGTTACAAATTAAGTGCCTTATGCTGAGTGACATTTAGCAGGCCTATTCTAAAGTCCTATTCTGTGAAGCCCTAAGGTTCACAGTCCTCACAGCCTAGTCTTCATTAAGGGTTTTGGCTACAGCACATGATTAGTCCAGTCTGGTTTTGGAAATCAAGAGACAAGGGCAAAGAGTGATGAAGCACACCTGGGTCTTGTCCCAGTATAAAGCAGAGACAGGCCTGAGGTATGCAGCTGGACACAGGAGCACAGAAGTATTATTGGATCCTACAATTTCAACACTGCCACTGAAATCAGTGGGACCAACACTAAATGTCAGATTTCACCGAGGACAATGGTACTTCTTCCACTCATGGTATTGCTAGAAGAATGATACTTGACAAGAATCAATGCTTCAGGGATAATAACTATTTCCAATTTATCCTTCTATAACATGTAAATACCTAAGAAGTATTTTGCAATTGAAATATTAGAGACAGTCAAATACTTACAGTAAGTGCCACTGATCCTAGCAAAAGTGCAACTGAATAGACCAGTCCTTTGCTGTTTATCTTAACCTGTGGGAAACAGGACAGATGTTTGAAATGCTCAGCATATAACTGTGCTATGGAGATCAGAAATCAATGTATAGATTTATGATCCACCTTCTGTTTTGAATAGTGACTTACACATTTTAAACTATGCAAATCCATAAGAGATTTATCATAATGAAGAATGGGAAGATTAAGGAATCTAAACCAATGTATAAGTAAGCCCACCTCCGTTAAAAAGAAAAAAAAAATTAGCACTTATAAAAGATTTTATGTTAAAAGATCACCAGGAGAGAGATATATGCTGTTATTCTCATTTTACAGACAAAAATACTAAGGTACAGGGAGACAGGAGTGCTTGAAGCTGTGTAGTGAAAAAATGACAGAGCATGAACAGATATCCATGGTACTATGTTTCTGCTATACAGTATATGTGCTCCAATTGACAAACTGGGAATTAACTGCAGCTTGTTGAAGGAGAATTGCTTCCTTAACTCCTGGTTCCTCCTGCTCAGCAGGTGGTTGTTTGGCTGTAAGGGTTTTTTTTTAAATTTCATTTGCATGCTTTCTTAAAAAAGACTTTTTTTTTAAGACATAAAAGGAACATATTAAAGATTTGCCAAGTATACATACAGTTGATCCCCAATCAATAGCCATGGTCTGCAAACCCCATGGAACGCCAAGTCCCACCAGAATGTCAAAGACATTGCTCCCTACTGTGTTGGATACTGCCATGTCACCAAGGCCTGCAGAGAAAAAAACAACTCTTTGGTAAAAACAAAGTATAGGACCATTGCTCTGTGTACTAGAGGAAACAAAAGGGGAATTATCTGCATTGATCCAAGCCCCCTTGGACTGGCCAGAGTATCTGGGATAGGGAGACAATTTCCATAATCTCTGTACAACTTCTGAAAGAAGAATGCAAAAACTGCTCACTCTAACTACAACCTCCTTGTGTTTTGGATACCACACACCCAGTGAACCCGAGTTTAAAGCCAGTTAAAAAACCAAGCCTTGTTCTAGGTAGCCTGCAATCACAGGGAACCTGGAGATTATGTACTGGATTTAGTATGTGGATACGTGGCCTTTATCTCATATGAATGATGCAAGGTGATCCTGAAAAGAAAATCAGATGGTAGTCAAAGATACTAAGCACTTCTGTGGGGCTTAACCATCAATGATTTCACTTCAGGAACAATAAAAAGCTACAGAAAAGGGGAAAAAAAAAAATTAGTGAATAGTGGTCAAGTCCAGAGGCATTACTCAAAATTTACTCCCAATGTTCATCACTGGCTGCCATCTCATTCTGAACCAGCGTCAATGGATGTGAGGAGGGCAGAATTCTTCTCTGCCCTTGTTAATTTCCCTTAGGCACAGAGTGGAGACAGACACTATCACAGCAAGTACCGTAATCCTCCTACAGGAAGCTGCTGACAGGAAGGTTATACTTTGGATCCATATTATGGTGTGTTCATCTCTAGTTTTGAGATATTTGTCTGCAATCTGTCAGCAAACATCTCTCTTGAACACAAGTAGTGCAAAGTCCCTATACTGTCTTAAAGAGAACATGGCTGCTTTTTGCCAAGGTAGTGTTTACCTTCATTTTCTGAGGAAAGAATCCCTACACCAGTTTTGCCTAATACTATAGAACAACTAATCTAAAGAAGCAGTTTGTTCATTTAAAACTGTAACATTTTTCCTTCTGTTCCTGCAAAAATATGTTCACTTTAATACTACATATGGAAAACTAATTTAGTAGGACGGCAGTTCCACAAGAATACTTCTTTGTACTATTTTTTTGTGAGATTTTAACCTGGAAAATGAAGTATTTAAAACATAGAATTCTTTTCAAATCGGGCAACATTTAACAGCACTACTCCTATCTCAAACTACAAAGGGTACTCAATTTGTCACTTCAGAACCTTTCTTGTCTGCCCAATGCTGTGTGCTGGAAATCTCATTACCTGGGGGAAAAAAAAAGCAAAAAAATGACTATGGAAACTGAAATAGTGGAAAAGAATACAGTTAGGGCCTTTCCTTATTCTGCTGCAGTGCAAGAGATCACACTGTCAGGCTTAATGTTTTTCTCAAGTAAAAAAGGATCTGCAAATAACCTTAATCAAAAGGATGCATGAGGAAGCCTTCAACAATTTCAATTGCAAAGCTGATGAGGACGAAGCTGACATTTAGCTAAAACCCTTTTCAACTACTCATATGTTCCAATGGCAAAGAGGCCTGCAAATGGATGAGAAGCATGTCTGAAGCAACATCGCTTCTGCCAGACCCTCTTAAACAATTCACTTCTCTGGGTTTGAGAAGTCTTCTAGAAAGTTTTACACAGACAAGTGCATGTCAGCATGTACTCTTCAATGTTGTTTTTAATAGCTGATATGCCTGTTTTGTCTACTATTTTTATTTTTTTACCCTGACTGATATATACCATGCATGGGATATCTGAGTTTTGAATGATCTTCTAGAATGCTAGGGTGTGCCTAGACCCAGTAAGCAAAAGATAACAGGACAGGGATTATTTTTTTAGTTCACGTTAAAGGCCAAAACCCTTTGCTAATTATCAAGGCCCTGAAACAGTAAAAATAAAAAAAAAAAATAAAATAGCATTGAGAAATTGTGTGTACAGAGGAAGCAAATCACAGAGCATGCACGTAAGATTACAGTTAGGCTACAACAGACAGTACCTTGTCTTGCTACTATTAAGCTGGCCATACAGTCTGGGACACTTGTTCCTGCAGCTAGGAAAGTAATGCCCATGATCACATCTGGTATCCCAAGGGTGTATCCAATCACAGTCACCTGAACAGTAAGGAAAAGAGATTAACCTATTGTATTTGGACAGTATCCTCATTCCAATACAGCTGTGGCACACTTTTTAACTTTGACTTCTGGTGTGGACCTTAACAGGATTAGACTCAGGATACTTATCCACTTCTGCAAATTAAATAATTATGGGATAACCAGGAAAAGTACACTGAAAAGGATAAGTATGTTGGGTCATATTATTCAACATTTTATGAGCAAACAAAAAAGCTCCATTTTGTGTACTTATAATGGGACATACTGATCTTTTAAGGAGGTTCTATTTTCTCAAAAGGACTTCAACCAATTTATTTTGTGATACAGGGGCAAGGATATAAAGAACTTATTTTATCCCAAAGCACAAAGAAGGAACCAGTTTCTTGCATGACTTCCGATACAATCCCAAAGCGAGCAAGTCTGGTTATATTGTTCCCTGAGAGTCCAGATGCAGCTTTAAAAGAGCTTAAGGAATAGCTGAAGCATGTAGCAGAGTTCTTGGAAAGGACAGGGAATTGTATTTAGCTGGAACATCTCAAGAAGGCTGAAAAAACATTAAGAAAAAAGGCAGAACAGGCAGCTGAAAAGGAAAGAGCCTTGTGAGAATGAGAAGACTGAATAAGGGACAGTCAGCTGCTTCCCTGCTGAGACTGCTAAGAGTGGAACTCTTTAAGGCTCTGTTAGTTTGCCATTCTCTTACATGAGGAAAACTGAACCCTTCACCAAAGAAAAGGAGTATTTTAGGAATGTTCTCACAAATCTTGTTCTCAGGAGCAAGTTGTAACTCAAAAACAGGAGTCAGCATGATTCCCCTGCTGCAAGTGGCAATGGGTATTGAGGCCTGGTTGCTACTTAAAATAAGCTGTGCTGCGGCTGAGCATCTCTCTCATCTGTGAAGGGGACCTCTAAACTGGAGCCAAGGTAAAGAGCATGGCCCTGCAAATGATATATGGTATGAAAAAAATGTGTGGCTTTGGCACAATTACGCCAGGCAGAATGAGGGCTGGCATACAACTTTCTCTAACAGTCTATGTTAAGAGAAAAGAGGATTAATTTACAATGCAAAACTTACATGGAAAGTTGCAAAAAGCATACTGAAAACACAGTCTTCCATGAGAGGAAACATAAATATAAAGCAGTCTGCAAATGCCTGATGAAGGTAGAGATGTTCTCTATCCAAAATGATTGTGCAGGTAAGAAGCTCAGGAACAAAAACTCTTCCATATTCACGACTAGAAGAGTATGCGTGCGTGTGTGTGTGTGTGTATATATATATATATATATATATATATATATATATATGACCATGGGTGTATGTATAGGAGACCGCATTTTCTGATATGAAACCAGAGGAAGGTTTCTTTACTATATTTTCATTTAAAAGGAAAATGGGCATATAAATTCTTCAGCAGCACATCTGACCAATCTTCTCATTACAGGTATATAGAACTTTTTGGTTTTCGATCTTTTAGCATAGAAAATGGTAACTTCCTATACTTCAAAAGTATCTATTTTCTTTTCAACACAAAAACTATTTGAGGAGCTTTCCTATTCATGCCTCTTCTCTGAATGAAAATGGAAACCTGAGAAACTGAAAGAGGGTAAGGTAAACAAAAACTCCAAAACCAAACTTACTCATATCTTCAAGTAAGTGTGCTCCTGAACTGACAACAATTTACAGATCTACCCTGATACACCACCAAATTTCTAAAGACGTCTCAAGCTACTGAGATTTAAACATTTTCATTTAAACTCCCTTTTACTAGTAGGATGTGGATATCCACATTCTCTTGAAAATCATACTGGCACCTTTCTGTGCTGTAATGGGCCAATTACTTGTGCGGAAAAGAGCAGCAGAAAACTAGAATTATAATAAGTACAGTATGAGCTGAAGACACTGCATTACAATTACATGCCTTTCTTTCAAAATAAATACACAAAAAATCTATAACCTATTTCAAGATGCACATTTCACTCAGTATGGGAAGTCCTGCTGTATGCACTTACCATCCACACCATGAAGTATGAGAACACGGCGATCCACAGAGTAGATAAGATGAATGTCACCATAAAACACCTCTCCCAGCGTGGTTTGCTGCAGTTTGGAATGGTGCAAAAGAGCACGAATATCAACGGCCATGTCACAATCCATTTAACTTTGTTCATCTTTCCATCTGCAGGACAAAGAAAGAACCAGTTTAGCTTTCCCATCATTATCCCACACCCAGTTACATATCTCTGAACACAGCAGATGATCCCGGAAGGATGTTTACAACTGTACATGTCAGCTCATTTTCCAGTATATCTTTCATCTGTACTTGGTCTTGTCACTCTTAGACAAGCTCTGCATGCACATTCAGAATCTTACTGTTAAGCCCGCCAAGGTCTATGTAAATCCATGAAAGAATTACAATGATTTAAAAGCATTAAAAAAATATTTAAAAGCACTGGATGATTTGAAACCCAAAAGTAACAGTCAGGTTTGTTGCTCTTTTAAATACCCATATTAATATTAGTTCAACAACAACAATAACCCAACAAAACCCTCACAACAACAATAAACCAAAACTTAACTCCCTCCCCCCACAAAGGCAACAAAACCCCCCACCTCCCTCACCTTTTAAAAAGGAAGATAGAAATCTTATCATGAAAATAACCTGTATCTTTTGTGCAGCAACAGAAAACACTTTCACAGAAAACAGAAGTATAGACCCAGCCTATGAATACAACAAACTTGTTTTACATGCCTCACTGTGATCACTTGTGCAGAACTTTAAACTGGTACTTAGGAGATCTATACTTGCTAAGTCTCTCCAATTGCATATAGCCCCACTTTGAGATGGTCTCTTATCCTCTATGAAAGGAAATGAAAGATATGACTTCCTTCATAAATCAACCGGTGAGAAATATCAGAGAACTGTCATTACTGAAGACAAGTACACTCCTCACTTTAAAAAAAAAAAAAGTAATGTATTGTAAATGTGCAGATAAATCTCAATACATAAAAGAGAACTATTTTATAATTGGGCCATAAATAAACAGTGCACTTACATTTATATGCTTCATCAGGTATCCTGCAAGTAGGATAACAAATTTGTCAGGCTAAACCAGAGTATCACAGCCAACAGCATGGTGGTTTTTGTTTGGAGTTTTTTTATGTTGTTTAAGAATTATGCTAGTAAGGATTTCCACTGATAATGATGTGCATGCGATTAATAAAATATGCCATTTTGAATAAAATGTTGATCGCATTGAAGAAAACTATCAGGTACATCTTCCAGTGAAGTTATTTAGCTAAAGGGCAGGTAATAATCAGTGACAGCTCCTACCAGTTTCAACAGGAATTTTCTTTCAGCAGAGATACTGGGATTTAGGATTTGGTTAACAAAAGGTTTTGTCAGTGAATTTGACTGAAATCTGTCCTCTGGACCAGTGTGCACCAGATGCAATGAAATAAAATATTAAACATTTAAAAATTAGTAATATTTTTGTGATTTATGAAGCTCCTTACTAGTCTAATATAAGTTGGTGAGTCTAAATGCAAGTCTTTATCATTCACTTCGGTACGCTAGTACTAAATTGTCTTGCTTAAGCTATGTATCAGCTTCGTAACTTGAGATTTCCTTATGAATTATAAGATGCCATCAACTCACCAGGAAATCTTAGCCTAAATTTGGCTCTTTATTCCCATTTACATTGTGGCTGTGGAACTTCTAACACAGAAAACTGCTGAAGTCTCTTTGGGTCAATTCTAATTCTAGGATTTGACATGTCACTGGGGATCTCTTACAGATTTTACAGGGAAGTCCTTTTATCCCTCTGGTTACATATACTGCTATACATACTCTTAAAACAGTTATCTTTCATACTTTCTGTCCAGAAAATGACATTTCTTAGCTCACATCTCACTTTAGTTCTGTTAACAAGGCTATAAATATCCTATGGTAACTTATACACCCTCCTGTTTAATTTGTTACAGTTTGGATCATTAAGAGACTCCTAGCTAGTTTATTTGTACTCTTTGTCTACCCAAGTTGTTAAACTTGATTCATAGTCAAACAAGTCAGCATGACCTAGGCTAGTAATTTCCTCAGTGTGCAATTCCAAATACAGGGAGGATGTGCGACTGTTTGACAGGAAGAAATTATGGATCTGATTCTGATCTGATGAGGGTGTAATCTGACTTCAGTGCTGCTACAGATGGGAGATTCGATTCCATTTCTCTTTTCCATAACATGAATAAACATGCTGGGGAATATGTCTCTTGTCAAGCATCCTGTCTAGTGCCCTGAATTACTTAAACAAACGTTTAACTGTGAGAATTCGCAGTGCCTCACCACTAGCATTGCTTGCTCATTTCCAGGAAAATCAAAGTATTAGTGGAGGAGGGCTTGCCTTTCCCTTATCTCTGCTCAGTTTGAATGGATGCTGTCAGATTATAATTCCTGGCTCTATTAGTGGTGATACTAACAGACACACTACGTCATGAATTAGAATCAGTTTTTACAGCTAGATTTGTGGAGTGACATTTTCATTTGCTACATGGCAGCCAGGCTTGAGACTTCAGGTAACAACTGTAATTCTGGGGTTTGCTGGATTAAGAGAGAAGCTGCCTGACCAATGAAACCACCATGAAATTAGCCAATGAACCACCATGGCCAAAACAGCCTGCTTGGCACACTTTACATTGGCTTCTATTTTGTGTCAGGGTTTGCTAGCTTTTACAAACTAACTTTTAATAAAGTCTTAAGTACATCTGGCCTTAGCTCTGCCTCAGGCCATTTTCTTCAGCTCCCACTTGTGCAGCATTCAGTGCTGAAGAAGCCTACCCTTCTGCTGTACCTTGCTAGTTCTGTAACAATTTAGTAAGTTTAGCAGCAGCCTCAACAAAGGGAGGAAACAGATGACTTCATTCATTTCACCTGCCTTAGATGAATGTACAAACAATAGAAACCTTGAGAGTTTTATTATTTTTCCTTTTTTTGGTCTTTTGAAACTACTTGTGTTGCTGTCGTTTTGGTTTTGACCACCCACTCTAAAATAACCATTAAAATGATTTAGTGACAAATTCATTAAATTGGAATATGCTTTTAGTTCATGACAAATTATTTTATGATTGTTGCTCAGCTCCCTAGTACATCTGCAAGGAAGAAAATTATCATCCTCATTAAGGCTATTATCCAATAAATAGCTGTTCTGCAAAAACAAACAGTCCCATTACAAGACTTTAGCTTAGTTGTTTTAATAGCAGTGTCAGCCACTCCTGTGAGCCCTGGGTCTGAAAGCTCCTGCAGCAAACCCACATAGCTGAGGAAAGGTATATTTTATTTGTTGTACCCCCCATAACAATAATGAAAGAACACTGCTTTATTACAGAAAGCAATGTGGGTCTATATTCTGTTCACCCTGCTATAAAACAGAAAGATAAGGGGTCTTGCATGAAATTGTTCCACTTTAGCAATCTATTTTTCTGTTTTGCCAGGTATTTGTTAGCCAAGCATGCCAAGCATTTCAAAGAGGTTTCATTACAGGAAAGCCCAATTACAGTATTTCTGTATGCAGAAATGAAGCAGCAGCCCTACAACAAGGAACCCTTTGCTAATCTCCAATACATTTCTGGGCTTGTCATCTTTCCAGATGTTATGCTCACAATAATTACTTTCACATACAAATAGTGTCCTGGTGAACAAAGTCAACAACAGACACCAGGCCATGGAAAGGAAACAAGTATTTCTTTAAGGCACCAAAGAAAGTAACTTTGACAGGAAAAACAATCACTGTCCTTTCTGCAACATTCACACAGAGTTGAGAGGAGCTCAGTATGAAAGTATGAAACTAAGAAACTAAATTTATGTTCTCGTTCAGATCAGGAGCATACCCTTGAAGTAAAACTGACTGTCCCCATTAACTGTATTTTCATTTGCAATTTACTGTATTTCAGTATGCAAAACGGAGCAGCCTTGCTTGTATCACACCAATAAGATTCCCTTGGTATAAAGCTGAACCAGAAGCACAAACTTAGAAGTGCTCCAAATAATGATCATTTAGGCCATGGGGCCAAGCTAGTGCTAGTCTAAAACAGACCTTCCAAATGCATGGACTGCATATACAGCCTACATGTCCTAGTCAGTAAGTGTCGTGGTTTAAGTGCAATCAATAACCCACGCAGCCCACTCACTCACTCCCCCACTTTCTCTCTGCCCCGCTCCCGGAGGAACAGGGAGGAGAATCGGAAGCATGTAAATCCCACGGGTTGAGATAAGAACAGTCCAGTAACTAAGGTATAACAAAACCCACTACTGCTACCACCAATAATAATAAAGGAAATAACAAGGGAAGAGAATACAATACCACCTGTCAATACCCAGCCCAACCAAGCAGTGATATAGCCCTTCCAGGTAACTCTCAGTTACATCCTGGGCATGACATGCTGTGGTATGGAATACCTCTTTGGCTAGTTTGGGTCAGGTGTCCTGTCTCTGCTTCCTCCTGGCTTCTCCTCCTCCCTGGCAGAGCATGAGGCTCACAAAGTCCTTGGTCAGATTAAAATATTTGAGCGGTAACTAAAAACACCGGTGTTATCAGCGCTGTTCCCAGGCTGAAAGTCAAAAACACAGCACTGCACCAGCTACTAAAAAGGAGAAAAAAAATGACTGCTACTGCTGAACCCAGGACAGTAAGCTGCATAGAAAACACTTTATGTGAGTTCAAACAGACTGCAACTACGCTGGTCAGGAGTCAGACCCAAGTTACTGTAGTTAAATTTGACAGCTTTTCCATTTAGCTTTCCTTTCCCTTCCTGACACTCCCTTAAAGACAACCTCTCCACACATTAGCTACTTCAGAACATGCCTAAATCTTCTCACATGAAAAAAAGCATCTCCTTACATGAAACAATTAGTAGCTGACTGATCTAAAAACTATACGATCCTGAAAAGCATGAATCTAATTAGCACACAGGGTTTTCATTACTGTACTGTTATGAATTCATACAAATCTCTAAGGTAACTTGAAAAATAGGAAAGTTTTTCTCTAATTTAAGTCTATCTGCAAAATGAGAAGGACTTCCTGGAGTTCACTGTTGATTTCTATTTTTCTTGGGTTTTTTTACTTTTGACAATGGTAAACTTTGAAGAAAAATTAGGCATACCCAGGCTGGCCTAGGAAGATCACTGCTGCTGCAGATTTTTTTTGTGCTCCACCTTATAATTTTTAATTTCCTTTCTTGTATTTTTAAATCTCTCACCATTTTGCATTTAAAAACAGAACAAACCACACTAAACCCAAAAGAGAACAAATCCACAAAAAAAAAACCACAAACAAGAAAACAAAACAGAAAAAAAACAAACAAAAAACCCAAGCCTCCTGTTTTTCTCCCAGTGAAAAATTATTTTTTAAATCACCTGTCCCCTTGGTCCTAATGAGGCTCTGTATTTACAAACATGTATTTACACCCACATATGATTACCAATATTAATTCAAATTTCAACCTGAAAATGTGTAACAGTAACATAAAAGCCTCCACACTGGGAGCTCTGTAATAACCCAGACAGCAAGTAAATTTCTGATAGAAAGTGCTGCTGTTTGTCAGAGTGGAGACTGACTAGAAAACTTAACGTATGTATATTAGCCAATCTGAAAGCCTAATTTCTGAGCATGTGCAGTATCCAAAACACAACAGAGGAATATAGGTTTTTGTTCCAAGTATGGGACGCAACATAGAAACAACCAAAATAAGTAGAACAAATAAGGTTAACTGTGCATTTTCCATTAGAATTATTTTTCATTTCCAGTGCCTTCGTTGCAAAATGTAAAAATTATGCAAAAATGGTATCAATTTGCTGTTAGGAAAATTAACATAGCAGCTGCCCCTCTACTTCCTGAAAAATACTTACTGACTTAAGCTCTGCAGCTTTCCTTAGGAACTGTGGAGGCAAGAGATTCTCTTGTGTTACCACACTAGAGACAGGCTACACAGGGTGTAAAGGGTTATCCAAGATGGGCCAACCTTTGTCAGCCTTCCAATTGGCAGCTGACATTAAAACATTTTTATTGCAATTCTCCTGCAACAGAGCTTTGAAAACAATTCTTGTTTTCTGTGGAAAACACCGATATTTTGCTTCTCATTCTCATCCAAACCAGACTATTTTCCAACCTACTGACACTTTTCTTGGAAGTTCAATTTTCCAGAATGCAAGATCCAAATTCTAGACCCTGAGATCCATCCAAAACAACTTAGACGTCTATTTTCAGCCTGAACCTTTACCACACTTTGCATATTTGGATTCATGCCAATAATTTTCTTTTAAAGACACATTTTTGGTACAGCAGGAACTGGTCCAGAAAAAATAATTTGCTCCACTATGCAGATAAACCTTTTCTCTCAGAGTTATTATAGGTTTAGGACACAACAATATTCAACAAAAATAAAATGTAACTGAGCAGAGGTACTCCCCATATATTATTTGACTTGGTTGGATTTTGGCATGGTTCTGAAACTTTGGCAAAAGTACCATAAAGCAGGCCAAAAAGAGTCTGAAGAACAACTATGAGGAACAAAACCTCACAATAAATCTTACGTCAAATACATTAGAGGCAGGAAGTCTGCTGGGTCCACTAGTGATCAGAATATAAAGGAGCTCTGGCAGAAAACAGGGCCATTGCAGAGAAACTAGAACTCTCTGCATTAGTGTTTGCAGAGACAGAAACTGTAGAGGATTCAACATGGAACATTCTTCTGTCTCTAGCTCAGCCTTGAAGACAAACAACTGCATAGGGGATATAACAAGAAGCTATAGCATCCTGAGTGGTCAAATGAGGTGCATGGGGTTTGCTTTGTTCACTGTGTTTTCCAATAAAAGACATCAAATGAAGGTAGTAGGAGCCAGGTTCAAAGCAAGTAAAAGGAGACAGCTCTTCACACAAACATGAAACAAATTCCCAAAGGATGCTGTGGGTGTTAGATTTTCCAAATATTCAACAAGAATTAGGTTAAGGAAGAAGAACTATTTTAAGGATTTTTAAATACTGACATTATGTCCAGTCCAGCAAATTTCTTGAGCTGAAAATAGCTGAAGACTAGCTTGTCCTGTCTCATTTTCCCCTGGCTTCTTCATCAGTCATAGCTGGAGTCAGAATATTGGGCAAGACATTTGATTTGACCAAGCACAAACATTTTTATGTTTTTAGTAAATACTGTCAATTCCTTTTTGTTTCCATCCTACATGTTGTCTTTGTATTTTTTATCCATTAAAAAATGGGCATTACTGCTAATCTCCTTTATTGCCATCTCATTTTAGCTCTGGGAATTCTTATTTGTATTTTAGCTACCACCATCATGACTTATATAAAGCATCTATGGCCTGATACTGTAAGAGAGGGAGTTCTTCATTTCCATGAAACCCGCAGGAGTTGAGAACAATGACTATTTTAAAGGCTCTTGAACACGTGACAGTAAATGGAATTTAAGCATCCAGTAAGAAGAGCTGCACAGAAGTGCTTTCCTGAGTTTGGGCTCTAAAAGACTACTGAGCTATGGAAGGGCTTTTACACATCATGGTGTTTGCCAGCATATGCCTGCTCACTTTCATGCTGTTTTATTCTGATCTCTGTTTTTTTTTTAAGTTTAAGCTCTGTTTCCAAAAAAACTGTAGAGTAATTGAATTGTAAAGCATCAAATAAGCCTTTCTCTTGGAAGATAATAATCATAGCCTAAAGGTTAGGTCAAGAAAGAAATTCCTCTTTTAAAGGGTATGTTTCTTACCACACAGAAACCAAAGGCAAAGGCTGGTTTGTATGATTCTGTATGCAGTTTCCATAAAAACCATGTGTTGTCTCTCGTTTCAAGACGGGCCAGAACCACACCCTGGAGGTGAATCTCTCTGGATGGCTGACATATGGGATCTAGGTTGGATGGTGTAGTTTAAGACTGTTTTCATGCAACAATTTTATCTTCTATTTCTGTGTGCTAAAGCCCTACATTTACTGCTGAGCACTGCTGCTGATAGATGATAAAAGAAAACAATAAGCAAAACATACAGATGGCAAATGATTGCTGGGAATCATTCAGAGATGATGCAGTGCTTAAAACTTCACTTACATTTATTTCTGTTTCAGAAAAAATTCATTCCTGCAAAAGGGTCTAGAATATGCAATTTGGAGGCAAGTCGAACCCCAAAGTAGGCTAAAAAAAAAAAATAAAAATAAAGGTTACTACAGGACAGCACAAAAAAAAGGTCTGGACCAATTCATAGCCATTTCTGTTGCAGCTCTTAAAATACTGTAGTGAGTTTTCTACCTCACCCACTGCAAGCAGTTGACTTGGAAAGTCATATCGGAAAGTGAAAGCCTATTCTCTGTAGAACTCTGTATAGTACTGAAAGAATAAACGAACTTCTGATCTTTAGAAAATGTATGTGCCTTATTCCTGGCCTGAAAATATACCAAAAGAAAACAGAGGGGATTCTGGGAAAATGTCTGCAACACTTTTCCCCTAAAGCCAGTTTTAAATGTCAGGGTTTTTTTAGGCTACTGATTGTGCCACAGTACTTAAACAACAAGACATGATGCTGGTTCTTTGCATTTTCTCCAAAGTTATTGAAGTGGTACTTCCGAAAGCAAAAAATAAAAGAATTCTCCCTCAGAATACATGAGTTGAGCAACGAGAATCCAACCAGTAGATAATCATCTCCAGACAACAGAGGTAACAAAACCTGAATATAATTATGAGGATTTTAAACAACCACATTACCACTTTTACGCAACTTGTTGAGTTCATGTTGAACTTTTGTTCCATTCCAGTATGAACTGTATCATCACTGGTTCCAATTTGGACAGTTACACCTCAATTATCCTTCAGGACTTTCTCAAAAATGCAGAAAAAAACACATTTAAAAAAGGCCAATGGACTAACTAATAACTCCTTCATTTGTCCAAAGCATTTTGCCCATTGTGAATATCACACACTTCGGAAGCTCTACTCTGAAATCTATTTCTCATTCACCAAGAAGTTGTCTGAGTCTTGAAAAAATCCAAGTATGGTCTCCAGATAATGTTTGACACATGTTAAGATTTCTGTACTGTCCTGGAATGTAAGAAAAAAATATATGATTGCACTGCCCTAATTAAAACTTGAATCCAAAAACTTGTTAAAAACAACTCAGTTAAAAAAAAAAAATCTTTGCCAACATGTGCACAGCATTTTTAAGATGGCTTGAGCAGAAGTTTTTGGCTTTTAGAAGATGTTTGTTACTGTTACTGTTATTATCATCAACATGTTCATGTGCACAGGCATACTGCTGTCTTGCATTCATCTATGTCACCATAAAATAAAAACATTTTTTTCATTATTACATATATTATCAGGAGCCCATCTAATGTAATGGGTCTATCTTCAGTGAATCAGTTCATTTCCGTTCTTCACCCCCCATGAAAGTCCATAACTGCTGACTGCAAGAAGCTCCTGTAAAAGCACAGTAACACATGAAAGCATGACTTTATCTAGTCTTTGAATAGTATGCTTTTATGTTTGTTCAGTCACCAACATCTCTTCTAAAAGGACAGCAACTGAAGTAATGAGATTTCAAAGAAATTTGAACTATATACAACATGGAAAACTATTCCTTCTTTTTCACTGTATGCGATATTCATTTATGCCAAACAACATCTCTGTTAGTAGTAACTGTGTGACAGACAACCACTAACTACATGTCTGTAGGGGGGATCTAATCTCTGCTGTCTAATCTCCAAAGCATTTGGAGGAGAGTCAACCTGCAATGTGTTAAGGTTGGTTATATATAGCCCTTCACACCACAGAGTTTCCCAAAAAATTTCAGAAGGTGAATATTATTACCTACCTTGCTAGTCTAAGAATTCTGAACACTGTCAAAGATATTAAACACTCTTTCTCTCCCTAAACCTTTCTTCTTTTTCATCCAAGAAGCCTCCCCTACAGTCACTAAATCAAATTATTATATATTTGTACACCTAGCCTCCGGCCTAGCAATCTCCAGAAGGTCATTATTAACTGTTGACTTCAAAATTACTAACAGTGCAGTGCTCAATGGGTTGGTCCAACATGTTTTTTAATATAAATCTGCCTCACCTGCTCTCCCTTTGCCTCTGGCAAGCCACCACTTCTACTGTTACTGTGCACAATAGCTGGAAAACACTTTCCTAATAATGGCTTTTAGCCATGTAGCCTCCAGTTCAGTTTTACTGCCATCAAATCCAGCGTTCGGAGAGTTAAATCAATCCCCCTCCTCCTCTCCGCCCGTATACGTCATCTTTTCTTACAACCCAGTGTTTGGCATTTTAATTATCTTCTGCTTCCTTACTATAAACAGCTGTAAAGTAAGCCTTACCTGGCAATGAAAAGGGAGATAGATTGTCCTGTTCATTTTCCTCCTCTTGGTTCACCACAGGGATGTTCCCATTTTCAATATTCTCATGTCTCCTATTCTGAAGTGGTTTGCTTGAGCCATTGGCAGACTGGATTAACCGCTGACGCTGCACAGTGTCAAACACAAAACTGCCATAGTTTGGAAAATAGTGACTTTGTTAAATCTGGGTTTTGCTGTCTGTCCAGCTCCAGTCACGTGAGCTGTGATGCTTCTCCTTCCAAGCAGCAACAAACAAATCTGTCTGTGGCCTACCTGTCTTCATCAGGCCAGTGTTGACCACCCACCTCAAAATTACTGGCAGAAGTTTTTTAGGCCGTGATGGAGAAAGTTGTGATATCCATCCTTCCAACACCATGTTTTAATGAGCATGGTTATTCTGAAATGCTTCTCACTCAACAGTTCTCACTCAAATTAGCAAACAGCACTATGGCTTGGCTTGGCTTCACGAGCGAAGATTTGGGAAGGGCTTTAACCACGCTTACTACAAGCATGATGACCAAGGGCATGTGGGATAGGCAAATCTGGTTGGAAAAGGGTGCTTAGGCAATCAGGGAGTGTCCAACCAGGACTGTCATCTCCTGAGTAATCTCAAGCTACTAGTGGTAACACTCAAGACATTCCCGCACTATTAGAGTTGGTTTAGGAATGACTCATTACCCAGGATCTCTCCTGCTCAGATCCAACTGTCCTCCCTCCTTCTCATCCCCATTCGTTTAGGTTAATATATAGGTCTTACTAACAATTCCAAAAGCAACCCTGTTGCCCTTGTCTGAGCATACACTTTCATGAAGCTCTTAACTATCCCCGGAGATTTGTGGAAGACTGCTACAGTTTCAATAAACAGTACAACAATTACAGGGACAGGTTTAAGTGCCTGTATATTTTCCCAATAATACACTGGAGAACGTGAAATGGGAGAGTAATTTCCTACTTTTATTTAAAAAATGTATTTTTAGTTTGTCAGATGAAATAATGCAGGGTTGAAAAGCATTCTCTTTTTCATGAGAAATTGTTGTAGCTTCCTAAAAGTGTTCTGAAATGCCTTGAAAAATAAAGTTAGTGCACAACATATAAAAAAATCTGAATCTAGTATTAACACACTGTAGTTTATTTAAAAATAGAGAAAACTCATATCTGAATACTTTGCAACACTTTGGCAGTGAGATAAGAACATACATCCAAATGGTCTGGTTTAAAGATGTTGAACTAGGAAGTATCAGTGCACATATCCGTTAAAAAAGAATTTTTTGCTGACCAGTGAATTGCCTTCAAAGCAGCGCTTTTACAGAGCCAAATGCTGCTATATGCCCTTTCTGATCTTTTGCTCTTGACTGTACGCCACCAAGCTGACTTCCTAATAAACATTTCACTGGTTTGCTGTTAAACTGGACTTTTGTTATAAATAAATTAGCGCTGCTTTCTTTCACTGGGCTATTCGCAATGCTGGAAAGACACATAAACTGTGTTAAGACATCCAAATTCCAGAAACTTCCTAAAGCTTGTATTTCCTAAACTGCTGAAATTATTTTATATGTGACAGTAAAAACCTCTCGTATTTGACATTGTAGGGAGCAAAGGATAAATTCCTGCTTTCATAGAAGTTAAGGTTGGAAGGTCAAAAAATTTCACCCCAGTATTTCATACATGCTCAGGACAGTGTCACAGGGCCAGTCCCATCACTTAAACTGCAGGATATGAAACAAACAATAACAGTAAAGGTGGTGACAGTACACCAAAGTTAGAGTTCGAGATAACTGAAACTGTCTAGCGCAAATTCCCCTCATAAAAATATTTTGGTTCATTTTAATTTTGAGCTGAAGACTACAGATAAGACCAAGAAGGTAGGCAAATACCTGACGTGATCCTGAGGTGCTGCTAATAAAAGAGCAGTTCTTAAGAAATTTTTGCTTGTCCATTATTCCTGTCTTAGCCTGACAGCTTTTGTAATGATCAAACCCAGTTCTTTTGCTGCAGATAAACCACAAATGTGTTCACATACAGACACACAAATGCTGAAATAAACATCTTCTGGATGGGAAATAAGAAAGTCCCTTCTTGGTGACTGCCTTCCCATTAAGACAGGCAGCGTTGCCAATTAGGAATCCTCTTCAAATCTGCTGTGACACAGTTGTTAGAGAAAGACATAACTCTAGCCCATCCCTAGGAACATGGGAGAATCAAAATAACTATAAACACGGCTGTTTAGCAACTCCTTTGCTCATAGCAACTAATTCTTTTCTTAAAGAACCTACCTCATTAATGATAAGACGGCTTGCCATCCGCATTCTGGTGCGTGGTCCAAATTTATTCGTAATCATAATCCGTAATCCAGCTTCAGGGAACCGATATTTGGGGGGACTGGAACAGATGATCTCATCCACCATCACAACACTGTTTTTGCCATATTGCTGTATCCCCTTCACTAATGGTCACAATGGACAAAGTTAGTTGTGAATTGATCTTACCATGCTTCCCATCACCCAAAGTCATTCTGTTTAGACTCAAAGGGAGTAATATTCAGTATCTCTAACATGACCAGATTTGAAACAATGAAAAAAACCCAATTGTCAAGAACAAATGTATTAAGTAAGCCTTTGTTAATATAAAGGAACTTGTACAAAGGTTACAAGTTTTGTTCTACTGTGTTAAGAACACAGAGAAACAAACTTATATTGCGAATCAACACAAGTACAGGTAAGGACTTTCAGAGTTTAAAAACAAGCCAACATTCTCACAAATGCGACAGACTACACACAGCAAGAAGAGCAAGGCTCAGCAGACAGGAGGCATACCCATGTGGTGTTAGAAAGCAGTGTAGGAAATATGCATATGACTTTAATAAATATTAATTACTACATGGAAAAAAAACAACCAAAGTTCTTTGATGCTTGTTTTCTGTTTGCTAAGCTTCACCCCCCCACTCCCCTTTTGTGTTAAGTTACTTACATTAAGAAGAAGAAGAGAATTTAGGAGGTAGAAGTGCAAGATAATTATTAGCGCATGGTTCCAGTCAGGAAGCAAAGGAAATCTAAGAAAACATTCAACTCAAAGGAATTAAAATGGACCTATTCCAAACACACAGAAATCTATATTGTTAGTTTTTTGCATTCTTACAGTGTTGAATTATTTTTGTTTTTCTGGAAGAAGACTGGATCCATGCATGCAAGTAAATCATATCATGCAATAAAGGCTCTGCTGTCTCCAGCATTTTCTAACATTTGGAGTTGAAAAAGTATATCCTTTCATTATCATTCAACAAGAAAAATCAAACCTATAAATCACCAGTAGACAGCTATAGATTTTACCCTTTGGCACTGGAGTGTCTTCCTTTGTTTCACTACAATGAATTTTCAATGAGTACACTGGAGTCACCTGAAGTGTCATAAAGAGATCTTTGGTTTCATAAAGAAATATGTCCTACTCAAAAAATCCACTCTGTGGTTTTGTCTTACAGGAGAATAGAACTAGTAGTAATTTTGCCTTTGGTAAACATAAAGGAGCAGCTATCCTCCCTCCACCCCAGTATCTAAAACAAATTAACCTTGCTGAGTACTATAGCTGATGATGCAAATAAGGAGCACATCCATTCCAATGACTCTTAAGAGCGTAGCAGAATATCTGTGAAGGAATATATAGCCAGACAATCTTCCTAGGAACCAGTCCTCATAGAAGAGGTCCTCAACCACAGTAGCTTAACATTTGCTTTAGTCTGACAGCAATCCTGGTAAGGCAAAAAAGGCCAGGTATCTTTTCAACAGTTTAATCAGATTAACTGCTCTCAAATGAGTTTCTCCAGCAAAGTCTCAAAATGCTTCTTTATCTTACAGTATCATGAAAAAACATCAAAGCACGGCAGTTACTCTGGAATTATTTCTTACAGCACTAAGGAGACAGTGACCAAATATACTGCGCTTTGATGAAATACCAAGATAAAAAAATAAACAACCACACCTCAGCAGTGGTGTAGAATACATCACTATAAAAAAAAAAAAAAACAAAAAAAACCCAGAACAGCTGGTTTGAGTTACTGCAGCACATTGCTCTTATATTTTCACAACAGTTCTTCTGTCTCACTCCCTATGCCCATAAACATACACACCTTGGCCCTATATGGTACAAACAGGCTCCACCTAAAAATCACAAAAGTAGTTTTCACAAATGTGAGAGAGAAAAGCCTTTTTGGCTTCTCCTTTGTGATAGTCCTTAGAAAAATACCTTCTGAGAACAGCTTTTCCTCTCAACAAACTACCTAAACTTCCTGCTCACCATGAAGTGTCATCACTAACAACCCTGTCCCTGTCAAAATCAACAGAAAACTTCTTGCTGAGTTAGAGCTGACTCCTGCTCAGGCCCTCAGAAACCCACTTTTTTCAGGAGCTGCTGGGTTAAGGCAGGAATCGAACCATGCCACCTGGTGGAAATCTGGGTCAACACAATAAAAGCCATGGGCAGTGAGCCACATGCTTGTACTTCTAAAATAGGAGTGTTATTTATAAAGTATAAACATTTTGCCTTTACCTGTTTTCGCCCTTGAAACTGAATTTATCCTATGGTAAAAAGCTCTCCTTTTTCTTCTCAAACTTGAGTAATGGAAGCTATTATATAGTACCACTGGATGCTCTTGAAAATAGTAAAACTTAGGAGCACAGAAGAGAGCTGTGCAGCATGTAAACCCCCCTTTTATCTGCACCTTGAGCAACTGACTAAGCATTCTTGGTAGGAACAAAGGTCCTCACCCAAATCAAACGACCATTTTTTGGGAAGTAATCACTTTTGTCCTGTGAAAATCAGACTAAGATTAAACCTACACCTTGGTGAAATCATGGGAGGCTTTTTGGCGGATCCCAAAGCTTGCTATCCACTGATTGGAGGTAAGGCAGACACCAGCTGTAGTCTCCTCAGGGCTACTAGCAGTGCTCCTGTTTCTGAAAGCTGCTGCTGGGAAGGTGCAGCTCAGCTTGTGAAGCCAGCCAAGTGTCAATTAACCCAACAAATACCTTAGAAATAAAACTCACTAACATCTGTGTTCTTTCACTGAATCACCCTTACCCTGTATCCCCACTTGAATACGTAACTACTGCCCTAGGAGGTATCCTCTGAATCTCATATGTAAATATCTCCACATCCAAAGACTTGACTGTATCATAGTCAACATTCACAGCAACTCATTGCAAAATGAGATTAAAGTATTTCAAAGATTTCTTTCAGTGTTGTAGCTCATCAATGAACAGGAGACAAAAAGGAAGCAAAACTGCCACCGTGCAAAGCAGCTTGTTTTCAGAATATAGATATAAAACAATAAATTGATTTGGCTTTGGGTTTTCTTTTTCCATCTGGCAATCTGACTGCTGAATTATCATATTAACCCAATGAAAATTCCTGCTTCTGACTGAAGAGTAACACTGTTCAGATACACATTAAAGAAATAAAAAGGGCACCTTGTGAACTACTCTTTTTCAAAGTCCTGTCTGCTCAGCCTTACCTTTCCATAGTAATGGAATGGATGGGTCATCACAACTATAGGCATAATATTTATTACCATCTTCAAGCTCATTGTTGACTGTGTCACCATTTCCAACATTCTTGCTTTTAATGCTGAAGAAATTTTGCATCCTCACATTGTATCTGAAAGTGCAAATGAAAAAGGTCTGAAAAAGTTGGATTGTTGAATATCCTTGTCCAACTTCTAAGCATCTGAGAACAACTTATGCAAGCAAGCAGTAAAGCCTAGATGCACATTCTCAGCAGGAAGACCAAGGACAGAACCACACAAAAAGAATGATGGTTAATTAAGACCTAAAGGGCCTACACAGGAGAAAAGCACTTACTTCATGATAAGTATGTAGAATGAATACATAATGATGAGTACAAGGCTTTCCCACCTCAGAGAGACAAAAAAAAAAAAAGTGTTATAAGGCCATTAAACAGCTGTATGCTCTTCAAGTTTTATGCAGGGTGAATCAAACACCTAGTATAAGTCACATTCGTATACACAGGATTCACGTCATTAAGATTAGATGGTGTCTCAACATAATGGGGGGGGGAGGGGAAGCAGACTCTCAAGTTCCAATAAGCATGCGAATACATAACGCATGTATTTCAGAAATGTGTTATGCAGACTGAAACCACAGCTACCCTCCGAGGATAATGCCAAGGCCTTTTGTCATTTCAGCACTGAAGCACAGGCTAGGCACTCAAGAGGACTCTTCTAGAAGATGCTTATGCTCTCCCACTAGGATCACACATTAGACTGTTCTCTGGGACACCTAGCACTCCATAAATATTAACAGCCAGAATCAGCAGACCTTCACTTTTCCTCTCTGCACACGTGAATTTTCAGGCTTTAAATACAGCCTACTTACTTTGTTAATGTCTCCAGGTTCTTACATTTTCTTTTAGTTTTCCCTGATCATCATAAAAAATATAACCAAAGAAAACACATGATTTTCTAGGTGTCAAATCCAGCTCATATTCCCAGCATGTATGAATGAAAGCTAATTACACTGCAACTCTATTGAGTGATCAGTCCCATGGTACTGTAAGGAATAATTTACACAACTTACCATTCTATTTTCTCATCATATATAAACTAGAAGAAGGGGGAAAAAAATAAAGACATAAATTGGCCACTTTTCTGATCTATCTTGAAAATCAGTCAAATTTATTTAATAAACATCAGTCATATCTAACCAGAAGCTGCTTGAGTTTTGACTCTTTCTAACCAGAACTTTCACTATACGGACTGTGCCCCTCATAAAGCAGAAACCTTGTGAACAAGGCTTGGATCCCTCTCAGTGACTGTTACAAACACTACTGAGTAAGACAGTGTGAGCATGTGAAAGAGACAGATACGTACAAATGTACACAATGCTGTCCTGTGTAAATAACAGCAAAGTCATATTTCTGAAGAGACCTAGCTCTGAGTCCTCTTAACAGCTAGACTAGTTTTGGTAGAAAAGACAGCCATTTTACTTCTGCTTTTAGGCCAAGTGATTATACACATTTTACTCCTCCCTATGTAATTCCTGTAACTAAATGGCCAGCTAGTGATCCATATTTATTACAAATCAAACTAAGTGGATTCTTCCCCTTCTTTCCACCAAACCCAGTAAATAGGTGTGTTTGGTAATTACTATGCTGCTCTAGATAAACAAAGTGGTATCCCATCTGTGCTCCATTTAGAAAAATTTACCCAGAATCTGCGAAATAAAATTACTGCATAGAAGCAACAAACAGCCATCTTCCCTATTCAAAAGAGAGATGCAGCTCAAAATTTTTCACCTCCACAACAGGAAGTCCCCTAGGTCAGAAGAGAGTGCTCATTGCAGTGAGCAACACTACCCTGCTAGCTTGCAAGAACTTCACAGATTGTAGGTACAAAATGAATGGACATTGATGGACATGTATTCTGTGGGGTCGTATGAAGTATTCATACTTGGACCACATTGTGGAGCTGAGCTATCACTTCCAGATGTCACTAGAATTAGATATGAAAATCATGGTTTACTAGTGTTTATCTATGGTTGGCTGGCTGGATCTCCAAAACTTCAAGCAATGAATCACATTAATTGGTAAGAGAGCTACTTACAAGTATAAGTACAATCACAGATATTGTGTAGTACACAGAGTCCCGGAACACAGCCCACTGCGTGAGACAAACCACCTGAAAAATATCATAAAATTATAGAATGATTTGGATTGGAAGGGACCTTAAAGACCACCTAGTTCCAACCTCCCTGCCATGGGCAGGGACACCTTCCACTAGACCAGGTTGCTTAAAGCCCCATCCAGCCCGGCCCTGAACACTGCCAGGGATGGGGCAGCCTTGTATCATAACTTCAGCCAATAAAATATGCAATTTTAAAGACAAAACAAAGGCCTCTATCTTGCAACCACTTAGGCATGTGAGCAGAATTATTGTTAGCAGTGATTCTGGAACCAATCACAGCTCATGCTAACAGAAGACATATCAGTCTGTTAAGACAATAGAACTATAATAATCACTAGTAATAAAAATCACAGAGAACCTTCTATTAATGAAATTCATTTCTTACTAATGATATTTTAATTGGTCATAATTTTAATTGTAAAATACAATTCACTGTACTGAAGTAAATCAATGGCTCCCACTTCATTATATTTGTGGCTATATTGGACTTAATTCCTGAAAAAATATGATACACAGTCTAATCACCTACTGAGTAGATGGAGCAAATCTTGTGTCCTAGAATCTTTGACCCCATCAGTACCAGGAAGGATCAGGAGATGCCACTGATCAGTTGACTGTGAACACAGTATTGTACAAGGAGGAGCCAGTTTCCTATGTGTGCTACATGTTCAGAGTGCTGAAACTACAGCTGAACTGTTTGGAAACATGTGCTACTTGTAACATTTGACAGTTTTCACAATGCCAGTTCATTTTTGCCTTTGACTAACACTCGTTTTTTTGGTTGGTTGTTTTTTTGTTTGCTTGTTTGTTGGGTTGTGGATTTTGGTTCTTGTTTGGTTTTGTTTTGTTGTTGCTGTTTGGGGGTTACTGTTATTGTTCTTATTTTTGGGGGTGCTGGTTTTTTGTTTGTTTGTGGGGTTTGGTTTGGTTTGTTTGCTTAAATATTTGCTCATGGAAACCCCTAAAGTGTAAGCAACTGAACTCCATAGAAGGAATTGTCTTACTAACCTGTCCTGCAAACATTCCACACACACCAACAATGCAGAGGATGTTGAAAACTGCTGAACCAACAATGGTCCCTACTCCTACATCTCCGTGAGTGATAAACACACCTGCAGAGGGAGCAAAACATGCATTATTACACAAGGTTCAATGAGGCCAAGTGCAAGGTCCTGCACCTGGGTCAAGGCAAACCCCAGTATCAATACAGTCTGGGAGATGGAGGTATTGAGAGCAGCCCTGCAGAGAGAGACTTGGGGGTACTAGTGGATGAAAAACTATATATGAGTTGGACAATATCCAACCATATCCTGGGCTGCATCAAAAGAAGTGCAGCCAGCAGTTAGAGCGAGATGATTCTGCCCCTGTACTCTGCTCAGGGGAGGCTCCACTTGGAGTACTCCAACCAGCTCTGGAGTCCTCAGTACAGGAAAGACATGGACCTGTTGAGGCAGCTCCAGAAGATGGCCACAAAAGTGATTAGAGGGATAGAATACCTCTCCTATGAAGAAAAGCTGAGAGAGCTGGGGTTGTTCAGCCTTGAGAAGACAGGAGACCTTATAGCAGCGCTTCCAGTACTTAAAGGAAGTCTACAAGAAAGCTGGAGAGCGACTTTTTACCAGGGTCTGTAGTGACAAGACAAGGGCTAATGGCTTTAAACTAAAAGTGGTAGATTTAGATTAGATATAAGGAAGAAATTATCCACTATAAGAGTGGTGAGGCACTGCAACAGGTTGCCTAAGTTGTGAAAGGCTTCTTTTGATGCAGTCCAGAATACACTTAGCCTTCTGGGATGCAAACTCACACTGCTGGGTCAAACTGAGCTTCTCATTAACCAACACCCCCAAAACTTTCTCTTCAGGGCTGCTCTTAATCCATTCTCATATATCTCAACTTCCCTCTCAGGGGCCTGCAATAAGTTTCTTCTTTTACTTCCTATGCCCAGAAACAGCTATTCATCACTGTGTTTTGAGAGGAGCCTCAGAGTTTTATGAGATATTTTGAGTAGTTAATTGTACCATGAACTGCAGACTAGTTGACAGCTGCAATTGCTGATTATAAATTGACAGAATGAAAGCACTTTTGGATACCTCTGCTTGATCTGCTGCTGCTGTTTTAACAGCAGATCTCATAAGAGCTAGTGTGCGGGCTCCATACCTATAACAGACGCAAACAGTTCTGGAGTGGAGCTCCCTGCTGCCATGAATGTGGCTCCAGCAACATCTTCACTCAAATGTAGTTTCTGTAAGAAAAGCACTGGTAATTTCAGCACTGCTACTGTATTTACACTGCACAGTTCTGGAGCTGCAAAGACAGAAGCTCTTCATTTTCTGGCCACAGTGCTGTTAAAGGATCAACAGTCACTATGATACAAATTAAGACATTGCCTTTGAGAAGGCAAATATACTTTTGGCAAATAAAATGTTTATAACCTAACCCAGTGAAGTGTCAGACAACATTACTTATATATAACTCAATAGCTAATTATGGCTTACATGTAGCTTAGAGAAAAGCATCTCTGCAGATTCAAAAAAATTATAAACATCTCAAATTGGTCTCATTAACACTTGGAACTCTAAACACAATCATTCGAGAATTAAGGGCTTCTAGAATTTGCAAATAAAAATCCGTAAGAGAAAAATATACCCCCAGAGTATGAATCTTGAAACAGCAGGCCTGATTCTGGCTTCACTTTGCAACTGCGTTAATCAAAAGTGAGTCTGCTGACACAGACAAAATTAGTATAATCATACACAGAGAGGCCTGTGTACTGCAGATAGATCTACTTTTATGACAGCATCTCTTAAGCTCTAATAGGATAGAAATAAGAGCTCTCAGACCAGCAGAACCCATGTAGCTCTCTACAAGTGGGCTGTATGAATTTAATACTGTCTGAAGAGCTTTCCCTTGAACTATAGAGAAGGTGTTATGGAGGAGCTTTTTCCTTTTCTATAGTCTCTAGACTCATCTCTCGTATTTCATTTTTCTTCCAAGGATCGAAAAGTGATTAGTGACAAAAAGAATGATAGAAAAAGCATGTGTTTTTCAAGCAGTATGCAACATTTTGAGCTGATGAAAATGTCATCCTACAGAACATGACAAAACAAACAAAAGCCCTTACTGCACCATTTGACCTACTACCAGTCATACTGTTGCAGGAGCTGAAACCTATGTGTGCTATCTGAATTCTTCTTAGCTGTTACAATGTTCAGCAGAACATTAGAGACAAGGATTTTATGAAGGATCAGTGACAACTTAATTGGTACAACCAACTGGTACAACTTAAATATGGTGTATAAGGTGAATGCTGAAGACAGGAGATCTGAAAAGGATAGAAAAGATCCCTCTTGAGTATTTTACTGTAACTGGCTGTCTCCCTTATTCTTCTACTTGTTTTTCTACCAATAAGTACATAGCTCTGAGTAATACTAACAGGAATTTAGTACATATATCCATAGCAAAATAGGCTTTTTAATTAGCTACAGGAGTTTTTCAGAAAACCGTCACACGCATTTCAAAAGGAGAAGAGATTTTTATTTTGCCCTCAAAAGGGAATTAAAATCTGCTTTGCATTTTGTAGTAGCTCACCAAAGCCTTACCTAACATAACATTTACAGGCCCACTATAAATTCTACACTGTCCCAATCAACTCACTTGATTAGAATATTGCTCTTAATTTTGCAAAGTCTTCTCAGCAGTTAGTAAAGGAATTATATTTGTTTACTATTCTTTCCATATAAAATATGCACTCTCGTCCCATATCAAAACAAGGTACATACTTTTCCCATGCCTTTTCCCTTTTCTCTACTTTATGTTAGGACCACATACGCTTGCTTTCTCCTTGCTGATAGGGTGGTAAAAGTGCAATATAAAATTTGCATAGCCAACACATTAATTTGTCTATGTATGATTTATTTACACAAGTGACTTGTAAAACTAAGAGTACATTAATAAACCCAACTCATCCATATGCGATATCCACCCTAGCTACATGCTTCAGGTGTTTAATAGTGGGTTTTGCCATCTGATCTCATGAAATCTTTCATTTTTTATTCCTTGAGTGTGGCCAGGGGGACCAATGTTCCCAGACCAAAGGATAATTTTTTGATGGAAAGCTCAAATAATTTTAAAAGTACCAAGGCCAAAAAGTTGACAGGAATGAACTCTAAACAACAATGGCACAAAATGTTTGATTCTATAATATTGTCTAAATGAATTTCCAAAAGATGAATAAAGTTCTTTAACATACCTCACAAATTTTCTCTAAAGATGGAACAAAGAAGTCATCACATACTATAGCCAAAGCATAAAACATATAAAGAGCCTGTAAAAAAAAAAGAAAAATAAATTCAGGAAATACTTCAAATTTTTCCTGTACATGAAAAGAGGAAAGAAGGCAATGCTGTATTTATTCACACTAGTAGAAATATGTAGCTTCACTTTTTATTCCATTCCAAATAAAAATCCCTCTGCTGATCAATTTATGCCATAAAACCAGATTCTTGAATGTAAGATTAAGTTTAGAACAAGAATGTTTGCCAGACCCTTACAAAGGCTTACAAAGTTATGTAGTCACCATCTGTATTTTCCATGAATTATCAGACCATGTAATTACATAGAAAGTAACACCATGTTGATTAACAATACCCAAGAAATAATCACACCTGGAAATAAGTGGACCTTGACCATGGCTCACTGCACCAGATCTCCCAGGAATGATCCTGGTTCTCTGCACACGACTGCCCACTCTCTTCTGTGTCTTTATGTGCTGTGCTCAAGAAGTGGGCCCAATCCTACTGTTGTCTAGCAAACACAACTCCTTTTTACTTTTCCTTCCCTGAGCAGGTAATGAAAAACCAGAGCTTGCAGGCCTTGTTTTGTTTTTGTTTTTTTTTTTTCTACAATAAAATATAAAACGCCACACAACATTTTCTGTATTTCTTCAGAGGTTTTATATTCTAATTGCAATTGCAGAGGCACAACAGGAAAGAAAGACCTGCATCATTTTCTTAAATAAATCACAGAATCATTTAGGTTGGAAAAGACCCCGAATATCACCAAGTCAAACCATTAACCTAACACTAACAAGCGCACCATTAAACCATGTCCCCAAAACGTATGTACAGACATATCAGAAATAATTAAATCAAAGTATTACAAACATGCTGATATATACAGAGCTCTATTTAGTTAGGTCACTAAAATAATTAACACCTTATTAACAAAACAAAAAACAATAAGCACAGTAGAGGAAGACTTACGGCAATAATATGAAGCAGAACTCCTCCTTGCTGCCGTTCTTTATTTGTAAATATATCTTCAGGAAATTCATTAATGGCTGAAAGAGAAATAAACTTTTTTTTTTAAATGTTAGATCATCTATAAACAAGAAACTGAAAAATAAGGATGCATCTGTAGAAATATATGACCAAACATGAGTGCATTTTTCAATTTATTACGTTATAGCTTGACACCTCAGAATCTCTTTTCTGCTCTGCCAAAAAAACAGAGAACTGATACTTCATTGATTATTAATGACGTAATTCATAGAATCATACAATGGTTTGGTTTGGAAGGGACCTTTAAAGGTTACCTATTCCACACCCCTTCAAACAAAGAGCAGGGTCATCTTCAACTAGATCAGGTTGCTCAGAGCCCTGTCCAAACAATGTTTCCAGGGGTGATGCACCTACAGCCTCTCTGGGCAGCCTGTTCCATTATTTCACCACCCTCATCATAAAAAATGTCTTCCTTATATCTACTCTAAATCTACCTTCTTTTAGTTTAAAACCATTATCTCTTGTCATACTGCTACAGGTCCCATTAGAATACCAAGTTGGAAGGAACCTCAAGGATTATCTGGTCCAACCTGTCTTGGTAAAGCATGACCTGGAGACTACATGTCCCAGCACCCTGTCCATCTGAATCTTAAAAGTGTCCAGCTTTGGGGCATCCACCACTTCCCTGGGGAGATTATTCCAATGGCTGACTGCTCTCATTGTGAAAAACTTTCTTCTTGTGCCCAGTAAGTATCTCCCCAGCAGTAACTTGTGCCTATCACCCCTTCTCTTTTCCATGTGAAAAAAGCCTGTCCCCATCTTTCTTACAGGCTCCCTTTAAATACTGAAAGGCCACAAGAAGGTCTTGCCAGAGCCTTCTCTTCTCCAGACTGCACCACTCCAACTCTCTCAGCCTGTCTTTGCAGCAGAGGTGCTGCAGCCCTCTGATCATCTTCCCGTCTCTCCTCTTGACCCACTCCAACAGGACCGTGTCCTTCTTATGTTGGGAGCCTCAGAGTTGAACGCAGCACTGCAGGTGGGGTCTCAACAAAACAGACAGGCAGGATAACCTCTCTCAACCTGCTGGTTATGCAGCGACCTAAACCCACCTCTACTATACTGCATTTCATATTCTTAACAACTTGGTTTTACTATCATCTCCTCTGTGTCTCCTCTAAATACACTTCCAAAGTAATAGGCACAGGAACAAAAAATCATCCTGAAATAATATTCCTGGCTTTAAGTGTGCCTTGCCTGAAAAATTACACAACGGTTGTAATCTTCCAGCAGGTTCTTCACTACAAACTTTCATAGGGCTCCCCAGTCTTGCAAATTAGAGTCCAAGTACTTCCTCCAAAAAGTCTACTATCTAAATCTGGTGAAAGAGGAATGAAACAGAAATTGTAGGTGTATGATAGGGATGTGCAAAGACATGAGTCTTGACTCTGAAGTCGTGTGGACCTCAGTTAGAGGATCTGTGTTCTACACAAAGGCAACAGAGTGAAAAAGAGGATTCCAGGTGGTGGAGACAAAGACAGCTACTAAAACAAAGGCCTAAAGACATATATGAGATAAAAGACATCTGGATTGGCAAAACAGGCAGGGATAGAGATCTACAGCCTCAGACAGATGTCTGGGAAGTTTAAGGGTGAAAATTATTTCAGCCACTGGAATCCAAATGCATTCAAGTCATTAAATTATTATTCAGAAAGAGATGTTCCTGTCTGCAAGGACTTGTAGACGTAAGTTGACAACATAAGAAGCACCACAAGGTTCTTGTGAATTTACCATAATTCACTGAAACTTGGGGAAGGAAACAGAGGAAATATATGATCGCCTTTCCCATATTAAAATCTGCCAGCTTAAAGAAATGCTTAACATATGATAATTATGCTTAACATATGATAATTATGCTGCTCCATTTTCATTTCAATGGCATATTTCCTCAATTTCTCAATATAATTTTGCAAACAATAACTATGAACACAGAAACCAATAATCTGAGGTATTGTTGATGGTTTTTGCAGACTAGACTTCAAACACCCTAAACCAGCCTTATTTTAGGAAATGTTGCACTATAACTCTTTGAAGATAACACTTTCTGTAGTATCTTAAATTTGAGTTACCTGTAATGACCAAATACACTTGAAAATCTTAGCTGCGGTGAAAGGATCATCTAGTTTCAAAGATGTGAAAGACTTAGCATCTCCTCAATCTTTGAGTTTTACATAAATACAAAACCACCCCTTCTCATCTCTACTACACACACCTACATATGACGCATATGTCTAGCTTGACAAAGACTTGAACAGCCTCTCCATGCAAAGCTGAAGATCCCATAGCTGTTTTTTTCCTTATTTCCCGCTACCATAAATGTTTTATTATATTTATGATATGAATTACTAAGCCAGCAGCACATAGTGTTTAAAACCTCATACTACATAAATCACACCTTCTTTCCAAAAGCCAAAGTAACCATTCTTTCCGTTAACAATTAACTAAAATTATTAATAACTAAAAACGCATCAAGGAGACTTCTCCTTTGGGAGAAAATACCCAGAGCTACAGCTGCTGGCATCTTACACAATACGGGCATTCTCGCATCACTGGCTAAAATACCATGCTCATACGGATATGTTCAGGACATGCATACTATTTTCTTACCATACTACCCATTTGCCCTCTGTCTTCTCCATTCAAGCCATGGCTGTGAGAATTCCAACAATGCACTAGGAAAGCAGAGACCAGAGCCTGACCCGAGTCTCTAGCAATGATAATGTGACTCTGCACATGGGGCACACATCCCTTCACGCAGCCTGATGCAAGGGTTTGAAGCTCTGATCACAGGTGCTTGCACCAGGAGCACCATCACCCTTACTGCCACCACACAGCAGAGGGAATATGTCCCTGTCCCGTAACTTGGCAAAACAGGTGTCATCTGGCATGCTATTGCCTACCCAGTAATCTCATCCAGTTGACCGTAAAACATGTCAAAGTATAATATTAAAAATGGTTCAGTCAGTATAAACTGAGATTTCAAGAAGCATGAATAAAAATCACTCTTTCTAGTGGGACTTCACTTGCTTGAAGTTAATATCAACTAGGAAATCAAAAGATGTCAAAGGTAAGAGCCAGAAGATAAAATGAGCCCAGGCATCTGATCACAAACTAAATGCTAACCAGATTCACCGCAAACCATCTTGCTTCATGTGTAGTCTGGTGATGTAGTATTTATAATAAATAACTACTTGTAATAAATATCTGCTCGCCTCACAGAGGTAATTTTAAATTAACAGGAAAATAACTTTACTTGAAGATAATGTTCCTCTTTACACAGAACCCATGGTATACAACTGTTCTCACAAAGAGACACTACAAAATCTTCTTTAAAACTCAGTGAAATGAAGCAAGGGTCTGGAGTAGGCAAGTAAAATTTCTTCCTTAATGAAATGGCCACCTGCCAGTGAGTTCTAACGTAAAGTTTGGAGGTTTTCAGTGCAAACATTTGCTGTCTTTACGGCTTTATTACCCAGATAATCACAGGTTTTGTATAACTGTCATCTATAAATTCTGTATACCTTATGTACATGCACTGTTCTTTATTTACTTGCTGTATCATGGTTTTAATATATTAAAGATTTGGTTTTCTTACCTACTGTTATGATAACCTGGTTGCTCAGGAACAGGTTGTCTGGATTATCTTGGCTCCTAGCTTCAGCTTGGGAATCAACATCACTGAACTGAGGGGGGGGGGGGGGGGGGGGGGGGGCAGTGGTATTCCCTCATCTGTATGAGCTGACAGAGGGGAAATAACATTATCAGAGTTTCAGAGAGCCTCTGGTCTGCCCTCATGGTACAATCTGATGTGGGAGAGCAGCAGGGCACCACTCCACACACAGATGTCTTCTCCTGTATGGGAGACAGAGCTATCCAGCAGCCCGTGTGGGAGCTACATCTGCTTGGTTTCTACTGAAGAGAGACAGAACAGATGGGAGAAGAAGATGAAATGAAGAGCAGTACATCTAAGGGGGCTAACCTTTGCCAAAAAAGGGAGGGGAACACACACCAATCATCTTAAAATCAGCTAGAAATACAGAAATATTTATCCTGCTGGCACTGTTACAAATGCTCCTGCAGCTTATCTTATCGAGCACAGATTTACTGAGGGGGAAAGGAGGGCACTGAGAAAGTCAAGTCTATATTGGACCTGGATCATTCTGCAGCTCGTTCCCTTTCTCCAATCATGAAATGAGTGGGGAAACAAAAGCAGCTTATCCAGCCAAGACTTGGAGGGGACAGCATCACCTTTTTCTCTGAGTCATGGAAGCAAAAAATCCTTCATTATGGTGTGACAGAAAGGATGATTCACCTCTGGTAAAAAGCTCTGAGGCTGAGCTGTCTGTGGTAAAATAGCTACAAGGCATGTAAATAGCATGCCTCAGAACAGAATATAATGGCAGCTGCACAGCTTAAGCTGTCTGCATGGCTCTGGAGAGAAGATCCGGTGCGCAGCAGCCAGGGTAACCCAGGCATGCCAGTGACACCTGCCCAGATTTAGGCTGTTGCCAGATTAATTCGGGGTACCATTAGAGCATTGTTCCCATATGCCCTATCAATACTGTGACAGGCAGTCTGCCAATGAACTTAAGGTTCAAAAATCTCCTAAGCCTGACAGACCATCTCAACAACCACGTGGATCTGTGGTTTTATAACCTGCCTCAACATGTGATTTCTTCACCTTATCAGCAGTTGATTTACACATAGAGGCAACTCTTAATACCTGCTAAGGGTTCAAGCCTGTTACAACTCTTGAATTTCTTCTCATAAGGAGAAGGGAGCTCTAGCTGTTTGAAAGGCCACATGCAATTGGTTCCACTCTGCCTTTGCAAGAAGGAGGTTAGGCAAACAACATGCTCAGAAACCCACTTCTTTTAATGTTTGCATCTTCTTCCTCTGCCCATGCTCCTCTGTTCGTTCAGGACATGTTATGTCTACAGATTGCAATACCTACTCCTTTTGCCCTGACATTCAGGGGTTGTTGATTATCAGACTCACTGAAGGCAGAAGGGGATGAAAACCAGGCAAAAGACAATTATATATTTCCACTTTTACCTCTTCTATAATCATATTTACATGCCAGCTTGAATATTTTAAATTTGTATATTTGTTTAAATACTGCAAGCAACTTTAGGCACCTTTACACTTAAGTGTTTTTCTCATTATGTGCAATTCTCTTTCCACATCTTCCCAAGGCCTGGTGTTCATGCACATATATTTTGTGCCTGAGTGATAGCAAAGAAGCTCTTCCCTGTGTGCAGAAATGAGCTTCTTTATACCTGTCAAGCAAATACGTGCATCGTTACCAAGTGCCAGCAGCAAAATGTCAACAGTTTGTGCACCAAGACTTGAACTTTCAACAGCCTTCATGATACTGCAACTTCCACTAAATTCTAATTCTGTACTAATATAATCTGTTCAAAGATTTGAGTGAACGCCAAAAAAGCATCACTTTTTCTAACTACACCACCCTGAATGCAGGGGTCCCATGTGAGCTAAGCTGCAATCAATGTGTGAGTATGCCTTAGAATCACCCTTGCTTTCAAAACATTTGTGGCTTTGACCCATGCTGTTACTCAAAAATCAGTGCACTGGGAAGACTTTTACAGAAAGCAGAATCCTGATGGCAACCGGAGAAATTCCTCCCATATTCTCTTTACCACCAATATCAAGACAGCTAGTCCCCTGTCATGTTTCACATCTTAGCTTCAGTACAGAAGTGGTAACAATCTCACAAATGATGGTGAGATGAGCTCAGTACAGCCAAAACAGACATGTAGGTAGTCTCAGGGAACAGCATAATACACTGAGCAAATTTTATCTCTGTGGTACATTAATTCAATTTTCATTGCTCAACCAAAAGAGGACTGCCAAATGCGATTATCTGTGCAATGGTAAGTGGCAGCTTAGAAAGACAATAACTGACTCAACTCTAAACTATTAAATCCATTTAATATCTGTAAAGGATGACATATTAATGAAATAGCCTTTAAAACTCTCCTATCAGTATGAAATCATGAAAATACCTGTACAAGATTGGATTTGGTACAAGAGAAAGTAACATTAACACTTTATCAAACTCTGGACTTAACATTTAGTTTCTTTTCTCTTTTATAAAGAACAAAAGTATTTGCACTCATTAGGGTAATGTCAAACAATCAAATAAACACACATTAAGAATTATCTGCCAACAGAAAGAAAATTGAAAGGCATGAGGAAATCCCATCTCCCTATCTAGGGAGCCAATGATGACACATGCATGCACAAGTACTGCAACATGGGGATGCATCAGCCTATCAGAGTACAGCATTTCATGTGTACTGGGCTTTATATTAATGGTTTAAATGCCCTCAAGATAACTCTAAAAGGACCCCAAGTTTTGGGATCATGGATTTTTTTCTTCTCTGGGCTCCACCTGATAGTGAAGCCTCTAGAAACTTCCTTTAAAGAGCTAGAGATCAAGAACCTCATGATGAGCATTCATTCTCACAAAAGTTAGGCATTTCACACTGTTTTCTCATATGTTTAATGCCTGATACCTTCACACAGCTGCATCTCAACCTTATTAACCATAGAAAACTGCTGGAACCTGCTTGGAATACCTCTACCATGACCCAAGATTTCAGTACAACTATCAAATTGTGAAGTCCGTTCAAATTAACTGAGAATGAGGACACTTAACGTTTCTAAATCAATACTGAACAGAGATGAAATTCACAACACGTATTTTTATTACAGCCTAAGAACAGCCTACCTTAAAAGACCTTAATTCAGTGTAGAGCAGTGCTCTGAATTCTGTTAACATCTTCCATGATTATGGTACTGGTTTTCCACAAAGCACACACGAATTCTTCAAAACCCCACCTAAGGACACCAGCCATTTTATTTTACACCTCGGATTCCTAAACCAGGTTACTAAAACCTTCTTCATCTTCTTCCCTTTTTCACTTACTGTCTCATACTTGTTTACACTACTCTGAGTCAAAGTCGCCAAAGCAGTACCTAAAGATTTTCATGGGAATTAACTACTGACATCAGTCACCAGTAAAAACTGGTGTCTTTTACATGGAATTTCCCTCGTTTTTCTTTCACTTTGAGCTTCATACATTCAACTTCCCCTCTCCCCTTCATCCTTCCTCATATTTTGGTTCCTGAAAGTTGGCGGTTTCTATGGTCAACAGCCTCTTGTTCCTCTTGAGGGAGGGAGTTCTCTGGCTATGCAGGGTTTTGGACTCAGCTTGGCTGTCCACTTCTTAAATACAGGCAGAAAGCCATGATCACCACTTGATAGCAAAAGGGATAATGACTGGATTAACTATCAAGACTGGGACTCATAAGAAATCACAGTTATCAAAAGGTTGGGCAATTTTTCACGCCAAGAGAAAAAGAAGCATTCCTTACATTTTTTTTTCACAGGAAAGCCTTCCAGCTGCGAAACAGGCTGGAGAATCAAACACCATAAGGTTTTGGCATTATCATCTCAAGCTCAATGAAGACTTGTTTTGGGCTTTCTAATCATCAGTAGAACAGACAGACACACTCAAACTGCAAAATGACTGCAAAATTTTGACCTGATCAAAATCAGACCACATAGCAAGTTTGAACTGCTGGTAGCTAGAAAAGCTACCGGATTACTTGAAAACCGAACAGATTACATGTAGAAAACATGGAAAAGGAAAAAACAAGGAACCACAAGGGCTGCCAGAGCAGCTATCTTCCAGTGCACTTTAAATGAAACAGTGTTATTGTGCCTTCAGCAGAGTTAATTCAAAATAATAGGCTTCTGAATCCCTTCTATTTCATCAATAGCTACAGCATGGCTCATTTAAAAACAGCTGTATTGGCACATTCTTTTTTCCCAAATGCATGGGAAAGGAAATCACATATTTAAAATATACACATTTTAACTATTTTTCTGATACTCAATTCAAGTAGGAATTTTAAACATCCAGGAAAATTGTGTTATTCTCCAAGTTGAAACAGCACAAGAACTACAGATTAATCTTCTACCAGGCTAAGATTAAGCTAAATAAACTAGTTTTCTAGAAACAAATAGGCACAAGGTAGCAGAGCAACAGTAGACTAGCTGAGGCCTACAGGAACCAAACAGAGAAAGGCAAAAAATAAAGTCGGCACAGATATTGTTTGAATTTCCTTTACTTAGAAGTTTTTCTTTCTGAATATAGAAGGAAAATGCTGGAAGGCAGCAGTAAAAAGACCTACTCAAACATTTACTCCACCCCTGCCATTCAGAATTGTTTTCAACAGTGAGTTTTCTTGCGCTTTGTCCAAAAAGCTCCATCGATCAAGAGGGAACAGGTAGAATACAAAGACATAGTAATGAAGCAGAGGAAGCCCCTCAAGGCTGTTCATTAGGTGACCCCGATTCCCAAGAGAATTCAGCACAGGCAAGCCAAGATTTTCACAGAACTCAGCTCAGCACAGACACTATGCTCAGCCCTTACAAAAATCAGGCTGTTGATGCCACAAGCCAAGATCTGCTCACTAATTCTCTGAATTTCTCTTTCATTTCAGAAGGAAAATGAATTTTGAAATATTGTTTGAAGTTGCACATATTGAGCTCTCAAAAGAAAAAAAACCAACCACCTAGGGTTAAGAAATGCTGGCTCTATAATGAAGTCAGGTTTTGGAGTCAAGTATTTAGGGTAATTTTTTGTTCCATGTACCCCCTGGTGCTTTGAAAAACTCATTTTCATGGGGACAAACAGAACCACAACAGTTTCTCCCTGTGAGCCATGCTCATGTGGTGCAGCCAGCTCTCATTACTTTGTTGTAAAGCATGTGATATTTGGTTTTTTACTTTTCCTGAAGCCATGGTTCTGGAATCCTGCAATTATGCAAGAACATTAGCTTTCACTTAAAACAGAAAATCTTAATCTAGCCTTTGTACTTGTGGAAGGGGCCCAAACCCAAAAATCTGAAAGACTTACAAAACTCAGAAGACAAACTAAACAGAGATTCAGAATTGTTACTTATCTTTCAAACAAACTTCATAGTTTTGCAGGCTTACATTTACACTTTCTGAGCACACAGGATTACTAGCATTACTCCTCAGTTCATATGCTTCAGCTTAAAGTCACAAATACATGCACATTCCAACGTGTGGTTTCTTGCCTGATGATGTAAAATGATGCCAACATGTCTCCTACACCTACAGCCTACTTCAACCTTTTCCACACAAGTAATCCCATCTCAGGCATCCAAGATTCATCTTTTACATGAATAATTTTTCAAATGACAGATGTGCACTGTTCTATTTTTCCCCAAACAATACCACTTGGGGCATTTTCTCCTTACTCTAAGAAATTCAGTAAGGAGCTGTAAACAATACTGAAGTACTTCAAGAATGATCTCTTTTCAGTCCTAGTTCCTACTATATACTTCTGGAGCCTCACATTTGATATGAAATCTGGTAAGTAAAAAGCAGCTTAAAAGATCTGCAGACTTCTACATATTTAGCAGCATCTTAAGTGGCACTTAAAATTTTAGGGAGGGATAGTGATTTTTTCCTAAATACTTGGTAATTATTCCAAAATAAAAGCTATCTGAATCCATATGGCACACAGCAGTCGAGTCCACTACTGGAAGGTAAAAAAAAAATAAACATCACAATAATTTCACAATCCGAATTTACAGTCCTCCTCACACTGTCTTTGTCCATGTGAAATCCTGTTTCATGATTACTTACTGTCTGTAAGTGAATGCTGCAATGAAGCTGTCATGGCTTAAGTCCAGCCACACAGTCTCTCTCTCACTCCTCTCCCTGCCTCCCCCCGCTGCCAGAGGAATGGGGAGGAGAATCAAAAGAATGTAACTCCCACAGGTTGAGATAAGAACAGCCCAGTAACTAAGGTATAACACAAACCACTACTGCTACCACCAATAATAATGATTAGGGAAATAACAAGGGAAGAGAATACAACCGCTCACCACCTGCCGACTGATACCCAGCCCGACCGAGCAGTGATCTAACCCTTATGGGTAACTGCCCCCAGTTTATATAGTGGGCATGATGTGCTGTGGTATGGAATACCCCTTTGGCTAGTTTGGGTCAGGTGTCCCGTCTCTGCTTCCTCCTGGTTTCCCCTCCTCCCTGGCAGAGCATGAGACTCACAAAGTCCTTGGTCAGACTAAATATTACTATGCAGCAACTAAACACATTGGTGTTATCAGGGCTGTTCCCAGGCTGAAAGTCAAAAACGCAGCACTGCACCAGCCACTAAGAAGGAGAAAAATGACCGCTACTGCTGAACCCAGGACAGAAGCTCGTACCAATTTACATAACAAAGGAGACATGAAGCTGAGTACAAGGATGAAGACCACAGAATTAAAATTAGCAAAAGCAAAGAAAGAGGGGGGAAAAAAGGTACATTGATTTAGTGATGTGCCAGCACAATCATGAAAGATTAGTACACAAGGGTTTTTTAGTTCACTTCAGAAGTTAAGTGTAGAAGAAAAGAGACTTCTAATACAACACATGTCTTTAATTTAGCCAGGTCGTAATAGGAACAACTGTCACACAAGCTTCACCACATATGGTGCAAGCCTGACTGGAAGGCTGGATGTGCAGGTTACAGCTGGAGCTTCTGCTTCACTGCTGATGAACTAGCTGCTTCACAGCTAGTTCATTTAAACTTAGGTATTTCTCCATTACTGCAAAAATACTCCAGCTGTAAGCTTAGCATGTTGCTTTCCAAAAAGAAGCACCAGTACCACACTGTCACAGTCATGCATGCGTGTACGCTGTCTGAAACCAGGTCAGAGAACAGCACTTCTCATGCCAAAGCAGCCATCAGAAATGCAAACATTTTAAGGACTGCTAGCAGATTTTCATTTATTTTCAAACTTCACTGGCTGATGATGAAAGTGGTAGCTAGATTTCTCTCCAGGTTACTCTGCACTGGTTTACTACACAGCATGAATACAGATTGTGGGGTAACCCTCAGCAGAAAACCCCAAATCAGCAAATCATAAATGTGTTTGCACTAAATGGACACTTGCACTTGGTTCAACAGTTTGAGAAACTGAACATGAGCTGGCTTCAGTGCGCACTCGCAGCCCAGAAAGCCAACCGTATCCTGGGCTGCATCAAAAGGAGCGTGACCAGCAGGTTGAAGGAGGTGATCCTGCCCCTCTACTCTGCTCTTGTGAGACCTCACTTGGAGTATTGTGTGCAGTTCTGGTGTCCTCAACATAAAAAGGACATGGAATTGTTGGAACAAGTCCAGAGAAGGGCCACGAGGATGATCAGGGGACTGGAGCACCTCGTGCATGAAGACAGGCAGAGAAAGTTGGGGCTGTTCAGCCTGGAGAACAGAAGGCTGTGTGGAGACCTCATAGCAGCCTTCCAGTATCTGAAAGGGGCCTACAAGGATGCTGGAGAGGGGCTCCTCATCGGGGACTGTAGTGCTAGGACAAGAGGTAATGGGTTTAAACTGAAACAGGGGAAGTTTAGATTGGATATAAGGAGAAGTTATTTACTGTGAGAGTGGTGAGGCACTGGAATGGGTTGCCCAAAAAAGTGGTGAATGCTCCATCCCTGGCGGTGTTCAAAGCCAGGCTGGACAGAGTCTTGGGTGACATGGTTTAGTGTGAGGTGCCCCTGCCCATGGC
Organism: Pezoporus wallicus; assembly: GCF_028554395.1. NCBI lineage: Eukaryota > Metazoa > Chordata > Aves > Psittaciformes > Psittacidae > Pezoporus > Pezoporus wallicus. The sequence continues at coordinate 3,404,465 of NW_026638957.1, read as the reverse complement.
AGAGAGGTTGGAACTAGATGATCTTAAGGTCCTTTCCAACCCTAACTATTCTATGACTCTAACAGGCACCAAACTATACTGTATGGCCTTGAGAGGCACAAAAGGTATGTTTATCTGGAGTCTCAGAAAGACACATATGGGAAACAATTACTTTCTATAAATATCACTGTGGTAACTATATAAATAAAGACAGGGAGTAAGAGAGAGTCTCAGAACATGGTAGGAAAAGAATCAATATCTGAAAGCTAAGAAAGAAAAAAAGTTAAATACATGCATTAAATTTTTAACAAGAGGAGAAATAGGAAACTGACATACTCACATAAGCCTACCAAACAACAGCAGGTATTTAAGAGAGATATATAATAAAGCACTTTAAGATCATATACAGCAAATTAAAACCAAAAATCTCTAAGAGCAACATCTAAAATATGCTCAAGAAGCATCACACCCAGACAATGCCAACAAAACACACATAGTTAGAAACAGCTGATTCAAAGGATATATTTAGGTTTGCCTCAAAATGTTAGGCAAAAAAAAAACAACAAACAAAATAACCCTGCCATTCAGAATTAAGGTGGTTGCTTGTATTACTGCTCTGTGCCAGAAACCAGAGCCAGATCATAGGAAGAAATCTGATGGAATATGGCTGCAGGAACAGAAGGGTGCTGAAAGACCAGCATGGTCACACAAAGAGTAAATGTGGACTAAGACAGCAAATACAGACAGCAGAGCCTCACCACAAACTTCATCTGCTTTCAGCTGATGTAACGAGAACAGAACAGGATTAGTGGCTTTAAAATGCTGATCTGATTGATCATATCTCACCTGCCTAGAGAGCCACACCTAACCAACCTAACATTTCAAAAGTTACTTATATGCCCATTTTGGATTACTGAATCTACTAGTGTAACTTCCAGTGTCACTCTATCATGTAATATCAATCTCTTTCACAAAGGAAAGACTAAATGTATGAAAATGCCTCATAATCTTTGTACTTCAAAAGCCTGAGTGTAGTTGATGAATGCAGCAAGCTGACTGACCTGTCTGTGTATTTCAATTTACCTGGATTCAAGAATTTGCAAACCAGTTACAAACACCAAGGATATTACCAGATGAGCACCATTTTTCTAGCCTTTAGTTGTGTGAAAATGCCTCTTCTGTTACGCAGCCACCATCAAATACTGGGCATATAATGTTGCACCTGGTTTGTGAAACAGTAAGGTCTGGTAAATCTTTCTTAATAATGGATTACACCTTTTAAAAACCTTAACTTGAGCATGGCAGCGCTTCGATTTAAGTTGGCTAGCCCATGAGAAAGCACTAGTTACACCTTACATTAGCACATCTCATCATCAGACACTAACACAATCATTCTGCAGTAGTTCAATCATTGTGTAAAGCTCTTGAGTTATTTTCCAGTGCAGTTGCTCTCATCTGTGCTAAGCTAATCTGAGATAAATCATTCAAGTTAATTTTGCAGTGAAGACACAAGCTGAATGAGAAAACACGATTTTCTCAACTCCATGGTACAGTTAATGCCACCATTGGGAATGATGTGTATCAGTTTGGTTTCCAGCAGTTGTTACATCCACTAAACAAACCTCTTCCAATTCTTATTGTGAAAGGATATATTGTGGTTTAATACAAGACTAGGCAGTTGACCAAGACACAGCTTGGATTTTTTTAGTTCTGTGTTGGCTTGTTGTTTTGTTTTTTTTTCTGCTAAATTTAACAGTTCAGAGATTTTGAGATGTGACAGCAGATGAATCAACAGCTTAAATGGTTCAGTGAGCAAAATAATTGTATGGATTTCTTTTTTTTTGTCAGCATGGGGATTTTAACATATTTGCACTTGGCAGACGTAACAGATTTGAGTAAAACTCATTTCAGTTCAATTTCTGTTCTTTTTAACTCTCATTTTTCTTGACCATATTTCTGCTGAAAGGCTAATATTAAAATTAAGCAGCATAGCTCTACAAAAGTTAATGGAGCTTTGCTGATGTATATGAGCTTGAGATTCCAGCCCACATATTTTTCTTTAATTAGAAAGGTTAAGTGTCATAAACAGTGCAAATGCCTTAAGTGCACGATGTTGTTCTCGAGTATGAGAACTAGACAAAAGAATGCTGAAGCAGAAAAAACATGCAGATGGTCCATTTCAATAAAGTCAGAAACAAAGTTTTTGTGGCTTTTTTTAACAACTACAAGGCACAGATCAAGGACCTAGATTCCACAGTGGGCTATGAGTGCTGAGTCCCTGTACTGTCACGTAAGCACAGATCCAGCCCACCGATAACAGAAGTCACTATTAATACTGATTCCATTTCAATTAAACTTCTTGGGTTTTGAGGCAGGCACCTATTTAAGTACTCTGATAAAGCTCCTGTGATGATCTTATCTAAAAAGAGGTAACTGTGAAAAGCCGCATTTGCCTTTGCAGTCTATTTCACTGAAGAAAGCTGTAACTAAACCGCAAAGACACATTCTACTAGACTACAGTACTACTTATACTGAGGAATACTATAAAGAATTATCACTGGTAGGCAAAACAAAATTCTATGTGTCGAGAAACATATGATGATATTTTAGCCATTACTTATAATAAATGGCACTGATACCCTCTTCTAATAGATTCACACAAGTAAGGTTAACAGAAGTCCAGTTCACGCAGCTACTAAAAAACAGCACAAAATAAGGCTAACTTAGTTCACAGGCTCTGCTAAATGTTTGGAACCACCAGGTACTGCTTTCTACACAACAGGTGGGAAAAGTACTGACACGTCTATGTCAGACCGGGCTCCTTATCCTGGATTGTAATCTAAGAGTTGTGGGCGCTATGCTCCACTAACTGCATGGTAAACCAGTGGTAGCCCTAGATAGACATGATCTGAATTACTCAGGCACTCTTAAAATGTGGTATCAAAAGAGCTGCCACACTTCAGAGGAATTCCCTGTAGAAAGCAATCAGAATATAACCCCTTTTAAGAAACAAGGATAAGGTGTAATAGAATATTAGAGAATTCCATCCATATACAGTAACATATACTGATAATGTCACAAGCTAAGCTTTACCACTTTTACTCAAGGGATGCTGTGGCAGTTAGGAATGTGACTGCCAGCCTGAAACAAACTCACTTATTTGTGGAAATAGTTGGAACACAGGAGATCAGAGACACAAATGGTGTTTCACACTGGAAGAGGCCTGCCCTGGTTTTCAAATGAAGCACACCATACTTAAAATGGGCTGTGAATGTGAAAATGTAAGGAAATGACAGTTTCTGACATATACATTAATAACTGTAGATCTTAAAAAATACCAGCAATATATAGCAATGACAGAGAAGGCCACAGCCAAGGAAGAGTGATGAGGTACTGTCCACAGGGTTCCACTGTGGTCACATCAATTGGGAAGAAATTTGTTTGAAAACCAAAAGCAGGCACAGCTTCTGAGAAGAAGATGGTTCAGCTGCGCGAGCAGGCAGAGGAGGTTATCAGTGGCAGCAGGAAGAAGCTGAGGAGGGGTGGTTATTGTCCAAAATCAAAATTTAAAGAACAGTGTACCCATGAATAACTGTCATGAACAATCACAAAATGAGCTGAATCTTTTCTGTGCAGCCACAGAAAGGCACCAGAATGCTGACTAAAATTCAGTGAATAAAGCACCTCTAAAAGTAGTGACTGCCAAAAACACTGTAGGAAAACTAGATATAGGATACAAAACACTATTAATGCCTACAGAAAAAAAAACAAACAACCCATACACAGACTTTAAAAAGCCACATTTCACCACACATTTGATATGCAATCAAGTATTTCATTAAAAAACAAAACCAAAAACCACTCACACAAAATGACCCTCCAAAACCCCTAAAAATCATCCCACCTCCCACCACCGGACATAGCTCTGGATTAAGGGATACAGACTGCAGGAATGAAACATTTGGAGTAAATTCCACAAAGCCAGTTTACATGCATTTGACTTAAATGTCAGCTGTATTACTAAGCCGTTAAATGCTACAGTACTGACATCCCAGAGACATGAAAGCGAGACCACAGGTCTCTTTATATATTAAAAAGAATCAAAGTAATAGCCTAATTTTGCAAGCAATTTCCTACAAATCAAATGCACTGAAACAGAACTGCAAATCAGTTCACACACAAGTCGTCATTATGGCATGTTCTCCCTGCTAGGAGAAGCTGAAGTAGTAGATTACCTTCACAGCATTCTTAAAATTCATTATTACACATAGACTATTTGTGTAAGGTCATCATCATGGCTTGACTTCGCAAATGAAGATTTGGGAAGGGCTTTACCCACGCTTACTACAAGTGTGCTGATGACTGAAAAGGCCAATGTGGAATAGGCAAATCCAGTTGCAAAAAGTAGTGAAAGGCCTCCTTGGGTGGTATAGGTGGGGCGCTATTCTTTCTACGTTGTCTTTTCTCCTCGAGACTAGTTCTGCGTGTGTTCTCAAAGGAGACATATAGACAATTTGTGTAAGATATGTACATAATAAAACAAGTAAGCACAATAGCTAATGTTATATAACCAAAAAGACATCATAGACTACACAAGCTACATAGGATCAGGAGATTACTGATACAGAAATTGCTATGGAAGTAAAATATTTTAAGGGAAAAATAGCATGTAACAGGAAAGAAATCAAAGACTTTTTATGAAGACACAAAGAGCTAAGAAAAAGATGACTGAAGTGAAGATCATACAGAATTACAGAAAATAAAATGAGAAGTGGGAAATTACACAAAACATGCACAGTAAGCCATATACTGAGAGGCAAAATGATGTACTATGTTTGAGTAAACATTCAGAGATCTGCTAATGAGACACAAGGACATCCAGGAAGAAATATCTGAAGGTTCAAGAGCTGAGAACAGGAAAACGTGTGAGAAGCAGGCACAGATACACATACTTGGAAACTACCACGAGAGACGTTATGATTGAACCTACCAGAGCAGAGCTGAAGATGTTATAATGAAGAAAAGGCAACAGAAGGAAGAAAGCTAAAATTAATTATACCAAAGCAAAAAGTAAAAGGAGGCCAAGGAAACTACAAGCAAAGCAGAAGATACCCAACAGAGGACAACACCAAAGGCAACAAGCACAGGGAAGAAACAGAAGTAGGCAACAGTAGTACGAGAGGAAGTGTACAGAGAGATCAAGAGATGTCCCAGTGATCTTCCTAAAGAGATGGGCACACAAACAAATGGCAATTGCCTCGCATATTTCATTAGGAGTGAACCTGTGAGAACCACATGTTCAAAACATTTTAAGCAACACAGTCAAACTGGAATTCCCAAAGAGCCCACAAAAAAAAAAACCCACAAACAAAACAACATATAAAAAGCCTGATCAAACACCTTCAGTAAGGTAAAACTTGTAGTTCAGGGCAGGTAATCTGCAAGACTTTAATAATTTGCAATACTGAATTCTAAACCAAAGTGAAATAAACCCAGCAGTATTTACTACAGCCCAATTATTTTCATGGTAGCTTTCCCCTGAAAAAAAATAACTACACATTTTGGTCCAACTCAACATAATTTTTTCTTTACATTTGAGAATCTTTCCTCTGCCAAAATCTAAATTACTTTTTGGCTGACGTTTGAAAAATATTAATTAATAAATTGTAACAATTGGGCTACTACTCTGTTCTCAACTCAGACAGTACCCTGACACATGATTTTGAATAAACCAATTAGATTCAACTCATCTGTTTCCCTTCTCACCATTTTGTCTCTTCTGATGACTGGGATAAAAGAGGTTTTACAACAGAAGATTTTGTAAATAATAGTATCTACATTAAACAGCAAGCTAAAAATCTACTTTCCTTGTTACCATGCATAAACATACCAGTAAAAACAAAGAATATATTTTCAAGACATCTACTGAGAAGTAGGAGACCTGGATCATCTAGTTATTTGTTAGTTGGACTTGCTATTACTTTAATCTTTGTATCTGTAAAAGCTTTCTTAACAGTAACACACATGAGTTACCTCTGTTTTTCTACGTTTGATATATGTGTCTATAAATGCTTGTGTGTGTGTATTATTTTGCAGATTTTGCTGGAAATATTTCACACTTTAGTGATACAAAACATAATGGTCTCAAGATTTTCCCTCTTTCATAAATAGAAATTCAGCAAAGGAAAAAAATACTCTGTAATGTGAGTACATCAGTGCAGAGGCACAAATAGCCATTGTGGACTCAGAGAAAATGATTTTGGACAACAGTACCCTTCACACTTTGAAGTGTTAAACTCTACAAACTCCGAGACCATCTGATCCTGTTAGCATTTGCCTTTCTATTAGCAAAGATTCTCACTGAATTACAGCAGCAAAACCAATACTGCCTTTTACCAGGTGAGTTGAAGACAACTCTGACCACACTGAGCAAAAAACGGAGTTGAATGAACTGGAAGCATCCTCTTCTGCTTGGATTTTCCTGAATTGCATAACCAAGTCAAACAGCATGTGAGCTCAGGTTTGAAACACCTGCACTACCAGGTACAAGTAAACCCTGTACAAGTGCAATTCACTTAACTGAATCCACTAATACAGCTTCCCTCTCCCATTCAACCATTTAAGTTATATAACCCTCCTGAAGAAGGAAAAATAGAAAGAGAAGAATTTCATCAGCTGAGATCAAATTCAGTTCAGTGTAAAATAACATGCATTCTAATGGGTTACCAGATACACATTAGAAGGCAGTGGCTTGCTCAACACCCATACTTAAAAGCAACTCCATACCAAAATAAGAAAGGACCCAGCATTAGGGGAAGGGTATAAATTTTTAATGACCATCAAATATCAGTTTCAAAGTTCTAACAGAAGTCCTGCAATTATGTTTACAAAGAAGCAGCCCCTAAATTCCATTATAACAGTGATTCAAATAAAGCTGGGGGTAGGAGGGGAGGGTATGTGTGAGGGGTGGTGTAGAGGAGGGAGAAGGTAGGTATTCAGAGTGGGAGTTAAGACCTGAACCTGCTGTACGAGTGCTTATTTCAGTTTTGTATCAAAAGAGAATGAAACTAGATGACCCCAAATTTTTCTTCCATTCCTATGTTTGTTTCTTTGACTGGAGGTGCGGAAGCTCATTCTGGTTGATTTATTCAAATGTAGGTGCCCCAAACGAATTCTGAGCATCATGATCATAGATGCCTGTATCTGAGTAATTGCCCAACCTGATGATATACTGTCACTTCTCCAGCCTTTGGCTTCACTTTTTCACCTTGTCACCCATGATTACCTCAGCCTCCCACTCTTTGCACCAAATTTGCTCTCAACCCTTTCTAAATTGCACTTCTAACCCATAGCCTTCCTGTCTCAGGTCCAGCACTGGCAGGACCTTGCTGCATCTCTGTCACTTTCCTACATTTTATTTTAGGCCTGATCTAGTGAGCCACCTTAAAACATGGGTACACATGCTTTCTCAAATAAAGATTGTCATTAACATATGCTATACTAAGCCAAGATCTGGGGCGGTTCTTCCCCTTGAAAGCTAAAGGGGGGGATGGGATTTGGTGGTGATAAGTATCTTTCCAGGTATCCTGTTTGGCATCTTGTAAACATACAGCCCCCAGAGAAAAAGAAGAAAAATAGGAGGGAAGAATGTTCCAGTTTCTTTTTCATTTACTGAGTTAGAACATATTTGACACTGGTTTTAAAGCACAGCTGTAAGGAAACAAAGACTGTACTGGGTTTTGGTTTGGGGCTTTTTACTTCTAGAGACATGGCCAGAGCAATGGCTTCCTATATAGTCTTTCTACTCTTTTCAATATACAGTCCTCTTCCATATTACAATACAGCCCTAAAAAGCTAATAATTAGCCCTTCCGTTTCCATCTTCCAAAAATTCTTAGAATCAGTTAAGGTAACTTTGGTCACAACAGGATATTGATTTTATCCACTCAATGAAAGGAAGAAACTTTATTAAGTCTTTACTTTGAATCTTTCCAAGTAAAATAAATCTCAATTGCAAAAGTTACTTAATACAGCATAATTATCTCAAGATGAAAAGCTGTCATACTGACAATCTATGAGATGACTCCTAGCACTGTATGTAAAGAATACAAAATTTCTAAAGGTTGATCCACTTCTTCCTCAAAAAACAAAAAAAGGAAAAATTAATTATACAAAATATGAGAAGAAAGTGATAAAAAAGGGTAAAGAAAGAAAGAAAGAAGATGAAGATAAAGTAAACAATGCTGGAGGAGTTTTCCAGCCATGACAGGTGTGATTAGTACTACTTGGCTGTATATGTTTCTATGATTATTTGATACAAGGCCAAAGTCAGACCTGCCAGCATTTTCTAGGTGCTTAAAAGAGGAGAAGAAATAATTTCTATTAATAGCGAATAGATGCAAAATTTAAAATACGTATTCAAACCAAATACATTGCTTGCAAAATGAGGTAGTCAAACTGAATGTTAAGAAAGCTATTGTTTCAGAAATTTCAGCCCAGTAACTATACTTCAAGAATAATCTCTAATGTAAGATCGAGGCTCAGGATGAGTCCCTTACTGCTTGTACTTTTTCAGTTTGGGAGAATCTGGAATAAAAAATAAAATAAAATAAAAAGTGCCAATACACAGTTTATATTCCCTAGAAAGCATTAGCTTGCTAGAACTAAGAATCGCAAAGCTCATGTATTACAGCACCACCTGGTGTGACTTGCCATGGATACAAAGTGTAAGTGGACAAAATCTACTAGGTCATCTAATTTACCTGTCAACCAGTGCAGAATTCATCACTGTAACATACCTTTGGTGCTTTTCATTTTCTCTTTCATTTTAAATTATTTTTTGGAAGAATTTTATAATTCATATCTTATCAGATTTCTGAACAATATTTGATGCAGAAGGGGCTCATAAAACTGAACTGATAGTTCAGTTTTAATTAACAAATACACTGTTGGTAAACCCCATGACTTCCCACATCATGATGACTGTCAAGCAAACAAGAAAACATGTCACTGTCTTCCCAGAAATTTAACTTTATTAAGTGATTCAAGCAGAAACAGAAAAATGGGAAATCTCAATGTGAAAATATAAGATGGGTTAGCAAACATCAAGATACAAAGCAGCATTACCCCTCAATTCCTACCAGACAAGGTCTTTCTATCAGGTGATGAAGGGGCATTCTGCTGAGATTACACAGAAGACTACACAGCACATTTAATTGCATTGTGCTTAGCTGTTTATATGCTTGGCAAATTATAACACAGAAATTAATTATTATTCTATCAATATTAGAATAGACTGCCTTAGCAAACCACGCCTGGAATACTGCAAAATATCTATCTATCTGCATCACAGACACCCTATATGCATTGCTTTATGAAGTCTTCCATTTCCCCTCACTTTCCTCTGCTAAAAAAGTTATTATATTACACATACAAGGCAAAGAGCACGAAACACCTTATTTACCTCTTGGTGCTGTCATAAATGAAGAATAATTGCATAAAATCCAACAGAATGTGAACTGGTATAGACAGCAAAAAATCTGCCCTAAAAGCCTCTACTCTAGACTTTTCTTTTGCCAGAGACAAGAAATGAGTCAGTGTTCTCAGCCACACCAATTTGCTTTAACATGCAGATATTAGAGTGCTTGTGTTTATTTTTTGTCCCAGGCTACTGGTAGGGAGATGCATCTCTGGCTAGGTACAGAGCAAGCTAGCAGCTGTCTAGTCATACAAAAGTACTGACATTTAGAATAGAACACAGAAATTTTGAATCTGCCAAATTCTGGTGTCTAAATAAATTTCTGTAAAGCTGATTTTTTGTGTGCACGGTAATCCACTGTTCTTCATTCTGCAAAGAGAAGAGCATTCTTGACAATAAAACGCAACACACTTTCCATGAATAAACTGGCTTATCTCATTATAAATGTGTACAAAAGAAAAGGTGAAACTAATACTGGAGGATGGACTCAACTGCTTTCTAAACCACTCAGTGGTAATACTACCTACATTCTTGCTATGTTATTGTCATGAGTTTGGATAAAGGCCAAGCAACTTGCAGGCATGCCTTTCTTTAAAATCAAAAGCTTGCTAAGTTTCTAATTACCTCTCAAATTCTGCCAGTCACTTTTGGCAATATTTTAAAAGATTTTTTGTAATTGCAATGCCATTACAGAAAGGCATCTGATAAGCTAAATCAATTCCGTAAGTTCTGAATCTGTACGCAAAGAGCTTGTGCACACGAATTTCCCATTATCCCGTAAGATAACCCCCCCAAAACCAGACTAAGTATTAACACTGTCACTCAAGCTGAAATAGCCTAAAGGAACAAGCAGATTTCCCTTATTAGACTTTAAATTTTGTTACGCAAAAGACACCACCTGCCAAGTTCTTCTGAAATAGAGAGGGGTATGTTTCAGTGGAAGAAAAAGCATGAATGTTCAGTCACAAATACATACTATACTCAAGTGTTAACTGAAAATTCATCTTGCTATTTGCTTATCCCCTTCATTTCTCATTTTATGTGTATAAAAGTCATTAAAGTTTCCCTTAGGAACAGTCTACACTTATGTTTTTAGCTTTTTTTTTTTTTTGAGGTTGAAAGTATGCATCACCAGAACATCCTCAACTGCCAGCAATTAAATTAGGTAAAACAGTATCAGGCAAATTTGAAAATCATTTTCAAATAAACTACTCCCTCTGCAAGAAAATTGAGCAAAATATCTGTAACTCCTTGTCAGTATCCCAAAACACTAATTAGGTCTTTGCTTTTGATAAAGTAAGCTGACAAGAACCTTTCACCTCTTCTGTAAGATCCAATTTGCCTTGGAAATTTCTATTTCTCTTTTAGTGCATCCCATGCGATTCATCCAAATACAAAGCAAAACAGAAAAAAAAAAACAAAAACCCAAACACAGAGAAAAGGGAAGATCAAGTGCTTTTGCACTTGTATTAATGAATAATGTGCATCATTATTCCAATCATAGTATAAATATTTTAAATCTAAACTTTCAGGCCTAACAGTTTATCAAATATACCTCCATAGTTACCATACATATGACTAACTCAAGGTTGCTTTTTTACCAAAAATAGTGCAAACTGACAGAAAATTGGCTTATGTGCCCACACCATGACCTCCATTCTACTTAGGTATCACCAGAACCTAAACATTAACCTAATAACACCAAATATGTGCAAAAATAGGTTTATTGAACCTCATGGCCCTTGGGAACTGCTGGAATGCCTTCCAGCTTGGCCACCACTACTTCTGATGTTAGAAGGGAGAAAGCAAACTAATAATTCTATTTTTAGAGTTACTTTCTTCATTTGTCCTGCTTCATGGAAATATTTAAACAAAAAGACTCAACTGGGGTTAGTCATATTTCAAAAAATCTGAACAGCTGCAGACCCCCAAAATGAGGAGGCAGGGTGCCCATTTTCTCAGTTACTCTTATTTTTAATTTCAGTGTATTTTTCCATTTCCTAAGAGCCAAGTAAAAAGGATAAAGATGAAACATCAAGCAGAGACCATCTTTTACACACTGGGCAAGAAATTTTTTACCATCCAATTTCTACATGCTAACTATTATTCTTCCAAAAAGCAACTGGCATGGTTTCTTTCAAAACTCCTTTATAGGGATTAATTTTTTCACTGCTCTTCTAATATTAAAATCAGAAATGCAATATTGTTTGTCCTCCGAATATTTTGTATCAAGTTCTCAAACACAAGCAAAAATCAGTGAAGTGACATCCTGGCATAAATTTCTACCACCGCAAATCCTTCTTCCTCTTTTCCAATCAGTTTTCATAGATTCACACATTTTGAAGCTAGAAAGAACCTTTCGGATTGCGTATCTTAATCTTCTCTTCAACCTGCTACAGGGTAGGTTATGCCAAGAAACCCCACATAATCATTTGTTTATTAATCCACTGTGGATTTACAGACAATACATTACGTGGCTAAGTAATCTTTTCTGAAGTTGGATTATGCTCATTGTTAAAATATTCATTTGCTTTTTACTGTAAAATTATCATAGACTTGCTTGTGATTTCCATTTCCTGCTGGATAAAAGTGCCAGTTTTTCAAAGACTGCAGGACAATTACACTCATTTATATCAGGTAAGAATCTCATATCCCAGAGCACAGTTTCACATCATTATTGCTTAAGACATAAGATATAAAATGGAAAGACTTTAAACAACTTATCTAAAAAATTGTTTCAAATTGCTGATAAGCACATGGGCATTGAGGCATTCAGTTCTGCAACAAGACAAAATATGATGAGCTATTTTGATCAGACACAGGCATTCTTGTGTCCCAGAGTCACAGGGGCAGACACCAGCTTATCTCCATAAACGTCTGTAAAAAACAAGTTCCAGTCCTGATAGGAGCTCTTGGTGCTTAATGTAGTATATATCAGCTTAATGTAGTATATATATGGACACAAACAGTATTTTATTTTAGTGCTATAAAAACCTATTATCCTAGAATATCTTAGTTGCAATCCCATACTTAAACATTACCGTACAAACATAAAGCAATTACGAAACACAGCAAATTAATTCACTTTTATTTAGGCAAAACAACAGTTACCCAGGTCTTATATACATGAAGCAGGTAACTTACTTTACATTTTTCTTCACTGTTTCACAAGGGAAATCGTTAGGCTTATGTGCCCACACCAGTGCTATTAAAGCACAAAGCAATCACAAGTAAGACTGATGCTACTCCTTCGTATTCTACCCAGAGGTAAACACTTGCTGCAGCCTGTTTAGTGAAAGCAACATCCCACACCACATCTTTTCAGAACACCCTGAAAACCCTCCCTTAGCTGGACGACCATCTCTGATTAGCAGTTCAGATATGGAGGCTAACCATAGTGGAACGGTTGGAGTGACTAAGGCTGGAAACAGACCATGGCTTGCAGCTTCCCTAGAAATGAAGGGCTGATGATAACCATATATATGATCCTTGTTAGGCTGCTGGTGAGGTGTTAAACCCTAGCTGTGTTGCTCAAGTGTCAGAATTCCAGAACAGATTATACTGCTGTGAATCCATATTGTGAAAAAAAGAAGACAGCTGAATCCAAAGAATCCGTATGTATACTCAGAGTCATCTCAGCCTGGTGTGTGAAAATGGCACATTTTAACAGCTGGGGGGTTTAATTGAAAAAAAAAAATAAGGTTAAGATCTACCAAATGGTACACTCAAATTATTTTAATACAGAAAATGAAGCCATAGGCTACATTATAAATCATTTGCAAACTTCTCTGTATTGAGAAAAAGAACATTTCAAAAGTGAGGATTTCAATGTCAAGAGGAAGCAAATCTACACCTGAATTAGCATTTATTCATTATTGATATGCATATGAATCAAAAAGATGCACATACAACAGATGACTGTTGTGTTTACACATTTCAGCTGTTTTCCATATCTGAAAACAACAGTACTGAAGTTGCATGCATGACTGGTATCAAACTCGGGAAGAATGCATGCTGGGAATGAAAGGAAGGATAAATTCTAGAGATAACAGATTCAGCACACTCAGCACTAGTATCTCCATTGAGGGGGAAAGAGTGAAGAAAAGACTGGAAGAGTAGGGAAAAAGAACCACCACAGATTTGCTGAGGAACAAATCTTTCCAAACACCTTTGGTGGCATGTATACCTACACACACTCTTTATTCTTACATAATAAGAATGTTTAAAAGAAAATGTGTTTGGCCACAAGCCATAAGCTAGCTCCTAAGGTCTCACCAAAGCTGATAGCCTGTGTTTGGAACAGACAGTAGGAGCAGCTTGGTTTTGGTGACAGTCAGAAGGCAGCTCAAAAAGAAATGTATGACAGTCACTGCCACAAAGATGGCAGTGAAAGAGCATGGAGAAAAAAGAATACTAATGACAGACAGCTGCGGAATCCTAAAGGACAACAGCAGTGACAAATGACTTTTGAAAATTAAAAAGAAGAATTAACAGCTCTTCAAAATGAAAAAACACCACCATGCTATTTACATCTTGTGGGAAGGTCCTTTAAATGAGTGTACCGAAAAGAGCATAGGTGTAAAGGTCCTGCTCCTCATTCATCATGCACTAACATTCTTTCTGGTCTCTTCAGCTGAATGTACAGGAATTCTCATTTAATTAATTCCTGAGCATTCAGTGAGAGCTAGGCACCACACTGAGTAGTACTTATGGACTAGAGAGAGAAATACACACAGCTGAACAGTTACTAGAACGTCTAAACTAGATACTCATGGATTTAAACAAGAATTATGCTTTTAAGTAGGAGCTGAGCCTACAGTACTGATACCTACAGCACTGAAGACCAGGTTATTCTAGAGATTAAAAATTCTTCTAATTGGAAAGAGAACATACATCAAATAAAACAGCATTACTCCTTATAACACTCCTGGCATTTTACTAATAATAAAAATCAAGCTCCCTCCTTGCACAAAATACTTATGTGCCTCAATTAGTACACAGAATCAAATAAGGGAGAGCCACAGTGTGGCCAACAGCGCTCTAGCTAGTAATAAGGCAAAATAAATCTGATGTTCCTTAGCTACAAACTGAGTTTCATCTTAAAACCTCAACAGCACCACCACCTTTGTACTAAGCTTCAAGTCATGAAATAGAAGTCCATACTAGTCTGGCTGTAGCCAAACACAGCTTGGATTCTAGGACAAAACAGACCAAATTTCATAGACAATCAACTCCAAGTTCTTTCTAATAGGCATGAAAGAAACAAGTGCAGACAGACACCAGCTAATACAGAAGGCACTGTATATAACTGTAACACTGGGACATGTGGAGAGCAGCAAGAAGACTTCTGTCTCAGCTTTAATTCTCTGGTTCTAGTGGCTTGGTACACTCAATGTCATGGAAAGTTTGATTTATGAAACTGAGGAGATTTTAAAAATTCTGTTAGATGGAGAAATCACTGACCACTGCACTGGAAGAGCCAACACTGCACACATAATGTGGCCAACAAAAGAAAGGAAAATAAGTGGTCCTCAGATGTAGTACAATAATTTTAGTATTTTCTAAATACTAAAGGAGAGTCTCCAAAGTGTACTGTCATTCCCCAGAAGACAAACATGTTATACCCAGGGAACCATCCTACAGCAAAAACGAAGAGTTGCATTTGACTGACTTTGTTTCAAGCTACACAGGATTTTGAGCTGAATGGACAGGACAAACAAATAACCTAATGGTAGTTTTCAGTGACAGAAAGTTAAGTATAAACACCTACTTGTAACTTTCATGCTTGCATTTCTTTATTACACCATTTCAAAGCAGTACTTAAATTTGCAGGTCAGTAGCTTAAATAATACCTAGAAGCTTTTTTGAATTGGGCCCTAAGGCAGTCCCGATGAGAAGGCCTGTACCTAGAATCAAAGCGCAATTACATAGAATACTTCCCACACCAACCTAAGTCTTAAGCTCATTCTCAAAATAGCCGCAATGGCCTCAACTAAATCATACACCTGCCTGTTACACATCTACAGACTTTTTGCTTTTTAATATTCAGAGCTTCTTCATACTGTCATGAACTATTTCAAATGGAAAATTTTCATGCCTGGGTCATCAGAAAGAAATCATCTGCAAGATCACTAATTTTTTTTTTTTTTTTAATCTGGCACAGAAAGTAATTAGTCATTATTATTTATGCCTCTATAAATTGCTGATTTCTGCAAGACAAGAACAACCTTCCAAAGCTCTTGATCCTACAGAAAAGTAAACACTGTTTGTAAACTCTATTCACTAAAAGGGAAAAAAAAAAAAAAAAAAAACAACACAAAAAAAAACCACAACAAAAAGAGAGAGAAGAAAATATCATAGTAACAAGGGACACAGAAACAGCTTTGGTCTATTACCTACCTGGTCATTTGACATACCTGCATTATTGTGTTTATCACAGCTGTTGAAAGAATGTTTCATTTTAAAAAACACATCCCAAGAAAGGGAGAGTTCATATTTGCATTGCCCAAGATTAAGTTCGAAATCAGAGGATCATAACCATCATCCTGGCCTGCACATGTATCCTCAGATACGAAAATACAGTACTTATCAGATCAACACTCAGTACCTACTCTCCCTCTAGAAAGCTGAAGTCATCCTGATTTTCTTTTTTCAATGTCTCTAGATTCACAGCTCCGAGCAGAAGGCATCCCTCAGCCCCTAGTTTATCTGGAGAGGGAGGAAAGGTATTTTCTTGCTAGAGGAAGAATCTCATACAGATTCAGATATTTCTGGAAGTCCCAGAATCAGCAAAGCACTTTAGTGGGCACATTACAGCATTTTGGTACTGCACAATACAGGGCTGTGCAGGCTAGAGAAGCAGAATAGCCTTCTTAGGTGGTGCTACACAGAGGCCGTAACTCCACAGGTAATTAAAAAAAAAACAATTCTCAGGTGGTGGCAAAGCCGATGTAAGCAGCTATGTGTTGCATCTGCCCTGCCACACAATTTTTTCCTGCTTTTGTTCTCCCCATAATCCAGACTGTGCACATACATCTATTCCAAAATGCCTTCAAATTAGGGCAGTTCTTTACCTAGAGCTTTACCTGAGCTGCTTTACAACACAACAAAGCTAACTGGAAATGGGACTAATGAGTCAGAAACAAGAGGTCAAAGGTTAGGTCTTTTTACATCAGTTTTATCATCATAACTAACATATCATAGAAGGAGCTTTAAGGTTCCAGATTCTTCCAGACAAATCTCACCAAGCTGCACATCACCAGAAGCAGCAGCCTAGAAGTACTACTTCTGCCTAAGGCCAGGTTCTGACGGATTGCTTGTACTGGCATATGGGAAGCTGTATACATCCCTTTATTCACCCATACAGACACAAATGCTATCAAAAAAAGGAAGGTCTGCTACAGATCCCCATATCTTTCTTTATGAGGTTAGTTGGATTTTCTTCTCTCATTTTATTGAGTCATTTATTGTGTGGGAGGCATTATTGTGCAATGCATGTATGACATCCATGCCTATGCATGCTTAAATAATTATGTATGAACATCTTGCACTCCATTTTCTTAGGCTATGAGCACTTCTTACACATAAATGACCAGAAAGCACAATATGAAGAGAATCAAAATACTTGCTTTATAAGCTGAAAAATACTATGTTGGGAACAAAATTTCAGCTAGATGCTTTAACACTGTAAAACAGCACACCTAGTAATCTGTAGCAGGAACAAACAGCAGACATTATCTTGCTTACAGTACAGCAGGTATGCTGTTTCAAGAGATTTGGAAAAGCTTTTGATGGTTCACAACTGCAACACTTTTTAGGTCAGAGTGTACTTCGCAATTTCTTCTGGTTTAGCTTGTGTTCACTGATGACTCAATTTTCTGACAAATACTTCTTTAATACTTTTCCTTAATAGAAAAGTCAATGAGAAAAAAAAAAATACGGATGGGCGATCCATATTAAGAGTAAGGTGCATACTCTTTCAACTGTTTTCTTTGCTAGCTCCAAATCTTTGATTTATTTGCTGCCCATTTCACAGTATCACAGTATGTTAGAGATTGGAAGGGACCTCGAAAGATCATCTAGTCCAATCCCCCTGCCGGAGCAGGAACACCTAGATAATGTTACACAGGAATGTGTCCAGGCGGGTTTTGAATGTCTCCAGGGAAGGAGACTCCACAACCTCCCTGGGCAGCCTGTTCCAGTGCTCTGTCACCCTCATAGAGAAGAAGTTTCTTCTCAAGTTTAAGTGGAACCTCTTGTGTTCCAGTTTGTACCCATTACCCCTTGTCCTATCATTGTTTGCCACTGAGTAGAGCCTGGCTCCATCCTCGTGACACTCCCCCTTTATATATTTATAGACACAAATAAGGTCACCCCTCAGTCTCCTCTTCTCCAAACTATAGAGACCCAGCTCCCTCAGTCTTTCCTCATAAGGGAGATGCTCCACTCCCTTAATCATCTTCGTTGCCCTGCGCTGGACTCTCTCCAGCAGGTCCCTGTCCTTCTTGAACTGAGGGGCCCAGAACAATCGTATCACAGGTGTTTTGGGCAAGTGTAATTCCTATCTATTTTTAATAAACTAGGAATTTAAAACATATATTTAAAAGGGTTACATACCTACAAAAATAATGTCTTGGCAAAAAACTCTTTTAGTTTTGCCAAGTGGAATGCTTTGAAGACACTTCAAAAAAGAAGTCATGGGAAAGTAGTACCTCCTGTATTTGAACCACCCATAAAGCACATGAAATGATTTCACATTGCTTAAAATGTAGCCTGCTAATCTTTAGGTACCAGCCCTAGGAGCAAGAATAGTGAAGTAATGGTATGCCAAAGGGGACCAGTAAAATAATCATCCCTCTTTCTTGAGTTTTATAGTCTGTCTCCGATCTGGATGCACATGTTGAAAAACAGCTGGCACTGATAGCATCTAGGATACATGCAAATAACTCCCTTTCTACCTATCTCATCCAGCTTGCTAGCTGGATTGAGAGTCTATAGAGCAATGCACCCCTTTCTCAATCACAGATTAATCTGTCAGTTCCAGAAAAGACAAGAAGTGGTAAACTGCATTATACAAAGTAGAAATTAATAAACAACTTTGACCTACATTTACCCTTAGGCCACTTTTCTGCCAGAAAGGTGGACCATATTCTCAGCCAGACTACTTGACATCCTTGTCATGAGAGCATACTCCTGGGAAATGTGGCGTTGAATACACTTCGGCTGCAATGGAAACAAACTGACTCACTACTAATTCCCCAAGCAAGCTTCTCAGCTCCTAGGCTGCTACCCAAAACACAAGGGCACTCCTTCAACCACAGTTTTCCCATTTTGGGCCAAACTCGGTGAAATTATATGCTCCAAGCACACCATTACACCACACCTGCAGGGGAAGCTCAGCTTTGCAAATAGCATTGGCACCTGGATACTGAACACAGACAATGTCCAAGGTGCACACCAGAACTCTGATGTAAATTTTGGTGCGTCTTTCTCATTGTGCTTTGCAGATCACAAGATCATGAAAAAAATTAGGCTGGAAGGGACCTTAGGGGGTCTTCAGTCCAACCCACTGCCCAAAGGAGGGTGCACTGTGAAATCAGACCAAATCACTTTGTAGTTCTACATTAGAAATCTCCAGGCCTGGACACTGTATAACCTCTCTGGGCAACCCAGTCCAACGACTGGCTTCCCTGAAAAAAATCTGCCTTGTATCATCTCTGAACTTTTCTAGTTTCAACTTGTGCATAGCCTTAGTCCTTAACGTGCTTAAATTTGCTCCTGAGCTCAGTTCTCTGTGTGTAAAATGGACCTAATAATCATTCTCTGTCTCTAGGCAGAGAAGAGGTTGTAAGAATAAATCATAGAATGGTTTAGGTTGGAAAGGACCATTACTTATTATCACTCATTATTGTCAGCACTATAATGCAAAGGGCTCACATATGAGAACTTTGTAGACCACCTATGTAAAAAAGGTACTTTAACACATCATTTATTTCATTGAGCTCCCAATTTGGAGAAATGTCATCTGAATCGTTCTGTATGATCTGTAGAAGGACTTGTGGGAGAGTGGGAGAAATAACTGGAAGAAGATCAATAGTTCATGCAAGAAGAAACCTCCAGCTTTGATTGTAAATTCAGAAGAAATGAAGGGATGATATGACATTCACTCCTTAAGATTCAAAGCACTGCTCTATGTTAATCTCGAGCATAATCCAATGTATGCATGGACCAGGTAATAATGAGAAGATAGCTTTTGTTTGTTTTTATATAATCAATCTCTCTTCTCAACAGTATTGTTTCACCATTTGTGAAAAGGCACAATAAGTTCAAAAATAAGAAATTAAATTCTCTTAAAGGTCTCTGTTTAAGAAGACTCAAAACTTCTACTTTCAGCAGAGCCAGTCAACAATGTGCTTAAGCGCTCTCCTGGATTAGGGCCAAAATTTGATAATGTATTGCTGAGATCAAGCTGGCTGTTGATTTAAAAATATTTCCTTGAAACATCCACAGATGCAGAATTATATAATTACACTATTTTACATCGTTTAATGAGGTTGCAAAAATGTATTAATACTTGGAAGCTCATGCTGTTGGACTTATGGTTACTAAGGCAGCCTGCCTTAGTAGAGCAGGAGGACATAAAAAAACATTTTAGTAAAAAAAAATAAAAATACAACCTTCTAAACATTATACTTAGGAGCAATTTTGCGTTAGTATCTAGAGTAAACAAAACCAGAGTAGGCTATGGTATACTATCCAGGTTTTATTATTACTCACTTGAGATTACCTTTATTACTCACTAGCATATTCAAATACTGGAAACACTAACAAAACGTTGACCTGACAAAATGCAACCGTGTATTCTGCTCCTACTTCAGCCACTCAGCACACATGCACACATCAAGGATAGCAGCCATATGACATGCATCACAGGATCTTTCAGTTGGGCATCTTAGTCCTCTGGTTTTTAGATAATTATGCCAGAGTAACATGATTTGCTCTTGTAGTCTTGTCCCTCAGAGTTTAAAATTCAGAGTTCTTCCACAAAGAAATCTGTATTTAGTAAGTGCTCCAGAACATACAGTTTACATACAAGTGTTCAGAATCATAAAATAATGCTGACCACAGAGTACCTGAAAATGACAGGTTGCTGTTTCAAAGGTAACAGGACATAATGGAAATGCTCTGCTACAGCAGAGGAACATGACTATGAGCACTTCTTGAGTGTGTCTACGCAGATGCTGTATATTTCCTTTTATTTTTATGAGTTGGGCTGGTCAGCCTAATTTCTATTTCCTGTGCTACACTGCATCCATCTGACTGATACGAGGTGGACTTGCTTTCCACAAAGAGGGGAGAACTCACAACATGATACGAGTAAAAAGAAACAGACCAAAAGATCTTGCTTTCATGTTTTCAGCAAACATGAATACTTACTTACAGAAAAAAAATATAATCTCTGTTTTCCAATGAAATACACTCAATCAGAACATACATATTACTGAACAGATGGAACCATGTCAGTATTCATACACGGAACTGGGAAGGTATGGGTATTCCCCCAAAAAGGGATAAGTACGTGAACACGAGGGGGAGCTGTAAGCGCAGAGGGAGAGGCACAAACGGCACCACATCAGTCTCTTGCGATGGCCGAAATTCTTCACGATCTCCATGAAATACACTCTCTCAGTTCAACTCCTCTAGTTAAACAGAGATCCACACTACAATAAGTGTGCCCACTTTATTACTGTTTGTGTTCTTTGGATGGAATTAGCATTGCTAGGCATACCCCAAAATTATGAAAACTAATTACCACCTCAGCTATTCAACATACCGTTACATACTTTGCAAGAGAGATCAGTAAGCTGCGAGACATGTCCATCCACATTTTACTGACATTCCACAAAGGAGTTAGTAAGAATATACAGAGAGGATATAAAGACTGGGAATTGTTTAAATACTGGATTTAAAAAAAATATAGAATGAACAAGGCACACAATGCTGCTAATGACAGATTATGCGTATGTGCATGAGGAACAAAGAAATCAAAAAAAAGTGCTCAAAGGTACACTGTAGAAGATAACAGCCAGTACAATGACATATGATGCAGTGCGTGAGGAACAGCCTTGGCTTCTGTAGACTTGTGCTTCTGAAGAAGTGAATCCTCCAGTGCAGGTTTCAGTCACAAGCTAAGAGCACTGAGCAGGCTGCCTCGGGAAGTAAGTGACAGCAGCAGTGGTGCTGGGCTTCCTGACTGAAGGAATACACGTGACAAATATGGCAGTGAACAGCATTTGAGGAGCAAATCAGCAATGCCTACGTGGTGGGAAAAGTAGATTTGAAGCACTCTGTATTAACATCTAGGGTGTAAATTGTGAGTCCCAGAAAAGCAAGGAAAGGACAGATGTCCTAAAATGCTCCTAGCGTCCAATATGAGAGCCAGACCCTGGGAAAGAGAATCAGCTGGCATTTTGAAATCACATCCTCTGTATGTAGACGGTGACAGTAAGCACAATATCCTGATTTTTACTTTCTAAACTTCCTTCCTCTACTACATGTAATCAATAAGAAATAAACAATGGAAAGGTTCAGTTACACTACACACCTCTTGTTACTTGTACTGTGAGACAGAGCAGTAATGCCTGCAGCACCGCAAGTGAGACAACTAAATGTCCTTCAAAGTCACATGTACACAAGTTCTTCCAAAATCATATTTGTCACAGACAAGTCTCTTAATGAAAGCAATTCACAAAATCCCAAAACAAAGCAAAGCAAAATGAAAAGTCACAGTCCAAATGTAAAGAAATACAAAGCAAATACAAGCAAATTAAGAAAGAAATACCAGCAAATTAACAAAGAAGTTGGTAATCTTTCTACCATCTTAGCTGGGCCTTTACCAAAATATACTTAGACCTGCGACTCTGGAGATCAAACCTCTCTCATGTAACACTGAATATGAAGGATGCTTGGCTTAGAACAGAAAAGTAAGATACACCAAATTTAGCTTGCAAGGTATTTGGGATGCCTGTCTACAATTAACGATAAACACTGTCTATATGACTAACAGTCTGAATTTTAAATGGCTAATGTCACATGGAATTTACTCTCATCATAAACAATCAACACGATATGCATTACAGGGAGAAAAACTTTTAATGTTAAGTGCTCACTACTGTTTAAAGAACCAAATATTCAACAGTTAAAAACAAAAAAAAAACACCGAACACCCACTGACATCATGGTTTTTGAGTAGATGAGTATTATTTTACATTTGCAGATACAATAGCTACAGCAGAAGATTTGATACGTCATCTGACAGGTCTGTAATTTTGTCATTAAATATTTTCAGGAAGGAGTTATTTCAAATGTAATATTCAGTTTGAGAAACAATCTAAGTGTATCTTAGGTATACATAACTGCCTAGCATTGAGTATGGTTATGACTGGTTTTGTAGTATTCTGCAGCTTCCATTACTGTAACATAGCATCTCAGTGTAATGCATGCAACTTCACTGTACTTCTGTGAGACAAAAGTGGTTTTAAGTCAAACTCCATAAATGAGGCCTGAAACATGGAGGATTTGATCAGAACCACCAAACATAGAGCTAAAACAGTACTAATACAGCTCTTGAGGAGATATGCCTAAAGAAATGATCCAGATAGTCTGCACTAGTGGTTAGCTATCCCTGGAAGAAGCAGGAATTCATCACCTCCCTGTTTATCTGGCAAGTTCCCTAGGCAATTTTATCTGCTCAGAGAAACCTTCATCTGGGGAAAGAGGCAACTAGCTTTTACCAGAGCAACGCTGCTCTCCAGTAGCAGGGTAAACTAGCATAAAATCTGGCAAAGCCCCATGACAGCCTAGATCAATTAGGTATGCTCAAAGTACTTCTCACACATCTCAGTAAGAATGAGTTCAGCACAAGCCACAGTCACTGTGGCCATTTTCATTAAAAGAAGTTAAACCTAAATTCTTCAATTTCCAGACTAGCACCCTCACATCTCTCTCATCACTCATGCAAGAGAGTACCTAAAAAGATACCAATTATAACTATCTCAATTACAGACCTGAAGTTGATTCATATAGCATAACAGTTCTGCATCTTTGTGCATTTACTAATAGGTCAGTCCAAAATTGATGATGCAATGTTCCTAGCAAGGCAAAACATCTCCACAGTTCCCAGCCTGCTCCACAAGAACTGCTAACTTCTGAACATGAGTTTTCTCCTACAGTCAGCAACTTTGGCTCTCTGCTGCTTCACTTGCTCCTTACCTCAACAGCTCCTTGTGTTCAGTATGAAAGACTGCAGTGAGGGCAACTTACCCAATCGTACCTGAGCTATTTGTCAAAAACTCATTTTGTGTTCAGAAGCTTTCACCAACTTCACTGGAAGCGCTGCAGGTATGATTGGAGGTTAGAGACCTACAACACTCCAGAGAGATAAATCCACTTCTAAAACACGGCAAAAAGTTTTCTTTAACTTTTCCCCTGCTGTTGAAGTGCCAAGATGTCCAGGTACCTAAGGATGCACTTAGTGAGATTCCCAAAGACATCTAATTCCAACTGAGATCCAGAGAACTGAGAAACTACTACAAAGATTTCACAAAAAAAACATATGTCTATATCTACGTGTTGAGACCCTGAAAATCCCACCCTACACTTCATTTCCCTCTCCTGACTCCAATGAGACTGGAACCAATTAATTTTTAGTAATACATCCAGTTATTTCACTGTCAGAGAAACAATTTCTATGGTGAGGAGTACAAGTTATATTACATCAATATTTTGCTTTATTAAACTGCCAATATCAGTTCCCTAGATTTGGAGGTGCACACATAGGCAAAGAAATTAATTTTTAAGGAGGACACAACACGTGCTAACATTACCTGGCGCTCTGCCACAGGTTAAGGACAACAGCCTCAAGCGTGGCAATTTACAGTTTCTGATTTACCACTCAAAGTTACCTACCTTGATTCAAGGTGCTTTTATGGAAAAGATAGCACAAGAAGATTGCCTGGAAGTAATTCATTTTCATCATCTCCCTCTCCAACAAGGAAACACTCAAGCAATGGCTACTTTGCCTTCCACCAGGCAGATTAGTTTCACTGTGATCTTTTTCAGATGTATAACCCATGAATTTTAAATTGGTTGTGAAAGTCCACAGAAACACATTTTAGCATCTTCCATCTGTACAGATTTAAACACTCCTCTTGAACAGCAACAATAATAGATTTGAAATGTCCTTTCCCTTGGCTCCCCTCCTTCTTCCTGCTTATCTATAAGCTTTCTAATAATTTTGATGACACAGGGATATTTCAGTACTTTAACGACAAAATTGAGCACATCAGTATTTTCAGTATGTAATCAGTGAAGGAAATACAAACACCTGACAGCAACTCTGTGATTCTGTATAATTTAATATCACAAGTTTCACTGTTTAAAATCATGAATAAGCTTCACAGACTGTGACGTAGTCTTGATGTGAAAGGAAAATAGTTCCACAATGAATTAAGAGAAAACTTTAAATTCTTTCTCATTTATAAGATGCATTAGTAACACAAATTAAAAATAATGTCTCTGAAAATACCAAAATAAAGGATATTTCTCTCAGTGGAATTAAGATTTTAATACTTTGCTTTGATCTGCATTACACAGTATTCTTTAAATCCAAGAGCACAAAATTCCAGACTTCTGTGAATAACCTGGAGCCTGCTAGCACAAATCTGTCAACTAACAAATCCCTCTTCATCTCTCCAAAGGCTGCATTTTTAAAGGTCATTAGATGGTCAGCTCACACACTAGCTTTACAGATCATGTAAATATAACAAAGACATATAAAAACTCCATTACCCACTTTAAGCAGCAGTGCTTCTTAAGCTTATCATCCCTGGTGTAAATCAGAGAACTTCCATACAGGTAACATCTGCAGGTAATAATAGCAAGATCTTAGCTCCTACTAGATGAAGCAGTCCAATGATGCATTTGCTATGTATTGAGGAGTCCTACTTATGTAAACTGTGGCTCTGAAGGGCCAGTGGGGCCACAATACTAAAATACTCCTTTGAAAAAAGGGTGAAAAAAAAAAGCAACCCACAAAAAAAACACGCATATGCAAAAACCCAACCAACCAACAACAAAAACAGATTTGTTTTTTTCTGCACAAGTCTAAATCCTCATTTTGCCTGAACACGTACTGAAATATGCATGGTCCTTCCTGATGGATTCTCAAGGCACTGAAAATGTCTCAGTTCAAGACAGGGTCAACAACTTCAGGTTAATTACATGTTTAATTTTAAAGTGCATAAATCCTGTACAAAATCAAAATGTTTGCTTGAGCGAACAACATGAAATCATTAATTAGATCCACTGTGAGTATACTTAAAAGTCTGCTCTTCAGAGTGAAGTGAATGCACTGTAGTATGCGATATTGTGACTTCCGGTTCTAGACAGCTTTGTCCCGAGTCAAAAACATCCTTCCAGGGACCGCTGTTTATGTGCTAGTACTTCAACTGCAGAACTCCATTCCATAGTCTCAATTTCCAGAAAGTGGACCAAAAAGAATGTCAATTAAATGAAAAATTAACCCAGACACCAAAAGTAAACCTCTAATATAGGCATACATTTAGACTAATAGTTGAGAGATGGGAATACTTCTGTAATACTGAAGTGCAACCATGTTTGTGTGGGTCACTTCAGCTGTCACTCCAGCCTGTCCTCAGTGTTATGTGGGAGGTTTAAACTAATCAGCTTTTTCTGAAGTTTAAATTCTAGCATCACATCAATAGCTGTCACACAACATCAAGAAATAGCAGTGCTGATGTATGAAAGCCAACCTGGTCCTATTTTCAAGCATCTGAATTGACAGATATTTCCCCCCGTAAAATTATTTTACATCATAAAGTTAAATGTTTTAGTCAAGAACTAGTGAATACAATAATGCATCATACTCTAGAGCTTTTGGTGATCTGGTGGGGGGGATGGGATGGACAGGACATGATTCTGAAAACCTAACCAAAAATATTTGAGAGATTTTTATAACCAAGACAACATTACTTGCTTCTACTTTCATATACCAGAGAGTGAATGTTTTCCCAGAAAAAAAAAACCACACTCCATTCCCGAGTTTGTTTCAAAATAAATCAAATCACCTGAATTATTTTCTCATAAAACATATACCAAACAGCTCAACAGCCAGTTAAGCTAAATTTCTATTCCTGTTTGTTGTTATTTTTCATGGGTAAAGCTGCCTTGCACTCAAAGCAGCATCTGAGGGAATACCCATGGAATTTATGGAATTTAAGCCTTTTAAATTCTTCAACAATTTTTCACCTAACAGACCTTTTCTCTAAAAAAAAAAAAAAAAAAAAAAGGAATAAGGCAAAACAACTGAAACACACATCCAGTCAAAGCATACATGCATTTAGGTATCAGACTTCAGAAAGAATCAAAACATAGTGTAACTCTGGCTAATCTCGTAATTGCCAAGAGGCTTTTATTCATGGCTGTTAAATAATACGATCCAAGTTGCCTCTCCAAGATTAAGTGTATAAAGTCACTGTGCAACTAGTGACTGAAGGATATGCTACACTATTTACATAAAGAACCCTTGTGAAAGAATCACTGTTGTTGCCTTTACACACAAATATATTTGCTAGCAGAATATATATGCATTCATTGGGAACACAGTGACTGTAAAACTTTGAATTTTTAGTTCTGTAAATGCCTAATCTGATACACTATTTTAAAACAAGCAATACATTTGGTTTTCCCACATTAAAAGATGGATTTTACAGGCAGAAAAGGAGAAAAGGTATTTTTGCAGAGAAAAAAGAACTGGAGCAATGCAATGAATAATCTGAGGGTAAGAAACAGGTGCCTCACTGACAAGCTACCCCACATTTATACTCGCTCTAAATCAGAAGTTATACTGTAGCACCTAAGTAGGTGCAAATCTACCACTGGGAAAGGCAGTCATCTCCATTCTCTGCTGAGAAACAAGACTTACTATTATAAAGATGCTTTTCATGTTCTGCATCCAATCTATCTGGCTAATACGCATAGAACAGATAAAGGAATCTAGGTTCCCCAATGGCATTCAATCTATTTTTTGCTCCCTGGGGAAAAAAAAAAAAAAAAAAATTCTGTGGAGTGAAGGAATATAGGGGAAAATCACAAGGGGCAGTCACTGCTTCAGCCAGCGCTAGAATTGGGGATTTTCTAGTCCCCATGCCAAGCTGAAACACTGGATATGAGTCTCTTGCAGTAAGGCCAGTGTGTAAGGATAATATGCTGCCCTGTATGTTTCACGTCAATGCACAGAACTACTGAACACAAACTTCAGCTACTACATCAAAATAGTCATTAAAAGAAATGACATATTGTAACTTACAAAAAGGCAAGATATTGTTGCAAAACTTCCAAACACAATGAACAAGAAACTCTCTCCACTTCATACAGTGACTGAACTTAGTTTTATATTCAAAACAGATGATAATCTTTAATAACAACAATCAATGTCAGTTTTGGATTATGTCTGTAGACAGTCCAGAACCATGAGATATCACTCCATGCTACAGCTTGAGCACAGTTAAATGTCACACGGCTAAGTGCCTTAGCACACACAGGCACACCATCAGTGTCGTCTACCACGGCCATTTTCCACCCTCTTTAGATACAGGAGGTCCTCATCTCTCTCATAAGTTATCAGATGTGCTGCCTCTTACAGCTGAAAACCCTCTGGAAAAAGACAAGAGTTGGTCCAGAGACCATAGCTGGGCGCCTGTCAAAAACATGGCAGAAGTGTATCTCTCCTCCTCATATCCTCACAGCGGAGGACACAGAGAGTCCAGTCTGGAGTCAGCAATGTGGTAGGACAGAAATACCTGGAATCAGTTACCAGATGGAAGGGAAGAATTCTAGTAGTTAAGATGATAATTCCATTCATTAAGCAGCCTATAGTACATGCATCACTATTCCCATCCCATTGGCAATCTCCTCCCAAAAGAATAGTAATGCTAGTTGCATTTGTTATAGTATTCAATCCTGCAGGGGCTAGACTGTGGGAGAAAACATCAAATTTTGAAAGATTCTGAAATAATTTCATGCATTCCACCAAAACTGACCAATTTCAAAAGCTACTGATCTTATAGAAACACAGTACTTTTAAAGACCCTGAAGTGCTGGTATGATCACAGCAACTTTCAGTTTTTTAGTGTAATGTCTCTTAAGTGCGCAAACTGGTCTTGCACCTACTTGTATGGGTACAAACTGGTGAAACAGTTAAGAGAATTTCACAAGTACTTATTTAGCAGAGACTTATTTACTCTTTAGCCAGTCTGCTTTTTTTTTTTCATTTAAAGCAAATTTGAGACCAGAGTGCAAAATGGATATTGTAGTTGTTTCATAGAGTTACAA
This sequence comes from Pezoporus wallicus, assembly GCF_028554395.1. Lineage (NCBI taxonomy): Eukaryota > Metazoa > Chordata > Aves > Psittaciformes > Psittacidae > Pezoporus > Pezoporus wallicus. Next base: position 3,375,596 of record NW_026638957.1, on the reverse strand, counting down.
GTACTCTTTTCTGCATAAGCAATTTGTGTTAGTTTTGCTACCTCCAGGACTACATGAAGACTAATACTATTTCTACTGTCAAAAGCCCATAGCTGATTAGAAAAATCAAACTGAGTTGAGTGATACCAGACTCTGTGCTATGCATAAGACAACACTGAATCAAGTTGACTAACTTCCCTTTACCAGTCTGTTGTCTTGCAGAGAAAGCAGCCCAGCTCCAACCTTTAATTACCTAAGTAGTCCTTACTAAACTTAGTTGCCCTGAATATCCACAGATTAAAGCAGTTCTGGAGATGATCCCAGACAGCCTTTCCAATTAAGAACTCTCCCATCAGGTGCTGTTCCTAATAAATCCCGAACAATCAAATAACTACAGTAAACCCATGCAGAATTAAAAAACATAATTGAGTTACTTCAAATCTCAAGTACTTATTCTGCACTCAAAAGTCAGTTATGGCCCAGACAAAGCCTCCCCTCACCATCTTGTACCCCAGTCAAACTAAAAAAAAAAACCAAATACTCAAAAACCTCTGAGGCACAAGCACAGGACTGCTCACACAAAATACCTCTGAACTTACTTTCTTCCTTTCTCAGACTGCAAGCAACAAGAGTTGCTCATTTTATCCCTGGTATGGCAAAGGAGTGTTGGTGTTTTATACAGTGGTCCCAAAACCCATTCCCTGGTGGTAGAACCATCACAACAGCACAGGCCAGCAATTTTCCTAGTGACAATTTTTCAATTTCTCTGTGAATAGCAGCTGGCCATAAATTGGCCTGGCAGGTACCTCCTCACCCCCTTGTGGAGCAATTGAAAAGATCTGTATGTTCTAAGATTCCTCCATCAGTCCTCCTCCCTCTATGCAGAGGAGAAGAAATGACTGCTGTTTAATGTATAATTCAGCTGCCTCGTGTAACTGGCTGGGAAGTGGTAACCACTTCACTTCCTAGAGGCAAGCTGGTTACTTCCCTTGACAACCTTTACGTATCACTGTAAATCAAAAGCATTCAGCACACTGAAGCAGTTCTGGGCATATCCTTGCCCCATTTATACCAGTAACTAGTCTTGGTGCCCCTTGTTAGGCTTTGTAAAAACATACAGGAGGGGGGAAAATTATCTTTATTGTTACTTCTCTCATAAAAAAAAAAAAAGCGCAAAAAGAGAGTCAAGTCAAGATCAGGAAGGAGAGCAGAGAGGTGATGATGGTAGCGGCAACAGTTCCAGCCTCTATAAACTTAGTAAGGCTGCAATTTATGATTAAGGGCAGGAAAAATGCAGTTTAGCTACTGACTCTTTCTTCAGGCTGTGGGCAAGTTTCTTTGCCTTCTTCAGTAGTCTTTTTGTCCATTTCCAGTAGGCACTTTCAGGGATTGCCACTGCAACTCGCAAAAAGGACAGACAACACTACAGCTCTGCAGGGACCCTCCTCCCTCCACCCTCAGTTAGCCTCTATGCATGACTGAAACAGGACTAATTAATATGCTAGCTTTGACTTCTTCTGTCTAGCCAATCCTGGATGGATGATCTCCTGAGAGCACCATGATACTCATAGTTCACAAAGCGAGAGTCAAAAAAGATTACAATATTCCTGATGGTTTCTTTCACATACGAATCTGCAAGGGGTGACATAAACACAACAAGAAAAGGCAAATGGACACTAGAAACTCATCTCAAAATTTTGGAGCAGGTAAAGCAAGCAGACAAAGTCAAGCAGCAAGAGGGAAGAGGAAGGCTTGTGAAAAGGCTAAAGAAGGTAAAAAAAGCTTTACAATTTTAGACAACAGTAGCCAAAGATCCTGTGGAGGGTTTTAAAGAAGAGTGAAATAATCAGGCAAAGAATGCAACCTTTACAAAGGCATGAAAAGTATTTAAAGAGAAGATTCCCACCAAGGAGCTAAACCAGAAACAGCATCTCACCATCCAGCAGTCAATCTGTATGGGAGAAAGAACCTCAGCTACTGTAAACTGCCATGGCTGGAGACAAAGTGGAATTAAGGCGGTGTACACCAGTGCAGATATGCTTGCAGAAGCCCTGAAGAATAAATGCCTCTCTCTTCAAAAGTCTGTCTTTTGGGCTAGGAATTCACAAAATTCAAAGCACATGCTGATTCACAGTCAGCGGGAAGGCGGCGGGGAGGGGGAGAGGCGAGGATGGCAGAGTATAAATAATCTATTTTCTTCATTTCAGTCTCTTTAAGCTTCTAAACATAAATTTCATCCATTTTAACTTTACCATTCCCAAAGTTTAAATGTTTCCCACCATCTGTGAATATTTATATCTTGCTATTCAAAGGTTTAAATACCCCTGTGCGATAGATTCAGTCATATTACCCTCAGCCCACTGAACAAGTGAGTACATCATATGCAGGAGAAAAATAATTCATCAGGTTCTGGCAATCTATGAGGATATGGAAACCAAGCAGGCGGAGTCTAAATTATCTTCCTGCTCGCAGGAAGACACATTTGCCAGTGTTCCTCACTACAGGTAGAGAATGTCACTCTCAAGATCGTTAAAGCAGTACCTGTCATTAACAGTAAACTGTTAATTCCATGTTCAAAATAGGAAACAAGCGAATGAGCACATACATATGTGGCCTGTGTTCTACCTGAGATGTCTGCTCTGCTACACTTCAGCCTATCAGTAGAGTTCCAGCAGGAATAGATTTGACTCAGTTTCTAAAGCTATTACATTTTCTACTATAGTATCTTTAACACCTGTTAACTTTAAAGACTAAAGGAAACCATTACTCTTTACTGCCTGAAGGTCTTGTCTTCCTGTAGAACAGGAGTGATGCAGTTTAACTGTCAGCAAGTTCATGGAGTGTTTTTCCACCTGCTAGGTGGATAACCACATCTATACTGCAAAATGTCATTGGCATTAATGAGCACATAATAGATATGTATAATAAAAACCTGTAACTTCTGAAAAAATAATTCAATTATGAGGGTTCTTACCAGAAATATTAGCAGAACAAAGTTTAAAAATAATTCACTGTAATGAAATTGCACATGGTCCTTCAGAGTATTTTTAAATCAGCCATTCTGACCCTCTAACACTGAGATTCAGAGACAGGGTTGAGGCTCAGGAGAGTCTGGTTTTGGTGAAGCTTTCTAAATTACTTTATATTTAGATGGTGCCATTAGTACAAGCTCTGAAAATGTTCTTTGTTGATACCCAAACCATTAAAAAACAAACAAAAAACAAAACAAACAAACAAAAAGAACAAAAAACAAAAAAACACTAAACCACACAAAAACCCCCACAAACCCTAAAAAATAAATTAAAAATTCGATATAAATTGTCAATGCTTCCAATGTTATGTGCCAAAGACAAGGCTACAATGTAGCCCCTTTTTAACTTAAGCCTTTTTTAGAGATTCCCATTGCTTTTCATTCTAGATTATTTGCAACTAAAACCAAACTTCTCACTGCATATTGATTTTTCATACTTTTTATCACTTTCTCTACTACTTCCCAGGGCCTGCCTCCTTACCCTGCTATTCCTAGGATTCCCCCATGGTTCATTATCCAAATTCAGCCTTCCTTTACCCATATCTTTATGTCACTTTCACCTCTCCTTCAACTCCATGCTCCATGACTAAACAATCTAAGTGTTTCCACCACCCAATTCCAAACCCAAGTTTTCTCTATCCTTCTTGCAGCTTCTGGTGGCCATTTTCTAGCTCCAGGTGCTTCTCACAATCTACTTCCCTGCAGCCCAGTTACATACTTGTCCATTTTTGCCCAAATACTCCACATTGGTGGTCCAAGTTACAGACTGACAAGATACCGGCAGCACAGAGACAAAGTAATGAATGCAGTGTTTTAACATCTTCAGAACAATCCAGTACCTCATAAAGACTCTGTCCTAGGCTGACCTTAAAAGTATGTATTATTGCTCACAGAATGATTTACAATACCTTTTCAACCCACTTCCTACAACAGTAAAGTGAGGTGTGGTAACAATTGTTCATGATACAAAGCAAGACAGCAGCATTTTCTGTCTCAACTGCAGCACATGGTAACACATCACAGACAATAAAGTAGAAACCAAGGAGTGAAAATGAAATTGCCATGGATAAGGATGGCAGTTTCATTTTATATCAACAGCACAATTTTCTGAGTGGAAAATGGAGCAGCTTTCCACACAAAAAGGTCTATCTGCATGGTCATACTAGTGAATAACAGATCTAAACACACACATCCCACATTAAAGGCAAGACAGTCAGCAATACCACCAAGACCTGCATGCCCAAGTCTCATTAACTTTGATTTTGAAATCTTTGATTCGGGATTTCAGGTATGTCCAAAGTAAAATGTAATTCATTGAGTTTCCATACCAGATCACAGCAAAACTCAGGTTGAATGGAGACTCAGAAAGTCATATTAGTATAAACTTCTGGTCAAACACTGCCTTTGCAGGAGCCTAGGTCAAGACTCAAGTATCTGGATTTGATTCTTTGAACTGGCGGTGTTTAGCCTGGAGAAGAGGAGGCTGAGGGGAGACCTTATCACTCTCTACAACTACCTGAATGGAGGTTGTAGTGAGGTGGTGGGGTTGGTCACTTCTCCCAAGTAACAAGTAATAGGACAAGAAGAAATGGCCTCAAGTTGTGCCAGGGGAGGTTTAGACTGGATATTAGGAAAAATTTCTTCACAGAGACAGCGATTGGGCATTGGAACAGGCTGCCCAGGGAAGTGGTGGAATCACGATCCCCGGAAATGCTCAAAAACTGAGCAGATCAGGCTCTCAGCAATATGGTTTAGTGGTGTTCTTGGCAGACCTGGATAATGGTTGGAGTTGATGATTTTGAATGTCTTTTCCAGCCTGGTTGATTCTATGACTCTACCACATACTTCCCTTTTGACCTCAGATCACTAATTCACACAGCTGCTGTCTCCCTGACTTCTCTGCAGTCACAGAAAAAGAAATGTTGTACTGTTAGTAAATTAACATTTGAGAAATGCTTAGGTAATATGGTTTGAAATATAGGCAATCAGGCAACTAAATACTGGAGCTGGGCTAATATGGGAAACTAGCACTCCAGGGCATTCAACCTGAGTGTTTTGCTTCATTCAGAGAAAGTAACTGCCTTTTTCCACAGATGTTAAATTCAGTTCTGAGACTGCTACATTTCAGAAATTCTGGTTATTGTTTCAAGCCTGCTTCTTGGTTTCACAGCAAAGACTTGGCTCACAAAAGTCCTTATCCGCTGTGTGCTTCAAGTGGACCAAAACAGACTGTAAATAAATTTGAGTCATATGAAATACAGATTATATCAAACAACATTTTGTTACATTTAAAATTATACAGGAATATATTAAACAGGATTTTTGTTTCCTTTGCCCTTTTGACTATATCTCTAAATCACATTTTAGTCAGGCACTTGTTTACTGTGTGTTACTTCCTGCAAACTTGGTACCCAGACCTGAGGAAATGGATAAATTACCCTGGAGTTCATTTTCTCTTCTCAGGTCTCCATGGGATGACACTGGCATGATGAGCCTAAGCCAAGAGAGACGTTTGTCTCATTTCTTTCTATTTTAGATGCCAGCATTCATATGGTGCTAGAAAGCGAACAACTCAGAGAGAAGAAGGTTAGTTATTTTTTAAATCCTAGCTTCAGACAAAGCACATTTCCTAAAGGGGTTATTAAAAAAAAAAAAAAAACAAACAACAAAAACCAAACACCACAACAAAAAATTGGAGAGAAAAAAAAAAAAAAAACAAACAAAAAAAGCCCACATTTCCCAGTTATCCTCAATGACATCTATCTGCCAACTCTTTTAATACCCACATCAATAAGCCAGGCAAAGAGTGCCAGAAGTTCAAGCTAAATCTAGGTGAAAATTCTGTTTAGGAGACCTTGGGAGGCACACAACTAACTCTTGCCATTGAAAGTCTGCCATTTGCCCTCAACTAGTCCACTAGAAGTGATTTCAAAGTGTCACACATCTGTCTCCCCCTGGAAACAGAAACCATCCAAGTGAGATCACAATCAATAAAGTTTACCATTCAGCAGCATCTACAGATAAGAGCAAGTCCAGAGACACCAGTGCTGGGGGGACACACAGACAGGGATACAAGACACACATTGTTTTGGAACAACCACCCAAAACAGATAAAACCCCACAAGCATATGACAAGTGGCTGTGGAAATAAGGTACATGCTAGTTGGTTAATAAGTCTTTCCATTAAATAAATACATGCATCTGTGCATACACAAAAACATGTCCTCTCACTGGACACTGCACCTACATATTAAAACAATTGGAAAATTTTTTCTTAAACCTTTCCTTTTTTTCATTTCCTTTTAGGCCAACAGAAGAATAGGATATTTAAGGCTGGCAAATACCCTAGTCTTTGAGGGAATGAGAAATTGGAGTAAAGAAATATTTTAAATCAAAATGTACACACTATCAATAAGTAAATCATACTGCAACAGTTGCACATTTTATGTGCATCGCATCAAGGCGAAGAGTAAATCTAACTACAAGTCTAGTGAGGAGTATTTGAAAATAATACACTTCTTTTCTGTATTACCTCAATAAGACCATGGCCTTTCTGTGCTAGCTGCTGTACAAGTGCATAGAAAGAGAACCTGCAGGTCACATTGCGCTCACAAATTTAGACTGTTCCTAAAATAAAGGGTAAAAGTAACATTATTAATACCACCTTCTTAAAAGTGGGGATCTAGAGCATTTATCCTTGCTACAAAATTGAAGTTTGATCTCATAAGCTCACTGTTTAGAAGAAATACATAGGATCACACTGTTTAAAGAGGATTTACATCAGCACAAAATGACATTACACCAGCAACAGAAATATTTTTAAATTAACATTTATTACACAAAGTTTATGATCTTATACACTGAGGTGTCTGTAAGGATTAAGGAAAAAAAAAAGGATATGTCAATGCAACATGCTGAGAAAGAAGCATTTAACTAAGCACTGCATTTGTTCAATAACACTGATGGAAATCAATGCTTCCTACAGTATAGGATTCCTATAGTTCTTGTACAAACATACAAGAAATAGCTTTTTCTATCCTTTTGGAAAATTACTTTGAAGAGTTAGTCCTGATTTCCTTAGTCAGCGAGAACACCATCGATTTCTGTAGGAAAAGTAACAGGCTTTTGTACTCTCCATGGTAGGTTAACAAAACTGTCCAAGGCTTTTGCAGTTTCTCTACAATGCATCACATCCCACATTGAGTCCCCAAGGTTATAACTAACAGTTTAAAAGATACACAAATTTAATGATTTCTGATCCTGACTCAGAACTCAGTTATACACATGCTGCTGGGAAACACACTTTATTTCACCATAGAGGACTGAAATTTTTTTTCTCTCACTGCAAAACAAAGTGTTGCTACAATGTACCTTTTAATTCTAAAGGGAAAAGGCAGCATGGCTCAGAAAGAAATGCTAACCACTGCCCTTTTCCCAACCCACAACAGATCCTTACCCACCAATAACAATGGACAAAGTACACTTGAACCAAATTTAAAGCTATTTAAAAATCAATGTAGCTTATCAACTATCCACGGTTGACAAACCACTGGACAGAAAACTCCACCAACTCCTTCAGTCTCAAGGCAGGTCAATGACTAGTGTCAGAGGATTACCAGAAATATATTCCAACACACTTCTAATTCACAGCAAGTAGTTTAAATATTCTCTGCACTGCATATAGGGATTACTTCACAATATTCGCAACAGAAAGGATTCCAGATCAGTTGCTTTAACAGCCTAACACAACCCAGAATCACATGGTTAGGAACATCACACCACCCAGTCACCCTAGCTTGTAATTGCTCTGGAAATGTTAGTCAGGAGGATATGGAGTCATGGGAACATTCTGAAACAAGAGGCAAGCCATTGGAGCAGAGAAGCTATAAATCAGACTTGCTGGGCAGATGGCACTGCAAGCTAGTGAGCTGGTGGCAGATGGAACTGAGAGCTTGAATAAGGCAAAAAAAGTTGGTTGCAAACTAATGAGATATGTTAGCTAGAGACAGCTACTCTCCCTTTCTGACTGCTCTGCTTTAAGTGAGGGTCAGATCAACCTCTCCGCCACAGAATTTAACCCAGGAAAAGTATCAGACCCACAAAGAAAAGGTAGTCTGGTTTTCCTCAGAGGAACATCCACAGCAGCCATCCAGAGAAATACTCAATACAAAAGAAGCAGATGATTCACAATTCATAAATCCCAGGGTGTCATGAAATTTTTGAAGTCCAGAGCCTACTACATACAACCTGCAAGTCCTCCAGCCTGGCTCTGTAACAATATAAAGGCGTATCTTTTCATGGCAGAGGAGCTTCCAACAAAGGGGAAGTTTCAAGCCAGGAAGGATCTTTAACAGAAAAATGCTACATAACATGTTAACTCAGTGAGGATTTTGTCTCAGTCCAGGCTAGAACTGAGGCTGACTTGATGCTCACAAATGTTCCACCACCTCCTTCCTGCAGCTGACCTACAGTTCCTTTGCTGCTGTTATGAGATAGATAGAAACTGTAATTCCTTAGGACTGCAGAATAGTTGATATAAAAAAAAAACATGTAGCACCTTTTAAGATATGCATGAATATCATTCACTCTAACCTCCAAGTGTAGAAAGCCTTTTTCCCCCTAGCTTTTTAGATATACACACACACATACATATACACACACACTCATATATATTCCTTTCCTTTGTCAGAGCCTCAGGGTTCTTTTTTAAAGAGGCATTGCCAAGTGTTCAAAGCTTTTTCTGTTCTGATACAATGGCCCCAGAAGCATTAATAATGTTTCCAGAAGAACACAATACAAAATGATCTATTCTGTAAATGAGAATCTCGGACAGTATAGGCTACATGAGCTTCTAATACACAGAGCTTCCACAAGCTTTTAATATTACTTCTAGAAGCCTATGGAATCTTTTTCCCCAAAATATATGACCAACGCTAAGCCTTTCTTGCAAGGTCATGAACTGCAAGGTTCTCATGGTTTTGCAAACTTCTGTAGCTGCAGTTCCTGACAACTGGGAATATTTTTTTATTTGCATGCAAGTAGGAAAAAGGAGGTGAAGTGGTAAATTAACTTTGGTGAAAGCCTTTGGGAAAAGGGAAGTAAAGCTGCAGACTTGTGTAGGAAGCTAATAAAGAATGAGCACAGCAATAGCACTGCAATGACAGAAAGGATTAATAGGCTCTCAGTAAGAACTTGCATTTCCCAAGGTACTCGGAAGTTCTTGTATCCTAAACATACATAGGAAAACATCCACATAACATAAGAAAACTGCTATATACTATATACACACCCATGCATTTGCAGGGCCCCTAGTGCTTAAGGAAGATACTGAATTACATAGGTAAGAATTAATACATCTGAAAGGCACCTACAGAGACCACTGTATTCATACAACATCTATACATATTAACTATCTGTTCTGAAGATGTAAAAGAAAGACCAGAAATAATCCAGCCATTTAAAGTGTTTGACAGCACATTCCTGAGGTTTTCAGTACATTGGGATAAGCACATGATTGAAAGCTTTCCAGCTGGAAATCCACACTCACCAATTTTCTATGCTATCTTTATCAAGTCTCTTGACCTTTTCTGGGACTACTTTCTCCAGATGCAGTCATGGGGTTACACAAGCCATATTCCCATAGAGATGAACTATGCTACTTGCTTCTTTTTGATAGTTTTTAGGTCATTACAGGGTAAATCTCAACCTCTCACTACCAGATAATTGGTTTGGGAAGCAAACTGACCCTCACCCCCCAAAAACCCCAAATCTACAGAAATTTTTATGAGCAGTAACAATTATAGCTTCTCACAGACCCATTTTTGTCCAATAAACATCAATTTCAGACATTTCAGATGCTCCCTTTAGTTGCAGCTATCTTACATCTAGCCAATCTTGTGGCATCTAAGTCACTCCTTCAGCTGCACAAGATACACATCGATAAGCTGTACATAACTGTAGAATAACAGGAAGTTACTAAAAAAATGCTACAGTTGCATCCTGTGGCATATTTGATTTATAAAATCGTGTTCTAACAGAAGAAACACCCTTAAAAACAAAGGTTAATTCCAGCACCGTGAACGAGCATCATTAATTCAACGTAAATCTCGTATTTTTCTTAAGACCTCAGCATCCTGAGGCATATTTGGGCTACTCATGTCCACTGCTCGTGGTTACAGACAAAACTGCACAACAACCTGAATTTCAGAACACATATGAAAATGATCCAACTGGATTTATTTCACTGTTCTTCAATTATTCTTACAATTCTGTAGAATAGAGGGAAGTGAGCTATTTGTTCTAAACATCTGGAGAAGTTAGCACTGCTCCTGGTATTCCAGTTTACACATAAGCATATCTTTTCCCTTGGCAGTTTTATCAAATAATTGCTATAAAGTTCTCGTTCATCCTAAATGGAAATACCTATCAAGAACTTTGACAGGCATATTTCTGATGAAGCTTCTACAATTCTGTGGCCTTTGTTGGCGTGTGCTGCAAAGTATGTGTTCAGAATGATCACAATGACACATCCAATCATATTTTCTCCATGTATGTGGAGAAAAATGGAAGAGGAGTGGGAAAGAATAGTGTTTTCTGACTATTAATCAGGAATAGTTATATGTTTCCAAAATGCCATTTTTGTCTTCTTTCTTGTCTGTGAACAACTCCAACAGACAAATCAAGAGCATCATAAGGTTACAGATGCAGACGAGAGCAAGCTAACCCACAAAGTTCTTAACAGAAGCACAGAGAAGCTCTTTGATGATGCAGTTAAAGCTTTTGGACCTACTTTGTGCAATCATGTTCAGGCCTCCCCCAGAAACACTTAAGCACACTAGTGATCCTCAGTCTACACAACACATATCTGAGGGGGGCATACTGATCTAAACTCTTCTAGCGCCTGGGGCGGACAGTATCCCAGAATGCATGCTGTCATTGTTTGCAAGATGGCACAGACTCTGCTGTCATCAGAAGTCGATCAAAAAGTCACATTAAAAAAAAAATTATCTGAACTTTAAATTATTTGGCTAGTCCCACTGGCAAAACGTCTCATCTCCCACACACCGTAAACCACAGAGAGGCATGAAGAGAGAGGAAATACACACTGGAAAGACAGATGGGAAGATGAAAGCATTATGGGCTAACACTGATATTAAAATGCGTCATCTATCCCTGGCCTCAATCAATTACTATTGCCTGGCCAGGATAGATTTCCTGAAGTAAAATGATTTCCAATGTTTACATATTACTTACCTCATCATTCCCCCTCCATACAATATAAATTTCTACTCTCAATACATAGTTTATCATTAAAATAGCAAAATACGCTTAAATGTATAATGGTAATGAACACAAATTCCTGTGCTCAGATGGTATCTCAAATACTGCATGTTCAGCTATGCAGTTTCAAGAAGAGTACACCTCTCATTACCTGTGCAATATAAACAGCAATAAACATCTTTCTTGCAAAAGAAACAAAATTAGAAAAATCAAATTGGCAGCACAAGTCTCACTGACCCCAAAACATTCTTGTATCCATACATTAATTTTTACCTTTGATAAAGTCATGGCATTATATAGCACAATAAATCTTAGTTCTACACAGAACAGTCCTGTCTTTTTTTAAATTCTCTACTTTCATGTTTACCCTAACAGATCTCCGCAGCTGAGTCATGGCAGCACTACACAATACATTTCAAGAGCTTCTATGACATCGCAAAGTCTTCCTGTCTTACCAGGTTCTGTACAGTTCTTTTCTTCTTGTGTCCCATTAGGAGATGCCATCAACCTTCTATTCCTCCATATTTCTGACAAAACACGTCTGTCTGCAGTAGTTGATTCTCGACCTACATTAAACAGAAGGAGGTTATGCACACCATCACTAATTTTTTCCTGGACTATATGCTCCCACTAGCAAGGGCAGAGCATCCATATGTTAGTGCAGCAACATCAAAGTGCAACCGGGGCAAATGCTAACACATGTACGCAAGGTGCTCCTAGCTCCAAAGGGTGAAACTAGCTATGCAGGTGCAGTATCAGAGCTGTTATCATGTTCTGGTTATCAGAATACTTAGCTGTGACCCACAACAGGAACACACTCTGGAGCAAGAAAATGCTGAAACCAGCACCTGTGACACTCAACACACAGCAGCTCCTATAGATGAAACCAGCCCAGCTATGCTGACATGAGCAACAGTCACGCCTCCATTTAGTCATCTGCACTTGCACATATTAAATTAAATTACTGATTTCTCAAAAAATAAAAATGAAGATGGACATGTTCCAGATACATTTTGCTTTATTCTGAGTTCTAGGGGCTGATCTTTTCCGTGTTGGGTATACCTGATAATATCAGTCCCTGCATAACTTGTCAAAGAAAACTGAAAATAAACCCCCTCAAGTCTTAAGAAATACAGACTTCTTTGGTAGTCAATGGAGCTTTTGCCTTAACTTGTATTCCAGAAGCATTCTCAGTGGAACTTGCTGAATAGAGTACAGAAGCACTTGTGATAATGCAGGGTATACAATTATAATAATCAAAGGAAGAATAGAACCTCTTAATTAAATCACTTCCAACTCAACCTTATCCATTTCAAATGAACATATTGTAGTAATAAAAATTCTTCCACAGCTGATCTTAATGTTTATATTCAATGTCTGTATTAAGAGTGACTCTTAAAATTAAAAAAAAAAAAAAATCAAATCTAGCTTGGAAGTTAGCTTGACTGGAGTATTCACTAAAATATGCCAAGCCACAATTATAAGAAACAGAGAGAACAGATGGTCAGTGTTTATGGATACAATATACTGTAAATTAGCCAGATGAAAAAAAAAAAAACAAACTACCTGATGCAGCATACCATCAGAAATTAGGTTATGAGGGATTTAGCTGATAACCCAGAAGATTAAAAACTTTCATTAGTCATGACATTTTTCATGTAAACCTAGAGAAGTTCTGGAAAACTGTTATCTGCTACCAAAAAAAAAAACCAAAAAAACACCAAAACCAAATCCCTTCAAACTACATAAACATAATCATGCCCCAAGTGCTTGCTTTCAAGAAACAGTAAGTTTATGAAAATAAATAGCTTGTGCAAGAAGAAGGGAAAAAATAAAAGAGGCACAGGCATGACAAACAGTTCTAAATAAAGAAAGCAACAGTATACTATAAAACCACAACTAAAAAGTTCTAAGATGAGCAATATGCTAATATGGTCTAACACACTGAGTTCTTACATGGATGGCTTGTTGCCATCCTAGATATAACTCAAACAACCCAAGCAACAATTTGAGCACAAGAGCATGAGAAAGTATGAGAAGTTCCATCAGATTTTTCTTCCCTAAAGCACACGTTTTAACCTCAGCTCTATTTTAAGCAGATGACCTATCCTAATTCTGCTAAAAATGTTGACTTCTTTACATTAAATGTGGACACTGGATCTGGGCTTAGTTCAACTTTGTTCTCAAACCCTCAGGGACTGCTGGCAGCCCTACCTAGAGACCCATCCATGTGCTGTCCCAGCAACCTTGGAGTCTGTATTTGAGGGATGCAGGAAGAGGGCCTGAAGCTGCACACTTTGAGCCCAAACTGCTACAGCAGGCAGGAAAAACAATAACAACAATAAAAGAATGGCAATGATTTAGTCAGTTATAAATGCATCAGTTTACCAACAAGGCAATTTGCACAAAGGATGCAACAGACTTTCCCTATAAAACATAAGATTAACACTGTTCCTTGCCTAAAAATACCTAATTTTCTGTCAAATTCACACTGTAATTTTGGGGAGAAGGGAAGAGGCGTTAGAGGGAAAAGATGGTGAAAAGAGGCAGTTGTAGCTGATGAAGGTTTACAACCTAAAAATGAAAAGCGGCTTGAAGTTGCAGGGGGGGCCACAACCGGCTGAAGAGGATCCAGTTCTGATACAGCGGTGAAACTGCTTGAGGGCCGCTCCCAGACACTCAGCTGCCCCGCGATTCCCCTCAGCTTCCAGTTCCAAAGCCCCCTGAGCGTGACGGGGGACTCCTGGCTCGGTAGCTCTCGGCCACCATGCACTGCCTCTTGTCGCCGGGACCGCGGCCACGCACCTGCCCGGCACGGGGGTCTCTCCCGAGGAACCCGCGCTGCTCCCCGGCCTCGCCCGCCCCACCACGGGGCTATGTCCACTTAGAAACTCAAAGTGGGAACAGCCGCGCCGCCTGTCCCCGCCAAGCCCCCGGAACCCTGCCGGGGTCCGCTGCTCCCGCCGCCACAGCCACTCACCCAATCTAGAGAGCAGGCTGGACATGCACCAGGCGAAGAAGAGGATGGCGCAGATGAAGCCCAGCTGCTGCAGCAACATCTCCCGCCTCTTGCGAACTTTCCTCAGCATAAGCAGCATGGTCTTCGGGGGAGCGAGCGGCGTCTCGTCCAGCTCCATGGGAGCAAGCGCGGGCGCCGAGGGGACGGCCAGCAGGTCGGTCGCAGAGCGGAGATCACTCTCGGCGGCTTCGTGCGGACGGCTCCATATCGGGCGGGCTACAGCGCGGGGAGAAGCCGATGCCCGACGCCTCAGGTCGGCAGCAGTGAAGCAGAGGCAGGTGGCGGCGGAAGGGGGTGCGGGGGGGCCGGCGGCGCCACAGCGGAGAGGGGGGAGGGCGAGTCGTCCTTCTCAAGGACCGGGCCGAGCCCTGCGCCCCACGCGCGCCATGGCCGGCGGCGGAGGAAACGGCGCGGCAGACCCCCGCACTCCTGTTGCCGCCCCACCGCGTGCCGCGGGCTGCGAGTCAGCGCTGAGGGACGGCGGCATCCATGCGGCTCCCTGCCCGCCCGCCCGCCCGCCCAAATACGAAGTTTATCCCTTTCCCTCCTCCCTCCTGCCGCCAGCCGCTGGTGGGCGTAACAGCCGCCGCCGCCGCGGTAGTAACCAGTCCCGAGGTACTCAGCTCGCCGCCGGGTGGCCGCTCAGCCCCGGAGAGCAGCCGTACCCCATAGCGCCCGGCCCGGCCCGGCCCGGCCCTCTTCTCCCCGCCTCTCGCCCGCAACTTTCAGGGTGCTCCTCCGGCACCCATGGCAACGCGCACGTACCCCTCCCCCACCGCTGGGGGAGCGGAATTAGCTGGCCAAATTAATTCTTTCCCCCAAACGGAATGGAAGTACCTGCTGTCGGTGTCGCGTTTGACGGGGAGCGGCAGGTGCTGTGGCGCTTGAGGTGCGGGCCGCGGTGCGTTGGAGCGCCTGGCGTCGCGGAGGGACGGGCCAGGTCGAGTGTCGGTGGCACCTGGGTTCTTCTACCTGCCCTTAGGAGATGGGTGTCAGGTGGACTTCATGGCCGGGGGGAAACGGCACTGCCCTGGTCTCCGCTGTACGTAGCTTACACCGTAACGAACTTACGGTGTTTAGAGCGGCAAGGGAATGACCGCTTTTGTTAAAAAGTGGTTAGTTCCAGACTGTCCCAAAACAGCTTTATTTTTATTTTTATATCTAAAATTTATATTTATGTTAATTAAGTGATTACTTAATTAATGAGAGAACAGTTCTGGGGATTTTCCCAACAGCACTGGTTCTGTATTCCTTTCAGGTATCCAGAAATGCCATGTGTGTCAGGGAGCCTGTGTAGGGAAAACAAGTTTAACTCATCTGATTTTTTGATACAGCATTTGATTTACAGTGAAAGGCCTTTCAGGCAATTTCCTCTGGATCTCTGTCCTTATACTTAAGAGCATACAGCACTTTGTACCTGGCATTGTTTCTAATGGTATCCCACTCTACAAAAGCAACTATTCAGAAATAAAATACCACTAATCCTCAGTGTTATCCCATCTTTGTGCAAATATGGGGAGTTTGTTACGTGTCCCTTCCAACCCTAACTATTCTGTGATTCTATGAGTTATATCTGCTATAGTGAGATGTGGCAGCACAGTGCTCAGGGTGTTTTGGTATACACTGTGTGTGGAATTGGTCTAGATTATTCATGCTGGAAGCTGCCGGATTGTCCCAACTACAAAAGGGAGTACAAATCTGGAGAACCAAAGAGAAGCAGTCATGTTAACCTTGTTGCTTGCTTGTATGCACGTAGCTACAGGAATCTGTGTGCCTTAACTGTGCAAGCTCCAGGGGCATCTAGGCTCAGATGGGCCTTTGACATTCTGATTTAAGTTAAAGCAGGAAAATAACTACGTATTAGAAGAATGGCACTAAGACATGCCCCAGTCTCCTTTCTTATTCCTTTTATAGCTATTAAGAGAGGAAAAGTAACTTTGAAATCTCTTGCCTACTACAAAAAAAAAAAAAAAAAAGTAGTTGAGAAGATTACAAGTCAGTTTATGTATGTCCCTTTATTTCTCTCCATGGCCATGTAGGAAATCTCACACAGAATGATGGAAGCCATCCCTGACCAAAAGAACTTACAGGCTAATTAGATGCAGAGGCATGGGAGACTGGATAAAGGTAGCTGAAGCTCTTTAGATCAGGCCCATTATTTATAGCAGACTGCATTTTTTCATTGAAGACCTTTAAGCTCCAGTGAAGTGGTTGGTTGGCTATGTCAGTAGAGATGCCACTGCACGGTTAGATGTCATGCATACCATGTCAGCCTTCATAATGCCTGGGAGCTAATTCTTCATGTGGCTTTTTATCACCTCTTCTCTGGGGCTGCAGCCTCCCCTTCCACTCAGAGGGCAATGTGAAGATCCTTGTTCTGTGTTTAACAAGAGTTGTGGTGCTGACAGACTGTAGTTATCTGTATGAAGAATTTATCTAGCAATTATGACACTAGGAGGGATTGCAGAGATTTGTTGGGTATTTTTCAATATCCACTTGCCACGTGTTTATAATTTTCTTCCAATAAGTCAGATCAGAGCCATGGTTTCAGAGAGTCTTTCCTGGTGGTTGCATCTCTCCCAACAGCTGATGGGGGTTGCTTGTGATTTGTGTATTTACCACATTTATTCTCTTACTTGCTCTTCACATTGAAGATATTTTTAAAGCCATGGCATTCCTGATCTGAAGAGTTACTGATATTAAGACATGCAATGCAGGTTTGTCTGGAATTGAGGTAAAATTGGGTCTGGAGATGAGGCTGTGATTCACAGATGTTCCATATTGGTGTCTATAGGTTGTTTGAACAGAGACAGTGGAATTGAAGCATTGTTACAGGTCCAGAGGTTCACATATGAGAGATTTTCATTAATTCTTTCAGGTCCTATGAACATCACATGGATCAAACCAAAGCACATGGTTAGTTGCAGGAATGCAAATATAATATTGCCCTTTTTTTGACATACTTTTTTTTGCTTTTTTGGGCTGTTCAAACGTTATCTGTTTTAGAGGTAACAGTGACTATAGAAACCCTGGAGCCATCCCTGTGAGGAACTGAAAGCCAGAAAATAAAACCGAAAAAGTGGAGATCTTTTGTGAATCCCTTACACAGAAGAAATCTGCTACCCGTGAAAGCAGTTCTCAGCAATTCTCAGATTGTGTCTTTCCCCCTGTGTAATGAGGCACAAATGAGGCAGATCAAAGTTCAAAGAGCACTAATCTCCTAATCATACGAGCTTCTGATTATCATTTTTGATCATGTTGGTGATCACAGGGTAGCCTCAAAATTGTTCTTAAATACTAAATTTCCAGAACAGAATTCAAAACCACTTTTATTTCGGTATTTCCTGTGAAATGTGTCAGGTAACTGTGTAGGATGCCTCAAAGGGGAGTGGTGGCGCTGCAGAATTCAGCTCCAGTTTCATCTCCCCCACCAGCTTGCAAGACCTGCATCTGGAGGATCTGTTGGAATAGATGCAATACATTACATGGGGGTCGCTGCTGGGAATGATGTCCCAAAACTTTTTTCTGATTTGAGACATCCATGCTGTGCATGAAAGAGTGGTGATATAATGTCAGAGGAAAAAAAAAAAAAAAATTGCTTTCTGCATAAGGCAGCATTACATTAATTTACATTCATTTTTTGAATCTGAAATTATTGCTGTATCTTACTGCAACCAAAACAGCTGTATATAAATTCAATGGATCTTTCCTTAATAGTCAAAAAAAAAACAAAAAAAAAAAAAAGACACACAGTTTTTTGAGTGATGCCTTCACAGTGAGCGGTCTGGTGACGCTCCACATATTCTCTGTTTTCATTATCATCATAAAATGTTTTCCGATTTAGTTCTAGGAATCCTCCTGGAAGAATTACGTTTTAGAAATTAGAGGTATTTGGGAAATATCATCAAAACAAGAGTTTTGCGTCGAGGAAGAAAATATTAAACAGTACTTCTCTTAAAACCAGACACAAGAAACAATCCTTCTTTTGTATCACTGTGCTTATCATTGTGATAATTTAACTTTTTTGTATATCCCATGCTAAAATGTCTCACCAGGAGCACCAACTAATGCTAGCTTCAGCTAGCATTGCCAAATTTGCTTGTTTTTCATCTCAAGCACAGTTAATATCTTGAACTGAGTAACAGCCAAAAGGCTTTGAATTAGGGAAGTGTCTCACAGGAGATCCATGAAAGCAGCTCATCTGAGAAGAAAATATTGACACTTCTGAGAGACAAAGGAGAAGTATAATGTTTGGATTAATTCTCTATGGCAACCCCTGAAAGGAACAGGAAAAGCAGCAGCAGCACAGCAGGATAACTGGAAACTGAGACCCTGTTAGTTGGCCATAAGAACTGTTCCAGCACAGAAGAGCTGAGTGTGCATCAGCTGAGAAGCCCAGAGGATTAAGAGGTGATCCTTCGTGACAGTCACCCAACCAGACCTAGGAGCCTGGTCAAGTCCAGCTTTTCCAATTGATATACCCTGCATCCTAGTATCAGTCCTACTGTCTGCAAGGTCAAGAGATGGTATCAAAGAAAAGCCAACGATATTCCTTCAGAAAAGACCAGAAAATCTCCCATGAGCCATAAAAGCTCAACTGAGAGGAAGGGTGTTGGCAAGGGAAGAGACTAGGATCCTGCTTGTGCTATTTGGCCAAGGGGGTTCATATGAGGGAGCCGGGGGAGAGCCTTAGATTGGTGCTGTCCTGCTTATCAAGAAGGGGGCAATGCTGTTCTTAGTTAGGACCTGGTCCCTGGGAAAGGGGCTCTCATAAATACTGCTTGACAATATAAGTTTGCAGAAAGCATGTCAATACTTGAGTGTTGAGCTGTAATTCAGGCCACCATATGTCCTTAGGTATATACCCAGGTGGCTCTTTACGCATTGATGAAAGGCGCTTTGTGGAACCATACCTGAAATTTAGAAAGCAGATCCACTGTTGGCATCGGCATTGAGGTTTTCATCAGAGTCTCTGTGATGTGTAAACTATGAACTTGGAGCAGTAGATTTACAGAGAAACTCCAGTTGTAGGACCTGTCAAAGGTCTTACCCTTGTGCCAAGATCCTCAATTTCTTTCTGCTCATTTTCAGATTTTTGTCTCCCATCCATTTGCCAGTTCTAGTGGACAGTTGCCAGCTGTGTTATCATATTGTATTTTTGTATGCTTCAAAGGGAGAAGTTTGCCTTTATTTGAGTTATTTTTGTAGTTTATATCAGACCTTTGCTTTGCTTCCAACACTATAAACAACCCTGAACCGGAATTTAAATGCTAAGAAGTCAGTCTTGCACTGTAATATGGAACCACATCTTCCTTCAGCTTAACCAGCTCTCCCCTTGTGTTTTATATCTTGCAGTCTTCCTACAGCTGATTTCTCTTTGACAGTCTTGGGTGATGCTGCTTTCTATTTCTGATGAGTATCTGTGATACACACTACATTCAACACCTAGCTAGCAGCCACACACTCACCCAGACCCTACTTGGGAGTTTAACAATAGTCATTTAACAATAATGCGATCCTCCCACAGTATGCAGGAATGCTACAAGCAAGAGTTTCTCGTATCCTCGTGGTGTAAACAACCTCACATAAGCCCAAGGAGAGGGTCAGCCTGCTACATATCATTTTCTTGCTGTACAATAAGAATAAAATGTACCAGCCAGATCTTGACTCTAGGTGTGATCTACTTTAAGCAACAAGAAAATAAGATCATTTGACTCCTGGTGTCCCACATGTGCTGTTAGCACATTTTAATTTAGGTGCATTGGCTCTATTCATTCTGTAAGTCCACTAAAATATCTTCCTGATGGACAGAATGAGAGACATTGTATCAGTAGGATTCAGTGTGTTCTTCTGCCCATAAGGTTTCAATCAATATCTACCTAAAAAAAAAAGGGAGTCTGTTAGAAAAACCTCAGTATTTGTCTCCTTGAATCAGTATTGTCTAAGCCCTCCAAATTCATAACAGCATCTATGTTTAACACCTACTAGATTTCTCAGGGATATAGGCATCTGTTTAAATGCTTGCCAGATTTGAAGAACTCATGCACATGCATTAAGCCACACTGAAATGGGGGTTAAATTACAGGGTCTCTGTTGCACAGCATATCCTCCCCTACACATGTACCATTTCTGTCTTTCTCAGTTTCTCAAGCTTGCTGTCACTTTCGCTTCTGCTTACTTCTCTGCTTCTGCTATTCTTTGAGTTCCACATGACTTTGTTCCCCACTTCTTGATCTTCTAGGCCCAGTGTAAACGTTTCATTTGTTCCACTCTCTGTAAACAGAATTGCTTCCTCCTCTTCAAATCTCCCTTTAAATCTACACATGGGTTTGAGCTTAGTATTGACTCTAAGCCCTATTCCCAGAGGCTTGGGGATATTTGACTGTGCTTACCCATAACAGTGAGGAATGAGGTTAGCTGACATGACTCTGAACGTGAGGGGTTCTGGCTGGTCAAGCTCAGCAGGTTAACTGCAGCACTCTCTTCCATCACTATACAGCAACCTTTCTTTGTTCTCCATAATCTTGTTCCTCTCCCAAGTAAAGAAACTAAATTCAGTTCTCTAAAATGCTCTCCATCTGTTTTCTTCTGGAAAGTTTTTGTATGTCTGTGAAAGAAGTGAAATTCAAAACAGCTACTGAGGAGACATCTTCACACACCTCAATCAACCTCACTTCTGTTCAGCATTCATACCTACTGGGATCTTTTTCTAAAACCCTTTGCTAGTCCCTCAGAATGAGAAGGATCATTAACTAAGCAAAAATTGATTCATTACAATGAGAAAGTTTTTCAACAGCCATGTGTTGTTAGCCCAAACCACAGGCTGCTGTGATCTTTTGAATACACAGGAGGGAACTGTAAAGAATTCTCATGCACAAAAAGCCTCAGATGATGTCAGTGCTTGAAAGCCTGAAGGCCAAAGAGGGTTAGTGAAAGTCCTGTCAGGGTAGCAGAGGGAGCATTCAACAGGGCAGCTCCTTTCCTTCATTAGATTAGTCCATCGAAATCATTAAGAAAAGAACAGGCATTCATCCTTTGTGACTGTGGAAAAAAACAAACTGCAGACTCCAAACACTATGTAAACAAGTTCAGGAATGTATGTCCTGGCAACTGATGTCCTTGAAACAACAATATTGAAAAGGTGAGAACTGTCTTTATTCAGAGACTTGTAGAACATATGCTTGAGGGAACCCGTAGAGGCCATCCTGTTCACTCCCCTTTTCTAAGGCAATATTAGCTCTCCCTAATGTTGAGTGGGCTTGCTCTAAAACTTAATAACCCTCTTGATGCTGAAATTGCTGTTTGACTGCCTATCAGAGCTTTTAAAATAAAATGATGGTGAATAACATTAAGAAAATTTACACCTCCTACTTTGGCTGGCATCTTTTTTTAACACCACGAGTGAGAGGAGCTTGGAGAATTCTGGGAATTTTCCCCCTCATCTGACCACAGATTTTTCAAACCAAAAATTTGTTCTATTGAAAACCTATCATATTAAGCTAAAAGGAATCATAGCTATCAATCAGAGATTGGAAAGAATATTCTTACCATTTATTTCTGTGAAGTTAATAGAAATCGTGTTCCTATATTGACAGTAAGAAAGAGAGCAGCCTTGGCCTAGGAAGATATATTCAGTGTATAAAATCATGTAAGATGATAGTCTAGAGGGAATGGCAATCAGGGAAATCAAGTGAGCAGGAAAAGTGCTCAATGGAGTGTTTTGTATGAGGAAGTCAGGTCATTTATTTCATTGCTGTTTCATGTTGTCCCCTGTAGAACGGATGAGAAAGGAGGGTTAATTGCTCCCCATTATGATCAGATAAAAGAGGGGAGAACAGATGGTTGGTTCAGAGTCCAGGTTCAGAACAGCAAAGGAAAAAGTGTTTTTCTAAGGAGGCATTTAAGGGAAGGGCGAGCTTTGGTACACAAGAGCAGGGAGATGGTTCTGAGCAAGTGGGCTAGGCACAGCCACCTCTGGGAGTTGTCAAAAGGGAACCTTAATCAAAGTGGATCAGAAAGGTGAGTGTAACAAGCTAAAATGAGGAAATGAGCACCACTACATTCACTTTGAACACCAGCTCATGTACTGCAATTTTGAAAAGGGTCAGTGTAGCAGGAGTGAGAGACATCACTGTAGCTGCAGTACTTTAAGAAGAACATTCTCCATAAAAGCTCCCTTTAAGTTTACAAAAACTGCCACTTCCACAGCAAAGCCTCCTCCAAACCCAGATAAACTGATGTTCATTACTGTTAATGAAAGGCCACGGTCAGTGCAAACCTTGGTGTATTTTCAGGAACACTTTCTATGGTTATTTCCATGTTAACTTCCTAACAGACTTCACAGTAAAATACAAAGACAATTAGTAATTATTGCCAGTTTTAACAAGGAATGTTATCACTGGCAAATAATAAATACAGCACTCCTGCAAATTAACTTGTTTGCTATTCTTAACTCCTTGCAGAGGTTCGCAGCAGGCTACTTCAGCTAACCTTGGTCATAAGCATGCTCAGCTGCCTCTAGGCATCAGGATAGCCCAGGTTCAGCACAGCTCCTCTGAGGTGGCTGCTCTTTTCAGCTTGCAGTAGGAGAACAGCAAAGGTAATGCTACCCCACAGTCAAATTTAATAGCAGCTATTGTGGGTGTCACCTACCTGTCATGTTTGACTCACCCCACCATCTTTTTGTTGTTTTCATTTAAATATTTAAACACTGAAATATTCCAGAGACTTTACATTTCACCTCCTCAGAAAGAAGCAATGTTTCAAAGGTGTTACCATGGAAACAATGGAGTGAGGAGGCAGCTAAACATGAAAGAAAGTCGTCCAACAGTAAATCCAGAGACATGCTTTAGGGTAACTTAAAATTAAAAAAAATGTATAATTAATTGGGCTGCTGCTGAGCATGTGTTTGTGCTTACTGCTTTCTTATAAGTGACAAGAGGCCACCTTTTTGTCTGTGACAAGAAAATCAGAATTTTCAGTACCTAAAGTCTTTTTTGTCACAAGAGGTTTGATGACCACCTTTGGAGCAGACCACCAGCATTGGTTATCAACAGTGGCAGCCAACTGAAATGGCATTGTTAAGGGTCAGTGACACCAACTTCCTCAAACAAATCAATCCCTACTGACTGCAGTGGGCTGTGAGCCCTGGAGAGTTGTGATCCAAGACATTTGCAAAGTTTAATCAGAGTACAGGAAAAAGATTAGCATGAGTGGAAGTAAAAGTGCTGCTAGGTGTGGCGAGCCCCTTCCAATTATGCAAATGAATACACAGAGCCATTCTGCTCAGAAATGGGTATTAAATTATAATGGATATCCATATAAATCCATATAAATATAAAAGCATACCTTTGTCAGTCTGTCACCATATATCCTGAAATACCATAATTACCTCTCTCAACCATCGGAAGGAACAACTCGTGGCTTTTGCTTATGCTCACATCATGATTTCCTGCAACTTTACATAGCCTTAGCTTTACTGAAGTATGTGTTGCTGTAGTGAAGGTAGCAAAGGAAAATCCAATGCTTTAACTATGTGTCAGGAAGGAAAGCTCCAAATAAATCCCTTTAATGAAGATCATATTCACTTAATGCATTGGCAAATTGACCACAGAAACAATACATTTGAATATGCCATACAGAATGTTCTGTTCAGAACAGAGTCAGAAACAGAACATTAGAGACTTGAGCTTTAGTTGCGCTTTATAACTCTTTAGATAATGCTTAAAATCATAATACTTTCACTTGTGGGCAAAGGAAGGGTCCTGAGTGATGTCTAAAACCTCTCCCTAATGTTGGAAATCATCTCAATGATTAAAAGAAGAATCATTCCTACCATCAGTGGCCACTAGAAAACTTCTGTCATTGTTGAGTGGCAGAGTGGGATACATCTTCAGCAAACTGACAGCTCTGGTGTGACTTGTGAGCACCTGGCTGTTGGTGCCGTGGGTAGCCGACAGTACCCACTCCACCGCTGCCCTCCTCAGGAAGGGTGCCCAACGCCTGATCAAAGGGTCATGCTTGGGAACAACTGAGTTTTTTACTGACTCAGTTTCTCAGGAGTCTTTCTCCTTGGAAAAATGTTTTTCTTCTTGGATTCACAAGGAGATGAAAGCATTACAGGTGGAGCTTCTAGTTCGGAGTCTTGACCATCTACTCCGCAGCTAAACAGCTACCATTGCATATTAGAAGCACCTTGAGGAGACAGAGGGCAACCCAGATCCTACAAGCCTGAAGCACTGATTTAACCATGCACTGTTGGGAGTACCTTCCTCCTGGAGGGATGGGCAGAGAGTCGCATAGTAAATGATATCCACATAGCCTGCAATTTACTATGAGGGAGCATGAGGGGACTGGTCTACTGAGGCTTGAGACACTGGTGGGACCTTGCTACCAGCAAACACCAGTGAGCAGATCCTACCCTGGCTTGGGAGCACATGGAAGAGAACAGCCAGGCCAATTCACAATTCAGCCAATTCAGCATCAGGGCATCAGACAGGTTGTAATTGGTCATCACAAAATATAGTTAGTCCACAGCTTTTGATAAAAGATAGTTTATATAATTCTCTACACACACACACACAAATTATATCAAATCTCTTTGAATTAACATGACAGTACAGCTAAATAAATGTTTATCTGGAGCAAACTGATCTGCTGTCCATTTCACAATCATTTAAAAAAAGTACCAAGTTGCATTTAGCCCTGTGACTGATGAATCTCACAGAATTCATTATGCTGTTGGCCCTGACTGTGCAAAGTAAAAGAAGAGATGGGCTGTGTTTTTATGCAATTTGTTTTTCTCACTGTTGGAAATCTATCATACTTTTCCTGCCCAAGTTATCAAGATGGTTGATAAGCTGGAAATAAATCAGATCATTGAGGTGAATGTTAACATAGCAAGCTATTGTGTCACTGAGATGTATTTCCTATCTTAGCCTTCCAAACTCTACCAAATAAAGTAAATAAATAATTAATAAAGGACAAGTATTCTGGAAGATTTAACTAGCCTTAAAATTTGATTTTTCAGCTTTAAAATTAACCCTAATTAATTAATTTTTAGTTACATGTGAAGCAAAACCACAAAATCTCCACAGGCTTAGCTGTGACTTTGCCGTGAAAATCGAGCGAAAGGGCACAGCTTTGGCTTTGTTGGTTTTGTCCCCCCAGAACAGAAGCTTCCAGAGCAAGGCTGCCTCCTGCTTTCCTTCTGCTCAGTGCTTGGCACAGCTACCCCTCCATGTGCTGCAGCTGCGGTAACTACCATGGCAGATGTCCTGTCATGCCACTTGCTTGAGGTGGGAATGCAGCAACCCCCAGTCTTTGGGATTTGCACTGCTGTGCAGTTTGTGGCAGATAGGAAGCAAACAAGCACATACACTACTCTTTCTTGAATGTTTATGTCAAGTACCCTTCTTGAATGAAGACCCATTTCATCTCTTGTCTGAAAAATCTCTTTACCCTTCTGTTTTCTGTGTTTCTCTCTGAGTTGCTGCTCACTGACTCCAGTGGACCCTGGAACATGTCCTAAGAGAAGAAAAATCTTTTAGCTCATTGTCAAGCTGATCATCCACAAAGAAAAACCAACACTTAAAGTCACTCACAGAATAATAATTATGCCCAGGCTCTGATACTTTTTTTCCCTCGTTTTAACAGGCAGATGAACTAATTTATGTGAATTGACTTATGGGAAACCCAGACTGGGTTTTGCTGTCACTGACACAGTGCTCCTGGCTCAGAGCTTTGTGGAGGGGATTACACTGAGTTACTTGTGACCAACAGACTGAGCATTGATACGCTCACCAGTGATTTTCAAATGCCAGCTTACTACAGGTAAGTATCCTAGCTGCTATTTTTCTTATTTACAGGCTGTTAAAAAAGCAGTAAGAAGAAAATCATTACTACATAATCCAAAACACTGAAAAACTTTTCTTTGCCTTGGTAAAATATCTGGCTAGTATGAATGCTTATGACTTCTGGTGAACTCAAAAGTGCTAAAGCATCATGAGACTTTTAAAAAAATAGTTCTATTTAGCAAGTAAAACATTTTACAGTCTCAGACTTTACTGAGAAGCAGGCTGAGAGGGCAGGGAGATAAAATGTTTTAGCTCTAGCTCAGCTGTACTTTTGAACTTCTCAGTCATATCTGTTTTGATACCTGAGGGATTTTAAGGAAGTGAAATCAAATGTCTGATTTTAGGTGATGTGCGATATTTATTCTGAAGGCTCATGCATCTTCTTTCACTCTTGAATTATTTACAACATGCACACACTCTCATGGCTCAAGAGATCACTCTATAACTCCATCAAGTAAAATGAAAGTAATTTGTACATTGTAAATATATATGTGTGTGTGCATGTGGAGGCTTAGTAAGAATTAGTATCAATTGACCATCCATCCATGCTAAGGACTGAAAAATGTAATTTATTAAAAATAGGGAGAGATTTTGCAGGTGGAAACAAATAAAAAATCCAGCTAGTCCAGGATGTATTTTGAGCACCAGTTAGTACTGGAGGTTGAAAAAGAAGATTGATGAAATTGATTTTCATCAGGAAGGATTGTTCTTAATGCCAGATAGCTGGAGATTAGTTTAAGTCCTGAAACTTGGAGGAGTTTGATCCTTCAGTAGGGCTTTTTTCTTGTTCCTTTAGGATAACAAAGGTATGAACATCTTATTTACAACATCTTATTTCACCTTGCTGGCCTAGGCCAGCTCTATTAAAAAAAAAAAAAAAAATAAAACCAAACAGTAGCCGTAAGCAAATGCATGAGTTTTGGCATCAGTATCAGTTCTCTGCTTCTCCAAAAGTGACTTTACAGTGTGAATTCCAGTAGGAACTAAAGAAAACTGTCCTAAGAAAGATACAAAGAGAATAAAAGCTGTATTGTGCAGAGTACACATGGGAGTCAGAGTAGCTGACAAGGCTGGTACTTTCTGTTGGTCCATATCATCACATACACAGAGCCACATACCATAAAAAGCTCTCATAAACCAGCAAAACACTGGAACTCTGAATGGTTCCCAATCCCATATTACAATTTTTTTGAAGAACATAAAAACTGAGAATTCATCAGTTCATCAGCTGTTCCAGCTCTCAGACTCTGAATGCTATTCATATTGTTCAATGCACCAGTAGTTGTGATCAGGACCCTGACAAGGTTATGAGTAAAATAAGGCACAGACCCTGAACCAGCACCTAGAGAAATCAATAGGATTTTTTTTTCTTAAGAAGAACCAGATCTTTTCCTTACACCATAGCAAGACGTAGCAAAGAACAGTGCAGAAAAGAATATGAGTAATAAATGAATTATGTTCAATCATCATTATTCAATGATTCGTCATAGTAATTCCACGAAGAAGAGCTGCTTTGTATCAATTTGGAAACTGCTGTCTGCAGAGAAGCTGAAAGAGATGAAAGGAAAAACTCAGCAAACCACAGTTGATATTAACAACTGCGATGGATCCAGGCTTCTGAAATAACCATCTGATTAGATAAACTTGTACACAGGGCAGCATAAAAAATCAAAGATAATTTGCCTCACCAAGTCTTCCCAGTGCTCTGTTTGAGCGTTTTTGAGGCTTGTGCAACTAAGTCTATTTCAGGGAAGTGGAAATTAAGGAAAACAACTGTAAAGCCCTAGCAACACATTTCTGGGTAATAACGTGGTATTAAAATTTGATTTTTTTATTTGAAGAAAGCCCAGCAAAACCAATACAGTGTGTGTGGAAAGAAGCTGCAGAGTTTCAGTCCCTTTGTATATCTGAGAAATTCCCTAAATAAAGAGGTTTTCCGTATCTGCAGAAAAAGATACTGCTTATTTATACAATAGATTTCCCTATGCACAACTGCAATGCTGTTTTGTATTTTATCTAAGAAAGCAAAAGTTTACTAAAGGTAGTGTTTCAGAAATAAAGAAATTGAAATCACATTGAGATAAGCTTAGCTACAAATACAGAGCCCAAAACAGCTGCTACAGAGCTTACATGATTGGGATAGAAAGTCATATAATCCTGGCAAAGTTAGAGGGAAAAATGTGCTTAAACCAAGCAGTGGTATCCCTGTAGCCACTATTGAGAATGACTTACAAAATGGATTGAATCTTTTCATGCAAAAGGAGTAACAAAGAACTAACTAGGACACTTACAACACGTGTGTGTGTTAGAAGAAGCCTCAAAGGAAAGGTAACAATTCCCCTGAAAACTGGACCTCATTTATAGGATATGCCACTAATTAACTCAGCAACTACAATGTATGAGTGGAACATGACTTTCCAAGTCACATCTATATAAACAGGCAGAAGATCCTGCCCCTTTACTCTGCTCTTGTCAGACCTCACCTGGAGTATTGTGTGCAGTTCAGGTGTCCTCAACATAAAAAGGACATGGAACTGTTGGAACAAGTCCAGAGGAGAGCCACGAGGATGATCAGGGGACTGGAGCACCTCCCATATGAAGATAGGCTGATAAAGTTGGGGCTGTTCAGCCAGGAAAAGAGAAGGCTGCGTGGAGACCTCATAGCAGCCTTCCAGTATCTGAAGGGGGCCTATAGGGATGCTGGGGAGGGACTCTTCATTAGGGCTGTAGTGATAGGACAAGGGGTAACGGGTTAAAACTTAAACAGGGGAAGTTTAGATTGGATATAAGGAGGAAATTCTTTTCTGCTAGGGTGGTGAGGCACTGGAATGGGTTGCCCAGGGAGGTTGTGAATGCTCCATCCCTGGCAGTGTTCAAGACCAGGTTGGACGAAGCCTTGGGTGATATTTAATATTTTCATCAACAACCTGGATGAGGGAACTGAATGTACCCTCAGCAAGTTTGCTGATGATACTAAACTGGGAGGAGTGGCTGACACACCAGAGGGCTGTGTTGCCATTCAGCGAGACCTGGACAGGCTGGAGAGTTGGGCAGAGAGGAACTTGATGAAATTCAACAAGGGCAAGTGTAGAGTCTTGCATCTGGGGAAGAACAACCCCATGTACCAGTACAGGTTGGGGGCTGACCTCCTGGACAGTAGTGAAGGGGAAAGGGACCTGGGGGTCCTGGTGGATAGGAGGGTGACCATGAGCCAGCAATGTGCCCTTGTGGCCAAGAAGGCCAATGGCATCCTAGGGTGCATTAGAAAGGGTGTGGTTAGTAGGTCAAGAGAGGTTCTCCTCCCCCTCTACTCTGCCTTGGTGAGGCCGCATCTGGAATATTGTGTCCAGTTCTGGGCCCCTCAGTTCAAGAAGGACAGGGAATTGCTTGAAAGAGTCCAGCACAGAGCTACAAAGATGATTAAGGGAATGGAACATCTCTCCTATGAGGAGAGGCTGAGGGAGCTGGGACTCTTTAGCTTGGAGAAGAGGAGACTGAGGGGTGACCTCATCAATGTTTACAAATATGTAAAGGGTGAGTGTCAGGATGATGGAGCTAGGTTTTTTTCCGTGATGTCCAGTGATAGGACAAGGGGCAATGGGTGTAAACTGGAGCACAGGAGGTTCCATGTGAACATCAGGAAAAATTTCGTTACTGTGAGAGTGACAGAGCACTGGAACAGGTTGCCCAGGGGGGTTGTGGAGTCTCCTACGTTGGAGATATTCAAGGCCTGCCTGGATAAGTTCCTGTGTGATGTACTCTAGGTTACCCTGCTCTTGCAGGAGGTTTGGACTAGATGATCTTTTGAGGTCCCTTCCAACCCTTAGGATTCTGTGATTCTGTGATATGGTTTAGTGTGAGGTGTCCCTGCCCATGGCAGGGTGGTTGGAACTTGATGATCTTAAGATCCTTTCCAATCCTAACTATTCTATGGTTCTATGATTCTATAAGAAAATCCATTTTGCATGCACATCAATTCCTGTTACATTTCTCCATTCCAGCAGGAATTATTAAAAGAACAGAAAGAGAAAGGTATATTTTAAGACCCCTAGAAAATCATCAGCATGCACCAAAGTGCTCAGTAGTGCAGAAAAACATGTAACAATCCTCTAATTACCATGGCACACCACGCAAGTTAACCTTTTGTATTCACATGCTGACTACCAGGCAGTAGGTGATACGTGTTTGTCTACGTAGGTTCATGGAAATATGAGTTGTATGATTACAAAGTGAGAACAGTGTACCATCTGTCTATCTAATAGTATCCATGTGGCAAGCACATCACTATTTTAAGCCTCGAACTCCTCGGTACCAAGAAGGCAGAAGACAAGTGGTGCCATCATATCGTAGTTATATTTGTGGTGTGTGTACATTTTGCCTGGGAGTGAAAATCCAAAACTAGTAGACAAAAATATTAGGAGAGTTATTGCCGTACTGGTGCTTTGGACTTTTCACTACACCAGACGATACTTCATTATCCCAGAAAGAGCTAAATTGTTACCTAAAACTGGCATATTTGCAAAATGCAAAATGCAGAAGAATTCTTGTCTGTCTCTCTGAAGATTGAGTTAAAGAAGGCAGATCAGTAAGAATACCAGCCCAGGGGCTAAATGTCACATGTATAAAAACCTAGGCAAATACCCAGATCAGCTGGCACCAAACCATATGCTGGGTTGCTAAGAGCAGCCAGTGCCCAGAGGTAGCAATGGAACATCTCCATGCACTGTAGTCAGGAATGGTAGTTACTAGAATGTAAATGGCAAAACTAAACATGAAGATCATGTCTATGGAACAAGTTATATATGAAAGGGGTTAATAAATTCATGTAGAAATCATTCCATGAATGTGTATCAGGAGGCACATTCTGTATCCATATATATGTGTATCTGATATGAAAAAGTGATGAGTTAACTAAGCTCTGACTTCCCTTAGCAACAGAGAATATTTTCCTCTCTGTTTAGAGCAGTAGCTCGTTCATGCTTTATTACCATACAGTTTTCCAAAGAAGTTACTTGTTGCAAGAGTGCATCTCCAGTAGCTGCAGGAAATCCCTTGCGCCTCATCCTCCCTCTTCAGTTCTGATTTGAGTGCTCCCTCCAAGGCTGTTTGGCCTTGTGTCTTTTCTAAGAGCCAATGTACAAATTTCAAAACATGCATCATCATGTTTTTGCCTTGTGTCTGTAGTGACTATACATATTAATGTCCCCCATGAAATCTAAGTCTGTCCTTTAGCCCAAAACAGTTAGATCCTTACATGACCTCACAGTTCGCAGAGTGCTTAAGTTTATTAATTGGTGTCTCTCTCCAGGCATTGCAAGCTGAACTAGTGCTGGTACTGCAGTCCCAGCTACAGCATCAGCTACTGTGCCAGGTTTCTTTTACCAAGAACTATTCAAAATGCTCCTTATTGCAGCTTATTGCCAATTTTCTTTGCTTTTTGTGGCACTTTTTAAAGATCTGAGCAATTTTATCTGCCTGTTTAGCTTTGCTGATTCTTGAGTCAACATCATTGCTCTGGAAATGGGGTGTATTTTTGCTGCTTAACCTTTTGCAGTTAAAAAGACCGTAATATTTTGCCAGATATCCATACCCTATTTCATTAGGTGTCTGCTGTCTTTGCTCATCTTGCTCCAGTAAAGCACTTTTCTTATTTTCCAGGTACTATTGTACCAATGTACCTAGAAAACTGATAGCTCATTTCCCAAATGTCAATGTTTGAATGATTCAGAGGGATACTTGAAAGAATAATCTGGGTATGAAGAGTCAGTTGGGTTTGTACAGATATTGTATTAATCTCACTGACTCACTGATATTTCACAAGAAAGTGGAGGCTGTACTGTTTGCTGTCCTGGTTTAAGCCCAGCCTGTCACTCAGAAACCACGCAGCTGTTCGCTCACTCCCCCTTCTTCCTCCCCCTGCTCCCAGAGAGATGGGGAGGAGAATCGAAAGAATGTAACTCCCATGGGTTGAGATAAAAACAGTCCAATAGCTAAGGTATAACACAAATCACTACTGCTACCACCAATAATAATAACAAGGGAAATAACAAGGGAAGAGAAAACAACAGCTCACCACCTGCCAACTGATACCCAGCCTCGCCCGAGCAGTGATCTACCCCTTCTGGGTAACTGCCCCAGTTTACATCCTGGGCATGACATGCTGTGGTATGGAATACCTCTGTGGCTAGTTTGGGTCAGGTGTCCTGTCTCTGCTTCCTCCTGGCTTCCTCTCCTCCCTGGCAGAGCATGAGACTCACAAAGTCCTTGGTCAGAGGAGCAGCAACTAAATTACTGAGCAGCAACTAAAAACATCGGTGTTATCGGCGCTGTTCCCAGGCTGAAAGTCAAAATCACAGCACTGCACCAGCTACTCAGAAGGAGAAAAAATGACTGCTACTGCTGAACCCAGGACATTTGCATAGATTACTTTCTGTTACTGTCTTTTCATACTAGAAGGCTGCTTTAGATAAGAAAGCAGTTGTCAGTCTGTCCCCCTGTCATTCCCTTTCTTGTAATATAGAGCAACATTGCAGATCCAGTAGCATTCACCATTTTGAGTTCCTCATGGCAACACTAAAGTGCTTTGAACTGCTGCCTGTCCTTAGATTTGTGAGTCTAAGTTCTAACATGGAAATACAGGATATTGTATTTTATTGCAGGATACCCTCTATCACGTCAAGGGTACTTTTGCTCTGTTAGCAACGCTGAACTTGATGTCTACAGCTCCTTGCTGAGTTGAGAAAATTTTTCTGAGCATTCCTAATAGATAGCTTTTACTTGACTTTGGTGTGAAAGCTACCCATGTTCTCTGTGGTCCAATATCTGTCTCACTCTGTTCTCTTCCTTACATGACTCATTTTTTCTGGGTGACCATTTCTCCTCTTGTTCTTAAAGAACTTGTTTACTCTCTTTTGATGTTGCGCTACTTTTGTTTATGTATCACTGCCTGCCCTTTGCTGTCAAGACTAGTCAGACATTTGCAAATTATTTACCTTCCATCACCATATACATATCAAACCTCACATTTGGACTTGCTGCTTTTTCTTATTACAGTGCTTTTTTATTGTTCGTTTTATTTATTTGTAAACCCTGCAACAGTTATTGCATATGACCCAATATGCAAGACATTTTCCACTAGCATTTGCCACTGTCCACCATAGAATCATGTTTTCTTTTATATTCAGATTGTTTTCTCTGCTTTTTGCATTTGAACAAATATTGGTGTATTTTTCTTGTTTTTCCATGAGCAAACTAATTACCTCAGTCTCTTCACTGTGTATGTTCTGTATTTGCAGATGAATGCATCCATGTTTAGATGCCTATGTCTCTTAGTAAAGTTAATGTGAACTCCCTGAACAGCCTTAGTCAAGCACATTTCTCTTGTCCCTATCATTTCTAACACATTCACCTTTTTTGAAGTGATAATCCAGGAGCTGACTGTTTTGTGATATGCTGGTCTTTTGTTTCTCCAGATCTTTTCTCACAAAGAAACCTTTTATTTATGCCATTCTTTGAAAGATTAAATGGTTTTTAAAGTCATTTTACAGTTTGTCTTAGTTCAGTGCTCCAACTAACGTATGTAGCAGTTTTTGCCAATTGCAGCTGATGGTGTGACTGAGCTTCCTCTCATTTACATTCTGTCTACATTCTAGTGCTAAAGGATCTAAAGGATCTAAACTGATCCTCCCTTAAGGGTTGGAAAGGTTGGAAAATGTACAGTGTTGCTGTAAGCAGGTTTATTTGGTTTGGGGTTTTTTTTCCTGCTTTTCCTTTATGCTATTCAATATTAAGAAAGACAGACATCCCATGCCATGCAACAAGCTCATCCTTTCTCCAATTATTTTATCAATTCATGTCACACTTCCTGAAAGGAGAATTCCTGAACTCTGAGATATAGTCATTCAACAGCTTCTCCTATATGGAATATGTCACTGTCCTATTGACAACCGTAGGTCAGTGCCCTGCTCAGCTCTATACTTCCTGCATGACCTTTGACGAGTCACTCATCCTGTGTGTACCAAGATGACTAAATATTTAACTGTGGTATTTATACCTGAAGGGACTGCTCCACAGTGATACAGATGCACAGGGACCATCATGAAATCAAGAAAGTTTGCAGCAAAGGATTCACCAGTATCTTGCCCCTCAAGCTGAATCAGATCCATTACAGGACAGAAAAAAATCTTCCCATTGCTTCCCTTCCTTCTCAAAGCTGCATAGAGATCAAGCCAGTTTTGCTCTCTACTATGTTAAAGATATTTTCAAAATAGCTTTTAATAAAACTTCCACCAGGCTTAGATGCAGTCCCTGTGTGGAAATATGTGAGAATCCTCCATACAGGTGGGATTCCATGGGCACATTGACTGAAGATGCTAACAGAAACATTGCAGCCCTTTCCTTCCCCTTCAGTAAAACCACTTTCTAACTGTAATCACTGTGAAGCAATTACATAAAAAAAACTTCTCTGCGAAAAAGGAATGGGCTCCCATCTTAGCAAGATCAATGAAGAATGACCAAGAGAAGTGATGCTGCAAAGGTCTGATCCAGAATGTGGGTCTATACATGAACTGCCCTCCCAAAACGCAATGAAGAGGATGCTCATAGGGTCACTTATAGGCTCAAGTACCAGACAGTATTTGTGGGATGAGACAGTTTTCACTGTCACAGGCTTACTTTTATGTGAAAATCTGATTGGCCACTTTCAAGGCATTTTCCCTTGCTGCTATGCAAGGTATTTTTGCGGTTTATGCTTGTGCAACACACAGAGAACTTGAGTAAAACCATGCACTAATTTGCCTTTCTAGTCATTTCAAGTACCAGCACGGATAAACAATGTACAAGAATTTCCCAAGTAACCAAATGAACAAGGAGCACGCTTTTCCCTAGCAGCTTTACGTATCTTTAGGCTAACTTAAATCTAATAATAAAACTTAGAGTTTAGGGGCAGGCTGGGAGGGGGAGTTGCCCTTTATGTTAGGAATAGGCTGGAGAGTACGGAACTCCATCTGAGGACAGGTGATCAATTACCAGAGAGTTTGTGGGTCAGGCTTAAAGGGAGAACAGCGATGGGGGACATCACTGTGGGGATCTGCTACAGACCGCCTGATCAAGAGGATTCTGTGGATGAAGCACTCTGCAGACAGATAGGAAAAGCCTCACGATCACAGGCCCTTGTTCTCATGGGGGACTTCAACCACCCTGGCATCCTTTGGAAGGATGGTATGGCCCGGCACAAGCAATCCAGGAGGTTCCTCGATTGTGTAGAAGACAACTTCCTTCTGCAAGTAATAGAGGAGCTGGCAAGGAGAGGTGCCATGCTTGACCTTGTGCTCACCAACAGGGAAGGGCTCGTTGGAAATGTGACGCTCCAGGGCAGCCTTGGATGCAGTGATCATGAGATGCTCGAATTTGAGATCCTCAGGACAGTGAGAAGAGCATGCAGCAAGCTCACTGCCCTGGACTTCAGGAGAGCAGACTTTGGCCTCTTCAGGAACCTGCTTAGTAAAGTTCCATGGGATATAGCCCTAGAGGGCAGGGGGGGCCCAAGACTGTTGGTTGATATTCAAGGATCACCTGCTACAAGCTCAGGAGTGTTGCATCCCAACTAGAAGGAAGTGCAGCAGGAGGGCCAGGAGACCTCCTTGGATGGATCAGGAGCTCCTGAGGAAAATTCAAATGAAAAATGAGGCTTATAAAAAATAGAAGCAAGGACAGGAGGCCTGGGAAGAATACAGGGATGTTGTCCAGGAAGCTAGGGACCAGGTAAGGAAAGCTAAGGCCCAGTTAGAATTAAACTTGGCTAGGGATTGAAAGATAACAGGGAGGGATTCTACAGGTACATAGCAAATAAAAAACAGACTAGGGAGAATGTAGCCCCCCTCCAGAAGCTATCAGGAGAACTGGCTACACAGGATTTGGAGAAGACTGAGGTTCTCAATGACTTCTTTGCCTCGGTCTTCACTGGCAAAGGCTCTGACTGCACCACCCAAGTCTTGGAAGGCAGATGCAGGGACTGTGAGAATGAAGACCTTGGGCCCACTGTAGGAGAGGAACTGGTTCGAGACCAAGGTCCTACACCTGGGTTGGAGCAATCCCAGGCACAGCTACAGGTTGGGCAGAGAAGAGATTAAGAGCAGCCCTGTGGAGAAGGATTTGGGGTGTTGGACAATGAGAAAATTAACATGAGCTGGCTTGAGTGTGCGCTCGCAGCCCAGAAAGCCAATCGTATCCTGGGCTGCATCAAAAGGAACGTGAACAGCAGGTCGAAGGAGGTGATCCTGCCTCTCTACTCTGCTCTTGTGGGACCTCACCTGGAGTATTGTGTGCAGTTCTGGTGTCCTCAACACAAAAAGAACATGGAACTGTTGGAACAAGTCCAGAGGAGGGCCACGAGGATGATCAGGGGACTGGAGCACCTCCCGTATGAAGACAGGCTGAGAAAGTTGGGGCTGCTCAGCCAGGAGAAGAGAAGGCTGCGTGGAGACCTCATAGCAGCCTTCCAGTATCTGAAGGGGCCTATAAGGATGCTGGGGAGGGACTCTTCATTAGGGACTGTAGTGACAGGACAAGGGGTAACAGGTTAAAACTTAAACAGGGGAAGTTTAGATTGGATATAAGGAGGAAGTTCTTTCCTGTTAGGGTGGTGAGGCACTGGAATGGGTTGCCCAGGGAGGTTGTGAATGCTTCATTGCTGGCAGTGTTCAAGGCCAGGTTGGACAGAGCCTTGGGTGACATGGTTTAGTGTAAGGTGTCCCTGCCCATGGCAGGGGGCTTGGAACTTGATGATCTTAAGGTCCTTTCCGTCGCTAACTATTCTACAATTCTATGACTTTAATGGCAATTATAGAAGAATCACAGCCTGATGGGATGAGTAATCATAGAATCATAGAATAGTTAGGGTTGGAAAGGACCTTAAGATCATCTACTTCCAACCCCCCCACCCAGCCACATAATTCTGACCCATATGGAAAGTCATTTCATCAACCAGCCAAGTAGAACTCAGCAGAAATTACAATTATTTTCTTTTTCTTGGAATGAAAAGCAAGACTGTTTTATATGATATTTTCTTCAATGTGCAAGAGAGGACAAAAGAAACTGAAAGTGTAGTAGCTTTTGGTGACATCTAGCTTGTATGTCCCATTTCTTCTAAGCTGAGTAGCCAACATGACCCCATCTGAAAATGATGTCAATGCTGTTAACCAGCCCTATACTTCTTTATCTTGCTACTATTAATTTTCCTGAATTCAGTCAGGATCTGTGCTCTAATTCACACTCCCATCCAATCTGATTTACCATACAGGAGTTAAAGTACCTCCAAGTCAATGTCCAAGGTCTTTGGCTCTTATCCGTTAGACAGATAAAGCTACCACCCAAATGAATGTTCAAGTTAACAAGAGAAGTACCTTGCACAGGTGAAGAGTACATGACACTTGTTTGCTCAGTGACACACAATGACATTAACTGTCATGGTTTAAGCCCAGCCTGTCACTCAGAAACCATGCAGCCGTTCGCTGACTCCTCCCCTCCTTCCTCCCCCCTACTCCCGGAGGGATGGGGAGGAGAATCGAAAGAATGTAACTCCCATGGGTTGAGATAAGAACAGTCCAGTAACTAAGGTATAACACAGATCACTACTGCTACCACCAATAATAATAATGATAAGGGAAATAAGGGAAGAGAATAAAACCGCTCACCACCCGCCAACCTATACCCAGCCTGATCCAAGCAGTGATCTACCCCTTCCGGGTAACTACCCCCAGTTTACATCCTGGGCATGACGTGCTGTGGTATGGAATACCTCTTTGGCTAGTTTGGGTCAGGTGTCCTGTCTCTGCTTCCCCCTGGTTTCCCCTCCTCCCTGGCAGAGCATGAGACTCACAAAGTCCTTGGTCAGACTAAAAATTACTGAGCAGCAACTAAAAACATCAGTGTTATCAGCGCTGTTCCCAGGCTGCACCAGATACTAAGAAGGAGAAAAATGACTGCTACAGCTGAATCCAGGACATTAGCATTGCTTAAAATGCTGGCATTAGATCTGGGTGCTTGGCTCAGGGATCATATGAGTCATGACACAGTTAAATAGGACTGAGAACAGGAGTTTTTAGAAAGAAGAATAAGCCTCAGGAGGCGGGTTAACAGGACTCCACCAGAACTGCAGAATGATGAGACACTGGACTGTACAGATGCCCACCAAAAAGTCTGATGGGAGTATCCATGAGGATACTCCTGATATCCATCTCCCTGATGGGAGTATCTCCATCAGGGAGATACTGCACATGGACCATAAGGCCACTGTTAGAACACGAGCCACAAAATAAAGAGCATGTCACCTTTTGTGGGAGTTATATATTCATGTGGCTCTCTGTAATGGTAATTTGCTACTGACAATAGCTTTTTCTTACGTTTCAGACAGTTGTTTCACTGAAACCATCAGAGGTAAAGAATCTTTGTCCTTCATTAGCTTCTCATGCAAGCATTAAGTAGCCCACAGATTCTGGTAATAATGGGCTTAAGGAAATGATGTCTGAATGTACCAATAACCTTTCCAGTGAGCTGTGCAATCCATCAACAAATCCAGAAAAGTAGCTGGGGAAGGAATATACTCCTGGACGGTTTCTACCAGGATCCTTCTTCTCCTTCACAGAACAGTTGGAAAAGGTATTGAGGAGGCCTGTTTTCATCTTTTCCTTCAGTAGCTTTAAATTGCTATGAAGTACAGTTATTAATGTCTCTAAAGCCAGACTCTGACTGTATAGTGCATATTGTTATGCAGTTCTTTTGAAACAGTATCAAGTACCAAAAGTGCACTGCCCACTCCTGCCTCTTTCTGTTACTGTTATTGCTCTGTGGTAATACTGTGCTGGAGCCCATGGTGTTGGGCAGTATTAAACACTGACCATGAGAGCTGCATGCCCCTAGGAGTTAGTACAAGACATCTGGTGAGATACACCCAGGGAGGGAAGTACAGGAACCAAGGAATCAGCACTAGTTTGTATGACAGCACAGATACTAGCAGGTGAGCTGTTGCAGCTCCTAGACTCATAATTTATGACGCTGGTCCTTAAAAGATGCTCTATGTGCCTGGATCATTGCGTCTGCAAGGTAACCACTGAAGCTGCTGAAGCTCCTTGCGGACGCTGTGATATACCCACAAGAACGTTTCCTCTGAATGCACAAAAATGCAAAAAATCTCCCCAGTCTCCCCATGACCATTAAATGGCACATTGTGTGTCATGTAGCTGAAAGAGATATTTCCTTGGAGTGGGGTGGGGGAGTGCTAAGAGTGTTTATTTTCTGTGACCACGCACTTGGGTAGGTGTCTTAGCTCCCAGTGCCTCAAGGCATCCCTCCTGTAGTCAGAAAACCTGCCAGCATGCCATGTTCTAGAAAGAGAAGTCCAGCACAGTGTTCAGCAAACTAATCCTCCCCACCCACGGGTATCATTTATGTTACAGTTGCTGTTAGATGCCATAAACTTGGAAGATCACCACCTTATGCTCTGAACTGTGGATTTACGTGTGATGCTTTATGCCAGCTCCCCTATTTCTAAACCTCTCATCAGATCACAAGTTAAAAATACTTGAAGTACCACAGCCTGTCTAATCATCTGCATGAGAGGCGAGTTCTCTGTTAGCACTATGCAACAATGAAATCTGCGGTGTCCTTATTTTAGTGTGCTTCCTGGTTCTCTGTGATGCAGACACTAATGAACTGTAACCTGGGAAACCACTGAAAGTCTGTTGGCTTAATGCATATGAGAATTTTGGCTAAATTAAGTTGTCTTTCAGAAAGGAAACTGAAGAAATCTTCATCCCCCACAACCTCATGGTCTTCAGACTGTTCCTGTAGACTAGCAAAGTTTCCTGAAAATTATGAAGCTAGTTTTAGTCTTCTTGTCTAGCTGCAGTGAAACAAGAGGTGTCTGGAAGTGGAAGAATCTCTAGTTCCCAAAAATCTTGTGAAAAATGCGAAGAACATATTTGCAAGATTGGGGTAAATAATATTTTGCACCTTGAGAACAGGATCATGCAGTGGTTTGTAAGTACTGCATGTGTATCAGTTAAACCCCATACCATCCAGTTAACACTACCCTTACCTTATACAGGTAACTGAATGACAGGGAGGGCAGAGGGGGGTAGGATGTTCACTCAAACTCACACCATGAACAGGACTTGGACTAAAACCAAAAGTCCCCAAACTTTCCTTCTGGCCTTCTGTCCATTAAAATGCTGACCTCCTTCTGTAGCACTTCAGTAGCACTTCTCCACAAACACTTCTGCCCACTAAGTCCTCTCCCACCTTGGTCCTACTCAACACAGACGCTTTATGTGGGCAAACTTGCAAGGAAGCAGCTCTGCTTTGGGCTGACCTTGTCTCTGATCTCTCTCTTTTTCCACTGGCTCATTCCAGCAGTCAGCTGGAGAAGAAAGGGATAACAGGTGCTGGTGGTGACAGAAAATTGCAAGGACTTCACTGTGGTTAACTCCCACAAAGCATCTGCTGCCTACTGAGGCTGGCCGAGCTCATGCTCTTAGGACAGCGCCTCCTCGCGGCATGAAAAAAGGCCTCACTAGGTGCCTGTTCTTGCTAAAACACTCCCAGCAGAACTTGGTGTGCCAGGAAAGATGAACATTTAGATGTCTGCATCCTACTGGATTGTATCTTATTCTTAGATGGAAACTTGGTGTTGGAGGCAGAAATTGCCTTTTTGTTCTGTGTTTGCAGAGTACCAACCACACTGAGAACCGATTCCATCATTTGTCACAGGGGGAGCAAGTGGCAGCACTGAAAACAGAGCAGTGGGATCCTGCTTCCCATCTTGCTGTTCATCTCTCACTATTCATTTCAGTACCTCTGTGATTCTTCACCTACACGCATGCAGCCAGTGCAATAGTAGAAGTCATCACCTTTGACTTTTAAGAGTCTTTCTGCCAGCCAAATAGTTGTAAGCTCTTAATATACAAGAAGGTTTCACTTGAACTTAGCTGCCACAATCCAATTTGGTCGATTTCAGTAAGGTTTAGATTGCTGTTCCTGCTCTTTCTACACTAACAGCCTCAGAACAGTATGTTAAGATGATGTAGACAACATGTATGAGAGAGATTTTCAATTGGACGTGTTAAAATCTTCCCTTTTTGCCTCTAAAAATGTCCCAGC
Source organism: Pezoporus wallicus (assembly GCF_028554395.1). NCBI lineage: Eukaryota > Metazoa > Chordata > Aves > Psittaciformes > Psittacidae > Pezoporus > Pezoporus wallicus. The sequence continues at coordinate 3,334,276 of NW_026638957.1, read as the reverse complement.
AAGAGAAAATTACTAGTTGCAGACACGTGTTTCTGTCATATCTATCAGCAACCAAGCTAAGCTGATTTACAGCCTTGGACACTAACCATCACTCTACTTTCAGGTTGCTGAGGACTTGATGTATAAGGATGCCAAAAGCTAGGATGCTCCCAGAATAGAATTATGTTTTAGGATTCAGCATAGTTAAAGTGGAACATTAAGGTGAAAAAGCAAAAAGTTGAGCATACTTACAGTGGAGTGCAACAACACACTGCAAGGAAAGTAAGTCACCTAAATGTTACATAAGAGAAGATCTCTTGTATTTATTGAAGATGGGGGGGCAGAACAAAAGACAGGACTGAGAGTTAACCAGCTGTGTAGAGGACAGGAAAAAGAAGTGCATTTTTCCCCAGCTTGAAAGCTCTGTTATATGTGTTCAATGGCTGCCCAAACCGAAACAAGCTTTCTGTGTAATGAATGCTTTCCTTTGATGTTTCTTAAGAACAACTAGTCTAGGGCACTGACCACCGTAAACCTCTTAAATTTCGAGTGCTATTTTTATGGCCTCTTTATGATTGGAGTAACCTCAACTTAAGGGATTACAGGGGTTACTTCATGTCTTTGTAGCCAAATGCATTCTGGTAAAGATCAGATTGATCTGAAGTCAACTGTTATCTTTAGCTTTGATTGTTAATCATTCCCAGGACCTTTGTTCTTTGATTGAACACTAGGGAATCTTAAATGCAGGGTATGTTAATTAGTACCTGGCTTATCAGCAAGATGTGCATTATCAAATACAAGAAATATATCCCTGATATTGTTAGGAAAATTACCTGAAAGTAAATTTAAAATAATAGGATTCATCTGATGATTCCCACAATGTGTTCTGGTTTGGCTTTTAGTGTTTGCAATTGTTTTTTTTGTGGATGTATTTAAAAAGGAAGCAAGTAGGGTGCTCTATTTCAGAAAGAATGAATGTTCTCTAAGTAAAAGAATTCACAGCCTAGACTGAAGCATTTAGACAAATTAAAGTCAAATGAACAGGTTAATAATATATTTTCCAGGTTATTCAGTATCAGTCTATAGTAGAAATGATGCAGGTAGATGCTGCTTTCATAGAAAATAGCATGTCACAGCTGATCATTAGCAAACATCAGAAAACACAGTAGTGATTGCTTACTTTTGTACTAAACCTCTACACAGCTTTGCAATGAAAAATATGATTATGCAGAGTGTACCTTGAAGAGAATTAAGTGCCATGTCATGAGAACTTTAATAGCGTTAATAACTACTTAGTGCCTGTGTACAGCTCTGCCCAATGTCAGACTGTCTCACGGTATCCTGGTGTACCTGGGCCTGCCCAGTTATCAGCTGTCTGAGATTCACCTTTTCCTGAATTGCTTCACACCTTTTACTTCTGAAGAAGAAGGATGCAAGATCCCCAGTGCTGTTCTTACGCTGCCCAAGCCTAGGTGTGTGCCCAGAAGAAGTCGTGGGTGGCAAAGGATGAGCATGATTAGGTAACAAGTCATCTGGCCCCCAGAAAAGCTCATATTAATCTGACATATATATTTTTAAGTGTTCTTCTTCCTGTGGGAATCCTTCAGTCAAAAAGGTCTCAGATAATTTTTTTCTTTAATACTCTCCAGTTCAAAGTGTTTGGTCTGGGAAAAGATCTACACCAAGAAATTGTCCTGATATATTAAGTTACCTAAAGCAAAAATGTTAAATATTAAATTTGAATCATATGATAAGTTCATCCTCTGCCTTCACAGTCTGTTACAGGAAAGATCACACAATCACAGAACAACTGAGGTTGAAAAGACTTCTGGAAGTCATGTGGTCCAACCCACTGACCAGGCAGGGCCACCTAGAGCCAGTTGCCCAGGAACGTGTCTAGATGGGGTTTGAATATGTCCAAAGATGGAGATTCCACAACCTCTCCGGTCACCATCACATCAAAAAAGTGTTTTCTGATGTTCAGAGAGAACCTCCTATGTTTTGGTTTGTGCCCATTGCCTCTGGTCCTGTCACTAGACACCACTGAAAAGAGCCTGGCTCCATTCTCTGTAGGTATCTACATACACTGATAAGACCTGCTCCTCCTAAGCCTTTTCTTCTCCAGACTGAACAGTCCCAGCTCTCTCAGTCTTTCTTTGTAGGAGATATGCTCCAATCCATTAATCAACTTAACGCCCATTGCTGGACTCTCCAGTGTTTCCATATCTCTCTTCTACTGGGGAGCCCAGATCTGGACACAGCACTCCAGGTGTGGCCTTATGAGTACTGAGTAGAGGGGAAGGGTCACCTCCCATGACCTGATGGCAATGCTTTGCCTAATGCAGCACAGGATACCATTCACTCTTCTTTGCTGGCTCCTGTTCAGCTTGGTGTCAACCAGGCCCCCCAGATGCTTTTTTCCAAGCTGCTCTTCAGCTAGGTGTCCCCCAGCTAGTGCCTTGGAACTTCGCACTTACCCTTATTGAACTTGAGGTTCCTATGAGCCTATTTCTCCAGCCTGTCAGGGTCCCTCTGAATGACAGCAATATCAGCCACTCTTCCAGTTTTGCTGAGGGTATATTCTGCCCCATCCGCCAGATCATTAATGAAGAGTTAAATGGGATTGGACCCAATAGTGACCCCTTGGGTAAACAACTAATTACTGGTGGTTTACCAGTAATTAGTAAATTGCAGAGTACAGACCACACTGGGAACTTAGTCCATCATTTCTGAGTCTTTGGCATTAGGGTGATGAATGAGAGTGAAAATTTCAGTAACAGAATTGTCACAGGGGGAGCAAATGGCAGCACTGACAACAGAGCAGTGACATCCTACCTTCCCATCTTGCTGTTCATTACTCACTATGTTCCACAGATGACCACACTCTGGGCCTAGCCATTTAGCTGATTTTCAGTCCACTTCACTGTTTACTTACTCAGCCCATACTTCATCAGCTTTTCTGTGTGGATCTTCTGGGAGAAAGTGCCAACTGAAGTCAAAGTAGACAATATCACTGCCTCAACAATCATCTACCAAGACAGTCATTTAATCATAGAGGGTTATCAGGTTGCTCAAGCATGACTTCTCTTGGTGAAGCCATGCTGACTGGTCCTGATCACATTCCATCAGCAACTTGTCAAATCTTACCCAGGCTCAATTCAATTTTCTTTCAAAAGCGTTGGTAAAACCCCTTCCTTCACTAAGTATAGCTGGATCAGGCCCTTTACTAAAGACATTTAATTTTCTTGCGTTCAGTTATGTTGTCAAATCTTCTGTGCCATTGCTCTGTTCTCCACAAGACCCCTGTGAGTTATTCTAGTCTCAATGGCAAATATCCAGTGAGAAAATTTCTAAGCTGCCTTTCATTTACTTAAGAGACTCTATCTTGGGTCACTATGTATTTTAGGCAGTTTTGTCACCCAAGAGATGGAAGGGTTCCAACCTCACAGTTTCATATGTAATTAGGCAACTCTTAAAACTTGGTTACCCCCAGTTCACCTGGGGAGTAAAGAATAGTTCTTAACTAAGAAGTGTTTTGAAGTCCATAGTATTATGACCAAGAGGTAGGAATAGGATCTATACAACCTATACCTTCAATGGGATTGAATTCTGTGGGTTATTTATATACTTTTTTGAAAGAGGAACTCTATGTAATGAACAAAAATCTCATTTTACAAGGCCCTTGCTTCTTGTGTGGGTCTAAGATCTGTGTGATGGAAACATACACAGGTCATGATAAGCTTTTCAGAAATTCCTGTTAGTAACAGAAGCAGATGGGACTTCTACCTCACTGCCAAAGCAATCCGCAGACTGTATTAACATTCACTTTCTGAGAGCTAACCCTATTGGCAGCTCACCACAGAGAGATTATTAGATCAGATAAGTCTAGGTGAGTGTAAACTCTTAACAGTTTACTTCTGACAAATGGACTTAGTCTGTCCTTGACCTAACTACAGCTGTTACAGTGGTAGCTACTACTGCCACTCCACTTTGTGGTTTTATCTTGCTGCTCATCCCTTCAGTAATATCTGAATGTCTTACAAAATATGCAAACACTAACAAAGGCCTGAGTGGATTTAAAACTCCCACTGACAGCATTTAAAATACTTCTCTGGCATTACAGTTTTGGCTGCTTACTGCTCAAGAACCAAAATCATTTATTGCCTTTGAGTACAAGCTCCATAGATCATTATAATCATTCTCAAGTGTTCCAGCAAGACCATGTGAGAATACATAATAAGGACATTTTCTACCAGGTTTGGGGGGGATTTTGTCACTTAAAAACTATTAAAATAGAGCCTTTTAACCAAAGGTACCTGAGGCCCGATAAATAGTGTTCTAATTTAAAAGAAGCTAAAATAAAAGTTTTCTTCCGGTCTTTTAACTCATAGCTGAGGTCAATCCGATTTGAGACCTGAAGAAGTCTTGAGGATGCTTTTCTGTAGGGAATTCTGAGGCCATGATAAAAATGCTCATTTTTATGTGTTTTTTTAACCTGTGTAACCAAAATGTATACACTGGTGCAATATTTGCATTGGCTATGGCAAAGAGTGCACCTCTTTGCAGTGCTGCTAGGATGTCCTGCATGACTGGCTCATTTGAATTGTAGCTAGAGCAGGTGTTGGTTTTCTGATGCTTCTGCCTTTGTTGTGCATTTATTTTGCTCTTCCTTCTTTTTCTACCCTGCTCCTCTTTGCAGGTTTGTGCGTATCAAAAATAGGCATTGGGAAAGAAGAGCCAGAACCAGTCAGCAAAGGCTATTTCCCATCTTGAAGCTAATGCTAATGCAAGTGCCAGCCATTGCCTTCTTGCCCGGTATTGCAGATCAGCTGCACAATTTGAACAGTTAATTAAACTGTTGAACTGTGTTCTACCTTGCTACCAGCAGCCTCCTGTGGAGGAGCAATATCTTGTCCTAACTGGTCTGCAAAAACATAAAGTTTGGTGCCTGGAACATAGTTTAACCAGAAACTTGGAGATAACTGGAGCTTTATGTTCTAAAGAATAGGAAGAATTCCAGAAATGTGGCCCTGGTATGTGAAAGCCCCAGGAAGTAAATGACCTGAGCACATGCACCAACTTACCGCCTGGTTTTGGACTTGGCAGTGGTAAGTATAAATAAATAAATAAATAAATAAACTGAAATGTTCCTCACTGGTTACCAAGAGCAGTGTAAGTTCTGCTCAGATTAGAAATGAATAAAATTCCTCTTGCCTGCTGTTTACCCTCAGCTCCAGGAAAGTCTCCAAGGTGTAATTATTCAGGCCTTTCTTGTGTGAGCTGAATAGACTAAAGCTGCTTGCACTCCCAGAGTGGGAAGAGCATGCAGATACCTGCAGCGCTGTGAGGTAGGCCCTGTACTGACCAGAGACTGAACAGGGGCAGGGGCAAGGGAAGCTGAGAAACACAGCATAGAGCAATGCCAGCAAGCGCAGGCAGACAGTCACAGAGAGTTGGCTAACAGCTTTTCTTTTAGTCAAAGCAATTCCTTTGCTGCTTATTAAATTGATTAGAATTGATTGCTATTTAACAAAGTTATTGCTTTGATCTTAGGCTCAATAAAAAGGAAAAAAAATAGGGAAAGTTATTATGAGATAAAATGAAACACTGGAGCTCAATGAAAATGCAAAGGCTTCTTTTCTCCTAGTGCTTGCTTGATTTACACATAGACAGTTCATTGAGATTCAATGAGATAGCCACTGTGCCTATTTATTTAATTCATTATTTATAATGAATTTTAATCATCCTAGCTCTTCTCTATCCAGGTCCTCAAGCTGCGTTTACAAGGTGGCACTGAAGAGCAGAGAGTAAGGGCCAATGGTTTCCTCTGTTGCAAGCAGTATGAGAACCAACGATTCCCCACACCTCAATTCAAAACCCTTTAGCTCTGCTTGGGTAGATAGGACTCCAGAACAGCCATATGCCCATGTGGCCTTCCTCTGCCTCTTATCCACCAAATCCTCCCTGCTGGCGGCCATATCAGAGTTCTTCACCACAGGTTTCCCATCTGTACTTAGAGGTAAAAGCATTTCCTTGTGTGGTGAGAATTAAATCACTGACACCTAAAAGTAGAACTTAAGAGTTCCTGCTTAAATCAGAACAAGATTTAATACAAATGATGTTTTTAACATGGAAATAAAATTAGTGAAAAGCTGACGTATACATACGTAATTAGGGTTCATTAGAATGTGGACAGCATTGTCACAGGCTTCAGATTTTAAAGGAAATTCCAATTTCTAAAGGCTTCACTCAGCCATTTGATGCACAGAGTCGTAGAATCACAGAAAAGTTAGTGTTGGAAAGGACCTTAAGATCACCTAGTTCCAACCCCCTGCCATGGACAGGGATGCCTCACCCTAGACCGTGTCACCCAAGGCTTTGTCCAGCCTGGCCTTGAACACTGTTAGAGATGGAGCATTTACCACGTCTTTGGGGAACCTGTTCCAGTGCCTTACCACCATAATTACTGTTACAGCCTGAGGAGCAGTAAACATCATCCAGAAGCTTCATGTGGATGTGCCAAATAAATTTTCCATCAACTGGCACATGCAGAGCAATAATAGAAGTTCTCAACCAAGCAAGAGATGGAGAAGATGAAAGATAAATATTACTAGCATATGAATCAAATCTGTGTTTCCAATAGACAGCTGTAATTCTAACTCTGTGAGTATCAACTAAAGATGTAGTAGATCAAAGTTACCTTCAAGCAAGTTACAGCCCAACAAACTAGATACAAACAAAGTGTTTCAGCTGTGAGTTTCACCCTCAGCTTACATCTGCCTTTCAAGATAATTCAACTTTAAGGAAAAAAAAGTATTTGCCAAGTTAATGTCACAGAGATTTTAGTTTTCTCCCAAATTAGAAGAGAACAGACCACAGGTTTGATCAGAGTCAGACAAAAGGGCATGATGACCCCAGAACATGTACATATGCATCAGGAAAGTTTAGGATGTAGGAAATATGACTGGATTCTTTGGAAAAAAAATAGCTACATTGCTCAACTGCACATTCCCAGAGAGAGGGACTCAAGCCATACACAAAACTTGAGAACGAAGTTTTTAGTCATAGATTACTGCTGAAAGCAGAGATGGTCCAACTACTTGTGCTCATCTATCAGTCACCAAGTAATGTTGTTTGCAATGGTTTTCACCCAGTCTCTCAGGTTTTTATATACAGAGAGCCATTGCTGCTGAAAAAACAGAAAACTAACTTCATAATATACTTTATGGCTGTTGTTAGCATCTGAGTAATTGATGATTTCTAAAAAGACAACTTCAAAAATTAATCTGAAGAGGCTCTAAGTAGCAGCTGGGACTCCAGTTATTAGCTGCTTTACTGTCCAACTCTTCATGACTGTCCTGGGTTCAGGAGAAGGCTCAGGAGGGCACTCTGAGAATGTTCTTAGGTCTCTGCAAAAGTTTGTCTCAAATTTGTTTAGCTCAGAGGCTTGAGTCTCCATACTGCCCCTGTGTAATGTGCAGACTTAAAGGATACAGCACGCTAATGTTTCACCTTTCTAGAGACCTGTTTTTAGAAGTAGGATCAATCACAAAGAAGACAAATTTGAGACTTTGACCTGAGGGCTAAATCCAAAGGGGAACTGAACTAGAACCAGGGGGACCTCACAGTCCTAGGTAGGGTGTTTGAGGCTCCCCAGATAATGTCATGGAGCAGAAGAAAGTGGGACTGGCTTCACCAGAAACGTTCATACATTTCCTTCAGTGACTTGTCCACATGAAACACTTGGTCAGGACAGTAGCCAGCATCAACCTGACAAGTTCAGTGTACCACTTTCTCTTCTCTATTATCTCTGGTCTAGCCAACATTTAATCTTTTTAAAAAAATCACGACTTCAACAGGCAAGACAGAAAGCCAGAGTATTACTCAGCCAACAGGGCAGGGTGGTAAGAATTTGACCATTTTTCTGCAGAGGAGGGCTCAACTTCTCCACTCTAGACTCTTCCCCTCACCCTGAGTGGCATGGAGGAGTTCCTCTCTGCTACTTCTTCCTTGTCACACTTTTCTTTTGCTCTGGCTTGTGTCCTTCCTGAGCTGCAGTGGTTGGTATCTGCTATGCCACCATGGAGCACATCCTCCCTGCCTTCTCTGACCTTGATGTCACCTTTGCTGTTTCTAACTTTTTTGCTCCTTCTCTCTGTGGCATTTTCTTCCTTTCTTGGCTGCCACCAGCTTGGGTGACGGGCTCAGCTGCATCCTGCTGTGGGTCCATTGCGGAGTTGGTTGGCACCAACTGTGTCCAGCATAGGGTAACCCCAGCCTCTGCTCAGAGACCACACCTGCATCCCCACACCACACTCTCTAGTATCAAACCCTTGACATCTACAAACCAAGTGCAGCACCAGAGTGAGCCCCTGAGCAGCACCATACAGGCTGCTATGAAGAAAATTAACTCCATTCCAGCCAAACACAGTCTGTCACATAACCGAAACAGTTTTTCTCTTTGGTCCTAACAAAAGTAACTTTTGAAGGTATCTGCAGAACATCTTAGTAACAGGTGCAAATACCTATGGAGGTTAAAAACCCTGAAGGTTAGGAAGGAATTGGCAGGCAGAGGGAACAGAGATGAACCCCACTCTTGCAGACCCAGAACGAGGCACCAAAATTCAGCTTCAGTCCTTTCTGGGTCTTGGTCTGACATGACTCTGTAGATGGAGTGCTTAGTCATTAATGGATGCTATATACAATATAACCAACAAAACACAAGGCAGTGGTATTTGCCAGCCCAGCTGTCCTGGGTTCAGCAGTAGCAGTCATGTTTTTTCCTTTGTGTTAGCTGGTGCAGTGCTGTGTTTTGACTTCCAGCCTGGGAACAGTGTTGGTGAAGCCGATGTTTTAGGTTGTTGCTAAGTGATGTTTACCCTGACCAAGGACTCTGTGAGGCTCATGCTCTGCCAGGGAGGAGGGGAAGCTGTGAGGAAGCAGAGATGGGGTGCCTGACCTGGGCTAGCCAGGGAGGTATTCCATACCACAGCACGTCATGCCTGGGGTGGGGGGTAACTGGGAGTTACCCGGAAGGACACGGGCTTCCGGGTGGGACTCATTTTCTTGGCCGGTGGTATCGTATTCTCTTCCCTTGTTATTTTCCCTTATCATTGTTGTAATTGATAGTAGCGGTGGTGCTTTGTGTTGTACGTTGGTTGCTGGACTGTTCTTGTCTCAACCCGTAGGAGTTGCACTCTTTCGATCCTCCTCCCCGTTCCTCCGGGAGCGGGGAAGCGGAGAGCCCCGGTGGGGGGGGGACGGGGGACACGGACCTAGATTGTTGTCAGCTCGGCACCACTCACTGGGAGTGAGTGAACAAGTTACCTGACTGGGTTTAAACCACGACACCAGCAAAGGTTAGGGCAGAGGTTCTTGCAGGTAAGTCTCAAAAATGGTGGCAGAAATGAGGGGGGGAAAGTGAGTTCTGCTCAGCTTCATCTGGTGGATGCTGCATTGTTGGAAGGAAACCAGGGCACCCGCCTAACTCCCCAGGGCCTCTGCACTAGCAGGCTGCACTGCTGGAGTGGGAGGCTTTCGTACGTTTGAGCTACAGATGGACTGTGTCTGTGTTAGATGCACAATCCTGATGTCCTATGGAAACTTCTGCTTGTTACAGTCATTTCTGGCTTCTTTCCGGGAGCTTGAAAAGCTTTGTAGTTATTAGCAAAACAAGTTCCCTAGAGAGGAAGGATGCGAATGTGCAAAAGTCTAACTAAAAACGAAATGTCATTCTTCTTTGTGGGTAAAATGGAAAGTTATTACTCTCTGTGCTCCTGGAGGCTGCATTTCTGAAAAGATAATTTTCTGAATTGTCTTAAAGGCTTGCAAATAAATTGCTCAGTTTCAGGTTTTATTACAGTTCTGAGGTTCAGTAGGAAGCTGTTAAAACATTTGAGCAATGCTGATTACACATTTGAGTGAACCTAGTGGAATTCAGGTTCCAAATCAAACTCATATAAACATTACTCTTACTCAGCTTTCACGAAACAAGCAAAAGAAGGACACTAGCTTTTGCTTTGACATTATGGACCGTATTCAGAGGGAATGAACTGCTGTTCTCTAGAGACAATGAAGAGAGTAAGACCCATCCAAAGAGTGATTTGCTGAGCCTATCACTTGCTTTGTGGAAACTCTTCTAGACCCAGCTAACAGGTAATACTCAGCACAGGAATACAGCTGTGATTGAGGCTGGCTTGTATGGCCCTTCCTACTTGGTTCCCTTTAGAGGATGGCCAGATGCCAGGTGAAGGAAAGGACAATTAGTCCATTACAAAACAAGGACAAAGAAAAGGCTTGCTCAGCATGTGGGCAAACAACCATTCCCCTAAGTTGTCATTTAGTTCTCCTCATCAGTGGATGTTTTCTGCAAACATGATCACCCGCTCTCCTATTTTGCAGACAAGGAAGTGGAGTTACAAAGGTTAAATTAGTTGCAGAAGAACCTTCACACTGCAGAGCATTGCAATGGCAAAGCCAGAACAGTCTCCATAATTTCCAGCTGTTAGAGCCTAAGGCTGGTGGCTTACTCCTGAAAATTCCAAACTTATGCCTCATGGTGAGCCTTACGAAATGCAGCCGCTGGGTTTTGGTACAGGCTGTGATCTACAGATGTTATGTCTGGTTTATCTGCAAGACCTGTCACCTGAGATTTGCTGTTACCTCTCCACATTGCAGACATATACTCCCAACTCCTGCCAGTATTATCAGATATACCAGAGCTTGGTGCATGAGCCTCTTGACTTCCAACAGCTGGTTTCAAAATATTGCAAGTCTGACACACTACATTATTATTTCTCCTCTGCTTTCATATCTAGGTTCTAAAAATAACAGAAAACAGTAACCACTTGTTGCTAGTCAGTCACTACCAGTGCTAGAGCTCAGGGAAGTGTCAATTGTGCAGAAGTCCCCACTGGGCAGAACCTCTGCTGCATTTAACTCTAGTACCAAGGAGTGTGGGGGGTGTGGGTATGGGAAGACACGACAGATGGGGTTGAAAGCCAAGACAGGCTCTCAGGCTGCCAACTTTCCCAGAAATCCCAGCATAAAGGGGAGAGTCATTCATCCAAGTGTAATTGTCTACCCGATTTCAGGGTGTGCTTCCCTTTACTAAAGACCTTTCATATACATAGAACATACTGTGACTTTTGCCCTAAACTATGAGCTGGAGACCTGGACAACTAGCACAGATAAATCCCTAACAGGCAATAGCTGTTTCAACCTTCCCTTCAGAGTTTCCTTTATCACTTTTTGACTGCACCATCAGCTTACATTCCAAATCCCAAAGCATCACTGTTGGCCTGAAGAAGAGCCTTTTGGCAGTGCCTCTGTGCTGCAGATGGCTCTTCCACATTTGTTCTAAACATCAGGAGCTCCCTCAAACTCTAGGTCTTACAGTCAGCACTTCCATCTTTCCTCACAGAGGTATTTGGCGCCAAGGTTCCAGTCTCTGTGCTGTATCTATACTGCTAAATAATAATAGGACTAAAACTGAGGCCAAATGACCTCAGTCACAGTGGGTCACATCCACACTGCACAGACTTGACCCTGCATGTTCTCTGGGGCCATGTAATGCTTTGTGCTCTTATTACTAGGACAAGGGGATGGTGTTTATATCAAAATGCCTGAAAATCATGGGACTTAAACACATGATGTGATTTCATGAGAGTGATAATTTTATAGCAAGTGCATGTGAAATCCGTGTCATGCAGCATGGCATAGGGGCATACAGGAGTGTCTGAGGAAGCAAGGCTTGCTGGAGTGTGTCAAGGGACTGAGGAGGGAGTCAGACACTGCACAGTGTCTTCCATCCTGCCTGTGGGGGCTGGTCTCTGGAGCAACATCTTCCCTTAGCCACACAGACTGCCAACTGGCATAGCCTAGCCACAGCAGGGAGTAACCTGCCAACTGTTATGGCCAATTATTGTCCAGTGCTTAAGCTCACTACTGGATGTTGTTTTGTTTAGCTATATGCATGCAGTCTTATACCCAAACCCAGAAAAAAGAGCTGTGTCTCAGCAAGAGAGAGACTAGCCCTAGAAGTGCAGATAACCTTGCTACTCCAAGAGCCCAAATCTCATGGATATTTTTGCCCTTACATTCTCCCTTCCTCAATTTCCTACTAGCAAAAAGTTGATAATAGCAAATCAGGGATGGGGCAATCAGTTCACTGCAGTCCGCAGAGCCTGTCCAGAAAGCACCAGTTCTGCTTTCAGAGGGGACTCAAAGAGCACACAGGAAATACTACTGCAAACCCTACTGTGAATAGCAAGGGCACCTGAGTCTGGGCCCTGTCTCTGTGATGCTGTTATAAACTACAGATGCACAAAGGGCATGAGGCAGTAACCTGGATTCATCCCACCACACTTCAGGCATGTAACTTGAGTCAAACAAGTTACAACTTGAATCAAACAAGTTCCAAGCGTAGTCACCCCCGGCTTCTACTGCTAATGGAAAGAAATGAAAGAAGTTTGTAAGATCCACCTAAAACCTCAATTAAGTTAGTTATCTGCAGTGGAAAAGGATGAACCTAGAAGTGAAGTGTTGATTTTGCAATTGAAATTATCTTCTCAGGTTGTTTTTCTAAGAAGGGTGGTAGCTGAATGATGCAGAGCCAGCAGCATGCTGAACACAAATGTGCCAGTGTATATGGCCCTACAAAGGGAACTGGCAGCAGAGAGGCTATTTTAAAAAAATAAAGAAATAGATTAGATTTTTTTTCCAGCAAAATGTAAAAGGCAATCAAAGAAAAGCAAGTGAAAGTTTCCTACACAATCCCATTTTCCATAAATTAAAAAACTATTAGGAATTGCAGACAAGGAAGACATTTACAAAACCCAGTGCTGACCTTGTGAGAAAATAAATACATAAATAAATAAGTTACTGAATAACATTGGCATAAAAGTTTCTAGCCATCCTGTACTGAAGAAGAGGCCCACCTCAAAGCAGAGCTAAGTAGGTTGCTCTGCTTCAGGTTGTCACAGATTTCTTCACCTGGTGTCACTTATAAAAAGACCAAAAGAGGGTATTGGTATTAACAGTGAATAATATATATGGATGTTCCCTGTCATCTTCTTTTTGATACTGTTCTTCCAAAAAGGCTTCTGGGGAACAACAGAAACCTTTTCAGATGCCGTCTCCACTGAAGTGGGACGCCAAGCAGCAACCAGCTGTGAGAACCACCAGTGAGGCAGAGCAGCGTTTTGGGTGCAATGACTTTTTAGGTGTTTCTTTTTCTCCAAATGCTCTCAACAGATTTGTGATGGAATAAAGAAATGATTTACAACAAGATGATGAGGGAAGAATAATAAAAAACCTCCTTTAATAACCATAATAATAATTTGTTAGGAAAAATATCAAGTTACTCAGTTTGTTTCAGAATATATGGAAATGTCTTCAGGGTGTCTGTTAAAGAATCTGCTTATCTATTCAAAGATTAGCTGCAGAAAAATATCCTTGTTTGAGATCAGTAGTGCAAGACCTCCATCACCAATGACATCACAACTCAACAAGGGCAGGATTGTGTTTCTAGACACCATAAGCTAAATGTGCCCTTTTTACTCTTAGTCATATATTGAGTGAAAATACAAACATTAATATAAATTCCTCTCTAAAGAAAGAATCTGACCTCATGGCTCTCTTACCGTCTAGATCCTGGCTATCAAAACAGTACCTGTGCACAGACCCAGGAACAAAAAGAAGCTGTAAACCTATTCCAGGAAGCAGGTACACACTGCAAAGTGAAATCTCCAGGTAGTGTTGAGTAGACAAAATAAATTGTGTGCTGTTAATGCCATGGGTACATGCCCTATAGGGAGAGAGTGCTTGGAGAAGGGCTCTGGGGAGATCTAACCAGCATAAGAGTGCTGCTGGGAGCGATCATAAGCCAGGCCAAGTCAGAGCAGCACTGAGGCTACTTTCATGCTTGCTAGGAGAACATCAACACCCTGGTAATCATAGAAGCTGTGCTCTTTATGCATGTTAGGTTCCTCTACCGAGTACAACTTGGCCTGATACCCAGGCCTTAGGTTTTCATCTTCCTAGGCAGCTTGCTTTCTTACCTTTAGGGACACAGCACTTGCAGTGCTACCTATATACAGCACAGGAAGGATGCTTTGGTAATGCACAAAGCTGCCACATACCAGGAACTAACTACCAAGACAAAAATATTCAGTTACAAACCAGCAACCTTCAGAAATGCTGGAGGAAGGTCATTTGCAGCATGACTGTGTTCAGTCTGATTCCAGGCCTCAGACCAGCTGCAGTTCTGGGTACAAAGACTGAAGCTGGCCAGAAATTCTATTTCAGAACTTTTTTTTCAACAGACAGTATGCAATTTATGTGAAAGATTTGTGTGACCTGAAGGAAAACCAGAGTGTGCTGTGGCAAAATAATTCCTGAGTAAAGCTCTTAAAAAAAAATAATATTTTTTCTTTGGAAAGCCAAACTAAAGATGAACTTGGCTAAGGTGAAAAACTGACAGTTCCCTGGAGTTCAGTCACTGTGAATGAAAAACACCTACTGAATTTTATCAATTTTATTTCCTAGTAGCATTTCCCATGGAGGGAAAAGAAATTCTTACCATGTCTTAGTTGGCATTCATGTACCCAGCAGTCTTCTGGTCCTGTTCTCCCCACTGTAGCCCCTTTTTCTCTTCTCTTTTTACATCTAAGATTGCCACATAAACCTGAAGTAAGAGACTTAAGTGGGGGCTTTCCTCTGAGAAGCCATGTGTGACCAAAAGTAATACTGAAAACAGCATTAAAAATGAAGAAAAGTATTTGCTTTGGTCCACATTTGTTACATGGTGCTTCTCTGTTATCAATAGTCACCCTGCTAAACTGTCCTAAGCTATGTTATCTAATTGCATCTAGAAACATTGCAGCTCCCCAGGTTCCTGGTGCATACATGTAACTGCCATTTCTGGAATTACCATTTTCAGGATCTGTGAAGGCATTCTGGCACAGCTTCGTTTCTCAAAAGTGTAAGTACAGGGAACTACAAGTTTTTTTTCAAGGATTCAAACAGCAAAAGCTAGCTGAAATAGGAAGGATTTAAAGATCTCCAGCAGTTTAAAATATGCAAAAACTTTAAAAGTGCCAACAGGGCTAAATATTTTTAAGATGACAAAACACACGTAGAGCATCTTAAATAGTTTGGAAAACTACCTGAATTTGGAAGAGCAATGTAATAGAATACATGTCCCTTTTAACAATGTTTCCGTGGATGAACAAGTGGGTAACTTAATGAAACATTACACAAATCTCATGATCTTTCAAGTGGTCAGTCTCTTTTAGTAGCATCTGCAGTATCACATCCTGACTGAGGTCAGGTCCCCATGGGCATGCCCCTCCTTACTCTTTCCTCAGTAAAGCATCTACCATCTAATACCAAACTAAAAGTGAATGCTTTCTCAGTGGCATTAGTGAAAAGGATTTGCTCATGCCATGGGTCTTGAAAAGATCAAACTGGATCAATCCTACAAAGCCAAGACCCCTCCCTCAGGAGCAGGGTAAGAGACATGCAGGGGTAAAGCCTGTTCTTGTTGCAAGCAGTATGAGTTAGATCTACGGCATTGGAGACTACACCCCGACAGCAACACTGAGGAAGGATAAAGCTCTAGAGCATAGCATCGGAGCAGTAACACTTGGTATCACCTTCCCCCACAGAATTCCTTATGCAAGGTCCAAGACAAAGCTTAGCCTTAAACATATTAATAATCATTTTTTCAACAAGATTTTATCATCCTGATTTTCCAATTTTTTTTTTTTCCCCCTCAGTTGTGATTTTCTCTATCAAGGAGTGAATAGAGCAAAAACCAAGACATTAATTTTCTGTTACTCAGGAGAGAACTATGTCTCTAAATGTGCTTTCATTTAATTCTAATACCAAGCACTACCAGAAGAATTACCTAGCTTAGTACTGGGAAGGTGCTGCATCAGATAGCAAAATGTTAGTAAATCCACGCAATAGAAACAAGTGGGATGAATCTCATCAGTTCCCAGTGGCAGAATGTCAAATGGAAACAAGCCAGCAAAGATCAAAGCACATTTAGGGTGATGAGGTTTTAGTTAAAGGATGTTGAAGCTCTGTGATGATGTGCCCTGAAAAGGTTTGTGCAGCCACTCAGAACATACCTGAAAAAGATACATAGCAAGCAGGGACTAGCAGAGGCTTTGGGGCACTAAAGTAAATTTCCTTTAAATGATCATGTGAGAATCAGAAGACTATCCTGTGACTTGTAACTGCACCACCCATCACTGAAAAACAGTGAAAAATAATTCAGAGCAACAAAAATCTGACTGAATCTGTATGTTTGAAAGTAATTGCTCACATGTCAGAGGGGACACACACAGAGGACAGGCTTGGAATAGCAGAGGTGAAAACCAAAACTGCAAATTGCTTTTTAGCCCCTAGACTACAACGTTCTCAGTTACCAACATTATTGATAAATATTTTGACAGCTCTACAGTATGATTGATAGATTTCAAAGGGGAGATAGCAAGCCCCTATCATTAGATGAGCCAGAGCTCACAAACAAGGCAGCAGTCAGCAAATCATGCTGTAAGAAGCTCACCAACCAACTTCTGCACTTTGTGACAGCCATGGCAGAGCTGAGAAATTCAAGTGACTGATTTCACAGGCACAAGAGGAGCGGTCCCTGGGGAGGTTTGTATTGGGAACACTGCTCTAACCCTTTTTTCCTTTCTCTCTTTTTCTAGTGGAGGAGAAAAGATGGAAAGAAGTAAAAAAAAACAACTCAGGCAGCTATAACCAACTCCATAGTGGAGGCTGGTGATGAGAACCTGCCGACAGCAAAGCGTTTGAAGACATCTATTGAAACGGAGAGGAGGAGGCTAACAGAGAAGTAAAAGGAAGTTTGAGGTGTGAAAATTTGCATGTCTGTGTATTTATACAGATGATATTAGTGAGATCTAAAAAGAAAGAGCGGAAGCTGGAAATTCCTGCACACTGTTCAGAATATCGCACATTCCCAAACATCATTCTGTGTGTGAGGTTTTGACACCTTCAGCATCTCCAGCAGGCAAGCAATGTGCCATAAGTATTGGAAACTGCTAAAGATCTTGTCAACTAAGAGAAAATGACAGCTGTTTTTTTTTTTATTAAACATTATGTAAAACACTAACACATAGGCCTGCCATGTTAAATCCTCCCTCGGGGTACTTGGCCTCACATGTGTAAGCCTAAAGCAGCTTTTGCTGGAAGCAAATGAAGCTGCAAATCTATCCTGCAACTACGTCTGAAAGCTAAAATACTAATGAGGCTCTAGCAGATGCTGCAAACAGCTACAGCAATCATCTGGCTGCTTGGCCCCTCTTCCATTCAGGATATGTTTTGGATGTTATGAATTTATGCAATTGGGAAAAGGTGTCAGGAAAAGCTCAGGGGACTTGCCTGCAGTAGGGCAAATTTTCTGAAGAAAGGGTCCTGATGCACTGGTGATACAGCAAGAGGGGTGGTATTGGAATGCCTCCAATCACTCACAGGTTTGGAGCTAGCAGAGGGGGAAGAGGAAAAGGGGTAGGGATCTCAGGCACTCAGGTAGTGAAAATGGCACTAGGAGACCCACTGCAGTAGAGGGGAAGAAGGTAGGAGGAATACCATAGCTCATTCTTTAGAGTAGAAGGACAATACAGAGAGGTTAAAGCCAGACATGAAGGGAAGGAACAGCAACAAAGTTTCCCACACATTCACAGAGAAACTGTGATCCCAGTCACCTACAGAGGTGTTGGGGGAAAGGGCACAGGCCCCTTCTGGGAAACACCCATGAATGGTCAGGACAACCTGCCCCAGACAACTTACCAGAAGTCTGCAGGATCTCCAGGCATTCCTTTGATAAGAAAGGGGGAGTCTTACCCCTATTCCTTATTTGCCACAACAGTGTTTATGCAGGGCCACAAACAGCAGCAACAGAGGTAGAATAAAATCTCACTCTCCCCCTTTAAAATCCCCATCTTGAGCCATAACAGTAAGAGTAGTAACATGTATTTTTCATCAACAGCTCTCAAAATATTTTATGGAAGGAAAATAACCACTTACTCTCAGTTCACAGAACCAGGCATGAATAGTAACAGACTTTCCTAAAGCCAGAGAAGAAATGAGGGAACTGCAGAAGGGCTGTGTTTGGGAACTACCAGGTCTCCTTCCTCTTCAACCAGGGAAGAGGCTAGGACTCAAGAAAAGACCCCCTCTCTTCCACTTGTTTTCATGCCAGTTTGCATATCAGAAATGACCAAATGTGGCAAAAGCAAAGCCAAACTAAATACATATTGGGTTTGATATCAAGGATGCAACTTTTGCAGAGGACTTATACTACTGCTTTGCTGAGAAAATATTTGAATGGAGTGGAACCAATTGGCAATTGTCATGTGTTATTTGCAAGTGAATACACCAGATCTTTTACTGCACTGAGAAAACAAATAATCAGACCCCCAAATTCATGTACTTTCCCTTTAGAAAAAGCCACATTGTGTTGTTACATCAGCAATTGAAATATGACAGGGTGCTTGTGTTTATACTCAGAGAAGTCATATACAGATTCCATCTGTTCAACATTTGGAGCAAATTTGCAGTGATTACTCAGGCTGAAAATTGCTTTGGAGCTTTGTCTGCTGTTGCTTCATTTGAAATAAACCACCGATGTGGTGCCTCACTTCTGAACACAGACATGCAAGTCAAAATGAGAAGACAGCAGCAGAACTTTGGCTATTCTGACTTGCAAGACATTCAGGTGTTGTTGACAGTTGCAGGGTGGTTTTCGCATAGGCTTTGAAGAAACCCAAGAAGAGCTGAAGCTGCTGCTGAATGAATTTTCTGGAGCTTTGTCTTTGCAAACTAAGACTCATTCCTCTTTGGACAAAGTCCATCCCATGACATGGGCTCTGAGACAGAGCCATCAGTAGCGAATGCCACATGACAGAGTTGCAGCTACTTTGTTGTGACTTCCCCGTAGTCTGATAGAGGTATTAGTTAAACTGAGGCACAAATAATTGCCAGCCATTCCAGCTCATCCACCTCAGACTTACATCCAAGCTTTGAAGTAGCAACCTCTCTCGAAACAGGACAAAGCCAAGACTCTAGACTCAACCATAATAAAGAGAATTAAGAAACTTTGGAGTTTGCTCCAGCTTTGCTGATTGGGCTCTAAATCAGAGCAATAGAGATAAATTCCAGACCCCATCCTTGATACGGCCAAAGAGGAAACCAGAAAGCAGAAATATTAATTTCAGTCATTCAAATACAGTTGAATATACTCAGCTGCAACTTCAGGGAGAAATTAGAGAGGAAGAATTTAGCTGATTGGATTTTGAGCCAGAAACAACTCCTATTAAAGTGCCAGATGTTCAACAGTAGTCACAAATAAGAAGGGTTAAGCCCTACATCACCATTATCCAATCCTTCAAAATCCGTGACTCATGGGAGGCTTTTTATGTGAAGGTAGGCTATTCTTCCAATACTCTGCCTAGCTTGAGAGATCAAGTGGAGTAAGCAAGATGGCTAGCTACCCCAGCTAACAAATTAGTAGGATGAGAGAGTGAAAGCATGTGTTCCTCTGAGAATGAGGCTAACTATGTGGGTGGCAAAGAGATGGGAAACGGGTTGGAGGGAGTCAGTATGCATTACCAGCCCCTGATCCGCTGCAAAACTTGTTGACAATGGTACTGCAGCCAGGCAGCTTTGGAAGATAAACAGCTTGGCTGGTGGAAAAACCTGTTCTCTGGCCACCCACGCTATAGAAACCAGCAAGCAGTTGGCTTTGGATGGATAAAAGGTTATTTCTATGGATAAAACACACTCAACAATTAAGGGTAAAGTGGCACAGTTAGGCATCGACTGAGCCCTAGCTAACACCCAGTGACTGCAGCGTGACTTGTGAGACACTGACACCATGACACCATCTGTTTATGATTTATGCTGAACAGACTGCATATAGAAACAGATGGGAGGTATCAGCTTTGATCAGAATTGTTATGCTGGTGATTCCGCAGCACATTATATAGCTGGGTGCCTTGCTTTCCCACATACTTCTATAAAGAGGAAGGTGTTTGTATTCATAGGAGCTCCATATTATTCAGGGAATTCTTGCCGAATCCCACTGGACAGAGTCCTAAGGGGGTTGTATGCAGCCGAGACAGATCTTTACTATTGTAACAGATATGTTCAAGAAAGACACTTTGTCAAGTCCAGTGTTCCTAAAATAAGGTCCCAAAGCATCTTTTTTTAGCCAGCTCTTAAGATCAAGTTGGAAGCTAGCTGAGACCGTTCAAGTTTGTGATGAAGTGAATCTCATGTATCACTATCCTTCAGCACTGCCAGACTTATTATTTCACGTCTCAACATTAGAAGGTTTCCCTTATGCTTTCATGACTTAGTGTAATTGTAAAAGTTAATTTTAAGTTTTCATGACTGTGGAAAAAGCTCATAAATATAATTCAGAATAACAGAAATGCCTGCTGGAAGGGGCCCCCGGACAGCTTTTGTCTAATCTCTCACTTGAAGGAGGATCATTTCCAACAGTGTAACAGGTCAGCTTTGTCTAGCTGGGGCTTCAAAGCCTCCAAGTTTGGAGAATGCACAACCTCCTTAAGCAATATGTTCAGAAGCCAAGATGCAGATTTAAAGAACCCAAACCATGTATTTGCCAAGCCCAGTTTACGATTTTTAATACAAATACCTGGCATGAATACCTTCAAGAAGAGAGTTTTCTAGTATAGATAATAGAACACAAGGCCAATTTTCTCCATTATCACTGCCTAGGGACCTTCCTTAGGCCACACAGTTATTAGGAGACTCAAGTCAACAAATACTAGATTAAAATTGCCGAAGAGAATGCTACGTATGTAGACAACTGTTGAAAACTAAACTAATTCAAAACTTGAGTATCATTTCTGTAGGAGTACAGAGGCGTTCTAGTATTTACAAGAAAGTAGTATTCTACTATTAAACAGGAAAGCCACTGTTATGAGAGACTTTCAGTCAGTCCTCAGAAAACTAACATCTGATTATCCAGAGGTATACTCCAAGCAGCAAGTACGTGCACAATTAATCGCACATCAACAGTTAGTTATGTCCTGAAATGAAAAGCACATAAAACTGCTGAAGAAACCACACCCATGGGCAGTACAGTGCAATGGTCTGCCATTGCTTTCCCAGTTTCTGAGTAGGATTTAAATGGGTGAAAGTAAGGGACAAATGTCACTGAGTGATGCAGGGCAGAACAGAAGCCCCCATGTCTGCTCACACACACTTAGAAATTGGGGGTAGTCCTACCACAACCAGTGGCCCTGAGTTTAGGTAAAATGAGCACAAGAGTGGGACAAGGCTTCTCACTCCCACTGATAACCAAGAAGGTAAAAAGCCCGTGGCTAGCAGCGTCTTAAAAGCTACTCACCTTTTTGCCCGGCAGTGTAAACCAGCTTTCTTGACTGCCAAGGGACTCAAGCGTGTTTATATCAGCAGGGTGCTGAGGCCCACTGTATGTTTAAGGGTCAACAGATGTGCCATACCCTCACAGTACAGGTGAGTAAAATGACACAGGTATGGATCATGTAGCAAGAAAAAATCTATCCACCTTTCCCAAGACGCAAGGGAATCCTGCAGTGCTACTCTAGGACACAGGCCTCAGGACCACCGGCGTGTAGCTACAGGTCATTACTGTTACTGAGAAAGCAAGCACCTGTGTTGTTGATCAGCCACGTGGCACCTGCCAGGTTCAAGAATACAAAGCAGCAGATAGCACAGCAAGAGTCATTATAGAAACCGAACAAAAAACTTTTCACTTTTTCCTGAAACAAATAAGGTTTCCTGAAACTCCTGAAGTAACAAAATGGAGCATTGTACCATCCTGCATCTTTCCTGGATGCTGTGCCTCAGGGCTGTGCTGCAGCGGGAGGCACCTGCACTGCTTGGACCTATAGACACAGGGGCCACATGCCAGCCATTGCACCTGTTGGTGCACCAGCAGCTGTGGGGACCACTTGGTTTAGGTTTAGGGATTGTTTATGCTTACTACACAGACAAGAAAGTGTGGATTAAGCAGCCACCAGGTTTAGGCTAAAAGGGTTTTTTCAGAAGTTTCCCTACACCCTAGAGAAAAAAAAAAACAAACAACAAAACAACACTGTAATTCCCAATACTAATTCCCAACACTACTGTTTCCAGTACTGAAGCAGAATCTGCACTGCCACACCTACCTGGTGTTATCAGAACTGATCCTGAAAAATCACCTGCCAGAGCAGTCACATTAATTTGCCAGGGCAAGATCCAATTTTGCACAGTAAAGATGCAGAGCCCAGGCTGGCCTGAAAGGATGCAGGTACAGTAGGGGCATGGGGGCTGGTGGGGAAGACACTTTGTGAAACAGGCTAGGAGCTGCTTCCTCAGTAGTCAGCATAATGAATGGTTTGCAACTAGGGAGAGCACCATGGGAAGCAGCTGCTGGCAGAGAAAGTTTCCCCATGTGTTTAGGGCAGAGGAGAGAGACTGGGGACTCTGGGCAGGTGCCCTCCCTTTCTGCTGCTTCTGTGCTTGGTGCTGCTGCCAGATTGCTTCCTCTCTGTTCACTGGGCAGACACAGCACATTCCCCAGACACCTAACAAGGATGGCCAGCATTAGATGGTGAGAACTTTTACCAGCCTCATGTGCACGTGTCAGGCATCTTGCTGCCAGGTCAGCAGAGAAGGAACCCAACAACAAGGGTTTCAGACTTGGCGAAATGTTCAAGGAGAGAGGAAACATTTTCCCATCTTAACTTTCCCTTAAAATAATGTGCACGATCTGTTCTGGGAACACCCACCCAGTGAAAATCCCTCCGGAGGCTGCCTGCCAAAGCCTGTGAAAATCCCTTCTGGGAGCCGTGTCCGCTATTTCAGACACAGCCTGTTCATAGGAACATAAATCTGCTGTCCTCACTGATGAAGATTATTGGAGCTGGATTTAATGTGCCTAGGCACATCTTTCTTAACTTGGCTCAGACAACAACCTGCTACTTCACATGCATTTGTTGCTCAGTACAGATCTCTTAATAGAGTCACCCATCCTGTTGACAGCAGCTGCAGAGGGCTGCACACTTACCTTTTCCCCACTAGCACAGTCCATGCATGCAACTGGTGCTAGAGAACAAGCCATTGCTCTCTGCTCTGCCCAAGTATTTGAGATTGTCTCCAGTTGCAGCATTATTCCAACACAGCGTCAAATCTGGGGCAGAGGATACCTGATGTTTACTCAAGAAAGTAATAGAGTATGGCTGAACTCCCTAAAAACATTAATAGAGATATTACTTATGGAAACTTAACAACATCAGTAGAAAGTTACATGAACATCTGTAAAATTTACAAGAGAGTGGGTTTCTTTTGCTGCAACCTCTGGAAGTCCAGAAGTCCATACCAGCGACAGTATCTCCTCTATGTCATTACGGGGTCAAAAGTATTGGAGGAGATTTCTGAATTCTACAGGACAACTCTCTCCATTACTGTAATTCCTATAGTAAAGAAAGGAGGCAGGGGGAGTAGGAATAAAGCCCGTACTTTAGCACTTCTGCTGGCAACTGGCTGAACTGTTTAAAACCAAAGGAATCCCCACATTTTTGGGGATGTCAGAACATTGGCATACACAGATCTCTAAGATTTGGCATAAAGACGACACTGTTTTCACCCATACCCAAAGCATACTGCATACTGTCAGGCACTCCAGCACATTGCCATTCCAGCATCCTTCTGGCACCAACTCCACCTGCTGGAAATAATCTAACACCCCAGCTGAACCCAAGCTTTCTGGATGCAATTGCTGTATTACAGAGCTTGACTCCACTAACTTCCTCAGTGAGTTCTCCATATTACCCCTCAGAATCAAGTTGTTCCTGGTGCTTCAAGGATTCATGTCCTCCACAATTAACTAATCAGAAGTCAATCCTTGCCCTAACCCAATGGTTTAACTCTGTGTTCTTTATAATTCACCCTTTTATCCATGTATCAGAATAATAAAATGCATGTCACAATTAGAAAGTTTATCCTATGCCCTCATTTTTTAAGGTAATTTTAGAAACAGAGTTATTTCAAACTGATTTAGTTTATCTAGTTTGATACAAAGTAAACAAAATAATCACAATGAATGATTATTTGTATCTCAGCCAAGGCTCCTGGAACACATTGCAAGCATTAGGCATAATAATTCATGTTCATAATTATTAAGGGGTCACCAGATACTCACATCCTCATACATACAAGTACTCAGCAGAGAGGATTTCAGATGGTTGGTCCAGTTCTGATCCACTATTTATCAGGTTCAGAGCTCTGAGTTAAGCAAGCCTTCACAAGATATTCAGCTTCAATATGAAATTCTACCTAGTGGGGAAACTACCCTGTCAACTCCTATTGCACTCAACTGTTAATTATCTTCACTGGTAATATTTTGCATCTTACCTCTAGTGTAATTCCATTTCCCAGAGATGATGGGTTATTATCATCACTTTGGCTGCCAAGCAAAGCACACTCTATTAGTAGAAGTGTTACAATGTGGATGGTTATCAGCTGAATAAATTATCACTTAACCTTCCCTTTCAGCTGGCCAGATTTTTACCACTCTTGTATTCCTATTTTCCAACTGATAAAGAAGAAAAAGGGCTGAATTCTGAACAAGGCAATAGCAGAGTCAAGGATGCCTTGCAAGATCTTGATACCCAAAACCCTCTGTACCTGATGCTACTTTTCTTCTAAGAAAAACCTGACATTTCTGCTTCTCTCCCAGTACTATTTAACAGCAACACAACAACCTGGTACACATGGAAATTCCGAGTACACAAAGTGCAAGGTGGTAGAATTCACAGCTAGGAAACTGCTCACTCAGATGACCCAATATGAAGATAGCTCATGAATCAAAGGATAAGAAATAGTCATCATTACTTTTATTGCATATTATGGTCAAATCAGAATTATTTATTTGCAGAACCAATTCTTTGATTCGTCTAATCTGAGAATCAGCAGTTACATCAGGGTATTTTAAATCACCTAGTGTCCCGAATTCAGAATTTTCTAGGTGTCCTAAAACGTTTGCTGAAATCAAGTATATTTAATCAGTGGAAGTATCTGGAAAATACCCAATTTCACTTTTTGTCTGAGCTTTTGAAAATAAACTAAATGAACACTCACTGCTCACACATAAAACCGTGCACAGGGAAGTTTGTGTAATACTCAGTTGCTTGGTTCACGAAATTGCTAAATTGCTGGCATTTTTCACAATAATTTGGTGATTTGATTTTCCCAGTATACTTTAGTGTAATAGACACATTAAACTCATCCTTTCTGAAGATACCATCCAAACACCTTCATTAGCATTCTTTATGACTCAAAATTTTTCTCATGGCTATATACCACTGCAGTAGCAATAATGGTCTAACATTACCAGAAGCAAGATTTGTCAGTAAAAGGCGAATCTTTTCTTAGAAAAAACTAAGTATGTATTTATGAAAAAAGTTCTGTATTTTCAGAAGATATCACTTAATCTGGAGTACAGATACTAGAGTAGCCTCTGCAGGTCTGCTGCTCAGCATATGTTTCCATCATGGATTACAAAACTCTTTTTCTCCTTTTATAGCAGCATTTGTTCTGATTCAGCTGCTCTGAAAAGTATTTTCTTATTGGCCACTCCAATACTGCCTTGTATGTACGTCAAAATCCTAACATCCTGTGGCACTGATCATTTTTTTCCTTAATGTTTTTTACCTCACAGTCATTCCCCTTCCCTGCAGTTCTCACCTTGTGACTTCCTTTTACAACTCCAGCACCAGCTCCTCCCTGTGAAAGAGGCCAAGATCTTGAGCACAATGAGCCACACTTCGTGCCCATGGAGATTTTGCCATCTTATTCACACCTTACCTAGTAAAATCAGCCTGCAGCACTGATGTCACACTATCCACTGTGTGTGAGGACACACAAACAGGAATTCATAGAAAAGACTTTAAAGTACTTATTTCTGCACCAAAATATCAGATCCAATTCTTTCATAAAGATAACCTTTTGTAGTCCTTTTTTAAGTTATGTTTATCAATGTTACCTGCTAGTTAAGTAGAAAAGGTCTGTGTAATTTGTCCAACAGCTGATTTTTGCCAAGCAATGCAATCAGTCGGATTTGAGTTTATTTATGGAACTATCATGAAAAATCCACTCACTTCAAAAAGTCCTTAAAAATCCCTCAATCAATAAAGAATAGAAAGCAGCAAATCTTCCCCCCCCCCCCCCCATTTTTCAGAGGTAACCTGCGTGATAATAAGCTTCCATTAAACATTAATAAAACAAAGGTTACATAATTCACTATCCAGCAAGTACTAAGCAGGATAAAACCAGATACTAATGATGGTTTGTTTGGGATTAACGGTAAGCGTTGGATTAGTTGAGGGCTTCTTGCTATCTCTATTTCCCATCTCTGAATAAAACCTCTAACTGCAAAAGACTAGTGCCACCTTTGGATGAAAAATAGTATTAGATCTGTCAAAGTGACCTGTTCCCTACCCACACTGTTTTATTATTAGATAATTTATCACACTTGCTGAAAGCTTAGTAAGATTTAATCAGAAAATACCTTTTTTCCTTCTCCCTCTCACCTTCTTTTCTCCTTTTGCCTCCTGTTCAATTTTTAAGCAATAAAGGGAGAAAGAGTCCTTCCCTCTTCTTAGTGTTCACATTTCCCCATCTCTTCAGAGCTTATCTTCAGAAATGTATCAAAAAGTCTCTTATTAATAATCACGATATTTGATTAAGGCTCATTTGTGAGCTATGTCCACAAAATCGTTAAGCATTGAGGGGAAAATGAAAAAAAAAAACCAACAAAACAAACAAACAATCTAAAACAAAAAATGAAACTTCTAAGTTTAGGTAAAGGTTTACCTAATTTTTTGGGGGTTTTTTTGGCACTTTACCCACTATCCTTATTTTACCTTGCTTTAGATAGCAAAAAATGCCAGACCTGCAGCACCTAATTGATCTTACAGGGAAAGACTGCTTCATTTTGAGAGGTGGTATTCAAACGTGGCATGCCAGGTCTGGTTGGAATGGAGTTCATGTTCTTCAGAGAGGAGCATGCCCCATGTTTTGGGAATTACTAAACCAGCATTGGTAACACACCAGTGGTTTTGGCTGTTGCTGAACAGTGCTTGCACAGCACCTGCACAGCATCACATCTTTGGTTTGTCACCCGATGGGCCAGGGGTTAGCAAGGATTTTGGGAGGTGACACAGCCAGGTCAGCTGACCCAAACCAGCCAAAGGGGTATTCCATAATGTGTGACATCATGCTGAGTGATGGCAGGGGGTGGAACACCTTCCAAGGAAGCCATTGCTCACAGACTAGCTGGGCATTGGCTTGACCATGACAGATGGTGAGTACACCTCTGCAGCACTTCCCTGCCCTACCCTCTTTCCTTCACTTTTAAACCATCTTTACCTTGATCCAGGCATTTTCTCGCCTTTGTTTTTCCCCACCCCACTGGGGAGGCAACGATCAAGCAGCTGTGTGGGTGCTTAACTGCTGGCCAGTGTCAACCCACCACACTAGGATGTGCAAAACCTGTCTCCAAACTAGGCTCACAGAAGCACACAGTGTCTTATTTCTTAAGGCAAAGCAGGATACCATTACTGTCAGCCAATTCTACATTCATGTTTGGTATTAGCAAAGAGTGAAGACTGAAAGCTAAAAATCCCAGAGAGAAACAAATGATACCACTTGCTAATTGGCATTGATTTTCCATCTCTGTGTGGGTTTATAATTACATGGAAGCTTCACTTTATTTCAAGGGCTCTGCTTTTATTTCTAACAGTAGCACTTTCCAGTTTTTATTGGATGATCCCCTGGAGACCTTGCACTAGGAAAAAAATAAATGTGCTCAAAAACACACTTCACATGTTCAGGCATACTTCTACAGCACAACGAAACAGATGCCATTTAATCTACCACACACACAGAAGTGAGAACTTGATAAAGACAGTCTGGAGCTAGTCCAATCAAAAGAAGTGAATTTTCTTTATGATTTCCCAGCGCAACCAATTAAGTCCACTCCCTGCACACTGCAAGGCCTTGTTTGTTTCAAATTTCCATTATTTCTTTTTTCTGACAACTTCCCTTATCCCCTTGGAGGTGAACAGACAAGTGTTCAGTTTCTGCTGAGGAAGTGCTCTGACATCAATGCCCCTGTGTGGCCATCCTAGTTTAAAAGCACCAGGGAAGTTTGGCCAGATGACTTTTTCTGCTCTCTACAAGTATCTCCTAACACTTCAAAGAAGATTCAGGCTCACCTGTAAAATAATTGTTTCACACATCAACAACTACGAGAATTGGTGTTATTATCCTGCCCTTCCACTCTGCTCTTGTGAGACCCCACCTGGAGTACTGTGTGCAGTTCTGGTGTCCTCAACACAAAAAGGACATGGAACTGTTGGGACAAGTCCAGAGGAGGGCCATGAGGATGATCAGGGGACTGGAGCACCTCCCGTATGAAGACGGGCTGAGGAAGTTGGGGCTGTTCAGCCTGGAGAAGAGAAGGCTGCGTGGAGACCTCACAGCAACCTTCCAGTATCGGAAGGGGGCCTATAGGGATGCTGGGGAGGGACTCTTCATTAGGGACTGTAGTGAAAGGACAAGGGGTAACGGGTTAAAACTTAAACAGGGGAAGTTTAGATTGGATATAAGGAGGAAGTTGTTTCCTGTTAGGGCGGTGAGGCACTGGAATGGGTTGCCCAAAGAAGTGATATATGCCCCATCCCTGGCAGTGTTCAAGGCCAGGTTGGACAGAGCCTTGGGCAACATGGGTCTAAGGAGAGGCATCCCTGCCCTTGGCAGGGGAGTTGGAACTAGATGATCTTAAGGTTCTTTTCAACCCAAACCATTCTATGATTAATATATGAGCCACCATCACCTGGCAATTTACTGGGGAAAGGGCTCACATTCCCAGTTCTTACAACTATTCTTCATCTTGTCTACGTGTTTGGCTCTAGCCATAAGTTGCAGTGAGATGTCCGCTTTGTCAGAGGCTGTCCCTTAGAACTTACTTATCAAACCTAATTTTAATCCCCTCCAATGACAGGAGGAATCAGGTACAACAGTAATACTCAAACCTTACTGGAACTCATCCATCACTGGGTCCCCAGTGAATTATTTGCTACATAGCCACTGTAATGAGGTTTGATAACTTGCTCCATCAGAATGGATATCTGATTTTAAAGTCTTGTGGAAAGAAAAGTAAGCAAAGAAACAGAGAAAACAGTCCATTTACAAGCTAAAAAAAGAATCCCAGCAAAAATGCTTGTATCCCATTACTATAATCAGTTTGGTCAGGCTAATTTTCATCATCTAGTATTTTTTCTGAGAACATTATAAGCAGTTATATTTATGCTGCACGATCAAATCGCTGATTTATGAAGGCCATTTACAAAGGCCATAGCTACACAACTCAACATACTCTAAAAATTCAGAGTTTCTCTATATGCCCTACCCTAACGCACAAGTGACTGTAACTCATTCTCGGAGTAACATGTAACTCGGAGTCCAAGTCAGGTAAATATTAGAGCAGTGTATGTCGGAAGAGTCCTGGAAGTCTCGATATGCTAGTAAGATTTAAAGAGTAGCTTTACACAAGATGTGATTCCTAGCATCTCTTATTCGTGTGAAAGTCAGCCAAAGAAGTAAATTGTATATGCAACTGTTCTAGTAACTTATTTTCCTTATTTCTATCCAAGCAAATTCAGAACATATCCCAGAAGGGACTCTGGGGCTGCAAGCATGTCCATGGACACTTAATAAAATGAAAGAAAACCAAAAATAGATAAAAACCACCACATCAAACAGAAAATGCTGCTTTTTCCTCAGTCCAGACCCTGTTTCTTGGCCTTTCTGGCACTTACAGTCACCTTTACACTTCCACAAACCTGGGCCATATAAGCCCTGATTATACCCCAAAATAAAAATGAAGTTGAACAGCTCCAGACTGTGAAAGCTAGATTAAACCCTTTGACATGTACTGTCCTGCCAACATAAACTGCAGCAGCAAGTAGGCCCTTTCTGCCAATACAACCTATTTTAATCACAAACACACTAAAAGCCTGCAGTGCCTGTCCAGCCTGCTTACATTAAAGCTGACATTCACTCATAGATGTTGATCATACCCATCTTTAGTGTCATAGTGACACATACTATGTGACTGACAGCTGACCACATTCACAGCAGCATGGACCATCACTAGCTCTTACCTTAATGACTGCAGCCAACTATTCTTAAAAGCAGTTGCCTTTCACCCAAGTCAAAATTTTAATGCAGAACACAACTCGGAGGTTTGAAAATTAATCCAAAAGGGTGGACAAACATTGGGCTAGAGGATCCAGCCCTGGCCTCCCAGATCAACTAGTTTAAAACATCAGCTGCAGCAACAGAGAAGAACGTCTGTGAATTCTCATCAGGTTATTCATAGGATCATAGAATAGTTTGGGTTGGAAGGGACCTTCAAAGGTCATCTAGTCCAACCTGCCTGCAATGAGCTGGGACATCTTCAACTAGATCAGGCTGTCTAGAACCACGTCTAGCCTGGCCTTCAGTGTCTCCAGGGATGGCACATCCACCACCTCTCTGGGCAACCTTTGCCAGTATTTTACCATCTTCATTGTAAAGAAACTTTTCCTCGTACTGAGTCTGAATCTCCCCTCCTTTAGTTTAAACCATTACTCCTCATCGCAACAGGTCCTGCTAAGAAGTCTCTCCCTATCTTCCTTATAGGTCCCTTTTAAGAACTGAAAGGCTGGAGTAAGGCCTCCCCAGCCTTCTCCAGGCTGAAGAACTCCAGCTGCGTCTGTCATTCCTCAAAGCAGAGGTGCTCCATCCCTCTAGTAATTTTTGTGGCCCTCCTCTGGACCCTCTCCAACAGGTCTATATCTTAACTCACAACCAATAGGCAGTACTCTACTAGACTTACAATACCTCAAGCCTAAGCATACACAGTACCAAAATGATGAGCTTGTGATGATACCACAGTATCTAAATTTGTGTTACCTTGCCCAAGAAGTCTGACACCCTTCCCCTAGCTAGGATGCCAGTGTAGGCAGAAATTAGTAGCCTGACAGTGAGCCTTATCCCTCTTTTCTCTCCCTAATTAGATGGGATTCTTCCCTTTCTTCAGCAAAATGCTAAAATGGATGTGACTGCTCTGAGAAAATGTAAAGGAGGAGTTTTGTTCAGACCAGAGATGGGGTAGAAGGAGGGATTCCGTCACAGGCGGCAGCAGCAGTCTCTCCAAGACAGGCTTTAGCTTTCCAGCAGCCAGATTAACATTTCCCACCCCATGCTGACATACTCTTCTCCCTATTTACCAACCCAGGAAACCATTAGGCCTTTGCCCAACAGGTTTAATAGTAGCGCAACTGGTTTAAAACCAGTCAGGTAACGCATTCACTCACTGCCCCCCTTCTTTCCCTCCCCCTACTCCCGGAGGGACGGAGAGGAGAATCGAAAAGAATGCAACTCCCACGGGTTGAGATAAGAACAGTTTAGTAACTAAGGTATAACACAAATCACTACTGCTACCACCAGTAATGATAAGGGAAATAACAAGGGAAGAGAATACAACACCTCAGCACCAGCCTACCGATAACTCACCCCACCCCACCCAACCGAGCACCAACCGATACCTCTGATACCTCATCCAACCCCGTAGTGAACTAGCTCTTCCGGCTAACTCCCAGTTACATCCTGGGCATGACGTGCTGTGGTATGGAATACCTCTTTGGTCAGTTTGGGTCAGGTGTCCTGTCTCTTATTTTCTCCCGGCTTCCCCTCCTCCCTGGCAGAGCATGAGGCTCACAAAGTCCTTGGCCAGACCAAACATTTGAGCAGTAACTAAAAGCATCGGTGCTATCAGCACCTTTCCCAGGCCAAAAGTCAAAACCACAGCACTGCACCAGCTACCAAGAAGGAGAAAAAATGACTGCTACTGCTGAACCCAGGACAGGTACAATAATACCAAAGAGGTGCGTCAGTATCACAAAAGATACAAAAGATGTTTAGCTAAATGTATTCAAATGTTTAGCAGTGTGTTAGGCAATGCCATTCTAAAAATTCGTAAGACATACTATAATACAAATTTAGGCACACAGAGATGCAAGTGGACCCCTTATGCCTGACGCTAAGTACCAGCTGAAACAAAAAGGTCTTTTACTTGTAACTCTATCAGAAATCCTGTATCTCCCCAAATTTCAGCACTGTCAAACTTTCAGTGCCTTGTTCTAACCACTTACCCCAGCTAGGACCTCTCCATTTGCATCCTCCAGAGCACGCGATGCACCACAGTACTCAGCTTGACAAGAGCAAAGAGAGAGTCACGACTGATACTGTAAAGATGTTTGTTTCACATATGGCTGCAGCTCACACTTTGTGTGTGTCTGTTCTTAAATGACAGGTTTATCTGCTGCTTTAATGCTAGCTGGCTAATGCCTGCCTAACCGTACTGCAAGCAACATGACTAACCCAAAAGCAGTATGGTTCCAGAAGATTCCATAGTCCATGTGATTTACTTATCTTGTGGAAAAACATACACTACATAAGACTTTTAAAAGTGTCCATAGCAAATGGGATGTTTGATGGGATGGGATGTAGCATTGCTAATCAGCCACTAATGGCTGAGGGTTTCCATTTGTTTTAGCACATATACCAAAACTGGGCTGCTATTGCTATGCAAATTGTTTTATTCAGATGTCTTTATAGTTGCTTTTGTTTCAAAGACCTGCAGAACTCACTAAGGAACTCATGCTTTAAAAATATACGTACTGAAAATAAATTGGCATTTTCTGCAGGAGGTTTCAAGTATCTGTACAAAGGAAAGTTAAAAAAGGAAAAAAACCCACCCTTTTAAGTGGGGTATCAGAAGTGATGCTTTTTAAGTTACTTGAAGATTTGAATGGAGGAATTCATTCAGACACAGAGTGCTATTTCAAACACAAAAGTATCTTTGGTTCCAATTATATACTTTCCCCAAAAGAGACCTTACTTTTGGCACAGAGACACATACATCCTGCTTTTCCGAAGAAGCTCCTTTATGAACACACTGAGCTGCACCATCAAAGCCCTGCTTTGGCCCTCAAAGCTGAAGACTCAGGCCACTGCTGTGATACAACACATGCCCCAAGGATGCAAGGACAGGCTTTGCACTAGGATGCTCCATGTACCCAAAACTGGGAGATGAACAGGGCAGGCAAAGACATAACACCCAGACATGGCATATATTGGGTTTGTATGACAAAGGATTGGTCTTCACTAACACTGGCCACATGAGTTTACTTCTGGCCAACTACAGAGTTGGTATCACACCTGCCCCTGCCCACCCCTTCCTTTGGGTTGCTTTTTTCAGATCAAGATGACTTGCACTTGCAGTCATTTACAGTGGGATTTCTTTCAAGCACAGGAATAGCACAGAGGAGGTGTTTGCACTCAAATTCTTCAGTTACTTTCATTTGACTGTAGCAAGAGAATGTACTTTTAATCTCTGCAGAAATTCAAGTATGCTGCTTTAACATACTTCCTCTTCTAAAAAAAAAAATAACAAAGAACCTAAACCCAAAACATTTACACCCACTGTATCCACAAATGAATAGAGAGTCCTAAAGGGAAGAAATGCACAAAACTCGGGAGAACTGGTGCGGAAGCCCAGCCAATACCAACCGAAGATCTCAGGTTCTCATGTTCTGAATCACATCCTCCAGTTTCCATACGCAGCATGGGAAGTGCAGGCTCCTACTCACCTAAATGACATACCTGGTGTTAGCAGATTAACTGCTTTTCTGCCAACATGCTTTAGCAGATCAAATAGTGGAGTATTTCCACAGATTCAGTTTGGAAAAGAGAAAAATTCCCTGTCCTTAAGGAGATAATATTCCGCTTTAGCGTTAACTACAAACATAAACCACAAAATAAGGTGAAGTTGAGGATACAGAAAGTAACTCTTGGGGATATTCTACAGAAGTATAATTGGACAACCAAGTAGGAATCTGCTGTCTCCACCACTTCCATCTTTTCTCCCTTGTCTTCCCAGAAACATATAATTTTATCAGCATAGACAGACATCCAATGAGACTAGACATTTGAAGTGCCTTGCTAGCTGAATCTCAGCTGCTTGCATAGAGCCATTAGCTAGTTGCCAACTCCAGGGCTACAAATCTGCTAGACAATGAAAAGGAGACCTTGGAATCAAAGCCAAGCAGTGGACTTGAGTTTTCAAAATAATGCTGTACTTCAGCAGCTCTCATCAGTCACATGAAGGAAGTCAAAGCCCTGTGAATAAAGCAGTGTTCTGCCTTGCTGAAAGAAGAGAGATTTTATACTTGTACTTACAGACTTTCAAAGTGCAATACTGTTCAAAAACTTCCACGCATCTGCCCTTTCATAGCCACAATCCATATAAGTGTGGCAGAGCATCTGCAATAAGAAATCAAGGCTTGCAGAAGTACATCTTTAAGAAATTAGTATTGTTTCAAACATGATTTTAGAAAGCTCGAGGAGTAAAAAGGTCAATATCATAATGAAAACCCACTGAATACTAGGAAGACCTTGCAACATTTAGAAGCCCAACTACAAAAATCCCTTTAATTCTGGATTTCATAGAATTACATTGCATATGACTGAACCATCTTATGAATTATTAAGCATCAGAATGATATTATCAATACAATGAAAAAAAACTCATTCTAGCTTCTCTCACTATGAGACTCAAAACAAATTTAGATTTGTAACTCTAGTGCCCCTAATCCTGTTCTTAAGCCATTATCTAAACTATAGATGAAGTCATTCAAACCACCCATCAGAAAATATTTCATAAACCACTTGTAAATCTACACACATTGCTGTGTGATCAATGAGTAAGTGTAACTCTCTGATGCTATTCAGAATTCTAACCTAATTTTATCCTGTAGAAAAACATACTGTTCTTCTCACATGACAGGCTTACAGACACCAAAAGATCTGCAAGTAAAACTCTCCCAAATCTTAAACTATATGCCTAATTCTAGAGGGAGCAGTTGACGAGACTCTTGAGCAAAGCAGAACATGTCTAAAGCTCTTTCTTCACCCATACTTTATTTCCAAACCAAGAATACCATGGCAGATATCCTTTCCCAGTCTCAAGGGGATGATTAGTTTCTTTAGGCAGCTCAACTTTAAAGACTACATATTTCCCCCCCCCCCCATTAGAGGGTTCCATTAGAACAATTTCTGAACTGTTAGAGCACATGTTCAGACAAGCAAAAGAAAATTCCACTCACAGATGAAAAAAATAACTCCATACTTTGGAAGCTATTTCTTTCTTACAAACTCAATAGTCCTTCAAATGTATGAGTAAAATTACCAGAACCATGAAGCACTCAAACTCTCGTATATAAGCTCAAATATACAGCTCATGCAATGCAGCCTCTAGTAGCTGGTTTTGAGATCTTCAACACATGCATTAGAAAAAATAAGCTTCCATGTCATATTAAAAAAGTGTAAATTACACATTTCTGTACATCAGCTTAAAGGCACTCATTTGTACATATAAATAGCAGCAAGACTAGCAGTCAAATATTCAATCTTTCCCACGTTCCTTGAACACAAAGCCAATGACTTCTTTCACTATGTATTTTAATACCTCAATTACCAGTGCAGTCTTTATTTTCATTCAAAGCAGATTATTTTACAGCAAGCTGTCTGCTATAACACAGAACTTGTGAGCATGCGAAATTAAGACCATGCATCTTGACTGACCAAAGGCAATGCACAATATTGCAAGAAATGAAGTCATTAATATATGATGGCACGGCTTTATGGCTTTTTCATAATAATTACGTTAACATAGTCAGAACAGGCTACACAGAATGATGATTGCAGGATGAGGCCATCATGCAGGTATCTTAGAGCTGTTCAGTTTAGAAGGTGTGGACACCTCTGGAAGCAAAATCAGAACTATGAAAAGTCACTACTGAATGTCTATGGTAAACACAATGTTAACTATTCAAGTCAGTGCACAGAAACAC
The DNA here is from genome assembly GCF_028554395.1 of Pezoporus wallicus. Taxonomy (NCBI): domain Eukaryota; kingdom Metazoa; phylum Chordata; class Aves; order Psittaciformes; family Psittacidae; genus Pezoporus; species Pezoporus wallicus. The sequence continues at coordinate 3,298,247 of NW_026638957.1, read as the reverse complement.
AAAAGCTGGGCTGAAGAACTGCTGCCATCGACTCCACAAGAAAGCAGATTAGGATCACAGCTTGCAATACCAGTGTGGTTTTTGACTGCAACAGAAACTAAATTTAGACCCAGTTATATAAAAAAAAAAAATACTAATAGCCTTAACACTTTTAATCAGCATAAGAGGTTTAAAGATGCACAAATGATTTAGTCTGTCGACTAGTTTTATACTGCTTTTGCAGTATTGTGCATTAGTAAAATCAGGGAGATTATGAAAGAAATGCTGAACCATAATAAAATTACATAAAACATGAAAAGCAGAGTGACTTCAAACTTGGATACTAATAGAAATTTTAGCAGAATATATCTGGAAGGTAGTTCCTCTATAGACTCCTGCAGCACAGGGGCTAACCTACCCAGGAAACACAGCACAAGTACCTGGTAGATTCAGAAAACAGACTGGACTCTCCATAAATGCAGTGTTAACTCATCTGATCCTACAAAGAGCAAAAAACTAAAACATTTACTATCTTCATACTCTTGCAAATCACTGACCCACGGCTAGCGCAACAGCGCAATCTGGCAGGCTTTCAAATGCCAAGTCCAGCGTGGTGATGGGCAATATGCTCTGCCAGCTGTGCAACTCCTTCAGGAACTGCAAAATGGCAAAAAATAATTCCCTGATGATTTTCAAGGATAGTTCATCATTATGGCCTGCAGAGCACCTGTCACTAATTTATGAAGTATTGATCACATCGTGCTCAGGGGTTTTTATCCATAGTGGCTAAACAAGTTCCCAGAAGACAACAGAAGACACAACAATATTGTCCTAATATATGTAATTACTTGGATAAGCTACAACTGTTGCCCCAGGCATGTGGTAAAATTGCACACTAGGTGGCAATATTATCATACACCCATCACTCTTTGCTGTTTACACCATGAAAACATGCTTAGGTTCACATTTTGAAGCATAAGCAACAGGCCAGTTGGGGGGGGGGAAGTTACGTTTAGCTAACTTGAACTTCACTGCACAATGGCATCACAAAGTACCCCTCAAAAGCAAGTTTCTGTCACCATGCACTAGCTAACACAGAAATGAAACAGCTGACAGTCCTACTGAATTTTAGTGATGACCAAGTTCTATTTTTTTATTGTCAAAGATCTTTCAAAGTCCTCAAAACCCCATACAATTCTATGCAATTTAAGTGTTGCTACTGATAAAGACCTATTACCTATCCACTTCAGAACTATTTCTAAGAAATGCTGGTAGTAACAGCTAAACTGCGGGTACCATAAAACTTACCCAGATAGATCTAAAAAGATGGAAAAAAACACCAACCAAACCAAACCAAAAAACACAGTTAACTTTGCAGCAATTACTGTAAAATATAAGCTCAGGCAAGTATTACCACTGATACCTGGCTAATCACTGCTGAAGCCAGTTGTTCTTTTTCTACAAAAATATAAAAATCGGGGGAGAAAGCAGTAGTTTCTCCAGATTAGAATAACTGCAATGGTTTTACATAAAACTGCAACCTTAAACAAATCCCAGTACAATGTTAGCTTTCAACTTCTAAGCTATTAATCTTTTTTTCTTTGCAGGAACTAATTCTCAGTGATCTAAGCTGGCTCACTCTAGATTAGAGTTCTTGTTCCAATTTCCATAGCTGTAAAGCAGTCTAGAAAATGACTGTGCTTTGTGTCACAACATTATGGTTTACAACTGGCGAGACAACTAAACCAGGCTCCTTGCAGACAAGGCAACAGAGTTAAATGACAACTCTAAGGCGGCACTGATGAAGCCACCATCTTGAGAAACTGATCACTCCCAAGTACTGCTGCTTAAGAGTTCTGTTGCTAAGAGTTTGTTCTTCATAACTGACACCTAAATATTCCTATAAACTGATTAGGCATAAACAAAGTAAAACAATCTGGTTTTATCTAAGAAAATCCTGTAACACACAAGAGATAGAACGGTTACTTAGCTGCAGAATTTCTGACATTGTTACTTGTTATTAATTGTACTTTATTTTCTACACCTTAAATACTAGCAAAGGCACCACAGTTACTACCACATGACGAAGTCTTTCCATGGGATTTCCAAACTTTTTCAAAGTCAATTTTGCAAAAACTGGTATCAACCTTGGGCTGAGATGTATAGAAGGTTTGTGGTTTGCATTTTTTTCTTTTTAACCAAAATCACCATCATTATGAATTTCTTTAGAACCATTCATCAAAAATACATTCTAAAGAAGTTCTTAGCGCTTCAGAAAAACTACACTGAAAATAAAAAAATATTTACACAACTGAAACTGTGTACTTCCTCATTATCAAAATTTGAGATTACCAGATTAGAAACTATACTTTTTGGCAGATGCTTAACTCATTATCATTCAGCTGTTGAACCACAGATCCAGCTTGCACCAACTAAGAGGCTTATGCAACAACAGGCAGGTTATTACCGCTTAAAACTCAATATACCAAACTTGCTTCTTCATGACGTTTTGAGTTTCTATGGATACTTCGTTACCTGAAAAACTGCCCCATGGGTTACTGAATTTCTACTAAAAAAAAAAAAAAAGTTTTTTATTTACTTCCTATCACAGTGGTAATATATATCAAGAAGAGTAAAACGTAAGGTGCACTGCACAGAACAATTTAGTTCTCCCATATTTTAATTATCTCCCATATTTATTCAACCTCCACACTCCCACTACACATAAGAAAACATACTTGTCAGCTAATAGATTTTTAATTACTACTTCTGTGTTCCTCTTCTACCATGGTGAGCAAGCATTAGGGAGCTGAAAGGAGCGATCAATTCACTTACCAGTGAACTGCAACCACTCCTTAGAATTTCTCTGTCAGAAACAGTAAGATACCTTTTAGGACAAGAAATTAAGAATTTTACTAGTGTAAATAATTTAGAAATCCTAAAACAATGTGCTCTTTCATCCCTGATTAATACTGGTCAAGCAGTTAATAGTTCACAATATACACTGCTTATCATGCAGTGAGGATACAGTTTCAGACCATTTAAAATATTCAGTGAAATATTTGCCTTGCTGGCAAACTTCCTGGAAGATGATTTTCTGTAAAAGATTGTGTTATTGTAATGGAAGCTTTCAACTCCATGGGAAGAAAAAAAAAGTACTCTTTTTTCTTATGATGGCTACTGCTCACATAAACTTTGGCTATCTGCTCTATTCTGTACTTGCAGGAAACAAGCCACGCTATGGACTCTCATTTACAAAATAAATCCTAGTGATGTAAATTGTGATCTTTGTGTCATACCCATATCAGGGTATCACAGAAGACTTAAGACTATTTAAAGCATTTTTAAAAATAAATTTCACCAGGCAGTTTTAAAGACTACTAGATCTAGACTCATCAACATTAACCCATTTTGAACTACCATCAGTTCCTTACATAGTTTTCAGATCAAGGCCTAAAATTGTTTACTAGATACTGCATTCAAATCTGATGAAGTATCTTCCCCAGCACCCTTTTTAAAACTATGAAAATATCTGTAAAAGCTATCAAACAGAATATTGTACCATGTTCAGATCCTGACAGTAAGATTTCTTTTGCTAAAGTCTCAAAAATTTTAGTGGTTTAAGTGTTGTCCCCAGGCAACACACTGCCTTCTCCTAACCAAAACATTAATACATGTCATATGCCTTATCAATGAAATATGTACTATTTAAGTGTTTTAGGGTACAAGCATCTATAACAATTATTTGGGGGGGGGGGGGGGGTGTGAGTGTGTGTGTTGGTAGGGTATCTTTTTGCTTGTTTATTCCAGATTAATAGTGGTTTACTGCAGTTAAAAGCCAGTACACACACAGGAGAACTCCTACATTTCCAAGGAAATTCTACCAAATGTATCTCAAATGCTTTTATGAAACTGATTGAGTCTCTGACTGAATGCAGGGCATACCACCTTTCCATTATTTTGAAAGGTGGATCTGGTTAAGTCTAAACACTGCTCAGGGAAGGAGAAGACGACAGATTTTCAGCTCCGGTACATACTGTCAAAGTAAAATGATTAAAAATGAGACTGTCGCCCACAAAGCCATTTAGCTTCAGGTTAAAGCTATGTGTAGACAACGGGAACAGCTTAACAATCCTAGAATTTTTTCTTTTATTATTAGAGAGTTCTGCCTCTACATTCCCTTAATCTTTCGGAATACATCTTCATGTTCTACTATATAGGCACAGGAAGAAGAAAATACAGATAGCTGGGATTTACCCACAACTACTTGAAGAAGCCAAGTTTCTGCCTTTCCAGTCTCTTTACATGCCCTCTGGCTCTTCTTAGTTGTGGAATCCACATTATCCGAGGCCCTTGGACTGAAATACTTTTGAATGGTCAAAGTAAGTACCAAACTAGGGTTCGTTTTTTTTAAACTTCATGTTAATATTCTTGACCTCAAAAGCAACACAGCAAAAAGTGATACACTGTATCAAATTTTTAGTGCTAGCAAAGAAATGGGAGAAGTCAGAAAATACAGCTTACAGTCCATGGCAGCACTGACATTTTGTGGAGGTAAGGGGAAAAGAATCTTTTAGATACAAACAAGAATCAGATTAGAAACTCTGAAAATTACAGAGAAGTTCAATTATTGTTTAAAGTTAATCACAGTTAAGGAAAAAAATAGAACAATAATAATCTGAGAGCTAACAGAGGACTGCAAAATTTATGAGAAAGTCCTTCAGTTCCACAAGTAATGAATACACAGCCAAGGAGCACACCTGCCCCACAGTGCAGATGCGGCAGGTCATGTGTTTACTGCAGACATCCTGTATTCCCCTTCACCCCTCTCACCACCAGCATTGTTCACAAAAAAACCTCAGCTTTCCCTAGTCCCAGTCCTCAGATGACTAAAAAGCCTTGAGTATCAGCTTTCTAGGTCTGATTTCAAGCCACACTTACACGGAATAGACTAAAAAAAGAACAGTTAGCTGGTTTGCTCATACCAAGGCTTGAACCTCTTCCATAGTGATGGCACTAATTTGGGGTTCTCCTCTAACAGAACACAGGAATTTAGTGAACAGTAACCTAAACTTTTGTTTAACTGTGCAGAATTTGAATCAATAGGTTAAAAAAACAAAACTGACAGATATATGATCAGACTGTCCTGTCTTTATCCTTTAAGGACAGCACTATTTTTAGTTTGATTTCCTAAGGGATTTTTTCTTTATTAGCATATTGCATGCAGGCATGTGTGATCTCTGCCCATACTAAGCCCTCAAGTCCTAAGGCCAAAATCATCATGTACAAAGAAACTCACTTTATGAAAGTTCATTAGTATCAGCAACAATACAACAGTATTAACCAACAAGCACCCGGTACCATATAGATTTAGATAGCATTGCTACAAACCAGCTACAAACCCAGAGAATTTGTATGAAGTTGTGGCTGTCAATAAAATAGAAAATAAATAAAAATAACAATAATAAAAAAAGCAAAGCAGCACATTGAAGCCATTCAGTCATTCCTAGCCAAGGTTTGCTTTGTGTAACAAAATACATTGCCACTGAGTATTCACTTTTCAAGGTTTCTAAATTTTTAGCATATAGTTCTAGCAAGTGCTTGTTTCGTTTTTGTTTTAACACGGTCTTCAGTTTTAAGTTACTATTTTAAACAGAATAGTCTGTAGATCAGATAGAAAACTATTTCTCAGCAATAAATTGCAAAGTAAGTTATCTTTTCACTGAAAGCCCACAGGGCTATTTTTGCCACTTTTTAAAAAGTGTTTTATTTAAACATACACACAGAAAGTACGTATTACATTGCTGCTGTAGGTAAAAACAAGCAAGCAACTCTCCGCTGCCAAAGCCGGTGGTTCACATGTGGACAGGGAAAAGAAGTATTAAATAAACTCTCAAGCAGCCATTTGTTTGAGTAAGTTAATTTCTGAGAAATTAAGGTGCCCAAAACTGTGTTCATTTTCACCTAAAAAGGTCAATTCCCAGCATCAGCAGCTACAGTAAGTCCCACTGTCAACTAGAATGAAAAATGGCACAACACATGCAAGTAGAATGAAACATGGCACAAAACCATTAACACATCACATGAGTCAGATTTCAAGATAAAGGATCTTCCTGAACTTGGCTCACGGCACTGTGAACAAACACCACATTGGATGGATAAAGGCTTTAGGTTTTGGAAGGATTAAAGTCAGAACTCAAAAAGATTTTCCAGTTGGCATAATTTTGCAAAAGCTTGACGTCGCAAATTCTGTACACTGGCACAGAAGTTACACTGAAGCACACAATCACTGGATTCTAAACTGCCTGACAGTATTATCCAGTCATCTTGGAGTACCTTTCCAAAGTAAATTTTTTGATATAGAGTACGAACTGCTGTTCTGGAACAAATCAGTAATAGCAGATGCAAGACCAAGATGCAGTCACATTAACACTGGGGGAAAGTTAGACAAGTCTAGCTTTAAATGGCTATTACAAAATGTACTTTAACCTTCATTTAAACGAAGAAAAACCAAGCAAAACAAATCACACTTGACTGTCCTGCTAAATCAGAGTTATTTATAAAACCCAACCAAACAAAAGAAAAACCAAACCAAAAACCCCAATTACACAAGAAACAAAAAGAACAAAAGCAAAGCAACTTACAGTTTCCCATCTAATGTTATTTTAAAATAGAAGAATAACTTTGTTCTATTTTGTATTCTTTGGCAGGGAATCTATGAAACCAAGACACATTCTGACAATCTGAACCCTTCCTAAGAAGAATAATCATAAACTCATTTACAATGTGTTATGTGGGAGACAGCAACAGTTTGAAAGTCGACAACATGGAATGTACCAACAGATTTATGAAGACAAGTAGCAATTATTTACATGTTCAGGGTAGTTAATTGTTCTTTAGGAATTAGGTTTCACCTGTATAAATTAGAAAGCTACAAAAAGTCAAAATTGAGAGAAGTCCCCACTGTCTTTAAAAGTTCAAATAAACCCATCTTTGCAGCACTTTCCTTAGACAATAGCATATTGCTCGTATAAAAGGTCTCTTATCCTATAGAAGTCCTGACAGAGACAGCCTTCCAATCCAATGCGCCCCGTTTCAGTCTGAAACAAAAGATGTTTCAGTTTATTACTTTTAAGTCTCTCATTGGTAAATAATATTCTAAATTACACTAAAGAGTTTAATACACAGAACACCTACCCTGCGAACAGCCACCAAGTTGTTGCACACAAGCACTCCTCCTACAAATTCAGCTTGAATACCTTCTCGCAAGAGAACTTGCTTGAAGTCAGACAGCCTTGGCTCATTCATAAACACAGACTGATGTCCAAGAACCTTTAAACAACACATACACAATTAATGCTTCTGCTACCAAATAACTCCCATTTTTCCCCAAGATCTCCTCATCATTGTGTTGGCAGCAGTGTGGCCAACTACAGGACAATAAATGAGAAGATAGGTTTCATTTCTGTTCACCTGCAACAAGACACTTCCAGGACAGGAAAAATTCAGAAGTCAAGTAAAAGTGAAAAAAAAAAAAGTGAAAATGTTCATTTCTCTGTTCACATATTGAAGACAAACGGAAAGCTGTCACTGAAGATCCCTCTCCAAAGCCATGTTATGCCAGGGACAGAGCTGCAGTAAGCTGTACTGTTTATCAGTACATACTTCTATGATAGTTGTCATGAATCTGAACAGACTTTAGAGTTGTCTCCTCATTTATCTAGCTCCTAGAACAGACTATACTTCAGACTGTGCAAGAGTAATTTAATAAGCAATTCTAGGATTAGAAGGCATTGTAATCATTAAATGGAAAGATAAAAAGCGTTATCTACTCACACGCAAAGTAGAGCAAAGAAATTTAGAGAAGTCTCAAATCACTACTAAAGGAGACATGAATTTCAGAAGATCTGTATCTCAAGTACATGAAGTATTTTCCACAGCGTCAATATATAGAACGTAATGAAATCCAGGAGTGACTAAACATCAACTGTTTCCAAATCTGCAAGTACTAACTACAAATATGAAACATGTTAATTAAAAATCTTTATCTTCATAAATAAATGGTACTGGATACTGGGCAGTGTTACTGGATGCAAGAGATCATCCTCACCTACAAGCATAAAATATGAACAAAGAACAGTACCAGGTTTAAAGAGAAAACCAAACATGAAAATTCAGTTTTTGTTAGGCTTTCATTTGAATAAGATCACAGCATCAACCTGTAAGCACTAGAAAAAGCCAAATGAATACAAAGCTCTTGAAAAAAGAGGCTCAAACCAGCATAATTTCTGTACCTCATGAGGTGGCAGAGGTTCCAAAGTAGGAATGATCTCGCTCTCCTCACACATCTCCTTGTCATCATCGCCAAAGAGGCTTTTCATGGCCTTCTGTTGTGCAATGACACTAGAGTCTGAAGAAGGCACATCCACTTGCATCTCTAACTCTTCATCTTCCCTCAGCTCCCCCTCTTCCAAAATAACTCCAGTATCCACTTTTGAAACCCGCATGTCCAGAACACCATCTATCCAAGCCAACTCAGCATCCTTGGCTTTACAGAACTGAAGGGAGCTGACAAGAGAATCTTTTAACCTGACCTGGTTTGCACAAAATTAGAAGTGCCATTAGTTTCATGGAAAACACAGAATTCTTATTTCAAGTTTTAAAACAAACGAAAAAACAAACAAAGACAAACAAAAACAAAAAAACCCACACAAAAATGGCAGTCTTCCTTTTACTGTCTCTCCACATAGGTTTGATTCATACTCTTTTGGGGCAGGAAAGGAAGGAAGGAACTGGTATCAGCAAGGCAAGATGTTCTATACTTCAGAATATAATTTATATAACCCTCATGTTGTTACTCAAAAGCAGTGAAGACCAGTATCTTTAAAGAACCTATGCAACTGCAAACTTGAGTTAAAAGTAAAGCAAGAGCAATCAATTCCTTTTAAAACATCAGAAACTCTTTTTGTAGCCAAGAAGTTCCTCAGTTAGCTGTAGTAAATTTAAGGAAAATTTCCATAGATACATTTAGGTTACTGAACAGCAGTTCCAAATTTCAACCCTCCAAAAAAGCAATATTTTATAGTAAGGGATGTTGTAAACATCAGATTTTAAAGTGACCAAAACACTACCTTACCCTGAGTACTCTGGTGCATTCCAGGACTTTAATCCATCAAAGCCCTACTCTGAAAGACTGTTATCCACATGAGATTGTGCATGATCCCCATAGCAGAATGAAGCTGTATCCAGGATACTACAACTACCCATTTGCAGCACACCCCAATAAAAAGACAGGATTCTGATGCCCCACTTCTATCTATTATTTTCTAATTCAGTGTCTCAAGTGCACTTCATTTGGTTAGAAAGCTTCCAACAGAAAAAGAAACTAATGCTCGTAGTTACAAAACTAACAAATTCCACTACCTTACCTGGTAAATGTGAGTTTCGCTGGTTGCATCTACAGTTTCATGTAGTTTTGGCATATAAACTTTAATATCTTTTCCACCAAAAGCTCTGCAGCATTCTGCAAGGTCCTGACTGGCCTCAGGTGGTCCATGGACAATGATCAGCTGTCTTGGTTTCATTTGGTTAATAATTTTTTTAATTGAGTCACCATCTGAGCGTCCTTCATAGTCAATATATGTAACTCTGGCTCTAATTTGAATTAAAAAGCCCAAGATCAACATTTTTTAGTTTAAAAGATTTAACCTTCAAGTGCTCCAAAATACTTCATTTAAAAATAGGAAGATATATTGAAATTATTCTACATCAGCAAAAGCTGCCAGTACAAGATATCTTATCAATCAGTATGTATGTGCATTTAACACTATAAATTCTCAAAATTCATTCACACAGTTATCCAAAACATGAGATAAGCTTATTTGAGTAAGTTCTTATTTAAAAATAGATATATGAACATTTTAGTATCTATATTAGCATACTATTTTTCCTCTTTCACTTGTCTCCATCAGAGGATCCCTAACCCTAACCCTGTACCACACCCCAGGAAAGACTAACAAAAAAATAACTTAGCCTGGGGGACAAGAGGTGGAAGCACACCAAAACCGAAATAACAAAACAAACCAAAGACCAAGCCCTTTCCCACTTTGTTAATTCCAAACTAGCCTTTTACCCAATTTGCACTGTACCCATACCACCATTCCAGCAGAACTGACAAGAACAAAGCCACTCACTTAATTTCCATTGATTCTGTTGCAGAAATACATTTGGTAGGAACATCTGATAAATCCTGGTCCATAGGCTCTTCTCCATTTGTCAAACCAGATTCTAATTTGCTTTTTTCTTCTTCTGTTGCTTGAAGTTCTGGAACTAGAAAATCCTCAGGTCTAAAGAAAGAAAGTCATTTTGCTTTTAACAGTCTCACTGTGAAACCAAAGCACTACATGATATAAAAACCAAATAATGCTGACTGTTACTACTGAGATGTTTTATAATTTTTATTGCAAACAACTGCCTTCAGTATTTCCATATTTGAGCAGAGGTCATTTGGAAAATACCATTTTCCTATCTTAAACAACCTTGACATCTTGGGAAATCCTGCAAAACTGAGATGAGATTTTCTAGCAAGTATTCCTTACACAGAAAGAACAAAAATCACTAGATTTTTCTAGAATTAACAATATTCTTTCCCATCATTACAAATTTTTCAAAATTATGTGTAAAGCAGAAAAATAGTCAAGTTAAAAAAAAAAAACAACAAAATTTTCTATCTCAAGATTAAAAAAAAACAAACCAAAAACTGGAGTGGAAACACTTCCAAAGAGGTATGAATACAGGCCAAGGATCAGAACTCTGCAGCTTCAAACTGATCATGAACTTCCTGTGGGACTTAGTGCAAATGGTTCTAACTGTGGTTGAAAGAGCATGCAAGAGTGGTGCTAAAGAGACAAAACTGTCATTTTTATTACTTTTATTTCTGAAGTATTACGAAGCTGCTACATGTCACAGTATGCATTCCCACCACATACTTGATAATCTCGCCATATTCATCCCATTTAATTCTTTCTTCAGGGGCTGGAAACATTGGATAAGACTTCTTTGCCTGCTTGAAGAAGCTTCCTTTCCGGCTACCTTCACCTTTCATCATCAAATCATGTTTGGTCTTATGTACAGTTGGCTGATCAATATCCTCTTCAGCATCACTCTCATCGCTGGAATCGATATCTGCCCTGAAATGACATTCCAAAAAGCTGGCATTTTTTTCATTCAGGTTTAATGTTACATAAACACTCTTAACTGGAAAATAAGAGTTAACATAAACACTAACCAAGGACAAGAGCAGTTTCTGTATCTGAGAAAGAGCTCACAGTCAAAGGGCAAATGAAACAGGTCTATCATAACACCAGATTAAAGATAACTACTTCCAATTCCTCTGTGCCTTTAGACAAGGCTATCAAAACTATGTTTTTCATTTATCCCTGTGACCAGTGGAATGTTCACACAGAAATCTCAGCTCTGACCCTAACAGCAAGTACAAGAACAGCCAGTATACTTACTCTTTAGACTGTTCTAACTTCTTAGCTGCTTCTTTCTTTAGTTTCTCCTTTTCTAGGTATTCTTCAAGTTCTTTTCCTTCCAACTTGACACGTTTTCTCAACTGAATAGGATTAAAATTAATATTATTGTGAGCAGCTGACATTACTTTAATACTCTTCCTACACACTGCTGACAAGAACATTCATATTTAAGTACCAAGGGCAAGTATAACTTGTATGTTACATACAACACAAGATTATGCAAATGTGTGACACCTTGGCATGGCAAAATCATGACAATGTTACCTATCAGTAGATTCTACTTTAACAGAAAAGCATTTCAAAAAGTATTAAAATAAATACAAACTTTTTTAAAATTTACAATATATTTTAAAACATCTTTAGGAAATCTCTCTTCAACAAGGGAATGCAAATACTCCCAGATGAGCAGTGTTTACTTTTTGTGTCACTAACAACATAGAATCATAGGTTGGAAAGGACCTCAAGTATCATCTAGTTCCAAACCCCTGCCATGGGCAGGGATACCTTCCACTAGACCTGGTTGCTCAAAGACCCATCCAACCTGGCCTTGAACACTTCCAGGGATGGGGCAGCCACAACTTCTCTGGGCAACCTGTGCCAGGACTTCACAGTAAAGAACCTGTTCCTAATATCTAATCTAAATCTACCCTCATCAAACCAGAAGAACCTGGCCAAGTCATACTAGCAGGCAAAATAATAGTAAATTTTATTTCTTGCTTTCTGAAAATAAAATTCAAATACAGGCCACTTTGAATAATGCTGAATCCTAGTAATAGTCTAATACTGTAATTCAATGCTTCCAATTCAATCTAAAGCTAAACCAAATTGCATCATGAGGACTGAAATTATCATGGTGATCACAAGAGACTCACATTAAGTGTTATACCAACAGAAGTAGACATAGGTATAAAATTACTGAAAATAATAATTTTAAAGCAAGAATAACAATTAAGTGTACCCTAATTCCTGACTTATCTTTCCAGTTCAGGGGGGATATATTATAATTGGACTTGATTCTTCCCTCATCCAAAACCAGAGTAGGAGCTGGAATATAAAAATGGTCAGACACATTTTTCACCCCCATTATAATATTTTTTCTTTCCCCCTGGAGAAGTAATAAGCCAAAAATTCTGCTGGACTAAGACATCCCCCATTAAAGTCAATGCTGCTAGCATGATCTAAAGCCAGTTGAGGATCTGACCTCTATTTTAAACAAGTGGCCAGATCCTACCAGGGTAGGGGAGCTGGTATACGTGCAACTTCATGGTACAACAGCAACCATAGAAGGGCTACAGGTTGCAAATCTGACTATAAAACTGAATCTTTTTCTGGAGAGGGCAGCAAGGGAGCTGCAGGCTGGCGGCTACATGGGGTGCACAAGCCGGTGTGGGTTTACGGCTGGACTCAGTCTTGGAGGTCTTTTCCAACCTAACTGATCTACGATTTTCTGCCAAGAATAACCCATCGTATATTGTGATCTGTATGTCAATTGCAAGCAGAATTTCATCTATTATAACAAAACCAGAGTGTTTTCTAAAGATAAATATTTAAAAGCAATTTCATACTCATCTCTGTGAAGTATCAGTTTTGCCACACAGCAAAAAGCATTTTGCTGTTTTTCATATAAGACCTATTTTTATCCAAGTCTATCCACAATCAGTTAAGCATACAACATACTGATTTCAGATTTCCCTCTGCCACTAGAATTGTTTTCAGTAGGTCAAAAAGTAAACTAAGCTCAGCTTTACCCAAATTCCCTCAGATGGCCCACAGTAAAAATCACTGGGATATACAGATGCCACTTACCTCAATATCAATAACTTTCTCAGAAGGATTATCAATCAGGAATCGTGCTAATGTTCCAGGTGTAGTCCGGTAAGTTAAAATTATAGAGTTTTTGGAGTCCTGGCACCACTGAATGAAAAGATCTCTAGAAAACCCACACTCTAAGTCAGGCTGACTGGCAAGAACAACTTTTGGACTCGGCACTCGAGCCAGATCAGACAGACTATGACATAAGGAGAGATGGCGGAACTGAAAAGGATTGTTTCTCTTGTCTTCAAAGCACCTCATCAACTTGTCACTCATCCATTCAACCTAAAATAGGTATTAAGAGAAAGTTATTTATAAGAATACAAGTCCTTCAATAAGGTACAAACCTGATAAGAAGTGCAGGATGCAATATGCACTTGAATACGCCTCTCAGTAAGTGTAGAAATAATGCTGAGCATAAACAACACAGAAGCAAGTACTTTAAGTCCTCTTCTTAAAGTTATAAACTGTGCTAATTAGTATTGTGATAAAACCAAAAATGAGTATCAAGAAACATGCTCATAGCCATGACTGTACTCTGTTACTTGATTGAAAGATCTGAGACACAAACATGCACTATAAAAACAGGACAACATCCAGTATTTATTCATTCTTTACTGTTAAAAAAATAAAATGTTTTTGCATACATGTTCCATTACCCTCATCATAAATGCATTTTAAAAACAGAACAAACCTGTGATTTAGAAAATTCCACTACATTGTAGCTGACGTTATTCAGAAGTGCTAGGGAGTAGACTCCTAATCCTGCATCCTTCGTTCTCCAGATCTGATCAAGGAGCTGAGCAAGCTCCAGAACTCTGCCTGCTGTATCCACCGCTATTAACACATTTCCATCACCTCGCAATGTCTCCAAAACATTAGCTAAGTTGAATTAAAAACAAAACAAAAGCCTACTTACACTTTAAACCAAAATTAGAATGTTTGTAGCTTGTTTTTGTTATAACCATCAGCAATCATAATCAAAGCATAAAGAATACATTTAAATTAATATTCAAAAGAGATCCAAAGACACATTTCTACCAAGATTAAAGGGAACTGGAGTTTTCTTGGTAGCTCTAAAGATCTCATTGTCTTGATGCTTTATTTTTCACTAAAAATAAAAAAAAAAAAGGCAAGCAAAAATAGCAAAAATAATAGCACCCCCCAAAACCAAACCAAAAAAAAAACCCAAACAAACAAAACCAAGAGTAAAACAATGTTTAAAATAAGAATGTGCCGACAAAGGAGATACTGGGTGAAATATACTGTTTTCAACCATGCTTTGTTGTTTTCAGAAAAATATTTAACCCAAAGGATCAGTACAATCAGAAAAGAGCAATTCAGAATTTTTTACATTTTAATAAAGGTTATTAGTTGGATGCTGAGGAATTTCTCATATAAAAACAACTGACAGTAGCTAACAAATCACATTACTGCTTTTTTCAAACCCAAACAGAATACATACTCAGTAGCTGTTCATCCCTTTGCTTCCTCCTGGGTTGTACGTAAGTAGCATTAAATGAATCTGTAATAAGCAATGAAGGCCTGCTCAGCATTTCCAAGGAACATCCATTCAGATGACTGTGGAAAAAAAAAAAAAAGCAAAATCTCACTTTATTGCATTTCTATTTTATAAGGAAAAAATAAAAAAAAGAGGCAGCTAGCTTCCAGATACCTGCATGTACAGAAAACAAACCCCTCAGGAGCTGAATGTTTCCTGCTGCAATCTTACAAATAAATAATATTCAGTGGAATACAGAAACACAGAGTTAATGCTTATCTCAAACTGATTAATCTGAAAAGAAGTGAAATTAGTGCTCTCATTGCAGCTGGAAAGGCACTGCTACTTCCATACCTGCTTATTACACACCAAATGATGTATACCTAACACAACTTTTAATACATATTGCTATGTTATACTTACATCTCTCTCTTGTGGTTGAAATCAACTGCATAAACAATTTCTTCCTCTCCATCCTTGACAATCTTCCAGATTGTGCCTCCTATCATGTGTCCAGCTGGCAGCGGCGTGATTGACAAACCATGTCCTTTGCCTACAGAAGTTTTCAATATCTTAGATACATGTATTAACATCCATTATTCTGAATAAATGAGTAACTCTGAACAACGGCAGGCCAAAATTATTACTGGCAGAAGAAAGTCAAACGAAGTATGAAAAAAAACACTAACATCTGTCCTTCCCATCTAGCCAGTAACCTCAAAATTTTTTGCAGTATACTTCTATTCAGCCTCCAGAAAAAGAAACTAAAGTGAAGATCACTTCTTTCCCGCACTGATACTGAGAGGCACTCTGGTGCAAAACAGACCCGTCTCTAGGGCAACACAAGATGCTTACTGCATCACTGGCTGCCTGAGTACTTACAAATCCACATACATATTACACAAACTGGGCAGTTTTGCAGAATGACAAATACGCAAATCAAACAAACCGGGAAAAGCATTCAAGTGCTTCAGTCAGGGATAATCTATCTTTTCAATACCTGATGCCTTTCTTAATGCATTGCTACTCCTTGATGTGGCCGCTAACCTGCATTGTTGCTAGAATAAAATGAGACTACTTGTGACCATTACTCACTGACTTCACTGCATGCCACCAACTTGAACAGAAATGCACAGCTTTAATAATTAAAACATACATCATCTTCTTATATGCATCCACCAAATCTTTCAAATCACTTACATTAAATATGAAAGAGTTTTTAAGAAACACCCTAGAAAAAGTTGTTCACTAAAATTACTTTTAAGATGTAAAAGTTGGCAGCATAAACATAGCCTTGCTACACATACCTTGAAAAAGCATCAGCAGCCTTTCAAGGATGACATCCCATTTCTGTTTTCCAAATTACAGGGCAAGTATTTTGGCAAGCAGCATTCAGGAACTAGGAGATATTGCACCTGAGACTAGCTGCTGGTGGTTAGCTTGTAGGTGTCTGTTCAAGAACAGGATTTCCGATTCATTCTGATCTTTGGCTTAAAGAGTGAGTGAGAAGCTGCTGATCCTCTGGATGCCACAGTTCCCAGCAATAAGCTAGACTGAATATCATAAAGAGCCAGTGAAGACCTCCTAAGCCATCCACATGGTGTAACTTAACATCTGCAAACTATTAATTCTCTAGGAAGCCTTCCTATGTGTTTCTAGTTATTGAAGAGTTCCGAGTTATCTACCACTAGGCATGAGTATATGCTTTTGAGAGACAATAGCAGGAAAAGTTACAAAAACATACAAACAAAAACGTGTCTAAATATGCTTTGGCATGACCTTCTCCTCATTAAGTGGAAATTCTACCCATTTTCACATACAATTACTGAGGCAAATGTTCAGCTGATATAGACTGATACAGGGCTACCGGTATCAGTCCTGCAAAATCCATTACATGTCAAAGCTTGCTCCCTTTTTAAATTAAAGGTGTGTGTGTATATATATATATATATATATATATATATATATATATATACACACACACACATATACACACACATACATACTTTAACTCTTAGTGAAAGACAACAGTCATTAAAAGTCATTTAGTGAAACTTGGGTGACATCTTTACCTTTCAAGTTGACAATCTGAGAAAACTTCAGCTGTTGTATCTTATCAAAGGCTGCATCTACATCATCCAATGTAAAGAGTGTGAAATCTTCAGTATTATGGCGGGACTAAAACAAATAAGGAAAATTCAAGAACCTGAGCACTCTACCATACAGATGTGTACAAAAGTAGTAACTTAAACATACCTGGTAGAGATCATACATGAACATCTGTCCCATTTTATATACAGGAATAGTTGCATAAATGGCACAATTCAACCCCATTTTTCCAACTGCATATGGAAGCGCACCAAGGTGTAGAGGGTCAGGATGAGAAAGAAGAACAGCATCAACTTGGTGTACATGTCTACAAAAAGAGGACAACAGAAGTTGGTGAAAAGAGTTCTTTATGGTGTTATATACTCCCTACTATGGCTATTTTGAGAATACATACACATCCTGAAGGCCAAACAAAAAAACTTAAATCCTTCCAAGTTCAGAATGAAGTTTTTAAAATTATCATTTAAAAGTTACAGATCTTTCCAAATGTTCAAGTACTAGAACTGCAAGTGAATACTGAAAACATGATTTCAAGGTCTGGAAGACATACATTTCACATAAAATTCTTGATTAGAAAGACCTTAATATATGCTTGGACACCAGAAAGTGCATTAACTGAGGGGTCAAAAATATTACCAGTGCAGACATGCTACAAATTGTTTATACACTTAAAACCCAAAACAGACTACAACTTTTCTTCTGATGAGAAAAACCCACAGGGCCAAAGACACAACAATACTTAAATGGATAAGGATAAAATCAAAACATATGTCTTTAAAAACACAGAAGTCAAAAACATAATTTAGGAAAAAGGACACATGAATTTTTGGGGGAGTATTCATTTAAAAATATTTTTTCCTTGAAAAGTGTGGCACAAAATAAAAATCAGACTAGAAGTTTACTACCTAGCATAACTGAAAAACTTAAAGGCACAAAACACATGCAACAAGTGAAAATACAAGTATGGCTGAAAGCTTTTTGTTCCTTCACATTGTAACTGGGGCACACACATTCTTCTCCATGGCTTTTACTAAAAAAGGGATTTTATCTAATTGTTCACAGATAAGAATAGAAAAAATGTACAAATTATCCTAAGGACGCAATAATTCTTAGTAAGACTTCAAAGACTACAAGTGTGTTAATGCTAGAAAATATATGACTAAGCTTAGTTTCTTTCAGGAATTGCCATGGTTCATGTAATCAATGCTTGCATTAAAGCTCCTTGCTGTAAACCTGTAGACAGTTCAGTATTAAAGCCTAGACAGGTATATTTCTTTGCAAGGCTGGGATAATTTATAGAAGCTGTTTTACTGACTGACAGTTCATTCAACTTCTTTGAAACAAAGAGTTGAACCACTTCGTATTGAGCCTATGTATTTTAAGGAGTCTTTCATTTAAAACTTAGTGAACCATTCTAAACTAGTTTAGAGCCAAGGTCAGTACCCCATAAACTCTGTTCTGTGCCATGTTTAGGGAAAAAAAAACACCTCAAAACCCCACAAACATACAAGCCAAACACAGACCAGTCTGAGAATTACAGTTAATAGATGTAACTTAAGACTCTAAGAAAAAAAATAAAAACAAGTATGTTTCTACTGCAAATATTTCAGCAGCATAATTCCCTTCATATAAACCATAACTCTAACAAAGAACAAATCCAAAACAACTTTGGATTTTACATCATCACACACATACCATTGCGTGGTATTTCAGAGACCTATCAAAAAGAGTGCATTAACTGAACTACTTACTTTTTCAGAGAATCAATAATATCCATAGAAAAGTTTTCATCCCAGCCACAGTCCAAAAGAAAACGAAATTCATCTACTTGCAACAGATAGCAAAGGGCAGATTCCTCTTGCACCCCTGAAAGCGTAGTCAACTTGATAATCGATGTCATTTTCCTCTCCCAAGTACTTAATCGCCAACAGAACTAATCTGAATGGAGGAAGAAAATGTTACATTGCCTAAGCCAAAGCAAAGGTCTATTTATACCTAACTTCATTCATTTCTGCGAACACTTAGGATAACACCTACTGGACATTAATTAAGCCTCAGATATTAACCTGATCCTTGTAGGTGTTTGGCTATTACAAAGAGGATATTTTTACTATTGTAATAAAAAGAATCACTCGGAACAGCGCAGCTAGCAGCAGCACCTCCCCGCCGAGGGCCGGATACGGCGCACCCAAGGCTGTGTCCCCTCAAGCCCAGCGACTGCCGCAGGGGGTGTGAGCCCGAGCTGGAATCCAGCATGGGGCGTGCCCGGGGCTCCACACGGCGGCTCCAGCGTCCCGCCGCCGAGACAGAGGCCTAACCCTGACGAAGTGAGCCTCGCCGGCCGGGCCCAACATTAAGGGAGCAAGCCCTGCGCCCACTCCACTCCCCGGAAGAAGAGAAAAAGGACAAGGGTGAGCTCGGCGAGGACAAAGCCGAGCGCTTCACGCCTCAGCCCCGGGCAGAGACCGGCTCCCCGCAGCGGGGAAGCAGAGCCCTCCTTACCGGGCCCCGGGCCCGGCTGCAGTGTGGCCCGCAGCGCTGCCCGCCGAGCAGCCACTCCGGCCACCGCCACCCGCCCCGGGGCCTCCCTCAGGCCCACCGGCGCACCCAGCCGCCGCTTCCGCCCCGCGCAACAGCCTCCGCCACCTTGCGGAAGGCGTGAAGAAGGAGGAAAGGTGGAAGGGCAACGGAAGGCACCACCGCGAGGCTTCCCGGGAGGGGTGAGTTCTCCTCCCCCTCTCCCTGCGCAGCCGGTGGGCTCTCCCGGCCTGCTCGCGCCGCCCGTTGCCCTTGGGGTGGCAGCTGCACGGGTTCTGGCGGCAGCAGCGAACGGTAACGGTGGGGCCCGCAGGGGGGTGGGAGCCGCTGATGGGCAGTTTCCGTGGTCTCGGTGTCAGCCTCGCCCTGTGCCCTGTCTCCCTGTCCGTTCGGCCGGAACACAGGACGGGGGGGCCGGGCCGGAGCGACCTTCAGCCCCGTGGTGTTACGGCGTCTTGTCCCTGCGGGCACGGGCGTGCGGGGGACAGTGGGGTACCCAGGCAGGCTAGGAGCACCGGAGCTGGGAGATTGGCAGGGCCCTCTCCTGGGTCACTACCGTGAGCGCCGGCCGCAGCCGCCATAGCGACCGCCTGCGGTTTGGGATGTGCGAGCAACGGCGTCGGTTCTGTCCGTTCTCTGTAACTAGTATGTGGCTTTGAGCTCGCAACTGTGACAAGAAGACGCTAATCTTAGCTTTGCTTAGGTTGTAAAAGCTGGCTGGGTTTTAGAAATGCCCTTTCTTCCTTACTTGTCAATTACCCACTGAACGTACAGATTAACTTCAGCCTTGTTACAGGTAATAAAGTTGTCTACAGGAGTTTAGGTAGTAAATGCATTTGTTAGAGTTACTTTAATGGGTAAGTTACTTTAGAACATCTAAATAGAACTATTTCACCAGGGATATCTTAAAAGACGTTTTGTGTTTCTCTCACATTTTAGGTTAAAGCTCTCTTCTCCAGGGCTCTAAGTTAGGTTGCTTTCTAAGAAAACTATAAGGATTTGAGAACAGCATGTGTCTCATAGTAAGTGAGATTAAAGATGCCAGGTATGCAACACTTTCCATGTACAGATTTATCAGTAACCCTCCTCTGTTATTCTTTTCTCTCTAGCAACCATGGTGAATTTCACCCAGGCTCTGCGTGATCACTGGGTTCACATCCTTGTTCCCTTAGGATTTGTGGTTGGATGCTATTTGGACAGACTGAATGATGAAAAACTGTCTACCTTCAGAAACAAGAGCTTATTATATAGAAGGTCTGCTGTAATTGCAAAATGCTTCTCTGCGCTTCTTGAGAGTATTAAGTATGAGAAAAAACCCATCAGTGTCAAAATGCTAAAGGGAAGAAAGCCCTAAAAATTTCAGCAAGCATTCATGAACAGTTTAAATTACTAATACCCCTGAAAATTGGGGCTTTAGGAGCCATTTTAGTAATGAAAGAAAGGATCACTAGGTACTTACGTAAATCTGTCATTTGAAAATAATAACCGAGATTTTGAAAATTAACACATTTATGTCATCAGCTGCTGTATCTTCACTGAAGGATGTGACTATAGACACTGATGAGTTTGGGCTTGCTGACCCACCTCTGGGAAGAATTTAGATAATTTAATGCATTGCCTCAGCTCTATCACTTGTAATTCTGTTTTAGATGGTAGCATTAACAAAACAACATGAACTAAAAGAATGTTATTATCAATTTGCAGGTGGATTTTTATTTTTTTGTTAACTCTGATCTTGCCTAAATTAGGTAGACCAGAGTCATAAAGAAAGTTATAAACTTACTTTCGTAGTTAGTTGAGGAAGTAAGTTTATCACATTATCCACCCCATGGCACTTTTCTTACTGCAGTTACTGGTGAAATGAGGTTGGTGTTTCAGCTTCCGGCAAAAGTCCCCTCTTTCACACCCTAGTTCTCTTCCCAGTAAAGCAGTGAATTTTTGTATTTAAAAGATTTTTTTCCTTTTGGATCCCATTATGTAGAAAGTCTGTTAACATCTTAGAATTCAGCAGCATCAAGCTTCCATTTAAAAGAATGGGAGTTAAGAGGACTCAATCCTTTGAAGCTTTGGAAAGAAAAGAGGAAGTGTATCAGTGTTGAACAATTTTTAACTGACAGCAGTTGCGAGGAAAAAAATTCATACATCACTCTCAAAACTGTAGAATAAGTACATCTATTAGTAAATGTTCTACAAAAATTATCCTAATTTTAGTCTCTTTCCTTTTTTTCTTTCCACACAGAGAGTTGAAGCCTGGTGAAGAAACTACATGGAAATAAAGGCTGCAGATGAAATGGAAAATATTTTTTTTTTCGATTCATCATCTTATCTTACTCGATGAAAGCATAGGGTTATGGTTTTTACCTTGGGAGAATATGTAAAGCTGCGAAAGACAACTACAGTTCATCTGTGCTAGCTTAATTTTAAATGTGACCTTTTGGAAAATGATTAAATTACATGACTAGTATGTGTCCAGGGGTTCTCTTAGTCCGTAAGTGTTGAGAAACATTTATCCTCAGAAGTCATGTTCTGGAGGGGAAAGGAAGAATTACGTAATAAAGAAAAAACTATGCAAAAATCATTCATGTTGCAGTGTGGTTGTAGAATTTATGTATTTATAGCTCATTTGTGAACTCGCCTTCAGAGAAACACCAGAAACCCAGGATGTGGTTTGGCGTTTCTTTAGCTGGATCTGAACAAGTTTGTTTTCAGATTTCCTCGGCAGGTTTGTTTGGAATGCCAGCCAGTGGGATGCGGCTTTGTGAGCGGGTGTCAGCAGAGGGAGATGGAAAGGAGAGGCGAGCTGTTACCGCTGAACTCGGTGGCGTGAGGAGCCTGGGCATTGTGGTGCGCTGGAATTCACGCTTACAGCGTGAACTCAAGGTACCCGTTTAACCGCGCGGCGGCACGGAGCAGCCCGCCGGCCTCCTTGCTGACAGGGGGCGCCGGCACGGCCGCCTCACGCAGGCAGCGTAGCTCACCAGGGCCCTGCGCAGATCGGCTGCTGCGGGTGGCCCAGAAGGAGAAGGTTGGATTGGCTGGGGGAAGTGTCACGTGAGGCGGAGGCTGTAGCCGTTGACAATAAACATGGAGTCGATCTTCCATGAGAGGGTGAGTGAGCGTTTGTGGTAGGGTTGTGCCGCTTTTGGGGGGAGGGGGGCCGCTCAGCTGCTGTAGGGGGTGTTGTGCCACCGGTTGGCCTTCCGGGACGGGAGTCTTATCTGAGGAGCCGCTCGGGGTGGCGGCTGGTTCTCCCGTTCCTGCGATAGCCCAGGGGCAGCTCTCGGTCCGGCGGGGTACGCTTCGCCTGTGTCGTGCCCCTTCCCGCCATCCTTCCGGGAGCAGGATGAGGTAGCGGCTCTGTTTCCTCTGTCTTGGGGAAGAGCCGAGCCCTTCCTGGTGCCTGTGGCCTGGCCTAGCTTGGCTCTGCTTGGCCTGCCGGCTCCGCGGGGAAACTAAGTGCAGTTAGTGAAGATCGAAGAGGGTCAGGCTGAGCTACAGTGCTCCTTCTCGCATGGTGACTACTTTTCTTAGGCTTTTAAAAATAGACCTCAAGTATGAGAAGGTACAGGCTACAGCTGCTTATGTTGCTTGTGAGAGAAGTCGCTTAACTGAGAAATGAGCATGAGGGTGAGCAGCGGCAGGCAGGGCCGTTTCTGTGCTCTCGGACACAGCCCTTCACCTACGCTGGCTTGGTTGGGCTTGTGTTATGAGCAGGGAAAGGGAGAGCTGTTAAGGAAGTCCTAATTAATGTACTGTGCTTTAGTGTGCTGAACAGCGTTTCCTGTTTTGGAAGACAAATGCTTCTATAAACTGCTGTGATTTATCCAGTTTCCCAAATATGAGCTATTTGTGCTTTAATGCTATTCAAATATAATTGTCTTTTTTCTCATGTACTTTCCCAGTGTGTCTGCACCTTTATTGTCTTAAGATTAATGTTAGTTTTTATACACTGCTCTCATATATTGCTTGGTTTCCTTAGCAGATAAAGCAAGATAGCAGTGTAACTTAAAAACAAAACAAAACTGCTCTGAAATCTGTGGAACGTGAGAAGTGTTCTTTCAAACTAGGTTTCTATTGCAAAATTTGGCAGTCACTGTGGTATTAAAGAGCAGGTGCCCCTAGGATGAGTGTTGGATTTCAACCATTATGGTCTCTGCTACAATGACCTTGAGTTCTAGTCTAGATTTGAAAATCAAAACAAGTGTACCTTTTCCTTACCTGGTCTAGCTTATTGCATAATGAAATGACAACCTTTTTTAATGACTACGTTGCTTTCTAATTTAATAATAAAACTGCTGAAATTGAAGTTGCAGAGCACAATACATTTAAAATCACAAGCTGATTCTTTGTAGTTGCTACAGGTTTTGGGATGTGGGAGGGGAGCAGCCTTGGATTGCTCTGTAGTAAGTCAGCTATGCAGTTACAAAGTTAAACCTGAATGCCTGTTTTAAATTAGAGTACTAACTACTTTATCTTGTTATCATTATTGGTCTACAAAAAATTTAACTGAAATTCTGTCTCTTAAGGAGTATTTCCCCCCATCAAGCTATGTCAAAATATTTAAAGTGCTGTATGTGCATGCACACGTCCTTACACACATCCTTACACTTCAATCTGCACACCTTGGATGTTCCAATAAAAAGGCATGAAAAATATGGTATTTATAAAGGAAATTTATTAAAACAAAGACCTAAGCAATGAAGCCCTTTTAACAGGGGAATGACAGTTGCAGAAAGTAGGACTAACCATGACTACTACTAGTAGTTACCACTAACTTAGAAGTTAGTAATTTCTTTGATATTAGTATTTGAAAACACTGAAAGTAGGGAAGCAGGTTATATCCAGATAGATTTCAAGGAGGAAATTTCAGATTATGGGAAGATGCAGTATTGTCTGCGTTAAAAAAAAAAACAAACAAAAAACAACAAACCTGAAGTTAATGTCTGTTAAGAACTAAGATCAGTTTTCTCTTCTGCTTTTTGCACTTACTATGTACAAATTTTGCATATGAAAGTTAATGTTTATTACTTTAAGATAAAACTGTACAAACACAGACAGTAAAAAACACTTTTAGTTAAATTAAGATCGAAGACTGTAATAAAACTAATTTTCAAAGGTATTTTAATATCTTTTTATTTCTGAATGAGATTCATATAATTCTGCTGGAGAAACCTGTGATTCTTGAACAGGTTCTTCTGTTACAGTTTTATCGTATGACCAGCAGCAGGGATGTGATAGCAAGGGGATAGGACCTGCTGAGCTTGCTGAGGGAAGGACATGAGCTGGAGGAGGCTTCTGGATTCTGTTGCAGCTGGGCTGTACAGCCTATCCAGCCTTAATAACTCATTGCTCAATTAAGTGATGAAGTCCTAGAAAGTTTCTGTGATCTGCAGTAGAGGGAACTTTCAGTGTTCCTGCTGTAAGGGAAATCATGGGAGATTTGTACATATGATTTGTATGAGCCGTTCATGGAAGTTCAAAGTCTGTTCTTCCAAGCCATGCTTTTGTATTCTTAGTTTCTGTGGGTTTGGCGGGAGGGAGGGGTGTTACTTATTTTAGTTGAGGGGCTTTGGTTTTGTTCTTAATAGTGTATGTCACTGGAGTTATTAATGTAAATAAAAAAGGGCTGATTAAAATGAAAGAGAGAAGCGGGATTAAAAAAAATGTTGATCTTGTCTATACTTGTTTAGTTACTTTACTATTCTTTTAGTCAATTTACTGATTTTTAATTTGAGTTGACAACTGTTATCTTAAATGTGCTGAATATGTAACAAAATATCTGAAGTGTTTTCCATTCGAATGGTTTATCAAGAAAAATATTTTTGCTGTTTAAAATGCTGAATTTTTATTTTTTTTCTTGTCACCTCATCATTGTCATCAAGATTTCAGAACCGGTATTATTAGTCTCTTTTACCTAAATTCTATTCATAAATTTCATGTGGAAAAGGAGCTTTACTGCTCCTCCAACTGCTGATCGAAGAAGTAAAAATCTAAACTGATTTTCCTGTGGTTGTGACTTGGAAGAGGACAGAATGTATTGTATTGATAATTGCAGTCTTTGTGAGATTTGGTCAAGTGACTGGCAATTTTTAGTGTTTTAAAAAATAACATTTTGACATTAATTTATTTCCTTTGAGGAAATAAAGTAGCATGCTGTCGTGGTTTAAACCAAACCAGACAACTCGTTCACCCACCCCCCCTCGCCCCCTGCCCCCCCCACCCCCCGGAGGGATGGAGAGTCAAAAAGAATGCAACTTCCATGGGTCGAGACAAGAACAGTCCACCAACCAAGGCACAACACAAATCGCTACTGCCACCACCACCACCACCAACGATAAAGGAAACAGGGAAGAGAACACAACACCCCACCACCAGCCAACCAACAACCCATTCCCCCCCAGCCTGACCAAGCACTGACCCATACCTCCTCCAGCCCTGCAGTCCCAGCCCTTTCGGCTAGCTCTCCATTACTTCCTGGGCATGACGTGCTGTGGTATGGAATACCTCTTTGGTCAGTTTGGGTCAGGTGTCCTGTCTCTGCTTCCTCCCGGCTTCCCCTCCTCCCTGGCAGAGCATGAGGCTCACAAAGTCCTTGGTCAGGGTAGACATCGCTTAGCAACAACCGAAAACATCGGTTTCACCAACATTGTTCCCAGGCTGGAAGTCAAAACACAGCACTGCACCAGCTACCACAAAGGAGAAACATGACTGCTACTGCTGAACCCAGGACACATGCATGTTGGTTTGTTCCCATCAAATTAATGGGAGAGTTGTATTCTACAGCTTGCAGTGTAATACATCCAAAGAATGTATGGCATTCTGGGTGAGTGGCAAGGGCAGAATGCCTGAATTAAATGGTTGAGTCATTTTACAGAGTGAAGCATTAATGTAATTTTTTGTTGTCTTTTTTTTTTTTCTCTTCCAATTTAGCAAGAAGGCTCCTTGTGTGCTCAGCACTGTCTGAATAATTTGCTGCAAGGGGAATATTTTAGTCCTGTTGAGTTATCCTCTATTGCACAGCAGTTGGATGAGGAAGAAAGAATGAGAATGGCAGAAGGAGGAGTGTCTAGTGAGGAATATAGAACATTTTTACAGGTAAAATCATTTTAATTTGAGGTTACTTGATATTTGCCTGAAATTTAATATTTTGTACCACAGACCCACTATTCTTGCATAGCTAGAAAAGGTTAATTCCCTAGTGCTGAAACTTCTTAATTTTATAGGTCTTTTCGCTCACACATCTTAAATTTGGCATTCTCAAATGTTATTAGTACAGCTTTACAAAACTTCTCCAAAAAGCTACATTATCCTCATCTTACAGGTAGATCGATCAAGTATCATGAGGAGGAGGATCAGCAATTTGCCATTTTGGGGGTTATTTTTTTGTAAGCTAGTGGCAGAGGTAGGAGCAGAAGTTTCCATGCCTGCATGTCCTTTAAGCATTGAGCATTTCTAATTTAAAAGTTTGGGGATTTTAATTATTTGGTTACTTAGTTATTGTAATTAGCCTTACATACTAGGGCATACTGAGTTGTTTCTCTAAGTATGTGTAGTTATATTTATTTTCAAAACTTATTTCTGATCTTTTATGCTTACACCATTTTTCCCTTCTCTCCCTCCCAACCTCATACAAAGCAGCAGCCTTCTGTAAACATGGATGATAGCGGATTCTTCTCAATTCAAGTAAGCATGGCTTTATACTGACAGAATTTTTCTATTTATGCAATGTCTCATGTAATTTAAATAGCATTGAGCTTTTTATCTAGTTTGCAGGTTATAAGCTTAATGGAATTAAGTACTGGCCTTCTAAATCTTCAGAGGGTTTTCCTCTAAGTGACTTGCAGTTCTTCAGTTCATATGCCCTTAAACACATGGTAGGAGCATGGATATCCTGAACTGTGAAATGACATGTGCTGGCAATAAGCTTGATTCTAAGTTGATTCTTACAGGCACTTCACATGTAGATCTTGGCTCCCATAGACTGCTGGTGAAAAAGCAGACTTGAGATTGTTTTCTCAAATATAGACTGTAAAGCCCTTGGCAATGGTTTCACGATTATCACAGCAAATGGAAAAAGCTGCAATATCTACATGTCAGTTTTTATAACACACACAAAACAACAACAAATGTTATTGAACACCGAACTGGGGGTTGTATCTAGATGGAGGTGAGGATGGCAACATGGTTTAGTATGAGGTATCCCTGCCCATGGCAGGGGGGGGTGGAACTATATGACCTTGAGGTCCTTTCCAGCCCTAACTATTCTATGATTCTATGATGCTTTGCACCTTTGGCTGCCTCCTGAGCTTGGAGTGGTGATTCTCGTTGTTCCAGAATCCCTCAAGAGCCTCTGTTTGTTTTGGTTGGTTGGTTTGCTTGTTTTGGAGGGGGGTTAGTTTTTGTTGTTTGTTTTTTTTTTTTTAAGGGCAGGGCCATTCTAATCAGTGAAAAGCTATTAATGGTTTGGCATTTCTTGTATTCCTTCATTGTGCTTTGTCAATATTGAAGCTCAAAAAAAAAGCTTCCTTACACTCTACTTTTTTTTGTCCTGTCACTGCTCTGCTCACTTGCTGCGCAGTTGCCTGGCTGAAAGGACAGTGAATGTTAATTTAAATTTCTTACAGCATCGTTTTGGTTAGTGCTAAAGAGTTACTGTAATAGAGATGTGCTAATGCAGCTGGCTGATGCTGTGACAGTCCAGTGGTGAAAAATTTCCAGTAGTTACTGTGGGGAAGGATGATACTGTATTAGGGGGATGGGGATGGCAGAGCACTACATTGAGAGCAGAGAGATAACATCTTCTCAAGTGTGTGTGAGAAGTTTGAGTTACAGCTTTGCCTGGGGGAATAAGCTTATTAATACAACTCAGTTAAATCCTAGTAGTTTTCTTACTTCCCCTTTGATATGGCATGCATGTTAACATTTGCATATAGATGCATGACAGTTGTGTTTTGAATAATGCGATTTCTAGGTTTCCTAGCAGTGAAGTCCTGAGTTGTATGAAACTAGTATGTTTGTTTATAGCAGTTAAGATGGTTGTATTTCTTAAATTAAGATTTGACTAGTTTGATTCATGAAAAGTGCTGTTTTTTGACAGGTTATAAGCAATGCCTTGAAAGTTTGGGGTTTAGAACTAGTCCTCTTCAACAGCCCAGAGTATCAGAGGCTTGGGATCGACCCTATGTAAGACATTTTTTTCTTAGCACCCTGCTTTTATTTTACAGAAAAATAATACTCTTAATCTATGACTTAAATCTTTCTTTAAAATTACTCTTTCAAGCTCTGTTGCATTCTGATGGTTTTATTATCCCCTCTGTCTTTAAATTTTTCTCTTTGGGGGTGTATATGAATATCTGTCCTCTCTGCCTTTATGATATCTCAGTATCTGTGGCATCATACATATATGGAGATTTCAGTAATGCTGACAACTTCCTAAATGTTACAAAAGTAGTATGAGTATGGTTGTATTACTGAAATTTTATTATGTAAGTTTAAAGTAGTGGTAGCAAAGAACTTGAACATTAATATGCACTCCAATAGTAGAGTATTTAATTTTATCTATACCTTTTGTTTTTCTTTTTACAGAAATGAAAAATCATTTATTTGTAATTATAAGGAACACTGGTTTACAGTTCGAAAGTTAGGAAAACAGGTGACATTGTCTCTTTTTACTTAAAAATTGACTTCAGAATGGGGGTGGAAAAGTGGTTGCAACTAGACCATGTGTTGGCCTTTTGCAAGCTTTGGCTGCACTTTAATAGTATCCTATATTAAAAAAAAATAAAAACGAGTAAATGTTAAATGTTTGTAATAACACAAAAATACCAGGGAACTTTTTATGAATATTAGCCTGGAGAAATACCCTAGGATCAATTTCTTAGTGAACCTGTCCTTTAGGGAGCTGCACTTCTTGTAGAGTCTGTGTGACATCTTCAGCTCTTTTCTTTTCTGCATGAAAAGAGGGTGAGAGGACAAAGATCAGCATCCGTATAGAATGCAGACTAATTTTAATGCTTAAATTTATTGACATTGTAAAAATAATTTTGCTCATTTAAATGGACAGTAGGCATAAGGAAAAGTTCAAATTTCAAAGGTATTAATATTTATGATTGCTAGTGTTTAAGAGCATCCATCAGGATAAGGCTGGGGAAAGCAGAATCACAAAATTTTTAGAAAACTTTCAGAAACAATTGTTTTATAAGCAGGAAGTAGTTACTAAAGGTAAGGGGTGGCCATACAAGTATATGGTACGTACATATAATAACTCAAGTCGCATCCATATCCATTGTAACACCAATGCAGTTTTTTATTTCAGTAGCCAATCATTGTTCTGGATCACACTGCATAAGTTTTATACAACATAGGCTGGTTTGGTGTTTTCAGGTTTGTTTTTTTTTTTGTTTTAGTTTGATTTTTTTTTTTAAATAGAAAATGTTCATGAAATGGCTTTTATGTTCTAAAGTAATGGACAGGAGTCTCTTCATGCATTTGGTTCATTTTGCATGTGGTGGCTACCTATCTTGTCATCCAGATTAAAAACCACAACAAAAAACCCCCCACCAAGCAAAAAACAAAAACCAATCCAAACCCAAACAAAAACTGCAAAAAACAAAGAAAGAAAAAAAAACAAACCAGAAAACAACAAACTAAACAAAACCCAACTGTGAGTAAACACATTAAACTCTGCTGTTCTGCTTCAATTTGAAAGTATGGGTCATGTTTACAGGCCATTTTTGGGTATTTAATATCAAAAAGGCTGAATGGTCTCTTGAAAGTATGGGAATGTTGTTTTGTTATATATGCAACCATGTTGGGTGGAATTTTGTGTGATAATATTCTAGCCCAAAATGTTCTAAGTTGGAGGGGTAATGTCTTCTGTTTGTACATGCAGCTTGTAACCACATGAAAACAATGCTAGGTGTGTGTTATCTAGAGAGGAATAAAAAAAATAGATTTGATGTGCTTGTCTTCTGTTACATTTAAAGCAAAAGTAGTTTACCAAACCTTCCTCCTTCATGTTTCCTTTTAAAAGTTTGTCTGTAATCTGTCCATCACATTTGTTTTTGTAACTTTATCGCCCATTCCTGCATTGTTGGTTATCTTACCCCTTTGCAGTGGCAAAGGGTGTTTTTAACAAATTCAGTGACTGAGTGACAGATTGGCAGATAGACACCTCTGTTCTAGCTGAATTATAGTATGGGTCCATCTGCAAGTATGTAACTGCAATATGGAAGTTTAGATAGATAAATGCATTTTTGTGAGAATGGAGATAGAATTATCCTTCTACTATCTGAAATTATGCTTCCTGATTAAAATGGCTAGTATTGAACGAGTATGTTATAAAAAAAGGTTCTTCAGATTAAATGCAATATATATGGGGTTTTAAAGATAGAATATTTTGACATCCATATGGTATATATTTTTTTCTGTAGAAGTGTTATTAATGGCTACTTGTCATCTTCAGGGAACTATAAATAATCTGTGTATACATTTATGTCATATTATAACATTATGCTCTAAATTTTAGTTGTTTTTTCTTAAATGAAAAAATTATCTCAGAAGTAAGCAGTAGTTCACCAGCTATTAAAGGCAGAATGTTTAATTAAGGTATTTTATGTAAAGAATTCAACTTCTGCTTCCTGTATCTGTTAATTTCTTAAGATACAATGTTAACTCATGAAGATTTTCTTCCCTCGTTAGTCTGTGAACAGACTTAAAATTCTGATTAAGCAGAATTTTAGATGCTGTCTAAAATAATTCTTCTACAATTATATTTTGACTTGCCTGTTTTAGTCTGTTTGCTTGGTATTAATGTTCGGTAATGGGAGAGAGCATGCAGTAATTTCCTCACTTCATGCCTCCTGATAGCTGAAGAGTATTTGAAGGGTAACCTTTAGCATTAGAGGTCTTGTGCTTCAAGACTTTTTATTTGGTAATTTACTAGATTTATTTAGATACTCCATCATAGAAAATGACCACAATGTACAGAAATGGGTTACCAAGTAATCTTTATGCTAATTTGTTCTCTCAAACCTTTTTTTTTTCTTAATTACAGTGGTTTAACTTGAACTCTCTCTTGATGGGTCCAGAACTAATATCAGATACATATCTTGCACTTTTCTTGGCTCAATTACAACAGGAAGGTAATAGTAACTTGCAGATGTTAAATCTCATTAATTAAAAGTAGGTAATAATTAATTAATTAGAACTTATGTATTCAGTTAATTATCCTTAGTTTTATGATTGAAATAGTGAAATAACCCAAGTCCTTTATAATGAAAGGTAGAGCCCACATTGTAATAAATTGCACATTGTTGTGTTCCATGTAGCGTGCATTTTAGACTGTTTTTTATACACCTTAATGCTGTAGACTTACAACTTATTTTCCTCAGGTTATTCCATATTTGTAGTAAAAGGTGACCTGCCAGACTGTGAGGCTGATCAGCTATTGCAGATGATTCGGGTACAGCAGATACAGCGACCAAAACTAATTGGAGAAGAGACAGCACAATCAAGAGATCAGAGGTAAGGTAAACAGAGATTTCATTTTAATAATGTTAAAGTATGATTGGTTTCCATGATTAATGTCTCCATGGAGACAACCTCCTTAAGAAGTAATTAGAAGTACTTTTAGTGCAATATGCTTACTACTGTTGCATAAAGTAACAGTAAGCTGGTGAATACAAATGGTGTTACTTCTAAGTGGACAAAAATTACTTGAATAAGGATTCAATCCTTCCATGTGTACAGGTGTTGTATAGTGCAGATTTTTAACAATGATTACAGTATTTTTCCAATTATTGTAAAATGGGTAAGCAAATCTTAACCAAACTATGGTTAACAGTAATCAATCTATAATTAAGACTGCTTAGTGCATTCTGTCTTAAGTAGAAAAGAACAAGAAACCCATACCTGAATTTAACATCGTGTAATCATACAGCATTCCTTTTTGGAATAATTTCACTGTAATGTTGTAGTGCTGCTCTGTTGTGAAAGGTACTGATAGTATGAAACATCCTTGAAAGCATATAAAGTGCTGCTTCTGCAATAATTTTATCACATTTTCATAGTGAATGAATTGCAATAAGCCAAATGCTTAAGGCTTTTTGGAGGAATTTGTTCATTATGATTTCTTCCACGTTGTAAAGGTAAACTGGTGTTGTAAATTGATGGAATAAAACCAAATGACTTTGCGGTAACATAGAAAGTGTGTATAGTTTATGGAGGACCTATTGCTCTAGTGTGGTCATCAGTTTCCCAAGAAAGAAACACATGCACTGTTTCCTGATGTTGTAACTGTTTTAAGTAGCAGTTGTTTTAAGTAACATGTATTACTGCTTTTTGTAGGCTTATTGTCTTTGAAGTTTTTCCCATTAAACATGTACATGGGTTTAGATTTTCAGTATTTATTTTTTTACAACTGCAAGGTCTTCTTGCAGCCCTTTTGTGCTGCTTCACATTTCATTTAGAAATGAAAATACTTTTTTATAGAACAGGTTTTCACAATAGAAATATTTTTTCCCAAAGTTAAAAAAAAAAGTCTAATTAGTAGAAAATACTGACTTTAAATTTCACAGTAAGTTACTATTTCTGCCTGAATTCTGCCATAAATATATCAATTTCACAGGCTACCCAGAAGTGATATGGAACAAGCAATAGATGTTAACCATCCTTTTGATGGAACAGGCATGCTAGATGAAGATGAAGAGAATTTTCAGAAAGCCCTGGCTCTAAGTAGGCAGGAAATGGATATGGAAGATGAAGAGGCTGATCTTCGCAGAGCCATCCAACTCAGTATGCAAGGTGCAGCACTCATCTAAATTTCTCTTACACTGTTCATGTTGCTTATGCTTTAGGCAGCTACTGAAATTGGTTTCAGTCGGCCACTTCTTCCAGCATGCATCAAGCTCTCTGAAAAGACTGGCTTTCTGGCTTTGAGGCATGGAAGGACAGTTCAGAATTCCCTATAGCTATCTCCTTTCTGCTTTTGAAAAGTTGAAACTCGCATGTTAGCATTGATCATTTGGAAGCAAGAACAAATTGGCAAAGCATGGCAGGAAGGAAGGGAAGCAGTCCTAATAAGAAGAGGAGATAGTATCAAGTGAAGTTAGCCTAGGCACTTATTTCTCCAATAAGTATATTTCTTCCTCTGAAGTTTGAAGACATTTTCTGAAGCTGTATTTCATTTACTAACTTCATTTTACAGTAATTAGTAGGATATTGTATGTTCTGGTTTTAGGTAGTCGTCGAAGTGACAGCTCAGGCTCATCACCACAGAACATTCCTCAGTTACCTCACACCAGTCAGACAGACTCCCTTTCTTCAGAAGAACTGCGAAGGAGAAGACAAGCGTATTTTGAAAAGTAAAGTAGTTGATACAAAATTGCATCTGGAAGGACATGTCCTAATTTCGAGTGCTTTTGGCGTGTGGATGAGTTTCTTACTGAGACCCAACTTTTCTCTCTTAACATGTTTTCCTAACAGTATCTGAATTTTGCTATTCCCAGGTGGCTCCTTATGAAGAAAAGGAACTTGTAAATAATAGGAGTTCAACCTGTTGGTAGTGCAACATCAGGCTTGTGGGGGATGAAAAAAAAAATACATGTTGGGTTGGAAAGGACCTTAAGATCATCTAATTCCAACCTCCCTGCCAAGGGCAGGGATCCCTCACAGTTCATGAGGGATCATGTTGCCCAAGGCTCTGTACAACCTGGCCTTGAAAACTGCCATGGATGGAGCATTTATCACTTATTTGGGCAGTCTGTTCCAGTGCCTCACCACCCTCACAGTAAAGAACTTCTTCCCTATATCTAACCTGAACTTCCTCTGTTAAAGTTTAAACCCATTACTTCTTGTCCTATTGCTGCAGTCTCTTATGAAGAGTCGGTCTCCAGCTTCCTTGTAGGCCCTGTTCAGATATATTTTAAATGAAATCCTGTAAAGTTCTGTAATTATTTTTCTGAAGAAAAGCATTCTTTCTCAAAGACTGCTTCTGGTAATGATGCCTCTAATGTGCATCACATGAAAGTGTTCTAGATGATATTTTATGTTGCTGTTCTGGAATACCTTCTTAATACATAGAACCATAGAATCAGCTAGGTTGGAAAAGACCTTTAAGATCATCAATTCCAGCCATTACCCCAAGACTGCCAGGTCCACCACTAAACCATGTCACTGAGGGCATCTACACATTTTTGAACACTTCCACAGATGGTGACTGTGGCACAAGTGCAGGACCCGGCATTTTGCCTTGTTGAACCTCATACCACTGGCTTCAGTCTATCGATCCAGCCTGTCCAGATCCCTCTGCAGAGCCTTCCTATCCTTGGTGTTGTCCACAGATTTACTGAGGATGCACTCAATCCCCTCATCCTCACTGGCACTAATACTGAGCCCTGAGGTACACCTCTATTGACCAGTCGCCAGCTAGATGTGATACCGTTTGCCACCACTCTTTGAGCTCTGCCATCCAGCCAGTTTCCAGCCCAGCAAAGAATACCTCAATCCAGGCCATAAGCAGCCAGTTTCTCCAGGAGAATGCTGTGAAAAGTAATGTCAAAGGCTTTAGGTCCAGATAGACAATGTCCACAGCCTTTCCCTCATCAACTGGGCAGGTCACTTTATTGCAGAAGGAGATCAGGTTGGTCAGGCAGGACCTGCCCTTCATGAATCCATGCTGACTGGTCCAGATCCCCCTGTTTTCCTGCACATGCTTTGTGATTTGACTTAGGACCATCTTCTCCATGACACTGATGACTCTCCCTGGCACTGATGTCAGGCTGAGAGGCCTGTAGTTCCCAGTGTCATCCTTCCTGCCCATTTTGTAGAGAGGCCTTGCACTGGCCAACTTCCAGTCCTCTGGGACCTGCCCACTAGACCAGGACTGCTGATAGATGATGGAGAGTGGCTTAGCAAGCTCCTCTGCCAGCTCCTTCAAGTACTCTGGGGTTTAACCAATCTGGCCCCATACACCTGTTTACGTCTAAGTGGAGCAGGAGGTCACTAACCATTTCTTCCTGAATTATCGGGACTTCAGTCAGCTCCCCATCTCTGCCATCCAACTCGGGGAACTGAGTACCCTGAGGATATGTTGCTGGGGTACTGTAGCTTTTCTTTATCTCTGTCTCCTAGTGATGAAGGAAATAGAAATGCTATGGATGGGAGAAGTTAGACTTTGCGTGAGAGGGTAAGAATGCAGAACATTCAGATTTTAGGAAAACAGTAGTGTGGCTTGGCCACATAATGCTGGGGTGGTATGATGTCTGAGGGGTAGCAGTGTGAAACAATTGAGCTTTTAGGTGCAGGGCTGTTACTGTACCAAACAGCTTCCACTTCTCACTCTTGGCCTTCCTTACAATGAATTAGACTCGATACAAGTCTCGCACTGATGTTAATCTTATTGTTACAAATTTGTAACACTTTCAGGCAGCAGCAACAGCAGCAAGATCAGGCCCAAAACCTACACAATAAGCCAGCTCTAAGCTCAAGTACTCTGGAAGCTGACCCAGGTATTGTTTTTTAAGCTATTTTCAACAGTGAAATATTGGGCTTTCCTGCTTTTGTGCTCTGTTTCTAATTTTTCTTGACTGCCTACTTCCTCACTCCAGCAGCCATTCAGATGATGGATCAGAGCCATTACTCTTTTTGGCAGTGAAGGATCACTTTCTTGAAAAGCCTGTTTGACTTTGAGTGTCAATATCCTGTTTCAGAGCATTACTATTAGACCATCTTAGTTCTGGCTTTTTGTTGTTTTGTTTAGCTTGAGCATTAAAGATTGTAATATTTGATGGGATTTGTGCCAATAATTTGTTTTCTAAAATACTTTTAAAGTTGTATGATAATGTAATAAACTTGGAGTAATATCTGACAAAATTACAGGAACCAGTTTTCAGTAGAATGTAACTATGTAGGCCTTACTAATGTCAAGTATTGGTGATACAAAATTCATATGTATTACTTGTTACAGACTGACTGTGGATGAAAAGCAAAGTGCAAAATATTCATGATTTTAAAAAACAAAGCCAGTTTTGGGGGTGGGGTGGAAACAGGTGGGTGTGGACAAAGGGAACAATGGTAGCATTTAACTACAGTTGAGAATCAGCTCTGTGAATTTATTACAACTTACATGCATTTATTTTCCTTAGGAGGTGATATGAGTGAAGAAGACATGCTTCAGGCAGCTATGAATATGTCTCTGGAATCCGTTAGAAACAACTTGAATACAGAAGAGGAGAAATGAATTAACTTTTTTCCTCTTATTGTCAAAACACTTAAGTCTCCATTATAATTTTTCTGTGTGGATGTTGCATAAGCAGGGTGCATTTTAGAGTTCTGGAAGCAGGAATGAAAGGGGGACTGGAAGTCAGTGTGGAGGGAATCCGCAATTACAAAAAAGATTGCACTAATTTACAAAACTTTAGCACTCCTACTACAGAACCTTTGTTCACAAGAGTAACTGTATTAAAATTACTTAAACTGTTCACATGAACCAAGTTAGATGTGTAGCAGAAGGAATTTGCATTTTAAAAGCAAGTTTAAATTGAGAAATTTTAAAGGAAATACAGAAGGTACTGAAAGGTGGCATCAACTGATTTCCTTCAGTATCAATGGAAAAACAGATACAAGTAATAAACTGTACTCATAAATGACAAATTTCTTTGTAAGGAATCCCTTAAAATGGGAAAAAGAATTCTGTTTATCTTAGATAATTTGTTTTGTGATTTTTTATTGTGAATGACTTAATGTCAACTTTTCAATCCTGCTGTCCACTTTTGAAATGACCCATTTTGCAGGAGAGACATAAAATCATAGAACAGTTTGGGTTCAAAAGTCATCTAGTCCAACCCACCTGCAATGAGCTGGGACATCTTCAACTAGATCAGGCTGCCCAGAACCACATCATGCCTGGCCTTCAGTGTCTCCAGGGATGGCACATCCACCACCTCTCTGGGCAACCTTTGCCAGTATTTTACCATCTTCATTGTAAAGAAATTTTTCCTCGTGCTGAGTCTGAATCTCCCCTCCTTTAGTTTAAACCATTACTCCTCATCGCAACAGGTCCTGCTAAGAAGTCTCTCCCCATCTTTCTTACAGGCCCCTTTTAAGTACTGAAAGGCTGGAGTAAGGTCTCCCCAGTCTTCTCCAGGCTGAGCAACTCCAATTCTCTTAGCTGTTCCTCATAGCAGAGATGCTCCATCCCTCTGATCGCTTTTGTGGCCCTTCTCTGGACCCTCTCTAACAGGTCCATGTCTTTCCTGTACTGAGGACTCCAAAGCTGGACACAGCATTCCAGGTGGGATCTCACCAGCGCAGAGTGGAGAAGCAGAATCACCTCCCTTGACCTGCTGGCAATGCTCCTTTGAACGAAGCCCAAGATATGATTGGCCTGGGCTGCAAGTGCACATTGCTGTCTCATATCCAATCTTTAATCCACTAGTACCCCCAAGTCCTGGATAACTCCCAGTCTGAGTCTTGGGGTACTCTCATTCCCTTATCCCCCAGGCTGTATTGACACCAGGGGTTGTCCTGATCTAGGTGTAGGACCCTGCACTTGGCCCCATTGAACCTCATGAGGTTTGCACAGGCCCACCTCTCGAGCCTGTCCAAGTCCCTCTGAATAGCTTCCCATCCTTTAGGTGTATCAGCTGTACCATGCAGCTTTGTGTCATCTGCAGACTTGATGATGATGCACTCAATCCCACAGTCTGTGTGGCTGATGAAGATTCTAGAGTACTGGTCCCCGTACAGACCCCTGAGAAATGAATTTTGCAATTCAAGAGATAATCATCAGTGTGCTGTTGATAATGATGTTACTCCTGAATCGGTGACCTCTGACCTTCTAACACTTTCTGGTTTTACTTTGAATTCCAACTCTAAAATTTTCAGATTCATGATTAAAGTAGGATTTTTGCATTGCCCTATTATGTTTTGGCAGATACACTTGACACCTTTGGTTTTGGGGGGTTTTGGGGGTTGTTTTTTTTAATTTGTTTTTGTTTTCTTAGGTTCTTTCCAGTTATGCCACTGTCTTTACTACAAAAGCAGCATATAATCAGTTGGGTTGAACAGGTTTTATTTTCTGCCTTTTCTGGAGTCTTTTTTTCCTCTTCAAGCTCAACCTTTCCAGTCTTTCAGTAGGGAAGAGCTGTAACTGAGTCTAGGAGAAAGGAGGAGGGGATTTATGTGCCATGAAGTCAGTGCCACACAAATAAGGTGCATTCTTGCAGTCTGAAATGACCCCTGTGCAAATCACTCATTTAAGAATGAATATTTATGTCTGTGTGGATGTTCTTTCTGAAACGCTTTTCATGAGTGTCTGTCAGAATGTTGCAGCCTTTTCAGGAATGGCCTTTATTACTGCACCTTACAATTTTTTATCATGCTGTTTCTGATCCTGAGAAAAACTGGGGAGCAAAGTATGCGAGTAGCTTAAGCTATTGGTTGTAAGACAGTTGCTTTGATATCCAGGATGAATGTGTAAGAGGGTGACCAAACCTGACTTTCAACTTCAGTGCAACAATTGAAATATGTTACATTTTCCTAAATGGTGCTTGAAACACAAGTTCTGTTTACATCTAAATTAAACGGAAGTATGTTGTAGATAGGGTATGTAAGCTGTAGTCCACATAATGCATTGTTAGCACAGGCATTCTGAGAATCTTTTGAAGATAACCCTAAATTTCTTTATCAAAATATTCTAAAGTTAAATCATTGCACACTAGTAACGTTTAATTAAAATTAGTATGAAATGAATGGTATCTAGATGGTAATACACATTCAGCATCAAGCAGTACTGTATGTGAAAGGGCTTTTACCTCTCAGTAAAGATTTGTTTACAACATTGGTTTCTTGATATCTTAGGATATTATTATGTTATACCTAATTGGACCTAATTCTGTTTTCCTTAGCTGTGTGCTGAATTTCCACCAATGTCATCAGAACCACTGTATGTGTTAGTATGGATTTTGGCATGCAACAGCGCTACTTTTTAAAAGCTTATTTTAAATTTTGTCTTTTAAAATAACTCTGTTATGCACATTATAATTAATAGCTGTAATGTCTCAAAATAATACAGCTAAACAACGGCTTTAAAAGCCCATGTGTGCATATACCATTTTGAAATGCTATGTTATGTTTTTCAGGATGAAAATTTCTGCCTTCAGTTTAAAATGTATATGAAACTGAAACTTTCTTTCCTGAAGTCTCTAAAGCACTGAATTGTTTCCTTGCTTGTCTGTAAATCCACAGCTTTAATTTCCTGTCTTTTGTTGTGCCATGAACTGATTCTGAAATAAGACTCTCTGTTTTATAAATAGGTATAGGCTGGCAATTTGATACCAGTACTTGGAACCTGGACCTTTTATTCCCTATTATATAAAAATATATTATTTCTATAGCTATATAGTGTGGCAGCCCTATATTAAAAATATAAGAAAAAAAAAAGCCCCTTGAATTGCATTAACTGTAACCTGTGACAATTACATGTTTTTTATAATCACTAAAGCATGGAGGTTTGCATTTGAACTTTCTTGCCACTTTGTAAATTACTTTATCACCCAAGTGTTTTAATATGTAGGGAACATAAACAGTGCCTGAAAAGCACATCTGTGTCAGTCATTACAGGGCTAACCATACTCCTTTCTGTGCAGAAACAGTCACTCTGCAAATACCAATTTAATTTTCAGAGGTATGTCCAGTTTCATGAAGTAGGTATATCAGCCTAGTCAAGGAGCTAGAGGTAGTAATTTAAGCTATGTAT
This sequence comes from Pezoporus wallicus, assembly GCF_028554395.1. Classification (NCBI taxonomy): domain Eukaryota; kingdom Metazoa; phylum Chordata; class Aves; order Psittaciformes; family Psittacidae; genus Pezoporus; species Pezoporus wallicus. The sequence continues at coordinate 3,258,013 of NW_026638957.1, read as the reverse complement.
GTTAATTGCACCAAAGGAAAAGACTAATACTAATTGGTTACAGTATACATTTTATAACCCAGACCTAAAGTTCAAAATGTGTGGACCTGCCAAGAAGCTGTCAATAAAAAGCCAGTCTCATTTTTTGGTGTGCATTCTTTTGGTGATAAGCAGTCCTCAACGTGGCTGAACTATGCTCATAAAGCATTTACTAATAGAGAGCTTATTCCTACTGTTATCTGTTCTGTCAAACTGTTAAGTGTTTTTTGCATGTTGTAGCTTTAGGCCAAAGTCCATTGTAAAAGAGCAGAAACTGTTTTGTTGTTTTTTTTTTTTTAAATTACAGTATGATATATGAGGGAATTTTAGACTTCTTTCAGCCAACATATTTTTACTGTCTTCCTCGCAGTGAGCAGTCTATGTGACTGCTATGTAATTCATGTTTTCCTGCCTATAGACATCAAAGGGGTAGGCAAAATGAGTGATACTTATATTAAATATCTTTCAAAATTACTTCTGTAAGCATAAGCTGTAAACTGTTTTCATGGTCTTGTAATGAGGATGGGAGGAAAAAGTGTTGTAGAATCATGGAATAGTTAGGGTTGGAAAGGACCTTAAGATCATCTAGTTCCAACCCCCCTGCCATGGGCAGGGACTCCTCACACTAAACCATGTCACCCAAGGCTCTGTCCAACCTCACCTTGAACATCACCAGGGATGGAGCATAAATGCATTCATTTGTAATGCAGTCATGCTTGAATGCAATTCTTGTTAGGCACAGCAGGTATAAATATGAGTTATTTAGAAGTTCTAATTTTTCTGGTCTTGAAACTAATCTGGTACAATCCTGGCTTGCTCTCCAACATTTGGGCTCCTTGTGCCCTTTAAATAACTTCAGAAAGTTTAAATGTAATTTTCAGATAAGGTACTATTTTTCATACTTACTTACTTTGCAGGCTACTTAAAAATAACCAATACAAAGTTAAATTTCCAATGTGTTTTAATGTTGGACTATTATTACTATTACAAATCTGTAAAATGGTGGGGAGTTTAAAATGTCTTCTGCACATGTCTAGTAAAGAATTGTATTTCTGTATCTCAAGACTAATATTATTATTTGCAACCTGCTTTATTACAAAACTGACAAGCTTTTACGAATTACCAAGAACATGTTACAGTTCTAAAATGAAATTTCCTAGAATTTACTGTTTCAAAAGTTGATGAAAACATACAAATGGTGGCCTTTTTACTGGGGAATGGGATTGGAGAACTCTAGTTACTCAGACTTGCAAAGGCGTATGATTGTACAACTCATTTTACCAGGACATAATTTTAACAGAATCAAAAAAGAAGAATCCAAGGAAAAGAAAATTTGAAGTGGAAACTTTAAGGGGTTAGATATAAAATAGTGTTTCTCACTGAGTAAGCCATCACTGTCTTGACTAAACCAAACTTAATGCCTGGAAAATCTTCATAGTTACTTAGAAATCATTAAAAAACCCAAACAAACAAACAAACCCCAACCGTACAGGTAACAGATATAAATGATATAAACTCATTTCACACATAATTAGTTGTTCAAGTAGGAACAATGCTTACTATATACAAACTGGCCTCATTCAAATACTTGATTCTTTACTTCAAATTAGTAGCTTCTTTGTGTTGTATCCAGGTTTGCATCTGAAAAGCATGAGCTCTTTTGCAATAAACTCTTTTAACCTGCATACACACATTTTGCCTTATTTGTATTTCGGACATGGAGGGAATGCTTCAGTATTTAGCCTGCCATAGTCACCTCCTTCGTCAACTGCAGTTCTTCACAATGTTGAAGTACATGTGACTTTTCAACTGCTCTTAATCAAAATCAAAATGTTTTTACTTTATTTTCTTGGTTAAGAAAAGCAAATAATCGTTACTAAGAGGATTTTTATTTTTTTTTTCTCTTAATATCCCCTTCCCCCTCATTTATAGCGACTGTGTGAATTCAGGAGAGAAAACTTGTAAAAAGGTTTGGACAGAAAGGGATGTAATATTTAAATGCCACTAAGCAAAAAAAAAAGGATAAAACCCTTGATACTGTCTTCAAAGCATGCAAGCACTGATAAAACTTTATTTTTTGCTACATGAAATTCTACATGTACAAAACAGTGTGGAGTTATGATTTTGTAAGAGAATATTTTATTTTTCATCTCTTGCCTAACAGCTGTGTACTTCAGAAATCATTTCAGTAAAAAATTTTTCATCTTGAGACTCTGCTTTCAGGATCATGTCTTCAGCTCTGGATTCCTAAACAATCTTTGTTTCTGTTTTGTGTATATAAAGCATATAACACTGAGAAGATTAAAAAAGGGAAAGGTGAAATGCTTTGTCATTGTTTTGACTGGAAAATGGCAGTGCTGTCTGATATTTTGAAAATGCTTTTGAAATAGGCATGAATATATACGGTTGTATTTGATACCACTTTTTTAAATAAATATGATTATAGCTTCTAACATTTCTCTCTTGACCCCAGTATTTATGTATGTGCTTTCTCTTATGTGTGAATTGGGCACAGAACCATCAAACATTAAAACTGTACCTTTGCTATCAATGGGCCTTGCACCAGATGTGTACACATATGAGCAGTGGGGCAATTTTCTGTTGCTGATAACTGACATTTTATCATCTATGATTCCCTTGATCTGTTGATACTCCAGAATTTATGTAAAGACACTTCTGAGGAAGGGAGTTGGTGCCAATTATAGTTATCCTACATCTTTACAAATTGTATGCTTTATGTTTTAAAATCAGTTACTGTTTCCTGTTTTGCTTCCAGAACACGCATTCTTTTTGTGACACAATGCACAGGTTTTGTAGCTTTGTCAATCCACAGACTAGACTGGATGATCTCTGTGTACCTTTATCAACAGTGATGAAGCCAGTCTGCTAAAAAAGAGTTGCAATGCTAAATAGTTGGATTTTATTTTTTCAAAAGTACTAATTAAAAAAAGTAGGGAAAGAAAGCTTTCTGTGCTACTTTATTAACTTCTTGCCTTACTTGGCATTATAAAATGAACCACAATATGAGACATTTTTATAATTTCTAAATACTTTCAAAAGGCTGGAGGACATCCCTGATCTCACTTGAAAATGTAAACACAAGTTTCCCATATAAATGAATTAACCAAACATTATCGGAAAAGATGACTTGTCTTTTATCTCCTATGGACCCATATGGTTTTTGTTAAGCCATGGAATAGGGTGTTTGAAGCATTGTAAACTTTTCCTCTCCATTAAACCCAATGTTTGAAATTAACAAAATCATTGAAGATGCACATTTACGTTCTGTGCTGTATCACTGCACTAATACTTCCTGTAATTGTGGTGCATAGATTTTTGTTTTGGAAGGGTTTGGTTGGATTGTTTTTTGTTTTTGTTTTGATTTGTTTGTTGTTTTTTTTGAGCTAGGAATGGATTTGAAGTAGTGTATGATATTACCACGCATGATTTTAAGGGCAGTAAATATTCTGTCTAACATTTGGCAATGTATAAACCTGATGGAAAAACTGTTCACAGGGAAAGCAATCTTATCAAACTTGACAGCTATTTCTGTTACTTTTAACTTCCAAACTCTTGCTCCACATAATGTACTCGACCTCAGAGTTGCCTCTTGAGTGACAGTTGGAGGTGAAGCAAAAAAAGGCAATCCAGTATTGCAGGCCAGCTATGGACCCTTCACTAAAGCTCTGCAAGATACCATTTTGGAAGTAACAAGCACTTTTTTCCATAGTGGCCCGGTAATGATTGTCAGCTTGTAACTCCAGAGCATGTGGTTTGTGCCTGCTGCATTCTCGGCTGCTCTGCAGACTTCACATGTGAAATGCTCTTTCTTCTCAGCTTCATTTCGCCATTGATGTGGTGCTTTCATTATTAATTTTTTAATGTAGTTATTAATTTGAAACTTATTAATGAGCTAGCTGCCCTTTATCTTCTTTCCAGTATTGGCAAATTTTTGTATCAGTATTGGTTTTACTGTTTTAATACTACATTTTCTGTAACAGCACAGTACTCCTTGTAGTCCCTGTAATTTCAAAAATGTCATATGATCAAAACCAACAGGAATTTTGAATCAAACCAGTGTCGGGGTTGTGGCTGGAAGTCCAACCAACCAGCCATTTGTTCTACATCCAAAGAGGCAGGGGCCTGGTATCTCAGGAACTTGCCTAGAACACGTTAAACACGTCTCTTGTAGCAGTTGAGTATTGTATTTTGTTCATGACACATGACCCAAGTATGTGTACATTAGGGTTCGTGTTAGTCACAGGGCACTCCCAAGCCGAGCTCCAAGCTCGGCCGACATGTCCTTCCACAGGACAGACCGGCACAGAGCCCTGCGGTAGCTCCGCGGTTCCCCCAGCCTCACTTTTACACAGACTAGGAACTACACTCAAGAGTCGCGCCGGCCGTGCCTGTTGGAAGGGTGAACCCAGGGGCATAAACTTGAACTCGACCACATGGCTCTGCTTTTGTTTCTCTGAAAGCAAACACACTCCAACACCCCCCAGCCCCGCTGCACACCACCACTTCAACCTCCCCCTCCGCCTACCACAGCGGAAACACCCCCCCTCCTCCACCTCTACCCCGGCATCCTCCGCTGCCGCGCACGCGTCATTGCCGGCGCGCGGGCGCTCTAGCCGGTTGCGGTTGCTGTTGATGGTGTTGTGGTGGGGGTGTCATGGCTGCCGCCGAGGTGGCAGAAGCAGGAACCGCTGGGACGAGCCGCTGAGTTGGCTAGTGCTGGGAGGATGTGTGCGGCGCTGGCGGAGGGGTCACCGAGACCTCTTTGCTGAGTTGGCAGCAGGAGCCTTGACCCTCCCTAGCGAGGGGAAGGGAGCAGGAGGAGGTGATCGCCCCTGTTCCCGCTGGAGCCAGCTGCCAGCTGTGCTGGCCGCCTGCCCGGCGCGGGGCTAACTGAGCAGCGGTGATGGCGTCGTGGTTGGGCGGGCTGGGCTCGGGGCTGGGTCAGTCCCTGGGGCAGGTGGGGGGCAGCCTGTCTTCGCTCACAGGCCAGATCTCCAGCTTCACCAAGGACATTCTGCTGGAGGGCACGGAGGAGGTGGGCGGTAAGTGCCGCTGAGGCGCTGGCCGGGGAGCAGCGGGGCGGGGGGTGTCCGTGTGTTTGTGTGTGGTTGCCGGGGCGGGCCCTGTTCCGTGTGTACTCGCTAGGACAGGCTCGGTTTCGGGAGGGAGCCTTTGCTCCGGCTGCCGGTTTGCCCAGGGGTCGGCAGTGGGGGGGCCCTGCACCTGCCGGCCGGGAGCGAACTGTGCCGTCCCGGTACGCGGCTTGGTTTCTTTCGGGAGAGCTGCTGGCTTTGCTGGCTGTGTTTTCTTAGTCAGCTCCTGTTGATCTCAGGATCTGAAGAATAGACAAACATATTCCCAGCCTATAATAGCAGAGGTTAACCTTCTCTAGGTTTATTATTCGAAAGTTTCTGACTTGCTTGAAGCGTTATGTTGATCAGTAATGAAAACACACAACACTCTAATTCCATTCCGTTTGCTCAGCTTATCTAAGACCCTATCTGGTTAGCTTTTGGTGTGGTTTCATAAAACTGCAGAGGAATTTTTACACTGGTATGATCTAAGCCTGACGTGTCACATAAGCAAAGGTCCAGCCTTTATGGTGTTCTCGTTGTTTGTATTTCAGCTGGGGACAGAGACCTGTCAAGTTGTACCATTCTCCTGCAGCCAAGTAGAACATTGCCATGGTTTAATAGGGACAGGAAGCTAGGATGATACATATTTAAAATAGGAAGCTGAGACATTGGAGTAAGATTTGAGTAAAGTAACAGTAAACTTATTCTAGACTGTAGTCTTTATATTTTTAAGAAGCTTTTTTTGTTACAAGTTGTTGAATAAAACTTTTGATTTTTATACTAAAGCACTTGTATAACATGGTAATAAATATCAATAGGTTAATGCCACTAGTATTGTATTGTTTACCACCTTGAAACTATAACTTACTGAAAAATATTACCACTCTTAAAGCAAATGTTAAGAACAGCTAGGACTTCTGAATACTCATCTTAAATGTGAAATTAAACAATTCTATTTTGTTTGTAATTTCGAGCAAATTTAGATATCAGGAAGAAGTTATTTACTGTGCGGGTGGTGAGGCACTGGAACAAGTTGCCCAAAGAAGTGAATGCTCCATCCCTGTCAGTGTTCAAGGCCAGGTTGGACAGAGCCTTGGGTGACATGGTTTAGTGTGAGGTGTCCCTGCCCATGCCAGGGGGGTTGGAACTAGATGATAAGGGCCTTTCCATCCCTACCTATTCTATGATTCACAACTAGGAAGCATTGCCTAAGTATTATATCAGTCTTGTTGGCAAGCTGATGCTGCTGGTCTCATTGATGGGGTTTTTTTGGTATACAGGTGAAATGAGACAGATTTGTTTGGATAACTGCAAGGTTACACTTTTCTGAAATACTTGCTTAGAATTGTTTTAAATTTCAAAGTCCCATATTAGTTTAGTTTGGAGACTTACTCTGTGCTGCTAAACTGTGTAGTCATCTAGTGTGTTTGGTTTGCCCTTTTAAAAGAGAAATTGAGATTCTTATTCACACATTTGTGCTTTAGTTTGTGTAAGAGGCATGTGCTGATGATGTTCATTAGTTACTTCCAGGTGTATTTGACTGCTAGATACTGCTGTAAACTACTTCTGTTTGCTAAAACTTTCAGAGTAGTACATTTTTATGGGTTACTAGCCTTGAGGGTGTGAAAATCTAGTGGCATCTAAATACTCTTCCATGAAGACCTTTACATATTGTGTGGCATAGAGAGCACTTCATGCAGTTCCTTACATTCCTGGTTTTAATTTTCTGATGTTTCCGAATTTTTAATATTATCCCTTACATCCACTGCTTTGGCTGCCATCTGAACTGATGATAGTGTTTGTGGTTTATAGACTTTTAACATCTTCCATTTAGCAGAGATTGTTGCTTCTGCAGCACTTGAGCTGCATCATTTTTAAATAGCACATAGGAAATTATGAAATACTGTATTTACTTGAAAATTATATTTATTTCACATAACTGTCAAGCTTGTTTTATAGTCAGTCAAGGATGATTTCTCTTTAAGAAAAGGCAATATAGTATTTCTAGGCACTGAAAGTTGTACATGGGAGAAGTAAACATAGCCTGTTTGAGGAGGGTTGATCATCAACGGGAGAGTGTCCCAGGACAGAATTATGTGGGTTTTGACTTAAATACACTGATATGATAGGTAGTGTCACCTCTGTAAATGGAAGTGAGTTCTATTGGGGATTTGTGCCTTAATGAGGGAGGCAGGGATGATGTTTTGTTGTATTGGTTATTTTGTGGGTTTTGTTAGGTTTGGGATTGGGTATTTTTTTTTGGTTTGTTTTTCTTTGTTTTGTTTTCTGAAAATTTAGTTACTGTTGTGTCTGTTTTGTGGAATTCTTATTTTGAAACTTCACATGAGAATACTGAGAAATACACAACTGTCACATCAGGGGCAAAGTCCTATGTGAAAAACAGCTCAGTGACATGAAATAGTCACATTTTAAAGCTTAAATCTATACTTTTCTATTATCTTTGTGATCTGACTTAAAGTCTAGGTAAGAGAGAACTAAATTACACTCAAAAAGACTCGGGTTTGTGAAAAAGAATTCTGACGGTGTTCTGATAAGAGCAGCTTTTGATATTTACCTAGGAATGAACATCAAAGCAGTGTAAAGTAAGACACTTGTTAATAACTGTGGTCTTAATTGATGTCTATTTAACAGACTACAAGTAGCTTAATAAAAATGAAAAATTTCACTTTCTTTCAGATGCAGCAACAGAACTCCAAGTGTCCAATTCTAGACTCAGAGAAATAGAAAGTATTAATGCAGCACAAAAGCTTGAAGTAAGAAATTTTGGAACACTACTGTAATTAAAAACAATTAATAAATAACGTTTCTTGTAAAGTTGAAATATAGCACCGAATGTGCTTGTCTGGATAAATCTAGAAAAGAAGAGTGTGTTAGAATGTGGCTTTTTATTTACTTTTGGGGGGGAGTGGGGGGAGGCATTGCAATTGGGGGCATATTTGTTTATTGGAGTATGCGTGTGATGCATGTTTTCATTTTTCACTAAGTGCCGCATCCTGCAACTGTTCCTACTTACCACATGGGTTTGGACTGCAGCAATAGTCTTGGCTTTGAAAAGCTCGTAAATATGACAGTCTGAAGTTTCCATAAATTTTGGCATTTTGTAGATGATCACATATAAAATCAGATCTGGAATGACGGGTTAAACTGGACAGCATGTCTCCTGCAGCAGGCAGAAGGCAGAGCGTATGTGCTCCCTGATGCAGTTCTGTGCCCGTGTTTCCCCACTGTGTGTTGGTTTTGACATAACTGTGGATGCATGTGCTCTCCCAGAACTGCTTAAAAATCCCATGTGCCCGTGAGGAAAGTGACTTGGTGTACTTTAACAAATGACTTGTTGGTTTACAGCCATAAATAAAGTCATAAGATCGACAACTTCTATGTATGTCCTCAGCCCTCAAGAACATTGAGAAGTTAAGATAGTATTTGGGGAAGTTCCTGCTTGTCCTTTTTTAGATTCTTGCCATTTGCTCTTGAAGAGTGTCAGAGAGAGAATACTGTGTTGTGTGGATATTAGCTCTGATTTCTGTTATCTGGCTGTTCTTAAATTCTACTGATGGGTCATGCTAAGATGTAGTTCAGCCTTGAATTTTTCTTCTTGCATTTACCAGAAACCTTTTTCTGAAATGCTGTATGAAAATGGAAAGCTTGGACATGAATGTGATTTTGGACCACATTTGGAAGTTACTGTTGTTTGTGTGGTTTGAATAAAATAACATGAGAAATGTGTATAATTTGATTTCTTTACTGTCCAGCAGATTTACGCTTTTCTTATTCTGTAAGAACTGTTCCAAATTTACCAACATTAATTTCTCATCTTTGCTAGAATGAGAGACTGAAAAAAGTTTGTAGTGATTTAGAAGAAAAGCATGAAGCAGCAGAACTTCAAATAAAGCAGCTATCTATAGAGTACCGAAATCAGCTTCAACAGAAAGAGGTAGGATATAGAGTGAAATATTTGAATAAATATGCCAAATAAACTTGCATATTATGCTGTTTAATCTCTTTGTTATGGTATCTGTGCTCTTTCAGTGGAAGCGTTGGTCACAGTTTCAATTTCTTAGTTTGTTAATGTAGACACTGGGAGACTTAAGACATATACTGTTGACTTATGTAATGTAAGCAGAGCTGCCAGGAGAAAGTTGAGATGAGAGAACTCCAGGAATGTCATGCATATATCAATTTCTGGTTTTTTTTGTGAGAAAGAGCACTTAAACTGCTTTGTATTTCTGATTCAGTTATCTTTAAGGAAGGCAAAAGGAGCAAATTCTTATTTGAAGCAGTTATATTGTCTGTAGATACCATAATTATTTATCTTAATGTATACAGTTTCATGATCTGAGAAGTGTTTCTTTGTGATGAAAACATCAGCTGTATAGTCTATTGCGTAGCATTAGATTTCATAGCCTTTTAAATGAAGACAGTTGCCAGTATGCCTAGAATTACACAAAAGTTTTATTTCTTCTCTATTTATAAATGCATGTGGGAACTAGAGGAAGAAGAATTTTGAGATGTGTAGAATTCTGCATATTAAATACAGTAGCAGAGTTGTTACAAGAAAATTGCATGCAGCTAATTTCAGTTTGTTGTAAATAAGTAAATTTTCAGTACCTTATGTGTAAAAGAAATCAGATGTAATATAAATGTGGGAGCATCACATACTGCTTAATTTTCATATTTGAATACCCTTGTTAATTTTTTTTTTTTTCAGCCTGACTGTTGCTATAGTACTTAAGTACCTTGGCTGCTGAAAAAAAAGAAATCATCATTTTTACTGAAACTTAACTGAAAACCGTTAAAACTTTTAGTATGTATCCATGTGGGAGATACTTTATAAACATCAGCTAAGACTGCTTTTCTCCGTTAGGAGGGAGTTTGGGTTTTTTTTTCCTTTTTGCTTTAGTGGAAGCAATTAGTTATTTTTGCTGGGGACAGGTTGTCTGGTTGGTTCACATTTCATAAGTTTACAAGAGGCAGTGTGTTTATTGTTATTCTTCCTGAAACAATACATTTTATTCTGTATTTTCAGGTGGAAATCAGCCATTTAAAAGCTAGACAGAATGCTCTGCAGGAGCAGCTGCAGAAAGTACAGAAGGCTGCTCAGTCAGCACAGCTGGGAGCTGGTGTTTTACCACCAGCCACTACATCAGCTTCATATGTTCCAGTGGTCAGACATTCCTCAAATTTTGAAGGATATGACATGGATTTTGGAGATGTAATCTGGTCACAGCAAGAAATAAACAGGTTGTCCAATGAAGTTTCTAGGCTTGAATCTGAGGTTGACCACTGGAAGCAGATTGCACTGGTGAGTATTTCCTCGCTGTCTTAATCTCCACTCCAGATTAGTCTTTTCATTGAATTTCATGGTTTTGGAATGGGTCTTCAGAAAGTTCATGGTGTACAATTTCTAGAAGCAACATGATTTGATGGAAAAGCTGAAACTTAATTACGTTTTCATCATTTTCATACTGTCACATGGCTAACATTCAGTTAATAACATTCATTGACTAACTTCCAAATGCTTCATGATGCTTTTATGCATAATTTATCAAGTTAGGGAAAGGGCTTTATAAACATTTGCCTGTGCTACTTCAGGGTTTAATTTCTGTGCAGCCTTTCAGAAAATGATTTTCTTCTTCCTGGCTCTGATACTATTTATTGACAGTATAATACTGTGATAGTTGAATATTTGCCTACTGGTTTTACTTACTCTTCTCTCAGTCCTTGTTATGTCAGTTGGAATTCATGATTTGCTGAGACAAGAAATAATACAGTCTTTCAAGCTGTTGTTGATATGAGTCATTGTTTTTCAAGCTATGGCCTGATTTCAGAGCTATGCCTTTCTCATTTAGAAATATTCAAGTAAAATTAAGAAACCCTGTTGTATTGTTAGGTGCAATAACACCCACTACCACAAACTTTTGTATATTTCCATATAACAATAATAATAAAAATCAGTGGAAAATAAATACTTTCAATTAAAATGTCTTTTTTTAATCAAATTTACTGTAAATTTTAATTTTTCTTCACATTCCCTTTGTTTTTCTACTTTGAGTAGAAATAGAGGAAACACACGAAAAATATGCCTGTTTATCACAATTTTCACATGGATATGTGATTTTTCTTTTCTCAGTCTTCCAAAGTGCAAGGGACAAATGATGCTGAACAAAGTGAAATATGCAAACTGCAAAATATTGTTAAGGTAATATGACAATTTTGACAAGCTAGTCTTCTCTTACACTTTATTCTTGATGGTTTTGCATATGATCACATGACTTATGAATACAGTTAAAATGTTTACAACACATGCACTTAAATTTTCTCGATTAAAAACATATGTGGGCTTGTAGTATCACAGTAACATTTCAGTCATCAATACAATATTTAAAAAGTTACTCTGCGAAAGGGTATTTATGTGAATTTGTTTAATGTAGTACGTAAGCTTAAAAGAATTACATTGGTATTTATGAGGGCAAATCACTTTCAGAAGCTGTTGATGTCTGACTTACGAGATACACAAAATAATTTCTTCTCCCTTCTCAGAAACATCTTACTTTTTCGCATTGAAGGTGCAGAATATGCATTTGCCTGACATCCTTAAAAGTTGCTAGAAACGTGTCCTACTGTATCCACTTCCTGTGAAGTAGTTGTAATCTCTCTGCTTTAGTATTTGCTGTTTTGTGGAGCATACTGTTGTGTAAATGTATTTTTAAAAGGAATGTCTTTTGTTGGTTTGGGGTTTTTTAAACATGTTAAAAGACAAGAAATGTGACTTCTGTGAGTAATCTTTTAATAAATCTTTAATTTTACTAAGGAAAATATTCTTATTTCTTTTTTTTTCCTTTTTAAGCTTCTGTACTGTATTTTACCATTCTGTTTTTCTAATTATACTTTTAGGAGCTCAAACAGAATTTAAGTCAAGAAATAGATGAACATCAACATGAACTTTCAGTGTTGCAGGATGCACACAAGCAAAAGCTAGTAGAGATAACTCGTCGACACCGAGAAGAGCTGAGTGAATATGAAGAGCGAATTGAAGAACTTGAGAATCAGTTACAGCAAGGTCTTTCTTACCACATGCTTTCTTTTTTAATGTACAGTGAATTTTGGTTAAAGGATCAAATTTGTATGTAATGGTGTAATAGATATCAAATACGTGATGTTCAGGAATTTGATTTTCAACTTGATTTCATCTTGATGTTTAAGGTGCATGTCCTAGTATCTTATATTCACTATTGCTGGCTTGAACACTGGAATGCTGGCATTTTTTCTGCTGATGTATGTCAGTCTAGAGGGTCATTTTCTATACATATCAAATGTTGTGCTCCAAATCCTACACATCCTGTTTTGTTTTTTTTTTTTAACCTTACACTTAATGTGTATGTGGACAAGATAGCACTTGTCTCCTTAGCACAGGAGTAATTTTGCTGAGAAGTACTATATGCCAATTCAGTTACTTGACAAAAGTTCAAGACTGACATAAGGACCACACTTCAGTCTGCAGCGTGACTAGATTGTAGGAGAAGCTTTGTAGTTCTCACAAGATGCTTTTTCTTGTCTTGTAGGTTATTTCATAGAATCATAGAATAGTTAGGGTTGGAAAGGACCTTAAGATTATCAAGTTCTAACTCCCCTGCCATAGGCAGGGGCACCTCACATAAACCATATCACCCAAGGCCTCGTCCAGCCTGGTCTTGAACTCTGCCAGGGATGGAGCATTCACAACCTCCCTGGGCAGCCCATTCCAGTGCCTCACCACCCTAACAGGAAAGAATTTCTTCCTTATATCCAATCTAAACTTCCCCTGTTTCAGTTTTAACCCATTATTCCATAAAAATAGTAATGTAAGATTTTCTTTAGAGGCTTCCTTGCGTAAATATGTAATATTTGCCTGGAAACTTCCCGTTTTATTATGTGTTAAAACTTGGACTTTTAAAGAGTATATATTCTCCTTTTGGAAAGAGAGATCCATTCCCTTCTTGGAAAGAAGGGAAATATTTTCACAGCCTCTTAATGCCTGAAGTAGTACTGATAGAGAATTTATTTCTTAAAATCAAGTGCCTGTTAAGATGTAATCTGTCTTTTACTGTGTGTACATACACCAGCAGGACTAATTTAATGAAGTTAAAGGGAGGAATCTCTATCTTTTGCATTACAAGTCATCTGTAAAATAAATACTGCTCACAGCTTTTGAAGGTTTAAGAGTGTTTTATTTTTTTATTTTGTTGGTCTGTTTGACATCATTATACAGATTAGGGCAGGAGGAAGTGTTTGAGCTTGTGATGAAGTGAATTCACAAGCAGCATGCTTTCATTTAGCTTTTTTTGCTGTAATTTCTGATTATGCTTTTTTATATTCCAACTTTTCTAGACGTTACATTGTGATAATATGGTAGATGTCTGAAAACATCAATTCTGCAAAATGAGATTTTTTTTTCAAGTAAAAGTCTGTGCATCATTTAGCAAATGATATACTAATATGTAGCAAATAGTTCTCTATAACAACCATTCAACAAACCTTTGAAATTTAATTAAAATATTAAGAGAGATTTTGCATCAGGCTAAATTAGATGGGGTTTGATTAAATTATTCTTAGAAAATTAAGCAATTCCGAATTGCAGTGTACTAGATTGTGTCATCTCCCCACCAGAGGAATGGGGGTCAAGTATATTTTAATTAAATGGCAAAACGTACTGTTCACAACACTTTAAGTTTTAAAATTATTTCAACCATAAATACTTCACAAGGATGCGCAAGCATTTGAAAAGCTGCATATCAAGCCGGTAGTATGTATAGCCCTGCTTCAAATCTTAATTCTATATATGTAAGCTTTCTGTTGATGATGATTATCAAGTCTTTGGTTTAGATATCTCCCTTTGTCAGGAGAAGAGGTAGAAGAAGAGACTCTTAAGCAAAAGATCTGCAGTGCTGCTGGTTTTGGTTAATAGTTAAAATTGCTAACAATCTTTTTTGCTTTTTAGATGGTGTGAGCACTGATGCTGTGGGTGGCTCTGAAATTAGTGAACAGAAAAAAAATGCTCGGAGTCTAGAAGGAGGAAAAATAGAAGAGTTGGAGATTGTAAAGGACCAAGAGGATGAAATAAGAAAATTAAATCACAAATTGTCTTCTGCTAAAGAAGAAAACAGAATTCTTCTGAAAGAGCAAGAATTGGCAAAATTAGAAAAGATCCAAATAATGCAAAAATATGAAAATCTTAAGTCTGAATTTAGCAGGCTTCAAAGTGCTGCTGCAGAGCAAGATGCCCTCCTGAAAGAACAAGACAAGAAGCTCCAATCAAAAACGTCATTACCAGAGGATATTGTCAGACTACAGCAAGCGCTGTTAGGTACTAAGATGATGATTATTTTATTTTTTAGTTAAATTATTTTTAGTAAACCTTTGCAGGTTTTCACTTTTAAAGCTCAGATTTTACTTTAAGAATTTGGATCTTAGTATGATAATATATATCTTTTAAAAGCTGCTGCTTTACAAAAGGCTTTTTCATTGAGGTAAGGCTAAGCTGAAAAGGAGACACAACTGAAGCTAGCATGACTGATTATCATAGGGCTTTCTGATTAGGTAAGTAACAAGAAGTTGCTTGTTTAAATTCTAGAAGCACAATTTTGGTAAAGACAATCTGTTGCTAATCTTCGCCCTAAAGTAACACTGAAACTTCTCTGTTTAAGAAGTGTATCTGTATGTAGAAAATCTTTTAATATTGCATAATTGATACACTGTAGTGCCAAAGTCCTCCTAATGTGGACTCAGTAGTAAAAGTAATTCTCTGTGGTGGTGGTTGATGGTGCATTTCAGTCTACAGCACTGATGATTATAATCTCAAAATACTGTGAAACTATTCTCTTCTGAGCAGCAGAGTGTTGCTGGGGCAAGGTGGGAGAATTGTTTTTGTTGTTATTTGGAAAGTGGTAAAATTCTGTATTTTTTTTTTTCCTTTATAGAAGCAGAAAATGAAATAGCAAGGCTTTCAAGTTTAAATCAGGTAAAGCAATTTCTAAGTTAAGCCAACAAAGTTTGTGTAAATAGTAAGTGATGGAAAACATGTTCTGGCACTATACATTTTTTGGAGCAGTTACACTTCTACATTAATAACCTTGTAATCAAGGAAATAATTGTAGATTAATTCTGGAATTACATGTGGAATTGATAGAAACGACACATTTTGACTTGTGAAACTCCATAGTTTCTCTGTGAAAGAAAACTAGATTTCCACCTATCCATTGCTACTTAGGCTGCTGTAACATAAATTTTAAAAGTATTAATAGTATATTCTGTAAAATTTGTCACTTTTCACCTGTTTGGCCTATTCCGGCTTTAAAAAACCGTTGACATCTGTAAAATACTTCTCTCCTTACATGTAGTACTCTAGTAATAGTACATTCCATCTTACTGATCAAGTTAAGCAGTGGAAAATACAGTCTCTGGAACACACCTTTAGAGTTTGGCAAGGTTTGACTTAGTCTTTTATAAACTCAGGTTTGAGAGACTTGGCTTAGTTTACGTTGTATCCATTAGCATTTCTCAACTGGGGTCTTCTGTGTTTTGCATGTGTTGAAGATTTCCCATGGCATTTTTCATAAGCATGTTGTTCAGGTGTCCTTTATTAAAACTTCCTGTCTCACTATGCAGCATGCTACATATTTAGAGTATATCTTGGATGTATAATAATTTATCCCAGCTGTGGATCCATGCCTCAGGGGTGGGTATAACTTTGCTTGCCAGACAGTGGCTTTTTGTGCAGAAGCTCGTAAATTACAGTCCTGAACTTAGTGATGAGAAAATAAATGTCTGTGTGTGAATAGTACAGTCAAATACTTCCTGATGAATAATTTTTAAGTGGCATAATATTAATGTAGGCCTAAAGATTCTAACAAAAAAAGGGCATATTTTACTTTTAATTGTTGAAGGGGGGAAAATAAACTATTTCAGATCTGAAGAGGTTATAAGTTTCACCAAGGTAAAGTCTAGTATTTAGTTTTTTTAACTTAAGAAAGGACTTGAGAAGGAACTGACAAGTTCAGAAGATAAAAATGAGAATATTCTTTCTGCATATGCTGAGGATCAGAATTCAGAATTAAGTCAGTTAAGACAATATTTGGAAAGGAAAGAACATGAATTAAATGAAAGTATTGCAGAAAGAGAAACATTAATAGTGGAGCTGGAAGAACTAGACAAGTAGAATCAAGAAGCTACTCAGGTAATAAACACTGCAACTATTTATTTAACTGCTAAAATATTTAGGTTTGTGCATGTTGGTCTTTCAAGTTGATCTTTGAATGTAGATAACAGGGAAATAGAAGTTATCCTCTGAGGCTTAAAAAGAATATTGGGACCATCTTAGTGCAAAATTTTAAAATGCAAGAAACCCACTTATTATGGATGAATAAATAACATGGTGTGTGAGCTGTCCATAACGTTTGTCACTTCCCAAAGTCCAGTTAAATATTACTTAATTTTTCACTCCACAAGACTTTTGACAGATCTTACCCTGCTGATATTTAGACCTCCATCTTATGACAGTATGCATAACATGAGTTATTTTTTAAAACTTTTTCCTTGTATTATTTTTAATTATATTGAATAATTAAGTTGCTTTATTACAGGTTCTTTCAAATACGAGCATATGTGGGGCAAAAAAGGTCACTGACTATAACCAAAATGGAATGATAACCTTTTTCTCACTCTTCTGATATATTGGACCTGTAAATATCCAGTTGCAAGCCATGTGTTTTCAGTACTGGTTTACTTTATGGAATTACACGTTTTTTTCCTATGAAATGAATCTCAGCAAATGTGTTTAAAATTAAGCATGAATAAGACATTGAAAATAGAGTATAGAAACAGGCATTCTCTTCTGTAATTTGTTATTTTAAATTTAGTGCCGCCCTGGTTTTAAGGAATGGGTATATGCTGTATCCCCATTCCAACTGTCCTGGCAAATTCTGATGGTTCTTTTTCTTAGGTAACTCTCTTTTTGTTCCTTGATTTAAGTAGTTAGGGTTTTTATTCTCAATGAAGTGTAATCTATTCCTATTAGGTTGTTTGTTTTTAATTAAGTTAGCATTGACTAGTTGATCATACTTGCCACCTGTCTTTGGCAACTAGGAAACAGTTTTGCTTCCTCCTCTCAGGTGTGGGTTTTTTTCCACCTCTCAGGTGTGGGGTTTTGGTGTTTTTTTTGTTTGTGGGTTGTGTTTGTTTTTTTTTCTTTTAGTGTTCAGATGATGCAAATGCATACATGGTTCAGCTGGCTCTCCTTTCCTAATGAGTTCTTGTCTATGTACGTTTCAGCATGTGATTACACTGAAAGAGCAGCTGTCAAAGCAGCACATGGAAACTGATAGTATCATCAACCAGCTGAAATTTGACTTAGAATTTGAAAGAAATAAATTATCAGAATTAGAAATGGAGAAGATGGAAACTATTAAGGAGTTAGATATTCAGAAAGAAAAACTAAGCCAATGTTCATATGCACTTAATGATTTGCACATAAGTAAGCAGCAGCTTCAAGATAATATTAAAGAGCTTCAGGAGCAATTAAGGAAAGCCCAGGACTGTAATTTTCATCACAAAAAAGAGTTTGGAGAATTGCAACAGAGGCTAAAAGAAAGAGAGGAGGAAGTTTCTGTATCTTTGAGCAAGCTAACAGAAAAAAGTAACCAGGAATCTAACTACACTTGTCAAGATCTGATTCTGAAAGAAAGAGAAGTAGAAATTGCAAAACTACAGAATGACATTTCAGAAAATAAACAACTGAATGAAGAATTAAAGAAATCTCTGTCAGATCTCAGAGCAGAAAATGGAAAGCTGATGGCATCCACCGAAAAACTAAAACAGGAGTTAAATAGTGCCATTTCTGAGAAAAATAAAGTTTACTTGGAAAAAGACACTGTTGTGGAGGCCTTGAAAATGGAAAAAAGACAGTTGGAGAGTGAATTAAACCAGGCAGAGAAGAGGCTTTTGGAACAAGCACATAAGTATAAGCAGACTATTGAGGAATTATCACAAGCACGGAGTATGGATACCAGTGCCTTGCAGCTTGAACATGAGCGCCTAGTTAAATGCAATCAAGAGAAAGACTTTAAGATTGCTGAACTTAAAAGGAGCATTGAGCAGATGGAAACTGACCATCAAGAAACAAAAGAAATGTTGACTACTAGCTTAGGAGGACAAAAGCAGTTGACAGAACTCATTAAAGAAAAGGAGATATTTATTGAAAAATTTAAAAATCAAGCCTTACAAGTGAAGCAAGAACTTGAGGAATATATGAAAGTTTCAAAAAAGCAGGATGTCTTAAAACACAGCTTGGAGGAAAAAGACAGAAGTCTTGCAGTCATGAAGGAGGAAAATAACCATTTGAAAGAAGAACTTGAACGCCTTAAGGATCAGCAAAGCAGATCTGTGCCTGTGGTTGAGCCTAAAACTTTAGATATTATTATTGAACTTGAAAGTGAGGTAACACAGTTAAAAGTAATAAAGAATAATCTTGAAGAAGAAATAGAAGTTCTCAAAAAAACAATAGAAGATCAGAACCAAACAACAGTGCAACTTCAGGAGTCATTGCAGGAGCAAAGAAAGGAAATAGATGAGTCTAAATTTCAGTGTGAGCAAATGAATGTCACACATGAAAGACTTTCTTTAGAGAAAGATGAGGAGATTAAAAATTTACAGAAAACAATTGAACAAATTAGAACTCAGTTGCACAAAGAGAGACAAATTATTCAGACTGATTCCTCTGATCTCTTTCAGGAAACCAAAGTTCAGACTCTTAATGGAGAAAATGGAAATGAAAAGCATGACTTATCTAAAGCTGAGATTGAAAGACTGGTAAAAGGTATCAAAGAAAGGGAGATGGAGATTAAGCTTCTAAATGAAAAGAATGTTTCTCTAAGTCAACAAATTGATCAATTGTCTAAGGATGAAGTTGGCAAACTTACTCGTATAATTCAAGAGAAAGATTTAGAAATACAAGCTCTCAATGCTAGAGTTTCCTCAGCTTCCTCTAGGCAGGATGTTCTTTGTCTTCAGCAGCAGCTGCAAGCTTATGTTCTGGAAAGAGAGCAAGTACTAGCAGTTCTAAGTGAAAAGACAAGAGAAAACAGCCAGTTAAAAACAGAGTATCGTAATATCATGGATATGGTTGCTGCTAAAGAAGCAGCTTTGGTAAGGTTGCAAGAGGAGAATAAAAAGTTATCTGATAGATCTGAAAACAGCAGTCAAGACATGTCTAGAGAAACTATTCAGAATTTATCCCGTATCATTCGAGAAAAAGATATCGAAATAGATGCTCTAAGTCAAAAATGTCAAACCTTATTGACTGTCTTGCAGACATCCAGTACAGGTACTGATAACGGATCAGGAGGTGTTAACAGTAACCAGTTTGAGGAACTTCTACAAGAACGTGATAAATTAAAACAGCAAGTAAAGAAGATGGAGGAGTGGAAGCAACAAGTAATAACCACAGTTCAGAACATGCAGCATGAGTCAGCTCATCTCCAAGAAGAGTTACACAAGCTTCAAGCACAAATTTCAGTTGAAAGTGATAGTAATTCAAAGTTGCAGGTGGATTATAATGGCTTGATTCAGAGTTACGAACAGAATGAGAAAAAGCTGAAAAGTTTTAGTCAGGAATTAGCACAAGTTCAACACAGCATAGGACAGCTTTATAACACCAAGGATCTTCTCCTAAGTAAACTTGATTTGGTAACACCATCTGTGACAATGGCTTCCACTGTTTCACAGCTTTCAGGCATACAGCACAGTGGTCCGGAACTACTCAGTGACGAGGCTAAACTCCTTCAAAATGAGTTGGAACAACTGAAACAAAAGTTGCAAGAGAAAGATTCAACTATCAGAACTCTTCAGGAAAACAATCAACGACTATCTGATTCTGTGGCTACAGCATCAGAGATTGAAAGAAAGAATCAAGAAGGAACTGAGTCGGAGATGAGGCAGATCAAAGAAAAACATGATGTCTTACAGAAATCACTTAGGGAAAAAGACATATTAATTAAATCTAAAAGTGACCAGTTACTTTCTGTCAGTGAAAATCTTAGTAATAAAGAGAATGAAAATGAGCTTTTGAAGCAAGCTGTGACTAATCTTAAAGAACGAAATTTGATTTTAGAAATGGATATTAGAAAACTGAAAGAAGAAAATGAAAAAATAGTTACACAGTCTAGGGAAAAAGAAACAGAATTCCGAGCACTTCAGGAGACTAATATGCAATTTTCAATGATGCTGAAAGAGAAAGAGTTTGAGTCTCACTCAATGAAGGAAAAAGCTCTTGCTTTTGAGAAGCTGCTGAAAGAAAAAGAACAGGTATGTGCCTTCATATTTATGAATGTTTTTCAAAATTAGCGACATGGTAATCCTTTTTTGTGTATATGTAGCCATCAAGTGTTTGCCTGAAATCTGTTTGTGACTCCCTACTGCATTACACTACAACAAAAATCCTACCCCTGCAAAGTTAAGAAATTAAAAGTCAGCAGGTGAGTGGTTTGCAATGTTACCTGTTAATTGTGCATCCATAAACAACTTTTATTTCATTTACTTGGTAATTGCTCATTTACTGATCAGCTGCTTAATATTATGCTTTGGCCCTGTTCATGAAGTGCCCTATATTATTTTTACTGTATGGTGCTCAAACTTCTGCAGAGTTGGCTAGCAGAACTAATTTTCCAATGTGCTTTCCTCTAGTGTTTGTTATTCCAATGTGGTTGCTTCTCAACATCCCTGTGAGGTGAATGGACTTCTGTATCTTGCTTTTATGGCTACAGAAACTCCAGTGCAAAAGAAAAGATGAAAGATCAGATAAGCTAAATTAGTGGTTTCTTCTATACAATTTGACAAATGGAAATATTGAAACTTTTTTCAAAATGTTTATTCAGAGAAAAGTTGCAGTGGCTTGTAAATTACCTTGTATGTAATTTGAAGAACAATCGCTTTTAAAAGAGGCAAGAATTATGTGGCATCATTGATACACAGGGCAACAGCATGTTGTACGATTTACTGCTGCTGGAGTTAACAAGTAATTTGTTAATTGCCATTTGGTTTTGAGAAATAGGTGTTAAGTACAGTGCCAAAGTCTTTCTGTAGTTTAACAAACACTTGACAGCAGAACTCCAGGATGTAGATGCTCTGAGAGTATGTCTTGGTGGGAGACTTTTCTGGTAATTAATTCCAAACAGATGATTTTCTTTTTTTTGTTTCCTCTGTACTGCTCAGGTCTCCTTTCTCTTCATCTTGATGGCTGTGGTTGCTGTTCTTCAGTCTTCTCTTAGAGTTGTCCCCCTCCATGCATTCTGTTCTTAGTATCCTTCTGGCTTTTAGCATACCTTCCCATTCTCTGAAGTTAGGAGCACTTGCCCATTATCAAAGAGTGGTATTTATGCAAACCATTGCTAAGTACCTTGGCATTAGTTTTCCCCCCACTATAATTAAAAATATAATTACTGTAATTTAAGTTACAAACATAACATTATTGTTATGTTTTTAAAATATAATTAAAATTAATAGAATGGTTTTGGCTGAAAGGAACCTCAATGATCATCTCATTCCAACCCCCCTGCCATGGGCAGGGACACCTTCCACTAGACCAGGCTTCTCAAAGCCCTGTCCAACCTGTCCTTGTACGCTGCCAGGTATGGAGCAGCCATAATTTCTCTGGACAAACCTGTTCCAGTGCCTCACCACACTCACATCTCTGGAATTTTCGAATTGCCAACTAAATCTGCAGTGTAATGGATTTGGAAAGCAAAATATGAATTACATTTAGCAATACATGTCTTTTTAAATTTGTCATTTTTAAGGCTCAACTTAGACCTAATATGAGTTGAAAACTAGGTTGGTTTTTTTTTTTTTTTTTGTGAGAAGTTTGACTTGGGACAGATGCATAGCTCTGTTTGCTCGTAGTAGATGTTTTCGTATCCTGTTCTAAGGAAATACTATGGAATTACAATGCAAATTTTTGTTGTCTCAAAGTACAGTGGTGTTTTGACAAGTGGCTTTGAATTACCATTGGGAATTTAAACATTCATCAGTCTTTCCATATAAAGCATACTAATACTTTACAAATTAACACTCTTACTATTTTGTTGGGTTTTTTGTTTGTATTGGGGTTTTTGTGTGTTTTGTTGGTGGTGGTTGTTTTTTGTTGTTTTTTTTAATTCTAACTCCTAGAAATCTGTATTGTCTGGCTAGGTTTTCTGTGTTGCATGTGTTTTGGCCTGCAGAGTTTCACTCAGTGGTGGTTTAGGCTTTCAGTTTCACAAGCATGTTATGTTTGTCTAGATGTTTTTCTTGCACAGATCAGAGAAGTTCCTGTTACACACTTTGTGATCCCCATGGAGAACTAGAAAATATAGTATCAAAACAGTTTTGTATTTTATGTGTGCGTGTCAGAAGATAACGTGATATTAAAAGAGAACGTCTGCCTGCAGGTTTATGGTTCTAGGGCAAAAAGACTTCTACTGAACTCAGCTTGATTAATAAAACGGATAATTGAAGCTAATAAGTGATGAAGCATCATTAGTGATGAAAACAAAGATTTGTATACTTTTATCCAGCATATTCAATATGCATTCAAAACAACATGGGACAAAAGGCAAAGAGCATGCTGACAAGTTTTCAGTAACTGAAAATGTGTTCATGTGTACATGTCAATTCTGTGTAACTGACATACTTGCAGTTCTTTATATGTCTATGTGAAGTTGTAAACTGCATGTGAGAGCATTGTTTGTTGAAATTTGACATCTGAAAACATGTTGAACATTGTTGTGATTCATTGAATGCTAATCTTCAGGAGTGAGGTCACCCTATAGTTTATTTTTTTAAGATTTCTTTATGTGTTAAGTTGTGTTAACTACAGGCAAGTTGACCTGCCTAGGGCAATGCTTTACATGTGCATGGCCTAATAAATGGGTATCACAGCTAACAGATTTCAAACACCAGGGGGAAAAGTGAAGTTTTCAAGTATACAAGTGGCTGAAACACTGTGTACATAATACATATCTCATCTAAAGATAGTTAGGTATCAGTTTGTTTGCAGCAGTCAATTAAGACAATGCTTCTGTATAGTGTCTTTAACAATAACTTTGTCTTGTAATATGTGAGTGAAATAACTTCAAAATAATATTTTCCCCAGATGTTGTTTTGTGTTGTAGGGCCATGAGCGTCTTGCCCTTTTCCTTCTTAGATCAGTATTGTCTTTAAGCTCTTTTGGGCAAAGACTGTATCTCCTTTGGTAAAACTGTTTGCCGTGCTTGAAATGTATATTTGTGTCTTCAACAGGGCAAGACAGGAGAATTGAATCAACTGTTAAATGAAGTTAAATCAATGCAGGAAAAGGCTGTTACTTTTCAGCAAGAAAGAGACCAAGTCATGGTAGCACTCAAACAGAAGCAAATGGAGAGCAGTGCCCTGCAGAGTGAGGTACACCACCAAATAATTTACAGTTGCAAGAAATAAAAGAAAAATATTTTCTGTATTATTTTTGATAAAAATCACTTGTAAAAATACTTTAAAATCTATACATGTGCAGTGTGCTTCCACGAGCATGTTTTAAGTTTGCTTAAATAACTGTTATGAAAGGCAGTAGTACGAGCAACTTAAGGTATGTTGTACACAGTTACAGCATTTGCGTGAGAAAGAGCAGCGCCTAAAGCAGGAGCTGGAGAGGTTACGCAATCACCTTCTAGAGATGGAAGACTCCTACACGCGAGAAGCTTTAGCTGCGGAAGACAGAGAGGTCAAGCTAAGAAAGAAAGTTTTGACTTTGGAAGAAAAACTTGTGTCCTCATCTACTGCGGTGGAGAATGCCAGGTAGTCTTTTAATTTGTACAGCAGTAGCATTAGCTGGGGATACCACAGTTAGCTAGACTGGTACTTGATGGCTGTATTTTACAGAATTACCATTCTCTAGCATGCTAAGTACTTGAGAAAACAGATAAGAACTTTCATTACTCTAAATCAGAAAGGTGATATGAAATCTACTTGACTGCTGTTTGGAATTTAAGGAAGTACTTGTCATTTTAGTAGCAACTATTGAAATCTCACATGTATGACTGTGCTTAGAACTAGAAACAGCAAAAATTCCTCAACCCATCAATCTAGTTGTCTGTTAAAGAAGATGGACTTAACTTTCTTTTTAAAGTCAAGGCTTCATTCAGTTTGAACTAGTTTTATTTTATGTGCTTCAGTGCGCAGATGTGACTGTCATGGTTTGTGAATTGCTTTTGAGACAAGTACACATATTTTATACCTGATACCATGGAAAGTATATACTGCTGTAAGATTTTTTTCTTTTTAGCCTGCGTAATGTAAGATGCATTGAAGTTCTCACAGGTAAAACCTAGAAGGCTAGAGCCAATTGTGATTATGGCAGATAAGTAAAACACCAGAATTTTCAGCCAGAACAATGAAAATCCAAGTATTAAAATTAACAAATGCTTATCTTGGCTGTTTTAATACTGTTTTATTTAAAGGACTGTTGGTTACTTCAGGCACCAGAATGCTTTTTTGATCTTGTCAAAATGAACAGGTTTTTTAATCAAAAAGAAAAAAAAAAAAAGTATGTGTGTAGCTAAGGTCTTCATGTGCTAAAGATGGATTCCACTCTTAACATTCTCAGTAAAGAGATTCTGAGTTGAGCAGAATTTATTGTGAAAAACTGTGGAGAAATGGAAGAGCTGGGAGAAGGCTGTGTAAAAACTGTTCATCAGAATGTTTCTTAATTCTTCATCAAACTTGTCAAATAACCTTTAAGAAAAATAGCCTATGTGCCACCTGATAGGTACTATTTCAAAAGACTGGCATAGGAGTAAGTCAGGTTCATAATATCTTTGCTTAAGAGGAAGTGAAATGGATCATTCAGTCGTCAGCATGGAGCAAGATACACTGGGTTCTTGAAGACTGGCTTTAAAAGTAAGAATTGGTAGAAAGACCTGTTGATTCATCTAGAAATTGAAGCAGATAATCGGCAAGATATGGAGGGTTTTTTTTTTGGTTAAGATAAGATAATGTTACAATAATGAATAACAGAGTAGGTTTTTCTTTTTCTAATGTACTTCAAACAATAATAGGGGAGTTTTATTGTAAAAAAAATTATGATCAGACTTATTTAAAATCTTTTGTTGGTGGGATTTTTTATTTGGTTGGTTTGATTTTGGGGTTGTTTTTTCATTTTATTTTTTTTTTTCAAAGAGGGACTGGCGAACAAAAATTGCCTTCATTTTTATAAATTGAGCTGAAAAAGGTAGGGTATTTTTGCTGGGATTTAATTTTCTCTGTGATTACTTCTGTTGTCTTAATAAATAATGTATTTTATTTTCATGAAGTCATCAAGCTAGTCTGCAAGTTGAATCTTTGCAAGAGCAATTAAACCTGGTTTCCAAGCAGAGAGATGAAACTATGCTACAGCTCACCATCTCACAAGACCAAGTGAAGCAGTATGCATTGTCACTAGCCAACCTGCAGATGGTACTAGAGCAATTCCAACAGGGTAAGTTTTGTCAAGAAATAGCAAAGATTGCAGCAAGTATTTTTCAACTGGCATAGTTACCATACTGTGGTGCTTTTTAAATATCAGTTACCTGGTTTCCTTTTTGATAGCTTGAATTTCAGAATCTGATGTCTGTTAAAAAAATTGTAAGGAAACAGTTCCGGCCCTGTGAAAACTGATGGTCAGTGTCCCATTTAAGAAATTTGAATTCCACCTCTACCTCATGAAGGCCAGATTTGATAATTCTGATGTTTTTGAAGTCACATCTCTCACATGCTGTGAATTAAGATTTTCTTGTTTGGCTTTGTATTTTTAACCCTTTAGAAGAAAAAGCTATGTATTCAGCAGAGCTGGAGAAACACAAAAAACAGGCTGAAGAATGGAGGAAAAAAGCAGAAAACTTAGAAGAAAAAGTTGTGTCTCTACAGGTGAGCTGAATAATGAAATTGAACTGTATGAAACTGAATGCTAATTCTTGAATGAATTTTTTGGTTTTGACTGCTGTGTTGAGTGTAACTGTCTAAGAATGCCTTAAGTTATGTAATTATTCTCTCTTCCTTGGAAGAGAGGGGGGGTACTAAAAGGTTAGTTAAGTAGCATTCCTCTGCTGACCATCAGTTTTCTGGGGATGTTTACAACCCAGTTATTGTAAAGAACAAATGATGTAAGTCTCTGCATCTGTTATGTTTGATTTATGTTTTAGGCTGAGAAAGTTGGGGCTGTTCAGCCTGGAGAAGAGAAGGCTGCGTGGAGACCTCATAGCAGCCTTCCAGTATCTGAAGGGGGCCTATAGGAATGCTGGGGAGGGACTCTTCATTAGGGACTGTAGTGACAGGACAAGGGGTAACAGATTAAAACTTAAACAGGGGAAGTTTAGATTGGATGTAAGGAGGAAATTCTTTCCTGTTAGGGTGGTGAGGCACTGGAATGGGTTGCCCAGGGAGGTTGTGAATGCTGCATCCATGGCAGTGTTCAAGACCAGGTTGGACGAGGCCTTGGGTGATATGGTTTAGTGTGAGGTGTCCCTGCCCATGGCAGGGGGGTTGGAACTTGATGATCTTAAGGTCCTTTCCAACCCTAACTATTCTATGATTCTATGTTGTATTAGCTTAATTGTGGTAATGAACTCCCTTGCTTCTCTTTCTGTCTCTTTCCTGCCCTCTATTCAGGAAAGTTTAGGAGAGGCAAATGCTGCATTGGATGCAGCATCAAGGCTTACTGAGCAGCTTGACATCAAAGAGGAGGAGATTGAAGAACTTAAGAAAGAAGGTAACTACTTCTTTTACATTCCAATCAGCTCAGGAGACAATATAGTATTCCTAGAAACTTACCGAAATTCATCTCCTATGAGGAAAAGAGTAATTCTGTGCCATCTTTAGAGGTTTTCACTGTTTATAAAGCAAAGTTGAAGAAGTATGCTTACCTTCTGTTAGGGACCTTTCTCAAACAAAAGTCCTCTATGGTTGTGGGTTTTTTTGTTCCTCTCCTCCCCCCCCAGTACCAAGGCCCTTAATATAGCAGTTTAAAAAAATTTCATTTTAATATGTGTGTATAATACCAAATGTTGTCAGGCTTTCCCGAGTAACTAACTACGCTATTTGACATAGGGGAATACAGTCAGGTAGAGAAAGGGTGTGCTGTTAGCAAGAGATGTAGAGGGAGCAGTTCTTGCACAGATGTGAGACTGAAGAGATTATGTGGAAGATCTTGGACATATCTCTGGATTGTATTTTTAGCTCTCTTTTAAAATAAACTTCCTGATTTCTGATATTTTGAAAGATACCTTCTGCATTGCTCCCAGATTAAGTACTCTAATATTTGGTGAATGTCATTACTTTGGGTTTGCCAGAAGAAGAGCATTTATAGTGAGGGGGGTCAAATGTTGGTCTAACACATGGAGCGTCTATCCCGAAAGATACTCAAAACCCAACTGGCCGTGATCCAAGACGGGCTCCTGTAGATGATCCTTCTTGAGCAGAGGGTTTCAGACTAGAGGATCTAGAAGTCCCTTCCAACATAAATTTATTTGATTTTGTGATTCTGTGAATATTTTGGGGTATGTTTTTGTGTTTGGGTTTTTTCATGTTGAGCATTAAAATTATAGGAAAGCCTAAAAAGACAAATCTTTTACTAAAAAACAGTGCCACTTCAGTGTATTTCTCTTTTATAGCCTTCCACTATTTAGTGTAATCAAATGGAAAAAAATGAGGGTAGCTTCTATACAGGGTATTTAAATATCAAACATCAGTAAGATTTATAAACTGAGACACTCACTTTGAGGTGACAAAATAGTTATATGAGTAACATACAGTCAACTTTTTTTTTCCCACTACTGCATTAATTTTAGTTTTCATGAGAAAAGTGTCATAGCATTAGCTAAAGTAGGATTCAGAACTAATAATAGTTCTTCTGGATTTCTGTACTTACATCTTAGCCCTGACATGTAATTTTGTCTGCAGTGTTCCATTAAACCAAGAGGGAAAGTTAACTTCTCTTTATCTAGTTCCATGACAGTTTTGCTATAGGTGAACTTATTAACAGTACTGACTGCTGAGGGGAATATTAGGCTTTTTTTCTTTTTTTGTTATTGTCTTCATGTATCTTTTCCTTCTCTGTTTTCCCGAATGAGCTTTACTTTGTCTTTCACTCTTTATTGTGTGGGTCACCATATTTTGCTATTACTGCAGCATCCTCTGCTATGGTCAGGCTTTCACTGAGCACATGGGATAAATCTAAAACCAGAGGAAAACCTGTGGTTGGTCCCTGAAGCATCTCTAAAAAAGGAGTTTGAGCAGCAAAGATTTGCTTATTCTCTATGGTTACTTAACAGATTTTTACTTTCTGGGTTTTTTTCCCCCATGTCTGGGGAATTTTGAGTGGATGACTTTAATTCAGGTTTGCTGGGGCAAGACCTGGAACATATCTGCTGGATGCAGTGGTAACTCTTGCCCTGAACATACAGAACTAATAATTGCTTTTTATTTTTAAATTATGATTTATCTTACTCTTGAGATAAATAATAATTTTTTGAGCATACTTGCTTATGATCATATAGTTGGTGTGTAAAGTCATTTGAAAGTCTTCACAGTTGGAGCACAAACTATTAAAAAGTTTTGACTTCTCTACTATATAGTTGAATGAATAAGTACTCAAAATTAGTTGTGTCTAAGTACAATTTGGCATCCAAATAGGAATGCTTTCTGAGTTCACATATTAATTTTACAAGCTAAATTAAATTTCAAGCTGCTTCATGAATGTACAGCTAAACACATTTGGTTTTAAATTTATGTATCTGTATCTTTTTGCCTTGCCACAGACATTCACAGCAAAAATTTTTAAACACTGGATGGAAATTAACTTTGGCATAGGCAAATCTAGCACTCTCAGTTGGGAAGCTCTTTATTACTGGTTAATTTTGATTGCAAACCTTTGCATATGAAAGCAGGAGGGATTTGAACTTTAAGGGGAAATGGAATCTCAGTATTTTATCAAGCTATGTTGTATTGGCAAGCTATTTACTTGTTAAAAAAAAATTGACAGGATGGTTGCATAAAGGAAACAGCACTTTAATGTTGTTGTAGAATAAATCATAATTTTTATTGAGGAAAAAAAAGGCCACTCCATTTTCTCTATTTACACAAGAAAACATATAATAGCTTATTGAAAATTGTCCAAACACATTCCCAGACACAGTTTTGTTGGCCAAATCTTTTGAAGGATTTCTTTATGGATTTTTTTGGCAGGAGAAGTTATTTTAATGGAAAAGTATAAGATGTACCAGATGCAGTTTTCTGGATTGCCGTAAATGCTTAACAGATTATTGGAGGCTGTTGTAAATGTCTGGTTTACAGCAGTCCGTACTGAATTTTGGCTCAGGTCTTTTTTGTTATTCAGTCGTTTCACATACACGAAGTACGTGTTTGAGTCCTTTTCAACTCTGAAGACTCTATTTTAGAAGGAAATATTCCATTTAAAAAATATGTTTAATGATGAAGTTGCTTAGCCACTGTGGATGGAATATTAGCTGTATAGCTGTCTTTAAAAATTGGTCATCTTTGATATGAAATCTTTTTTGCCAGGAAAAAAATAGGAAAATAGAAGACAGCAGTAACATTTCATCTAAGTTATTGATAAGTTTGTTCTAAAATTTATCATGTGAATAAAAATTGAAAGTAAACTTGTGATTGTCTTGCTTTGTAGAGCAGCAATAGCAACAGCGTTAAGATTTACTTGAAACTTATTTTCAGATTTTGTTTTTTGTGTCTTTCTGAGACATTGGTAGTTTAATTTTTTTAAGCCACTTTTACTCCGTGGAGACCCAAATAGGAACTAAACTTCCTTATACGCTCCTACAACTGTTAACCATTCCATAATTACATTGCAAATGTTTTTGTGGTCCTATTTAACCACATTTACAAAGTAGCATAATTTTTAAGTAACTTGAAACCTTGAAAGCATGGATTAATACTCCTGTGCCTCACCCTGATGTTTTGAGATAGTTGAATGCTGAAGGGCAGTTACATTAATGGAATGGATTTCAGTGTATATGGATGTAGTTGTTACAATATATATTGTTGTATAATACATATATTTTTGTTTGGGTTTTAACTTGTTTTGAATAAGGAGCTTAATCCTTATGTTACTTAAGAATTTTCCCAGCATGATACTAGTTAGTTTGTTCTACTCTGTACTCTCTAAAACTTGTATTTGTGAAGTAGAATGTCTGTATAAAGATGTGGAGTATCTGAAGTAGGTTGGAACCATGTCACAGCTCAACTCTTTCATGTAGATACATGAAAACTCTATGCAGGTTCTAATGGAGTAACTGGTGTTAAGTTGAGAACCATGTTGCATCAGCGTAGTTGTGGCATGCCACATGCCACAATTTATTAAAATTGAAAGTCATGTGGAAGCTAAAGTGGAATGTTTTTCATGCATCCCAGATGATTTGAAGGGTATAAAACTATGAAAGTCCCTTTTCCTACAAAGATATTGAGGCTTTGTGGAAATTAACTACCAAATAGATGCAAGAAAAGTGTATCTTTTTGTGGGTCTTATTTTGTTCTTTAAATGAAGCAGTTCTCATTGGCATGAGCTCAAGAAGTGTTAAAAAGGTAGGGAAATTTGATTGGCACATTTTCCATAAGATTTGAAGGTAAGCATTCAACCTTATAGAGGGAGATTTTGTACTCTGTTGATAAAACTGTAGGGTAGAGTTGGTCTTCATATGGACAGTCCATGTTATAATATACACGTACTTTTGTACGTCTGTTAGAAAAAAAAGAGCATGAAAAATTGTATTTTTGCTGTCTTTAAGTAATTTATAGTTTATCTTCTAAGGATACTTTGTATCCTGTAATAATTTGTTTTCTTGTCTGAGAATGTTAAATTATCGGTGTTCTGGAATCCTGTGTTTAGGGATTTAAATGAAATAAGTTTTTCTAGCACTTCTACTCTGGTTGTACAAACTTGCGTAGACCTGAACATCAGATGCTTTATCCAGTTTCTAGTATATCTGATTTTTTCATAAAGAGAAATTTTTGTGCCTTGTTTCCTTACAGTCAGAATGTTGTAAAATACTTACAGCAAGTAAAGCTTTCAGGAGGGAGTTTTTTATTTATTTGTCTATTTTGGGCTTTATTTTTGAGTTTTGTGGGAGGTCAGAGGAAACCTGAGTTGTTGACACAGAGTGACTGGGGTAGTTAAGTCTATTCTGTATTTGACCTAACCAGTGACTTGTGTCTGTGGAATTTTGGAATGATGTTGTGAGGCTCAAATATGTAGATAGTAGACAAATCATTGTTGAAATTCAGGAATTTCAGAAAGCTGAAAAGTTATAACGCTAGTGAATGCAGGATCTAAACTCTTCTAATAGTTCCTTTTTCAAGTTTGTTGTGAGGAAGAATAGTCCTTTGTGTGAGCCAAGAGTGTCATGATCAGTATTTTGTTATCCTAGATGAACTGATTTCAGTGCAGCCACTACAGAATGGTATCAGAACTTGAGGTCAGCCTGACAAAAAAAAAAAAAGGGCAGAAAATTCATGCAGTGGCTCCCAGCACACTGCTACACAACCTCATGTTAATTAACTTAATACTGGCCTTTTCATTTAATTTGCAGGCCGTGATGCTTCACTGGAAGTATTTGCTATTTTCCTCTCAGGTTTTTTTTGGTTCATGGTAGCTGTGCCATTTTTAACTGAATGCTTGTATTCCCAGATGTACAGGAAATCTGGCAAGAATGGAAAGCCTTTCTTGCCAGCATACTGAATCGTGAAGCACAGCACTGGTTCTAGGATGCATTAGTGTGTCCCAGCATGCTGTTTCAAAAGCTTACATCAGTTGTCAGGAGCAGGAAAGGTCCTAACAGAACAGAACCACAAGTAACTGATGTTGCCTTGCTAGCTGGTAATTCTCCTGGGAGACTGGAGAACTCCTTAGTACTTCAAGGCTCTAGCAACTTGATAGTGGAGCATGCAGATTTAGGAAATATTTGAGGTTAAGTACTGAGGTCAAAATACCTGATGCCAACATGCAGTTTGATCAGATGATGAGAAAGATTGCCAGCACAGCACTATAGACCTTGATCAAGAGTTTCTTTCTAGTTCTGTGTTATCTCGGTGGAATAGAGCAGTTCATCACACCTTCTGCAGTTGATCTATTTTCTGTGTATTCCTGTGCTTGAACATTGAGTATTGTTTTGAAAATTTTAGCTTATGATTTCAAATAATGATCACTTAAGTTGACATTTGTTTAGAAAAATGAGCTAATTTTGTTGGTTTGGTTTTTGTTTGTTTTTTTTTTAAAGCACCACCATTATTAGTAAGTTTTGCAACAAAGTTTAAATTTTTGTGTATTTGGTGTGCCATTTTATAGGTGAGATCAGAAGAGAAATGTTAGAAGATGTCCAAAATAAACTAATGAATCTTATGAACAGCACAGAAGGAAAAGTGGACAAGTAAGTCTTTAATTAAAGATTTGGTATACATTTTTGGTTTTCATTTCTGACAACGTACAGATATATTACTAGCACAGATGCAAGAACAGTGCAATACTGTGCTTCTGTGTGTGACCTTGTAATTATACTTTGATTATTTTGACATTTTTCAATTACACAGTATCACAGTATGCTAGAGATTGGAAGGGACCTCAAAAGATCATCTAGTCCAATCCCCCTGCCGGAGCAGGAACACCTAGATAATGTTACACAGGAATGTGTCCAGGCGGGTTTTGAATGTCTCCAGGGAAGGAGACTCCACAACCTCCCTGGGCAGCCTGTTCCAGTGTTCCGTCACCCTCACTGAGAAGAAGTTTCTTCTCAAGTTTAAGTGGAACCTCTTGTGTTCCAGTTTGTACCCATTACCCCTTGTCCTATCATTGTTTGCCACTGAGTAGAGCCTGGCTCCATCCTCGTGACACTCCCCCTTTATATATTTATAGACACTTATAAGGTCACCCCTCAGTCTCCTCTTCTCCAAACTATAGAGACCCAGCTCCCTCAGTCTTTCCTCATAAGGGAGATGCTCCACTCCCTTAATCATCTTCGTTGCCCTGCGCTGGACTCTCTCCAGCAGGTCCCTGTCCTTCTTGAACTGAGGGGCCCAGAACTGGACACAATATTCCAGATGGGGTCTCACCAGGGCAGAGTAGAGGGGAAGGAGGACCTCTCTCGACCTACTAACCACCCCCTTCTAATACACCCGAGGATGCCATTGGCCTTCTTGGCCACAAGGGCACAGTGTTGGTTCATGGTCATCCTGTCGTCCACTAGGACCCCCAGGTCCCTCTCCCCTACACTGCTCTCTAACAGGTCTTTTCCCAGCCTATACTGGAACCTGGGCTTGTTCCTGCCCAGATGCAGGACTCTACACTTTCCCTTGTTATATTTCATCAAGTTATTCCCTGCCCAACTCTCCAGCCTGTCCAGGTCTGGCTGGATGGCAGCACAGCCTTCTGGCATGTCAGCCACTCCTCCCAGCTTAGTGTCATCAGCAAACTTGCTGATAGTACACTCAATCCCCTCATCTGAATCGTTGATGAATATATTAAATAATACTGGTCCCAGTACTGACCCTTGAGGCACTCCACTAGTTACAGGCCTCCAACTAGACTCCGCCCCATAGACTACAACTCTCTGGCTTCTCTCCTTCAGCCAGTCCACCTCACTACCTGATCATCCAGACCACACTTCCTCAATTTAGCTGTGAGGATGCTGTGGGAGACTGTGTCAAATGCTTTGCTGAAGTCAAGGTAGACCACATCCACCGCTCTGCCATCATCCGTCCACCGTGTTATTTCCTCATAAAAGGCTAAGAGATTGGTCAAGCATGATTCCCCCCTGGTGAAGCCATGTTGACTGCCCCTCATAACCCTCTTATCCTTGATATGCCTTAAGATGGCACCAAGGATAAGGTGTTCCATCACTTTCCCAGGGATGGAGGTGAGGCTGACCGCTCTATAGTTACCCGGGTCCTCCTCCTTCTTGCCCTTTTTGAAGACTGGAGTGACATTTGCTTTCCTCCAGTCCTCAGGCACCTCTCCCGTTTCCCAAGACTTGGTAAAGATGATGGAGAGTGGTCTAGCAATGACTTCCGCCAGTTCCCTCAGCACCCGCGGGTGCATCCCATCTGGACCCATGGATTTATGGATGTCCAGATTGCTCAACTGGTCTCTAACCCATTCCTCATCGACTAAGGCAAACCGCTCCGTTGACCTGACTTCATCTAAGGTCTCAGGGGTACAGGGCTCTTCAGGACTGCCCGCAGCAGAGTAGACAGAGACAAAGAAGGCATTCAGTAACTCTGCCATCTCTGTATCTTCTGTCACCAGGGCACCCATCCTGTTCATCAGTGGGCCTACATTGCCTCTGGTGTTAGTTTTATCTGCCATGTATTTGAAAAAGCTCTTTTTGCTGTCCTTGACCCTTCTCGCCAGGTTTAATTCTAAGGAGGCCTTAGTCATCCTAGCTGCCTTCCTACATCCTCTAGCAGCAGCCTTATATTCCTCCCAAGTGGCCAGCCCCTCCTTCCATGACCTGTAAACTCTCCTCTTCCACTTGAGCATACCCAGCAATTCCCTATTTAGCCACGCAGGTCTCCTGGCCCTCTTCCTTGACTTCCTATGTGTTGGGATGCTCCGATCTTGAGCTCAGAAAAAGCAATCCTTGAATGCCAACCAACTATCTTAGGCCCCTTTACCTTCAAACAGCCTTGCCCATGCGATTTCCCCTAGCTATTGCTTGAAAAGGCCAAAGTTTGCCCTGCTAAAGTCCAGGGTTGCAATTCTGCTTGCTATTCTACTGGTCCTACCACACAAGATCCTGAACTCCACCATCTCATGCTCGCTGCAACCAAGGCAGCCCTCAACCCTTACTGCTTCGACCAGACCCTCCTTGTTAGTGAGGATGAGATCCAGCAGCGCTCCTCTCCTGGTTGGCTCATCCACCATTTGCAGGAGGAAGTTATCATCCATACACTGGAGGAACCTCCTGGACTGTGGCTGGGTTGCCGAGTGGTCCTTCCAGCAAACATCAGGGAAGTTAAAATCCCCCACGACGACCACGGCCTGTGACTGTGAGGCCGCTCTCAGCTGCCTGTAGAAGGCCTCGTCAACTTCCACATCCTGATCTGGTGGTCTGTAACAGACACCCACAACAGTATCTCCCCTGCCAGCCTGCCCCTTAATTCTCACCCACAGACTCTCAACTCGCTCCTCATCTGTCCCTGGACAGAACTCAGTGCATTGTAGTTGCTCCCACACATAAAGAGCAACCCCACCACCCCGCCTGGCTGGCTTGTCTTTCCTGAAAAGGACATAGCCCCCCATGACTATATTCCAGTCATGTGAGCTGTCCCACCACGTCTCTGTAATTGCCACCAGATCATAGTCTCCTGACCTAACACAGGTTTCCAACTCCTCCTGCTTATTTCCCATGCTGCGCACATTGGTGTACAGACATTCCAGGGAGCGAGCTGAGCACACCGATTTCACCCTAGGATTATAGGAGGCCTCCCAGTCTTCATCAATTCTGGAGTGCTGCCCCACTGGGGCAAGCCCAGCTCAACCCCATCCCCCTTCGAATCTAGTTTAAAGCTCTCCAAATGAGCCCTGCTAATTCGTGCCCCAGCATCCTTTTCCCTCTGTGAGATAAACCTTTCCCACTTGTCATTGTCCAGACTGGTGCCCTGTAAAACCAGCTGTTATCAAAGAATCCAAAGCCCTGCCTGCAGCACCAGTCTTGAAGCCAATTGTTTATGAACTGAATCTTCCCATTCCTTCCCACATCATCAGTGGAAGATGGAAGGAGTGAGGAGAAGATCACTTGAGCCCCAGACTCTTTCACCATCCGCCCCAAGGCCCTGTAGTCTTTCTTCATCCCCCTCAGATTGCGGGAAGCAGCTTCCTCCCCACCTGTCTGGAAGACCAGCAGCGGGTAATAGTCTGTCGGGTGCACCAGGTTGGGGAGCGCCCTGGTGATATCCCTGATCCGGGCTCCAGGCAGACTACACGCTTCCCTGTGATGAGGGTCAACTCTGCATATCGGGCCCTCTGTTCCTCTCAGAAGGGAATTGCCTACTACAATGACGCTTCTTTCTTTCTTATCAGAGGCAGTCTTGAAGTGCAAAGTCGACCCCCTTTTCCTATGTGGCCTTGTGGGCTGGCCTTGCCCTACATTCTCACCTACCTCTCCTTCAAGATCCAGGGCCTCGAACCTATTACGGAGGGACACCTGAGGAAGCAGGGCAGGAAGTGGGGAGGGTTTCCCACGACGCCGAACTGGAACTCGCTTCCAGCCCTCGTCGTCTTTTTGGTCCCCTACCTCTGCGCAACAGCTGCAGGGCAGGGGGTGTCTCAGGCCATCCCCCTCTGTGTGAGAAGGCAGGGGGTCCTTCCCCTTTTGGGGGGTATCTCCCTGGAACCGTTCCGACTGTCACGCCAGGGAGTTACTCCACCAGTCGATCTCCCTTTCACACTCCCTGATGGTCCTCAGCGTCTCAACCTCCTCAAGGTTTGCCACCAGGCTAAGCAGATCTTCTACCTGCTCACACCTCACGCAGGTGGAATGCTGTCCTCCCTCCCCCGGCAGCAGCAGGCTCTGGCACTCCCTGCATCCAGAGACCTGAACAGCCACGGTTTGGGACGGGGTCTCTGTCTGAGTTGCTGCAGTCATCTTACTGCAAATTGCTTGGTGGTTGTAAATAGTAATTTTGATTAGTAAAATAGCAGTGTAAATTTTGATTACTGAGGTGCTCCTTAAGTCAAAGTGCTCTTCAATAGCATGAGCTCTGCAAATGGAGATTAAAGTTCTTGATAAACATCTGTTATAATGTTTAAGGTGTGAACAGCCAGCCCTTTCATGTAGCTAGCAATACCTGGATGTTGTGTAAATCTCTCTTCTTTAGTAATTTTTTTTTCCCCTTCTCTTTACCAATTAGAACTGAAATGGGGGATAGGCAAGTTGGTTTCCCTGCCCTCTTCATTTACATCTTCATCTGGGAATACACATAAGTATCTTTTTAAATGGTCTCCTGAATCCATATCTTAGAATAAACTCTTTCCCTGATTGTAGTACTTGCATCAAGATTAGTGCATGTACAATGTAGTTTCATCTTTTTGCATACAGTATTTCTAGTACTGTCCAAATTGACATCTACTATATAAGAAATATTGTAACTTGTAGGGGAGGGAAGTGAGTGAGTTATCCTTTTAGTTCCTTGTATTAGATTTATTTGGATTATTGTAAGGCAAGAGTATGAGGAATAAATGCATCAGTATGACAGTATCAAGTGTTATGTAAGAGCAGACTGTGTAACAAGCTTCTGTTGTTCTGCAGGCTCCTGATGAGAAATCTCTTTGTTGGGCATTTTCATACTCCAAAAAATAAGCGTCCTGAAGTGCTAAGGTTAATGGGCAGTATCTTGGGAATAAAAAGGGAAGAACTTGATCAGGTAATGCTTTGCAGAAAAGTAGACTTCCTTTTTTATGTGCAGCATCTTTATCTGAAAATAGAATGACTTGCTGCTAAACTAAATGCGCCTGCACATCTTGTGGGGAAAGTGTGGGGGGTTTTATGTGGGACACGCTGATTTTAATGGACTCTTCTGATAACATTATTTTAGTAGAATGGATCTGATTTTGCTGAGGAATGCTAACATGGAAAGAAAGGGATTTAACTTTGGGCTATTGTGTATAATAGCTGGAATATGTCTGTTAACAGAAAAGTAAGCTAGTTTTGTATGTAACACTAGGTATTGTGAAAAATGTGGGGCTTATATTTTTAAATAAAAAGCCATGGTTTTAGATTGCCAGTCTTCGGGAGGCAGAGAAGAAAGTTTTAACAGTAATTATTTATCTGTAGGATTCCCACACAGTCATGGTGAATAAATATAATGAGCACAGTGTTGCAGTTTCCTTTACCTGCTGCCTTATTTTTGGTTTCCAAATTATTAATTATTTTTTTTTTAATACTCTCTAGTTATTATCTGAAGACCAAAGAGGAGTTACAAGATGGGTCACTGGCTGGCTTGGTGGAGGAGCTGGGTCAAAGAGCGTCCCTAGTACACCTTTGAGGCCAACTCATCAGAACATTTTTAATAGTGTAAGAATTAATTGTGTATGCTTGAGTGGAAAAAATGGGGCAGTTGCATATTAATGCTGATTTTTGGCTCATCAGTATATTGAGTTACTGATGCTACTGTATCTTGCATTATTTGCTTTGTACAATTGATTTTGGTGTAAGGGTTTGGGGTTTTTTGGTTTGGGGTGTTGTTTGTTGGGGTTTTTTTTCCTCACTAAGTAAATAAATAGGCATTGATGACAACTGTACAATATTAAGTGTTGGGCTAATACAGATACCCAGTTACTGTTCCACTGGTTCCTGAGATCACTGACTTCTTACAGTATGTACTTTATCTTGCAAACTGACAGTGCTGGAGGTTAAATATATGTGGTGGTCTGGAATTCTATAATAGACAGCCATGGCATTATATTTTGATGACTGTGTTTCCATGTGTGCTTGAAATTTCATTTGAAAGGTTTTCTTAGCTGCTGCAGCTAGTCCCTCTTACGTGCAGGTTATAAAGTTGATATTTTAAGCTTTCAAACACTGTAAAGCAACAGTTCTCATAGTGTGATCTGTGGGAGCAGTTTGTCTATTGAACTTTCTGTTTTGCAGGCCAGTAAATAATGCACTCAGGGATAGAATACTGAGGGACTGGGCTTTTTGGATGAACCTTAGGTATTTTTCTTGCTGAGCTAGAAGAGTATGTTGAGAATTGAGTCCTGTAAAATATCATAAAAAGGGTAGGGATTGATTTTTGACCACTAAAATAATACAGGCATTTAAGCCACCAGAAGATTGTGGTCTGATTAACTACAGATGTAAAAGAGGAAAATAAATGCTTTATTAAGCCAAAACTTTTTTTTGTGATGCTGCTGATGCCTTAGTTGTTTCTTTATTCAAGACTTTTTGCCA
This sequence comes from Pezoporus wallicus, assembly GCF_028554395.1. Taxonomy (NCBI): domain Eukaryota; kingdom Metazoa; phylum Chordata; class Aves; order Psittaciformes; family Psittacidae; genus Pezoporus; species Pezoporus wallicus. The sequence goes on along the minus strand of NW_026638957.1, from coordinate 3,218,892 downwards.
AATAAAGAAAGTAGTGGGTTTTAAGAGAAAAGTTGCAAAATTATGTTCCTGGAGGAGTGATTTGCTTGAGCGTGATCACAGGAAATAAACACCATGATATCAGTCATTAGCAGCATGGGATGCTTTAAACCCATAATGGAACTATGGTGGAAGTATGTGTGTTATATTTAGAATTTTATCAGTTTCACAAAAATACTACTTCCTGAGATCACAAAACCCTGCGGATTTTGTAAATAAATTTCATTATCATCAGTAAGGACTACTTAGTACCACATACTTAGTACTAAGTACCCACACAAAATTTTTGGGAGGCTGTTGATGCCTTCTTGGTATATGTATGTTTGTGTTTTTAACTTACATACTTTTCAACAGAGCTTCAGTAAAATGTACTAACTGGTAGCCTCTTGTAGTCTTTTTCAGAATTGTTTGTGAAATTCCTCGAAACAGAATCTTGCCCAAGCCTTCCTCCACCGAAGCTGTCTGTTCCTGATATGAAACTTTTAGGAGCAGCAGGAACTGGTAAAACTATCAGTACTCCATCCAATGTTCAAATGCAAGGTAACATTTGAAGGAAAACTTGAATTCTTGCACAGAACATAAATAACTAAAGGTAGCATTTTCAGGGGCATTTCAGGGATTCTGTGCTTCCTCTTGTGAGCTAGGAATTTGATTTCTCCCTTCCCCCCAGCTCCCTGCCTGCAGTTTCATACTTTCTCTTCTATTTCTTTTTTTCCTTCCCCCACCCCTTCTTCCCACTGCTTCTGTACCCCACTTCCTGAAATCTCAATACAGAAGATCATAGGGATCAAATTCCCTTTGATATAGAGAGGCTCTAACAGCACCTGTTAGAGCCAAACAGATGCTGTGCAGACAACTCCATATGGTATATCACTGAACCCAGTTCTGATTTTTGGCATCCCTGTTTGTCAGCTTGGGTCTTACTGAGTGAAGAGTGCAAGTAATAGCAACCTGGTATTGCCTGTCTGTTAGAATCTGGTTCCTCAGGGAGGATGGACATAAAATCAGTTAAGTATATAGCCTGATTTGAAATCTCTGTAAGCTGTGCATGAGTGTTAACTTTGACTTTTTCCTATGGGAAAGAAGAATTATTCCTGTATTATGCTTGTTGAAATGAATGCATTTTTGTCTAAGTAATGCAAGAACTAAAAATTTTTTTATGTACATTTAAGTCTTGACTTTAATGCAGTCCTGCTGATTTGCAGAAGCTTGTTTTGATTCAAACTTTTACCAGTGAATTAAAAAAAAAACCAAAACCTACAACCCCAAAACCCTGTAAGTTGTATAACTCTACAGAGAGATAAGCTAAAAACCCACTTTGAATTTGTATAAAATAGCTGTATGTTACAAAGTATAAATACTTAATTCATAATGTGAATTAGATATTTATATTATGAATTATTATATTTATGAATTATGAATTAGTATTTCAGTGTGAAATACTAATTTATCTCTGAAAGCAGTATGTATTTATTTTCTTAATAAACCTAAATTAAGTTTATAGTTTTCTTTTTACTCTTTTTTCCTTGTACTACAACAGTAATACAATAGGTAAAGTACCTGCTTTACTTTGGAAAAAAAAAAAAAAGAGAAAAAAGCCAGTTTCCTTGTCTGGAAGAACCAGATTCTTGATTCCTTTTGTCTATACAGGAGCTAAATTTCTGGGTGTTTTAAGTTTTTGTTTCCGGAAATAAACCATATGGTAGCAGTTTTTAAATGCTGGACTCAAATGTCTGTAGAATATCCACAGAGAAATGCAGTCAGTCTTGTAACTTGTGGCCTGAAGTGTAGACATAGGAATTTTTCAGTAAAAGAAGCAGTGGCAGATGAGATCCAAGATAAGAGAGAACAGAGAGAATTAAAGTCCTTGAGAGTGTTTATAGCAAGAAGATGGGATTTTCATGTTGCAAAAGTAATGGGCAATTTTAGAGTTTGTTTGTGAAGAAATCCTGTAAAAGTGGGTAGAGTTATGAATGCTTTCTAACAAAGTGTTTTCATTGCTGGGTTTTGGTTTTGTATTTCAGATTCTGCAGTCTCAGTAATGGGCAGGAGGCCAGACACAAATCCATTTTTAGCACCTCGATCTGCAGCAGTGCCTCTCATAACACCTGCCAGCAGTTCTGGACATCTGCTTATGAAACCTATTTCTGATGCACTGCCCACTTTCACACCACTGCCAGTGTCCCCTGATGCCAGTGCTGGTGCTGTACTAAAAGACCTTCTGAAACAGTAGATAATCTTGTACCAATATGATGATAGTAGCACTTTAAGGAAAATGAGAACACTATGATGTATATAATTTACCACAATGAGGCCTTCTGTAAAAAGTCACATACTTGTATCTAGCTTTTCTTTTAATTACAAACTAACCAGTGTTTTGGAAATTCTAATAGTCGCATGAATAGCTGCCTTCTTTATAGTAGGAGTTCATTTTGGCTGTGGGTTAAATGTTAAAATGAGAAAAAAAAAAATCCATCTTGTTGCTAGATTGTCAGAAGACAAGTAGAAGGACATTTAAACCTTAATTATACTCTAAGTTCTTTCAGTTATGCATAGACAGCGTTAACTCTTTGGTGTTGAGATTTGTTTTTCCATTAAAATGATCTGCCACTGACAGTGGCCTTCAAGACCACAATTAAAAAAAAATAGTCTTCAGCCAAAATTGGTCACATCTGGGGGCAATTTGAGACATCTTAATCTCATTTTGCACAACTGTTTCATTTCTCCCCCCCTTTTCCCCACCCCAGACAAATGGCTGCTTTCAGCAGTCAAACCCATCAGCATCAAGGAGTTAATTGTGGAAGTGACTGCTTCATTTTCTAGAGGTGTCCATGTGATGAAGAGTGGGTAACTTAGCAAAAGATAGGTTCACATATATAAGGACATTGTACTGTAATAATCTGAGATGTATATTTGAAAGACTTTTATCTTGCGGGATTTTGTAAATCCAAATATAGGCTTAAAGCTTGAACACATGTATAGAATTTAAAGGGAAGAAGATGCTTACTTATCTCAAATGTTTGAATAGGTCTTTGTAAGACCAAGACCAAAGGCAATTATTCTGTAAATTTTGCTGTGATCACTTGTATACTGTGTTTGGCAGGTAAAGAATGAAGTTGCATACTAAAGGATAAAAGTCATCTTCAAAGTGAATCTGAAATACAACATCTTCCATTTAAAATGTGTAATTTCTAAATCTTTTTGTATGTCATTCCTTGTTCAGTCAGTGTTAAGGTAACTGTTGTGCAAGTTCTATATTAGAGCTGTCAAACTTCTCATTTTCATTAAGATTCTGGATTAAATAGTTGTAACAGTTATATTTAAATAAAATCAATTACTGAAACTTGTACAGAATCAACCAAAATAATGCAGAAAGTCTTTGCATTGTAGAGGTCAAGTAGTGATTTTCTTTTGCTGCCTTGAAATCTAGCAGAGATTTTTAATTACTGTATTTACCTTAAGAACTGCTTGAGTTGCTTTTCTTCAGTATGTCAAATGTTTCATGGAAGACTACATGAAGTTGGAAGTGGATTGACCATATTGAATTTTTATTTGAAAGTTTTTACTTCATTATAGACAGTTTGGCAATTAAGTTTCTGGAAGGATAGCAGCTGCACATGGTATACCAAAGTTCTGAATTATGTAATAAATGTAACGTGGATTTGAAATTACCTTGGCTGAGAACATTCCAGTTTGGTACTTCAGATGTACCTCATCATTTAAACTGGAATGATATAGGTACTTTTTTTTTTTTTCTGTAACAAATACAAAGAAAACTGAAATCTGGTGGCTTTTGTGCAGTCTCTCGTATTGTAATCATGTCTGTTTAAAGATAGGTATACATATATGTATATATATGTAACAGCTTCAGAATAAAATCACCTTTTGGTGAGCCAAAGCAGAAAGAAATGTTTAGTTTTTAAGAACTGTGTGACGTACAGTATGAATTACAAATGGACTCATGTTGCTCACTATCCTCTGAATGTACTAACTGAGCAGATCTTTATTGTGCAGATTTTTTCTTTAGTTGCTGAGGATTTGATATGTACAAGTTTCTCTTCCAGGAAGCTCTAGAAATGCCAGTAAATGAAGTGTAGACCTTTTTTTTTTTTCTGCCTGCTGTAAATCGGCTCTATTTATTTAGTAAGCTATGAGGAGGGAAATCTAAAACCAAGAAAGGTATTGTAGAACTTCAGTTACTCATTAAGCTACTTCCTTAAGTCCTAGGTGGTCTATTGAGCTATGGGGAAAATTCCCATGGCTTAAGAGGTTTCTGTTCTAGGGATGCTTATGTTATAACTAAATTGCTGGGTCTTGTTGCTTTGTTAGAAATCAAATGTGCTCTGTGTTCTAGGCAGTACTTTTGCATTGAATAGTGTAGAACAACTTCAGTGCCTTGTTGGTCTTTAGACTGTGTCACAGATTATTCTAAACTTTCAAGATTTGTTTTTATTGAAAGATTAGCAGATACATTTTTTCCTCTAATTTTTCTTAGTGTTTGCTTTGTGCTTGATAACTGTTTCATATGTATTTACCTTGCCAGTTTCCCACTTCTAAGTATGTGACTCATGTAGTCTATCCTGTTAATTGTGTGGGTCTTTCACACAGAGTATGCGTGGGGGGAAATTCTCTCTGGAATTTGAGCAGGTGCAGTAGTTGAGAACCTTTGTTCTTCATTTGACTTAATTTTTCTCTTTCACCTTGCTTTTTGCAGGGGAAAAAGAGTATGGTCCTCCTAGTTTTGGTCTAACAAGCTGTCAGTTATCTTCAGTGATAAGGTAATAGAATTCTAGTAAAGAATTCATTTTGCAAACTTGACATAAAGGGAAAAAATAAGGATTAGGATTTTCTGTACTCCTCTTTACACTCTTTTGTATTTTGCTGTTCTTTGCTCATCCTGCATTCTGTCCAAAGAGAAGGAAGTAACTGGTTAATCTTCCAGTTGTTACTGTAGGAGAGCGCACAATTTCTGTGTGTTGTTTTTATTTTTGGGGTGTTTTAAGTTAAGCTCTTTGCATTAAACCAGTTAGCTACAGCCATATAATTTGGCACATTATAGTGACCAGTGTAGAAAAAAATTTTTAAACCAAATATTAGTTCCCAGCCTGCATTTTGTCATTGCTTCTTATTCATTTTCCTGACCCATTTTGCATAAATAGTTACCAGTAAGGCAGGCTACCTGGAACACATATAGCAGTGACTGATTGATAAAGTGAAAGAGACGGAATGGGAGATGCTTGCCTCTTAAGAATGTAACATTATCCCATGCATCATGAAAGCTTCACAATTTTAATCCTTGATGTCATCTTGTTGCAAGTTTTGATTACTGGCATGTAATCCAAAAGATCAAGAATAACTTTCTCAACTTGTTTAATGAGACATACTTGTAAACTTGATGTTGTACTGGGAGTAGATTTTACCAGAATAAAATTAAAATTTATGGAGAGACGTTGTTACACCATGGAAATAACAAAAATAAGTTTCATGCATTCTTTCAGAGAAGTCTTCAATTTATCTAGACATGCAAACCAAACTAGTGTTTGTGTTGATATGCTTCCATCAACGTTTTAATAGACATCTGGTAGTGGTAGCAGTAGGGCTTAAGGAATTAAAAACATTGCATGCATTTGTTTTAGTTTGGCTCTTCTTTTCCCCCCTTCCAGTAAATTTAATAGTTTGTTGTCTTGAGTAGGTGTCTTTCAGGTGGAAAGTTTGTAATTAGGTTTCTTAGAAAATAATATATAAGAACTACCAGCCTGTTTTTTGTTCTCTTGTGTTTCGCCATTACATGCTGCTGAATCCATTTGCAGCCCTGCAAAGCTTTAATGTGGAAACCAGTCTTCAATAAAAAAAATTGAGGACTACACAACTGCTGGCATTCTGTTTAAAGGAAAAAATAATTTGTACATGGCAGTTCACAGCAGTTCACAGCAGTACCGACGCTGACTTTTAGACAGTTGTATTCATCTCAAGCTTACAGAAGCTGAGAAGTACCTGAAAGCATCACCTGTTGTATCTCAAAGGCATTTTGTAGCAAATAGTCTTAAAGCATATTATCAGCGGGAGTGTACAAGAAATGTGCCTGTTTGCAGGTGGTGGTACATCTGTTGAAAGGCTAATTTGGACAAATTAATTCCAAATTTTAGTTCAGCCACGCTGCAAAAAGTCAAAATGTTGTGCCAAAAAAAAAAAGTATCAAGTGATTAAAGGCTTATTTTCTTTGTTGTAGATAACAGTTGGAATATAACTTGTGTTTTTTTCATACATAAAATGGGGCATTTCTCATGCAGTAAGTGCCTGTATCAAGTAATTTGATGTTTTGTGCCTTCTTACTGAACTTGCAGCATTGCTGATTAAAACTAATTTCTTTTAAAATATTCACAGATGTTGTACATCATCCTTGAGCACTGATAGTGAATTAATCTTTCTCTGCTCTTGTGTTAAGATATCCATTAAACAGCTTCTCATAGATAAGATTTTAAAATCAGTGTTGCTTGTGCTCAAGTTTCTATCAGTCTCTGACAGACTGCCTTTGAAAAGGTTGACCTTTCTTGGTCTGTGATGAGTCAGCCAATAAATACTACGGTACCACCAAAAGCATTTCACAGGCCTCTTAAGCGGACTGAAAACACACTATTTTCTCTATTTGTAACCATTTTGATTTAAGTTCTTTTACGCCCTGGGTTGTTTTGGAGGGGTGTTTTTTGGATTGTTCTTGTTGGGATCCATACTCAGGCATTTTCTGCTTTGAGGAAATAGATGCAGCTCCTTGCTGCTGGTAGGTCCAGCTATGTGGAATGTTCCACCCAGAAAGAAAATGCCACTTTTTTAAAAGTCTGCTTCTGCAATTCTGTTTGACTCCTATTACCACAGTAATGTACACTATCTAAGAGTACCTTCCTGCAAATATTGTAGTTCCACAGCTGGGATGGCTCTTGCGGCTGTAGAAGCTGAGCTTCTGTATTACTAGATTCCCTAACTAGTGACAAGAATGTAGTTGTGGAGTGCAAAGCTAAACACAGAGTGAAATCTTGAACTGCTAAAAAAAGAGATACAGATTCACATGAAAAGTTCAAGGTAATTAAAAAAAAAAGAAGAGGGATGGGATATGCCAGATGACTCTTTCTTGCCATATTTCTGTTGTCATTTATTAGGTGGACTAGAAAAATGCAGCAGTCAAGAAAACCATGAAACTAGTAGCATGGTCCCGGAAGACTTGGTTTTGGGTGAAGTGAGAAAAAATCTGCTAAATTTAATACATGTACCTCATGATCAAATTTAACATTGATTACCCTGACAAATTCAAAACCATTCATTATGCTCATAAGATGAAAGAATAATTCCTATTTTAAAGATATGGTGTCTGTTGGTAGGGATTGGAGCTTTGCTACATCTATAAAAAGGTCAAACTTAACATCATCTCAAGCTTGAAGGAGCTTTGCTGAATACACAAATGGGGCAACTTCACAGCTAAGGCTATGCCTCAAGACTGGTCTGCCACACACCAACTGAGCTGAGCCACAGAAACTGAGAGCAGCCAAGATAATTGCCTTTTCAGTGTCAGTTTCTGGTCACCAGTGATAGCAGCTGCAGGAAGCTCTGTAGCAGTGTTCTATTTTGCTGGAATTTTGCCCTAAATCAGTAAACTAGTAGTAGCCATCACTGTCGCAAAGCCACAATATCTAATGTTTGTTGAGGGAATAATTAATAGGGGTCAGGGAAAAGAAGCACATAATGCACTCAAAATGGTGTATGTTTTATCTTTTGGCAACCTTCTGCAAAAACTATCATGCAGACAAAGTTGGGTGATTGATCTTGACCTAGTAAAGGCAGACGGGTGGTAGTTCTTGACCTAGTAAAGGCAGACGGGTGGTAGTTCCTGGTTCTCTGGAACAGGAAGCACTGCTAAACATAACCCACTGAGAACAGGAAGTCAAAGAGTTATAATGCTTCAAATTGAAGTTTTGTGAAGTAGGGAGTAGGCAGCTAAGGACATGCTAAGATTTTGAGAATTTGATCTTTTGGTGCTGCCCAGAGAGGCAGAAGCCCATGTTAGGTTTGGCAGAGGCAACTGCATTTACACAACTGGAGGTACCCTGAATCCATGTGCTTCCTGAGCATTAGTAGAGTATTATCAATAAAAATATATTTAGCCTAAGCAACAAAGTGGCCACTGGATGTAAACAGTGCAACAGTAAGGCATACTAACAGTTTTGAGCAAGTAAGGTGAGTTCAATAAAAATATTAGTTCCTAATTAGGAACACGTAAACAGTGAGAGCTGCAAACATTATTTTGCAGGAGAGTAAGTAGTCACCATGAGAGTGATCCAGGGCACTTTCAGGTGTGGGTGTCTGAGATACTGTATTTAGAAAGGGAAATAAAAGATTGAGCGTTCCGCTAGCCATGGGGGGAGCCAACCAGATGAAATATTGGTTGTAAAATTAACCTTTATGCACAAATGTTTCACTTGTCTCCTGCAGCAGTTTTCTTTATTGTTATAAGGTATTAAAGTACTTGGGCAATACTTTGGTTGTAATAAAAGTGGTTTTAGAATTGCAAGCAAATCACGGAGTTGATTCTGGTTCATTCATATTGTTTTGGTTTATCTGCTATACCGTGGATCCAACACTAAATTTTACCAGGAGTAAAAAATATAGTAAAGGAAGTGGCTTGAATGGTGAACTGGAGCAGTGAAAAATAGTCATCAAAACTGAAACTTTCTCTGGAACTAGAATTGGAAAATATTTAGACTGCACTTTGCTCTGTATTCCTAAGTAGTGGGTGCCAGTAATAATGAAGGCAAACAGAAGACTGCCTTACTTTTGACAATAGGAGCAGGAACACATGTTTAACAGTTTTCAACTAGCTTAGAGGAGGCTTATTATGAAACTACAAAAATTTGAGGAGTACAGGATTCTAAAGAAAACCAGTGAGTCATAACCAGGTTTGCCAAATCTGTCTGGACCCAAACCCAGACTGAATAGCACATTGTCTGCAGAGTATTCAGGATCGAGGACCTGCAGAGAGGCATCTGCAAGCAAAGGTCTTGTAGATAGTACCTCTGTCTTTGCTGGACTCTTGACAGATTGATGGCTATGGTGTGCTGCTAAGAACCTGCCTACTTGGACTGGTGATTCAGGGACCCCTCAGCACTCTCGTGGTGTTCTTCTGAAGTCAGTAAGTGATTCCAGCTTCCTTGAACTGGTACTTTTAATAGGCAATCTGAAGCCTGCACTGCCCTGGTCAAATATGGTTAGTAAATCTAGTTCATGAAAGAAATGTTTTCATTAGAAGCTACAGTGGAATAGGGAAACATCAGAAGTCATTGCAATTGATCAAAACCTGAAGGGCCCAGAGATATAAACAAAACCCTAGTGAGAGGCCAAACTGAGACTGAATTATGCTTGTAACTGACTGGAAGAAGCTTATATGTACCCTGCCACAGTGACGTTGTCTTGTCTTTGTGCTTGACACTTGAATGCCCCAGTTGTCCAGGGTGCTGATGCAGCAACAAGAGCTGCCAAAAATAGAGTGCAGAGGAGAGGAGATGGGCTGAGAAGTTCCACTTCAATAAGCAGTTGAACTTAACCTTCTTGAGTCCTTCCCTTTTTTCCCCTCTCCCTGGTCTTCTAACAGTATGTTCCAGTACCAAGACCTCTTGGGAGTCTCATCCACATGTAACTTGGTTTCAGTGCCCATTCCATGGTCCCTGTCTTGGGCTACCAAGGGTGGCTACAAAGCCTGAAGGTTAAATCCTAGACTTGGAAAGAAATTACAACTATTTTACACAAATTCCTAAGTTTTTGCTGGGAAACGTTCATGTTTGCTGTTTACAGGTGCCAGTTAGAGTTGGCTGGAGCCAGTTTCAGTTGCGTGGAGTAACAGAGTAAATGTAAAAATAAATCTATATGCCACGGATCAGAACTAGTTTCCTGAGATACATAGTAGTTGACGATGTCTCCAAGAAAATCTAGACCTGAAAGATCAACACTGTCTCCTGTGCTGTGCCTCATATCCTGGATTTATTGTTCTATGTTTTATCATATGGAAACCTATTAAATACAGTATCTTATTTGATACCTTCTGTTCTAGCACAAAGGCAATTTTGTGAGAGGTTACACTTAAGATAAATAATTCCGCCGTCAAATACCTTCACATTTAATTCAGTTACAACACTTAATTTCTAAATGTCAAGTGAGTTCTGATGAATTATTGCTCTTCGTTTTCTTGATTTGTTCTACAGCCTCTTCTGCTGGCACTGCAATTTGAGGCAGATCCTCTCAAGTATGATTTTTTAATTTTTTACTTATTTTTTTTTCCCCCACTTTGAGAACCTGTTGGAGTTTCTTGAGCAAATGCAGATAAAGAAGAAATTTAACTTTCTACTGTGATTTTATCTTTTCTAAGCACTATTTTTATACCTTGCTCATCTGTTGGCTTTGCAGACTGGCAGTTTTCCTGCTCTTGGTGTTATTATTAGCTTTTATGCCTCTTACAATTTGTTTCTCAAACTTTCTTGGCCTGCTTTTCTGTTTTTTACATTTCATCTGTCAGAGTTTTTGTTCCTTTGTATTTTCTTCACCTGGAACAGCTTCAGCTTCTTGAATTTTGCTCTGAAACAGTGGACAAAATGGGGACTGATGGCTTTATCAGGCTCCAGCTATGGGCTCTGTTAGCAGTACGAGTACCTCTGTTGAGGGAAGGGTCCAGTTCCACTGTCTTTGCATGGCTGCTTAAGGTTCTGTTCCCCTCCCAGCACCTGAACTGGAGCCCTGGGAACAGTCGAGCTACGGCTGCAGGGGGAGCCCCTGGTACTGCTCAGCTCCTTCAGCTGTGACAACCAGTGCATGTCAAAGCAAAGGCTAGCTGATTAAATGAAAAGAAAGAAACCATCTCTGCTGCAAACTGTGTCCTTTTGCAAAACTTTTGTGAGCACTGCAGTGTGTGTACAGCAAATAGCAAACAGGAGTACATCCCCTGCTCAGTGACGTGGATACCTATAGCATTCTGAATTGCTTCCTTATAGCAGCCCTCATTGCTGCAGAGCAGTGAATGCTGAGTCTGAAAGCAAGTAGACAACACACTCCATTTTTATCACCTGCTTTCATAGCCAATTTATTTCCAAACAGTATGGTTAACTTACAAAACTGCCAAAATAAACAGGTAAATTGTGAAACAGTGTAATCCCTGCTATGGGAATAAGTAGATTAAGTGCAGTAGTTTTTAAATTGAAGAAAAGTTTATAAATGTCTTCTGAGGTTAGGAAAACAGTTAAGTACAAAACAGGCAAAATTATCACTCTCCTCATAAAGAAACCTTCTGTCTCTGTCACTCGTATATTTGCCTGACATGTAACTCTAGAAATCATAAAGAGCCAAAAATGTGGACATCTTTGCCAGTTGTGTCACTGGAGAAAGAAACTTGAAGTCTTTTCTTATATGTGCACCTATACCAGTGATACATGGGAATGTTTTCCACCACTTGGAAAGAGAGAAGCTCTGGAAGGAGAGGGCTGATATCAAATATTTTTCTGCTCTGGATTTGTCAGCAGGGTTCTGGCAGGTGCTCCTAGAAAAATAGCGCACACATTTGTGAACATTCAAACATCCCCACTGATAGATGGCATTTCCACAGACTTGTTTGGGTTTGCTTGGAACCTGAAGTGTTTTAATGGAAAATGCAGAACGGGCTCGATGCTATGGAGGGTAATGTGCTCTGGGTACAAACAAAGTGAGTTGCCTGAGCAGACTAAAAGAAATATTTAACAAAAGAGAGAGAAAGGATGCTCAACTAAATCTGAAGGGGACAAAAAAAAAAAACCCACCCAAAACATAAATCCCATGTGATGAAAATAAAGTACCTGGGAGAGGAGGAAGCACAGGTGAAGCTGATGTTTTACTACACACATGTCCCAGCCCTGGGAATGCTGCTGTGTTAACTTGGAAGGGTGAGCTTACTGCCTCCAGTAAGCTGCTGTAACATGTAGCCTGATGCTGTTGTGCCAGATGTGCCCAGTGCATACAGTGTGGTGCAGTGGTGCATGAGATAGTAAAGAACTGGAGAAACTGCAAAAGGCACTGCATTCTTGAGGCATTTAAACATAAAATAAATTGGTCTTGAGTATTTCTAAGGGAGGCTATAGTATGTACTTCTAACTCTCTGGTCGTAATTGGAGACCAGTGGTTTATGTATCCCAGCCCTTGTGAAGACTAAATATTGGCTTCTTCAGATGGTGAAATAGACTTTAGTCTTGGTCCAGAAGTACTAAGAGTTTTAGGTATTTCTTTATGGAAGCTCATTATTAGCTGAAGTTGGCCGTAAAGGATTTATGTTTGTTATTGAAAGAGGCTGGTAAACATCTTGTCATGAGATTAAAGAGTATTGTTTTCAACCACACTGTCTAGATCATTTGACAAAAAATGCAGAGGAGAAGACTTCAGCCTAGCTTATGTACATGTCAATCTTATAAAATAAACAAAAACAAACTAAAGGAGCTTTCCAGTTTCAGGCAGAATGTGAATTGCTCTCTGCTCAAGGAGGAAGTTCAACAGGGAAAGAAAGAAGTATGAACGGTGGCTGGCACATCATGTTCTTGGATGCTCACAACTGCCCAAGGGAAAGGTGTGAGTTCCCAAGATCTTTTGTCTTTAGGTACAGGATGGTGTTCCATATGCATTTTACAGGAAAACAGGTTTAAAAGCATAAATGCCAGTCATTTAAGGATCAAAAAAATCAAGAAGAATGTTGTATACTGATGCAAATTAATAGTAATAGGAAAGGTCTTGCTGGGAGTTGTTGCGTGCACCAAAAATGCTGTGAAAGAGTCTGTATTTTTCCTGGAAAACTTACAAAAAGATTTAGTTTGCTTGCTTTCCTTGCTTTTGTTGGGGAAAAACAGAACAAAACAAAACCAAGTAAACAAAAAACCAGAACTGAACCATACTGAAGCATTCTTCCAAGAATATTACTGTTTTTTGCCTCAGGTGGTCTTGCTAGACTTCCCATGAAAATACTACAGCTAAGCAGGTGATCATGAACATCAAACTTGATCCTTCTGCAAATAATACACCTGAAACAGTTTTGTCTTACAGCAGATGCAGTTCATTTGGCATAAATTTAAGCTGTTTGGTTTTCAGTACGTGCTAGATTCTCCTATTCCTTATGTAATAGGATGATTAATACGTTTTCAGAATGGATCCAGTAGTGCCTGGCTTTCCACTGATAACTTTTTTTCTAAAAGAAATTATGCTGTTAGAAGCCAGTACCACAGTAAGCACAGACCTGCAAGATAGTAACATCTGCAAGATGTAGAGTTGGATAAAGTGAAATATAAACTTTCAATTATGTGGCTCACCTGGTAGGGAACTCTGAGACCATCTGCTACGACATCACAAGGGCTCTTGCTTATGGTTCTTGGGAAACAATGATATCATCAGCAGTATTGTCATCTCAAAGGCATGCATGCTACAGGCACATGGGTGACATCCCCATACAGGAGGTAAGGAAGGGATGCTGTACTGGCCTTTTTTCCTATGGATAGCTCACACAGGTGATGTGTGCCTCAACTGTACCATGTTGAGTCAACTAAGCCCCAAGAGACAGCAGCACAGCAGGAGCAGCACTTTCTCCTCCTGGAACAGTAGCGTAAGCTGCAGATCAACACAACATCTCAGAGACTCTACGTTCCCAGTATGTTTTAGTTAGCACTAGTGATGTTTCTACCATTACGTATTATGTTAATTTTCCCTGTTAATTCTTGCTTGTGTTGTGTCTGGCTCAGAAAGGAAAATATGTGTGGGACTGTGCTTTTGACTTCTGGTTTGAGCCATCTGGAACAGGTTAGTATAGCATTGATGTTATGAGATAGCACTTGTAATTCAGACAGTACCTGAAGCAGGCCTCAGCTAATGATGTTATGTAGTCCATCTTTGAAAAAGGAGAGGGAATCCTCTGCAAACACCAACAGTTTGAAATTCAGATTCTTTCCCAGGAGGTGGAAGAAACAAGCCCTACTCTTTTTCAGGCAGAATTAGGGTTTGAGACCAAGTTTCCCATGTGCTTAGTGCTATTCATGTGGTGGTAGGGTGAGACGTGTGTTTCAAATTGCTGCGTGTCTTGTGTTATATCAGCATGTGACAATACAAAAGCTTGCTAATTTGTCAGTCTCTAGGATCACTTATACCAATTTCCACAAGCAAAAGCCAACTTTCTCATGGAGCTTAGGTACTATCAAAATGCAATCATTCCAGTAAATACCCAGCAGTTTTGCTCTAAGTGCTTTTCCAGTTTTGCTAGTAGAAAATTTGGTTCTATAAGGTCTGATAGGAGCAGAGTGGATGTTTTTAAGCATCTAAAGCTTGGATATATATGGCCTTAAAGTGTCAGTTATTGCCAAATTCCTTTAATGAATTCAGGTCTGTATGGCTGTGTAAAAGATGCCTAAGATTTGTCACTCAAAAAAACATTGGGCTTGTACCCCTACTGCCATACAGAGCTGTGTGATTTCACTCTGCTCCCACAGTTTGACAGTGTCCTTGAGAATGTTCAGAAAGGGTGAACTTTAAAAAATGACAAGAACATCTAAGAAGGTGTTTGACAACATAGCTATGGAGAAGTATAATATCAGAATTAAAAAGAACATAGATGAAGTGTTGTGAAAGTTAGTATATGAGAACTTGGCTTTGTGATAGAGTTGCTTTGTTAAGGAGTCCTGAGTGTAATTAACTCTTACTGAGGCCCCTGACCTATACACAGCTTTTGTCTTAGCATTCAGAAGCCATTGGATTATGTTCTTCAGTGCTGAGGGTCTCTTTTAACACAGCACTGTGCATTATCTGCAGGAGCATAGTGCAATTCATACACTCAGTTGTATCATCCAGGGAGGCTAGAGTTAAGATTACATGACATAGTTTATGTGCCCCTTATGATTATGTATTACACAATTTTTGAAATCCAAATCTTAAACATAATTCAGGGCATAGTTTCAACCCTAGCTATACACAAAGCAAATGGTTAAGAACATAGTTACTTTTACCCCTTTTATACGGGGGACTGTTCTGCACCTCCTCATGAAGACAAAGAAAATGTCAAGGTAATCTAAATGCAGTAATAGATTTTATAACATGGGGGGGATATTTGAGACCACTGAAGCGAGAGTGTTGCTAGATGTGAAGTTTATCCACCATTTTAAGCATAAATGGTGAAGGTGTCAGAACACAGTGCTGAAAGATATATTGAATTGTCCATGCTTATATAGGGTGAACAAAAGGGGGTTTATGTACCACAAACTTCTTCCTTTATGCAACTCTTCCTGTCAAGGAGAGTTGTGAGAAGGGTGTGGCTGTATCTCATTACTTGGTGGCTGATGGTAGTTGCAGAAAGGTGCTGCAGAAATTGGACTTAGCCGTAATATCAAATCTTTTTATTTAGGAACAAAACCAGTCACCACACTGTAAACTAGCCCAAGCTGTGGTTTGGTACACTTCTTGTACTCTGTCTTTTTATTCACCCCAGCTGTCAGATGGAGACAGGAAAAATCAAAACATTTGTATAGTTTTCTTTCTTAAGGGAGCCCCTTAGGTGGTCAGGTCTGGATTCAGCTCCTGATTCCAGCGCTGGAACACCTCTGCCAGTTGGCTGATGAATCAGAAATCTTTAGTCTGAGGCAATTCTTTGGGAGCAAACTGGTACTGCATTCTTCCAGTGTTTCTGGCATGCATACAATGATTTTTCTATGCAATGGTGAGAAAAGTTCAATGGATCAGCAAGTGAAAGATCAACAAGTATGTGCAGCAAGCTCTTCATCTACACAAATGGATGCTCCGAGCATGTGTTTTGCTGTAGAGCTGTTTCCTATAGTTTCAGTTATCTTCACACACCTAATATAGAGCAAGCCCTGCTACTTTTCGGCTTGTTAGCTCTCCAGATCACTGAGTGTATTGAGAAACACTGGAGTTACGGAGTAATGAGAACACTCTCTGTTAGCCTTCTGCCACAATGAAAATTTGCTATGTATTTCTTGTCTGCTTTCTCACCCATGACAAAACTTTCCTCTCACAACATGCCCAGTGACCTTCTTCAGAAGTCCCTTGTGTGAGTTTTTGTTAAGCTCTGGGGAAGTCTATTTAAAATTCATCTGCAAGTGTATTGGTTCTCTTTGAATAATTCTAGGAGGGTGTGTAATTTTCCATACAATACAGGTGAGGCAAAGAAGCCATTGAGAGGCAGACTTTCAGAAATGGCACTGAGTGTCTGATGCTGTCATTTTGGACAGTTGCAGGCAGTTAACAAGGTACAGAGCTGTTGCACTTCCCATTAGCATCGATATGACTCAGCAACCCTGGAGCAGCTCAGCCTTTGTATCTTCCCCTGGGTATCCATGCCTAGAGGCCAGTTTTATGAATATCTGTTGTAACAACTCTGTTTCTGAATCTGCTATAGAGAGGGATGACAGATTTTTGTCTGGTTGGGCATCTCACGTTCGTTAGGAATAAAGGATTTCCTCAAATGGAAAACTCAACAGAATTTTGAAGTAGTCATTTAATATCTGTGTCTGTATTCAGTTTCAGTGTTCATCTTTGGATCTAGCATAGACCTGCAGCATCTGATTGCTTACCTCTCACATCTCATAAATGTTCTGCTTGACATGTTAAAGTTCTGCTTGTGGCAACACTGCAAAACACCTGACAAAGTACTTTATTTCCTTCCTCTGCAGTTTTAACTGGAGATCTGCAAGATTTGTCTTTCCTGAGAAATACTTCATTTTACAAGCTGCTCCCTTAAGCATGGGGTCAGTGTTTGCAGACAAACCATTTGTTTTCCTTTGAACTTTTAATTTGTTTATTCCTGTTTTCAGATAATCCCCAAGCAATATAGTTCCTGTAGCTGCAAGCGTCATGAATTCAAGTTATTCACCTCCCAGAGGGTCAGACCTTTCATCAGTATGCCATTGGCACGAAGCAGTGAGTGTTGCATATTCATTGTCCGAGACACCAGCTAGAGGGCCTCCAAAAAAGCCTGACTTTTTTTTTGTTCTCAAAGCAAGGAAAACAATCCCTTCCCTTCTCCAGTCCCTTGATAAGGGTTTCTGTCCAATAACGGTGCTCTCTGCTCTGAGGCACATTTAACTGTGAAGTTTGCAGCGGGAGAGGCTTTCCTTCAAGCTGTTAGTGTTTTATCCTGGCAGGCTCCTCGAGGTTGTTGTGAGGAGTCTAGCCAGTTGGTGAGCTTTGTAATCTAAACCAGCTGTCCCAGGCTGAGGCCCCCATTTGCATTGTTTAACATACTTAGAAAATGAAGTGTTCATTTCTAACATTCCTCCTCCAATTGGTTTAATGCTGAATTACAGAAGAGAACTAAGCAAAACCAGGTGCTTTCTCTGTATTCTCTCCAGTGTCTGAGGAGGTACAGACGGCTCCTGATCTTCTCCATTACTTGCTATTTCATTCTTTGGACTATAAATGACTGACGAACTGAAGTGCTAGCAGAGGGTAATGTTTGGAAAAACTTTTTAGTTATTCATCAGCACAGACTCTGTTTTTTTTCCACCTTTCCCTAACAGTTTTGGACATGCAAGGATTAAAAAGGTAAGTGGTATGCATGCAACTTCTCTACTTACTGAAGGGAAACCTGCTTGTGGAAAAAAGCTGTGGCAGGGATTCGGTATGCCAATCCACTTGCTAAAGCCATTTGCAAAGAGACGGGATCTCAGTGGTCAGAGGTGGCGAAAGACGATCTGTCTGTTATTAAATCTGTGCTGTCTCTGACAAGTTTCTTCTTAATCTGTGCTTATACCCTGTGCTTTAGGAACCCCAGCATCCGCAGGAGTGCTGAATTGCGGCAGCAAATGATCCCACTGGCTACAGTGATTGATTTGAAGCTAATTAGTTACTATTGCAGAACTTAACCACTAGTTTAAAATATTTTGCCTGCTGGGCAAGCTCCTGTGACCAGCTGCATGTAGTGTTGATAGGTTGTGCTGTGCATGTCTTAATAATTCTTGAGGGGATTTGAGATCTAAAGTAATGAGCAAATTGAGATGATGGTTGGAGGCAGAACACATAAGAGGCGGTAAGGTCACCCCCCACCAAGAGAAAAGAATATATTATCTTGTAACAATGGAAACTAAGACTGTCTAGAAATGTATGTGTTTTGTCTGACCAGTTTTATAGGGGATTTTGTTAGTGTGCAGTACTCTGTAATAATGTAGAGTGTAGCTCAGTTTCTAGGTGTTAACATTCAGCTAAAACCTGTTTTATTTCCTTTTAGTGCTGTTCTTGCTATATGCGAAGTGAGTACACAGTCTTTGTAATGGTGCATGCTTTAAAATCTCTTAAAAAAGATTTGAGGAATCAGTAAATGAAGTGCAATCCTAAATGGGTAACGTTGTACTTTGAATGCTTTCCATCCGACTCCAAGGAAAAATCTGTGCAGAATTTGCCTTTTCTTGTCACTCAAAAGCTGCCAGCAAGCACATTCTGTCTTCGTAGCACTATGGACAACCATTTTAGGGTTTATGTTTACTTTTCAGAGCTTGTGCCTGTCTTCTCATTTAAAACAAATTTGTTCAAATGTGTCGGTCACTGCTTGTGTGTGGTTTTGTCTGATGCATTTATAGGTCTTGTTCAAGAGCTCAGTTTGCACTGGAAATCAGAGACAGCTCTGAGAGAAAGTTGGCAGCTTGCTTGGGTAGCAGAGCTAAGGCTACCTAAAATATCCCTTGCTTCCTGTGCTAGTTTTGTGGGAACATATTGTATACAATTGCCATTCAGAACTAGAATCCAAGATAAGCAAGATGTGGGTCTAATTGTATTGAGAAGAAGTTTTGTATGAGGCAGTGGCGAAACACTGAAATCCATAGTACATAGAAAAAATAATTTCTTATTATCCTTTCATGGGTTTCAGTCTCCTGGTAAATACTCGGGGGTAAGAGCTTAGTTGACCAGAATTTTTATGCTCTAGTTAAGGAGTTCCAAAAATAGCCTCAGAGCTCTGTTATAAAGGGATCCCCTTCTTTCAGTTGCAGTGAAGAGACCCAGTAGGTCCCACTAGATGCTAAGATGATATAACTGTGAAAGGCTTCACTGAATATAGCAACTTCTAGTAGCTGATGAGCTGGCACGGTCTGTCTGCTTACAGAGCGATGTATTGCTCAAGATTGAATAAAGGGACAGAATCTGGCCCTAAGAAAATGGATTAATCTCAGATATAGTCTCCTGGGGATGAAATGCGGTTTAGCGGTTAGAGCAACTGGCTTGGATTCAGGACCTCCTGCATGACATGTCTGCAGTCTTGCCAATGCGTTGCAACTGTGAGTTTAGGCAGGGCCTGTGCTCTGGTTTACCCGTCTGTACAATGTGCATAATGTGCAAGAAAAGCTTTTATATTCTCAAAAGGAAGGTGTCAGAGAGGGGCAAAAATGCTCACTGAATATTGCACACTTTTTCGTTAAACAGTTGCTGCATGGGGTGTCATACAAATATAGGTTAGTTAATAGGCATGTACAATCTGATTTTAATCCTAGTTGCACAAAACCATAGTATATTAGTAACTCTGAGATCCAAGTGTGGCCCACAGTTGTATTACTCCTCTCTTGAGGCCAAATTTATGTTAGCAAAATGCTGTGGAATATACTGAAATGTCACTAGAAATTAATTTGCTCATGCGTATTTGATTCTACATAATGAACCTGGATATTAGAAGGTTTTCAGCCTATTTTCTATGCACATTACAGGATACTGACTGCTTTCACACTGGCCATCTGCCTTTCAAGACCTGGAAAAGCACAGGTGAGAGGTATACACAGAGATCTATGTGCTGTTTTGTACTGAAGTGCTGTATGGCATGAGGCTTAACTGGCTAGCAGGTGAATAGGAATCTTTGTGGTCTGGGGTTTACATGAAAAGGAAGCTGTGTGGTCTAAGGGTTTAGAGGGGAGAACTTGGAGCCAGCGATATTCTGGAGTTGAACATGGACTGAGCTTATTGACTCAACATTGCCAGCTCAGCAAGATATCCCTGTAGAAACCTGGAACTCACTGAAAAACCTGATTCTGCCTGTTACCTGAATGCTTCTGGAAAAGGAAACAAGAAAAGCCATCCCATGAGACCAGGGACAGCTCAGTTTTGTGGTGGGAACATCCACTCTTGGAAAACTTATTCATATAAATAGGTATTTTCTGTCTACAGCAGGATCTTGTTTTAAGACTGTTTACTTTTGGACTGTGATCCTGAATGACTGTATCCTAGTTTTCATTTTAATTTATGCCTGATACCATTTTTGTTCAAGAGGCAGGGCTTTTGAGGGTGGATGGAAGTAAAGCAGTCCAGTTCCTGAAATAGCAGAAGCATTAGTTCTTTGTGTTCTTGGGTTCCATGTGGACTTTAAATCAGGAGAAACAGTTCCCAAAGGCATGTTAAGTTTGGATTCCTAGTTGATAATCCAGATATACTCAGTGTCAAGAGCTGTGTTTCTAAATACCTTTGCCAAAAGTCTCTGAAATGTAGCTGTTTGGTTTTCTTTTTTTTCTCTTACATTGAAAATTTCCTGCACATGGCATGCTTATGGATACTTTTGTGAACATGTCTGTATGGGAAATGCTTTTCATGCCCCTGGGGAATTTTTGAGATGTCTTTAAGGGTTTGTTTTTATAATTTGAAAAACATTTCCATTGTGATTTTTATAAAAACATCCTGTACCATAAATTGATTTTTGAAGTCTAAGCAGAAAGCAACTTGAAACCAAAATTGTATCAGTGACTTCTTTCTGAAGATACTGAAACTGGTCATTTTGACAGTATTGGATCCTTTTCTAGAATAAAGTTCTAAAAAGTTGTTGAAACCAGTTCTACAGCAGATTCAGTGCTGAATCATCACTTACTGTCCAAAAGAAAATAGTTGTGTTAAAAAGTATCTCAACTTTTCCTCCTAACCTAGGTGTAGTGTATGCGCCACAGCACAGAAAAGAGAACAAAAGGTAGATTACGTACATTCTTTAAAACGTGAGGCTTTCCACAACATGATGCCAAAACATTTCAGAATGCCAAAATAAATGAGGACTGAATTCTTTCATACTTGTTTGACACTTCTAACAGTGGGTTTGTGTATTCATATGTGCAAGTGGCAGGTGCACTCCGAGCAGTACCATGTGTTTCACTTCATGTTCCCTCCCTAGTTCCTGCAGTGGTCTGCTTCCACTGACTTATCCCTCTAACCCCTTGTCTCCCACCTACAACTTTGCCAAACATGAGCCAAATACTTTACTCTTCCACTGATTTCTTCCACAAAGTCTAAAACTAAGTGGTTTTATCATTTAGCAACTACAAAAAAGGAAGAATCTTGAACACACTCCATCCCCTGGTCACTTCAGTGGTTCCTGGTTTTTGGATATCTCGTGCTTACATTCCTTAGTATAACCTATTAACTGTCAGGTTCCTGTGCTTGTGTCAACTGCTTGGCTGGTTGTTGTGTAGCTGAAGACACAGTCAAAACCTAGGGAGAGCAGGGAATCGTTTTAATGGGCTTTGATACAGTCTTCACTAGGATTGGCTTAGAAATGCTGATGACTATTGATGAGGTGCTGAATACTCAAAGTTTCAGCCCTGATAAAGACCAGCACCACAGGATAGGAAGGAGCAAAACTTCCAGTAACGTTGCATGCCTAGAACATGTGTCATCTAAAGATTTATTCTCTCAGATTCAAAAGGCTTGGTATAAATGAAAAGCCTTAGTTTTATTTTATTATTTTGTTACAACTGTTAAGGGGCTAGCATATGTTCTGAGACCTCAGGTTCATGCCTTGCTGGTTGTCCTTTGGGGTAGGGACTTCATTTTGGTGTAATGTAAAGTGCTGGACAATTGTGCTAAACGTAATAATCCAGATGAGCACTTGATTCTGCAACTCTCTCATTTTACAGTCACTGACTGTCCTTTGTTTTCTTATTTTAGCAACAATGCACTAATGGGTTTGACCTGGACCGTGCCTCTGGGCAATGCTTAGGTAGGACTTTAATTAAATCCATACATTTAAACGGAGTTCAGAAATCCTGAATTGACTGAGTTTACATTGTGCTGCTGCTAGTACATTTTAGTTGAAAGTTCTTGCTGTTTGACAAATATGTGTGTTTGTGTATCTGTATATATAAATATATACATATATATAAAAATATGTGTTTACATAGCACAAGTATATAGCAACATTGTTGAGATACTAATCGGCTGTCAGTGATTCTCAAATAACAGTGCTGCATTTTGATGAGAGCTCACTCTAGTTGCCCAGTGACAAGGGTCATTCACTCTCCTCTTTCTCCTTCAGCCAGTATTTAGTGGCTTTGTTGGAAGCCTCCACTTGGTGGCTCAGAGAGTCTACCACTTCTCAGCGTTGAAACTCCAAGTAAATTGTTAAGGCAATGTAGGGAAACACACACTTTGACCTATAGCATCTTTTTATCAATGGCATTCATTTTCCAGGGCAGCATTTTCTGCATGTATTAAAGTCACTCAAGCAATAAGGAAAAAAACAGAAAAAGACTGCTTGCCCTGCCATAGCAGCCTACTGCTTCCGTGCCCCAAGAACCAGGCAAATGCTCAGCTTGACTTGATTTCTATCTTGATTTCTCAGCTTGATTTCTATCTTTCTAAATTTAATTCAGTGATGATCTCAATCATAGCAAGAAGGAGGTCTGAACCATGTCGCCAGATCTGAACATCCCTAACTTCTTCTGTGGGAGGAAGCTCAGGAGTTCCAAATCAGAATCCAAGTTTCACAGCTGGGCAAACCAAACCACCAGTGTTTGAAATCCTGATCTGCATGTTGTGGTTTGGACAGACCCTTTAGCAGAAACAGGTGGTAGCATGCTGTAGTCATGTGTAAATCAGTGCTTAAACTGAACATATACAGAATAACAAAGCAGGCTTTCCTCTCCTCCCCTCTACTAAGTGAAGTAAAGCAAGTAGGATATAGGATATGTTGAATATATGGGATATTTCCTGGTTTAGTATGATCTGACTTCAAAGTGAGGCTCCACAAGGAAGGATTAGCTTTTCCATTCAAAGAGAGTATCAAATTTTTTAGCAAAGTCTTGAGAAAAATGTTAACTATTTTTTGATAGGTCCTATGAAGAAGCAATCACTCATTTCACTTTGCAATTTCAATCCAGATATTGATGAATGTCGAACTATTCCTGAGGCCTGCAGAGGAGATATGGTGTGTGTCAACCAGAATGGTGGCTATTTATGTGTACCCCGAACAAACCCAGTGTATCGATCACCATATCTGAACCCTTATTCAAATATTTATCCACCGCCCCCAGCACCAGGCCCTGTTCCTAACTACCCTACTGTTACGAGACCTCTGATCTGTCGATTTGGTTACCAGTTGGATGAAAACAATCAGTGTGCTGGTAAGTAGTGGAAACATTTGTTCTATGCTTTTGCTTACATTAAAGCTTGTCTGACATTGCAGAAACAATTGTCCTTTAGTAATTGAATCACTCAAGCCCAGTGTTTTGAAGTTCAGCTACACTTTTTTTAAAGGATGTGAGCTGTACGTTTCATATAGTCATTACTTGATGCAAGCCAAGAGAAGATTTTATTATTTAATCAGTCTTATTATTTAATCAGGAAACCCACTTTCATGAGAGAAGTAATGTTTTCTATGAGATAAACAACCAATTGATGGCAGGGGATTTGTCAGAGCATCAAAGGCATGCCTTTTATTCTTATGATTCTGTCCTTGAGAGAGAAGGTGGCTGTCCATTTAAAGTGTTAGATGGGGACTGAAAAAACCTTGATTAAGTTGTTGGCCATATGTGATAGCTCATATGTCTGGACATCAGTCTTCCTCCTTTAAATGGTATAAATAAGAGTGGTTTCTTCTCATGCTTTGAGTTCTTTGCTGAGACTATAATCCCCTTGGAGCACATATGTTTCATATCTGGAGGGTGGTACACAACTGTTAGCACTACCATTGCCTTAATGACTATAGACTTCAGCTGAGACTGGAACTCCCTGTTGAAGGCACTGCATCAAACAACACAAGGGGAAAGGATCACTGCCCCAGTAGAGCACTGACTTTGTCTTAGCACATTCATGTTCCCCATTCTCAAATAAAAAAAAACAAATAAGCCTATGAAAAATTTCTTGTGTTGGTAGTTTTTCTACTTTTGCATCTTTTGCTGGATTCTGATTCCACTTACTCCCTTTTGTACTGTGTTTAACTTAAATATAAGCTGCTTCTGTGTTACTCAAATTTAAGGAAGATTTAGATTATATCGCTTTGGTTTGCTTCATTTGATAATGCCATGGTATGAAGGAGCAGACAGAAAACTTCTTAACCAAACAAAATAAATCCACTAGCCAAAATATTTATTTTGATGCCAAATCTAAAATCAAGAGCTCAGGATCAGTGATCACTGGTGGCTGCTCAGGGTAAGTGCTAGAGATATAGCCCACAGGTCTACCACAGAGTGAACCTATAGCCACTACCACCACTTACTTCTGTGTCTCAGTTGTCCTAATAGTAAAGTTTTTTGTCTGTTATCTCATGTAGCTAATTGTCTGAAGGCTTTTATCAAAATCTGTTTTGAAACAGGACTGGTCTTTGACAATAAAAATTGCCCAAAACACAGAAGATACAACCTTTCAATAGAGAACATTGCCTGTCTTTAGACTAAGAACTGCATTTAACTCAGAACACTTCTTTATTGAATGCTGCTGCAGAACGATACAAGAGCTAAAACTGACTTGTCTTTTGGGCTAATTCTGCCCTATTGTTTGACATTTCTGGCAGGACATGGTTTCAGATGATGTACATTGTTTGCTTTCTAGTGAGGAGACCGTGATGCTTCATGGGAGATTTAAATTCACAGACTTCAGGGCATTTTTCTGTATTTGAATCATTGCCTTCATTACATTTCAAGGTGGGAAAAAAAAAGTATTTTCTAACCAGCACTAGTAGTAATACCTACCGGAAAAAAAAAGCAACAAACAACCTAAAACAAAACAAACAAAAAAACCAAAACCAATCTGTCTGGGGATTTTTTATGAGGAGTTTTGAAGTCCTGTGATAACTGGTAGGTTTGCTGTTAAAATAAGCATGTATACTCTTCAGTCATTTGAAAATTGAAGTAGTCCTTCTCATCTTAGCAAATTGATCAACCTCACTTATATATCTACTGGTTTGTACACTTCTGGGAGCGTTTTCAATTTGCTAATTTTGATGTAGATGAATCAGTAAATGGGGCAGTTAGTGGAAAAGAAGTGCTGAAATCAAAGTGGAAATGAAACCCCTCTGTTGTCTCTGGCATGTCGCATGCAAGCCCTGCTAATCAAAACAGGTGGATTTTGGGCACTTTGACAGTGGACCTGCCAGCCTGCGAAGGAATACATGTTCCTGTTCATGCTGGCAGAAATGCGATGTTTAATGCTTTCTTCAGTCAGGGCTGTTCACTTCTGTCACTTTAACTTTCAAATATGGGAATTTAATTGTAAGGGAAAGTCTGGTGAATAGAGACATTAACGAGAATAGATGGGCATAGACAGGCTGCTGTTTGAGTGCCGCAGTTAGCTGGGAGCAGTTTTACAAAGTCTGCATCAGGTTTGAATTTGGCCACATGATGGATCATATTTGTGTTAAAAGAAGAAAAACAAAACTTAAAGAAAACAAGACCTGTCAGAGGGAAGGGTCTCTGCTGGGGTTAGATTTAGTTTTTCATTCAGTGAAATCCTCGAGAGACATGTCTTGGTGCAGGATTTATTTTTGTACCTAGTGTGCACTAGGATGGAAAGTGTGGACATGAAGGAAGGTATCTCACTGCAGTGGTGGTAGAAAGGCCTGATCCCCTGTTTCCAGAACTTCTGGTGCAGTTAACAGGGTGTTGTGCTCTTTCGTTCTTGAAGTCCTGGAGATAAGACAGCAGGGAACCTTGTCAGGATCCTCAGGATTTTTGCCCAGGTCTTTCAAGAAAGTCTGAATCACATGAATTATTGGTCTATCCTATTATAAGCTGATTATAAGCATTGCTCATGTTAATGATATTTCAGGTGCTCTGTGCTTCCCCGCTTGTCAGAATTCACAAGCTCTTAGGATATGAAGCACTTTGAGGGTTAATTTGTGGTGGAATAGTTGAAAAGAGTAAACTGGAAGCTATTTTGCCCAGTAGCTGAGCCACTATATAACTCACAGGTTTGTTACGTGGTGTTCTGGCACCTGCCTTGCAACACCTTCTTTCCAAATAAAATCAGTGACAGGTATTTCCATCAGAGATGATGAGACTTTTTGCTATTGATGTCAGGGGAACCAAAGCTATTCTAATGCCAATGTTTCTGAGAAATTTCCATTTTTTAACAGAGCACACATTTTTGTCTAGTCAGATATGGGGTTATAGGTCTGGGCTACATCTTCTGTTGCTAGGCCAGCAGAAATCTTTACTTTTTCTTTGCATTCCAGTCAAAACAGCTTATTAAACACAGGAACCTTCTCTGAGCTCTGAAGAGCTGAGATTGTTCAAAAGACTTCCAAAGTGAAACAGGGTTAAAAATTAATCTGAAAGCTGTGAGATTTAACAGGCTCTTTTCCGTTGTTTGTGTTTGGGTTTTTTGTGTGTGTGTGTGTGCAAGTTTTGTTTCTCTTTTTTGTATTGTTTTCTTTTGTTTTTATCCCCCCTTTGTTAGAGGTAGAAAGGCTGTGAGAGGGTTGCTCTGTCACAGCCTGGCATTTGGCCTGCCTGCAAAGGCTTCGCATTCCCTGGCTCTTAGAGGAATGAGCATCTCTGGTGGTTCACATCATGACATTCCCCCTCTTGGGCTGGTATTTCCAACATGGCAAAAAGAAAAAAGACATTTAAGCCATTCTTCTCCCTTTCAAGCTTTTTTGCCTCATTCTTTCTGCCCTGGAAGGTTCGCCATCATGTTCACCACTCCTTTATCTCCAGATCTTGTCCCATGTGAAAACAAAACCTTTCCTGGCACAAGTGACACCTCTCAGTGAGAACTTTGCCCATTCCAGTGTCCTCTGCTTGGTGCAGAAGTAGCTGTAGTCATTTGTTGCTAGAGGAATATTATAATAATTACTTTTTAAATCTTCTGTGGGTTTAATTCCTGCTACAAGGCATTTTTACCTCTGGAGTTGCTGAATGCTTTATATTTTGTATGTGTTTTGTATGTGTTTTTGCATGTATTGTGTTTTCAACAGCACAGGTTAGGAATGATTTGTAAGACAATTAACACTGGAGTAAAAGACCATATACAGGAAAAGGCAAAGAACATCTAGCACAAGAGCACTTCTTGAACTGTTTGTCTTCTAACGCTGCATCTCTATAAATACAGAATGGTTAGTCATAATAATGACTTTTTGTTCAAGGAACTCAGTCTAGTAACTATTGGCAGGATTAAACTGGAGCGAGAGCCCATGTTCTTGCATTATACATTCATAAGCTGAGAGCTCTTTCCAATTTCCCTTCACTCCACCTTGCTGTTTCCTGTTTTACAAAGATTTTTAAAACATGCCTCAAACACAGATCCTTCTGGACATTGTGGAAAGAACTGTAATGGGTGGGCTCCTATTTTCACTTCCTCTCCTGTTAATGCATGTGCACAATGTGGGGAGTTGATGGAGGTGGGAAGGCATCTAAGAGAGTTGAATGGAGGGATTGGAGAAAGCAGGCTGCAGTCTTCTCTCAGACTACTGCAGAGAAGTAGATGTTAGGAAAGATGCAAGCATAAGGCAAGATGAGTATGACCTAGAGACAGAAGGAAGGGAGGAGGCCTGAGGAGTTAATTACAAAAAAAAAAAAAAAAGGAAAAAAAAGAAAAAAAAAGGCATCATTATTTTAAAAACAAAAGCTGAAAGGAAGAAGCACGAAACCAGAGGGAAATGGAAAGATGTTTTTTCCAAGAGAGAATTGTTCTTCAAGGCCTCCTCTGTGGAGCAGTCACCTCATCTGTGGAGCAGTCATTGCTTCAGCTTTCCTCACTTCACAAAGACTGCCAGGACCTCCTACATTCCCTACCTACAAGTCCCCATTCCTACGTTCATGGAGCAAAACTCCTTCCTTCAAAACATTACCTTTGCACAGATGGGTTTTAGATCATTATCATTTATATTGCAAGCATACCTAAAACCCACATCCAAGTGTGCAATTATGCTGACCTGCTCTGTGCACAACCTCATTAAGAACAGGCTATGCCTAGATGAGTTTTCAAGCAAAATGAAAGAACCAGATATGTGTGTGTGCGTGTCTTGGGAGAGGGGAGGGAAATGAAGATACAGGGAACTGAAAGGAGGTGCACAGGTCTTGTGGCAGGCCCATGGCTATGCTGGGGGTAGAGCATGGAATTCCTTATTCAATGGCTTACCTACTAAGTCAGGTTGCCTCCTAACAGTGACTTTTCTAGTGACCTCTCCGAGCATACAGAAACAGGAGAAAGAAAAAGAGGGAAATGCAGCAGGGAGATTATGCCCTAGAAGGGGATGTGTAAAGGAGAAGCAAATGTAATCCATTCCTACTATTGCCTTTTTAAACCCCATTTGGTTCAGCTCTGTGTCCTTTTGGTCTGTGATACAATCTCTTCTGCTATTCCAGAGGGCCAGTTCCTGAAGGCTATGCATGGCTCATGTTAGGGCAGCACTGCCATCATATCCAAATTAACTAGGAAACACACACAAAAAAAAGAAAGACTGCATGAGAATAGGTTCTGAAAGTGGTTGAGTGCAGTGTCCTGAAAGGATATGTAATGGATAACAACTCCCGTTTAAATTAAGGGCCATGATATGTAGCCTTTATTTATAAGATGGTTTTCCTTTCAGGTTTTGTATGGGGAAATATAAATTCAGACTTCATGCTGCCATAGCAACAGGAACGTTGCTTCTGAAGCATTTCAAGAAGAAGCTGTAGTTGGTGGCTGAGGCTTGGGTTGGAGGATTTTGCAGTCAGCTCTTGACTTCGTAATAGATAAATGTGCTGGGTATTTTGGCTCTTCAGGTCTTTCTGCGTAAACTGAAATGGTAATTAATTTTCAGGATTGTACCACGTGTAATTTCATGAGTAGGTGATAGGTGCTCAGATAAATCCCTGACAAGAATCATATAAAAATATATAAACAGGAGAAAAAAGGCCTGGTTTAATAAGCCTACAACAGTGAAGCTCAAAGTGAGTCATGTGGAACTTACTTACTTTCCTAGCACACTAAACTGATTGGAAATTACTGGGCACTTTTGTCTATGTTTCTCCATAGATCAGAGGAGAGGGGTGGTCACAGAATTTAATCAGTATCTCCCATCTACTTCAGGAATACTTGTGTTACAAAAGCTTTAAATGATTATTTGATCCTAAAGTTTTTCAGTCACCATCTACTTATACTGTACTCATTTCCTGTTTTAGCACAGTTCAAGATGGTTGACCCTTGGTTATCTAATGTAATGAGACTAGACAAGTCAGGTAAAAGAAATACATGAAAAATACAATCTATGTACATTAAGAGAGAAGACCATATGCCAGGGGACTAATGGAAGAAGGATCATTATTGTCATAGAGTACAGGCATATTTAACATAGCCCTGTCCCATTGAATAAACCCTCATTGTAAAGCTCCAGAAAAACATAACTCTTCTGGATCCAGCCTCAGTGCTTCTGATCTGATGGTCTTATCTATTGACAAGCCTTCATAAAGGTAATAATTAATTGACCATAAAATATTAATGGGTAAAACCATACATCTGAAAATATTCAGAGTTCTTTACTCCCTCAGGAAACCATTGCACAGCATGGAGGATGGGCCAGGGCTGAGGAAAGGCAAGATTCAGTCTCTACAGTAGGGTCCATCGGTAGGGTCATTCCTACAGAAATTTGGCCATCGATAGACATATCCTCCCCTAGTAGAATCTACCAAGCAGAATGAGGGTGGAAACGCTGCTTTCCACTGAAGTGAATCCATTTGTGGAGGGGGAGTTGGCTTGATAGGAAAGGTTGCTGTGTGTATCTGTATGTAGCAAGGTAAACTGAGCCTTCTGTGCCTTGGATTATTCCTTCTTTCATCCCTTGCTAAGTGCACTGTGGGAGGAGTACAGTCTGGTGGTTAAAGCACAGGCAATGCTTCTCTTATTTGTAAAGTTTCTACTGCTCACAAAGGCATGAGTAAAATTGAACCAAGAAATACAACATGCAAGCCAAGAAGGATGGCATGTTATTAAGAAAACTGGCATATCTGTACTGGAATGAAAACCAGCAGGCTCCTGGGTATAGCAAAGTGTAAGTTCAAATCCGTCATTCTGCATGTCAGTGCCTTTCAAGCATCACTGACTGACTATTTATGTATGATGATGTGAAATGGGAAAATAAAATGAACAGAACTAGAGTATGGCCACAACTGTACTTGACTGAACAACAGTCATCCCGTGTAGATAGCTACATAGTCAATTGGATACCAAAATCTCTTAAACCTCTCATTATGGACCCCATTGATTTCAACGAAGATTTTAGGATCTGAGAGCAATTCTTGCAGTGAATTTATTAGGTTTAAATTAATCTGTCTTGAGCCTAAGCCACTGAGCATAAGTAGCTTATGGTCAGGAGATTGCTACCATATTTTCCTCCTGCTCATCTCCTGATACCCTGATAAGAATTTCCTAGACATTGTGAGGGACAAATAGGCAGCTGGTTAGAAGATCACCTTATAATTAAAACCTGTGGCCACCTGGGGAATATTTGATTATACTTTCAACTTTAGCTTGAGCTAAACTGATTATATCTGGAAATGTCTTCACCTGCTTATTAGTGGTGATTAAAAGTTTTCTGGTTTCTTCTGTATTGAGGCTGGGAGCCAGGAGGGAGGCAGAGTGGCATATGGAGGGGAACAACTGAAAGAGAATGTGTCACGTCACAAAGCACAACTGGTTTGTATGCAGAGATAGGGCATAATCAAAGAAAAAACATCCATGTCTTGCTAGATGTGCGGGCCACCTCCAGACAAAGGAAGGTTAAAATCTCTCTGGACTGTGATCTCTCTATTTCATGATGTGTTTCAGTTTTCCCTCTTTCATGCAGTTGTGTGACACTTTGGTATACAAGGTGGCAAGAAGCCATGAATTCCATCTCCCTTGTGTTTTGTAGACTGCAGAGGGAAAGGGTATGCAAGTGAAAGAGGGTTAATTGATACTCTAGATTTTGGTTGGTTTAATGGCCTCAGTTAAGCTTGGTCTCTGAACTGGAGGTTATTGGGTGATGGGCTCTGAGCCAAATAATACACAGACTTCAGCTGTCCCCAAGAGCTAGTTGGCAGGAGGTTATATCTGACTCACTTCAGAGGAGCAGTAATCATGCCCAGCTTGCCATATCTGCAGGCATGTGCTGGCCAGGACAGGACTCTCACCCCTGCTGTTAGTCTCAGAATGATGCTGTAGACTCACTGCTAACAGCAGTTTGACATATGGGGCTTTGTGGCTGCCTTGCCTTTATTATGTCTTACCTCCAGGGATTTCAGCAGTGCCAGATCAGTTAAAGCCACTATGTACCTATTAGCTCTGTCTGCTCTGGAGCAGATTTCATGAGCTTTCCTTTATGGGATAGCTGTCGGCAAGGCAGTCCTGCCAACTAGACAATTACAGGGCTTGAAATAAAATTAAGTCACTTAATGGTGCTGGAAGATTGACTGACTTCATGAGCACCCTTCTCCAACATACTGGCTCTGTGGCTTCTCTCATTTTCCTATGGATGTCTGTTTCTGTTGTGGATGACAGTCCATGTGTAACTTTCTTCTGAGACCCTCAGGGACTCTGGTTGCATGAGTGACACCTTCTCTACCTCCCTGTGGCATAACACGCAGAGTTCAATATGTGGGAGATAGAGTGTTTCTCTTTACCTGAAAGGCTTATTTATTTTCAATGCCCTTCATAGCACCAGCACTCTGCTTGGGCCTGCGTTAGTATTTGCATGTATTTGCAGCACTCAACAGTGCCTAGAGATGGCAGTGTTCTCAATGACTTTTTAGTCACCGTTTTTCTTGGCCTCTCCCTTATATTTTTTGGGTCAGCTTTGTTTCTTTTCACTTGGTTCCAGCCTGAAATTTGCCATGGCTATATGTCACAATCAAGATGCTAAGCCAAAATATATAGAAAATATGAATTGGCTGCTTTGACAATATGAATCAGCCAGATGGTCCGTATGTTTTGCCAGACTCCATAGGCAGAGGTAATGTGCTGGCATTGCTCCTTTGTCTTGTCCCTGATACACTGGACCCATGATGGAGCTGCCACGCAAAAATAGAAGAGCTGCCTGATGTTATGTGGTGTTTACCATGCTCTGTCGCCTTCATCTGCTAATTGACTGGCTTCCCATTTTAGTATTTCAATGAGATGAGAGATTTTTTCAAAGAAAATAAAGCTACCAGAAGATGAATGGGAGTTACACATCACTAGCCCAACTGAACACAGTAAAGCCCTTTATGACAGTGCAGTGTATCAAGTTATAAAAGAATACAGTAGGCATGTTGCAGTGGAGGAATAGTAGAAAATATATCAGCAGGAGCATTTAAAAACTGCCTAAAACAATTGTTAACAAGAAAGAGCCTTGCACAAGTTGGGAGTGAGATAAATGTTATCAAGATCTTTAAGTTGCTGTAGTTTCAAGTCCTTTGATATATTTCCAGCTTCCACTGTGCACTGAGGCACAAAAGAAAACTGTTTGCTTTATCTAACGCTGCAGAGAAAAGTTCATAGCATGGTTAAGAGCTGCCACCCATTAAATAACAGTTATTGTCACTATGGCGGAACAATGCAAAGCTGAGATAGCTTAAATGGGTAGCCAGAAATCCCCTTTCTGAAAGAGGAATCTCAGAGTAGTGCAGAGTCAGTTTGCCAGACTACCACTCCTTGCTCCTGGAGCAGGAATTGGCCCAGGGGGAGGACATGTGGTCTGAAAGCTATAGTATGCTTCGAATTTTCAGCTATTGTAACCCCTGTGGGGAATCCCAAACTAGGCATAGGCTGGAGGAGCCTTGGATCACACTCATGTATTTCAATGGTAGACTGTAGCAATATATACAACACTTGTTGCCAGCAAAGCATTAAGCAATGCATCTGGAGCTTTAATTCAGAAGCAGATTGAAATAATTTTAATCAAAAGTGGAGCTGATGAAATAGCAGGCTGATGGAATAGCCCAGGACTGTGCACTGACAGCTATCATTTGGTTTCATGCAGTCATCCCAAAATCGTGTAGCATGCCAGTTTTAGGAAGGAGGTATTCCTCCCCACTAAATCAGTACTATTTGAAGATACGGCTTTGTAAAACCTGTATTATGTTATTCAGGTAGTACATTGCATTTTGGGACAAAATTCTCAGCGGAATCAGTGATTTTATCCCTTTTTTTTTTTTTGGTTTGCAACATGACATTTGGTTCATTGACATTTTCAAGGGGTTTCACTAGACACAGTTGAAAAGTGGCATAAGAGAATAAGACTTTTGTACAAGGTTTCAAATAAGACTTCCAACACTGCTTATGATCTTCATTGAAAAAAGTGGAAATTTTACTTCATATTCCACAAGCAATTTTGCAAACCTCAGTGTAGATTTGAGCCCAGAGTCCTGTGGCATAAATGTGTCCTACGAAGACTGGAGGATACCTCTAAATGCAATCAGGCAGTTTGCAGTATATCCATTAATGGCCCAACAGGCTATGCACATTCTGAAGCTGATAAGGGATGTGTTCTGCTACAAGATACAAAATACCATCATGTTCTTCTCCACCCAAATGCCAAGCTGACATCTAGAATCTTGGGACATGAAACTGTCTTGGAAACACATGATCCATCTGTGGTTCATTCCCTCTGACCTGGGGAGGACGGGAAATGCAGAATCAATAATTTTCTGCAGTATGTGATTAGAGATGATTAGAAAGACTACAAATGGTAAAATGCCAGTCATGCTAAGGATTTGCAAGGCATGCTTCTGTGCTGGAGATTGTGCCTTTTAAACTATGCCTGCTCTCTTGCATGACTGAATATGACCAGAGCCCTAGTAATAGAGGCTAATAAAGGAAAGTACTATGAAAAAGGAAAAATGTAATTTAGTTTTTCACTACAGCAGGCCCACATGATGGAAAATTCACTGGGATGTGCCTGCTGGACAGTAAGAGCAGGAGTTTGTTCCAGGAATAACCACAGATGTGAAATGTTCCTGCTGGTTGGGAACATCGCCTTTCTTGTTTATTTCTCTATGATTTTTTTTTTTTAATTACCTAAACAGATTTTTTTTTCAGGCCAGGCGACTTGGAATTGAACCATTTATCTTAGGAATACTCAATGTGAGCATGTGTCTTTCTGAGCTTTCATGGGTACTGCGAGAAGTGGTGGGACTGCCTGTGACGTTGGTGGTATGACTGGCCCCATGTTCAGCCTTTAGCGCTTGTCAGCAATTCCTGAATTCTGGTGCAAAGAAGCTAGACTTAACTTGAAGCTTTGGGGACAAAAACATGCAGACCTGTATGTGTGAGTAGGGCAGTCCTGGTTCTAGCTGTGTTTCTACATCATCCTGTGAAATAGTTCTCCCATCTCAAGAATTTCTAGTAAATTAAGCAGAGATTCACAAATACGTTGTCACTGTGATGAACTGCACTGATACAAGGTTTACAATTAATATCTATGTGCAAGTGTTCTAAATATTTTCTCTTAGCTACCTCCAGGAGGGAGTTCAGTATGCAGCAGATTCCCAGATTCCTGTTGCTTTCACGGGCACCCAATTCTCCCAGTCATACTGGTTCCCTGGTATAGAAAAACATGGGCATCCTGAGGCGTATCCAGGACAGGACTACTATGGTGGTTACAGGGTGGGAACACATAACATACAAGGACAGGTTGAGAGAAGCAGGTTCTCTCTGCCTTAAGAAGGTAAGACTGGTGAGGGAATTGTATTGCTTTCTGTCTTCAGCTGTCTGAGTATGTAGAGAAGTAAAAGCCAGATTCTTCCCAGAAGTGCATGTGAACAGGAATTAACTAAAGTTGGAACATGAGAAATTGTTGTTAGATATAAGAAAAAATGCTATCACTTGAAGGTGGTCAAACACAGAATCATAGAATCATGGAATAGTTAGGGTTGGAAAGGACCTTAAGATCATCTAGTTCCAACCCCCCTGCCATGGGCACAGACACATGTCACCCAAAGCTCTGTCCAACCTGGCCTTGAACACAGCCAAGGATGGAGCATTCACAACTTCCTTGGACAACCCATTCCAGTGCCTCACCACCCTCACAGTAAAGAACTTCTTCCTTATATCCAGTCTAAACTTCCCCTGTTTAAGTTTGAACCTGTAAACTTTGGAACAGAGGTTCATAAAGTTTGTAGCTAAAGGTTGTATCCTTGGAGAAGTTCAAACCTCAGCTGGAGAAGGCCCTGAGCAACCTGACTGAATAGCCCTGCTTTGAGCAGAGGTTTGGGCCAGATGACTTTCAGATGTCAGCTCCAACATGCCTTGTGCAATGATACTGAGACTGCAGTCCCTGAAGTGCAGGAGCCTGTGTCTGACACTGATTCTAGCCTTTAATTTATTTTTTAATTTATTTAATTTATTTAGACTCCCATAAAATGAAAGTGATATTCTCTTTGTCACAGAGATTTTGAGGTTTAGCATTGATTTTGTAGTGTTGTAAGATCTTTGGATGGAAGCTGATATAGTGAAGTAGAAGCAATGATCAGAAGTGGAAAATTTTATTCCCAGCTTTGCAGTGAAGTGAATCTTGAGTTTCACAGAGTGCAGGTTCAGCCAAGACCATCCAGATCAACATATCTGTTTTACACCAGGATCAGTACAGGGGAAGAAGATCTGCCCTTATCTCAATTGATTTATTGATTGATGGGCAGGAGCCAGAAGTCCTGCCCAGAAGTTAGTCAACTTGTATTAGAAATCTGCCATATGAGGCTGAAAGTACCTTGTCCTGCCTGGGAGTTTCATAACCATACAGAACCTGCCATGGTCCTGCTCAAAACTGGTAGTTCTTGAGGCTAAACAAAATACAACTTTCTGCCCCAAAAGGCTCAGTGTATCTGCTCTGAGGGCTTGTTATCTCAGGAGTTCACAAATCTTGAAAGTTTCTGTCTTAGTTTATGCATAAAAGGTAACTGAATGTGGTTGAAAGCAGAGTTGGGGGGGAAGCCCTTTGAGATTAAACACCTCTTTTTCAGGGAGACATGAACTGAGAGTAAGAAGGAGAATTGCCAGTAGACATCCACATCACATGCCAATTGGAATAAAGTAAACCTCCCATATCCACACAGTTTTCATTTATCCAGGAAGATTTGCAAACCAGTTGGCTGGTGGCAATTTTTGGAACATTGCAAGCAAATGTGGCTCAGTCATTATAAAACAGTGAATGCCAAATCTGAGTTAAAGCCAGTTATTTGAGCAGCAATTATAAGCATTTTCCAATGATCACCACCACAGAAATAAATAAATAGATGGCTTGCTATGTATACACTCAAAGGGGAATGTTGCCCAACATTCGTAACTCTTTGCTATTAACAGTAATGAGGACACAGCTGTCTGAGCCTGAAAGCCAGTATTTGCAAAGTATAATTCTCGAAGATTTTTCTTCTCTACTGGCTCTTGTCCACTACCCATTCTTTGCTTACAAAAAAGCCCAAAAGGCCCTAACATTTATACAAGAATTACACTGGCTTTGTGGTGCTTTTGAGATATTGTTATAAAGCATGCTGACACATGGACTGATTCAAAACTCAGATGAAATATGAAAAACAATTCTTTCCCCTGATAAGCTCCCCAATGCCTTTAGTGCCAAGCATAACACTGTCTTCGTATTCAGTCGCGACAGCTCCTAAAGCAGCTGGCAAGGGTTGCTGCCATGGGCAGAGATCTGAAGTTCTCCCTTCCTAAGGATTTCTAAATCACACTGAGTAAAGAACTTGTGGCTGCAACCGGGCAGACCAGTGATGAGTGTGTTCAGTCATGTATAACTAGTCAACTCTACATAACCCCTAAAGCATATAGAAAACTGCCCCATTGTCCAGGCACGTCTTGCATGTTGGTGCTGCCAGAGTCTTTTCCCTGGTTCTGTATCAGCTGGGCTCATGGATTAAGGTCTTAGATTCCTGAAGGAAGACAAAGCACTGTAGGCTCCATTGCATGTGTGTTTGACTTGTGCAGTTCAAGTGACGTGAGGCAGTATACAGTCATAGCACCTTCTACCTGTAGCCTTCTTGCATGCTGTAGCCAAGCTTTGAAATCCAGTATATTCCTGAATGAGATGCTGATGATGATTGCTGAAGCTTTGTGAGAGAGTGATTAATGGTGAGTCACATATTGCTATTCCAGTTCCCCATAATCGAGTTCCCTTTTTTATATTCGTGCATGGAGTCCTTTCTCTTTCATGTATATTACAGATTTCAAGGTATCCTGTGACAATGACTAGAGCATCGGCAGTGAATCCTCTCTAGGCATATGTACATATGGCACACCTAGGATGTCTCTTGTATTTTCAGGTCTCCAATACTTCACTCCCACGTCTGTTTGCACAACATGCTTGAGCAATGGTTAAAGCTTTTGTTATGTTGTATATCCAAAGTGGCATTTTAATGGAAGAAGCAGCCCTTCCAATAAAAGTTTCTGTTATATCCTGCAGGTGGATATTTACATCCCTTTATTTTCATTGCGGCTTTAATTTCTGGATCCATTTGGATTGATTTCTTCTGTTGCATTAAAAGTAGTGCTGTTCTTCTCTTTACTAGTTATTGTGGTCTATTCAGAGTCTCAGACCTTGTTAGCTTGCCAAAACACTTGGAAAAGGAGCTCTTAATGACTCAGTTAAAATGTACGGTCAAGAAGTTCACTTATTAGAGGAAATGTAAACTGACCACCAATTGGCTAAACCAGCTGGCTGGACTATTTGTGCTAGTGATTTCTCAAAGCTCCCTGGGGAGCAAAAGTGGGAATAGCAGTTCTCTTCTTCCCTCATGGTCTGTACCCTAACAGAAAAGACTTTGAAAGAATTTGCTGGAGAAGAAGCCAATAGGATTTCACAGACATGTTTAAAAGCTTTATAAATAGTGACTTAAACTGCAATATTTTTAATATATTCCTTCTTACAGG
Organism: Pezoporus wallicus; assembly: GCF_028554395.1. Taxonomy (NCBI): domain Eukaryota; kingdom Metazoa; phylum Chordata; class Aves; order Psittaciformes; family Psittacidae; genus Pezoporus; species Pezoporus wallicus. Next base: position 3,180,786 of record NW_026638957.1, on the reverse strand, counting down.
GTTTTTTTAACATAGCCCATAGAATTGCACAGAAAATATACAATTCAGCCATAGACAATTCATGTGTTCAATGTTAGTAGTTCTACTTTTAATAGTTTCTACTGTGAAATTTTATACACTTTCTCTAGAGACTTCTCTAGAGACTTTTTCATATCATGAAGCAGAGGGAGGGCTCTAAGGACCTTTTGCTAGAAGTATGTTTTAATTTCTTAGTGTGCATTTCCTGACTCTGATTGCACATCTTTTTCATTTACATTGCAATAGAAAGTGTGGCTTACATAACCTCCAAACATCTGGGAGTATTCTCAGTGCTCACTGGCTGCTCTCACCACCCTACCAGCAGACCTCAGTGTAGCATATGATCACATAGAACTGATAATCTAGAGAAAAGGGTAGTACAACAGTAATTCTCCATTTTTTTCAGCTGAAAAATATGTTTCCTGTTGATGCAGATGAAACCATGCTGAGCAACAACTGTTTGGTACCTTCTAATTCATCAGATTCAGTGTCATCAGTAGGATTCTAACACATCTCTACCCTACTCCACCAGGGTTCTTAGGTCACTCTTATTCTACTATACCACAGCTACTTGGAATAGTAAAGTGAGGTGGAGAAATAACTGAGATTCCCAAATCACATGCAATGACCATGGATTTCATAAGTTGTGCAACAGCAAATCATGAATCCAGAGTGTACAGCTATGCTCTAGTCCATGGAGTTTCCATGTTTAAGCAAAACCCTTAACTGAAATCAGTAGTTTGTCATCTTTCTGATATCAGAATTAACAAGCAGACTGTACATTTGTGCAAAAGCTTTCATGGGACACCAGGAACAGTCTGAACAGCCCACAGCCACGTGTGATCTTGTACCAACAGGGAGCCATGGGAATTGGTAGGAATGAGGAGCTGTGGTCATGCAGATGATGCCAGGTGTACAAACCATGCACAGCTCTGTTCTGAGCAGAAGAGGAAGAGCCTGCTGCCCCTTTTGTTCCCCTACTATGCACTTACCTGCATGGCTGTCCTATAAATCTCAATCAAAAAACCAGGACTAGGACTGTGCTAAAAGAGTAAAGTCCTTTCACAGTTTAGCTGTTGTTTATCATCATCTTTGAGTAATATCCAAAGTGTGCTAGCTAAGGAACAGCTCAGATAACTGGCAGGCGATCCAGAATCTGTGACACATGTTGAGCAATATTCATACCAGGCAGAAGGAGCAGGATTACAGATTGATGCCTCACACTATTTAGTATCCGCTTTCAGGGTGACCATCTGTGTGAAAAAAACACTTTAATCCTTATCTAGCCATCAACCAATAACATAACGTACACGGGATGCAGATGCAAAATGAATTCAGCAATCAACAGCCAGTCCTCAGACACTGAAATATGCAATTAAACAGGTGTTTAGGGAGTTGGTCTTGGATTGTGTCCATGCTCAGCAGGGTCAGTTGTCCTTGGGAAAAAACACTGACCCCACACAGCAGTAGTTTGAATTTGGCTTCAGTCTGCACTTTAGGAATGTGGCATTGTTATTTCTCCCCTTTTCTTATCAAATATAATTATCTTGAGAAAAAAAAAGTTTTGAGAAAATATGTGATTTCACTGAGTAAAAATCTACTACTGAGGAAATTATTTCTGTGTCCAAATAAGGAGTGGGGGAGAAGTTTGGAGAAAGTGCTCTGTTCCAAGTAATCTTGGAACTGATACCATGTTACTGAGCTCGGATGTTTAGTCCTGGCCTGCAATTATTCCCATAAAAAATAGACATCCAATCTTTATATAATTGTAAAGTGGAGCCCTGAGGGTTATAAATGACTGAACGAGCTTCACTGTTTGAGCAGATTTTGGAGCAAGCTTGCAGCCTTGAGCCTCTCTGCAAGAGCTTTGCATCTTGAGAGTGGGGTGAGCTCCTGGGGTTGTGATGATATGACAGCAGGACTAAAATATAGACAGGTTAAAATAGAGAAGTAGGGCTCCCAAATCACCCCCACCATCTAGCAGAAGGGCGAAGAAGACTTTCCATGGCAAACTGGTTTTGATCTGCAAGACTCGTGCTGTCACAACTGTGAAATTAATCTTCAGCCTTACTGTGTTAAACCCCATGGTGCTAATTGCTCTCAAATAATCATGATGGCAAAAACATACCCACTTTTTCAATGGTTGATCCAAAGAAGGAAATGCAGCCATACCTGCTACTGTGACCCACAGAAATTTGTGGCATGATTATCAGAATTCATTACTTATGAAAGGAAGTCATGCATACTAAATATGTTCCAAAAAGAACAAAATGTAACAGTCCATCTGCGAAACAGTGCACATTGCCAAAATCATATCGTCTTGGAAATCTGCTGTCCACATTGGCTTTCCCCTTGAATACGGAATCCAAGCAAAGTTTGTCTTCTAATCACCAAAGTCTCCAAGAATTTGGTTCTAGCTCAGAGATGATAACTCCACATCTTTCCATGATAGCCCTCTGCTAGGGGGGTTAGCACCTTCTCAGCCAGCAGGGAAAGGAGCTGTCATGGAGGGAGTGAAATGGTCACAGCACCCTAAGCATGGACCACTCTTGTGAAAGAATATGTGTAGTCACAGATCCCACAGCTTCCAAAATCAGTGGATGGACTTAAGAAGGTAGCAGTCTCCCTTGTTCCTGAAGTGCCAGGTGCAAATAATCTCCTTGAGATGGAGCTTCTTTGGTAATCTTTCCACATGCATTTACTCTGTCATGTGGTACGTAACCATAAATACCAAAATCAGACTCACCACTGTGTTTATTTAACTTTTGGGTTTTTTTGAAAGTAGCTTTTTGTCAAGAAAGTCTCTTCCTAAAGGACTTTGATATTGTCTCTGAACTGATCTTAAGGCCTTTGTTTCCTTCTGTGTTCTTTAATTCATAAGTCCTGTTTATGTGCAAAGTCCTGTTTTTCAAGCGCAAGAAAGGTAAAGAGTGTCTTTGCTTACAGTATTTGAACCTCACCTTCCAGTGGGCATCTCCTTCCAGTTCCTAAGCACCTCTGCTGCTTCTCCTCTTGTCTGCTGGCTTTCTTCCGTGGCTTTCCACCTCTTTAATTCACTTAGCTTCTCAAACAATCACCACTTCTCTTAACCTGCAGTTTAGTCCTCTCTGGGATCTTTAATTCAACAGATTGTCTGTGGATCTTGGATTCTTGAAGATTCCTGAAGAACTTGGATTCTTCATCTTTATCTTGCTTCATGCTTTATGAAGATGCAATCATTCTGTGTGTCCTAAAAGAAAGGTGGTTGGCATGCCCAACATCTTTAGGCTGATGACTGAACATATTCTAGCATAACAAAGTTAGCAACATTTTCTAAATTTTCCACATATTTCTGCAGTTACTGCAAACATTAGTGGTACAATATCTTTCACTAAAAGTCAAATCTATTGATAAAAGCACAAACAAAAAAGTGAAAAATTGCACATATGTACATTTACATCTTTACAAAAGAGAAAGCATTTGGCAGAAATTTACAAATTCCTATCCCCATTTTCAGTAGTTTCACTGGCCAAGAGGCATCTCCCAATGGCTTCAAGATACCACTTAGACCCTGTAATCCTTATTTTTTATGACACAGGCCATAGAAACATGCCCAGCAACTGGTGTTTCAAGCACACATTTTTTTGTTATAGCATATTTCAAAGAAGAAATACCATTCAGGTATAAGGCCCTAAAGTAGGGGAACATCTACTATGGGCTTTATTACTTGTTTTTCAGATGCTTGATCAGTAGTACTATTACAGTTCGTGCCTTATTTTAATTTTGAGTTTGTTTGAATTAGTCTTCTAAACTCTGAATTTCACCTCATTGTTTTTTGCTAGCTTTAGTGACCATCTCTAGCTAAAAACTTTGTTTTCATAAAGATATTTATAGATCACAGGCAAATATACCTCGAACTTTTTCTTAGATAGATTATTAAATGGAGCATTGTCTTGCTCCGAGACAAACTTCTATGTCTTGGAATTACTCTGCAGATTTTCTGATCTCTTTGCAATATTGCTTGTTGAAGCGTTGACACCAGAAATGTATTTCAGTGATTATTTTACTAATGCGATATACAGTGGTAAGAACAATTTCCTGTGTCTACTCGGTGTTCTCAAATTTATGCTTGTCCTTTCAGCAACACTGTGTCAGGAAAAGTTCATGTTCAAGTGATTATCATGTTCAAGTGATTGTCTCCAGAGTTATTTTAATGACCAACATTTTTACTTTTGATATCAGACCTTGCATTTGTATGCCTTGAAATGTACTTTCAAATGTGCCCACCATGCTTAGAAAATTGTTTTCATATAAGAGTTGTGTTCACTTTTGACTTCTTGCCTCTACCAGCTTGTGATCCTCTGCATTTTATGACAAATGTGGAAAACAATGGACCAAAACAAGATCCTCAGGATCCTGTAGACACTCACAGCATGGTTCCACATTTATGATTCTCTCCTGAGATTTCTGGTCTCCTCATTTTAGTCTCTCTTTTGAGCAGTATTGAACATGTCTGGTCTTGATTCAGTGGATTGCTGTTCTTTTTATGCTGTGTTTTCTTGCAATATTATTGATACAGATGAGAGTGGCCTCAGTTCTGCTGTCTTTGTGGACTTGAGTCAGTATAAATGATCACTAAGTCTTCTGGTAGGAATTAGCCTCCCTGGTGAGACATGCTGTTGTGCTGCAGTTTGGCATCTAGGTTTTCTTTCTAACTATATTAACATGCTGCCTCATTTTTATGTATGTAGGACTCTTAATTTTTTCAATTATTATTACAAATTAAATAAATGAATTAAATAAATTAATAAATGAAATAAATAAATAAAGTAATTAAATAAAATAAATGAATTAAAAATTTCATTCATTGTTCCATGATGTGGCTAAATTCTAAAGAATCCATGAAGATTACTGCTAGCTTTTACAGAGCCAGTAATTTGCATGCTAAAAACAATTAGTTCATTTATTTATTTTGACATTGTAAATGATATCTATCCCATCAGCAGGCATGCTGCCATCCATTAAAGATACAGTCTGCACCAATAAAAACAAAGCATCAGCACATCACATCCCACAAAAGGCAGCCAGTCAGCCAGAAACATAAAACACCCGCTTTCTCCACCCTTACAATCCCCAGACTAAACCTCATTGCCCCAGCCACCTCACCTCTGTTGAAATGTCAAGTAAACAGATCACACCCCAGGGTTGCTACACCAAACCACAACAGCCATAAATTTTTAAGGCAGATGCACTAAACTAAGGGAGAGGGATGTGGTTAATTTTGGTGTATTCAGGCTCAGGCTCTTGCAGCAAGGGCTTCCTGGCAGATGTATATGGAGATAACACATACCTATTCTCTCATTCAGCCAGTAAACCAATGATCTTTAAAACTCATGACTTCAACCATGAGGCTCTGCATTCATTCTAGGTGCCATTTCTTAGGAGGCAGAGAGCAGAGGTCTGGATGGGCTGTGCGGTTATCTCTGCATTCCTTTGAGAAGTAACAAAGAGAATTGTTCCCACTTCAGGTAAAATTTTAATTTCAGAGTGGACTTCTGCCTGAACTTCTGCCTTTGGAACTAGCTGTGGGAGCAGTAATGTGAACGCAGCGACTGGAAGGATGGATGTCTGAAAGTAGATGACTGCTGATTTGACATCACACAGCATAATCAAGAGCCAAGATATCCAGGGCCAGCGTGGCCATGGACTCTTTGACAAGAGAAGTTTTGAACAGTGATCCATCCTGCCCTGCCTTGGTTCTCTAATGTGGTTTAAGTGCTGAACAACAGCGCTCTCAAAGTCAGGAACCTCTAAGGAGTCACTCAGAGTCACTTGGGAAAATTTGGACTCACGCAAAACAATTAGATATGATGATCTTAAACATCCTCTTAGTTTCGTATGTAATTTCACAGCAACAGTCCCAGTTCTGTCTCTAGAGGTAAGAAGTGTGGTAGCTAGATAACATTTTCAATTTGCCACTGGCAGTGTCAATAATTCTCTTTCTGTTTCAGTAACCTCTGGAAACTGAGATTCGATGCACCATTAGGGTAAACCATTAACATTGGGAGTAGCATAGAGTTTAGCTGAAAGAGCCTTTGATGGCACTGAGGTCTCCTAGTAGAACATAAGGCTTTCAGAATGATCGTTAGTCTTTACTTTAGATATCAATAGCCAATGTAGAGGCTGCACAAAATTCCTGAAAAAGTCACATTTTTAAGTGATCATATAATAGGGGCTACATGAAAGACTGCAAGTCAGAAATAGCTGTGACTTGTTCTTGCTTCTGTATTGTTGAGTGATTTCAGGCTAGTCCTTTAATTTCTTGGCCTTGAATTTCCTTGTTAAAATCCAGGGACACTGATATTTACCAGCAAATGGGACATTGCAGGGTTTTGTAGTACAGTTTGATTTGTATAAGGATTGGAAGGCTTCAAATAAAAATGGGCTAATTGTGAGCTCTCTCTTTATAGGACAGGCCCTGCCATGAATAGTTTTAGATGCTAAACAGTGAGGTAGGCTTGACTACAAACAGAGATTCTGTTATCCTCATTTTTCAAATAGGAAGCAAGGAAGTGGAAGATGAAGTGAAAGTATGAGTTCCCACAGAGTAAATTCTCAGCACTTAAGATACAATGTGATCACTGCTGCTGTTCTGGTTCTTTGTCCTGCATAGTAACTACCAGATCCTTTAGTCTGTTTTCACTGAGGACACATCTACTTCATAATTGTGTCCTAGTTGACCTCATGGCAATTTTTGTAGCCACATACTGAGTAATCTAGCCAAAATCACAGAAGAGGTATTCAATAAAGCTAGCTGTTAGCAAAATCTAGACTTGCTCTTGGGATAAAGGTAATATGTTTTCTAAGGATCTTGGCTATAAAAGGTACTAAAAGCAGGTTCAGTATAATGAACTCATCAGTGATGGGTGACATCATCTGATGCTTTCATGGTACTGATGTTAAAATCACCAAATATCACAACCTATTTGCAGCCTGAACGGGGGGCAGTGGGGTTTCTAGGTTTTCTTGCTAGCTTGCTTTGCTTTAGTAACTATTCTACTCTCCAGCTTGTTAGACTTTACTCTGGGGCTGACATCTCATTGTGGTATTTCTTTCTATGGTGAAGACTCCAACTCCAGTTATGCTGGGTCAGAGACACTCTTCCAGGCTTCAGAAAACTGCATCTCAGGGGCTGCTTTGCCACATGTTCTAATCCTTGCATTGAGCAGTTCTTACATTTTTTTTAATTACCTGTTTTGTCTTATCTGCTTTGAACATACAAAACTGATGACAATCTAGTATCATGTACATTTAGCATCACAGTCTTGCACTAGTATTGTGTGTGACCCCCTCCCTCACAAGGGCAGAGGCAGTACAAATGAACTTTGAAGTGATATTACCAGAGCATTATCACACCTAAGATTTATGTTCAAATGGGACAGAAAAAAGCTGTGCAATCACAATAAGAAATTATTTACATATTATTGACTAGCTGTCAGGTTGTTTCCACTTGCAATTTTCCACTCAACGAAAAATGCCCTGAGAGTGTTTTGATATAGTTTCTATGCTGGCACTTAAGTATAGTGAATCCATTATAGGCAATTTCTCTAAGTTTTGTAACTAGTTTTCTCTTCAGTGGAAATAATCTGGTTTTTGGTTTTTTCCTTTCCCTGTCAAATGTCTAGTTTTGACTCTATCAGCTACACCAGATTTACTGTATGCTGAACTGTGTAAATGAGCTGGGCAATGTTCCCTCTGTCTCCCAGTTCTGATATTCTTCAGTATGATACCTAATGGTTAACCAACTGTTGTACCAACATATTTTTTGGTTGCATTGGCTGAGTCTGTCAGAGTTTAATGGGACATCATGGTAAGGGGCAATCTTAGAGAAAGACAGAGACTGGTAATATAGAACTCGGTGTGTGCACTCAGGCCCAAACAAAAAGATTTGATGCTACCAGTAAAGCTGTTTGTACCTGTTGGTTGCATTGAGCAACAGTGACACACTGTTCACTGTAAAGTGTGGGAATCAAGGTGTTTTACATAGAGAACTTCAGGTTGATCAGGTTTTCTAGGGACAACAGAAACCCTTCAGGTAGCCCTGTTGTAAAAAATTTTGCATTCAAATGGAAGTACGTCTCCAATACCACTACAGAAGCTGAAGACTGGGAGTAAGCAGAGAAATCTGATTGGTAGATAGCAAAGGAAAGATGATCTATGTTTTACTTTTCTGGAGTGATTTTACTGCTGCTCATGCAACTGCTACAAAGATGGCTCAGGAACAAAGCTGATCCCTTAGCCAGCCATTACTTTTGATGAAGGATGCATGTTGTACCCCTGCAAGAAAGATACGCCACAGAGCAGTAGAGGATCTTTAGTCTTCAAACATCATTGCTACCATATGTGGTGGTAAGATCCTAACCTTCATTCTGTCTCCACTATGCTTCATCTGTCAATACTCTCGGAAACAGGGAGCATGGAAAATTAAAACCTCCTTTTTAAGCTTGGGGTAGGTTAGAAACAGCGGAATTGGCCAGATCCCAAGGTCAAACTCCTAAAACAATAAGCAAACATGACAAACAGAAAGATTTTTCATTTAGGAGAAAATAATGTCATTTTTATTAAATTTATGGTTAGATAAAATCTGTGTTCAAATACTACCAATTATGTTATATGCTGTGAGAAGGAAGGATCCAGAATTTTTAGCCCAATTGCAGAAGCAATAGCTGAACTAAATAGCATATCTATATAACTACATAGTCTAGACTTGTTATCTTACCCCCACTTCCCCACTGGTTTGCCAACCTTCGTCTGGCCAATAAACACATGGGAACCGATTTCTGACAGAGTTAATTACCTCTAATTGTCCCAGTCTTGTTATCTTACCAGCTTTGACTCACCATAAATTGTTCTGGTACAGATGTTGGCAAGATAAGAACTCTTTCCATATATATGATATATCTGTATTTATTTATGTATGTGAACATGTTAGATACACTGCTGTGGTGGATTGGCTCAGTTATTTCAAGACTGCTGGGGACTTAAAGCTGTCTGACTGTGCTAGGTGCCTCAGGGCAGATACTGAGAGGCAATTCCTGCCCTCTGCTGCCTACTCCAGCCCAGCACGTTTGTGAGATACTTTCAGTCATGATCCACCAAAGTCTGTGTTAATAAGAATGGGAGAGAGTGGTGGTGTGTGGTGATGGGGTGGTCAAGGGAGCAGCACAGTACTTCAGCAAAGGCCAGTGCACAGTATGCTGGAATAAAAAATAGTTTAGGTATCAATAAATAAAACATAGAAATCTGAGTTGGCTGAAAAAATGACACAATTTATCTTTTGATATTTCCATTTCTGACATCTAGAGGCAAACCCGATGCCAGAAACATCAGGGAAGAGACTGAGCAAGGAGGGATTCAAATTGAACTTCTGACTCTGAAAGGCATTTTTAATCAGTTAGGTTCCAGGGTCCTGACTTATATAAATGTAGGAATGCTATTCACCTCCCCTGCAAAAGAAAAAAGAAAAGGAAAGAAAAAAAATAAAACAGAAGCCCACAACAAACCACCTTGAGGCATTGTAATAAAACCCAAATACGTTACAAATATTAAAGATGGTTAAAAAAAAAAATTAAAAAGAAAAGAGTTTTATTGTCAGGAAATTGATTCCAGGGAAGTGTGGGGTGTTTTTTTTTCCTCAGGTGAAGGTTGATTTTGGTTGAACTTTCTGTCAGAAAAATTACAGTGAAATAATCTGCACTGGTAAGGGCAGGAAATAATTATTTTTATATGTCTGAGTTGTGCTTGTACATCTCTTGAATTCCCATTCATCTCTAACTCCACAGTGAGGTTATATAGCTCTTTCAGCAGCCTTTCGCTAGGGCTGAACGCTGCCATGTAGCGTGGAAATCTCAGTTCAGCGAGAAAGTTTGGTGTGGAAGTAATAAAAAGCTCAAGGTAATGCGATCCCTCTCTTGAGGAGCTCTGGGAAACACTGAGACATCTGCAAGAGGGAGAGATTTGATGAGCACTCTAAGTTCTCACCTCCCTCAGATATTTATCACTATGAATTTTGCTTCAGGTCATGGGCGTTCTTTCTGCTCCACCACACTTTGGTTCCTCGCATGGAGCCAGTGTACACATTGTGAATGCAAGCCCTTTTACAGTGTGCACAGTCTTCTGCTGTTGCCATTTCTAACATTTTCTTGCTGTATTTCTGTGTTGCAGATGTGGATGAATGCGCTTCAGATTCTCACCAATGTAACCCCACCCAGATCTGCATTAATACTGAGGGGGGCTATACCTGTTCCTGCACTGAAGGCTACTGGCTGTTAGAAGGCCAGTGTTTAGGTAAAAACCTCATGTGATATGCTATTTGAGCATCTGTGCATGTGTACCTATGAATAGCTGAAATCATGGCACTGAGCATCTTTGTCAAGTACACAGTTAAACCTTCGGCTACATGGAAACTGTCTTTCATCTTTGTAAGTGCCAATGGTATGCTTGGCAGAGACTCCCTTGTGGAACAAAAATGTAGATGTAAATGCCATATGACTAGCATCCATCTAACATGTGGGATTTTCATATTCCCAGTCTGAAGGATTCCCTTTCATATAAAATCCATCACAAGCATGTACACAAAGAGACTTATTCTCCAACACACCTGTCCTTTCCACATTGTGACAATGGACCCATAGGAATCAGTATCTGATACCAAGAAACAGACCAGTAAATCCCTAGATTCAACCAACCAAATCTTTTGCTTTCAGGTGAGAAATACCTCTGAGCTGGGTGCTGTTTTGGTAGCTTCCAACCAGTTTTATTTCGATTTTATTATATTCCTTGCAGCAATGTCCTGTTCATACTTTTAGCTCAGACCTGTTAAAAAAAAAGCCATCCCTCAACAACAGCACAGGAAAACCTTCCAGCTCCCCTATCCTCCAGCCCATTCCCCTCACTTGATGAGCCCATGTGATGATGAAGTAGATGTTAATTTTAGGTACACAGATAGGACCTAGGAGATAGGATACAACATTTTTTGGTAATGTTTGCTCATTAATGTATCTTTCCCCATGGCACAGACAGTTTGCCTGCCAGCTCTGCGGAGCTGGACTCTCCTGCCACAATGCTTCTGCTGGAAGGAGAATGGGCTTTCCTTTCCCATTCATCCCTGGATCCTCTCCAGTTATTTTCCAACTTTCTCCTCTCAAGTACCAATTCCAGTGAAGGACTGACTCACGGCTGCTTTCCCAACTACTGGAAACAGCTGCTGTGTAGCTAATCTGGCAGGGACAGAGCCGAGCCTCATCTGAGCCAGGGTCTGTGCGGCCATAGCCACTTTTGGGGAGTCACTGTGTTGTAGTTCTCTTGGGATATTAAATCTCCAAGTCCCTTGCTTCTTAATCTCTGATAATTCTTCTTCCCTTGGGGAAGAAAAGCTTGTTCCAGTTGTGCAGGTGTATGTGATGGAGTGGAGATGAGGGAGGGCACGGAGCGGGATTCTGCTTTGCATCACCAGTTTTGTTACCCATTTGGTTCTCCCAGTTACAGCCTAAACAAAAGGGTTGTGTACAGCAATTCAGGATTTAGATGTCGATCTAAAGTACTTTACTGCTTTGTGGATATACCAGAGAACTGAAATGGCTGTATTGCTGAATTGATTCGGGTATCCGCTTATGCTATTTAAAATGAGCAATAATACCCCAGTGCTGCTCACTTTAAACAATCATGTGAGATTATTACAAGACAATGCAAAGAGCTAAAAGCAAATTGTGTTTACAGTTGCTCTGTTTTTCCCTAAGTGTCAGAAAATTCTCAGTTTTCCCTGCTTTCCACTGCCTTTGGAGAAGTGACTTTTGCTGGCGTAGGAGACCATTTACTGTAATCAGAGGTTTTAGAGACAGACTTTTTTGGTGCACTGTTAGTAAACCCCAGTTACAAAAAACTACACTTCTATCAGTTGTAATTATCCTGGTATCTACAGCAGTATCCACACAACCCACCCACAAAAGCAGCTGTGTAAAAGTCCTTATCCTCAAAATGTAGAACTCTTGAGATAACAGTCCTGCAAAAGCCAAAGTATGTATTTTGTGTAATCTATTGTATTAATGAATGAGATATTAATTACTTAAAACCCCATATTACTTTTTTTCAGGATTTAGACCAAGCTTCTGCTGGTCTACATACCATACCTGACCCTGGACTTTAGGTTATCTTGCTATCTGACCAGAGATAATACACTTGTTTTTCTACTCCACAAAGTTGACTTCAAAGCTTTGAGAGGAACCATTTAAAAAAATCTCCATAAATCAAAAGCCAACTGATACCAAAGGAAATGTAAAGCTTTGGAAAGGTCAGCTGGTTCAGGTGTTTCATTCCAATTCTTAGTCCAGGGGCTAAATTCTCCTAGCATTTACCATCACACATATCTTATACCATTTTCTTGTACTTTTAAGTATTAGTTCCATGTATTGCTAATGCTGCAATTCAGCCCAAACTGCTATTTTGGCATTAAATATACTGTTTACATTTTAGAGGCTGTAACTTGTCTGTTAAAAATGAATATAAAATACGAATGTGACTATTTGGAAAAAAGCCTTAAAGAATATCCTCTCTAAAAAAAACAGTATTTAGTAACAAATAATGCTTTCCTAGTGAGTAGCTTTGATATTTGTAGAGGTAAAAAAGATTTCTATCTATCTTGCTTCTGACAAAACTCTGCTACAATGTTGGCTGTGCTTGTGCTGATGGCCTGTGCCAGCTGTCAGGTATGCTTCAAGGTGGCTGCTTAAGGGGACTGATTCTTGGCTTCTGTGTGGTATCACATTAAGACAAAATTACAGCAATGACAGTTCATGGGACATACTAATAGATGTCAGCTGTGGATAAAAAAACATTACTAGATTCTTCTGGGTTGAGACGTATTTTAACTGACTCTAGGTCTGAACATCTGAAAGTTTGGCTGTTATATCCCTAACCAGTACGCTGGATTATTTCTGTGTTATTGGTACTGTTGACTCGGTGTGTTTGCTGCTTTGTACCTGCATGTGAAAATGCAGGCAACTCTACTTTTCATCTTTCCCATCTATAGATATAGATGAATGTCGCTATGGCTACTGCCAGCAGCTATGTGCCAATGTACCCGGTTCCTACTCCTGTACGTGCAACCCAGGTTTTACCCTTAACGATGATGGAAGATCATGCCAAGGTATGGTGAATGACTGAAATCTTTGGTCCCAACCCAGCAGCTCCCTTAAAACTTGCTTATGTTTTAGAATACAAGTAACCTTCCTAGCACTGTTTTGAAAACGTTAATGTTTGTCAGCCTGAGATATTTCTGCAGCTTCACAGTACTTCACAGGGGTACACATGCAATATGACTAGTATATGGAGAGAAATACGCACAGAGACACAAACCCCATAAAATCTAGAATTACTTGATTCAATGAAATTACCAAGAGTTTAAGCACTGATTTCATATCTAAAATCTGAGGCTATGTGACCCATCTGAGACAGGGAAAATCTGTCAGATCAGTAAATTAGATCTGAGTCTCCCAAGTTCCAGACTTGGGTCCTGAGCATTGGACCACCTCTTGCTGTGATATGCTACCTCAACCAAAGCCATAGAATTTATCACAGAATCATAGTATCAACTAGGTTGGAAAAGACCTTTTAACATCATCACATCCAGCCTCTACCCCAGGACTGACCACTAAACCATGCCTCATCTACATGGGTTTTGAACACTTCCACGGATGGTGATTCCACCACTTCCCTGGGCAGCCTGTTCCAATGCCTGACCACCCTTTTGGTGAAGAAATTTTTCTTAATACACAATCTAAATCTCCCCTGATGCAGCTTGAGGCTTTTACCTCTTGACCAATCACTCATTACTTGGGAGAAGAGATTAACAATTTCCTTGCTCCATCCTCCTGTCAGGTAGTTGTAGAGTGGTAAGGCCCTCCCTGAGTCTTCTCTTCATCAGATTAAACAACCCCAGTTCTCTCAGCCACTCCTCATAAGCCATGTCCTCTAGGTCCTTCACCGGTTTCATTTCCCTTCTCTGGAAGTCAACACAACTTCTTTGTAAAGCCTGTCCCTAGCTAAGCAAGGAGCATCTTCCCACATGCTGTGGTAAATGGTCTCTGCTAATGATGAACTGCTAATGAGAAGCTGCTCATGTCCTAAAATAAGGACAAAAAAAAAAAAAAAAGTTTTGTGTTAGTCCTAGGTTTCCTTGAGGATTGTTCCTTATTGCATTACCTTCCTCAGGAATATCCTGCTGCATTTTTTCTTAGGTCTGTTATGACAAATCAGTTCAATGGCTTTAAAATTGCAGGATAAAGGCAGAAGCATTTGTAATAAATATTTCATCCGCATCTTCCATTTTTTTTTTATTGGATACATTCCCAAAATGCCTCATTTCCATGCATGTTGTTTTTCCAACATGCTATTTCCAGTCCTCAGCCTGAATCCTAATAAACAATGCTGACTTGGTTGTATTTTTTCAGAACAAATCATTCTGACTGTACCGCTAATCTCTTTGAAATTTTTACAGTAATGAGTTAAAAATAGAGTTTGGGGTGAAGTCAGTGATACATTGGGCATTGGTTTTCCGTAGATGTGAACGAATGTACAAGTGAAAACCCTTGCACTCAGACCTGCGTCAATACCTATGGCTCTTTTCTTTGCCGTTGTGAACCTGGCTATGAACTGGAAGCTGATGGAGTTAACTGCAGTGGTAACTATCTTTAGTTATTTATTGTTTTGGTTTCTTTAATTCTGTGAAGTTTTCTTTTTCCAGTGTACTGTTTTGTACATGTTTTTTACCTTGGTCCATGGTTAGCACCAGGACTGCTGCAACTCTTATGATCTTTCTAGTTAAAGCACACATCAAATAACCCAGAAAAGCACAACAGAGGAGGGCTGTAAAAGGTTTTAAAGAAATAAGCTACATATTAAAAAGCTCCAAGATAACAGCAAGGCATAAGAAAATGCTTTGTAATGCTGAACAGGAAAATTTATTAGAGCAAGTAAAGGGATAGTCTAAGAACATTCTTCCATGATTAAATGCTTTGTATAAACCACTTTTCCATTTGTCTGTTGTATTTCTCTTGCTCTTATGACTGCACACTTCTGCCTGAAAACTCCCTCAGAAGTCCTGTATTCCTCTGGCTACGCTTCAGAAACAACGTATGTTTTCTCAGTACAGCTATTGCTAATCTGTTCATCACATAGCAGAAGAAACTGTGCTCATGTCACTGTACTTTTTCTTCCTTGTTTTTGTATTGCTTTATTTTAATTGAAGGCAAAACTTATTTCTTAGCTTAATGTTCCCACAGCCTGATAAAATTAGAGAATTCAGCCAATATTTCTTTGGAAGGAAAAGCACACTGGAAAATACTTGGGTTTTTAATTTACAGTAAACAGATGTAACATGCCATTTCTGAGAGAGAAGGACATGTAATATGCAGTATGTGTGTAGATTAGTGTTTCTAAAGTGTTTTTTCCCTGCAAGCATCCTTATTATAAGGGAAAGAACCAGGAGTTAAATCTCTACAGGGTCTTCTAAATTTAGCATTTAGAGCTGCAACACCCAACTTGAGTTTTCTGCTTTCTAATTGAGTATCTCCTTCTAAGTTAGACTCCTGCATCATTTTATGTGCTCCTGAGCTAGCCGGGGACCTGAATGAGTGAAGATGAATGCAATGGAACATGAACACTGCCAGTGCAAAATGCTGACAGAAGAGGTGGTGCTTGAGTCTCATTCATGTCTGAGAGTTAAGATAGCAAAAGGGACTTTCCACCACCCAGATTTAGAGCAGAAAACATCTGCTTGACCATTTTGTGCAAGAAAATGCTCGTCAAAGCAGGTCAAATTTTTCTGGATGAGCTTCTTTCACTTCACAAGCAATCACTAGACATGGCTGGTGCTCACAAAGGGAATGGCTTAGGAGGCATAGGAGGACACTCCTATGAGGCATCTTGGATCCAGATGTACTTCAACAGCTGCTGGATTACTCCACAGCAGCTAGGTTAGCTTGAAGGTGGGAGGTAGCCCTGCCCCAGTTGAAGGGGAGAGGCAGAGATTTCAAGCTGGCTGTCACAACACTGGCAGTATTTTCTAGTCACAGGGGTCTTGCACGTGCATTAGATGTGCTCTGAAATGCCTACCATCTTGTCCTCTGCAGGGAGTCAGCAGAATGCCAAAAGTGTTTAGGGACAGTAAAGGTGTGTCTGCCCTGTGTGGGCTCGGTGGCAGAGATGTAGGACTCTTGGGGCTTTAAGTCCCTCCAGCACCTCCAGCTGAGCCCAGGTTATGTGAATTTGATGTGCTGGAGGTGTGGGCTTGGACACCTGGAGGGGGTGGGTGGTATCTCCATCCCTTTATGGGGTCAGCCCTCATTCCATGTTTTGTTAGTAAGGTGGGTTTTTATCAGCAAGCTCACTGGGCCAAGTCACACAATAACAGGACTATGTAGGTATAGAATTCCTTTCATCTGTCTTTTGATAATGTGGCTACAGCCATAAAGCCGCTTTAACATATTTGTACTTCAAATACTTTCCAATCCATCTGCACAAAACACTGAAAGGGGATAAATGGACTGAACCCAATTTAGAAGAAAGGGAAATTCAGTCTGAAGAGTAAAAGTGATTTGCCTGGGA
The DNA here is from genome assembly GCF_028554395.1 of Pezoporus wallicus. Taxonomy (NCBI): domain Eukaryota; kingdom Metazoa; phylum Chordata; class Aves; order Psittaciformes; family Psittacidae; genus Pezoporus; species Pezoporus wallicus. The sequence continues at coordinate 3,164,127 of NW_026638957.1, read as the reverse complement.
GAGTCAACATGTTAGAGCTGGGAATAAGAACTTGGGAGTTCCTGGCTGGGGCTTTGGCCTTTGTTTCTTTCTTCCCCTGAACAGAGAAATAAGGAAATGATTAACTGCAGCCTCCCTCAGTCTAGTGCCTTTGCATGTGTTTTCCCTTCAGTCAGCCATGTGCAGCTCTGAAGTTCCTATTTCTCACTTAAGCACAGCTCCGCAGACTAAAATGACTGCTCAATTAATGAGTGCAAGGGGAAAAGAGCACAATTGCTGCTTTCAATCAAAGATTTGACAGACTGCTTAGCTTCCTGGGTATCTGGGAGATGGCTGAGCCTTCCAGTAGGTCTGGCCCAAGCAGGGATGAGCTCTGTAGTCTTGCTGGAATGCCTTGGAAGTAACTGGCTAGAGGCTAAGAAATATAGAACAGCCGGGGCTGGCTGCAGGACTTCTGCTGGGACCCATGTGGCCCTGGGAAAGGGAAGTTTGCTGTCCAGAAAAAAAGAGGGGGAAAGAAAGCAAAGAAAACCATTGCCAAGTCTCTCCTTTCAAATTACAGTTGCAGCTTTGTTGTTGGAGTGGCTCTATCTCTGACGTAAAACATAACTGAAAACCTGGCCAACTGCTGACAGGTATTCGAAAACAAAAATAAATAAATAAAATGCATTGTGTTCAGCAGCAGTTTTGATTTCCTGAGGAAAAAAGTGTTTAACCATGAACTTGTTGTATAGCGTTTTGCTAGGTTGCTCCAAAGCTGTAGGGAGTTGGAGGCTGCCAACCTCCAGCTGAGGTGATGGGCAACTAGTCTGGATGGCCACCTGCCTGTGGGACTGCTCCTTTGACTATAAAGCCAAAGACAGTAAATTTTGTTTTACCACTGCAGACATGGACGAATGCAGCTTCTCAGAGTTCCTCTGCCAGCACGAATGTGTGAATGGGCCTGGTTCTTACTACTGTATCTGTCCTTCGGGCTATAACTTGCTTGATGATAACAGAAGTTGCCAAGGTAAGAACATTCCTGCACTGATTAAAACCTAAGGGGATCAGAAAATAGTTCTGTGTCTGGAAAGGTTTTCAAGACTTGAGATGCTTTGTCTTGGCACTGCGCAGTGAAATACTCGTAGGGGCCAATTGTGTAATTCTGGTAAGAATGTCATCACGTGAATAGTCCCGCTGAGGTGAATTGGTTTGTTGGTGTAAGACTTCACTGACTAGGAAACAGCTACATGGGAAAGCCCTCAGATGCATTCCTCTCTGCTGCACGTCTCTCTTTAGTTTTCCCATTCTCTAAGGTCAGAGACCTTGAGCAGCCAATTTCTTTCCTATTTTTGCAGTGGTCAGCATATGGGAGCACTCTAACAGCAGAAATGAATGGAGTAAAAACTGATCTTAAAACAGGGGCCAGTTAACAAAAGGCCACTTCTCATGGTGCAAGAGTGTTACGAATCTTGGGGCAACCCCTTAAGATGGAAACTGGCTTGTAAGATTGGTGTCTTGCGTGTATTTTGCTGATTTATCCTTCCTCTTGTTTCTGGTGTTTTAGATATCAATGAATGTGAAACCAGAAATTTCACCTGCACTCCGCAGCAAACATGTTTCAATATCCCAGGAGAATACAAATGTTTAGACCCAGTACGATGTGAGGATCCTTATATCCAGATTAATGAGAAGTGAGTAACTTACCCACAGCCGCAAAAGCAAATTCTCTCTGTATGAAATATATCTAGAGTGAACCAAACAGGCTACATTTTCATAACACAGCCATGAAATGGGTCTAGAAACCTATGTGTACATGCTGTTGCTGCATTTACCATTGGTAAGCTTTGTAAATATAAGAAATTGCAGTTCTTTACCAGATCACCAGGTAGGATATGATATGATATGATATGATATGATATGATATGATATGATATGATATGATATGATATGATATGATACTCAGATGTGTGGGAAGTTAGACTGGAATAATACTTATCAGGGAGTAGAGAAAACAACAAGGTTTGTAATGTAATAAGACATTTACTTATATTACTGACTTCATATATGCTCAAATTCAGCCTGTTTATTAGTATGAATATTTCCTGTAAATACGAACTAGCTTATGTCTGGGAAGTAATTTAAAACATTAGATGACAGTTATAGCAGAATACAGTTAGTTTCCTAGTGCTTAAAGGTTAGAGATGCTAAAAAGTTCAGACTGATTTGCCTTGTGCAGAAATCTAGTATGTCAGGGTAGGCTGTTAGCACTGTTACTGTCTAAATTTGGAATTATTTGAGCAAGCAAAAAATAAACCCCACATTTCCAAAAATTGCCTGTTTCTTTTACATTTTTGTTGATGTTTTTCTGGGGCTCAAAATATTTCAGCTCCAGACAGATGTTTGTATATTGCAGCCCATAGTATTTTGCCCATAGTATTTCACCCACAGTGTTTGAGGGTTGGAACTAGATGATCTTAAGGTCCTTTCCAACCCTAACTATTCTATGATTCTATGATCTGAACTGGATTTTTAAAAATCTGAAATCTCTGTATATAGGTTGCCAGGTTGGACGGAGCCTTAAGTAACCTGGTCTAGTGGAAGATGTTCCTGCCTGTGGCAGGGGGGGTTGGAATTAGGTGATCTTTAAGGTCCCTTCCAACTAAAAAACATTCTATATGCTGCAGTCTTATGACCTAAACTCCCCAGAGCCCAACTATAGAGTCCTCACAGATCAGCTTGCATTAGAACTCTTGATCTCTGAGCTTTGTATTTCATGGCCTTGGCTGGTGCCTAGATGTGACAGCGTTTAATTTGTGGCATCTGTCTAGAAGTGGTCAGTATAAAAGCCATGTGAATTCCTTGCATCTGTGTTTTCTGTGGAAGGAATTGGGTGTTTGTAATGCCAGGAGCCTTTTTATGGTGATCATGCCAGATGAACTGTCTTAAACTGGTGTCAGTAGTGGAAGTAATAGAAAAAATAAGCAAAAAGACACAACTCTCTTCCAGTAAATTCCCCAGCATGGCCTTTATAACGTGACATCCTGCCTCACAACTTTACTAGAGTTTTCTGAAGAAATCAGCAGCATGTGGCTAGGGCACATGGGCTGATACAGTCCCCTTGGTTTCAGAGCACCTCACATAATGTTACGGAGATTAAGCAGCAATAAAGAAGTGAGAAGTCCCTGGCAAAAAGAATAAGAGGTTAAAAGAGAAAAAGTAAATAAAGTATTAGGTTGTCAACTTTCACGGTGAAGTTCTGCAGGAGTTTGAGCTGGACCTACTTTGCTAAACATTTGTAAGCAAGGATAAATCATAAGATGGGCAAAGTCTGCAGGACTACCTGAGGACAGTAGAGAAAAGTGGTGGTCAAAAAAGAAGTGCAGAAGGAGCCTTAATGACTGTGCAATAACAGTAGCAGATGAAATTCAGTGTAAATGAATGCAACCCCAAATTAAATAAAAGGTGCTGATCATAATCTACCCAAACTGAGATTTGAGGGTTGTCATAGATATTTCTATGATCTGCAATACTTACCTAATGATCTGAAAGGCAATCTTAATTTGAGCTGTTAATAGGTAGATAATGTCCTTAGAGCACACGCCATTGTGTACCCACATCTTCAAGACTTGTGCAGTTCCTTCTCTTCCTCTCAAAAGAAATATAACTGGACAAAAGTTCATGAAGAGCAGTGAGGATGATCAGAAGTATGAAATAGCTTCCTTGTTAAGACTCTACAGCCACGAGCAGGGTCAAATATGAAACCCTAAGTTGTGTGAGGAGAATGAGCAGGGGTTGCCTGGCTGCCCTCCTTTCAATAGAAAAGCTTTAAGCATCAAAGCCAGCAAGGGGCAGTGCAGAGAGGTGAAGGGGGGCTGTGGAGCTCCTGGCTGTATATGGCAAACATTCATGTGGATGTAAGGGGAAGCTGGACAAGCTGATGAATAAGAAAGCGAATGTTGTTTCTAAGGAGACAAAGGATGCCAAGATATTTCGGCCTAGAAGACAAGAAAGACAAGGCAGGGATATAGGTGGGTCGGAATAGCAACACAGAGAATACAAAAAAGTGAGAAAATGCATTACAAGTTTCACTGATTCTTTTTTTTCTGGTCAATAATATGATTTGTTTATTTATTTAAGCAGCTGTATTTGCATTAAAGAATCAAATATTACAGCAGTTTGTAACTTCTGATGACAATCCTATCTCTAACAATTAGCCGCTGCATGTGTCCAGCTGAAAACACCGGTTGCAGAGATCAGCCATTCACCATCTTGTACAGAGTGATGGACATGGTGTCCGGGCGGTCTGTGCCTTCTGACATTTTTCAGATGCAAGCAACAACTCGCTACCCTGGAGCCTATTACATATTCCAAATCAAATCAGGGAATGAGGGCAGGGAATTCTACATGCGGGTAAGTCTGGTGCTCACTGAGAGAAAACACTGAGTTAACTGAATATCCTCATAGCAGAACATACTTTTAATGAATATCATTTAAAGACTGAGTATGAAACATTTTCACATGTGGACACGCAAAGAGTGAGTTGATCTGCAGACACTGCTGGCTCTTTCAGGAATGTAACTGACTCAAAGCAAACATATTTTTTAATGAGACATTAGTTTCAGGAAAATCCAGGGCTTTACCCATGTCTAAGAATAGCTCAGGGCTCCCATGCTCAAGAGAAACTATGTGCCAAACCTTTTATATTTGATGGACAATCAGTAACTGTCACTGAGTCAACGTTTCTTGTTTGCTGTATTAAACTCTTCATTGGAAATTGGGAAAAAATAAAAATCACAAAGTAAAAAAACAACCAAACAAAAAAACCCAACCAAACAAAAAACCCCCACCAAACCTCAGCCTTTATCTCAGTAATTGATTTTCTGTGTTCTTTTCTTTCATTTGTTATGTATTTTTTTTTCACAGAGAATACAGATTTTGTGTATTTATGGTTAGAGGAATACATAACTACTTTTTTCTTTAATCTGAATTTTCCTCAGAAGACATTTCTGTTCTCCAGTCATGTTTACTGCACCTCTGATATGTAGGGACAATGGGAAGCATCTGCACAGAATGAGGCAGAGGCACCAGGGATGGTGACATTCAAAAGGTTGATTTTTAACCCTAGGCAAAACCTGCCTTTGATATTCACATTAAGTAATATTCAGCAGCTATTGATAGTTCTCGTTGCCCACAGAAACCAACAGTGTGATAGATTCCAATTTCTCACAAAAGCCTCAGATTCTCACTGTAAAAAAAGGAAAATGTTTCAAAATACTGGAATGACAAGTGGTCCCAGAATGATCATTTACATCTCACAAGAGCTTTCCTGTTGCAAAGCCATTACTGATGCCACCAACCTTTCCCATTCATCTGGGTTGACCCACCAGATACTAAGGCTCCAGCCATCAGTATCAGTGCTCAAGTTGCTTGTTTTCTTTTCTTCATTTATCACACCACCGTTTATTTGTCACCTAAGCCACTCCGTTGGCACAAGCTACCCCTTCCCTGGCAGCGGCTTCATTCTCCACTCAGGTCGTAGCCGGCAGGTGGTGCCCAGTCGTTGCTTCGTTGCTTTGGGAAAAGGGAAAGGCGGGGCAAGGGCAAAAACCCGGACCCTGCGCCCGGCGGCTGAGGCACAAGGGGCCGTCCAGCTCCCCACAGCTTTGTTGGGCTTCTCTGATCAGAGATAACACAAACTGCTCAGTTTAGTGATAAAACAGGTAACTCTTTATGTACATAAGTTTTTGCCAGAAAAATAAAAAAATAATGCACTTGATCTTAACATCAGAAGCTCTGATTCTTAAATGTCCATAATCCACTGTTCTGGCCAAATATTTCAAAGGTCTGCTTCCACTTACTACAGACAGATTTTTCTGAACTGCTTTCACATACTTAAAGCTCTCTTCAGAGGGTAAGGTTTTGTGATGTTAATATATGCAATTATATAACAAACCCTGATCCTATTCACATAGGAATATCTGTTCTTTGAGATCTGTTAACATAATCCCTTCTTGGTGTTCACTGCTTCAAAATAATAATGTTCTTTACACCAAACAAAATAATATCTTCCCAAATAATAGGCAAATAATAGGCAATCTTACCTGCTTTCTCTTGTTTTGTGCACAGCAAACAGGACCAATCAGTGCTACTCTGGTGATGACTCGCCCTGTGAAGGGCCCCCGTACTGTTGAGTTGGACTTGGAAATGATCACTGTTAACACTGTCATCAACTTCAGAGGAAGCTCTGTCATCCGGCTGAGGATATACGTATCACAATACTCCTTCTAAACCCTGAGTTCATGCTCTGAAAACATTAAAATAAGAGACAGTTCTTCCCCTGCAGAACTCTCCTCAGAAGCCAGTACGTATAGCAGCTCCAAAACAAATCAGTACTTCTACAGACCCATGACCTATGCCTGTCTGAGGAGTGAGGCCTCTTCCTGCACAGCCCCTACCAGGCTGTAGACATCTGAAGATGTATTGTCAGCAGATCCCATATGATTCTCTATGTGGTCATACATTTTAAGGAGTCTTCTTTCCATTGTAAACACTTCTAGGGTATGAGTCTTATATTTCAAAGATTGTGAACCTTTGTAGCTGCAAGGCTGCTTGGCAAAAAGCACCAAAGAAACTGAGGAAAAAGCTGGCTTTTGCAATCTTGCTGTTTATTCTTCTTATTATTATAAATGGAAAGCAGACAAAAAAGCACAAAAAAGAAACAAAAAGTCACTTAATGAAACAAGGGATCTCAGAAGTGCTAACTTACATTCCCAATTATCGCTGGAATTATCAGTCAGGCACTTTGTCTCAATTCACCCTGCATTTGTCTTAGTTTCTCCTGTTTTTTCTTTGATTCCATTTTATAGTTAAAACTCATTGTAAATTCATTCCAAAATACATGTTTTACTATGTAATCTTCTATTTTCTAGCAAGGTGTCACATGTTTGGGTTCCTTCCTGTATTAAATCTTTCCATATATAACAGAGTTCATAGAAATCACTGGATGGCATGTTTTATAATATTAAGGATGCTATGCTTATTTTCACCCAGGCTTTTTAATGTAGGCCTTCACTGCCAGAACAGTGTCCAGGATCTTTAGAGCAGATAAACCCCAGAACTTTATTTTCCTGTTTTCCTGAGTTTGGTAGTTGCAGACAGTTTGTAATGGTTATAAGGCAGCAATACTAACTTTGTAGTTGAGGTTACAACTAATCTCCTGTTCAAAGACCACTCAGGTCAGGCGGTCCAAATTCCTTCAGAAAAAATTGTTATGTTCATGTGCAGTTTCCCTCCTGCATTCCTAACACTGGGGAGAATAAACTGAAAAGGACTTGGACCAGTCTTACCGTTCATGCCTCTGCCACAAAGCAGACCCCGGTGTATACAAGTACCCAGACCTCGAATGAAGGGGTCCCGCAGTTTCCGCAGGCAATGTCTTCTCAGGTATAACTGCTGTAACCAATAGAAAGTTTCTCCTAAAGTCTAATCTGAATCTCTGCTATTGTAACTTAAATCCATTGCTTTTTAGCCTACTTCCAGTAGAAACAGAGAACAGTTTATCTTCCCCTTTGCCATAGTCTTTAACGTGTCTAAAGGCTGTTGTCATGTCTCTCCTCAGACTGTTCCTCTCTAGTCTAAACAAAACCAATTCTTTTGGTCTTTCCTCATACATCACATTTTCTGGACCTTTGATCATTCATGTTGCTCTCATCTGGATTCTCTCCAGTTGGTTCACATCTTTCTTGAAGTGCAGTGCCCAAAACTGTGAAAAATATTCCAGCTGAGGCCTCACAGTGCTAAGCTAAATCTATATATATGTTCAGGAGTTTGAAAAAAAACTAAATAAAAATTGTATAGTTTGGAGATACAATGCTCATCTTGTTGAAGCCACTGGCAGTTTGGTCTTTTATTTTAGTAGGGATGAGGGTTCATATGCCTGGTTCTTACATTTCTCTGAAACAAGCTCTTCTGCTTTTCCCCTTGCTACTTTACTTCTTGCCTTATTTGCCCTGTAGCATTGCCATGGCAAGAAAGAACCTTTGCATTGTCTTTTGGGGAGCTGGAATTGCATAATGCTACTTGGTAAAAGAAGTTTATGAAGATTACAATGCAAGCAGGCAGGAGCAGAGTGGAAGCATTATGTGAGGTCTTCGTTAAAGTGGACTATTAAATTGGAGAATACAGACTCAGAAAGTTGTCACAGCACAGACTGCATTACACAATCAGAAAACTAACTCTTACTCCTAATAAGCTTTGCGAGTTCGTCTGGAGCTGTTTTTCCCTAGCTTTATCAGAGACTCTTGCTCTTTTTACTTGTACTCAGTTTGAGGGGAGCCCTGATGCGATGACTGACAACAATGAAACATTGAGTTGAGTGTGTTTTAGCAGCTTCTATTTCTTCATGGTTTATTTGTCTCCATGCTGCCACAATGTCCTGGGATCTTGTGGCTTACAGCTCTGTATGCAGGCTGTCCTTTATTGTAAAAACAAAAGGGCTGGAGACAGACTCCAAGGTTTAACAGGCAAACTGAGGGCAGGAAGCCAATGAGTTTTGTGAGTAGCCAACTTGGAGGAGATACATGTAGAGGAAATGTGGACAGAAATATCAGAAACAAGAATGTGTTTCTTGAGTGTATCATGGCTCATCATATACCACAGTCTTGGAGGGGAAAGTAGAGATGAGCAGAAAAGAGGAATGTTATTTTATAACCATGGGGCTAACCAAAAGTACTCATGTGTCCCAGATGATGGAAGTGAGACATGGGAAACAAGCAGGCTCTGGTGGCCCAGAGAGGAGGCAAGGGTCAGGCAGGGTCTCTTACATTAAAGATGTTGAACTCTTCACATGCTGAAAGTTTTCCCAGCACTTTAAAGGCCCATTTTCTCCCCTGTGTTAAGGTTTCTTCATGCTCAGTTGAGAAGTCCTCTTCTTCCTGCCATCACATCACCCCCTGGAGATGAAGCACACCCTGTTAGGCATCAGACAGTTTCTCACTTCTGGGCTGTTCTCCCATGGCCTCCACATACCAGCCTGATTTAACCCTAATTTAGAAACATCAAACCCCAGAGGAATTCCATAACAAAACACTTTGTTAAGAGAGTAAAGCTTGAACACTTGGTTTTAGCAGGGTCCAGCAAGTACTCATAAAACTTCACACTTTCTATATAAACATTCCGTGCCTTAAAAAAAAGTGAAAAGTCTGGAAACAAAGGAATTCAGCCACTTCTCAAATGCCATAACATCTTTCATCACTCACTATCACTCCAGCCAACTTTAACTTTGCCAAAATATATGCCAATCTCAAAATAATAAATTACTAGCAGTTTATAATATCTAAACTCTCCATTTCCTAGTCCGGGGTCTGTTTCCAATAGACCATCGCAGACTTGTATAGTACAGCAATTCTCGCCAAATTAAAAAAAAAGGAAAAGAAAATAGGGATATGCATGTCAGGTTTATACAGCTTGAAAGCTAAAAATGCGAACTTGCAACTCCTGTATACATTTATGTCCTCCTTTGAGGCCAGGCCTCCATAAAAGTAGACAGAATTCCAGGTCCAGAAAATGATTATTTATTCTAACCTATTGCAGAGGATTTTCTGACACAAAGGGTTTTAACATATAGTTAATGACAATATTCTGGCTGGCACAAGATGAGGGCATTGACCCCTGTCTGGATACATGTGGCTTCCCTCCAGCTCTGATCTTACACGCTCCTCACTTGGGGTGGCAGAGCCATGCCCTGGCTGAGCTGAGATTGGACAGCTCTGTGCCTCTCCTCCCTGTTGGCTGTCATGTCTGTTTAAACGAAGGTCCTCAGAAGAAAGACTGGCTCTCACTGTGTGTTTGTGCAGCACCTATTGCCAATGTAATAATTGGAATAAAAGTAAACAAAAGCAGAAATGACAGTCATTCGGTCATTTTGATACGGATCACAGTGAGGAAAGGATAATCTATTCTGATAAATGAACCAAGTGATTTATGCTAGTCAGGTTAGGTGCCAGACGGAGAATAATGGCAAGAGATGAATGATCCAGTGCTGTAGAGCCTGAATGGGTCCTATTATCTGGTCTATTTGACTTCCAGATATTTTTAGGGGGTTAAGATGTTTTGACACAGACAAAAAAATATTGTTTCACCTGGGAGTTTGCTGGATCCCACGGGATAGCTTGTCAACTTGTGCTTCTCTGACAACAACTTTGTTGAGAATATTGAAGCTTCTTTGAGTAGCTGATCACCTACCATCACCAAATGTAGTCGTCATTCAAGTTCTCCAATTTGGCTTAATCACAGAATATGCTACTGAATATCTTCCATAGCGTGTAGATGTATTAGATCCAATTAAAATGTCATAGAATAAAGATGTTAAAATAAATCATAAATAAATAACAGTATGTTCAAACCTGACAGGCACTATTGTTAAAATAAATCTCTATCCTGGATGGACAAACCCCTCACACTTTGCATGACTCTGCTGCTCTTTAACAGAAAGATCAGAAGTATCCTTAGGGTCTTCCCTATGTGTGTGTAAACAACTGTTCATGTATGTGTATGCAAGGAGAATTTACATAGCTAAAACTAGTTGTGGTAGTGTGGTTCTGCATTTGGAAGTCAGAGTTGTAAGATAACACACAACAAGCAAATTCTATTTCCTCATCTGATATGAGTGCAGGTGTCACATTTTGTTGTTTTAAGTCTTTGAACCAATTCTGAATAGCTCAACCCCAAAGCAGGTGCTAGTCATGAAGACTGAGGCTGACGGGTCAGTGCCATAGGATCCAGAGGTATTTGTGTGGGGATGCCTCTGATTCTGCAGAGGATTTCCTTACCTGTTTTCAGCGCAGAGTGCATCTGATGTTTATAAGCGTGCGTAACAGAAGTGAAAACCTCACCTACTCCAGCTCTTCAGACTTCTGAGATCCCTCTAGTGGCTTCCATTGGCCAAACTGACTCCCCTGTGTAACTACTCTGATGTTGATGAATTCACAAGAGGGAGAGTTTTGGTGCAAGGCAGATACACTTTTACACCAGCAAGTGAATAATGATGCAGTAATCTTTATGTAAGAATTGAGGAATGTAGTTCTGTAGCAAGGGATCTTCAGGAAACACTTCAGCAAACAAAAGTTCCTGAAATGTCCAATCTCTTTCAATTCCTTCCTGTATCCCAGAAGTGACTCATTCTCCCTTTTGAGTTTGTCCCAAACAAGTGATCTCATTATGATCATGTACTGCAAGCACACGCTGAGTGAGCTTCACTTCTCTGGCACTATAATAATTTTTTTGGAGACCTTGTCACACTTTTTGGAGATCAGATGGAGGCTATGTGCCTCTTCTAAGCTCTGACTGACCTCAGCTGCTTTTCTTATAGCCAGAGCAGGTCCATTATTTCCCTGCCAGGTTCCTCTGCACCCACCATCTGTACAACAAGCTCTTCAGATGTTTCACTGGAAACAAAGGTGCTTCTTTTGACCCACCTGCTGCTTTTGAAGCCCCCTCCCCCTGCAATGATGGTAGGCACCCTCACAGCAAAATATTAGGGCTGAAGGGATTGCCCAGCCTGCTGGCAGGGTTTGACTTCATGAAGAGGATTAAAAATGAACATAACCCCCCAAATTTGAAGGTGATAGATGCTCTTGTAGTTCCTGATGAATCACTTTTCTCCTGAAATTGCATCTGTATCATGCTGGCTTGATAGTATCAAGGCTTTTTAAGAAGCCTGATATGATCAAGCTTATGCAATACACCCTTGGGCTCTGGACACCTTGGATGAGGTTTTCCCACTTTACAGAGTATTTGGCCCAATCAAAAAGTGAAATGTCACCACTATGCTGAACTCAGTGATTGCTTACCACCTTACATTGGGTCTGGATTTAGCCCAGTTTTTTTGAGGTCTTGAATCTCAGTGTCAATGGTGTAAACATAAGCAGATACATATCATTTTTACAGTAGAGCTGAAAGATTGTTTCCAGTAAATAAACAGTACTACAATTGCAGTATCTCTTTCTCTGTGGGCACTGTCATTGGGTACTTCATGATTTCCTGAGGCATCTTTGACGCTTCAAACTTTCCTCTGGTATTTCAAGCCATTCATTGATATGCTTCCATGAATGATTCCTCATCCCTGTTCTTCAAAGGCCAACCCAGGCTCTTGGCTCCATATATTGTTAAAATATCAAGCTATACCCAGGCCTTTGCAGAGTCATGGCCCATGCAATGTTCATAGAAATTGTTCCTCCCTATAACCTATAAGGGATTATGCCGACTTCCTTGAGATTCTGAAGTGTTCAAAGTAATGCATGTGCATGTGGCTTTCAGTACTGGGACCTAAGTCTGGAGATTGCTCATCAACAACTTGCTACAAATGTTCTGTGTTACATGTGTGAAATCATAGCTGCAAAGGTTACTTTTGACAAAAATCCTCAAAACATACAGCATTTCTTGGCTGCCTACACAAAATGCAAACACAATTTAGAAGTCCAGCAGCAGACTTCTCTTGTATTCATAAGAAATTGCTGGGTTTAAGAAACATTTTGGTCAGTAACCTCATTTTGTTGATTATGTAAAATCCAAACAAAGATTTGTTATTCAAATCAGTATCTCCAAGGGAGTCTGAATCTACTTCATCATTTAAAAATACTGCCACCTGATGCCATTCAGGTAGGGGAAGGGGACAGAAAAACTGCCCCCTTCCAAAACAACAGCAGTTACTCTACAGAGATCCCAAGGCTGCTGCAGGGATCAGAAACACCTCTCAGTCCAAGTCTGCACCCCATATCAGTGATGAAGGCACTAAACTCATAAAGACATGTGCTCAGCTGAAGGATAGATGTCTTCATTTACTTTTTAATGATGTCAAGTGAGTTTCACTTCATAATGTGTATAAAATCTGTCACTGTGTTTATACATTTATGAAAAATTCAAAATTACTGGACTGAGCTGTTGCCTACCACATGCATACTACCTGGAGCAAGATCTATCCTATCCCTCTGCCATTCCCCAGAGCTGTGCTCACTTAATTACCCAGTCTGATCTGGTGTGAGTCACAGCGGTCTAAGTGACAGCATTTGGTTCACACCACTGTGAAGTCATTCCCATAGATGAAAAAAAAAAGAATCATTGAGGCATAAAATTGCAGTTGAACCAGAAAGTTAATTAAAAAAGAGCTTGCTCATTAGTTAATATTCAGTGCTTTGGTTATGATGTCATTGATAGGGACAAAAATAATCAATTAGAAAACAAAAACATAAAAAATGATGTTATTTCCTTAGAAAGATAAGTACTCCTGTAGCCTGTAAGTAGCTCTGGAATGAAGATATCCCACACTGGATATGAAGATATCCCTTCCCTGGAAAAGGAAGAATTCACTCCTTGGCCTCCAGCATCCCTGTCTCCCATTGGCAAGATAAACACAGTTGATCCTTACCAGGATTTAGACACAAACGCTGGCTGATGGATGGGCCCGAGAAGGGGCAGAGGCAAGGGAAGTACAAACCAGTATAATGTAAAAGTTCTAAGGAACGTTCTCATTGTGCAGGATCTCTGAGACAAGTCTCTCTCTTGCTGTACAAAATGTTTTAGCTTTGCTGAGGCCTTTGAAAGACAGAAAAGTGCTAGGAGTCACTTCAATAGAAAAAAAGGAGGGCAGCATTCATGTGTTTGAATGCAGCATCAGCTTTCAATAAAATCGCACTGCCCTGGCCAGCCTGTCACCTAATGAGTTGCACTGAACACCAGAAGCCTGTAAGTACAATTTAAGGTACAGGACATACAGAACCACCTTATACCAACAGTTTCTTCTGCACCCGGTATAGGTGCAGGGAGAAGAACTTGCTGCCCAGCTCAACAGATGCTCCACAGAAATTCTGCTTTTGCTTAAGCAGTAATTTCCTGAAGTCTTACTTGCAGGCTGTACAGATTAATAAGCATGTTATATTTTGTATCTATCTTCATTCCTTTTGGAAGAGGAATACTGTAACTTAAAATGGATGGTTTCGATGTCCCTCGTCCTGCCCCCTTAACCAATAAGCATTACTTCATTTGTAGCAGAAAATGAGCTTTTACTTCTAGTATTGTTTTACAACTTGTGAACAATTTACATTGAATATGCCAGTAGGGACTATTTTAAAGCTTTTTTTTTTAAATAAAAAATACATTGCTAACAAAAATCATAATTGAATTCTAGTTTATTTTGATCGTTGCCTGGTTTAATGGTGATCATATAGGATCACTACAAGCATTCATGCCAGAATTATATAACCTCTTCGCAAAACAAGCTGAATGAGTATCAGTGATACTGGTACATCTATTGATCATGAACGCTAGTAACATACATAGAGTGGCAGAGAAAACTTAAAAGCAAAATACAGTGAATTCTCAGGAAGCTAATTTTCTTTGAAAGTTTTTGTTGTAAACTTGCCCATACTCGGAGGTGTGTGTGTGTATTTTACCTTCATTTCCTTCTGCATTTATACATGATAAGGCTCAAATTAACATTTTGTGTAATACTACTTTATCTGTACCCGGAGCTTGATGTATCTGAGGTATTTCTTTCCCCTGCAACTCACCAAAGGTTTGTAGCAGGTCGTTGCTTTTGACAGTGGGGATGGCTCCCTTGCCTCATTCCTCCAAGCACCAGCCATGCTTTGCCCAGTAGGAGCATGCTTTTGGAGTAGGATGTATGGGAGGGTTTATAAAGCTGCATGCTGCAGCCTTGGAAGCATTCCTGGAGGATCCTAGGAGATGAGCTCTCCTCGCAGCCTGATATGGTGCCACTCTCCTCTCCCAGTTGCCCTGGATCTTAGAGGTACAACATGGATCACTGAAGGCAGGGGTTTGTACATGGAACATGAGGCTATGGACAGAATTTGGCTTAGCTCTGCAAAATAAACTTGTCTACTTAACAAATAGTGTTAGTACAAAATAGACTGAACCGGTTTCCTTATGTATAAATCATTAACTAGCAGCTAGTTCTCACTCCCACCTGCACTACAAAGCTTGTGATTTTAGTACAACAAAGGCTTTTCCACCCGTACCATACTAAATGACCCATGCCTAATGGCATTTGGCTGTTGTTGGTTGGTTCTGTGGCTGAAGGTGGAAAGTTCTTTTTTCAGTGAATTGCAAGGGCAACCAAGCCTGGTGCTGGTTTGCTTTATGGGAAGTGAATGAACTTAAGTCACACTGTTGCGCTCTCACATTCCATCACTCAAATAACTCACTGCAGAAGTGAGGTAGGTAATACGCCATTCACTGGGCTTGTGATGATTTACAAGCCACTCAGAGAGCCGATAAAGATCTTTATAGCTGTTTCAGACTCAAAGGAACTGCTGCTGCTCATTTACAGTATCATGAGGACACGTCAGTTCCTTCCACTACACTGCAAATGCATTGCTCCTGAATCACACACTCCAGAAAAATGACACTGAAACAGGCACATGTGCAAACCAGAACAGGAGAGGCCACGTGCAGGAACACTGGGCTGCAAAGTTTCAGGAAAAGCAAACAACTGTCTAGAACTGCTAAAAAAAAAATGAGAAAACAGGTCTGTGGTCCATGATCAAGGACTCTTGTTTCTTAGTCTCCATTGTACCTGCTTTGGTACAAGTGGCCTGAAGCCACCGAGTGGCTGGGCTTTCCACTCAATTTGGTGGAGAATAAACACTTTGGGAAACAAAATGGCTCGGATTTAGCTGTTGGCATACAGCTCAAGTAGCCTCATCTGAGGTTTCCAGACCTGAACCACTGCATTCTTCTTCCTCTAGCTGCTAGCAGTCCACTTTTCAGATTGTTCTTATTATATATGCTGTCATGTTTGTCTTAGATGGGGTTGCACATGGGACTGGAGAGTGTGACCCTCCTTCCCTTTTGTTGTTCTTTTCACAATGGAAGACCAATCTGCTCTGACAGTATCTTCCCAGCCAAGGGTCCCTGTTCAGCAAGAGCTCTGTGAATAAGTCAACAGTATCTCCAGAGCTGACTCACAAGCGTGGAGGTTGTACTTTCTCTTCTGCCAGTGCTGTCCAGCCAGCTGGTTAAAGTCACTGCTGCTGGAGAGATGGAGTTTGGCTGAGCTGTAGAACTGATATCCTGCAGGGATTTAACCTCCTACTGCACTTCCTTAAGGGTGAGCTATGAATCGTGTTTCCTTGAGAAGTCCCACAGGCTGTATTCTGTGTATCAGAACTCCTGCCTCCCTCTCCTCGCTCTGTTTTTGGTGGCACCAGTTATTCATTGGGCCTGCAGGTGCTGCTGAATGCTGTTAAACTGTCCTCAGTGTCAGCCTGCACATAGCCACATAAGGATGGAAAAAATGAACCTTTCATGTTTTTTCCAAGAAGTGGGAAATATTTTCTCATACCAGTAACTTATTAGGACAGCATGCATGAACTTGGCTCTTTCACACTGATGCAAAGCTTCATAGTCTGTGGCACTGATCATAAGGACTGTCCCGAGTGGCAGGTAATTGCTGATCTTCAATGGCACTCTGAATTTCCATTTTTTCTCTTTCTAGACTGTTTTATTTTTCCTTTCATGGGCTTTTGCACATTTCAGACACCATACCAGTACAGAATGATCACCAAGGCCCCTAAAATCCAGTACAGACAAAAAGTCTCTGTCTGCCTGCTAATGAAAATCCTTGTTAATTATGGGATAGCCATATCAGTGAGGGAGCAGCCACAGCACTAGCTGAGAAATGTTCAGTTAGTTTTCCTAAGATCTTGAAGAACTAGTTCAATAAATCCTTGCTTGCTTGAATGAGTGCACCTTCCATCTCCCATCATGTTTTTCATTATGTCACTTGGATACACACGCACGTGGTTTTAACATGAAGTTAATCCCCAAGCTGCAGTGCAATGATTAACCCTTCACCCTTGAATTCCTTGCTACCACATGATCTAGTTCTTACGGACCTAAGAGTTAAAGCGATAATAACAGCTGAAAACACTTGAGGCGAGCGGGTATTTGCTTGCCATGGAACGCCAGATTTAGTCATATATATACAAAATTTTGGCTTGGGAAGTACAGGTAAATAACATGGCAAAGCTACTGTGACATGTAAACAAATATTTGTACCTACAGTTATTACTGCTGACTCAGGATTCTTGAAAATAATCTGCCAAGAAAATACCAATGAGAATAAATATCCTGCAGTGTGCAGCTTTTAAACTTTCTGTTAACATACAGGTTTGTGACACCTGCACCATTCAGCTCAAGTGAATCAAGTTGTACGATCAGGTTGTACCAAGACAGTAACCCACTTCAGTCTGTTCAGCAGAGCAGCCTCTGAAGGGTTGCATGTTCTCTCCTCTCTGGATAATAATGTGTATAACCAAACATGAGATAAATATGCATAATGCTCTGCTTTGGGGTGAGAGTACATCCTTATTCCTCCTCTAAAATAGAATCATAGAATCATAGAATAGTTAGGGTTGGAAAGGACCTTAAGATCATCTAGTTTCAACCCCCCTGCCATGGGCAGGGACACCTCACACTAAACCATATCACCCAAGGATTCGTACAACCTGGTCTTGAACACTGCCAGGGATGGAGCATTCACAACCTCCCTGGGCAACCTACTCCAGTGCCTCACCACCCTAACAGGAAAGAATTTCCTCCTTACATCCAATCTAAACTTCCCCTGTTTAAGTTTTAATCTGTTACCCCTTGTCCTGTCACTAATGTCTTCATTAGCCCCTAATGAAGAGTCCCTCCCCATCATCCCTATAGGCCCCCTTCAGATACTGGAAGGCTGCTATGAGGTCTCCACGCAGCCTTCTCTTCTCCAGGCTGAACAGCCCCAACTTCTTCAGCCTGTCTTCATACGGGAGGTGCTCCAGTCCCCTGATCATCCTCGTGGCCCTCCTCTGGACTTGTTCCAACACTTCCATGTCCTTTTTATGTTGAGGACACCAGAACTGCACACAATACTCCAAATGAGGTCTCACGAGAGCAGAGTAGAGGGGCAGGATCACCTCCTTCGACCTGCTGGTCACACATCTTTTGATGCAGCCCAGGATAGGGTTGGCTTTCTGGGCTGCAAGCGCACACTGCCTGCTCATGTTCATTTTCTCATCAACCAACACCCCCAAGTCCTTCTCCACAGGGCTGTTCTGAATCTCTTCTCTGCCCAACCTGTAGCTGTGCCGATTGATTGCTCCGACCAGGTGTAGGACCTTGCACTTGGCATGGTTAAACTTCATGAGGCTGGCATCAGCCCACCTCACAAGCGTGTCAAGGTCCCTAGTGTTATTGCCAAGGGTTGTGACCACAGCACATTTACTTTCCAGTGACTCTGGGTGCACTGGTTGGAGCAGCCAACGCTGCTGGCAGCCCTGCAAAGTGAAGGCTGGGAGGGAGGGCAGCAGGTTGGCATTGCCTTATTTCATGTACCTTGAGAGTGCTGTATATTGTGTGCTTGCCAGGGAACAGAGCCAAACATACTGCAGCTTTGTTAAAGGGTTAAATTTAGGCTAGCAACCTCTGTTTCTAGTTCTTGCTATTTTTTAAATGGCTTTAAACACCAAGCCAGACTGGCCTGTTTTTGCCTCCTTGCCTTTCCCCAAAGATCCAGCTAGAAGGTCAGCATGTTCTCTTGTTTTGAACTGAGCAATTTCAGATGGAAAAACAGCATTCCAGCTTCTATGGGCAACAGGTCACCGGGCTGCATAAATGTTCTTCCTGGCTCCCTCATTTTCACAGGGGTGGCAGGCCTTAAAGTGTTGTGATTTCTGGGATGGCTTTCTGCCCTCACCCCTTTAAGCAAGGTAAATAAAGTTTGCTTTCATCTGAAAATAGAAGAAGAAAAGATCAGAGGTTTAGAATGGGAAACAATAAACTATTTTTGTGCTTCACAAGTTGGGGCTGTTTCTTGACTTGGTCCCTTTCAGGAAGGACTTTTTGCATGTTGCCCTTGCTCTGTGAGCGGTGACACCTGGCTGGCCTCTGTGTCCCAGGGAGAGGAACATCTGCTCATCCTCGGGCAGGCCTGTATCTTTTGTGTCTTTTGTTGGGAGAGAGTCCAGCTCTGAGGCCATAAGCAGAACCCAGAGAGACAATGGTGTGAAAACATAGGGCAGGGCAGCAGCACCAGGTCCTGTGGTCCCATCAAAGCAGGGGTAAGAAAGGGGCCAGGCAGGAATTTGGACACGTTTTGTCCCTGGGTCAGCTGCCTGCTCTGCCTATTGCTTGGGCAGGCAGGCACCCAGGCCCTGGGGAGACTGGGAAGACCTGGAGAGCAGCCCCTCATTATCAATTTCACGTTGAAACACATATTTCTGAGAAGTGTCACAAGCAACTGAGACTGGAACAGTGTTTGGGGAGACACTCAGAGGCATCCCAGGAGATGGCACCATCCCAGCACATTGGGAGAGCACCTTCTGGGGTGACTGGGCTTCACAAACAGCCCAGGGAACATCCCCCAGGTATTGGGAAAGGGCTTCTCCTATGAGATTTTCACTGGCCTGGGCAAGAGTGGGGAGAAAAACACAAACTGTAGGAGTGATGGTCTCCAACTCCCCACAGTTCTGATGTCCTGCCCATCCCTATCCCATCCCCATCCTCACAGAGATCTCTGATGCCCAAGGCTGGGGCTGTGCAGCTGCCCTGCTCCCTGGCTGGGGGTGAATGGGGGTGCATTAGGGTGGCCTGTCTTCCCCATCAGCCCTTGGCTTCCCCACCTGCCGAGGCTCCCTATCAGTTCCCTCCTCAATCCCTTCATACAGCAGGGGCATAGCAAAAATACACATGTGCATTTAAATGCCTACATTTGGACTTGCGTTTCCAGCCCATTTTGAACTGCAGTGCCTAAACCACACAGATTTCCACTGCTAGCTGGTCACAGCTATCATTTTTTCATGTGTTTTTTAATCAGATGAACTAAAATAATTCTGTGAGATTTATTATGTCTCTGACTTGTAAAATACAATAATTTCTTACTACGTTACATTAATATTTCATAATTCATTCTTAATATTATTCTTCAATAAAGGTCTGTGCAAACAATCTATCCCACAGGAGGAAATTCTGCCAGATCCCAGCAGCCAAATACATTTGCTTCAAATACAGGAGTTCATGACCTTTTATGTTTGTTAATGTGACACTATGGAAATTATTTATAATAAATAAGTATTACTTCAGAGGTGCTCCATGGGGACTTTTTCAGTGATACAACAACCTTCCCTGAAACAGGTCTTTCCTGTTTTGTTTGGGGGTTTTGGTGGTTTTGGGGGTGGGGTTGTGTGTTTGTTCTTTTTTTTGGGGGGGGGAGGATTGTTGGGTGTGGGTTTTGGGGTTTTCCCCCCCCCCCCCGCCCAAGCAATGAAGGTTTGGGAACAATTTGAAATCCAGTTCTTGAACTGAGTTCAACTACTGCACTGAGAGGTAGACGGAAACTCAAAGATATCTCAGATTTCAAATCTCTTCTGAAATCAACAACAGGCAAAGTTCTTCCTTTCTTTTTTATCCTTTACCCAGAAAATTCAGTTTTCAAATAGCAAACCGTATCCAGACAAACACTAAATATATTGGCTTAAAGCACCAAATCAAACAGGAAAATACTGGAATTGTTTGGATCCAAATGACAGATTGGATATGCCAAGTGATTTTTGCCCGAAGTGTGCTCATTTTAAAGCAGGGATAGTACATCTACCCACAATTTTGCAAGAATGAAAGCTCTAGAAAATATCTGAAGGTGCCAGGATGCTGGTAACATTTAATCTTATTACCTTTTTTCAGAAGGTGTGACAATGTCCTCACAAACCTTTGCTGGTCATTAAGAGCAGCTGGCTCTTAATGAACAGTCAAGAAAAGGATGCAACTGGAAAACACTTCAAGGAGCATGTCTTGGCTCTATTTCATCTTTTGCAAACTGCACATGAAAGTTTATAATGTCTCTTGAGTTTACTGGATGCATCATCTTGGATTCCTAGACAGTAGCAGCAGCAAGAAATGCAGCCTGAGGATGAAGCTGAACCATTTGCTCCTGCATAAATATGCACCCACAGTCACTTCTGTTTGTCAGCCCAGGGTGAAGCTGATGGCCTGAAAAGTCCACTCCAGGTCCAGCACAGCACCCCTGTGCCTCAGTGGTTGTCTACCCAGGAACCTCAACTCGCCTTAGGCTAGTCCGGGGCTGGCAAACTGGCAAGGTTGAAGGTTGAAGACTGCTGTGTAGTTCAGAAGCAATTGCTGCAGCCCACACAGATATGGGACTGGCTGTAGAGAGACAGAACCAAAGTGTTCTGGTGCATGAAGGATAAGCCTGCCTTGGATTTATTATCAGAATGTATTAATGATGTGTGTCTGTACAAAGAAAATCTGCTTTATAGGATAAAGCGAGGCAACAAGCCAGCAGATATCTTTCCAATTCACAGTACATCTAATCTAGACGAGGTAAAGAGAGGGTCTAATTTGGACAACAAAGTGTCTCCATGCAATTGCTCCTCTAGGCATTGCAGCAACGTTTTCAAAAGATGTTGTGCAACAAAGTTGTTCCCAGTGTTTTGGGAGGAGGTAACTGGCTGCAGCCGCAGATGCGGGACAGAATTACAGTGGTTATGTCAGGAGAGCGTGACGTTAAACATGCATTCAAAAAAAGGAGAAAACAAAAAATAACAGTCATAGATTGAATTACAGCAGCTTTCTATAATGAAGTGTGTGGACCCCACCCAGCATCTGTGGCAGAAGAGGGAAGGTGTCTGCTTAACTCAAAGGTTATGATGAGAATGGAAAAAGCCAGGCTCCAGCTGAGAGTAGCACAGGAAGGATGAGGAAATAGTTTCATGTTTCTCCCAGTAAAACCTCAGGGGATAAAGATCACTGCTGCAAAAACTTTAATGGTTGTAAAAGCCTCTGGCTGCAGAAGTTGTTTATAACGAAGGTGTATTAACCACTTAGAGACTTCAGCTGAAAAGGATTCTGCTATTTCACTTACATCTAAGTTGCAAACTCCTTTTTTCTCTTGTAAAAAAACTCTGTATCAGAAAACTTAATTTAGTGGCTACACACGGAATTTGGCTGTAAGATGTCGTATGCTGTGTGCTGGACTTGTACTGATAACGCCCTGCTTTTAGGTCCTAACAGCTAAGCTCATCACTTGGCTATTGCAATATACACTGGATTCTAGCTCTGACGGTAAGTACATCACTTCATGTTAGTTTCTGAAAACTAAAGTATTTCACAAGCAGCAATGTTAGATCCTTGCTTGCTCTGAAGGATTCCAGAGCTGGGGAAGCTATTTGCAAGTATTGGCTTAATTGCATGTGATCTTTTGCAAAGCAGGCAAGAACTACTAAGCAATGATGTTTTCCACTTTTTTGCTTGAAAGATTACAGCATGCTCTCTGCAAACATGATTCAAACTCTCTGAGCTGCTAGATCTTTTAACATGGGGGTTGGCATGACTCAATACACGTGCACAAGTGCTGGGATCAGGGTTCTGAGGCAAATGATTGTGAGGAAGAATTCAGGCTTGATTGATGCAAAGCTGCAGCCTCTGTCAGCATTCCTGCTTAAAACTTTGTTCACTGGAGTATTTGCACAAAGTGAAGAAAAGGGTCTTAGTCTGCTTGAAAGCTTTTGTAGATAAAAAGGATTACTCAAGAACATTTGTATCTATATTTAGACATGGGGGTTTTATTGTATCATTATTTTATTTCCTAAAGGTTTGAGGCCCAAGGACAACAGCATGCACTTCTGCTTGTAGCTACTTTCTACAGCCTCCGCTTCTGGCTACTCTTCTTTCACTGAGAAAAACACTGGGAAGTTGTAATCCAATAGCATAAACAACCTCAGCAGCAAGTGAAAAAGTGTGCTGTGCAAAGGTTCAAAACAGATGAGACAAGACCTTGCTGGGGGATATGAGATGTGAAGCATAGCCCAGACTAATAAATTCTCCTCTGTTGGCTCTGCATGGGCCTACTCAAGTGTCTCAGCCCTGCATTTCTGGAGCTCAGTGTTGTGGTTTGGCACAGCCAGCCAAAACCAGGCCAGTTTATTAGCCTGGTCTTAGTACTGAGGGTGCCCTGGGTGGAGGCAGCATGAGGAGACAAGAGCAGCTGCAGAGCATTAGAACTAATGAGGATGAGTGGCTGTAGTGACTGTCTGGTGTGGACACAGAGAAGAGGGGCCAAGAGCAGGCATCAGTGAGGCATGGGAACATCACCAGGTTTCTCAAGCAAGGTTTAGCTGCAGAAAGATTACAAACACTAGAGCACAACCTGGGGCACTCTATGCTGCCAGGAGGCTGGCAGGGAAGGAAGATAGTATTTGCAGCTGACAGAAAGGTCTAGGAAGCAAAGAACAGTGGTAAATTAATTTCATTCAGACTAGATTTGCTTGGGACAAAAATCTATGGGATGGTGGAGGTTTGTTTCTCACCCCAGCTAAAAAAAAATCGCAGCACAGTAACAGAATCATAACCGTAAGATCATTTAGTTCCAACTCCCCTGCCATAGGCAGGGACTCCTCCCACTAGACCAAGTTGCTCAACCAGGCCCTGTCCAACCTGGCCTTGAACACTTCCAGGGATGGAGCATTCACAACTTCCTTGGGTAACCTGTTCCAGGGCCTCACCACCATCACAGTGAAGAATTTCTCCCTAAATTTCCCATGTTTAAGTTTGATATTTAATGTTCTCCCTCTCCATACTAGATCAAATTAGTCATACCCCTTACCATGCACTTACTGAAACGAACTCCCCAGTTTTCAAGTGGCTGAAAGCAGAATGGAAGGTGTGTCCCAAACCATTAAAGCAGCCTTAGTGATGTGAGAAAAGTCCCCCTCAAATTACAGAGGGCAGTCTTGCCTTGAGAAAGAAGGAAAGCTGGACTTACAAACTGCTTTTTCCTTTAACTGCCTTGTCAAAAATACCATTTTTAATGTCCTTTCCTTCATCGGAGAGGCAACTTGCAGTCCCAAAGGCTGGCTGCTACTGCACTGCTGGCTCCAGCACCTGGAGAGCCACTCAGGCAGGACTGGAAGTCACTCAAGAGCCTGAAAAACCCTTGAGTGTGAAAATGCCGATGTAACTTGTTAGCAGCAAGCTACACACAGGGACCTTACTGGCCATTAAACAACGCACTTCTGTGAACAGTGAAGATAAAGATGTTCAATCAGGTAAATTAATTCAGTAAGACACCCTGAAATGCTTGCTTAATGTGCACATCAGGAGGACTCAGACAATTTTGGAAGCATATCAGGTTACTGGTATTTCTTTAGAATAGTGACCACACGTAATCTCATGAGCTCCATTAGCAGGAATCAGAGCCACTTTGCTATGTGATACCCCAGCACTATGTGACTGGCTCTGCAGAGATGAAGAGAGATGCTTTGTTAGCTCAAATATTACGAGCTGGTGCTTTTGGCAAAGCATCTCCCCTTACAGTGGCTCTGGAGCTCAAAGCAGCTGTGTTATACTGCATGATGACAACCATGAAATTTTTAGTAAGCAGCAGGTCCATGGTACTATTAAATTTAAAATGAAAAATACTGTAATCGAAAAACTGCAGTCTTGGTGGATGGGGAATCCACCAATATCTCACTCATATTTGCCTCCTGTGGTATTTTAACACTTCTAGTTCTTTATCAGAAACTGGAATCAAGGAGGGGATGGGAAAGGGACAGGAGACCACCTTGAGTCTCACAAAACTTTGCTTCCTGCAAGGAAATTTCTGAACCAGAATTTCCTGATGAAGTTTCTGAACCAATCCACCACATGTGATCCATAAATTACCCCTATGGACGATGCACTCTGTGGCAGGGGCTTTCTCTCGTGTGTCTATGTAAAACCCGACTTGACAGGGATCCATATTCCAGATGAACATGCCATTTACTAAGAGCATTGTAAAAAATTAGAAATTCATTTTTCCTCTCTAAAATATAGGCCTGGTGTTGCTCCTAGCAAAGCAAGGGGCAGCGTTGGCACTGGCTTTGCCACTGTAACAGCCTAGCAAGCGACGAGGAAAAGTTACTGGCAGCTATGTGGGAAATAAATCTGTCCCTTTGGTGAGGCGGGTGAGGCTCAGGTCGACGGTGAAGTTGTCCCTCGGGATAGGGATGGGTGAGTAAACGCTGCTGGGCCGCACCTGAGGAGCTATGCGGGCAAAGAGCCCGGCAGTGCCCGGCTGCGAGGGGCAGGCGGAGGCCGGCAGCCACCGGGCGGGAGGAGAGGCCTAGGAGAGAGAGGCGGCGAGTGGCCGGGCAGGAGCCGCGGGGCAGGGCGCAGCTCCGGGGCAGGGCAGGGCAGTACCGCGCCGCAGGAGCGGCGGGCAGGCGGCGGACAGCAGCAGCCACGACCGGGCGCAGGAGGGGCTGGGCGCCCTCCTAGCAGGTACAGGGTCCGGGGAGCTGGGCCGGTGGGAGCGGGAAGCGAGGTCCGGAGCACCCATCCGGGCCCCGCTGGCGCGCTGCCCGCCGCCGGCTGTGTGAAGGGAAGGGGGCGGTGGAGAGCGGCGCAGGCAGCGGCGAGGTGGCAGGTGCAGGCAGGGACCGCCGGGGAGGCCGAGCACCGCTCCGGGCCAGCCGTAGAGCTGCCCTGGCGGCCATGGGCAGCCCGAAGGCCCGCGGTGGTGGCTGCCGGCGGAGCTCGGAGGCAGGGGAACCGCCCGAGGTGTCCCCTGCGTCCGGGCCCTCCTCGGACCACCGCGGCGAGTGGTGGAAGTGGCAGCTTGCTTTCCCTGCCTAGTCCTCAATGGAAATGTGAAGTTGGATTTTATATTTCCAGCAGAACCACAGCCGATCTCCATCAGGCTCTGTAACTCGTGGCACACCCCGATATAGCAGTGTGGGACGTCGGTGAGAGTAAATGGGAACACCGCAGCCGGGGAGGCTGGCTTGGGCTGTCTTGCTAAAGTTACTCTTCCGTATGTATCACCCACATGATTGAACATATCGTAACTGCCTTGTGTATTGATACTTAGAGTATTTAAACATGAGTATACAATGATACTACTGTGATTTGTAAATTATTACTTTCTCACTGTGCCCTTGAAAAACTAAAGAAGGCTCCTGAGAAACAAAAGTTAATGATCTTTTTTACAAACTGATGTATTTCCCCCAGTGCATATTGATAGGTATATTGAATGGGACAGTGTGTTTTTAAAGTCAGATTTTTTTATGAATGTCAGCATGTTGATCTAAGTGGCTTTTCTAAGTAGGCTAAAACTGGACAGACAATTCAACTTGCAGAACATGAGTTACAAAACGCAGTATTTGTTATGGGCAGTTTGTGTTACAGGTGATGTGCAGATCTACAGTGCCTTGTCACCAGGATACAGGATCAGGGGTTTGGAGTGGAGACCTTTCAGTGCCTGCGGTTTGTTTGCTTATGGCTATGAGTGATAATTTTACAGTGTGCTTCCAAGATTTGTCTGAGGACTGTAGTTTCTATCAAGTGACAGACCTAGAGAAATGGAGGGAGGTAGGAAAATATTCACTATATTGAACTACTACAGAATTAAATCTTCATAGGAATTAGGTCTGAGATTAAATTGTACTTAAAACAGCCTTAAACTGGTATTGCTATAAGAAAATGTCCTTTTAAAATCCTGCTGTTCTGTGTGAATTAACAGCTAAGCATTTTCATAGACAAGAAACAACTAATTAGGTTATTTCCTTCCCTATGAACACTTCAGGTAATTAGAGGTGTGGTTTACCGAAACTCAGAAGGAAGTTGTGAATATAGCTAGACAGTTTCCCTTCTGTACTGCATGAAATTAGCATCATTAAATACATTATATTTAGTGAAGTTATAACCTGCTGTATCCAAGAGCACTGTTAAAGCAGCAGTCATGCTCGTAAGCAGTTTCAAACTGTCCTGTTCAAAAGCCACGGTGTATTTTTTTTTAATGCATACCATACAGCTGGATTCCTGGCTGGTTTAGATCACTCTGATTATTAAACAGCATTCTGAAATAAATATCATCTTAAATTAAGCTGGTCTGGTAACTTTTCTTCAATGTGAAAACATGCCCAATGTCTCATGCGATGCATTTCACTAGATAAGAACAGAAAGGTTGATATGGTCATTCCTCTAAGGTACACTTCCAGTCAGTGCCACTTTAATTGTGCAGGAAGAGAACTAGATCTCAGGGGATGTATGCTGCACCACAGCTGTGAAGTGCTTGGGATGATTCTGCGGGCACCCTCACCTCTGAGCTATATCCTTGCAGTCCTAAGTCTCTGATCTGTGCAGACTCAGGTTTTTTCCAGTAATACTCACTAAATGCATTGAGATCTGCTGCTGCTTGTGCCTTTAGTTTTGACAGTGTTGATTAGTTAGCTGCCCATGCTGTCCAGGGATCTAGAAGTGAGGTGTTCCTTGACAAGTTGCTCCTGAAGAGCCCAGGTGTCTTCAGATTACATATAGATGATCAGGACCACTTAAAAGACATGCAGGGGGACTATACTGATGTGTTCCCTCCTTACCGCTTTCTTATTTTTTCTAGGCTTTGTCTAGAGGTGTTATCCAGATATGAAGAGCCAAGTTCTGAATTTGCATCTTTTATTTCTCAAGAGAGTGTTAGAGCCATAAACCTGTGTGTTGTTCTGGGCTGGTGGTCTCTGGCTCCTTACTTATGAAACTTTTTCACTTTGCTTTCAATACAGAAATATTCATTAGGTGAGCTGTGGTCCTACAATTCAGTGGCTAGGGCACAAATCCAGGAGTGGAGAAGTTTGATTTCTGGTTTTTTTTTTCCAGCTGTAAATTAAATATTAAAAGTATATTTGCAGACTAGCTGTGGTCAAGCAATATTGGATTTCAAGAAAAATATATTTATTATTAAAGTGTCCCTTGATTCTTGCAAATACCTATAAAAATCACACCTACTAAGAGCACTGCACCCAAAGGGTATGTTGGACACCACAGAAGTTCCATCAAATCCACTGCCCTTTTCTGCACTTAATTTAGGTGGTGGATCCCCTGGTGATTTAGTTTCCTTATGCTATGGAAAGAGTGAATGTGAGCAGGATTGCTCCATCAGTTATGTGTCTATAGGGTATTAATTTACAGTGTTGGAGAAAAAACTCAGACTCTGGTCTCTTTTTCTTTGTCCTAACCGTTAGGCTTAGTCATAATACATTTTTGTCCTGTCACTTGTGTTCTGTTTCATATCAGCTGGTTTGCTTTTCACTCAGCCTCTGTTCATCATACTTGTAGGTGTTTCAGCTTCAGATGTACATTACTCTAAACGCACTTCCCAGGGATGTGGGTTGGCTGTGAAAAGGGCAGTCCAGGTCTGCCCCCCCCCCCCAATTTCCTCACAGCACACTGACCCCACTTTGTGCAGTCAACCACAGGGGGAGATGGAAAAGTACTTTAAAAAAAAACCGAAAAAGTTCATTTATTTTGGCGGTTTAGTTTGGATCTAATCAATGAGCTGGGCCAACTCATCATGCAGCTGCATGTCTACTACATCCAACAGGAACTGCCCCTCTTGGTAGCGGCCAGCCCTTTAGGCAAGTTCAGGACAGGAGGATGCAGCTGCTATGTGTGGTGAGCAGCCTCTGCTAGGAAGCCGGGATTTGGCTAGCTTAGGCCTACTGTGTTCCTGTGAATCCTATCCGCTTTGGCTTATGCCTTTTTGCCTTTGGTGGAAATGTTTATTGAACTGGTTTGCTTGATTAAAGTGTTATTTATTTCACTTGGTGAATTTTGTGTGATGCATATACTGACCTATTGCCCCCCTTTTTGGACTCTTGTTTCATTTTATAAAAGAACGACTTTGTTTACTCTGAATTTCTGTCTCCCACGATACTTTAAGTCTTCTAAATATTCTCTTTACATAAGCTAAGTAGGACAACAGCCAATCTCTGTCAGCAGAGAACCTAAGACATTGTTCCTTGAAGGGGAAAGGCAAAGGGGGTTTTGACTTTAAGTAGGACAGGCTGAGTTTGGGTTAAGCTGTGTTGTCATACTGGTTAGTAATGCTATTCAGGCTCCCTCAGAAAGATTGATTCTGCAGAGAAAAATTATGTTGATAGCTTTTTGTGGCTGGGATGAATCTTCAAACCTAAACTCATGTGGGAAGAGGTTCAAATTCTGGATTTGGTTTGAGCTCATCTCTGTTGCATCATATTTCTTACTCATGTTAATACATCAAACCACGCAGGATTAGTGAGGACACTTCTCTTAAGCTTAGTACTAGTGTTTGTTTGCCTGTCATCGCAGCTGAAGTTTACATTAACTCAGTGCCAAAATAAAAATTATGTCAACTATCTCATGCCTCTCTTTCCTGTAAATTGTACATTGGTGATTTTGTTCAGAAGCCTTTTCTCAGTGGTCTGATATCCACACTTAAACTGGAAACAAAAGATAATTAGGCCCCAGATTAAGGCCCTTAGTGTCTGGGGGCTCTTGTGGTCACTGTGAAGAGCTTTGGATCTGGCCTAAAGAGCCAGTTCTGGAGATGCTGCTTTGGCAATTAAACTAGCTTTCAAGTCCAGAAAAGATATATAGGACCATGATCCAGTGGCTTCAAAACCTATTCTGCATTTAAATTAATTTTGCACCTGTGCTTTGGAGCCTTGAACCTGGACACTTGCTCAGTGTGCTCCAGCCTGGGCAGAGGGGTACCTGGCTCCCCGCTCAGCTCCCCTGGGCCCCTCCAGACTCGTCAAAAGAGCACGCTTGTGTTATGTCGATGCACATGTGTAGCACCTTGTCTTTGTCTGGAGCATGGAGAGCTAAAAGACTGCTTGGCTTTTGTGGGACAGCCTCATCACCAGAACTGCAGGAGGGTCCCTTACACCTGAGGAATGAAACCCCTTGGTCCCACAGCACCCTCATGCCTCCAGTCTGAGGGGGCTAGATGTGGCCCTGTCCACCCTGCTTGTTGGAGCTGGGCCAGCCTGCACAGCATCAAGTGGTTCATGTGACCAGAAAATAGTCCACCCCTTGACCACAGCTTGGCAGGGGCTGGAGGGGCAGATAAAGGGGTGCTACGGGTGAGTTCTCTTTACAGAATTAAAGCATCCATCCCTCTGTGTTTGTACATCTTCCAGTGAGGAAAGCACCTGCCATAGAGAGAGGAGGGTTAGTCAGAGAACAAGATTTAAAAGTCACTTGAGCTAGCACTGCTGCTGTGGGTAGCAGTGAACCGGTACAAAAAAAAAAAAAACCAAACAGTTCTGTGTCCCATTTCCAAGAGATTTATAAAGCATTTAGAACTGATCTTCTAGGTGACAACAAAACAATCCCAAGATTGGTTTAATTTCATAGTAGAGTAAAATTCAAAATATTTTAGTTTTGTGTTGGGTTTTTGGTGTGGGGTTTCTCCCCCCCGCAATTTACTTTTGCAAAATTGGATTGTCAGCCTCTAGATTGGAAACTCTCTGTCAGTCTCCCATTCAGGTTCTCTGTTTGCTCAGCACTGACTGGAGTAGCTAAAGTTTCCTTCATGAAACCTTGATTAAGCACAGAACATCTCCATGAATCATCCTGGCTTTTGTTCAGTTCAGTGGTATGTGTACTTCCAGATCTCATTTCACCAATGTGTGAAATCTTGGGTCAAAAATCTTGTGTGAAGAGTGTTGATTTAAACTTAACAGGATAAAACCCCCATACATTCATGGTATAGCTATTTGCTTTGTTGTTAGGCAAATCTGTTCTGAGGGGGAAAAGGGAATGGTAAGTTCATGCTGTCAGCTTCTGCTCTCAGGACCTATGTCTTGTCAGAAGGTAGTGGAGCCTCACCACCATACCCCATAGTTGTAGCAAAGGTTGGCTGATAATAAATTGGATGTTCAACACTCCCATCAAATTGAGACAGCTCTGATTTCTGCTGGTTTCTCCCAGTGTTGATGCAAAAGTCTTCAAAAATACCTCTTTTCAGCAGTGCATGGTTTCCACTCCTCTGCCTGGGCAACTGCCAACCTCTCCAACCAGGCAGCTGAGAGGCACTGCTGGGGCTGTTAAAAGTGGTCGTGGGCCCCTGGTCTGGGTGGATTTAAAGCAAAAAATAATGCATTGTTACATCTTATAAAGATGGGATCCTCCTGGACTTCTAAAATATGTTCGGGCAGCTTCCTGAGCTCAGTGCACATGCTGTGCAGAGCCATACACCCAGTGTATTTTGGATTTGAATTAATTTAGATCAATTCCCATTTCCTGTTCTCAAGTCATTTGTTCAATCTATTTAATCTATTTCATATATGGGATCTCCTGCAGTCACCTGTTGCCTTTCTTAATCTCAGCCATAGTCTTATAGCCTTCATTTACACCAGTTGCTTACTTCCTTTCTCTCACCACAGTGCTGTAACTGGTTATAGTGATAGTGCAGAGCAGAACTGCTGAACAGGGAATCCTCAGCCTGTGCAAACTCCATAATTTAAAAATTTTTGTTTTCATCATGAAAGAGGATAATAATTATCTGTAAAATAACTATTGAATAATTAATGTAAAATAACTAATAAAAAACTGCTTCACCTAAACCAAAGCAGTAGGTGCGTGTGTGCATATGTGTGTGTTTATTATATATATATATATATATATATATATATATATATATATATATAAAAAAAGAAATATTCCATTTTGACTCTTGTAGGCCAAGACTCTTCTTTTCTTTATATATACAGGAGGAGCTATTTTTGGTTAGCTGTCTGGATATTACATGTGTATCCATGTGTGTGGCTCCGTGGTCACGGCAGAGGTTGAGGAGCCCTGGATGCCATTCAGTGCTCTCTTTAAGTGTTTCACTGAGTTGATTTCTGAGAGCCATCTTTTCAAAGCTAGACACATTTAGCTATGTTAGGGAACTCCACTGCACAGGCAGATGCTCTTGCCTAAAATACCTTCTTTTTGGCTGTCCTGTTGAAAAATACATCCAGATGTTAACAGTTCTCTTTAGTATTGGGGCTTTAGAGGGACTGCTGACAGTTCTATTTTTGTGGCTTCCTGGCATTACTGCTGAAGGAGAGAAAACTGGATTAAAACCTGACACAGAATACATAAAGAAAGTCTTAAGTTAAGTAACCATTGGTGATAGTAATGATTTTTTCCTAATCTGCTTAGAGCAAAGGACTTATCTTATGTTGAATTCTTTCCATGCTCTCATCAAAAGCCAAGTTCTTTTTACAGAGATTTCAGTCTCTTAAATTTTCTTTTCTGGTGTCCTGACTTCAACTTTTGCTTTGCTGTTTTCCATCTGAGTCCAAAATGATCTGTAGTCCAACATAATGGATTTATTCATTTGTGTTTACCGCCCCAATACATACCATATTGTACATCCTTGTCCAAGTCAGTGAATTTATCTACAGCTCACAGGAACAGTGTTGTCAGTTCAGTAATTGGATGAATTGATTACTTGCCTAATGCAGCATTAGGAAGAAACACTATCAACTTTTCAAGCCCAGAGCATAGGGGATTCAGCATATTAAAATCCCAAGTTTTAAGTTTTAGCATGGGATAGATTTATAATGTTCCCTTCTTAATTCAAATATAAATCTTGCATGAGAAAATTGGCTCAGATTTATGAAAAGTGTTCTTTTGGCCCTTGTAAATGATGTTATTAATCTTCTGCATACTGGGGTAGGGTTGGATTAAGTCTGCATCTAAGGGCTGCAGGTGCAAGGCTGTAATGCTAAGCCAGTCAGGGTGTCCCTGGGGGCTGTGTCAGAAGGATGGCTTTGGACTGTGTACTTGTGCCAGGGCTTGTTCCCCTTCTCCAAATGGTGCCTGTAAAACAGAGGCAGTTGTTCCTGTAGCACAATAGCTCAAGCACACACACCTGCTCAGCTTTATTTTTCTTCAGGGAAGTAGGCAAAAGCAGTTAGTTGTTCACGATATACTCTGTTTCATGGTCTGTGCCAGGGCTGCATCTACAGATGTACTGAAGGCCATTTGGCCACCTCCAGCCTGGAGCCCTGGGAAGAAACAGCTGCTGAGCTGAGGGAAACCATAGCTAGATTGCACAAGTGCATTTTCTGTAGGGTTCAGTTCAGGGCCTGCATGAAGAGACACATATATTAGATCATCTTCATCTGGGCAGAGAAGCTTTGGTCTACTTCTCTTACTGAAGAGAAATACAACAAAAGGTGAGATCCTAATCTTTTAAGATCTGAATGAAGATACACTACTGCTAATTAACACTCTTAATATAGCAAAGGGACATAAAAACTGGGAAAAAAAATGCCAAACAACTGCAAATTGAGTTAAAATATTAACAGTGAAGGTGATGAGCCATTGGAATATTTTCTGACATAAACCCCAGGAGTTTTCCTGCTTATGTTGCTCAGTGTAACGCAGCAGTAACTGGTTGAAATCCAGGGGTGTCAGTATCTGAGGAAGATGGGACAAAGGTGCAATAATGGGCCCTCTGCTCTTCAAAAGGGAGATTCTGCTTTAGCAAACTGTAAGTGAATGAGAGGAGTTTGCAGGACAGAATCATGCTGGTTCGGACCAGTTGTCCATTCAGTTCAGTTTCCTGTTTCTGGGATCAGTGAGAAGAACTGGTAAAGCTTTCCTGGATGGGCTGTTGTGCCATCATTTACCAGTGTGGGAAGGTGCTTCCTCTGCCTAGGCAGTTAGTGGTTTGTTTGCATCATGGAGCATGACACTCTTCCCAGCAACTTTTTGCCATCTATTTCTATTACTAGATTTAATTTTTTAACTACTTAAACAATGCCACTAGGCTCTTTGAGCCAGGAAAGCTGTGCAATGGTCCATCATAAAATACCCATCATTTGAACTAGGTTAATGATGCATAGTCTCTTTCTTTCAGTTTTAAATATGTAATTGTATTTTTTCTGCATTTATTTGCTGCACTGGGAGAGCTTTGCATCTTTTCATTATGTTTCTGTCAAACTGTTTGTAAGCTGCCTCTCACAAGAATGCCTTTCTGGTTTTGTCCTTCAAAAGCCTTCTCATAACTTGACTTTTTTCTGTTGTGTTTCAGCAACTCATTTGCAACCCGCTACTGTCAGGGTGAAATCCCTTTCACTTTCCAGGCACAAAAAGGAAGGAAAGCCTCACGTTTTTCTTCATTTCCTTAGAAGGTAGAACTGGAATAATCTCTGTACTCAAATTCCAGAGCTTTTGTGTTTTTCCCTGACTTACAAGCAGGGAACGAAGGTGTATGTACACACACACACACACACACCCCCCTACCCACCCCTAGTTACTGCAGATATCACTATTGTGAGGGTCTTCTGGAACAGGCATAGGTAGGAATCTTTTATCATGCACCTGGAAGG
Organism: Pezoporus wallicus; assembly: GCF_028554395.1. Lineage (NCBI taxonomy): Eukaryota > Metazoa > Chordata > Aves > Psittaciformes > Psittacidae > Pezoporus > Pezoporus wallicus. The sequence goes on along the minus strand of NW_026638957.1, from coordinate 3,129,976 downwards.
CGTGTTGATATGGCATTTTTTGTTTCCTTTTCTACTACTGTCTAGGTTTATAATGAATAGCAACAAAAGCTTGTGTGCTGTCTTTTCACATGCTCAGACCCACTTGAAGTGCCTGTCTTCCCTGTATGGATGATGCAAGTCAGACCTGCTTACAGTCCACCATAAAATAGGGCTTTTTTTTAAACCATGGGGCTTATTCCCATACAAAGGCTGAGAAAATTGGGGCTGATCAGCCTGGAGAAGAGAAGGTTGTGTGGAGACCTTATAGCAAGCCTCCAATATTTGAAGAAGGCCTACAAGGATGCCAGAGAGGGACTCTTCATCAGAGACTGTAGTGATACAGGGGCAATGGGTTTAAATTTAAACAGGGGAGATTTAGGTTGGATATAAGGAAAAAAATCTTCCATGAGAGTGGTGAGGCACTGGAATAGGCTGCCTAACGAAGTTGTGAATGTGCCATCCCTGGCAGTGTTTAAGGCCAGGCTGGACAGAGGCTTGAGCAACCTGGTCTACTAGAAGGTGTCCCTGCCCATGGCAAAGGGGTTGGAACTAGATGATCTTAAGGTCCTTTCTAACACAAACCATCCAATGATTTTATGATTCTATGCCTTTGGCAAGTGTATGACTATGCATGGTGCGATGTGTGTAGTTGGGTGCATGTGCTGTCCTTGTTGATATAGTAGCAAAGTACTTGGAAGCAAATTTCTCAAAACCATTGAAGCTGTTTACTCATGTTGACTGGTTTTGAGATGCAGTGGTCCCAGGCACCCCTCTTCAGACAAGAAGCTGTGCTCAGACTGTTGAGCAGCTCCCAGACGCTCACCCCCAGAAACAAAACTCAAAAAACAGCTGGCCACTGGAGTTAAACCTTTTGCAGCATTTGCACTGTCAAAAGAGAATCTGTCTGACCTGCATCAGGAGCAGCTTTTGCTGTGCTATGTTCCTGTTAATCTTCTGAGACCTGCAGGGGTACTGTTACACAATTTGAAGGATTTATATGGGTGGGATTGACTGTGTCTCCTGGATATGAAAGGCAGAAAGGCACAGAGGTAGCATAAATGTGCTGTTTGGCTGAGGTGTGAACCGGCAAGCTTGAGCTCACTTTCTTCACAGGGCAAGATCCTGGGATGTTGCAATATATTGTGGCTCTGCTGGGGCTACTGGAGCTATAGACACTTATGTCATTTGAGGATCTATCCCAAATGCTGAAGAACAACTTTTACACCTCCTGCTTTGCGATGACTTCCTGCTACTAGAAATTTTGCTCTGATGTGTTTCTGGAATGCAGATCTGAGAATGTGTTTCATACATTTATTGCTGTCAGTAAATCTCATCACGTTTGAAACCTCTGGTTTAGCTAACTTTCCCAGTTTGACATCAGCTATTTCACCTTTGTATCTGTTGCATAGTTTTAAATGTGTTACCTGATCAACTCTTATGGAGCACTGCTGTGTCTAGATGCTGTAAAATACATCGACAGCCTACAAACTTGTTGCAAAACACAGCTTTTTATCATAAGACAGCAAAGACTGATTTTTTTTTCAGACTGCTTTCAGCTTTTAATATTTAATACCGCAATCATCCATTTTCTACCATGTTCTTTTTATTTAATGAGTTGTTGAAAATATTTACTTTCTTCTCCAAACAGCTCTGTCTTGTAATCATCCTGGAGTCATTTGGAACTGAAGTCTTTGATACTTTATCTGATTTTAGCTCATTCAAAATTTCTATCTGAGAAATCTGGAAATCATTAAGATAATTTATGTTCTCCATCTAAACCCATTAAAATAGTAGTGATTGTAATTGTCTAGGCTCAGTGTATGCGTGTGGTTGGTTTTTAAACTTTGTTGTTTCCAGGATGTTCTAATAACTTGGCTCTTCTTCTTCCTTGGTGTGGAAGAACTATTGCTGAGTTACATTTGATTATCTTATTTTGGCTTGATACTGGGAAGAGAGAAATAAAAAAGCTCACTGAAATCAGTGGAAAAATACCAAGGAAGCCATAGAGTTTGAGACAGAGTGAGAAGATCTGGGTTCTGTTCCCTCTTCCACTGCAAATGATTTGATTTCTTTTTCTCATTTATTTTGTCTGATAATCAGGGATAATTCTCCTTTTCTTCCTATCATTTTCTCAGCCTAATATCTCCAAAATGGAGGATGTCTTTGATGTATGCATATTGCCTAACAAAAATTCACTTGAAAACTTAGAGATGGGGTCAAGGAGTCCTAACTTCTTGTTAAGAAGAATGGTATAGCTGGAAAGTCAGTATTTCTTTGGAATTTGGTGGTGCACCTAACAAACGTCTCTATAGTTCAGGTTTATTTGGTAAATTTCCAGGCAAATGCATGTTAGTACAACCTTTTAACAACTCTTAAATGATACACTAAGGATTTTTGGGTAGCTGACACCCGCAAAAGTTTCTGGCATGTGGGAGAAGTGTAACCTTTGATAGAAATGTCAACCTCTGTCAAGATCATGAAATACTGGTTTAATTTTCTGCAAGATTTTTGTTCATTTTTGGTTAATTAACAGAACCTGATAAATTTCTCTCTGTCCCACATGATTAAGATGAAACTTTTGCATGCAGTGAAAGTTGTGTAACTAACCTTAAGTAACTTGGGAAACAAAGATATGAGAAAATAAATGAACTGGATCCAAGCCATCTAATTTATTGCCAAGATAGCTCTTCTGAATTAAACAAAAAAAAACACCCATATATATTTATCTTTGTAGCTTAATGAAGTACAGAGATACTGTATTGAGACCATCCATGTTATGATTTCACAAAGCAAAGTGCTCAAAGTGGAACGAGGGAGCCCTGCATGTTGGTGATCTATCCCTTGGCAAATGTGGTCTTTTTGTTATAATGGGGGTCTGGTAGAAGTCTAGGAACAAAAGCACGAATTTTGTCACTTAAACTATTACATTTTCAAGCTTAAAATATTTAAACTTTTTTTTTTTTTTTAAAAAAAAAGCCCTTTTTTTCTAGGTAAGGCACTCAACTCTTGATGGAAAGGAAACTGGTTGTGACAGACTATTTACATTTGTTTATTTGCTTACATTAATGGCCTCAGCTAAATAGTTCTGGGGAAAATAAGATCCCTACCATGAACTGAATCTTCTCTGATGCAGAAAAATCAATTTTTCCACTTTATGTAGGTGGAAAGTAGGGTGGTTACTGACATTTTGGTTTCTTCACCAGCAGCAGTGAATAAATTCAATCTGGACATTTTGAGATCAAAGATGTTTTGCCTGTGCAAACTGCCACTGAGGCTTAGATACCACTGTTTCAAAGCTTAGAGCAAATGAAGCAGCTGTTTCAGCCCAGTTTAAACATGGTGAACAAGAGTAAAGCATATTAACACCAGCTGTGTACCGATAACAGCTGGAAAGGAAAATCACTGCAAGGGAACCTTAAAGTAAACTTGTAGTTCTAGCAGGCTTAGGTATCATGAGCATGCCTCTGAGGGAAGAGCAGCAGTGAAAATTTGATCCTTAGAAATGTGAAGAATTTAACGAGAAATTCGCTTGCCTCTTTTAGTGCCCCAGTATAGATGCAAATCAGGTTCTGGAGTCGGTGGCATGGCCTCTGAAGATTTTTTGATGCAGATCTCATGCTGTACTTACACACATGGGCAATTTTGAGATCAGAGCAAGTACTGAGTGATGGATTCTGTTTAGAGTTACAGTGTCTGGATAGAAACTAAGCTGTAATCTCTTCAGTAGTATTCCCATTTTCCAGAATAATGTGTGCTATTCATATTCAGGCTGCTTCTGAGGTTTTTACATTCACTTGGATTTTGTTCATTTTGGTCTACTAATCAAAAAAGAGCAGTATAAAACTAGAGGAAATAGTTAATGTCAGCAAAAATTATTCAGAGAAATTGTATTAAACCAAATATTCCCTTAGGTCCTTCTTTCAGTAGAGTAGGTCTCATGGGAATACATTTTAAGACTTGCCTTCTCATCAGTACTTTGTGATAGCTCAGGATTAAGACTAATTCTGGAACAATTATATACTTATAATAATAAACCTTCATTATTTTACATTAGTATTTTAAAGATACCAAGTTAATTCAAGACTTCCTCATGAAGCCACGTGCTCTCAGTGACTTTGCAAAACCCATAAGGTAAAACACAACTAACAGTGAGGAGGTACTGTAGGGTGCAAAAGAGCAGGTCAGTAAGGATTCGTTGTGTTTGTTCCATATTTGCAAATTGATACATCTGTTGATAACTTTCAGTTGCTCCCTACCCATGGAAATAAATAATGTTAACACAAGAAAGCACGTTTTCTAAGTTAAATGAAGTGCCTGTAGCTTAATATCTCCACTTGGCATCCATCAGAATTTTGAGGGGCTTTTAATGAAATAAAAGTTTTGGAGATATTAGTATTATTTCCACAGTATTTGTGTGGTTCCCTAGCTGTCTTTGAATACACATACAAAGAAAATGACAACACTGTTCAAGCTGCAGGTGGGAATAACTCCTGTGCTGGAGTACAGAAGCTTTCAGCAATTTCTTGCCATTGAGATAACTGAGTAAATATGTCCATTTGTGTATAATTGTCATCTTCTCTCTATGCTTTCCCCCTTTCACTTCTTGTCTTCTCCATCCCTTCAGCTAGTATTTATGTGCTGCTTGGTGTCTTCTGACCTCCATGGAGCTGGAATCACATCTTGGGTATGTTCTACAAAGAACCTTGTGTACTTTAGGTACATGGAAAATAACTAGACTTAGACAGCTAAAGTTTTGGACAGGAGGCAATGCAGCTGTCTGAGTCCCTCTGAAAAGAGAACATAAGGATATGGATAAAGACATTTAAATGAGGCCAGTTAGCATTGTCATAAAGTTCTTTTAATGTTAACCAGCTGTTATAGATTTGTTCTCATTCTTTGGTAGATTACATGCCTCTTATTGTGCTGGAAGTCAGTGCTCTCTATTTCTGTATGCATAGCAGACAATAATATAATAAACCAAATCTTCAGATTCATGTGTATACAATTATGAGAAAGCAGTAGTTCCTCAGAGAAAGCAATTTTGGCATAATTCATAACAAGTGTTTTCAAATGTGAAGAATGGAGTATGTTGAATGAAAAATGTAAACGCGTACGGATGTATGTTCAAATAGCACGTGAGTGAAAGAGGATAGGAGAAGCATGAACAAGGGGAATGGAATAAAAAGCACATCTTGCAAATGACTTGACAAGGCCACATCAAAACAGCTGTAAAGCTGAACAAACTCCACAGCCCAGTGATACACAGAAATATGAGACAAATTTTAGCGTTCCCAAAAGACAGGGACCTGTCTGAGTGGGTCACCGAAAGTACTTGGATGCTGTATGTTAAAATGATCTCTTTCCTGTGCTTTTACATAAAACATAATTTGTCTTGGTTAAGATCTGAGTAAATCTGATGGCTCTGATCCTTTTAGGACTGAAGTAACTTTCTCATTGACCCTGGGACTGTGTCCAATAAGCAGTCATGTATTAAATAACTGATAATACTGTATTTTGATTTCATTTATTCCCATCTGCCATGGTTTATTTTATTTTGTTTTTCAGGTTTGATAGCTCCACTGGATCTTTGATTGTGATCTCCTCTAAATCACAACACTGAAAACAATGGCAACAGAATGTATAAAAGACTGTTATAAATGGTGTTTCTGCATGGAAAAAGAAAAAAATTCTCGTGAGTTCTGACATAATGACATGAACTAAGGGTTTTGCTGTTCTGGCTTCATTAATTATGAGATTTCCCATTAGTAAAATGACTGTGTTACAACTGATAAGCTTGAATTCTTTTATGATATCCAAGATTCTTTCCATACCTCATCTGGAGATGGAACACATGCTTGTTAGCGTTATGAACTGGAATTGGAACTGAAAAATAACACTCGTCTGAAGTCTGCTCCTGCGGCCTAGAATGTTGTCCAAAAAAGCTAGCTTTTTACCCAAGGTTGTAATTGTCTTGTATCTTTCAAACACTAAGAGTGAATGTTTTTGGTTTTTTCTTTTTCTTTTTTAAACTCTCTGTGGATTTGCAAACATCTTAGATGTCTGAAAAACTCTCCTATGATACAAGTGTAGCTCTTGTGAGAAGTCACTTAAGAGCAAGGTAGCTATAAATATAGAAGCTTGGACAACAAAGAATTTGGATCAGTGCAAGTGTCATGAGGATGAGTATCTTTTCCAGGTGCTAGTCCTGAATACTAGTAAAACTGAACTCTAGCAGTAAGGTATCAAGCGCAGATCCTGTGAAATAAGAGTTCTCTTCGTAGTATTGCTCAAAACTTAATACACATGTGGATTGTCTGTTTTCTTGTGTTTTATTTTTAGCAGTTTCCATGGTGAAAGAATCTGAAGCAGCAGCCACAAGCAAGCCAGCTATTGTAGAGAAGCCTCCATTGTCTTCCGTGTCAGTGAAGCGTCAAGTTGGCTGTTCAGAGGATTATCTGCTTTCTAAACTGCCCCTGGATGGTCAGGAGGTACCTTTTGTGGTCCCTCCATTCAAATTGGCCTATGTACAACCAAAGAACCTTCCTAGTATCTCATATGGAGGGATTCAAGGTAAAATATAAACAGCATTGCTGAAATAGTTGTTTAGCTTATGCTACTCCTTAGAAGTTGTCGAGTATCCCTACTGAAAACATATGTTTGCAGAACTTTTCTAGAAGCCTGCTTCTGTTTCTTTTATTTCTGGACACCCAGAGAGGTTTTGGGAAGGATGTCTTCCCACTGTGAGTCTCTGTGATGTTGCCTGAATAAAACTGAAAGAGAGGATGGCACAGCAGTGCTCATACTCAAAAGGAAACAGAAGCTTTAGTAGAGAGTTTATTGGCAGCAAGGAAAAACCTAGCACATCCCTAGTATACAGATGACTCAAGTAAAGAAGGAGGGTAGTCTGGCTTTCATGTTTAATGAACTGATATGCTTTAACATACTAACACATCTTCCTTTTCAAATTTTTGCTAATAGACAGCATATGCTACTACATGGTGGAATTTTTTGCCCCTACTATTTCCTGCTCTGTTTGTTGCTGTTTGGAAGGCCAAGGGTCATGGATCTCGGTGGTATAAGGTTGCACATGCTACTGGAATTCTTTGCTTCACGACAATCTTATGCTTCAACCTCTATCAGTTAGTCCCATGCTCAGACTGCCAAAATGATGTACGTGCAATTTAGGCACAGTGACATTTCAAAAGAATAGGAGCATGGCACAGTAACATGAGTTTCAGGTCATACACTATTGCTAGGTTGTTGATCCTGCCAGGGGATGCCTAGAATCAGTCTGGCACAGGGGCATACACGAATGGTTGTTTTCTCTAGAGTTGCTTTGCTTCGAGGCTGTGATAAGCTTTCAGTCCCATGTGGTTGTATTTCTTTTCTGAAGGTGGAAACCTTAGTAACTGAAAAAAAGTCAGCCACATGTTGCATAACAACCCGTACAGTACTACCTAACTGCTTTGTGTTTGTGTGATTTCTCTGTTTTCTCTAGGTCCTTGCTGTTGCTTCTTTTCTCCTCCTGCAAGCCTATTGCCAAACTGCCTCCTCACCCATCCCTGCTGGTAACAATGGCACCAGAACCAGGCTAATCAGTTTAGCAGAGCTTTTTGGTATAGATTGGCCATTCTGTACCTAATCTGGTTAGTGTTTTTTTTGGTGAAGTCTGCCTCACCAGACATGGACAGGCGACCTAATAGCTGGAGGTAGAATATGTGAGGCCCTCCTCATCTCTGAGCCTGACCTCTGTTAGCCTCCCTACTTGCCTGCTATTTCAGTAGCTGGTTCTTAAAAGAACCACCATACTTGGACAAGGTACAGACATGCAGGACATGGTCCTGGTAATCCCCTTTCTAACTGGGTCTGGGCTCAGGCTCTGCCTTGCTTTGTCCAACCTTATCCTCAAGATAGTGTACAGAGAAGTTTGTCAGGACTGGGAATTCTGTTTTATCATCATTTCTGAAGGACCGGATGAACAGAGTGGCTCTCAGGCTATAAACCTGGTAGATCTTCTAGTAAGATGACCTGACTGTTCATGATTGTCTCTTTTCAGCAAATATTTTAAATTCTTGAACAAATATTTGAAAAGTGGCTCTTATGTCAAGTAGGCAACTGCCATTCCTCTTTCAAAATATAAATACTTATTTTTTAAGCTTCATTAAAGTTCTGTTTAAAAATGAAAAGTTTACTTTTTAGGGAGATTTACTAAACACATTGAAGTGAGCTGTCATTCCTTCTTCATATTAGCCAAAGTGTATTAAAAAAAAATGTATTTGGAGTATTTGCCTCTTAGGCCACTGTTAAATACCTGTAAAAGTCCAAGTTCTGCTCTTGGTTCCACTCCATTTTCTGTGCATGTCTGACCATTTTTCTGTAGTGAAACTGAACATGCTCAGTGTTAATTCTTGGAATCCCTCCTGAAAGCAATTAAGCTCTGGCAGCTTTCCTCTTTAGTGTTCACTGCAGCATGTCTCATGCTGTCACAGAAGTAAGGTAGCAGGGAAGAAGTGTGCTCCTGGTCTGGAACACTGGCTTTTCCATCATCTGCTATGTAGCAGTTCTTTGTGGCTTCACTTCTAGCATTCATCCTGATTCACATCATACTCAAGTCCATTATACTTGAATTAATGCTTTATCATCTCTCATGTTCCATCTCACTGTTTTAGTTATTCTTGGTTACTTACTTTTACTAACACTTGGTGGAAAGGATTTTAGAGCAATAATTGTTTGCCTCTTATGGTGCAACACACTTCCAGAATTGAAGACACTTTATAATGGGGTAAAGAACTTTTTAACAGATGGGTTGAAGTCCAGGAAGGTGAAGGAAGCAAATGCCAGAGCTTTTCAGAGTCCAGGTCACCCCATCCCTGTTCTCTACTGTACTGTACTATGCAGCTTATTTTTGCTCCAGACAGACAAAATGAAGCACTAGAGCAGTGTTCTTTACTGTTCTGCTGATCGAGACGTGTATGTTTTTTCCAAAATGATTATAAATAAAAGAAAGAAAAATAGGGCACCTGTGCTGTAATGGGCTGAGTAAAGGGCTGGGATTCAAGCAGTCTCGTATCTGTCTACGTATGCCTCAGCCAACAATTTGAGTCATTTTGGACCAGTGATCTTACCACTGACAGACTTTCTATGGAAATTGGATGACAGGGAGACTGTAGTCGTAAGTTGCATTATCTTTCCATATGAGACCCTCCTGAAGGTTTGGGGGTCCATCAGCTGAGTGGGAATGTACTGAGAGTAGGTAGCCAAATAAGTCAGAGGTTTTCTATACACATGGCCCTGCTTTTGCTGTTGATTTTTTATCTTGCTGTCTGGTTTTGGAGCCTTCTGTATTTTAACTAGTTAGGCATTTATTGTGGAACCCCAAGACAGGGTATGCATAGCTTTTTGTGGCCAATTTAATTCCTGTGTTTGCAGGCACACTGTGGAAATCTGACATACTGTGTATGTGTGTTTTCTTTACTTTTACTTCTTTTTTTCCTTTTCCTGAAGTAGATAATATTGAAATACTTTGTCCTTTGCCCTGAAGGCAATCTGCCTGCTTTTTGAAGCCAGGCAGCATGTGTTATGTCTGGAACTCTTGCATTTGATGTTTACTTGTGCACTGCAGAATCTGCCAGAGCCTCATTTGGTGACCGGAAAGCAGAACTGCACGGCGTGTACCAGTGGCCCCATTATGACGTGTATAACCCATTCTATTTGGAGCAGCGCGTTTCGCCAGATCTGATTAGGCGCTTCCAAGCAAAATCAGATAATAGGAAATTATATGGATCAGGTGAGAAGGATTGCACCCTCATTTTTTTCTATTTTTCTGTCTTTCCCAGGGTTTACTGGTAAGAGAAAAAAAGCCATTAGTCTACAGAAGACGTGTTCGGTTATAGCAGTTCTCAAACTAGTCTGTATGCTATAGATGCTTCTTGGGTGTTGAATCAGTCTGTGGAGCCAGTTCTGCTTGATTTCCAGCTGCACTGTTATTTTATGTCTTTCGAGGGCTTAACAAGGCTTGCATGTATCACATGAAGGTAGACAAATTGGCAAGGCAAGTTAGTGTAGCTGCCTGTGATCTCAAACAGGATGCAGTACTGCAGATTCCAGTTACCAGTAATAGGAGTGAGGGAGATGGAAAAAGAAAGTCAGGCAGTATGTTGAGTGGAGGAATGCATGAGGAGTGCATATATATGGAGAGAAGAACAAGCACCAAAAAAACATCCAGGATTAGATTATAAGAACAGGTGTAAAATGGGAAGTGATGCTATATGCCAGCTTTTCTGTAGTTTGCTTTTGAAGGTGCAGAAATGTCCCTGCTTCTGATTGCAAGTGTTTAAGAATGGGGGAGGGCTGTGAGATAGTAAAAGTTCAGCTAGAAAGTGTTTAGCTATCCAGGTAAAAGTTTACTTCTGTGCTGTTCATTAGTATATGTATCCTATAATGAATACTGTTTAGATTAAAGTAAATGACTAAGTGTTGCTTGCTGAAGTGACTGCTAAGGCAAACACATTCAAAAAGCTCATGCAGGCAAAGAAATGTACACACCTCTATTGAATCAGAAGCTGGCAACAATGTGCATTTTAAAAGATGTTTTAGTTAGAATGGTATAGCATGCTTCTTTTACAGCTGGGGAAAACATCTCTGGGGCTTGTTTTAAAAATAATTCTGAATCACCATAGAGACTATGTGAGAAGACTACTCCATTTATTTTCTTTTTAAGAGAACAAAACACACTTAGCATTTCAGCCACCTTTAACGCATATGGTTTTGCTAGGCTTTGTAAGCACCTGTGGTGGGAGCCAAATGGGTTCTATAAACTGTCTTGAATTTTTCCTTCAGTTCATCATCTCTTTTATGTTCTTCTTCAAGCTAAGTAAACGCTTCACTGGTTTTGTCTTAGTAAGCTTAAGTATAAGAAATGTCACTTAAGTGTGTCTAGAGTGCAGTTCTAAAAGGTCTTCTTCCTCCAGAGTTTTTTTGACAACTCTTTTAGAACCTACATGATTCTCTTCATGTGCATCTATAGACTAATTAAGCAAAACTCTAAGCCTGTTTTGTTGCAGCAAGTGCTATGATACTATTCTTGGGGAGGGTGGGGTGGGGCTTAGAACAGAATGTGCTTATTTGGAAGGTATGAAGTGAAATTCTTGAATTTTCATGTGAAGCCCTCTCCCCATGTTCTCTGAAAACAGTAAGCAGCTTTAACAGATGCAGCAGACTGTACTGTCCTTAAAGCAATTTGGTGATTTGTAACCTGTAGGCTCAAGTGGATGTTTCCCAGTAAGCTGTGAAAGTCATGAGTACTGAATAGGGAATGAGTTTCTATAACTGTAATAAATTTCAAATTAACTAATGAGCTGGACTCTACTACTTGCTCTCATTGTATCAAACAAGATTTCTAGGCTTCATATGATATTATAGTGGTACTGCTACACTAGACTTCATGAACAACTCAGCCCTTTTATGTCATGCACGGAAGAGAATTTGGAGCTTGTGCCAGCCATACAGACCTTCATTAAATTTTATCTAAATTATTATGTTACTTTCCTTTTCCTCTTATGGGTTCTCAAAACTATCTTTATCTTTTGTTCTCTTTTTTCTTCTTTGGGAAAAGAAAGATTTGTTCTTTATTGTCATATCCTACAAGAAGCATAATTGTTTTTTTCTTTTGATAGCAACAGAGAGGGAAATAAATTTTCAGTAACAAGTGATGTTAATTCTGTTAAGCTATGATCAGTGAGTTGTAATGGAAGTCTTCTGAAATATTGTATTAATTCTGAAATAATGTAACGCAGCATTGCAAGAAAAAGCTATTCATTGCATCAGACAGTCCTAGAAGTTAAACCATATTGCTTTCAGTATGGGTCAGTTTTGAAGCTGGGAGGCTTTAAAAATCTCTTGAACATTACTGGAGTCAGCAAAGATTCCTGAAACAGTGGCACTAGTTCAGCTCTCATTTTCTACTGGTGCTACATATGCAGACAGCGTGCTTTAGCTCTGCGTTGCTTCGAGGTCAAAAGAAAACTGATAGGCTCTGTTTAACCACCTCCAACTGCTGAGGAAACTATCCTTCTATAAAATAAAGATCTTGATTTTTTGCTGTAACAAGTACCTGTCATCTTAGAGTTAAGACTTGCTTCGTCTGAGATCTAGGAAGAGTGCAGATTACAGTGCTTTGACACTGTGATCAGTAAAGCCAGGGAGATGAGGACAAGTTTAGCAGGAAGCATGTTTTTGCACTGGGATGTTAACTGTGGAAAAATTTTAAAAAGGAGATGAGGCTAAGCCCCAGTTCTGGCTGACTGTATTTAGAGACAAGGCTTTCTGTTTGGCTAAAGCATTTACAAAAACAACCAGTTCTCTTGAGGAAATAACTTTGAGGCAGGCTTCCCATTCCACCAGTGCTACCAGTGTGACCAAGTAAGTTCAAACTGTTTCAAGGATGGAATTAAGATATTTTAATGGCTCATTCTCTCTTGAAAAGGGGAAGCAGGGAAAGGTGCTGACATCCCTCCTTAGGTATTGTTTAGCTAGTTTTCAATCCTACCATAGGTCTACTTAAATGCTTAAGAAGCTTAATTTTTTTTTCTAGCAACATTGCTTATATGATTTGTATTGTTCGCTTTGTCTTTTTAGTTAGTGATTTGAGATCCAGTGCTTTGCCTGGATCATTTGATGTAAGTCGTTCAATGTTTGATCTCAGAAGCCCACCTCATCGCTTCATGAAGGTGAGTTCCCCTTGTAACGTAGATTATACTGAAAACTCAGCTTACTTGGTGTATCTGTTCCTGTTGCATTGTGTTTTCAAAGTAAACACTGAGGACCATTGAACTACCCACTGGAAAGACAAGGGGGAAAAGTTCAGTGTCTTGACCAACTTCAAGAGGCTCTTTCCTGATGTCTCCTCTTAGTACTGGTGTTTTAGCCCAACAGGCTGTTGAGAAACCTGAGCAGTCTGTTAGGCACGCCAAGACAGACAGGAGGTTAAGGTGTTAAAGTAGTAATTCCATGTGTGTTAAAGTAGTAATTCCATGCTGCTGAATAAAGAGATCGGTAAGGAATGAGACAATTATTTGAAATTGGGTGTTGCTTGCTTTTTATCATGTCTTGTCTGATGGTAGAATCTCTCTGGGTTTTTACATTTGTTGCCCTGAATTGAGTGACTTTATTTTTGCCTCCAGAGATACGATTCATTATCCAGTGTACCCAGCAGTACCTCTTCCAGGAAGGATTCACAAGGCAGTAACAGGAGTCTGGGTAATGTTTAGTTTGTTTTCCTTGTAATGAAATAATTCCCTTTGCACTTGAAACATTAAGTTGTCTCTGCTGTTGATGGGAGAGAGTGTTTGGGTTGGGTATATTCTTTGTCTGAGGTTTGTTTTTTGGGGTTGGGTTTGTTGTTTGGGTTTTTTTAGGTGATTATGATTAGCAAGTCAATTTGGAGACTACTTCACAATTCGAAATGTAGAGTTTTGGATTTGCACTTTCCTATCATCAGGGGATTGAGCAAATGAGCCTTTGAGGAATTCTCAAATGCTTTTGAAAAACTCACCCCTGGATTTACTACCTCAGTGAAATACAAAACTGCAGATGTTCTGTTAGGATCAAATGCAGCACCTTGGTCACAGTTCTAGTCCTTTTTTATGTATCACTGTTTTTCTGCGGGAAGAACCTGGAATCCAATGCCCATATTACACTGAGAATTAGGAAAGAATATTGCATGCAAACCTAGTATGCTTATTTATGAAAAAATACTGAAGTGGAGATATTGCAAAATAAACCCTCAAAAATTAATCAAGTCCCCATGGAGCTGACCCTGCTGGCAGACAGAATTTCACCCAGTCTCCTCAAAAAGAAGACTGGAGGGGCAATGACCCAGTTTCAGTTATGCCAGAGAAACACTGGATGTTAAACAGTTCTTCCGACTTGGAGAAAAGCACAATAGTAAAACGTTTATTAAACTAGAACTGAAATCTAAGAAAGATAAAAAGCAGACAAATTTACAACCTTAAGAGTGGAAGTGATCAATCTACGGGAAGTGATAGATTATAAATGTGTCTCAAGCATATGCTTTTTTTCCCTCCTAAAAGTTTTTCAAGTACAAGTTATAAAATTCAATATTTATAACTGAGGTAAACATGACAGCTTTTAGCTATGCAGAAGGTCAGGCTACAGGACTTCATGGATATTTTGTCCTTAAAATGTAGGTGTTAAGGTATTTCACACTTATTTTGAGAGAAGTTTTCAAAGATAGGCAGTCCACCTACTAACAAGTTCCCTTATTCTTGGACTGAACTTCTAAAATACTGCATTACTTTCAAAAACACTAATTGGCTTTCTTCCACAGATACTATAACATTATCAGGTGATGAACGAGACTTTGGAAGACTGAATGTGAAGTTGTGTTATGTTTCTTCTGTAGAACAGATCTGGATCACAGTTTCACATGTGAGAAAATATAAATAACTTGATTGTTATTTACTCAAGTATCTATTTTACTAAGTGATAATTCTTATTAAATTTGCCTCCCTGTTACATTAAGGAATACTTTAGGAGAAAAAGAAAATTCCTTCTAAGTATTGATATAAAGTTCAGTCTAATGTAATATTTGGCTTCATTCAAAGTATCTTCCTCTCCTTCTCCCACCCACATCCCCCTCCTCCCCCCGTTGCAATCTCTGTTCTGCTGCAGTAAGTAGAATCTACTTGATTCAAAAGTTGAATCCAACTCTGTATGTTACTATACATGTGTTCTGATTGTGGAGTGAGGAACTGTTCAGCATAGGTAAGAAAGATGAGCTGGTCATAGGCTGGTCCTGCTATGGAAATTTGGAGGCAGCTAATTGGAGCTATTTTGGAGGCAGCATTTAACAGATTTTAACAGTTCCTTCAGGGCAGAACCATAACAACACTTTGAGGACATATAACTTCTTGTGGCTTTTTTGTTAGCTAATGTGATATTGTTTTGCTGGCTGTTTTAGAATTTTCCAGGAACTATGAATAATTTTTAGGCAGTGGAAGTTTGAGTAGTCTGAAATCCTCATAACTACATCAAGTGCTAAATAATACATAAGGGATTTCATGATTTATCTGTTGTCAAATCACCACATAGTGAAATCATTAAAATCTACTGAGCAATTTTTTACCCTCTGGTTGTAAAAAATTAATTATGAAAAGATCTGAAGTGACGCAATCATTACATTGGCTCTGATTTACAGTCAGTATTACAGGAATTTAGCATAGTTCTAGAACAGTGTAGAAGACTCTCAGTTGTCTGAAGGCCAGAGTCTTACATTGTCTAAAATGACTGTCTTTTTCAATGTTACAGTGCAAAGACCTAAGCTGGCCTTCTAGCTGTGGGGAACATCCTCGTATCTATGTCAAGGGAATTCTCACACTGCCCAAACCAGTGCATTTCAAATCTTCTGCCAAGGAAGGGTGTATTGTAAGTAGAGGCAGGAAAAAAACAATGAAATCTTTTCCCCAGATAAATAAAAATGAAATGTAAATGTGTTTGGTTTATGTTTTGTTTTTTTTCTGTTTCTTGTTTTGTTTTTGTTTTGTTTGTTTCTTTGTTTGTTGTTTTGGGTGGGTTTTTTTTGTTTGTTTGGGGTTTTTGTTTTGGGGGTTGTTTGTTTTTTTTTAATGGACCAAACATTTACTCCTATGCCATATTTGCGTGGTAGTTGTCTAAGTTTTGGTTATTTCTCCCCACCTCTCCTAGCCCCCTTTCTCAAAATCCTATTAAAAGCTTTGTTCCACTTCCTCCCCTTATATATCCTCTCTTGCATTGTACTGTTGCCCTCCTTCTCTCCCAAGTCAGCAGGACAGATAGGCTTATAGGGGACTGAACCATGAGCTGCTGGCCTTGGCAACTCAGTTGTTGGGGACTGGAGGAAGACTGGGCATACCTGTAGGTGCACATTCACCCCAGGGAAGGCAGATGCAGTACTGCCTCTCATTAGGGCAGGAGATGAAGTTCATACTTCCTTTCTACAGAAGGCAGTAAGAATTGGTTGCATGGGACAAGACTCCTGCTAGTGTCAGTAAGTGAATATTGAGGGCGTGGAAGGTAAACCAACATAAAACTCCCATAATGTGAGTCAGAGGTAAAAGAACTAAAATTAGGAGAGACAGAAGCAAAGGGCCACAGAGGAATTTGCTCTGACAATGTGTATATGTTATTGTAAAGCTCCAGAAGAGATGGCCTCAACTCATTGTGGTAGTGAAAAATCATAGAGAGCTTTGTCCCTGCCAGGGTGTGACAATGAGGTGGTGAGTCTGTGGGGACTTACCACTGCAAAAGCACACTTTCCACAGCAACCTAAAATAGTAGCCGGGAGCAGTGGCTATAGGACGAGGAAGCCTTAGTTTTTAGCATTTGAGTTGAGTGTGACTTTTACGGTTGTGATGTTACCCCTCTGTTTTTCCTTCTAGGATATAGAATTTATGGAAACTTTTGTATTTGCTATTAAACTGCAAAGCCTGCAGGCTGTCCGACTGGTATTTAAAATCCAGACACAGACTCCCAGGAAAAAAACAATTGGAGAGTGCTCCTTGGCACTGCGGGAGCTCAGCTCGGAGGAATCAAGTCATTGGCTGGATATATCTCCTCCTTCCAAGGCACCTGTAAGTGCCAATACTGCAAAAGTATGTTGCTGTGTCAACTAGAAATAGTTGCTGGGAATGAAAGTAAAGTAATTTAGTAGTAATTTAATGTTAATGCAATTGGTGTGTGTGTGTCTCTTTTTCTCTTCTTTTTACCCTTTATTTTTGTTTTTTTTTTTCCCTTATCCCTCCTCTCCCCCGCCCTGTTCTTGGTGAAAGGCATTCTGATGGGGAAAAAATGCAGACTGTAGCTGTTCTGGTCATAAACTGCAGCTGTTTCTGAGAAAAGACTAGAGCAAGCTCTTCCACACCATGGCCTGCAGCTTGAGGGAGCAGTATTCTGGGGAAACGTTCAGCAATGTACACCATGTAATTGCCTTTTCTGACCAAAAAGGCATCAGAAGTTCCTTAGGACTCACAGCAAGAGCTCAGAGCAAATGGAATCTGGTTTTGTTATGGAAGAAAAGTGCCAAGATCTTCAGTGGCTTGAAACTGCAGAGATAGCTATATATTTCATGTTCAGATTCCATGCTGTGAAGTAATAATTCAGGCAGTTCATTTCCATTAGCATAATAAGAAGCAGGTGGCTTTCACAGCAGGATTTCCTTTCCCCCTACCCTCATTTTGTTTGTTTCTTCAACAGATTGTGTCTAGACATTTGTATTTGCAACAAATTAAACTTGAATTAGCAATTCAAAAGCAAATTTTATCAAAGTGTGTCTGAGTAACATGAATGACACTCTTGATTTCTAACGTAAGTTACACTTGACATTTTTTAGTTCCAACAAGAATAACCATACTGCTTCAAAAGTCATAAGCTTAAGTGAAAGAGGAAGCTCTTTTAGAAACTGCTTCATCCCAGTGTAAATTCCTGTATCACCTCACGGTTTCTCTCTCTCTGTTGGCTTTCTTCACCATTATTTCTAAGAGCCCTCCAGACACTGCTGGAATTCACCCCTGTACTACCCTGTCAGGCAGCAAGTACTCTACTTGCCAATAGAGAGCCAAAGCTCAGTTGAATAAGTGGCTTCCTCTCAGGGTTACACAGAAGTTTTGTGGCTGAGCTGCAAAGAGAATTTGGGTCTCTTCGATGAACTGGAGCCTGATTTCACTGTTACTAACCTGTTGCTCTCTTACTTGGTACATTTGCTTCACTGCAGTCCATTAAAACTTAAAGTGAAGTAGGACCAGCAAAATCCTTTTAAATGGAGGTTGTCAGGAAACCTGGGTCTCCATTGGCCTTCTCCTGCTGTTCTTAAGTGCTCAGAGTATATTAGCATCTGACAGGAGAGTAATGAAGATGCCTCAATGCACCCTTGCAACTAGAAAAAATACTATAAATTATAAAATACAAAAATTCAGGCTGGAGCTTACAGTACAGTCAGAGAGCAGGGGGTGTGTATGTACCTAGGCATGTAAAACCCAAGTGCGTCCATAACATAGGAAACACCACAGCGTGCAGTTACCCTTTTATATTCATAACACTAAGTGATGGGGTCTCTTATTTATAGAAAGCATTGCTTATATCTGCATGTTGCAAAATTTAGAAGTTTGGGAAAAGTACTGCAAAGGTTTTTTGCACTAGTGGAGCATAGTGGGTCTCTCACTTCCACACCCAGGTTTAGGAGAGCTACAATGGCATGTCTGGTCTCCCCTGTATGTGTCTGCACTTACCATTGAGGGATCTTTCCCAGGTGACTGTTTATCCAGTCTCTCTGGCTGCAGCCCACTAGGGTCATCTGTGTGCTGCACGTAAGCAGTCCACCAGTGAAGCACATGTACTGCAGCTACGACAAGTGCAAGACACACTTACTGTGCATCTGCAGGTTGTGTATACACCACATACTTTTATTTCTGTCCAGGAAATCCCAGATATAACTGTGGGAGCCCAGCATATGACAGAATTCCTGTGTTTCCTGAATTTATAAACAACTTAATCCAGATGTTATAGCAACATTCTTTTGCTTGTAGGTGTGCCGTGCAGAACTTCAAGTAGGAACTTGTTTTCAAGCAGTAAACAGGAGGATACAGTTACAGATTCTGGAAGCACAAAACCTTCCAGTTTCATCTACACCACTGTCTTCAAGTAAGTTACATCAGCTGTCTCATGCCTCCTGTCTAAAAGCATTTGTAACAGGTAAATTGCTGCTCAAATGGGTTGGCAATTCATAACATTCCTTACAAACCTCAGTCTAACATATTGTGCAGTAGATTTCCATTGCCAAGGCTTGTTTCCACAGATGTCTTACTTGATTACTTTTTGTTTGGTTTGAAGTTATGTGTTTATGTATTTTGGAAGGTTTGTATCCCAGTATTAATCCTGACATATAAGAGCATTAGCCTGCACTTGCTGTTTGCACACTGTGTTAATCAATTCAATATTAGTGAACATACTCTGTGTGACTAGTCAGGAAAGCTATTGAACAGTCCTTTTGGCCAGACTTTTGGGAATTTATTGCAATCTGAACAATAGATGTAGATCTTGTCGGTTCCTTTTGGGATGTGTTTGTGAGTAACCCTTTGTGTGCTATGCCTTTTTCCCCTCCCTTTTGTGCTAGATTTCTTTGTGAAAGTTGGAATGTTTACTACAGAAGGGATGATCTATAAGAAGAAGACTCGTCTTCTGAAGTCCACTAATGGCCACGTGAAGTGGAGAGAAATGATGATTTTTCCAGTTAGCCAAGCTGAACAAGGAATTGGCTTTCTCATCAAGCTCTACAGCAGAAGTTCAGTGAGAAGAAAACACTTCCTAGGACAGGTTGGTTTCTGCTAACTGGCATGATATCCTTTAATTAAAATCCAGTTCCACAGATTTCTTGGTATGAGTTTTAAAATACTTTAAATAAGGTGGCATATAGCAAAATAGTAAATGCTAATAAACTCTCCTGGATGTAACCCAAGAAATAACAGTACTGGACTCTTAAACATGCCCTAACATCAGAATGGGAGCTGACACTTGATTTTTCTTTTAAGAAGAAATCCTTGAGTCATTTTTGCGTGGAGTACTACTATGTGGAAGATTCTTTCATACAGACAGATATACAATCTCCTCCTTGGCTCTAGGCTTTCTAAAGAAAATAAACCGCACAACCTATACTGTACTGTACAGAAAGGGAGTGTGTTGGCTTACCATACCAATACACTTGTGTATGAAAGGAATTATCAACAGCTACAATCAGTTTGCCTTCCTGGGTAGAAAATACCAGCACTGTTTCTTTTGAAAGCATTTGTGTGGTCATATTTATTTAACCACCATACAACTTGGTTGTCTGGTTTCTTTATTCTCTGTCTTCTTCCCCTTGTTGTTCTAATTTACAGTCATCTTGCCCCTTCTTTCTTTCCCACCCTACTCAGTGCTTGTCAGGTCACACCTGGAATACTGTGTTCAGTTTTTATCTCTGCTATACAAAAAAGATGTGGACAGGCTGCAGAGAGACCAGACAAGCGCCACAGGGATGACCAAAGGACTGGGAAGCTTGCTGAGCTTGCTGTATGGGGAAAGAACTGCATTCATTCAGCCTAGAGACAAGAAGGCTCAGGGGAGCCTTATCACCATGTTCCAGTATTTAAATGGTGGCTGCAAAGAAGATGGAGACTCCCTTTTTACAAGGAGTCACCTGGAAAAGACAGGGGGTAATGGGCAAAAATTACTGCTGGGGAGATTCTGACTGGACACAAGAGGAAAATTTTTCACAATAAAGACAATGAGCCACTGGAATAATCTCTCCAAGGAACTGGTGGATTCCCCAATGTTGGACACTTCTAAGATTTGGCTGGACAGGGTGTTGGGCTATCTAGTTGATGTTGTGCTCTGCCTAGAAAGATTGGACCAGATGATCCTTGAGGTCCTTTCCAACCTGGTATTCTATAATTCTTTTTCTTCTTGGTATAGCAAGACATAGCTTTTCTTAATGCTCTGTGCTTTCCCTGACTCAGCTAGTTTTAGTAGCAGAATTTTAATATATGGTTAAATGAATAATGTAGAATTGATTTTGAGACACCAACTGTAATGTCCCTTGTCAGATGAAGGGCTGTGCTATCCTCAGGTACAGAAAGGGGTAGTGTCCCATTGTGGTGATGTTTCTTGTGCCTGTTGAAGACATGCAGTTGCAGGAGATGCTGATATGCTACAGAAGTGATGTGCCAGCAAGTTACGTGCAGTTCCTCCATTTTATGAAGCCTCATGTCACATACGTTCCATCTTTTTGCAATTCCTGTTGGTGGAATTGGATTTGGAATAGGAAAAACAAAAATTAAAAAAATAGAATTGTTCATCTTAGTTGTGCTACCTTGGAGCAAAAATAACTGGGTATGATTTTGCAGTCACTTAGCAATATATGAGGTCATCTCAATCTGATGAGTTACATTTAATCACAGATCTTATTTTTAGGGGGAGGAAATGAGCTACTTCTGCTCCTCAGAGGTTACTTGGAAAGGTTGTTTCAGCTCATGCAGGCAGACATTGCCACATAACACATGAAGACATAAAATATGGCTCAGGGAAAAAAGTACTTTGAGCAACTGGCTGGATAGCTGGAAAAAGAGGAATGTAGCTGGATCTATTAATTTTGTTCTTCAGAGAGTGATGTTTAATTGGATGCTGTTCTAAGCAGACAATACTTAGATTAGCCTGCTTTTACAGGCATGTCTTTAATCATGAGCAAAATGTATATTGAATCTCTGTGGACATGTCTGTGGTATTCTGGAAGACATTATTCTCACTTCTTAAGGACTTCATGCCTCAGCAGTGTAGGCTAAATGTGCTCCATAGTGAAGGTTTCTGAGAAGTCTTAAAAAGACTCATTCTTGGAAGACTCGAGGAAATAAGAGTCCTGTAAATAACGATACCTACTTACATAAGCAGAATTCTTTTTGGCAATGAGACTGGTGATAATGTTCAGAGGAAAATGTCCTCCTTGTACCTCATTTCCTCATTTAATGGCCACTATCCATTAACTAAATACTGAGAAGGAAGAGACTCCTACTGCGTGACTATGTGTGGTATGGGCATGCTAGTAACTGTGGAACGCAGGTTTGGCCTTGACTGTTGGAGTGTGCAATTTTAAATGCATATGACAATGCTGGACAGCTAGCTGAGGATGCCAGATGGCTTGCAGCCAACTGGAGTTTGAAAGCATAGAGCCATTACTGGCCCTCATGAGCCCTTGACCCTAGCACATGCATTTGTGTGGAGCAAGGAATGCTTGACTTAAAACATCTTATTAAGCACAGAAACGTTAGCATGTAGTGAATTCTCTAAACTATTTTAGAGACTAAATTTAAACCCAGACTCCCTGTGTTCCCAGATGACAGCCAAAATACGTTAGTCGCAAGAGAACCGTATTTGTTGGTCTTACTCTTTGGTCACAGTCTACATGTTGTATCTCATTCTACACTTCCATGGTATTTATTTGGAGCCAATAAATTCTGGGCCTCTGTGTTATATCAGGTAAACTCAATTTTATTTTTCTTTTTGTTTCTTTCTGCAGATCTGGATAAGTTCTGATAGCAGTAACAGTGAAGCAGTAAAGCAGTGGAGAGATACTATTGCTAACCCTGAAAAGGTTGTTGTTAAGTGGTACAGCATTGGTCCGTCTTGAAGACTGCAGATGAAACTCAGGACTGATTTTTCTACAAAGATATTCCTACACTGTTTAAAATAGTATAAATAAAAAGAAAAATATCGTCTATACAAGTTCTTTGGAAGCTCTCCAATACATCAAACCTCCATGATAACAGGGAAAACTCAGTTCCACCAAGAGGAATACTGGCTAAATATTATTAAGAGGAAAACTTAGGAACTGGAAAAGTGCTCATTCGATTTTAACAAATCCACATTGAAAAATATATTTTTGTCCCTTTCAGGCTCCATGAGAGCACAGGAATCCAATCCTGGAAAGAAGCAGGTTGAATCAGCATCTTCTTCACTAGTCACTGACTCTATCCTCATCTGCAGTCTTGTCTTGGGCACGCTCCAAAGTTCACAGGAATCGGTCCAGTCAGCGGCTTGATCCTACATACCTCTGAGCCTCTCAGGCTACACCTGTGCTGACACCTTTTGATCAGAGTAGTGTGTGCCGGAGCAAGTGGGAAGGCTGTGGCAGTAAAAGGCATAAAGGGAACTTTGCAGTAAGGCAGTATCCAAAGACTTTTCTAGTCTCCATCTTTGATAAAGGGTTGTTCAGTTCCCTGACATGCCTGCAGCTTGTGTTTTCTCCCATCCTTCTCTCTAAACAGAGTGATTGAAAGAAAAGAGTTTCTTTGACTGTGATCTTTGCAAGTAGGGCCCTCTAGACTTGCTGTGTTTGGGAGAATTCTGGTTGGAATCAATGGAATAATACAAACAGGCAACCACCCTTGGATCAGGGCTAGTATTTTTAGACAAATTTCTTGTATAGAATTCTTATGTGTAAACCACTTCCTATCTAATCAACAATGTTCTAGCATTTGCTTACATTGTTAAAACCCAGACTACCATGTACGAGGGAGTAAGCAAATATTTACTGACATAAGTGCTTTTTGATATTAATTAAAATGCAGCACAGTATGGAACTTAGGCTTTGTTTAAAAGATGGGCTACTATGCAGAAATATTTGTTACATGTCTAGGATGGTGAAAAATTACGTGTGGGAGTATTTTTGTTACTTGTGTGTAGCAAGAAAAAATTATCCTATTTTTATTGCAAATTATATTTTCACTGCAAAATCCTATGATGATTTTTTCTGTCAGTGCCTGCATTTTCAGGGGCTTATTCACAGTTATTTTTAAGGTGGGAAAATGCCATGTACATGATTGATCATATATACATCTAAAAGCACAGGCCTCTGCCCTACTTGGAACTATGGGATTTGAAAAATATATTCTATTAAATCCACTGCTTACAGATTTACTGTTTGCTGTCTGGACTGTACAAATATGTATGTTTGTATAGACACTGAGTAATTTTAGCTTTTTTTATAACTTGAATCCCATTCAAGCATTTGACATGGACTAGAGTGGCAGTGAGAGCACTTGCTGCTTCAAGGCAACGGAACAGCGAGGAGCAGAAAAAATGCTGTAACAGGAAAGCATGTTGTATTTAAGTGAAGAGCTCAGAGCATCTTTATTTTAACTTTTTTGACTTTGAGTAAGGGTAAAGAAAAAATGGAATTTCCTTGATATTTCTCTTTTATCAGCTGATAATTATAGCTTTTAAAACTTCGACCATTTTTGGTTTTTAAATTTAATACTTTGAAAACAGGCAAACAAAAGCGTTTTCCCAGGTTCTTACATATTTTGCTTTTCACCAGTTTTATAAACAAACTGGAAAAGTTCTGCATGTTACCCAGAGAGCAAACATCAGTTCTAGCTCTTACTGACACTCTTTGCCGAGTTCCCAATAGGCCTAGAGGATCTTGACTGACAGCATTAACTCCCAGACAGTTTCAACGCTTGGCCTGACCTGTTGGGTAACATGAACAAAAGGAAACTGGACTTAGCCGATATTCTTGGAGTATCTTTACTTGAATATGACAATCTTATTATTCATTGTGGCTGAACTGCAGTAAACAGAAGTGCAAACTGTTTCCTTATTCAGAATACTGCTCTACTTGAAAGAGAAGACAGGGAATATCCCAGTACTTTGGAGGCTTTGATTCTACAGAGATTGCCAACTCAGTGCATACTGTGTAAAATCGGCTTTTTGGGCTGCTTAAGGACACCTTTAAAGGCCTAACTAGAAACATCTCTCTTTTCCTATGTTAATATCTAATCTATGTGTTTATAATAAAAGTTATGAAAAGAAAATATTCCATCTTTTTTTCCCCCCAATTAATTATACCCATGTTTACCAGCATCTCAAACTGAAGTTCAAGTCCTACCTTTTTTCTCTGAGAAAATCATTGAATCATAGAATAGTTAGGATCGGAAAGGACCTTAAGATCATCTAGTTCCAACCCCCCTGCCATGGGCAGGGACACCTCACACTAAACCATATCACCCAAGGCTCTGTCCAACCTGGCCTTGAACACTGCCAGGGATGGAGCATTCACAACTTCCCTGGGCAACCCATTCCAGTGCCTCACCACCCTAACAGTAAAGAACTTCTTCCTTATATCCAATCTAAACTTCCCCTGTTTAAGTTTTAACCTGTTAGCCCTTCCTTGTCCTATCACTACAGTCCCTAATGAAGAGTCCCTCCCCAGCATCCCTATAGGCCCCCTTCAGATACTGGAAGGCTGCTATGAGGTCTCCATGCAGCCTTCTCTTCTCCAGGCTGAACAGCCCCAACTTCCTCAGCCTGTCTTCATACGGGAGGTGCTCCAGTCCCCTGATCATCCTCGTGGCCCTTCTCTGGACTTGTTCCAACACTTCCATGTCCTTTTTATGTTGAGGACACCAGAACTGCACACAATACTCCAGGTGAGGTCTCACAAGAGCAGAGTAGAGGGGCAGGATCACCCCCTTCGACCTGCTGGTCATGCTCCTTTTGATGCAGCCCAGGATAGAGTTGGCTTTCTGGGCTGCGAGTGCACACTGAAGCCAGCTCATGTTCATTTTCTCATCAAACAACACCCCCAAGTCCTTCTCTGCAGGGCTGCTCTGAATCTCTTCTCTGCCCAACCTGTAGCTGTGCCTGGGATTGCTCCAACCCAGGTGTAGGACCTTGCACTTGCCATGGTTAAACTTCATGAGGTTGGCATCAGCCCACCTCACAAGCGTGTCAAGGTCCCTCTGGATGTCATTCCTTCCCTCCAGGGTATCAACCAAACCACACAGCTTGGTGTCATCAGCAAACTTGCTGAAGGCGCACTCAATCCCACTGCCCATGTCAGCGATGAAGATGCTAAACAAGACCCGTCCCAACACCGATCCCTGAGGGGCACCACTCGTTACTGGTCTCCAGCTGGACATTGAGCCATTGACCACAACTCTTTGTGTGTGGCCATCCAGCCAGTTCTTTATCCACTGAGTGGTCCATCCATCAAATTGATGTCTCTCCAATTTAGAGACAAGGATGTCATGTGGGACAGTGTCGTACGCTTTACACAATTCCAGGTAGATGACATCAACTGCTCTACCCCTGTCCATCAGTTCTGTAGCCCCATCATAGAAGGCCACCAAATTGGTCAGGCAGGATTTCCCCTCAGTGAAGCCATGCTGGCTGTCACCAACCACCTTGTTGATTTTCATGTACCTTAGCATGCCTTCCAGGAGAATCTGCTCCAAGATTTTGCCAGGCACAGAGGTGAGACTGACTGGTCTGTAGTTCCCTGGGTCATCCATTTTCCCCTTCTTGAAAATGGGGGTTATATTTCCCTTTTTCCAGTCATCGGGAACTTCACCTGACTGCCCCAATTTTTCAAATATGATGCCAGTGGCTTAGCAACTTCATTTGCCAGCTCCTTCAGGACCCAAGAATGAATTTCATCAGGTCCCATGGACTTGGAGGTTCTTAAGATGGTCTCGAACTGGATCCTCTCCTACAGTGGGCCTAGGGTCTTCATTCTCACAGTCCCTGCGTCTGCGTTCCAAGACTTGTGTGCTGTGGTCAGAGCCTTTGCCAGTGAAGACCGAGGCAAAGAAGTCAATCAGAACCTCAGCCTTCTCCAAATCCAGGGTACCCAGTTCTCCCAGTGTAGGGGGCCTACATTGTTCCTAGTCTTTTATTTGCTATGTACCTGTAGAATCCCTTCCTGTTATCATTAACATCCCTAGCCAAATTTAATTCTGATTTGGCCTTAGCTTTCCTAACCTGGTCCCTAGCTTCCTGGACAACATCCCTGTACTCTTCCCAGGCCTCCTGTCCTTGCTTCCACCTTCTATAAGCCTCTTTTTTCCTTTGAATTTTCCTCAGCAGTTCCTTATCCATCCAAGGATGTCTCCTGGCCCTCCTGCTGCACTTCCTTCTGGTTGGGATGCAACACTCCTGAGCTTGTAGCAGGTGATCCTTGAATATCAACCAACAGTCTTGGGCCCCCCTGCCCTCTAGGGCTATATCCCATGGAACTTTACTAAGCAGGTTCCTGAAGAGGCCAAATTCTGCTCTCTTGAAGTCCAGGGCAGTGAGCTTGCTGCACGCTCTTCTCACTGTCCTGAGGATCTCGAATTCAACCATCTCATGATTGCTGCATCCAAGGCTGCCCTGGAGAGTCACATTTCCAACGGGCCCTTCCCTGTTGGTGAGCATGAGGTCAAGCATGGCACCTCTCCTGGGCCACTCCTCTATTACTCACAGAAGGAGGTTGTCTTCCACACAATCGAGGAACCTCCTAGATTGCTTGTGCCAAGTAAGGAACTGTATTTCCTGTAATGTTGCACGTAGTGGAGTTGACTGCTAACACACTGAGGAGATATGTAAGGCCTTCCTTTGAAAGACGCACATGAGTATCAGAGCACTCTGAAAAGAATAGTCTGAGGCACTGCTTCAGCCTGTGCTCATTCCAAGGCTTTGTAGTTTTCTGCATTTGTGTCTGCATTCATGTAAGAATTTAATGAATTCTTAATAGAATATTTGGATAAAGACACTATGCTTTTTTCCTACAAAATAGGAGCATGTAAGTTGCTTGTCGCTCAGACTTGTTCCTTAATTTGTCCAGAGCACTACACTGATCTTGACGAAACTGACTGCATTTCAGGTATAGAAAGTAGAAAATGCTTTATTTGTCCCACCACACAAAATATGGCTCTGCTCGTTACTAGTCTCAGCTGACTCAGTGTACACTGCATTACTGAGAGCATGGCAGCAGAGCATTGGGATGTCTGTCTCTGTGCACACTCCAGCCCTGTTGTATATAGTGTGGTAGAGAGGGAAAGACGCAAGATGATGATGAAAAGACACTTACGTTGCAATGTTTTGGCTTTAACTGCTGTGTCCTACTTGTGTCCTAATTACCGCCTCCCAAGATCCTGGGAGGAAACCAGCAATTCTCTTTGCTTTCACTATTGAGGAACATCATCCAGGAATGGAGAGAGTCCTGTCCCGCTCAAGAACCAAAAGGCACCCACTCATCACATCAGCATTTACTTTGCAAGTAAACCAAAGCTGTGCTTTGAACAACGCATCTTCCCCCAAAACAGTAGTCTCATGATAATGCCTGTTTTGGTGCTTTGGAGGATACCTGCCAGGTAAAGGGCTTGTCCAGAGGATTGCTTACAGTGGGCTGGAAAACAAAACTATTTTGGAGGATAGGGGCTGCCATCACTGAATGTTAATCCAGTTAATCCAGTTATGTGGTTATTTGCATTGGAGGTGTTGCAGAGGATGTACGGGAGTGGAAAATGTCTGTATGGAAACACTGGGGCGCATACACATCGACTGTTGAACAGAACTGTGAAAGATGGAAGATAATTTGTGGTGTAGTAGAATCAATCAGTTAGACAAACTTACTAGCGGCCACATAAAGCATTCTTCATTCATGCTTCACCGGGTCTAGAGCTTATCAGTACAGTTGTTATGTTAGATAACAGTCCTGAAGAAAAAATGTGAGACAAGATACATGCATATTCCTACCACCAGTCTGGGGGTACAGCTGACTTTACAATAGGATGTTTCAGCTGGTGTTTTAAGTTTCAATTTGAATGTCTTAAGACACCAGCTGAAAATCAGCTGTGATGTCTTGCCTCTTAATTGCAGAATATTTTGCTTTACTGCTTAGAGTCTACCTCGCTATAAATACACGTGAGACTTTGGCTCCTCCAAATCAGCTCCTGGCTTATTTGAAGCTAAGGCAGTTCTCCAACAAAGGAAAATGATGCACCACTTGAAGACCAAGCCACAGTATAAACTAGCAAGGAACTTTATGTACTGCAGGATACACGCACAAGGATGGAAAAAAAGTGTCTCACAGCACTCTTCTAATGGTGACAGCTGTGTGCTATCCTTTTGATGCATGTTCAGCCACTATTTTGATTGTTATATCCAAGTTTACTGTTACTGAAAATACTGTTATAAAAGCTGGTTTTGTCAGTTCACTTAATTTGTAGATGTAAGGCACACATGGTTTATAGTCAGATTTGCTGTTGCTTCTTGTTAGTGACTCACCAAGCTTCCCAGCTTGTAACAGTTTCGATGAAGGCAGAAAAGGTTCAGAAGCTGCACGAGTTTTATTTCAATCAACTCCAAAATGAATGTAGGGGAACTGGAAGACCAGTTATGATCTTATATTAAATGTTATTCATACAGAGGTCCGTGCCTGCCATAGACTAAACTTGATGAGATTTTCCAGAATGTGTGTATATAACTTCACTGATAAATCAAACAATTCTGTTTATTTATGACTACTAGCATCCTGCATGTAAACAAGGCCAACAAATTTATTTTTCAAGTCTCAATTTATTTTTCATCTCAATGGCACAGCATGGCATCTCTTTTAAGGAAGAGAAAAGTAAGATTCTACTTCAAAAGATGAGTGGATGTAAAAGTTTGTAAACCACATTATCACAGAACATTTCTTGGAAAATAATTGTATTAGAGTATCGAATCTTTTGTGATCACAACATAAATAGTGGCATATTGCTAAATCCATTAGACATTCCTAGTTTGTTCCTTTGTTGGCAGGACATCTGTTTAAAATAAAAGGTAATTTTAAGCATTCAATTAAGCACATATGTTCTTTGATTTAAAAACTGCCCATTGGAAGTTGCTTTTTGAGTTATGAGTTGACTTCACAGCTAAGGCATAAGTGTGTCTAGAAATTGGGGGCAGGTTTGTCCCAGTTTTTACTTTCATCCTGCCAACATGGGCGGGAAGCTGCATAGTTGTGGAAAGCTTGACATAAATCATGCTGGATATGGTATACCCTCCTTGTTTTTCCAGCTTCCTCTGTAAAATTACATCACCATGTAAATACAGCTCTGTACATGATCTCATGCCTGGTGCATGGAGAAAGCCATCATTAAAATCAGCACCATGTTCCACAAAAACTGCCCCAGCAGATTTAGATTTTTTCCCTAGTTGCACCGAGGGACAGGTGATTGTCTCTCACAACCTAGGGCAAAACTCCTTTTGTGTTCAACAGAAGCCAACTTGTCTTCAAAGCTGTTTTAGTTATTTCAGCACTGTGATGGTACAGTTTTTCTAACAAAAGGTTACAGCTTAATATTTAATATGTATTTTTAAATAGATAAAAATCTCTTCACAGTGATGTTTTTGTAGAAACTGAATTTCATTGAAACTAGATCTGCATGTCTTAAACATAATGCAATTTTGCACATAGATTACAGTGGCTTTGAAACAAATCCTCTGTGCTGATTTTTCCTTGTATTACTGATTGTGCAATTTTCTCTTTCCTTTTATTTTCCTGTAGACTGCTGCTCTTCTTCATCATAGGCAAGTCTTTAAATGATGTCTGCTTTTTGCAATTAACTTTCTGCTGTTCTAGCAATGTTTCACTTCTTTTTCATCTAGAGTTTTGGACCAGCATTATACACGTCCTAATTCTGGCATTTAAAGAACTAGCTACAAGCAGAATGCTTTCAGTCCCAGGGCTTGGGTCATGTCCGATGCTCTGCATTTTGACACTACTTTTGCTCACAGCTTTGATGGTATGGTTCTTTTGGAGCTCCCTGACTTTCTGTATTGTCTACCACCACTGAATACAACAATGGGGTGAATCTTAGGTATATCTGGTATCTTCACTTGCCTTTATCCTCCTCCAAAAATTACTTTAGGAAATCATTTTGGGTGGTGAGAAGGAGCAAGCTGTTAGTGCTTCTGACCTTTGAGGACAAAGTGGTTGTTTGACTGCTGTTATCTGTGCTGTGAGACAAAGGAAGGCTTGAGGAAGAATTATGAAAAGCTCCCTCCAGGTGAGGGAGGCTTGTACCTCCTGTATATAAGATTTGGGAAATGCTTATTAGCCCAGGGACTGGAATCCCTGCCAGATGCCAAAAGGTAGGGGTTGTCATATTGTACTTTTTATCCTTATCTTGCAAAATTCTGGACCTATGCAGTACCTAAAAAGGGAAATTTTCCACAGGAGGAATGGTATGGTTCATATATAAAGCAGAGCACTGACTGAAAGATCTTGGGAATATTTGAAAAAAACCCCAACCAAACAATAAACCAACCAGTCATGGGAATGTACTTGTTAGTTTTAAATATAGCCAAGCATTGTCACTTGTCATAGAAGTGAAGTGACTTCTTTGTCTGTGAAATATAGCAGAAGAAAACAGAATGTACACCCAAAGCAGGGTGGAGTCTCCTCTGCGTTGGTATTCATTAGTCCTTCAAACACTGAGGTGGACCTAGACATGCTTATCTGCCCCTTTTCCTGCAGTAAGGACAGGTCAGAAGGGCAGTTGTTAAGGATGGGTAGCGAGGGGGGTAAAATAAAAGAAGCACTTTTGTTTTGAAAAACACTGTTTTTCAAAGCAATGTAACATGCCTGTAACTATTGACAAAGCTTTTATTTGACGTGACTTTAGATAGATGATGACGCATTTAGGTATTTGCTTAGGTTCTTTCAGTACTTCCTTGATTGAATTCATTCTTTTTGTATTTAAATAATGCTTCATTCTACTGTGTTCACTGACCTTTGATCTGTTGACCTAATTATGCCTGATTTCCTACGGATTCGCCCTTCGTGGTTCCTTGACTTTGGTGGGCAAATAGAGGTAGACCTTGAATCATTCTGCTTCACATCAGGTCATGGTAAGAGTTTCTCTCCCAGATAGATTCTCTGATTTCTAGTAAGTGGCAAGATCATGACAGTTATTTCTTCACTTGGGAAACTGGGAGCTGGCTCTCCCCTGTCTACCTGTCTGTTGCTGGGTTTTATTGAAACTTTTGGAAATGGAACTATCTGTGACATCTATCATCAGTCAAATTTGGCTGCAATGACTAATGGGCTCAAAAATTATTGTGGGGCTTGGAGAGAAGGAGAGAAACTATGCTGCTTCTGGAGCTTAGGGCTCAGCCGTGTTTTCCTCTGTACTGCCACAGGACAGAGAAGCTTTTCAGATCATTGCTGATCACGATTCCAGTTCCCAAGGCATTGAGGTTGAAAAGCTCTGTGTTCCACTGGCACAGCACTGACTCTGGTAGCTACAAACAGTCCTGAACCTTGGGATCAGGAGCTGAGATTTCTAACCATTGCTTTTGGGTCTACCCTGTGACTTGTGCAGAGCATCAAAAACAAATTCACCAATGGAATCAGCTTAGTTTCAGGTAGTCTGACTTGCTTTTGGAACACATAACTGCCAGTTGTGAGTCTGTTGATCTAGAATTACTGTACAAACATCCCCAAAGAACTGGATGATTTCATGATGACTCAAAAGTTTTTGTGGTGTTTTATTTTTTGTAAAGCAGGACAGATAAACTCAAGAAATTCTGGATGCAACTGTGACAATCAAATGTGCATTTGTGATCAACATAAGTGGCTCAAACTGATAAGCCGGGAGGGGGGGGGGGAAAGTGGGTCAGAATACCCATAAAATAAAAGTTGGGAAAGTTAGATAAAGGGCTGCAAAAATCAGGATTAATACACTCCCCTAATTTCAAAGGCAAGGAAGTAGAGTCTTAGTGATGTTAGGGGCACGTTAACTAAGCTCTTGTGCTAAGGTGAAGTAGACCTTGGGAGTTGAAGAGGATCTCTGAGGCTCTACTCCTTTGCTGTGAGTTGTTAAGACTTCACTGTCTTTCCACATTATGCATTTTGAAGAGCAACTTCAACCCTGCTGATTACCATTCTTCAGTGCAGAAAAACTGCATAGTGTGTATAAATTAAAGCCTGAAGTGTGATGGATTCAGAAGTATACCACAATGGGATTTCAGGTATTAACTCTGCATGTAATGCCAAAATTCAGACAGAAGGAAATAGATTATCAGTGTGTATTCAACATTCTCTGTCTAGTGCCGTAGAAAATATATGGACTCAGTCAGAGATGAATATGATCAGACAAAAGCCGTTTATTACAAAGCCTTAACCCCTTAAATACTGTTTCTTACATGCACTTACAGTGATTTGGCATATTATGATTGGATACATGTCTTGAAGACCCTTTGCAACTAACATATAATTGGTTAAGCACAGGTGTGGGAACTTGACCTCGAAAGCTTGCCAACAGTCCACAGTTCTCATTAACTCGGTGAAATCCAGCTTCTTATCTTGGTTGTTTAGGCTTCCTCAGGCCTCTCATGTCCTTGCTGTATCTTTCAGGATTTTCTGAGTTTATGTACCAATTATCCATTCTCCTGTGAGAACACTGCCTCCACAGTCTAGCAACACTGTTCCTTGCTGTGGAAGTAAAAATTGTACAACTACCTTTTTTGAAAAGTACAGCAGGTGCTTATATTCTATTTGAACTGAGTTGTATTCATGGCATCCACTTGTTCTCAGCTACTTTACTTCATCAGCATTTTGTTCCCTTTCCCTGCCTGCACCTCTCTTAGTTGCCTAAGAGACAAAGCATAATCAAAAACATCCAGCTGTTTTACTTCCTTTAATCAGCCCCTGGAAGGTCATCTGAATGACAAGTTTCTCCAGTGCTTCAGAAATGTATGTCAAATCTGTTTGCAAGTGTCTCTCTGTATGAACAGATCAAAGCACTACCCTGGTCTACAAAAGCAACGAGCATGTCAGCCATGCCAACTGCATCAACACTGCAGCAGGAATTTTTGCAGAACAAGCCATGAATTTGATGCTCAGGTGCACATCCTCAGCTGGTGCAATTTAAACTGGACTGTGCATTGGAAAATCTGAGCCAGCTCATCTCAGCTGGCGTGTGGACAGGCAAGCCACAGAAACTACAGTCTTCTACATGGTAAGAAGACTGTAACTGTTGCTGTTCACCCCCTGGAAAGCTTCAGTACACTGCACTGGGGTCTCGGAAGCAAGTGTTCAGGACTGGAAATACAATTTCAGCAGCTCAGGTGAAAATGGGAAAGAAGAACCTTCATCTATAGTCTGGACTGATGCAGAGTTAATCCTTGGCCTTCCATACCCTTGGAATCCCATTATTTACTTTCTCAGTTTTAGTGTTTCTTGATTAAAGTACAGCTTCATTATCAACTAATAAGCTTTATCCATTTGTGCCTGTTTTACTAAATAGGATTTCTCAATGTGACATCACAATCTCTACAGTTAATTTGTGATAAAACCATTGGACTTTGCAAAGTGGTGACAGTCATCCAGCTCACAAAAGCTCCTACAGAATTACTAAAACTATGACAGAATGCATGTAATAGGTGATCCAAAATGCATGAAGAGACGGTTAAAGAATAAAGGCATGCAACACTAATGGAGAGGTCATAGCAAAAAAAAACATGGCAATTCCCCATGCTGCAGCAAACGGCACAAGCTAAGACAGGGCTCAGCATTTTCATAAAGGTACAAAACCTGCAGTCGCTTGGGCAGCCACACAGGAGTTTGCTCATGCCAGTACCGCATGCACAGACGAAGACAGCCACATTACTGCTACATGTAAATACTTCGTGGGGAAAGGATCAGGGGGCCATGTTGTGACAGGTAAAGCACATGGTCCTCACAGAATCACAGAATAGTTAGGATTGGAAAGGACCTTAAGATCATCTAGTTCCAACCCCCTATCATGGGCAGGGGCACCTCACACTAAACCATGTCACCCAAGACTCTGTCCAACCTGGCCTTGAACACCGCCAGGGATGGAGCACTCACAAGTTCCTTGGGCAACCCATTCCAGTACCTCACCACCCTAACAGGAAAGAACTTCTTCCTTATATCCAATCTAAACTTCCCCTGTTTAAGTTTTAGCCCATTACCCCTTGTCCTATCACTACAGTACCTGATGAAGAGTCCCTCTCTGGCATCCTTGTAGCCCCTCTTCAGATAGTGGAAGGCTGCTATGAGGTCTCCACGCAGCCTTCTCTTCTCCAGGCTGAACAGCCCCAACTTTCTCAGCCGATCTTCATGCAGGAGGTGCTCCAGTCACCTGATCATCCTTGTGGCCCTTCTCTGAACTTGTTCCAACACTTCCATGTCCTTTTTATGCTGGGGACACCAGAACAGCACACAATACTCCAAGTGAGGTCTCAGAAGAGCAGAGCAGAGGGGCAGGATCACCCCCTTCGACCTGCTGGTCACACTCCTTTTGATGCAGCGCAGGATACAGTTGGCTTTCTGGGCTGGGAGCGCACACTGCCGGCTCATGTTCATTTTCACATCAACCAACATCCCCAAGTCCTTCTCCGCAGGGCTGCTCTGAATCTCTTCTCTGCCCAACCTGTAGCTGTGGCTGGGATCGCTCTGACCCAGGTGTAGGACCTTGCACTTGGCATGGCTAAACTTCATAAGGCTGTGTCCTGGGTTCAGCAGTAGCAGTCATTTTTCCCCTTCTTGGTAGCTGGTGCAGTGCAGTGTTTTGACTTTCAGCTTGGGAACAGAGCTGATAGCGATGTTTTGGTTTGGCCAAGGACTTTGTGAGCCTCATGCTCTGCCAGGGAGGAGGGGAAGCCAGGAGGAAGCAGAGACAGGACACCTGACCCAAACTGACCAAAGAGGTATTCCATACCACAGCACGTCATGCCCAGGATGTGACTGGGAGTTAGCCGGAAGGGCTGGGAGACTGCAGGGTTGGAGGAGGTATGGGTCAGTGCTTGGTCGGGTTTGGGGGGTGAGTTATCGGTTGGCTGGTGGTGAGGTGTTGTATTCTCTTCCCTTGTTATTTCCTTTATCATTATTATCATTGGTGGTAGCAGTAGTGATTTGTGTTATACCTTAGTTACTAAACTGTTCTTATCTCAACCCGTGGGAGTTGCATTCTTTTCGATTCTCCTCTCCGTCCCTCCAGGAGCAGGGGGAGGGAAAGAAGCGGGGGGAGTGAGTGAACGAGTTACCTGACTGGGTTTAAACCACGACAGGTTGGCATCAGCCCACCCCACAAGCAGGTCAAGGTCCCTCTGGATGGCATTCCTTCCCTCCAGCGTATCAACCAAACCACACAGCTTGGTGTCATCAGCAAACTTGCTGAAGGTGCACTCAATCCCACTGTCCATGTCACTGACAAAGATGTTGAACAAGACCCGTCCCAACACCAATCCCTGAAGGACACCACTCATCACTGGTCTCCAGCCGGACACTGAGCCATTGACCACAACTCTTTGCGTGCAGCCATCCAGCCAGTTCTTTATCCACCGGGTGGTCCATCCATCAAATTGATGTCTCTCCAATATAGAGACAAGGATGTCGTGTGGGACAGTGTCGAATGCTTTGCCCAAGTCCAGGCAGATGACATCAACTGCTCTACCCCTGTCCATCAGTTCTGTTGCCCTATCATAGAAGGCCACCAAATTGGTCAGGCAGGATTTCCCCTTAGTGAAGCCATGCTGGCTGTCACCAAGCACCTTGTTGTTTTTCATGTGCCTTAGCATGCCTTCCAGGAGAATCTGCTCCAAGATTTTGCCAGGCACAGAGGTGAGACTGACTGGTCTGTAATTCCCCGGGTCATCCATTTTCCCCTTCTTGAAAATGGGGGTTATATTTCCCTTTTTCCAGTCATCGGGAACTTCACCTGACTGCCATGATTTTTCAAGTATGATGGACAGTGGCTTAGCAACTTCATTTGCCAGCTCCTTCAAGACCCAAGAATGGATTTCATCAGGTCCCAAGAATGGATTTCTTCAGGTCCCATGGACTTGTGTACATTCAGGTTCTTAAGATGGTCTCGAACCAGATCCTCTCCTACAGCGGGCCCAAGGTCTTCATTCTCATGAAAGCAGATGGGCTAGTGACTCTATTAAAGACACAAAGTGAAAGCTGAGAAACTAACAGACTGTGTTTGTGTTGGAAACTGACATAGAACTACCTGGATGCATCAGTCAGAGACAGAGCGGGCAAACTGGAAAAACCCTGATATTCTGGAGTTCTGGTACTTGTCACTTGTCATCATACGTGCATTTACATGCACACACACACATGGAGACACACACACATACAGACTGGGAGGCAAATTGTCTTGGCAGCAGCACTGTAAGAGGTGGTCCTGGTTTTGAGTGAGCTTGTTACTGTGAGTAGACATAAACCAGCCAAAAAAGAAGGTGGCACTTTCTTCAGATCTCACATGGCTAAACTGCACACTCTGCCCAGGGAGCCAGAATTCATACCATCTCCCTTCTTTCTCTATAAATATCAACCTGGCATTCAGTTCAATACACATGAGCCTTTACAGAGTATTTCCGTAGAACGGGCTGTCCAGTGCTTCGACAGCACATCTTTTTGTTATATTTGTTGTATATGTAGAAAGAAGATGCAAAATAACATGAACTGCAAAGGAGGCACAGCTCATTATCATGTTTCTAAGGTCAGGTATGAGGACACTATAGACTCAGCCAACTATCAGACAAAGGAAAGACACATCTTGGTACCACCATCCCAGACACTGGGGTATGGTATAACGGCATTGATTCTTCATATTCCATTCAATTTTGAGTGTTCATTCATGTCAGGGATAATATTCCAGGGTACTGAGGTTAATTGCTTAACTGCTGTTTATCCAAGCTGATTGCTGGCCTCCCAAATTGCATTTACTTTAAAAACATTGAAACATTTCCTGATGTCTGTAATAAATTAGCCTGTTGTTGGAATTTATGGGAAGGAGGTCGTAAAGGCAATACTGTAACACAGTAATTTCTGGAGGTTCATACTGAAAGCAGGTATGGGCACAGTGCACATTTTCAGAGCTTGAAACTTGTATTTTGTGCTTCAGAATAAAGATATTTGAATTGGCAATTTAGTGCTGTTGCAAGAACAGGAAATACCATCCTGAGAGCTTTGCACAGATGACACAGAGATATGCATTACTTCCCTTGGTGCTGGGAAAGCCACAGTTGGAAGATGGCGTTGAGCTGTTGTCACCATATTTCAAGACAGATACAGAAAAATGGAGAGAGTTCAGAGGAAATTATGAGATTAAGAACAAGAAAATCTGACCTGTAAGTAAGTAGCAAAGGTACTGAGTTGTTTAAACTGGAAAAGAGAAAGCACGGAAATAAAATTATAATATACTAATAGGCAAGTCTGTTGAAAAGGAGGACAAAGAATGACTGATCTCAATGTCTGCTAGAGATAAACTGAATGCTCACATCAGCACAAATGAAAAGGAAGTTTCAGCTAGAAAATATCTGCTTCAATCTTTTAGACTATGCAGCAACATGTTAATGTCCCTATAAAATAATGAAATAAGTAGAATGTGCTCAAATACAAGGCTTGTATCTTAAAAGTTTGATTATTGCTATAATGAACAAAAAGGTGTTTTTTCTTTCATTCTTTAATTTAAATTCTTTTTAATTTGAATTTTTCTCTAGTTTGCTGGCCTTTTAAAAACAGTTCATATCAGCAGTTCAAAAACTCTATGAGAGAAACTTTTCGTGAAATTAAAATAATACCTCTTTTCATCTGTCTTTTTAATCCTTTCATGAAAGTTTGGCAGTTCTCAGAATTAAAACTGACAAAAAGTTAATTTTGCAAAGGGAATGTGAAGTACTCACCTCACTGATGACAAGGAAATAACCTTAAATAATTCACCCATTGGGTAGATCTTTATTTCTGGTACGGTAATGGTTTACATGGTAAATATAAGATTAGTATTACCATAAAGCACAACTCTTAGCAAACATGTCATCTCTACCTTTTGTTTAATCCATTAATTCCTTATTAGCTCTTCTGTGACATAAACATTGTTTCGTAAAAGCTTTCCATTACATCAGGTATAAGAGAAAAGCTAAAACAAAGGTTCATTAACTTCCTCATCCAGGGGCCTCATCACGCATTCCTTGGGTGCCTTTCACTGCAAGGGGTGTGTCCAGTACACACAGGGTTCCTAGTTAGGCCACCAGCCAGAAATATGGGGCTAGAAAGTACTACTGAAAAGGTCTAGCAAGTGCTGGGTTTTGATCTCAGTTTGGAAGCTCCCTTAGTGATTTTCATTGTCCAAGCCCACTTTCATCAGTTTAGTTGTTAACGATATTTAATGGAACTGGGTGAAGATACCTGCAACAAAATCATGGTGGCGTACTATTGGAGTGGAATTTGTTCCAGTTCTCACTCCTAGAAACAAGCAGGACCATACTGAAATCACTGAAAACACTTTTTGTTTCTTTTCAAGTCTCATCCCATGGTACCATCCATTTCTTTTTGGCTTAGGAGCTGGAATGGGATATGCCTGTCTAAGGGAACAACAAGGGTTTAGTCAAAGTGAAGAGCTATGCTAATAATGTGGAACAAAACACTGGCAGCAAGAAAATATATTCTGTTCTTAGCTTAAAGCTGAATTTGCCTTAACTTGGTGAACTGGTGGCTGCTTTGAACTTGAATGTGTTTTGACTTATTAACATGTAAAAGGTTAACGATTTAAAAAAAAAACAAACAAAAAACCACATTCTATATTAATGGGATACATGCATGAAGTAAAGCTTAAGAAGGTAGCTTTTGCTTGATCTTCTCTAATGTTACTGTAATGCACAGTTGGAAACTCAAGCAGCACCGCTGGAGACTTTTAAAATTAATTTCTTTACATTTCAGTCACAGCCTACTCTCGTTTATAGTATAGGCTGTATTTCCAAATGAAACTGATTAAGCACATTTGGAATTTCAAAGCCCTTCTGTGCTCACTCATATTTGTTAAGAGTTTGACGCACAAGCAGCTCTTTGCAGATTCCATAACAAACCCAGGTATAAAAGGACCGGGCCTACTATGACTTAGGTTGATTTTCTGATTATGGTATTTTATGACATTTGAGTTACACACTGAAACCATTTTTTTTTCCTTTTATGGAATGTAAATGTGATATTGTGTGAATGGCATATAATCTCGCCTCCTTTTGTAATATTGTGTGGTCTAATGCCAACTTTTTGTTTAAAAAAGGTGTGAAAGGATTTGACCTACGAGAAAAGGATGCTAAACATTAACTCTGACATCATTTGAGCACCTGCCCCATGAATACCCCAGATACTCTCACAGATTCAGAGCAGAACAGAAATTTTAAAAATTCAGTTTCAGCAAGAATTCTGCCATAAAATCCATGCATCCTTTCTGTCTTTAGTTTCTAACTTAGTAGAAGTTTTGTTCTTTTTTCATGAACAAAGAATTTTTGGCTGATACTGAATACCTAACTACTATAAACTGTATGCTCTGGATAAAGGCCACATATGATAACCATAATTTGCCTTAATGAGCTTCTAATTAATTTCGTAAGCTGCTTCATGTGGTTATCAATTTCCCATCTCTACTTGTTGTGCAGCGTTGCTAGGTGCTCTTACAACACCCTGTGATTCAACTCTGCTCAGCAGAGTTTCCCTCTGGGCCCAGAAACCTTTTTAAATGCGTAGGTTGTGTTACAGCAATAAAAACATCAGGACAGGCATCATGAATAGAGACTTTTACAGATGAAAAGAAATATGCAGAGGATCGTGTTTATTTTCCAATTACTTAAAACTTCTGCCTTGGAATGAGTGTTTAAATAAAACAGACAATGGCCATGAGTGGTTTGAAGTGAAGCACTGCAGGAAAAATGGTACAGAATTAAGCGACTTGAGTACTTGCTGTCATGTTCTCTTCAGAAGCTGTTTTCTTTTGGAACAGAAAAAGCAAATTATTATTCTTCAGCTCCAGTGTTTCCGTTTTTTTTTGTGGTTTTTTTGTTTTTTTTTAAAAAGGGCTTAGGTCTTAAGGAAAGGTCCAAGTGTGAAAAGCTCTGCCTTTCCATCCAGTCATTATTGCACAGATTTCCTCTAAGTGCTTCTTTGTGTATAGCAGAGAGGAAGATTTTTTTTTTCAATTGCACCCAAGCCTATAAGTCTTTGGTTTTAAAATATTACATCCCATTAGAACAAAACAAAATAAAAAAGATTTTTAACGATGAAACTGACAGAACTGCAAATATACTACAGTGAATGAGGTAGAAAGGACTTACTACATCTCACCAAATTCTATCACTGGAGACATGGCTGAAGAGGTCAAAAGACAGGCCAAACCCACTCTGTAACTGGCTTTTGCATTTCACAGTAAATGAAAACTCCTGTAGTAGAACTGCCCCATTTGAAAACCTCCAGGGACTCTGGACCAAATGATGGTAAAAATTACCTTTCAGCTGAGTAACTGCTGTATGGAGGTGTTTGTCATACTCTGTCAATGAGACTGAGGAAAGTGGTCCTTACACTCAACTCAAATACTGCGCAAGAGCCATTTTAAGAGAGCACCTTTTCTATGGGCGTAATTGCCCTTTGAGACCAATGGAGTTACAACTGAAAAGTAACTTTTAATGCTTTGCTACTCCTAAGGAAAATATATTTTGTATTATGAAATTACAAAATCATCATTAATTTTAGGTATTTTCTTGATAAAGTATTCACTGCATCAAATACATTGCAAAAGGACAGAATAAGAAAGATGTGGAAGACATGAGACTAAGCTACGCCCAAGTGAATATGCAGTAGCAGAAAGCTCATGTGCGATTCTCTTCCTGTGAGTTTACACGTTTGGTTTATGTATATCTGTATTTACACAGAGGTACCCATAGAAGGAACTGTAGAAGAAAGTGGTAGAAGGACCACAAGACAGTTGTGTCCAGAGCAAGGCCCAGGGAAGAACAGAGAAGCCCAAAAGGTAGCAGGCAGCTGACACATGAGCAGTACAGCTGAGC
Source organism: Pezoporus wallicus (assembly GCF_028554395.1). NCBI lineage: Eukaryota > Metazoa > Chordata > Aves > Psittaciformes > Psittacidae > Pezoporus > Pezoporus wallicus. The sequence continues at coordinate 3,088,774 of NW_026638957.1, read as the reverse complement.
TTGGCTAGACGCTTATGCTTCTCTGGCAATACCAAGTATTTAATTATTCAATATGCTCTGGCTGCTTTGAGACGCTCTGGAGTAAATCAAACCAAATACAACTTTTTTTTCATAACTATCAAGTTAAAGCATGAGATGGCAGAGACCAAAGCATTTTTCATACTCAAATGATATATTTTTGTGTCTTTAATGTGCTAGATTTTCATTAACCTTAATTGCTGGTTTCCTAGGTTTATCATATTTAGTTTAGGAGTAGTAACAACATCACTCTGAAGTCATCTGGAAAAAACTGTCTGCATTTTGCTTTACATTATGAAATCCATTTTCAAGTAGTTTTGTCAGGGAATATAATTCCCAGCATTGGCTGAAACAGTTTTGGCGGAAAATTAGATCTTTATTAAATGCACATTTTGAAACAAAGAGCTTGCTTTCTTGGGAAAACCTTGTTTTCTTTTAAATTAACTAATTAAATATTCAGAACTGGTCTTTTAGCCAAAAGCTGAAAAGCTTCACTTTGGAAATGCTCTCATCTCTTCCCATGGGAGTTGTAGCTCAAATGCCTTGATGTACTTTATTAGGAGTTGCTCTCTCTAAGGAGACTGCAACTCCAAGGAAGCACTGCAGGCAGCTGACATGACAGGAAACTGACAAGACACCATCAGAAGCCAAACATGCACCCTCAGTTAGAGCTTCAAGGACCCAGCAGGATGACATATTCTAAACTCAAGCTTTTGGAACTCTTGAGGAATAACTGGAAATATGACTTCCTCTTGTGTTCCAAGATCCAATAGCTTTTCTGCAACATAAAATTTCCAAGAGCAGTGAAAAAAAGTTACTATCAGCTTGTCTTCCTCCTTGCTCCTTAGAAGCTAGCATTCACGCATCTGAACATGTGAACTATACAAGGTCTGATGCTGCAGGTGGTTGGTACCTGGTAGTACTGGTCCCACTATCTTCCAGGACTGTCATCTGACAGTTAACTCATGTTATACCCACTGTCTGTATATTTGTTTGCATATACCAATTAGAATTTATATAACTCTTAATAATATTGTAAAAGAAAGTTCACCCACAAAATATCCATCACCATAGCTTAATAAACAGTCTTATCTTACATTAGACTTCTACTCTTTCCCATTCAACATATGGTTTCACTTTGAAAGAGCAGACTTACAGTAAACTGTATCATCAGTAGGCTGATTAATACTGTAATTCATAATAATACGTCTGTTTGAGGAAGATTTCCCATGCCTAGTGAATGCTTAATGGCTTTCTAAAATATTTTCTTTATATACTTTGATACCGAGTAATGTATATAGGAAAAGAAATTATGGTTCTTGCCCATCTCCCCAAGAATTTTAGCTTTTATTTTACACATACATGGTGGTGTTTAGGTAGCTAACAAAGATGCTAACTTCAAGATCCTTTGTACTTCTGAGGCAAACGGGATCTTAATTCTACTCAATGTCCCTGGGTTTGCCTCTCTCTTTTATGTTAGAAGCTCTCAGTAGCGTAATTTACATTTCACAGAGCAAGTATGGTGGGATCACGAGGTCCCACACTGTGTGTTAGAAGATTTCTGAAAGCCTGCTGGCCCAGATGAAGCCTTGGCTCTGCCTGTATGAAACATTTTGCTTGGAGATGAGCTGAGGTGCAGAAATGACAGAAATCCTTGAGGTTTTTGCAATCGTAAGAATAGCATTTCTTTTTACTCCTTCCTTCCAGTATATTTTATAGTAGTTCACAGATTATGTGCCAAATTCTACAGAATAAAAATTTGGAGACAGCTGAATAATTAAGCAGAAGTTTGGTACAGACTGATGACTGTTTATTTAAAGTGCTTCTCTGTTTTCCACTTTGCAGTGCACAATGAAAAACCAGTCTCAAAGGACTGGGAATTTTATGGGACCATGTATAAAGATCATATGAATGAACAGGTTTCTGTGATCTCAGTAAATTCGAGTAACTCTGGCGTTTTTTCTTACTCTACGATCTTCTGTTTGATTTGGCCTTTTATGACTCCTTTGGCCACTGACAGATGGATTCTGGTTCCTCATTCCATATACACCCAAAATTCTCTCTTGAAGTTTAGCCAGAGGATCAGTCTTGTAATAGAATTTCTTGCAGCAATAGTGTCTTCCGTTGACCAATACTTAAGCTTTCTCACAGTTCTTCTTTCCTGTTTAGTTGCAAACCTCTTTAACCTGTAACCCGTGCAAAGCTCGATTGTAGAAGTCAGGGACTTCCAGTTTTACGCAGTCATCCTATCAGGACAGCTTAATAAAAAATCTGAGCATGTAAAGTAGCCCCAGTGAGACTAATGCCCGCATTTATATCCTGGAAATACATTCTACACATCTTATAAATGCCAGGCTATATGCATGTTGCCTTTCAGCACTAAAATCATAGTCATGTAAGACTGTACCATGAGAAATGGAAGACAAACGTTTTGGTCAGTGAACTGCAGCAGACGGTTCTAATTAAGGCAGAAGTTGTCTCCAACCAAGGTATAAGGCACAGAGCCATTACAGAATTCCTAAACATTCCCACAATGGGCAAATAGAAAGTGAAGTCATATTTGCATTCCTTGAATTTTCAGTTTTCAAGAGTTTCTATCAAAAACTAAAAAATTATATCACATTTCCTGAAACTTTTGCTAATCCATATGGGTGGTTTTGTGGTTTTGGTTTTTTTTTTGTAGGCTTGGATTTCAACATCATTTGTTCCCATGGTTATGTACAACACCGTTCTCTAAACAAGTCTGGTTTAGAGAACTTGTTTCAAGTGTGCTTTGACAAAATGACTTTAGTTAACAGATGTAGGTTTGGATTGTTTTGGTTTGGTTTTGTCCTCTGTGAATACTTCAGCAAATGTGCTGAGACTGTAGCTTATTATGCACACTACATCACCAACAATCGTATTTGCCTTTTATTTTCTATTACCCAACTCTGTTTATTTCTGTTGTCTACAAGCACACTGAGTTGTCACCATCTCTTCTGTGTTTGCGATGATCACTCCACAGAGGCCTTGATCCAATTCTGAAGCTATTCAAAATTAACACGGGGGAAAAAAAAAAAGGCAGTTTTTTATTGAAACTCCCAATCAGGACATATACATTCTGCCTGTAATTCCATTCAGCATCCATTTTAAATACTCAAGTGGAACGAATTAAAACTCTTCCTATCCTTAAGACATCTTTTTTTTCTGTTGTTAAGAGTGGATAATGACGTACCAGCTTTTCAATTCAGTGGCCAAATTAAACAAGTGGAAAATCATTTTGGTTTGGGTAGTACTGAAAACATTTTAGTCACCCCAAAAGGGTTTCTTTTGATTTCTTGTTATGCATTACCTGGAAAATCAAATTTCAAACGAAAATGTGATTTTAAAACCGTTTCGTCCTGAGTTTTCAGCAACGACACATATTAATCTTTTCAGGTTTTCAGAAAACTTCGAATTAAGTGGCATCTGACTTTAACAATTGTGATGTTCTGAAAAAAATGTTTTTTCAAAAATCTGTTTGCTACAAGTACAGTTTCCTACTCTGCTGTCAATATGGGTCAGTAAGTTCTGTGTTTAAGGAATGCTGGATTCTAAGAGAGGAAAAGCCATCTGATTTTTCGCCTTGTGCCAACAGGAACTCCCTGCAGCTCTATTTATTGTCTTCTACTTTTAAATTCAGTTCTGGTTCTTTTGCCGGCTGCGCTGCACACCCTAGCCCAGGCAGGCCTCCTTTCCGGGACGGCTCCGCTAGCGCCTACCGTCGCCTTCCACACCCTCGGCCGCGGTGGCCTCTCGGGCACAGGCCGAGCAGGTGGGGCCACGCTACGCATGAAAACTCGTACCAACTGCTGGCTCTGCCCGTTAACTAAACGGACTGCCCTCACCTGCACACTTTTGAGCCTTTAGAAGTAATTAACTGCCGTCAGTAATTAACGACCCTTGTTCCGCTACCGGCCGTTATTTCGGCCCCGCTCCCCGGGTCCCTATAGACCGTCCGCCCACAGCCCCTAGGCAAGATGGCGTCTCTCCCACACCGGCGGCAGCGGGCTGCGCTCTTTCCTCTTCTCGTCGCTACTCGCCTCAGAAAATCATAGTCTTGATCTCTTGTGCCACACAGTGGCTACCGCGGAGAACTACTCGAAAACCATACAGCAAAGCTCTGCTGAATTGGGAGATCTGAGGAGAGTTAGCGCACACGCGTTTTGATGAGTTGGAAGCGCAGCTAACTGCCCCCTTTCTCAGCTGCTGCTCCGTGTGCTCGCACATCCGAGCTCCCACATGAACGCGACCCAGACTTCTCCGAAGCTCTTTTTTACTGTGAGGGTGGTGAGGCACTGGAATAGGCTGCCCAAGGGAGCTGTGAATGTTCAAGACCAGGTTGCCTTGGGTGACATGGTTTAGTGTGGTGTCCCTGCCCATGGCAGCAGGTTGGAACTAGATGGGCTTTAAAGTCCCTTACAAGCCAAACCAGGCTACAATTTCTAAGCTGCTCAGCTGTTGCTTCCTTGTGTCTGTTTTTGTTTGGTTTGCTTTTTGGTTTGGTTTGGGGATTTTTTTTTCGGGGGGTGTGTGTGTATTTTTTGGTTGTTGTTGGGTTTGTTTTGTTGTTTGTTTTTTGGGGGGGGAGGCGGAGTGGAAATATACAGTAATGAGTAATAAACACCTTTATTACCATTATTACACTGTAATAAAAGGTATGGCTAGGCAGATGTCCTGGTGCTGATGCTGTTCTGAGGTGGCAGGGCTGGATATTGACACCAAAACATGCAGTGCATCAGGACTGTTGAGCCCACCTCCACGCTCACAGGAGTTCCCTGGGATCTGACCTGATATCTTGCACTGGTGCTGAGCAGTGCTGGGCTCTGTGGGCATGCCAAGTTGCTTGTTAGCTCCAGCCTCTTTAAATGGGGAACTATGCTGAATTGTTCCGAACTAGGCTGAGGTTCTTACTGACTTCTTTGCCTCGGTCTTCACTGACAAATGCTCTGATCACAAAACACAAGTCTTGGAAGGCAGATGCAGGGACTGTGAGAATGAAGACCCTAGGCCCACTGTAGGAGAGGATCTGGTTCGAGATCATCTTAAGAACCTGAACGTACGCAAGTCCATGGGACCTGATGAAATCCATCCGCAGGTCCTGAAGGAGCTGGCAAATGAAGTTGCTAAACCACTGTCCATCATATTTGAAAAATCATGGCATTGGGTGAAGTTCCCGATGACTGGAAAAAGGGAAATATAACCCCCATTTTCAAGAAGGGGAAAATGGATGACCCAGGGAATTACAGACCAGTCAGTCTCACCTCTGTGCCTGGCAAAATCTTGGAGCAGATTCTCCTGAAAGGCATGCTAAGGCACATGAAAAACAACAAGGTGCTTGGTGACAGCCAGCATGGCTTCACTGAGGAGAAATCCTGCCTGACCAATTTGGTGGCCTTCTATGATGGGGTTACAGAACTGATGGACAGGGGTAGAGCAGTTGATGTCATCTACCTGGACTTGTGCAAAGCGTTCGACACTGTCCCACACGACATCCTTGTCTCTATATTGGAGCGACATCAATTTGATGGATGGACCACTCGGTGGATAAAGAACTGGCTGGATGGTCGCACGCAGAGTTGTGGTCAATGGCTCAGTGTCCGGCTGGAGACCAGTGATGAGTGGTGTCCTTCAGGGATTGGTGTTGGGACTGGTCTTGTTCAACATCTTTGTCACTGACATGGACAGTGGGATTGAGTGCGCCTTCAGCAAGTTTGCTGATGACACCAAGCTGTGTGGTTTGGTTGATACGCTGGAGGGAGGGAATGCCATCCAGAGGGACCTTGACCTGCTTGTGGGGTGGGCTGATGCCAACCTTATGAAGTTTAACCACGTCAAGTGCAAGGTTCTACACCTGGGTCGGAGCAATCCCAGGCACAGCTACAGGTTGGGCAGAGAAGAGATTCAGAGCAGCCCTGCAGAGAAGGACTTGGGGGTGTTGGTCGATGAGAAAATGAACATGAGCCAGTTTCAGTGTGTGTTTACAGCCCAGAAAGCCAACCGTATCCTGGGCTGCGTCAAAAGGAGTGTGACCAGCAGGTCAAAGAAGGTGATCCTGCCCCTCTACTCTGCTCTTGTGAGACCTCACCTGGAGTATTGTGTGCAGTTCTGGTGTCCTCAACATAAAAAGGACATGGAACTGTTGGAAGCAGTCCAGAGAAGGGCCACAAGGATGATCAGGGGACTGGAGCACCTCCTGCATGAAAATAGGCTGAGAAAGTTGGGGCTGTTCAGCCTGGAGAAGAGAAGGCTGCATGGAGACCTCATAGCAGCCTTCCAGTATCTGAAGGGGGCCTATAGGGATGCTGGGGAGGGACTCTTCATTAGGGAGTATAGTGATAGGACAAGGGGTAATGGGTTAAAACTTAAACAAGGGTGGTGAGGCACTGGAATGGGTTGCCCAGTGAAGTTGTGAATGCTCCATTCCTGGCGGTGTTCAAGGCCACCAAGAGCCTTGGGCGAGATGGTTTAGTGTGATGTGTCCCTGCCCATGGCACGGGGGTTGGAACTAGATGATCTTAAGGTCCTTTCCAACCCTAACTATTCTATGATTGTACAGGCACTGCTTTAGGTGCTGCAAAAGTTGAAAACCAGACACAGCCACTACTAGGGAGTGGCAAACAATGAAAATAACAGAAAGCAATTTCAGTAGTTAAGGAAGAAACCCTATATCCTCTTATAGTTGTTTTGAAGTAAAATAGGTCTTCTCGCATTGATTTGGCACTTTCAGCACATGTTGCTACCTTCAGTCACGTGAAGGAACCTGCTGCTTTCTTTATTGCGGAGGGTAGGAATAGGCTGCTGGCAGGAAGCCTCTTTTGATTCATGGCTCATAAAACTGGATTTATGGTGGTGTTCACAGAGACTTTGGTAAGGAGTATACTGGAACAAGGAGCCATCTGTTGCGTTTGTCTGATAAGCTGGAAACACAAGTTTAACCACAGTTTGGACACACCTCGGAATGAACAGAGTTTGGGAAATGTTTCCCTTTACCATCCCAGTTTACCTTTGTGAAAGAGATACACAAGGGAGACTCCGTTAAGCTAAGTCAGTTTTACTCCATTGCCCAAGAAGGTAGTGTAACTAGAGTCTTACTTTCTGCCCCACTGCGGAAACTACTTGGCAAAATAAATTCACAATCTTCCTTGAATAGGAACTCCTTCCATTTCAGATTAAAAAATATACAGTCAGGATACTTTTAACTTATACTGTTAAGAAAAGTTCAGTTTAAAAATGTGGCATGATTATGCCATTTCATTTGCTGAAGAAAATGAATTTCCGTGTTACTTGAAAAAGGAAAATGATGGCTTAGCACTTTGAACAATTTACATGCATGCAAAAGAGCTGGTTTCTGAGTTGGCTCCATCTTTCCAAGATTCAGGTTGACAAGAGAGAGACTTTCAATCATTTTTGTCCTTGCAATAAACAAGTAGAACCTACAAAACCTTTTCTTCAGGTATTACTCCCTGAGCAGTATTATATTACTGAAGAGTCTGATTCGTTGTCCATTGAAACCAATGACAAGTTTTCCTTTGACTTACCCAGAGTTCACAGATGACGGTGGGGCAGGGGGTAGTCCTCTCTTCTGCAAAGTTTCAGCCAGACACACACAAAAACGCAACACCTCTCCAGAGAACTTGAAATCTAAGATAAAAGATAATAGTAGTCTGCCATTTCCTGCTCTTCATAGTGAACAATTTGAGGGTTCATAAATTTCAAGCACTTCAGTGCAAAAAAATAACACATCAAGTTTTAACATAACTGTGCCAATGTAGTTCTCTGGGGCACTCTGAAAGTTTTCTCTCCCCATCTAACAATTGACATCCCAGCGTTACTTGAAAGACACATATTAGCACTAGAATGAACTTTGGAAAAAAAATAATTTTAAATGGATACATTCAGCCAAGCGCTTTCTGTGTTGCCTCTGCTCATTCTGGAGCTAAATGTTTTTGAATAGAAATGTATCTCCTTAACCTTTGTTTTCTCATTTGGCTGAGTCTACAGTGATCCTGTGTTCTATGTTTGCAAAATGGGATTTGCTGCTATAGATTTACTGCAGGGTCAAGTATGATAAAAAAAGTATTTTGAGAGAAAGCCAAAGCCTTCTTAAAACACAGATGTCTTAAATACTACAGATGTCCTCCATGTTTAGCAAATAGAGTGGGAGATTGGATAGCTGATGAGATTGATGATGAATGATCAACCTTTCACTGTTAGACCGTCAGTCCTAAACAAGCACAGAAGGATGAGAATTACCAATTATGTGTTTTTATCTGATTATATGAAACATACTTGCTGGCCATTATTGATTTCACAGTGCACTTAAATACCTACAGCAACATAAGAACTCATTGCCTTATCACAGATGCTGACTAATATAAAGCCTGTTGGGGAGACCTGTTAGAGAGCATTGGGGGTGTCAACAGGCAGATTGTGTCCAGTTCTGGGCCCCTCAGTTCAAGAAGGACAGGGAGCTGCTGGAGAGAGTCCAGCGCAGGGCAACAAAGATTCTTCAGATTAAGATCGGGGAGAAGCATATATTGTTCTTAGGCTGCACCTCTTCTACTGCTGAAGAGTTCAGGCCTTGGGAATGTAGACAGCACCCAGTACCAGTAGTAGCAAGAAATTTAAAAATAAAAAGTCAGCCAAAACTAATTTATGGAAGTTTATAGAAATTAAACTTGGGGCCAGCACTGACCTTTAGATATTCTGTGATGGAAAGGGATTGTGCTATTCACAATAAGTATATTCATGATTGACTTTCTAGTGGGAACTGAATTTAGCAGAATATTATTACATCTAGTGATTTCTTTCCTTGGAATTAAATTTCTCTTTAATATAAAAGCTTCTATTATTTCTGGTTGGTTTGTTTTTTTCGTGTTTTTTTTTTCTTTTAAAATATATTTTATCTTCAAATACTATTTTCTGTTGTTTCAGTGGTAGTTTTCCTTACCAAGTTTAACTTTCCACTGCTTATTTCAATTGTCGTGTTTCACTGGCTTATCATTGCTTTTGCAACACAATGTTTGTCAGCCATTGCTCTCCTGCAGTCATAATATACTGGTATTATAATGACCACATGGTTTTATTTTTAAGAGGCTGACCCAACAGCTTCTGTAACACATGAAGATCTTTGTACAGATTACAGTGTCCTTTGGAACAGTGTTGGGTATCAGAAATTGAAATTCTGAGTTCAAAAGTCTTTTCCTGGCTATGTCAGAGATGTTCCTAAGTGAGTTAGGGACGACAGTTTTCACCACTATATCATATTTTCACCCTCTCCTGTGCGACTGTGCTTGTCTGCATCTCAGTTACATTGGAACTCAGCTCGCTGGCGTATGTAAAACACTTTAGCATCTTTGCAAGTGTTTCTTGCAACTACTTCTATAAGCCTAGCAGTGTAATATATAGACATTAAGTTGTTCTAATCTGTATATTGTGACAAGTTAGATTGTAAAATACTTACTGTTGCTGTCACTTTCATAGCTATTGATTTAAGGGGCTGTTCTAATGTTTTATAAATATCCATATTTGTATGTATGTATGTACATGTATACATTAATATGTACAGGGCATGTATAGGCTTCGTAGGGCAGTAGTGTTGCTACTGATTTTATTTCTTCAGTCAGTTTCTGCTTCCACCTGTTGAACTTCTTCACTTTGCAGTTTGCCACAGTAGATGTTTGCCATCGATGACAAATAATTTCTTGGGTTTATTACCCCATATTTGAAGCTCTCTCCTGAGCAGCTTGGGAGGGCAGGGGAGAAATTTAGACATGTTGATACCATCACCCATGAATAAGGCTTTACTACTGTTATGTATTTGGCTAGCCAGTAGTACTGCCTACAGTCACTTCTGCAGTATATAGTCACATACTATATAATGTATATAATGTATATATATACTATATATATACTATATATATATATAGTATGTGATACTATACTATCATATGCATACTATCACAAACTTAGACTTTGTTCATTGCCACATCTGGTCTGAAGTATAAGAAATCTGTCATAAGCCTGTCAGAGGAAATAATGTAGCTCATGCCAATTAACAGTATGATGAGATGATTGCAAGCAGATGTGTGAGGACTGCTTCAGATGCTGCTAACCCCTTCATTCAGCTGGTTGCAAGCACTCTTAAGTGTTTGCAGGGTGAGGTGAGATGTGTTAATGCCCTTCGAGGAGAGATAGATGTCTGGCAGCCCTGGTTGTCAGCCTTTTTAAACTGCTAAAGGGAAAATGCAAATTGCTGCTGCTGGTCTTCACAGGGTCAAAAGTGAAATGCATGAACCTCAGCTCCATAGCTATTGAAGCCATTGAGGCAAGACTGCTGTCCAAGGGATGAAAGGTGACAGAACTGACAGCCCTCAGGTTCACTCCTGGGCAGGGTCTATGGCTCTCTTTCCCTGAAGGGGCAGGGCTGGCTGCAGGGGATGGTTGGAACCCACAAGAGTCACCTCAGATAGGCTGCTGTGCCATTGCCAAGGAGCTGTAGAGGATCATTGCCAGCCCAGTAGAGCGTGGAGGAGGTGGCAGAGAGGTCTGATCTGGTGTGGTGGGGAGAAAGAAACACTTTTTTTCCTGCTGCTGGGGTTGCAGCTGTACTGGAAAGACGGGTAGTACCTTAAATGCAGGGAATAACAGGAATAAAACTGAAGTGAGGAATGAGAAATGTAACAGAGAGGAAGTACAGATGTGTCAAGGTGGACTGGCTAAAAGAGACAGAGTATCTCAGACTTTACATTTGTACTATGTCTTCTTACCTAGATCTCGAAGTGCTTTTTAAACAAAAGCTTCCTGTTGTTTCCTTAGATGGATGCAACGTATGTGATGCACGGAGAATAAATAACTTGTCCAAAGCCACACAAAGCAGAGAAACCAAACTGGATCCCCATTTTCATGTGCTGATGGTTACCACTTCCTAATCTCTCCCTGTTTCACCATATGTAGCAACATGAGGCAGTGTCTGATAGGCAACATGGGTAGCATAAGAACTGACTGGCTCACAGTCAACAAGTCTAAGGCAATGTCGTGGTTTAAACCCAGTCAGGTAACTTGTTCACTCACTCCCAGTGAGTGGTGCCGAGCTGACAACAATCGAGGTCCGTGTCCGTCTCCCCCCCCCCCCCCCCGCACCGGGGCTCTCCCTTTCCCCGCTCCCGGAGGAATGGGGAGGAGGATCGAGAGAGTGCAACTCCTACGGGTTGAGACAAGAACAGTCCAGCAACAAATCACCACCGCTACTATCAGCTAAAACAATGATAAGGGAAAATAACAAGGGAAGAGAATACGATACCACCGGCCAAGAAATGAATCCCACCCAGAAGCCCCTGTCCTTCCGGGTAACTCCCAGTTACCCCCCACCCCGGGCATGACGTGCTGTGGTATGGAATACCTCCCCGGCTAGCCCGGGTCAGGCGCCCCGTCTCTGCTTCCTCACAGCTTCCCCTCCTCCCTGGCAGAGCATGAGCCTCACAGAGTCCTTGGTCAGGGTAAACATCACTTAGCAACAACCGACAACATCGGCTTCACCAACACTGTTCTCAAACTAGAAGTCAAAACACAGCACTGCACCAGTTAACACAAAGGAAAAACATGACTGCTACTGCTGAACCCAGGACATTATCCACCCCTTATTCCATACCATTCACATCGTGCTCAGATCCCACATTTTCAATACACTATCGATCTCCCACATATATACATCCATATACATACAGACCAAGACGAAAAAATCATTTTCTTAGTGCATGGACCAATCCCTATAATGCTGCCGAGTCCATTCGGTCCATGATGTTCCAAGTTCATTCTCTGTTGGGATGATGGCTGGAGGGAAGTCAGGGCCAGTCGCTGGTGACCTGGAGACATCTAGTTGATGGGCTATAAAAGCATTACACAGCAGGCAACGGCATACAATTGAGTTCACTGGCTGTTTTCCCCTAAAATCAAATCCCCTTGAGGTATACATCGGACTTCCCCATCTTCCCGCATTACCCACCAAGTATATCCAGGTCCCTGAGCAAAAGCAATCCCACAAGTGGGTTTGCCTTTACCTGAAGCAGGAATAACCCAGACTGTCTTCCCCAGCAAATTCTTCATATGCACCACGGGAACTTTGTCCCCCTCTACAATATGTAAAAGTTCTGACTGGGCTGGGCCGGCCCTGTTGGCAGATCCTCTGGTGTTGACCAACCAGGTGGCCTTTGGTAAATGTGTATCCCAATGCTTGAAAGTTCCCCCACCCATCGCTCTCAGTGTAGTTTTTAACAGCCCATTGTACCGTTTGATTTTCCCAGAGGCTGGTGCATGGTAGGGGATGTGATATACCCACTCAATGCCATGCTCTTTGGCCCAAATATCTATAAGGTTATTCCGGAAATGAGTCCCATTGTCTGACTCAATTCTCTCTGGGGTGCCGTGTCGCCACAAAATCTGTTTCTCAAGGCCCAGGATGGTGTTCCGGGCAGTGGCATGGGGCACAGCGTATGTTTCCAGCCACCTGGTGGTTGCTTCCACCATGGTAAGCACATGGCGCTTGCCTTGGCGGGTTGGTGGCAGTGTGATATAGTCAATCTGCCAGGCCTCCCCATATTTATACTTCAACCATCGTCCTCCATACCAAAGAGGCTTTAACCGCTTGGCTTGTTTAATTGCAGCACATGTTTCACACTCATGAATAACCTGGGCAATAGTGTCCATTGTTAAGTCCACCCCTCGGTCACGGGCCCATCTATATGTTGCATCTCTGCCCTGATGGCCTGAAGTGTCATGGGCCCACCGGGCCAAAAATAATTCACCTTTATGTTGCCAATCTAAGTCCATCTGAGCCACTTCAATCTTAGCCGCTTTATCCACTTGTTGGTTGTTCTGGTGTTCCTCAGTGGCCCGACTCTTGGGTACATGGGCATCTACATGACGTACCTTCACCACCAGGTTCTGCACCCTGGCAGCAATATCTTTCCACAGTGCAGCAGCCCAGATGGGTTTACCTCTGCGTTGCCAGTTGCTCTGCTTCCATTGCTTCAACCACCCCCACAGGGCATTTGCCACCATCCATGAGTCAGTATAGAGATAAAGTACTGGCCACTTTTCTCGTTCAGCAATGTCCAGGGCCAGCTGGATGGCTTTCACCTTGGCAAATTGACTCGATTCACCCTCTCCTTCAGCAGTTTCTGCAACTTGTCGTCCAGGACTCCATACAGCTGCCTTCCATCTCCGATGCTTTCCCACAATACGGCAAGAGCCATCAGTAAACAAGGCATACTGCTTTTCACTTTCTGACAGTTTATTATATGGTGGGGCCTCTTCAGCACGCACCACCTCCTCCTCTGGTGACATTCCGTGTAAGTTTTCGCCACATGGGTCGTGTACATTCAACTTCATCTGGATCTATAGGTGTATCCCCGTTATTCGGCTTGATGTGATAGATCATCTCTACGATGGCCGATTCCCTCAGAGACTGGATGCCTTTGTCTATAGTAGTCCACTTGGCCGAACGACTCGTAACATCGTCCTTGTACGGAAACCTTTCTTTCACAGCTGCCAAGAGCCTCCTCCAAAGGCTGAGGGACTTTTTCTCTCTTGCAATTGCTTTGTCAATTCCCCCTTCTCTAGCAAGTGATCCCAGCTGCTTGGCTTCTGTACCTTCTAGTTCGTGACCATCGGCCCCATTGTCCCAGCATCGGAGTAACCAGGTGATGATGTGCTCCCCTGGTTGACGGGTAAAATCTTTTCGCATATTCCGCAGCTCGGCTGAGGTCCGAGGTCGAGAAGTTACCTCTTCTTCTTCTTCTTCGTCATGTGATGATAACTCCTGATCAGATTCTGGACCGGGTGGTGAATTCATTGGTTCTTCATCTCGCTTCACCCTTTTTGCCTCCTTTTTGCTTGTTCTCTTGCGTACAGGGGCAACTGATATTGGTACGAATTGGTCCTCTGGTTTGGCTGCAGTGATTATCACTGTGGTTTGAGTAGCGACTGTACTTGTTGCTGGGGGTGGTGTAGCTACCGTGCTTGGAGCTGGGGTAACCGCGCTGTCTGTTGCAGTTGAAGTTTGAGCAGCTGCTGTACTTGCCACTGGGGTAGCTGCGCAGTTCATTGCAGCCAAAGTTTGAGTAGCGACTGTCACTTTGCCCTCAAATCCGCCGACATTCTTTTCCTTTTGAAGGTGCTGGATAGTGTTGAACAAGGCCCTGTAAGCATAGGCCAAGCCCCAGCACATTGCCGTGATTTGTCCATCTCTGGTATGGCCAGAATGACCACACACCTCATTTAAGTGTTTTACTAATTCTTCTGGATTTTGCAGTTGTTCGGTAGTGAAATTCCAAAATACTGGAGGGGCCCACTGACCTAGATACTTGCCCATACTATCCCACACACCCTGCCACTCATGGCTGTCCAGCCTCTGGGAAAATCTCTCGGTCCTCCTACATCGTCGTTTGACCCCAGACAAGACCCAAACCTGAATCTGCTTAACTCTTGAAATCAGTAGTGGGCAAAACACACTCTGTATGCGTGTTAGCATGGTGATTCCCATCACCATCAGCAAACAAGTCTCAACAGCATTAAAAGGCCATTCAAAAAATTCAAAACTCTCAAATGTAAATGGTCTGGGGGGACGACTAGGAGGGTAAAAGGATGTCTCCTTCACAGGTTGAGCACCTGAGAAGGAGAAAAAAGATGTGTAATTGCTAAGCACCTCCATCATATACCTCCCAAAGTATAAAGGTGGTGACCACACTGGGAACATAAGCCAGATCAGTTTCATGATCAATGATTCTATTGTATTACAAGTCATTACCATAAAGTACAATGGGATAAAAACCTTAGCCCAAGCCCCACACTTGAAAAACACTAATACAGCAAATACCGGATGGACGTAAGATACGATATACTGAAACTGTGAGATCAAGAGGAAAAACCTTGAGAGCCAATAAATCAGCATTGTGACGAGTGACTATCAATCCAGTCAGATCTGTTCTTATCTCAACCCCTCGTGCCCCACGTTGGGCGCCAAAAGAACTGTCATGGTTTAAACCCAGTCAGGTAACTTGTTCACTCACTCCCAGTGAGTGGTGCCAAGCTGACAACAATCGAGGTCCGTGTCCGTCTCCCCCCCCGCACCGGGGCTCTCCCCTTCCCCGCTCCCGGAGGAACGGGGAGGAGGATCGAGAGAGCGCAACTCCTACGGGTTGAGACAAGAACAGTCCAGCAACAAATCACCACCGCTACTATCAGCTAAAACAATGATAAGGGAAAATAACAAGGGAAGAGAATACGATACCACCGGCCAAGAAATGAATCCCACCCGGAAGCCCCTGTCCTTCCGGGTAACTCCCAGTTACCCCCCACCCCGGGCATGACGTGCTGTGGTATGGAATACCTCCCCGGCTAGCCCGGGTCAGGCACCCCGTCTCTGCTTCCTCACAGCTTCCCCTCCTCCCTGGCAGAGCATGAGCCTCACAGAGTCCTTGGTCAGGGTAAACATCACTTAGCAACAACCGAAAACATTGGCTTCACCAACACTGTTCTCAAACTAGAAGTCAAAACACAGCACTGCACCAGTTAACACAAAGGAAAAAACATGACTGCTACTGCTGAACCCAGGACAGGCAAGCAGAATTCAGAAGTCCTCAATTCCAACAGAATGGTGTTGTGAATATCCTCATTTCCTGTAGAGCTGATAGAAAGAAAAAGTCTCAGTACATGCTGGGTGCTCACTGGCTGGAAAGCAGCTTTGCAGAAAAGGAGCTGGGGGGTTCTGGTGGGCACCAAGTTGAGCAGAAGCCAGGTGTGTGCCCTTGCTGTAAAGAAGGGCTAATGCCGTCCTGGGCTGCATTAGGCAAAGCATTGTCAGCAGGTGGAAGAAGGTGATACTTCCCCACTGTTCAGTGTTGGTGAGGCCTGTCCAGATCCAGGCTCCACAAGTATGAGAGATATGGCCATACTGGAGATCCTTCAAGGGTGGGCCATAAAGTGATTAAGAGACTACAGTGTCCCTCTGCTGAGGAAAGGTGGAGAGACCTGGGAACATTCAGAAGAAAATGTTTGTGTGGATCTCATTAATGTGTACAAATACCTGAAAGGAGGGTGCAAAGAGGATGGAGCCTTTTTGGTGTGTGTTGGCTGGTTTTGTTTGTGTGAGGTTTTTTTGTTTGTGGTGTTGTGTTGTTTTTTTTTTTTTTTTTTTTTTTTTTTTTTTGGGGGGGGGGGTGGTTGCTTTTTTGTTTTGTTTTCTTTTCTTTTTTGGTGGGGTGTGTTTTTTTGTGTGTTTTTTTTTTAAAAAGAAAAAAAGCTTTTGAGTTCTGAAGTTTGAACTTTGGCATGTTCACTATTTAATCCAGGTGCTTAAGAGCTCATATCCAAAGGAAGTTGACCATCAGCTGAAGAAAGTTTTGACATGCAGTCAGGGCTTAATGGGACAGATAGAAAAGCATAAATGACTCCAAGGGGTCTGTGAGCTAGTGGGGTCCTGGTGTTCCCTACTGACTTCAGCTGAGATAAACTCAAGGAATAGTCTCTGAAGAATTTTGTACTCAGCAGCTTTTACCCTCAGTCTTAGTCCTGTAACGGTGCAGTGAGTCATGGGCAATTATACATTTAACTGGGGAAAGGGAAGTTTTTAAATATAGCCAGTTCAAGAAAGTTTTAAAGTCTCTTCTAAGAATTTGTTTTCATTTCTGAAACAAACTGGAGACAATGCAAATACCTGGGACATCATTATTCACAGAGTAAACATTATGTATATGTGTTAGTTTACATATAATGATGGTAAGAATTTTAAAATCATACTTTGTGTAAATGTTTTACTTTGGATACATTTGACTATTTTTTCCTGTAGCTATAACACTGTCCCATAATTAATTAACTTTGCCACCTATGTTCAATTCTCTTGATTTTGTTGTGACTCAAATATTTGCAGATTTTTCTTTTTTTTTTATCCATTTACAATGATATTTTACACCCATTTTGCAGGTGGTTGGTCTTCCTAAACTTCCCTTACAAATAAATTTTTTCAGTGTTTTTCTTTCAATTTTCTTTCTTTTCCAAAGACACTGCTGGTAGGAGTGCAGTTAATGAATGAGGAATAAACTTGTTCATTGCTTACTATAGCAGAAGTTACTGGAGTTCAGTCTTTATAAACTATTTTATAATAACAGCTCTTCTCGAGAGTTCATGTTCAGAATTATGCTGGCATATTTAGTTTCAAACTCCTGTTTTGTCTGGTAACACTCTGTTTCTTTCAGTATTGCTGCTGCTCATACTTGTGTCTCATATAATATGAAAACCAGAGATTTTATTTTTTTTGCAGATTGCTTTAAATTTCCTAGACTGAATCCTTGATATATTTTTTAAAATAAAATTTTAAGACCTTTGGATGATTTCTCAGTGTTTGCTTATGCCTGAAAACTCTCTTGATTTAATATCTGCACACTTACATGCTACAATTTCCTGACAATATTGCACATTTTTGAAGAAATCCACCTGATACTAATCACCGTGGTATTGCATGAGATGCTGTCATGGTCTAGGCTGTTGACAACTTACTCCAGAGAAGTGGTTTTCTTAGTGTCTCCATTGCAGTGATAATGGTGGTATGCTGACATTGGGTTTAGGAAGAGTTTCTAAAATCTTTGCTCTTGTGCAAGTGTACAATTGATTTGAAGTTCTTCTTAGTAGTCTTCTCCCTGGTGTAGTGCTTGTGACAGGTGTAATTCTGGATAAAACTCAGTGTTTGTGTATCAAAATAATAGGCTTTCCAAGCATTGTTGTTTGTAATTTTATTAGTTTTTTTACTCTTTTCCTAGCTTTCACTTGATGTGGCCAAGGCACTTCCATGTTGAGGATAAGAAAACAATATCTTTCACTTGTGAAATATCCAGGTATATTGACTTCTTATATTCCTCATATTCGGCTAATTTTTCATATGAATTGTTTAGCTATACTTTTATTTTATTTTTTAGCTATATACTAATGTCCTTGCTCAGTAATTACTTGCTACTAAAAAAGTGATCTGATGGCACAGGGAAGGATGTCCCTTCTGTGAGTATCATTCTTCTATGGTATTTTATAAGATTTAAACATTTCATTAATACCAGCTTTGTGAGCAAGGGGGCACATTGAAACCAGAGGCTAAACACAGTGTCCTGTCCCAGACCTCTTCCTATTGAAATCCAATCCCAGCCGCAGCAGGCATAAGGTTTCAGATCGGGCAGGTTAACTTTAAGGTTAACTTTGCCATCTTCGTAGTGTTCTTTAAATACAGATATATGTAAAACATAATTTAAGAAACAAAAAAGCTCTTAAGTTTTACACAGATCTGTTTTGTCATGGTATGTATGCTAATACTGCAACACAAACATGTCTGTGTTAAAAGCATGGTCTTATAATTCATTGATGTTTCTTTTCTTGTTGTGTTGATAATAAGTGTATTCTCCCTTTCATGCTAGAGATAAAGCTATTTAATTTATTTTCTTACATCCTCCTATCTATTATATTTGTTGTCTTATTCCCCAAATCCATATCTCAGGACTGGTTCATATTCATACAGCTTATTCATGCTTTATCCAGCAGTTTAGCAGCTGGACATTTCTCTCCCACAAAACCTGTTCTTTGGTGGGAACTTGTGAAAAAATATGCCCTGAAGACCTTGATGCTGTAATATCATATTGTTAAAACGTGTAATATCACATTGTCAAAATCTCCTTTTGCTAATGATGTGGTAGTCATGGATCTCACCTGTAGTGTTACAGTTCATGGTAAGCATAGATCTTTGAATTTTCATGGGTGCTCGATGAATCTAACCAGTAAAAAGCAATGAATATGTGAAAGAACTAGGATGTTCTGAGTTAACTTCTGCAGTCTGCTGTGCCCTTATCGCAATATTAGTTTAGCCAATGAAACGGTCTGGTATAATGCCTTAATTAAAGTTCAGACATAAATAAGTAGAACTATAATTGTATTTTTATGTGTTTTATAGCTCATTTATATATTTCCATTTTTCCTATTGAGTGTTATTCCTTTGTTTAAAACAATGCAAGTTTTAGTCATGTTGGCCGTGTCTCTCTTCACCCACTAGTTTTTCCAGGCATTGGTGAGTTCAGCCATGCCTTATGGACTGGGGGAGCCTAAGAGGCATCATTTGCCTACAAGATTTAGAAAATAAATGGTTAAAAAGAGAGGGCCCATTCACGTGCCAATGAGGGGGAAGTAACAACCTGTCCTTTAATAGACATCATGCAGAAGATCCATACCATAATTCTGCCATCTCATTAAACTGTGTCCTGTAACAGTGTGTTATATAGAGGCATATCTGTCTTTTATGTGTCTTATTAGCATCAACAACTTCAATATTTAGCAAGCAGTTTTATATACTGGTTTCCTATGACCTACTGATATACAGACTGCAATGTCAGCAAAAGTGACTGCTCCCATCTAATGGGGGAAATGTAAAACCAACAGAAAAATAGAAGTAATTCTACTGTACACAAATAACTGTAGACATGTAAAAATATATTTTCCCAGATTCAGAAATTTCAAGGACCTAAACAGAGTAGTGAGTAAAAGAATCTGTAGGTAAATTACCAATTTATTTAAGAATATTTTTAACATGCTATTTAACAGTGTATTTAACAGATGCAGGTGATTTATCTGAACTACCATACGTTCTGTTGAAATTTACCTCATTTTTTTCAGAATGGTTTTGCAGTTGCTTAATTATTAATTGCATCAAAACATTTCTCTGTAAAACACTGAGCTAGAAATTGAGGCAAAAGCAGTTGTTAGAATTTCTTGTTGAATTTTTTTACAAGACCTGAGAACACTTCAGCTTTTCATTATAAATCTCCAAAAATTCACAGGGAAAAAAATAGCATCCCAAGAGATGAAAGGCAGAATTACCATGAGTGGCAAGCTCACATGATCATTAAACTCAAGAAACAGCTACCTAAGAGTCTTTCTGCATATACCTTCAAACTTTATCTGTGTGTGCATGTGTACAT
Source organism: Pezoporus wallicus (assembly GCF_028554395.1). Taxonomy (NCBI): domain Eukaryota; kingdom Metazoa; phylum Chordata; class Aves; order Psittaciformes; family Psittacidae; genus Pezoporus; species Pezoporus wallicus. Next base: position 3,068,729 of record NW_026638957.1, on the reverse strand, counting down.
ATGTTTTCTTTGTCCCTCCTTCTTTCATTCCAATATTTCTTTTTAAAGTGTTTGCTTTAAAGTTCTATTCCCACCCTTTCTGAAAAGTATGTGTGCTGAGTAAAAATCTTTCAAGACAAGCCCCAGAACAAGATGGTCACACCTCCTTAAACTGAATATTAGCATTAGAAGTTATCTGAATTTCTAGATATCATTCTGCTGTTTTCATGCTAATGGTGTTTTTACCTGAATAGGGAAGTGCTGTATCTGTTCTGTGAAAGAAAATATATTTCCTAAATGTGCCTAATATTAGAGGACAGTTTGTTTTTTTTTTTGAAATAAATCTTTCATGACTTTTTGAAGGTGTCTGTGTAGGTGTTGGCTTACACTGGATTTGTGTATGAGGAAACCAAATGATTCAATGTGAAAAAAAACCTGTGTGCCAGACTGAATGGTGGTAAATTTTGATTTCACAATGATTTAGCCAGGCAGATCTGGTGGGGACATTATACCAAGCTAACAGGATGGGAGGAGGGGGTAATAAAAATTTATTTATTTTAGAACACATAGATGTTCTCAATATGGAACAAAAGCAATGCTATTTTAAATAAAGTATAACCTGAGAACTGTTCCAATTTTAAGATTATGAGAACCTAAAAAAAAAAAAAAAGGTGGTGGAGGGGAGGAGTTTGTACCAGTTAAGTCAAAGGGTATCAGTTTGTACCCTTCTGCTAAAGGGTCAGCAAAAGAGCAGAAGTTGTAGGAAAAAATATCATGCATTGTTCAAAACAGTATCTATACTTTGCTATATAAAGTTAGGAATACGAACACCCAGATGCTTTTTCTGAAATTATTTTGTAAGTTTCCTTTAAGAATTAGGACTAGAGATCAGCACTTAAGTGATTGTACCCAATGTAAATAAATGTATATTTTTATTGTCTTAGTCTGTTTGGTCAGTGGTTGCTTGATTTTATGGACATTATTTGCATGATGGCATCTGGATTACTCTATGAATATTGTAGTCTCTCTATGTATACCTGTAATTACAGAGATTTTGATGATTTTTGGGTGTGGAGAGAATTTACATTTGTTACTCAGCAGAGTCTTGTTCTGATTAGGGAGTGTCAATTCAAAGGAAATTTGCTTCTGATTCAGCTGCTAGGATGTTATTTAAAAACAGCGTTGGTGTGCATATAAAAGGAATTTCTCTGACATTGGATAGGGGAACCAATTTAGTTTGGATGTTTAAAACCTGTAGTAAGCTCTATTTTTAGACATGGATCTTACCATTTTTGTGTCAGTCATTTGTAAAGCACCCTAGAGCAGCTGGTTACAGGGACAGTATGATCTTAAACTAGCCTAGCTGACTGCACGGAGATGTCCCTCCATGCCAGCAGCACATGATACCTGAATACTCTATTATCTATCCAAGGAGCATGCTTAGCTGTACAGTCTCAAGCATAGGTTACTCTGCAGGTTGGCTTTTTGCATGAGGTTCCCCTCTAGTTTTGAGGGGAACTCCTGGATGTTTATGTAAATACTCTAGGATAGACTTTAGAATGGCAAGTGATGCATGAAGGGAAGAAAGCAACAACAGAATGTTAATTTTTTCCCTCCCCAAGGCTGTAATGAGTTATGTATATCATCTTAACAAATCACTATTTAACAGTCCTCGCAACAATGAGTTTATTTGTCAGTGAACACCTATGCCATGCTGCTGGAAAAATCTTAGAAGTAGGTATCAGGAAGTAGCTTTTTAACCCAATTTTGTAAAGCTTCAGCTAAATAAGAAATAAACAAGTGTAACCATTTTCAGAGAGGTATTCTGGAAGTATGATGCTTTTCATTTTCAGTCTTCTGCTTTCAGTTTGTGAAAGGTTATTTTTTCAGTCTCTCAGTAAAAGACAAAAGAAGGCAGTGAATAAAAACAATAAACCTAATGTTCATTTTTTTAAAAAGTACATAATATTGTCTAAGGAATAAATTTTATACATGAATTTACCATACCATTGAAATATTTTGAAAGAAGTAAGACATTACCAGTACTCATTTATTATTTTGTACCTCTTCAGAAGGAAAAATTAATTTTTGCACAGAAAATTAAGTATCTGTTTATTAATTTAAGCTGCCAAATCAGCCGAATCTTCAATGGATTTTGTTGTTCTGAGGGAGCTGAAATCCAGTTAGCAAGGTTGATTTGTTCTTATTCATTTTGAAGATATATTTTTTCTCCTTGGTACATAATCAGGACCTTTAATCAAAATTTTAGGATATATAATTTATTATAAGCAATGCAAAGTATTGGGCACTGCTATAAATGTATTCCTATATCTAATGTGATTTTTAAGTAATATTCTTCCTTGCATTTGTTTCCTGTTAACTGTAAGTATGTTTCCTTTGAATTTTTCAGCATTTTCTTTCAACTTAGCCATTTCACATAGTCATTTCCTTGACAGAACATTTTAGGTATATAGAAGTGACAATTCCATGTACAGGACAGTTACATTTGTAACTTGGGAAATATTATGTTGCAAATCCTCATAGTGGGTATTAATGAGTACTGGTGATATTAATTGAGACAGAAGTTGGAACCAGAGGTAATAATGTCACCTCAAGTAGGGCTTTTGCTCCCCAAAGCCTTTTTACTTCAGCTGAATTATTTGGACTAATAAAATAGCACTTTCCATAAAAATAGCCTGTTTGTGCTCCTAAACTATTACAAGCACAGTGACAGAGCTGCAGCAACAAAATTAACAGAGTTCTCTGTTAAACAGGTACTGCTCTCCACTGTGCTGTCGTGCCTTTTTCACAAGAAGCTAGGTCTGCCTTCCATGCTGCCTGTACCAGTGAAGGCAGCAGAGTACATGCGACAGTCTAGAAAAACATTACACATGCAGCAAAATGCATTACCTTTCTGAGTCAACATTGTCAGGGATTACAGTTTCTTCAGTGACTTTTTAACTGTTGAAATTTAAGTCTTTTCTGAACGTAGGAAAGGCTGAAGTTTGTTAGGTCCTCATAGGACAGCAAAAAGGTCATCCTTTATGCAAATAGAGTCTTCCTGTCAAATGTCAAGTCTTCCTGGAAAACATGGTGCCACAAGAGCTTTTCCATAAGTCACTAAATTTTTTTTATTTATTTTTATTTTACAGAACTAGGACTAAACAATGTAATTTTTACTGGCCCTTTCCTTAGAGGTATGTGAACATTTAGCCGTTATTTTCTAAATTCTGGAAACATCAGCCTGAGATAGAAGGCTTGCACATCTACAAGACAACATGTCACTAAAGGATAACATTCCATTACTGTAGCTTATTACAATATTACTTTTTTACCTGATAAGAAAAGGAGCGACAACAACAAAAATGGTAGAAAAAAGAACAAGAAAAAGTGTAGAAACAGCAGCAAATCTCTTTTAGCATTACAATTTGTGCTATCTTTGTTGTGTGCTATTTTTATCCTTCTTAATCCCTTCCTTTCCCCAGGTCTCTAAAGCAAGGCTCTGTGGCTTTGAAATTGTAAGAAACCTGGAAATATAATTTCATTTCAGTCTTTGTATTTGCAAATCTCTTTACATGACTGAATGTTTCTTTGAAAGTATTTGAAGTGCTTAACATCTTAACACAGAGACATTTTACGGTAAGCCAAGGTATTAGGAATATACAACTTTGAATTGTTACTCTGGAATTTAGTTGCATCTACTTGAATTTGGCTGGGATGTTACCAGTGGATATTCTTGTGAGAATGCAAGGGGATGTTTTTAAACAGAATGAACAAAACTTTGATTTTGATTTTTATTTTTTTTTATAACCAGGCTAATTAGATCTCCAGAAGGTGTGTTGCTGCTGCTGCTGTTTATTTTCAAACATTTCACTTTCCTAACTAGGAGAACAATCCATGTGCCCTTGGAGGTCTTTGGGAGTACTGACCAGATTTCACCTTTCTTGGCTTGAGTTCAGTCAAGTTTAAGTGACCTAGTTATATCCAAATACAAAGAATCATTCATTTTGCCTGCCTATCATTGAACATAAACTTGTGTTATTTACAGATTTATCCTTATGTCAGAGGAGATACAATCACTTTACTGATTTATTTCTCTTTATTTCTCATTGAATGATTATTTCAGTGCAAATGTATGGTATAACCACCAGTGCTTACCTAACAGAGAAATCTGTGAAGGTAAAATACCAGATTTTAAATCTAAGAGGGAAAGTAAAAATAATAAAAATCACAATAAAGTCCACTCAGAAGGGGTTTTTCAGTTTATCAATCTCAAAATTGTGAAGGAATTCATATCCCACTAAACTTGCACAGAATTTGGAGACCAATCTCTCTAGTTCATGTAAACATCTCTGGTCTTAATTGCCAAGCATCTATTTAATTTTAGAGCTATTTGATATCTTAATTTTTATCCTGCTTCTAATATTCTTCCACATCTCTTTGTATCTGGGAAAGGAGCAGAAACCCATGATTTTGACATGCCAGTACAGACAATGGAAAAGCTGGACGACAAGAATCCTGCGCTTTCCGAGTGCTCCGTAGAGCACACGTACCTGTTAGCATGCCGGTTGCCAAGAGCACCACCTCGTGCTCAGAACGCAAAAAGCACTTACTGTGACGATCAACACCGGTAAGGGACAGCGGAAGAGTTTGGCATTATTCACGTGAAGATTCTGTCTCGGCTATTTCCTGTAATGCTAATATGCAACGAAGTTACTCGGCTCATGATGAAAAAATGATTTTGCATCTTGCATGCAAGTCAATAAATATAGCCAAGTATTTTAAAGGACCAATTTGTGTCACACATCATTTACATGTATTTTGCACAGCAAGGTAAGACATTAATATACCAGTGCTTATTTTCTGCCAAAATTAGTGTTTGTGAATAGAGCACTATTCCTTGTCTCATTGAAGAGATAACTAGGAAAGAAATCAAATCATGACCAGTTCAGAAAAAGGCCTGGGGAATTTTTCAAAGTACATATCTCAGTTTCTCTTTTCTTCACCGTGCCCAAATACTACACTAAATGGATGCTAAGGTCATGGAGCAGATTCTCCTGGAGACTCTGCTAAGGCAGAGGGAAATAAAGAACAAAGACATCTTCCAATAGAGTAATACCATTTCTGATTGCATATGAGCAGAATACAGAAATGGATATTTTTATGGTCCGGGTATGTTATACAGCCAGGGGCCATTATATTAAGTTTATAAATTATGTTAAGCTCTTACTTGTCATTCTAACATATTTGAACAAAGAAGGTTGCATGATGTTGGTGAGAAGTTTAGGCAAGAAACTTCAATCCAGGAGATCTTGGTGGTGTTCTCAGCTTCTTCATTGTACAAATTGCTCTGTTTCTCTGTGAACCAATTTTCCTGTTTCTAAGTTGGGACAATTTGCAAGAACTTAGAAGAATCTGTTCACATTGTGAAATTCGGTCTGAAAAGACTGACAAAGGTTTACAGGGTGCTAGTGCTTTTCTGGTTTATGTTGTACTATTGCCTGATAGAGAATTTCTTCATCTTTCAATTTGAGAATCTCTGCAAGTGATGCCTTAAAAATTATAGGAATGATGTATTTTTCTCTTATTACTGTGCTATTTCCTCCTTTCCATACACAGGACCCAAAAACTTAAGTGATGGTATCTTTCCATCAGCACAATTATTTTGATTTGAATGAAATTTTAGATTCAGCTGGAAACACAATCTGCTTCTGCAAGCTTCCCACAGATTCAGCTACACCTCCTTTGATTAAGCTACAGCACCTTTTCCTCTTAAAGTTTTTCATCTTCCAAACACAGGAAAAAATATTCTTTCTTGACTATTACAGGTGACCATGGAGTAGTTGTATTTGACTGGATAAAGGAAATACACATTTGAAATCATATACATTTAATATTTACTGCTTTCTTTCTCCAACATATGTGCACTGTTTGCTTTCTACTGACTTTAAACTCATTACCAGCTTGTGTGTTGTTTATTCCTACTTCTTTAGTAATTTATATAATATCTGTGTAGTCATTATACTAGTATCTCAGCTATTGATACTTAATGTGTTATTTCTCTTCAGAAAAATTAGTGCTTGATGTTTACAATCAAAGAGATCACGAACTGTATCAGAATCCAAAATTTCCAGTGATTGTATTTCCACACACCAGTTTTTTGCCACATGGAATGTTTTTCCATCCATACAACCATTTCCTCTGTTTATGGAAATGAGGTATGTATATGAAGGTAGTGATATTGAATTTGAGGTAACTTAATTTTTTCCTATTTTTTTTTTAACCTTATTTATTTTTATTTTTTAGAAGTAAATGGTCCTAATCTGTTGTTAGAACTGCTTTGGCAAAGTTCTTGCTGATTTCAGTGGATTCAAGCTCAAAATTATTAGTTTCATGCATTTTTCAGTTACTGGCCTCACTTTTTGCAGGGTTTGTACCATCTCTCTCAATGGTCTCATTTAAATTTTGAGACTTTCTGAAGTAATAGTTATCCAGCATCAGTACTACTGGCAGAAATTGATCTTTAGTGTTTTCAAAAACACCCAATGAGAAAGAGAAGTTAGACAGCATCACTGAGGATGGTGTATTATTAGTAGCAGTAGTACCTAAGAAAAGATCTTATTTTGCCACCACTTCTGTCATATCTATCATATGAACCTAGGACACCCACTGACAAAATCAGTTTGACAGTTATTGTAAGAGATGTCAGTGTGATGACATCACAGTGTCATCCTAATGAACAGAGTGATGCACTTCACTCATAAGAGAGAAATAACAGTATATATATTGACAGTAATATAACAAAGTTTGATAGTAAATGAGACAGTAATTTAACAATATTTGATGGCAGGGTACACTTAATTATTTACTGCAGAAAGGATGGGGTCAGACAAAACTGTCAGAGAGACCTTCTCATTGAGTCACAATGTTCAGAAACGACCCCCTTACTTTCTAAACATCTCAGAGTGGAGTCTAGGTGCAGCTGGATCCAAACTTTGTCAATGACTTATGTCTAAAGGATTATGTATGTGAAATCAGTCCTTTATATCACTTAGCTAAGATTTCTAAGTTTGGCATGATATTAATTACTTACTGAGTATCAGATGCAGTAAGCAATCTCTCAACTTCAAGAAGGAATTTTCAAAGGTGTCCCTACTCAAGGGGAGATCCACTGCCTCCCACTGGGCAGGAGAGCTCAATAGGCCCTGTGCCCCCCACTATTTATGGAGCAATATAATTGGCTCATTGTCACATTTGCATACCAACCACAGGAGTTAAGTTTTTTCCCAAGCTTGGCTTAAGTCAGACCAAGACTATCACTAGGGGAAAGCATGTTGCACACATTAGCCCTTGGCTTTTGTGCTGTTCTCTCTCCCAATCTACTTGGAGTTTGGTGCAGCCCTCAGGACACAGACCATTGCCACCACCACTAGTGGTTATCACTTGAGCTGATTTACAGGAAATAAAGGTCAGGTTTGGTGAGGAGAGGGGCACAAACCACCACAGTCAGTCAGTCATGAAAGAATTGAACTTAGCTAGAGGTATTAAAGATAACAGGAAGGGATTCTACAGGTACATAGCAAATAAAAAACAGACTAGGGAGAATGTAGGCCCCCTCAGGAAGCTCTCAGGAGAACTGGCTACACAGGATTTGGAGAAGGCTGAGGTTCAGAATGACTTCCTTGCCTCGGTCGTCACTGGCAAATGCTCTGACAAAACCACCCAAGTCTTGGAAGGCAGACACAGGGACTGTGAGAATGAAGACCTTGCGCCCACTGTAGGAGAGGATCTGGTTTGAGACCATCTTAAAAATCTGAATGTGCACAAGTCCATGGGTCCTGATGAAATCCATCCGCGGGTCCTGAAGGAGCTGGCAAATGAAGTTGCGAAGCCGCTGGCCATCATATTTGAGAAATCATGGCAGTCAGGTGAAGTTCCCGATGACTGGAAAAAGGGAAATATAACCCCCATTTTCAAGAAGGGGAAAATGGATGACCCGGGGAATTACAGACCAGTCAGTCTCCCCTCTGTGCCTGGCAAAATCTTGGAGCAGATTCTCCTGGAAGGCATGCTAAGGCACATGAAAAACAACAAGGTGCTTGGTGACAGCCAGCATGGCTTCACTAAGGGGAAATCCTGCCTGACCAATTTGGTGGCCTTCTATGATGGGGTTACAGAACTGATGGACAGGGGTAGAGCAGTTGACATCATCTACCTGGACTTGTGTAAAGCGTTCGACACTGCCCCACACGACACCCTTGTCTCTAAATTGGAGAGACATCAATTTGATGGAAGGACCACTCGGTGGATAAAGAACTGGCTGGATGGCCACACACAAAGAGTTGTGGTCAATGGCTCAATGTCCGGCTGGAGACCAGTAATGAGTGGTGTCCCTCAGGGATCGGTGTTGGGACCGGTCTTGTTTAACATCTTTGTCGCTGACATGGACAGTGGGATTGAGTGCGCCCTCAGCAAGTTTGCCGATGACACCAAGCTGTGTGGTTCGGTTGATACGCTGGAGGGAAGGAATGACATCCAGAGGGACCTTGACCTGCTTGTGAGGTGGGCTGATGCCAACCTTATGAGGTTTAACCATGACAAGTGCAAGGTCCTACACCTGGGTAGGAGCAATCCCAGGCACAGCTACAGGTTGGGCAGAGAAGAGATTCAGAGCAGCCCTGCAGAGAAGGACTTGGGGGTGTTGGTCAATGAGAAAATGAACATGGGCCAGCAGTGTGCGCTCCCAGCCCAGAAAGCCAACTGTGTCCTGGGCTGCATCAAAAGGAGCGTGACCAGCAGGTCAAAGGAGGTGATCCTGCCCCTCTACTCTGCTCTTGTGAGACCTCACCTGGAGTATTGTGTGCAGTTCTGGTGTCCTCAGCATAAAAAGGACATGGAACTATTGGAACAAGTCCAGAGGAGGCCCACCAGGATGATCAGGGGACTGGAGCACCTCCCATATGAAAATAGGCTGAGAAAGTTGGGGCTGTTCAGCTTGGAGAAGAGAAGGCTGCGGGGAAACCTCATAGCAGCCTTCCAGTGTCTGAAGGGGGCCTATAGGGATACTGGAGAGGGCCTCTTCATTAGAGACTGTAGTGACAGGACAAGGGGTAACGGGTTAAAACTTAAACAGGGGAAATTTTGGTTGGATATAAGAAGGAAATTCTTTCCTGTTAGGGTGGTGAGGCACTGGAATAGGTTGCCCAGGGAGGTTGTGAATGCTTCATCCCTGGCAGTGTTCAAGACCAGGTTGGACGAAGCCTTGGGTGATAAGATTTAGCATAAGGTGTCCCTGCCCACAGCAGGGGGGTTGGAACTAGATGATCTTAAGGTCCTTTCCAACCCTAACGATTCTATGATTCTATGATTCTGTGATTCTGAGAAGCTGCACAATAATAATACAATTTCCAATACATGGTCACTCTACAGTTTCCACCTGTCTTGTATATCTACTTTTCACATCCTTGTTTACTAAACATGTATTTCTCTTCCTCAAGAGTTCACTGGATTCACAAACATGGGCCTGTGTGAAGTAATTCTTCAAGTGTGTCCACTGTTAAGCCAATCTATTTTACCTTTCTCTTTAGCAGTATCAGTTAACTGTATTCCTAATTTTTATAGATAGGTGGAGGTAAGAAGAAGCATGGAGGGGAGACAGGGCATTCATTCCCGTGCTGCTTTTAAATGTAATCATTGATCCATGTGCAAATCAACAGTATAAAAACTTTGTGTTCTGTCAACGCTACGTCTCTACCATGTTCTGTCAAGTTTACACGTGTACCGCAAACTAACCTTCTTTATAATAGTCTAAAGATTGGTTTGGTTTTTGGTGGGTTTTTTTTTTTAGAAATTCTGTCATTTTAAAGAAACAAATTCCCACATCTGTTGTCTTCCCCAAACCACAATTCTGAAGAAATGGTAGAAATTGCTTTCTGTGTTTCAGATGTCACTGTATAGAAATTTCTTACGTTCTTCACTGCCTTTACTGACCTGTTTAAGGGCCAGGCAATTTCGGCTCAAGTATGTGCCACCTTGCATGAATGTGTGCTCTGAGACATATCTTTCAGAGGCCACAAGGCAGATTGCTGTGCATTTTAGCAAAGAAATAGCAACTTCTGCTGTTTTTTATGAGTACTCCATAAAAGAGACAAATTCTGGAAACCGTATTCTGTGTATATGTGCATGTATGTATCACATCTATATATATGCATATAGACAGTAAGTCTGTAAGTAATTTTAGTGTGTTTCTTAGCTGTTTCACTCACTGAACAACTCAATACCTTTTGCCAGTAATTATGTTAATAGCTGCAGAATATATATGGACAAGCCTACAGACAACTCTGTTCACTAGAAGGAAGGCAAGTAATTGCTATTTGTCCTTTTCAGCAGGCAAAGAGCATACAAGTAAAGAATCTAAGTGTCTCCCACCAGTTCGTAGCATTATGAGGACCTGCTTTCAAATAGCATTTTATCTGTGCAAGTCACCTGGTATCCACATCTGGTATTTGCCAGTTTGCTTTTGCTTCTGAGACTTTTTCTTTAGAATTTATAAAAACAGTGTGAAAGACACATGCTTTTTACTTAGGGAATTATACCACACATTAAGAAAATTATACTGGACATCGATGTGGACATCGTTACTGCTCTGACTCATATACACAGTTTCTTAAATAGTTGGTTCTTAGCAGATCACTGAATAAGTCAAATTAGAAACAAGTCAAAGAGAATGTAAGTACAGAGATTGGTGCTTAAACAGAATCTTAGTCTAACAAAACAATGCATACAGTTTCTTGTAAAGCAAGTTACTGGTAAAAGTTTGCATGGTAAAGTTGTTTAGGAGATTAGCATAATCACTAAGATAAACATCTCTCACCCAGACTTGAGAAGGGTGATTTTGCAGTAACTCATCTTGACTAGTTGAAGTTGGGACTTTATCCTAACTGGCCACTTGTTGAAAATATGTGTATATGATCATGTTATATCAGCTGCACAGGACAGGACTTGGTCTTGTCTATATAGGTAAGAGTTGAGATCTTCAAATGTGCCTTGGAGGTCTAGGAGCATAAATCTGTCTAGTTTCCCGGAGGCAACTGTACTTATAAATGTTGTAATCTTTAGGAAATATGTCTTTGAAGGTCTTTGTCCTCCTGATTATGTCAAATTCTTATCTAGACGCTGTTTTCCTTAGTGAGTTGAACACCGCTAACACAACCATGTACATACACATACTTTTTTAGGTTTAAAAAGGGACTAGACAAATATATGGAGGATATGTCCATTGCTCTTGAATTCTATGGCTCGAAATGCTTTAACAACTGATTGTCAGAAATAAGGACCACTTTCTATTATCCTGTTTCTCACACTCTGTCTCAGAAGAGTCACAACTGGTCATTCTACGGAATGATGAAATAGATGGACCTTTGGTCTGACCAGTGTGGCAGTTCTTACAGTCTTGTGATAGACACTTTCTTTGACTGTGTTCAGTGTTTTGCTGAGGCAACATTAGTTGAGCAATATGAGAAGTTTGGTATAAAAATAACATCCTTTTCAAAGTATTCTTTCCGTTTGTATCTACCATCCCTCTCTACCGTGGCAGGCATTGCCAGTAGCTAAAAATACACAAGCCCATAAATAACATCAACACCAATCATGTGTGGCAGTGATCCACTTGTACCATACTTGTCCACATCACTTCTGTTATCAGTTTTACCAATTCATAATTGGCAACTGCTTTTCCCAAGTTCTCTGGTAGAAGTACGGCATCACCACATACACTGAAAACTAGTAAAATCAGGCTTTGTTACTTTAAAACTAGAACTATAAATTCTTAGTCAAAAACTCCTCACTAAGCACACTCTGCTATGAATCCATTCCTAACAAAAAGAGGGATTAATTAATTGGTCTTCTGATCATTACTGTGGGAGCATTACAAATGGAGAAAGCCACTTTTTAAATGAGTGGCTCAAAGGTGAATTCAAACAAGTCCCTTTATACCCTTCCACTAGGTTAGTGAGGCAAGAGGAGCAAGCTTTGCAACACAGATATATCTATCAGTGCAAACATTGTGTTTACCATACATTTTTAATGGTTTTAATATCTTTGTTTTGGGAGTGCTAATTTATTTGCACAACATAACTACCTATAAGGTAAATATACAATAGCTGTGATAATCCCAGAAGCATTGTGTATTTGTGCTATGATAACACATATTACAGCAGTGAAGAGCAGCAGCATATGTGAGAAATCAATTCACTACATTTCTCTAATTCCAATGGCTGCCGGACTGCGGCTACAGAATGATACAAAAGATAAAAATGGTTTTCTTCTCATAAAGGAACTCTCAATAAGAAAACTAAGCAGCTATCAGGTGGTGCCTAGGAATTGGTATAGAAACAGAAGGACCTCCTACCTTGTGCACTCATTTTTGCAAAAGAGCCAGGAGCATGTGTATACTTACAGGCATGGTTATCTGAAGAAGTTGTCAACAGCAGCCTACCAATTTCTATAGCAAGAATGCATTGTGTACAAATAAATCAACAGACTAAATCAGACACTAGATTTAACAAGTGCATAAAATGAGTCTATTTTTAATGTATGCTAAAATATTTCTTTTGCTATTTAGGTTGAATAAATTAAACTGGTACTTTCTATGTAACCCTGTGACCTCTCAGCGGTTTTATTTTCAGTACAGTGTTTTGAAAAAGGAAAAAGAAGAAATTTCCCTCAGGATCCTTAAGTTCTTCTACTGTGAAAGATCTGAACTGAGATAGCTGGAGGCAAGAAATAGCACAGTTCCCAATTATGATACTACTCACTGTGCTACTATTTGAAAAGTACTATTTGATTGTCATTCCATAAACATCTCCTGTTTCAATGGCTGAAGATTTCTTTTGCTATCAAGTTCTTGTTTCATTTTGTGAAATGCATGGTCTTGAGTTTGACCTATTATAAAACTACAAAATATGTCCTGTGTTTAAATTGCAACCGATTAACAGAACTTGTAACTCATATTAAATTTATATTTCTGATTTTATTCCATAAATAAGACATACTTTGTTCATCTCTTTGATTTAAACTTAAGGCAAGCCTGTAAAAATAACATATATGCTGAAGACCTCTAGGGTTCAGTCATGGTGGACTGAAAGCATCTGGTGTCTTTTGAACATGGTTTCTGAGCAGTCTCAGGTGGAGGTGAGACATCATCTGTAAATCCTGAGTCAAAAGAACCCAGTCAAGAAATTATGGCCATATATTTAATCACATAATTCATACGAGTAGCAAACACCTTTTGGCTCAGTTGTCACTGCTGAGGTGATGGCTATGAATGAAAAAACCCAAACAATTTCTTTTTCTCTGAAGGGCTTCCTGGGAACTGAACTATTTGATACAGATGAATGGCTTCCTTTGTTTTGTATGCTTTGGAGCTTAACACCATACCATTACTTGTGTTGTGTTATCCTGACATTAAGAATAAGTTTTTATCTTCCTTTCTGCACAACAAATGTATACTTAATCTATGTCCATCTGTCTTGCGGTACATCTATATGCAGGTAAACTACAGATGTGTATTTGAAGAGAGAATTGTTATTCCACTTGATGAAAACATTTATAATTCAGGTCCCAGAAAACTAAGATCAACAAATTATCATAAGGATTCAAAAGTAAGTCTTCTGTAATAGTTCCATGGTTACTGGACATACCTTAAAATTAATTATTTTACTTTTGTTTATTTCATACACAGTGGTATTTGTTTTTCCATAATGTACTTTAATAATCAGCATTTTGAAAAGCAGACTGTACAGATAGGACAGTTCAGTGGTGTGCTTGTTGGAGCTTATTTTCTTTAAGTTAAAACCTTTTGATTACATGCTATTGGAGGATACATATTTTTACATCATACTCTGAAGGATAAATATTACATTAACAGAAAGGATAAACAGTGGGGCAAAACAGGAACTGAAATATAAAATCAGGTAACTTTAATTTAAATGCTTAAGTCATAGTCATTAATGAGGAAAGCACCTGCGTCAGAGTTTCCACTCCAGATTTATTCTCATCACCACTGGCAGAGGTACTGATACGATGTTATGAGTTAAATTAGAAAGATGGGAGAGGATATCTGTAAACCTAGCCAAGACGCTGTTATAAAACGACTGGCATAGTGTGTCAGTCTTGATAATTCTGAAATTGTAACACATATGGGGGAAAAAAAAAACAGCTTTTGCATCAAAGTTTTCTGAATGAGACTTTTAAACAGATAGAATCATAGAATATTTAGGGCTGGAAAGGACCTTAAGATTATCTAGTTCCAACCCCCCTGCCATGGGCACCTCACACTAGCCCATGTCACCCAACACTGGGCTCGAACACTGCCAGGAATGGAGCATTTTGTGTGTTAATAAACCCCAAAAGTTAACAGAGTCGATGCCATACCAAGAAGCAGAATTTTTCCTCTATGAAAATGTCATGAAGAATGTGCTCGCAAGTATTTTTTTAAACTCATACCTGCCTCTCCATGTTCTTGGCTTTTGCCTACACTACAAAAGGTTTCTAAGTGTAAAGATCTCTTCTTTATAGACTTTCTGACAGCTACAGCATAGGCTCACTTTCTGCTTGTCCCAGGAAAGGCCCTATATATGGTTTGTCACCATATTGTCAGTCTAAAGAAACAGAACTTTGGCAATAAGATGGAGCTGACTAAAGGCAATCTCAGATGAGCAGCTGGGTCATTGAGGCACGGCTGGCTTAAGGAATGAGTACAGAAAGCCGTTGCTTAGCCCAGACATTCATGGGGGCAGCAGAGGAGCTTCCCCAAGACTGTCCTCCCGGAAGAGCTTCATTAGTACCAGTAGGCTCTGGACTCACTGCTTATGCCCTTGGCCCCCATATGCGTAGGCCTTTATTCCTGCTCCCATGCTACTGAAGGGAAAGGCTCATACAAATAGCAGTATTTTCTCCAGCAATGAAAAGTAGGAAGATGGCATAGAAGCTCGTGTTTCCCCTTGCATTCCCTTCTCATCCTTGGTTTCAGCAGGGGGAGTTGGATCCATCCAGTGCTGGTCTTACGGTTTCCAGAGAGTCTTTTAGGAATTTCAAACACAGCTCATTTTTTTCTCCCCTAATGGAACAATCTTCTACTAGAAAATCCCATCTCAATAAAAGGAAGAATATTGTCAACACTGCGACAGAAAATTACTGAAATTTTAAAAAGATCAGAATTTTTGGATGTAGTAATATTAGTGGAAAAAATAACGCACAGATGAAATTTTTAAATATTAACAAAAACATTCTGTAAGTCTGGAAAAACTTCTTTTTTTTTAGCATCAGATTCTTTGAAAAATCCTAAAATGAAAGATTTTTCCTGATTAGAAGTGAAATAAAATGTTTGGCCTTATATCTGCTGGTATGTGACTTGTAGCAAATATCATTTTGAAATCACCCACACCACATAGCAATATCGGCATTGGTTTACTCATAGCTTCTTCTGTAATGTCTGGTGTTCAGGATTTAGTCAAGAAACTGAGGTAGAATTAGTTTTCATGCTCTTTCCACAGATTCCTGAATTGTATAAGATGTGTACTGTACTAGGTGTACAGTTGAATGCAGTTGCATTAGCGTCAAGCTGAATGCAACTGTACCTTGGCTGAGAACATTTCACTTTTGCTTTCTCAGATTGTACAGAAAAAGTAATAAATAAAGCAGCAGAATTATCAAAATTATTGTCTCTAAACTAAATTCTGGTATTTAGCTAGACACACAACCAGTATTAGTGTAAGAACTGCACAAGGAAAATTGTGCTTGAATTGAAAGGAGACATTCCAAACCACCACCAAGGCTTGAAAAGCTTAATGAATGCCTTAAATAACCAGAGCATTTTTTCTTCTTTTTTCTTAAATGTAGACGTATAACAATATACAACTTAAATTTCAGGTTCTAAGAATGATGTATCCAATTAAAATGCTTCCGATCCCTTTCCAACTTAAGCATTTCAGGTCCATTAGAAATCTTTCCTTCCCTTATTTTGTCATGGTTACTGAAGTCAACCAGAAGACAGGCTGGGAAGTCAAATGCGAGGATAATTTGAAATTAGAAATTATAAAACATTTTTGATCCCAATATGTCCACAGCAAAACCCAGTAATTTCAGAGAAACCAGGAATCACAGTCTTTAAAGGTCACTGCATAATAACAGAAGCCAGAAATCCTTCTGAGTATTACTTTAAGAAAAGCATCCCTTTTCCCCCAAACTATGACTTCTCATGTATGTGCTTTCACTGTAGTTTATGATTACACTGGATTCTCTATACAGTTATTTTGCAACATTGAGAATCTTTTCCCCCTTGCCACCCCGCTAAGAAGAACCTAGACTGAACTAAATTACAAGGCTGTGTGCAGACACTCTGAAAAAGTCCCTTCCTGCAAAACTGAGAACAGCATTTGCAATATGAAGAAGAAATGGTACTATAATAGAATAAACCAGAGGCTAATTGATAGTAGAAGGCCTTCAAGGCAGTGTAAGACAGGAAGGAGGATAGTAAAAACACTAAGAATGTATTTGGGTTGAGGGAATGAAGTTGTATAGGGCCTTGCAAGTATAGAGATTAGTCCTATAGCAGCAAACTAGTTTTGGGTATGAGCAGAATGGCAGGTGAGAACATAACCTAAGCACAAATCATTTGGGTGTGCTGAAAGGAATCAGGAGGAATGCAGTAAAGATAGAAAGATAGAAAGAGGGCAACTGCATGAGTAAAGGATGGAGATGAGCTTGACTGGATCTATGGTTACCTAGGTGAGAAGGTCAGGGAAGGGATTTAGTGCTGTTCCATGTGATATATAAAAGGTAACAGGAAAGCATAAATCATAATCCCAGTAATATGGGATTATGAAAAGTGAGAAGCACAGCAGAAAGCAGGAAGGGATCAGAGCTGCAGCTTTGCTCACTGAAATTAGTCTTGTTTTCCTTTATCTCTAGTTGTCCTAGAATTCTCTCATGCCTGCAAAGCACTTTAAGATCTTTAGGTGATCATGGATCTAGTCTGGCATTGTCTCCAGTTTCAGGGGACCTCAGCAAGTGCCTACTGGCAGCTGGCAATTCTGTTGTCCCCATACATATGCATTAAATTGAATGGTTATGGTACTAAATATTTGAAATATGAGAGAATGTCTTGGAATCAGTGAGCCTCAAATACCTAGGAAAACTCAAAAGCCTAATAGGCAACAAATAGAAGTGGGTAAAAAATCAAGACCAGAGTTTTTCTATGAACTGCTGCAAGAATGTGAAGAACGCATGTGACACCTCCTGCTGCTGTTTATATTATACTATACTGTTTATATTATACTATGATATATATACTATTTTATATATATATACTATGTTTGCCAAATTATTGGGGGTTAGATTGCTTATCCAGCTTACCCTCCAGTACTGGGCTCCAAACAGGTTTCATAGCATCCTGAGCCAGTTGCTGACCTAAAGATACAAGTCTACAGCTACTGAAATGTCTCAGTAGTATGAGTAACACCTATAGCTGCTTGCAAGGAATTTGGGCTTCTTTTTGTCCAGCACTGATGATTCGTGATCGGACTGAGCTGGAGTCTATGAATGATGACTCAAGTGTGGACCATGCATGACATGCTGGATTTTTGTTCTCTTTCTTATGAATCTTCAATTTATATATTTGGACAATCTCTCACAGTCAGCAGCTTGCTCCTGATCCTTGAGCATTGTATTAAAGACAGGATTCTAAACAACCCTGAATGCCTCTGTCAGTGATGAATGTAATCTGTCACCTAATGGGAGACAGCACTCAGTGCCTCACAAGAATCAGATAGGGGAAAAGTCAGAGAAAAAAAAAAAAACTCTTTTTTCCTATCTGTCTGTGAAACCAAACCCTACATCCAGTGCATCCAATACATCTGGGAAAACAAAAATTTGAAAGTATTTTTTAACTGGGTTTTTTTGGGCCTTCTAATTTTACAGATAGAGATGAAGTACCAAGAATATTAAAAAATCAAAAGACCGTTCAGGAAAAAATTACTCCAGGCTACCATATATAATCCAGAGTCTATGTTCTTAAACATAGCTAAGTCTTATAATTCAAAATTAAAATAATTATTATGACAAAAATACAGATACCAAACACAGTTCCAGAACTAAACACCATTTACCTTTAAGGCAGTTTCAATGTAAATTGAAATATCTTTTCAACAACACATTTATATTTTATATTTTGGGCACATACCTGAACAGGATAAATTGGGAGTTATATTTTATGCATCATGTAATCTTTTAAGCAGAACAAAATTTCTTTTGCTGTTGTTCCCATCTGAGAGAAAAAGGCCATAGTCTTCTATCTCTGTGATGAGAACAATTTAGGTTTTGAAGTAATACATTCAATGCATTAAAACACTGATATAGAATTTTAGTAATAATTGAATAACAAATATTTAAATGCTTTCTATTTCAGATTTATGTTGATGATGACCTTTTCTGGAAAAAAAACCTTACCTGGATCTTAGAAATTGTATTATTAGTGGGCATTATCTTTGCAGCATCTCTGAGACAAAATTATGATGGCATCATAAAGAACAAAAAAACATAAGTTCAGGGGGAACAACAAAGGCTCACCATTACAAACTTCAAATACAGCTATGGCTACTTCTGCCTAGATGTAGGAGCAGTATTTCCAAATTACATACAAGAAGATACCCAAAGAGTATGTTATTTCTTTTCCTGTTTGTGTTTCTTGAACCTCTTACAGATTCTTTATGTTAAAATTAGCTCCTGATTTGGTAATATATTTCTAATCTTCTGAGAATTTTTACATATGTAAAAAAATTTTACATATGTATATTTTCCATTAAAATTTGAGTTATCATTTCCAAATTGGTTTTGCAATATCCAAAAAGTACATGACTACAAAATATTTTATACCGCTGATTTCAGAGAAGGTAACTAATTCTCACCATCCTGTTTTAGTCAGTATTAAACACAAATAAACAGGTAGAACCAAGATATATTCTGAGAGATTTAAGACTCTCTCATAATTATTTTCTTAGTTTCTCTCACCTAGGAGAACTGTAAACCTCATAAATAAATACTGAATGTTAATTAGTTTAGACAATTGTTCAGGGTACACTTATTTATGAAATGGTGTACACTTACACCTTTAGTAGCAATGTCCAAGTGTGCTCTTAGCCGTGTTTATTTACCTCCATGGGTAAAGCCACACAGCAGGGGCTTTAGGGCACTGTGGCATGTGGAACTGCATTCACACTACACTTCAACGCACTGGAGCGTGAAAGCTGCCACACCCCCTTTGCACCTCACTGACACAGACCTTACTAGCATGCACACCATTCCGAGCCTTCTTCCTCCTGCACATCCGCTGATAATCCCCACATGCCACTAATGCCTTTGCCCATTAGTCACAGAAAGTCTCTGACTTCAGAGCTCAGCTTTGAGGCTGTGCATGCTACACATACTCTCTGTGAGACAGCCTGGTATTAGATTAGTATATTGGACTAGTATGTTGGAGTTCAGCACCCATGACACCTTGCAGCAGAGCATTCCATCGCCTTCTTCAATAAGGTACAAAAAAAGACCTCTTTTCTTCCTTTGACCATTCCATCCACTCATTGGACCTCTTGCTCCTCGGTTCTTGTATTGGAGAAGACATTAAACTGACCCTTGCTGACTTTCTTCATGCCTTTCAAGATGTTACAAACATCTGCCAACTTTCTGTCTCTGGCATGATGCAGAAAGGAGCCAAGATGTATGGAAAATCAGGGGACTAGGCTGGGAATGTAGAATCAGGAGTATTATTTAGAATGGGCACACCCATTCTAAAATAGTTTAGGTTGTTTTTTCTAGGTGACAATAAGAGCAAAAACTCCAATTTTGCATTTGGTCTACTTAGCTTCACTTTTGGCTAAAGAAATACAATACAAGGACATCTGTTGGAGGGATGGTATGGCCCGGAACAAGCAATCCAGGAGGTTCCTCGATTGTGTGGAAGACAACTTCCTTCTACAAGTAATAGAGGAGCTGGCAAGGAGAGGTGCTCGTGCTCACCAACAGGGAAGGGCTTGTTGGAAATGTGATGCTCCAGGGCAGCCTTGGATGCAGCGATCATGAGATGCTCGAATTTGAGATCCTCAGGACAGTGAGAAGAGCGTGCAGCAAGCTCACTGCCCTGGACTTCAAGAAAGCAGAATTTGGCCTCTTCAGGAACCTGCTTAGTAAAGTTCCATGGGATATAGCCCTAGAGGGCAGGGGGGCCACAGACTGTTGGTTGATATTCAAGGATCACCTACTACAAGCTCAGGAATGTTGCATCCCAATTAGAAGGAAGTGCAGCAGGAGGGCCAGGAGACCTCCTTGGATGGATAAGGAGCTGCTGAGGAAAATTCAATTGAAAAAAGAGGTTTATAATAAGTGGAAGCAAGGACAGGTGGCATGGGAAGAGTACAGGGACGTTGTCCGGGAAGCTAGGGACCAGGTTAGGAAAGCTAAGGCCCAGTTAGAATTAAACTTGGCTAGGGATGTTAATGATAAGAGGAAGGGATTCTAAAGGTACGTAGCGAATAGAAGACTAGGGACAATATAGGCCCCCTACACTGGGAGAACTGGGTACCCTGGATTTGGAGAAGGCTGAGGTTCTGAATGATGTTTTTGCCTCGGTCTTCGCTGGCAAAGGCTCTGACCACAACACCCAAGTCTTGGAAGGCAGACACAGGGACTGTGAGAATGAAGACCCTAGGCCCACTGGGCCCACTGTAGGAGAGGATCTGGTTTGAGATCATCTTAAAAACCTGAACGTGCACAAGTACGTCAGTCCTGATGAAATCCATCCGCAGGTCCTGAAGGAGCTGGCAAATGAAGTTGCTAAGCCACTGTCCATCATATTTGAAAAATCATGGCAGTCAGGTGAAGGTCCTGATGACTGGAAAAAGGGAAATATAACCCCCATTTTCAAGAAGGGGAAAATGGATGACCCGGGGAATTACAGACCAGTCAGTTTCACCTCTGTGCCTAGCAAAATCTTGGAGCAGATTCTCCTGGAAGGCATGCTAAGGTACATGAAAAACAACAAGGTGCTTGGTGACAGCCAGCATGGCTTCACTAAGGGGAAATCCTGCCTGACCAATTTGGTGGCCTTCTATGATGGGGTTACAGAACTGATGGACAGGGGTAGAGCAGTTGATGTCATCTACCTGGACTTGTGTAAAGCATTCAACACTGTCCCACACAACAGCCTTGTCTCTAAATTGGAGCGACATCGATTTGATGGATGGACCACTCGGTGGATAAAGAACTGGCTGGATGGCTGCATGCAAAGAGTTGTGGTCAATGGCTCAATGTCCGGCTGGATAACAGTAACGAGTGATGTCCCTCAGGGATCAGTTCTGGGACCGGTCTTGTTTAACATCTTTGTTGCTGACATGCACAGTGGGATTGAGCACGCCCTCAGCAAATTTGCCGATGACACCAAGCTGTGTGGTTCGGTCGATACGCTGGAGGGAAGGAATGCCATCCAGAGGGACCTTGACACACTTGTGAGGTGGACTGATGCCAACATCATGAAGTTTAACCATGGCAAGTGCAAGGTCTTACACCTGGGTCGGAGCAATCCCAGGCACAGCTACAGGTTGGGCAGAGAAGAGACTCAGAGCAGCCCTGCGGAGAAGGACTTGGGGTTGTGGTTGATGAGAAGATGAACATGAGCAGTCAGTGTGCGCTCGCAGCCCAGAAAGCCAACCGTATCCTGGGCTGCATCAAAAAGAGCGTGACCAGCAGGTCGAAGGAGGTGATCCTGCCCCTCTACTCTGCTCTTGTGAGACCTCATCTGGAGTATTGTGTGCAGTTCTGGTGTCCCCAGCATAAAAAGGACATGGAACTGTTGGAACAAGTCCAGAGGAGGGCCACGAGGATGATCAGAGGACTGGAGCACCTCCTGTATGAAGACAGCCTGAGAAAGTTGGGGCTGTTCAGCCTGGAGAAGAGAAGGCTGCGTGGAGACCTCATAGCAGCCTTCCAGTATCTGAAGGGGCCTATGGGGGTGCTGTGGATGGACTCTTCATTAGGGACTGTAGTGATAGGACAAGGGGTAATGGGTTAAAACTTAAACAGGGGAAGTTTAGATTGGATATAAGAAGGAAGTTCTTTCCTGTTAGGGTGGTGAGGCACTGGAATGGGTTGCCCAAGGAACCTGTGAATGCTTCATCCCTGGCAGTGTTCAAGGCCAGGTTGGACAGAGCCTTGGGTGACATGGTTTAGTGTGAGGTGTCCCTGCCCATGGCAGGGGGTTTGGAACTAGATGATTTTAATGTCCTTTCCAACCCTAACTCTTTTATGATTCTATGACATCGAGCATACCCTTCCTAAATGCCTTGCCGCTGTTCACTGCAGAGCTCATCCACAGACTACACAGACTGGGTGCCAAGTTCTCACTTTTACTTCATTAGTTTCATATACAAAAATGAGGATCCTAGCGCCTACAGATAATTAGTAATCTCTCTAGTAGCTAGATGTGCTCCCCATCTGTGTGCTATTCATATTACCTAGTCGTAACTTGTACTACAATCATTCCTGCTCTGTGTGTCTTGAATTATTTGCATTTTTAAGGTCATCATTGTCACAAACACTGAAGTGACTCATAACTTTTAAAACTGAAAAAGCCTATATTTGAGGTGTTGTCAGTACAATGGCTGATTCTAAAATGCTTCCTTCAAAAAGTTCATATTCCTCCTTTTTTTCCCAGAAGGTCTTTTCAGGTTTCTGACTTTTTTTTTTTTAATATATATAGAGAAAAATATTGTTGGTTTCACCAGCTTTGTACAGGAACCTGACACTAAACTTACACAGCTTGAGCCCAATCATCCCAGATGACTTCCTTAACTAAAAGTACCAGCCTACAGAGGCCCTGTGTATATGTATAGGGATGAGAGTCTCTCTGTCTGTGTTCATGTGCTTCTGTGTCTTGCTCTGGCTCTGACAATGTCCCTTCTCCTCCATTTTTGGTCTTTCTCCCTTTTCGCTCTAAATCCACCTATTTACACAAATGGAAACAGCTTTAACAGTTTCCTGACTCACCTTAAGATGCACTAAGGTAATGAGGAATTTATTTTAATGAGAATATTGCATTGCTTAATAATTTTTTTTATGTGATTAGGTAGAAACATCATAGGAAGGGCTATTTTTTTTACTCTTCTGGATTTTTAGTGGGCTTTCAAAGCTTCTTGGAAACAAAGTTACGACATGGATCTCAGACTTTCTTCCGCTCTATCCATCATTTTCTCGAAGACCAGTAACCATGTGGGTTTAGGAGAAGCCTGTTGCAGTCTGAGTCACAGATAAAGTACTGGAAATCTTGCAAAAAATTACAAAACAAAAAAAACATACAAGGAACAAAAGTTAGCAATAGAACTCTGCCACAGAAAAAAGGAAAATAGTCCTCAATAACATCTTACTAAAAAGGTTTACAAATACAGCCAACAGACACAATAATAAATGTAAAAATAGAAACACACATTTCATAGTGACAGCTAGCATAATTCAGGTGTCTTAGAGTTCCCTTCTCAGAAATAGAGGAATTTTCACTATCAGATGAATAAATGACCCAGACATGTTCTCTGCATCCAATAGCTTCACCAGTGCTTTGAAATTCTTCAGTCTTTGATGATGAGGCCTACACATTTAAAGTGTAACATTTCCAGAGGCATACAGGAATTCAAAAAAAACACAGCCTGTGCATAGCTATGCAGTTGCACAGAATTCTCAAAGGAAGCTCTGCTTCCAAGACTAGGGTCTTTTCAGCACTGTGAAAATTAAGATGACAATATGGGTTTCAAAATCTCCCCACTTTCTTGATCACAATATCCTGACTTCTTTAGAGACGTCTTTATAGACTCCCCCTACTTTGATATAGTTTTTCTGTGTCATTTTTCTTTTCACTCAGTCGTTCATTTTCCACAGCCTTTTTCTGGAAAAAGTCAAAACATGTGTCTTGGGAACAAGAACACATAGCCAGTATCCATGTGTGTATATACAATACGGATTGTAACCTTGTTTGCACATACTGAATGTAACCATATCAAAATACTCAGGCAAGCACTGACTAATATTTTAGCAGTTAGTTTTACATAATAAAGTCTGAAATTGTTAGTTTCCCCAATATGTGGTTTTGTTTTTTTTTTTTTGTCATAAAGTAATTAGCTAGGAGTTTTAGGAACTCTTAACAGTGCTTTAATGCATAGTTCCAAGTTACATGTCTGATCTCATTATAACAATGTCATTTTCTTTCCCCAGATTAGAAGCAGATAATGAAAGAAGTTATCTTGTTCTTGGACTGCTGTGCAAGAGGCCCTTGTTGGTAAACCCAGTTTAGGCTTATTCCTATTACACTGATCCACATGCAGTTACTTTCCTGTGAATATGAGAAGCTTAAAACTGTATTCAGTACTCCATTTCCTCACTTATTACTCAATTCCTGGTGGGCCAAAACCTCTGCCAGGGCATGGTCTTCTATTATTTACAGGAACTAAGGAGCTTAACCTTTTAAGTCAGCTAAGAATGGCCTCTCACAATCCCTGAAGATATTTCTTTCTGGACACAGTCCACCAAACCCCTGGAAGTGGGGGGAATGTACTGAGGTATGACCTGACACGTTTGCCTTCTAACTCATGACTCTAAGAAAAATAAACTGAGTGGGATTTTTTTCTTTAACATCTGCTTTCCAAGATGGGTAGTTGCCCTCAGCACCCACCCTTTCTTTTGGAAGCATTGGGGTGGAAATGTTTGAAAAAAAAATAAACACTTCGCTAAGTATAACGAGAATTGGGATAAAACCCTGAGAAGTGGGCACTGTTGTTGGGCTGAGCATTTTTCAGACTGGTATCAAAATAATACAGGGCCAATTAAGAGAAGCTGAACCCAAAATCTGCAGATAGCAAAATATGTAAACTGAAATCTGATTCAACTTCTTGTTTTCAATTCAC
This sequence comes from Pezoporus wallicus, assembly GCF_028554395.1. Lineage (NCBI taxonomy): Eukaryota > Metazoa > Chordata > Aves > Psittaciformes > Psittacidae > Pezoporus > Pezoporus wallicus. The sequence continues at coordinate 3,043,752 of NW_026638957.1, read as the reverse complement.
AAGAAACACTGAAAGAACCAAACTGCAGTTAACAGTGTGGTCTATGCTTAGTCTGATGGCCACAAGAGGGTACAATTTGTAAACTGTAAATGACTGTAATGGTCCCACGGAGGTTTCTCTAAGTGTCCTCATTCCTTTTTGAAGTCACAAGAATCCATCTCCAGAACTGCCTGAAAGAAATTCTGGCACAGCACTTCCCAGGGCAAGTCCCTACAAGGGCTGCACAGGTGGTTAAACAAAGGTAAAAAGTGCCTTTCTGTGCATGTGCTGCGTGAGGTTTCCCTTCATTGGGGCCCATAACCTGCAGTTCTGACAATCAAATTTTTTCAAAGCTTTCATTGCATTAGCCAGCACAACATGCCTTCAGCTACTTTAAGGGCACCCAAACAATACTCCTGAAGGCATCTGTGTTCTTAAGTAGTCCTCAGGCAACAGAGCCAGGCCTTAAAGCAAAGGGCGAGTGGTTTATCTGAGCCACTGGGGAGCCAAGTACCAATTCTGTAGCTGAGCACTGACTTCATCACATGGCAAGCAAACTAGAAAGTGGAGAAAGGAAAACAGTGCTTGACTGGAGGCCTCCTCGTGAGTGTAATGAATTCTGGAGTGAAAGCTCATCACCTGTGGGTTTGGCTCTAACTAGCACGGGTATAACTCACTTTGATAAACAAGTATCAGTACTTGCCTTAAAGTATAAAAAATAAATCAATCTAATAGAGTACATAAATTACAGTGAGCTCCCATGTGTGTAGTGTACCTAGAATATAAGGTGGACTCACACAGTGGTGTGTCTGCAGGGTCCCAAATGACTACTGTGTTTGCATATTTTAGGGAAATCTGTCAAACATATGTTCAGATGTTGGCAGCAGTGGCAAAAGCAGAGACTCGACAGCTTCTGTTTGTTACTGCGATTGTTAGATCCTGTTTCTGCCTATGGAGACCCAACAGCCGTTCAGACAGAAGCTGTTTGACTTGAGGCTCACTCAGCAATGTGTGACAAGGAAAAAAAAGGAAGGAAAAAACCCTTCTGCGAGATAACCATCCCGGTTGTGCTCGCAGAGCAGCCACACAAACGCGAACCTGGTTGAACACAGCTCGATGTCTCCTCCGCGGTGGGACCCGGGGCTGCGCGTTTGACATTCCCGGCCCGCGCACACGCGGGACACATCCCGTCTCGCCGCGACAGCGGTCACCTCAGGCCCCGCAGCGCGCTGCGCAGAGCGCGGGAACAGCCGGCGCCGCCGCCGGGGGCGCTGTCACCCCGTGCCGCCCCTCCCTAGGCCCGCGGTAACGGCCCGTGCCGGGTCTCAGGGGTGTCCCGCTGGCGCAGCTCCGGCAGTGCAGTGCAGTGCAGTGCAGTGCAGTGCAGTGCAGTACGCTGCGTGGGGGCGGTGGTGCCGGTGCGGGGCTGCCAGTGCTCCGTGAAGTCACCAGTAGAGCGCCGTATCCAGCGGCGCGAACCCTTCCCGGTGCCCGCTCGGGGCGGCTGTCCCTTTAAGCACTGGCGGGCGGCCCGTTCCGCCGCTGGCTGGGAGACCCCGCGCTTCCAGTGAGAGGTGAAACCAAGATGGCGGCCGCGCAGTGACTGAGGCGGAGTCGGAGGGAGCCGGGCTGGATGGGCCGCATCGTACCGCGCCGTCCCTCCTCGCCCCTTCCGCAGAACAGAGCGCCTCTCTGCTGGCCGGGCTGCTGAGTGCCTGGAGGGCAGCCCAGTCGCACGGTGCACAAAGGAGTCAGGACTGAGCCACCGCAGACCGGGAGGAGGAGGAAGAGGAGGAGGAGGAAGAAGAAGAACATGGCGGCGGAGTCGTAGTGGGAGTGAAGCCGCTGCCTGCGACGGGAGCTCATGGGGCAGACGAGGTGCTGAGCTTGCCAGCCCGCTTCATCCTGCTCCGGGACAGGCAGCGCCTACAGGCCCCGGCCAGCGCCGGCGGGAAGGAGGGCGGCACCTCGGAGCCCCGCGCTGACGGACTGCGAGCGAGGGGCTTCGGGCCTGGGCAGCTGCTGCACAATAGAGCCAAGCTCCAGGCCCGGGCGAGTGGCCCCTCTCCCGCCTGCCTCCCCTCGCCTGCTTCACCGCAGCCTCGCCAGCTTCCCGCCTGCTTCCTTCGCCAGGGCCCGGGTCCCCTGCTCTTGTCACCCCGGGCTGGCTGCCCTTTGCTGCCCGTGCCATCTGCTCTCCACCGCTGCTTCCACTCCCGTGGATCCGCTTCTCCTCCAGGAGCCCTTCTTTACCGCCTCTCCTGCCTGCCCTTCACCCTCCAAAGAGCCTCTCTCCTCTGCGCAGGCTTATTCGTCTTTTGTGCTGCGCCTGACGGTACCTGGAGCAGCTCCCTTTTTCCATCTCCACCTCTTTTCTCATTCCCCTTTTTCCCTTGAACCCCTTCCCCCAACCCTGTTACCCTCGGCAATGAGGAGTCCCTTGGAGCACTGAAGAGGAGTAAGAAAAGCTTGCTTGGTGTGCCTGTGTGGGGCTGCTACCTTATCTCCCGCTCCCCTCCTTTGAGGGGAGCCTAGCCGCCGAGTAGCCTCCTGCTTGTCCAGCAGTTGTAAGCAAGAGTGGTGGCTGTGTTGTGGCAGGCGGCAGGATGACTGACACCCGGCGGAGGGTGAAGGTTTACACGCTAAATGAAGACCGCCAGTGGGACGATCGAGGCACAGGGCATGTGTCCTCTTGCTACGTGGAGAGGCTCAAGGGCATGTCCCTGCTAGTCAGGGCAGAGAGTGATGGTAAGTGTGTATGTTAGACGGTACAGTCTTTCCTCATCTTACCCAGAAAAGGAGCTGGTCTTAGTTTTGTGTCTGTTGCCTTAAGGTTTTGCTGCGTAATTCTAATGTGATTTCTAAAAGCAAGTACGCTCTAACCAGAGTTCATTCGTGGTAGGCCAAGTGAAAGACATGGAAGATTGCCATGAAGTACAAGCATAGTAGACACTTGGTTCATAGTGAATAGTGTGTTGCATACAAAATACTTGAAGCTTATGTTGTAAAGCTGGAATGGGTTTGGCCATCTAGTGATCTATCACTACATGCCGAATGTACTCCACTTTCAAAACTGATAACTATGATGTATCCTTCCTTAGATGTTTCTGGAAATGATCTCGTGAATGGAGTTGTTCAAAACTTAGATCATGTTTTTTAGCATAAATTTTTGAAAGGCGATTGGATGGCTAACACGTTTTCCCCCCCACCCCTTCTTCCCCCTCCCCCTTTTCTTTGATAGCTTTTAGAATGTCTTGCATAATTCTTGCTATCAACAGTTTTCAGAGGACACTTGTTACGGTAGTAAAGACAGTACAGTGGATAGAACAGCATTTTCAGAGATTTTTTTTTTTATGGAATGGTATTTCTCAGTCGTTCAATAGTTCTAGATCTTCCTGTAAATACATTTAAAACGATGCATTATTAAATTCCTTCATATTTTCTGAACAGCATGTAACAGTTGTGTAGGTTGAGTAGTAGCATCTGCTCCTGCAGCTACATGTTTGGGCTAGTCTTGATTATTGGTTAAGTGACTTCATGACTGCTATGATCAGAGTAGATTGTAAAATACATACTTTGCAGTATCTAGCATGTATCATTTTGATAGTAAAGTCTGTCAGTGTATGACTTACTACTTCATTAGATATACAGCTGGCTGTATCTGGTGACTTGTAGATCTAGTTGTAGCTTGTGACCGTCAACAGACCTTGTAACTTTCTTTATTTGGGTTTAGGAACTAGTTGAAAAAGCATCTTGAGAATCATTACATCTTACTGTTTGAAAAAGTACTGACAAACTGTAATCTGTACAGTACAGATCATAAACTGATATGGAAGAATGAAACTTTGAGCAGGATTTTGATAATAGAGCTGCTGATAAGCATAAATCTCAGGATTTTGTAGCTTCTTGATTATACTTTAAAAAGTTGAACTGATGTTAAACTGATAACTTGATTTTATTTTTCACTAAAGTTGCATTTATAGTTTGGCCATCTTCATAGTATAACAGAAATTGTTTGAAATGGTAACAGACTTAGTTTCATTTCAGTGTGAGAAGGGAAGTAAAAAGGTTATCACTACGTTTTTAGGCTGATCTTTACAGTATATTTTATTATAGATACAGTTGCTGTGTATATAGTTGATGTGCTTGTGTTTAAAAACTGTTATGTCTTCTGCACACTAAACAGTTTCCTATTTGTTTCGCTGGGTATTTTTTAAATTCTTTTTAGAAAAGAAAGCAAAAGAACTGCAGGTCATAACCTGCTTGTGAAGAAATAGCCCATTCAAACTAAAATCCCTTTATTGACTTTTATTGGGATATGGATGCATAAGACTGATTAGAACCTGAATTGGGCTGTTGTTGCCAGCTTCTTTGTTGTAAATGAGCATCTGTAAGAAAGAAAATACAGACTGGTATAAATGATCCCCAGAAAAGATGAAGTCATTACTTCGTGTTGCATAGCTAAGATATTCTGTCAAAGCAAAACTGGCTCAAACTTACTAATTGCACCTAATACACGGAAGTTATTTAATGGGATACTCGCATTAGACTTCTCTCAAACAGAATCCACATATTTCAAGAGTATTGAATAATACAGAGCTTAAGTTCTTAATTTAGTAGGTAGTATCAGTCCTGGGTAAATGTGCACTCTATTAATAGGCTAGTTTGTCTAGCTTGCTTTTGTAAGCACGTCATAAAATCGATTTATTTTGTGTACTCTACGTGGCAGTTGTTTACAGGCTGATTTTGGAGGCAAGCATAGTCATTTTTACGTGTGAGCAAATGTTTTGGGAAAAGGTAACACCAGACTAGTGTTTTAGGTACTACACAATTTGTGCATTCTCTTGCATGCTTTTTTAACTAAATGAAGTAATTCACTGTGATTTCTCTTACCCCTCTCTCCCTCCCAGTTATCAGAAACATAAAAGTACTGGGAACCTGACCTGTACGTCATTTGTCTTCATGTTTCTGTTGCGTTCTTGTATTGTCTTTCTTTGTCAGCTCCTTCTCGTTCCACAATGAAACTTCTTCCTTCCTAGCTTTTCCTAGCGTTAGAGCTGAGATTTATCCTGTGCATGCTGGTGTGTTCTTACTGACTTATTCAGGAAGCTGACTGAAAACCTTGGGATCTGCCAAAGTTAAAAGCTCTGTTTCCTGAGTGGGGGAGGCTATGGGGGATGTTAGCAAGAGTTCTTGCTGTGGATGGGAAATTGCCAGTCATGTGAAAAGGCCAGTTCGGCTGTGGACAGCGTGACAGCAGAATTACCAGAGGTTCATTTGGCTGATCACTGGGGCTAGCACATAGTTCAGTCTTTTGATTGAGCAGCTGTGACTTGGTGTAGCTCCATAGCTGCTTTCCGAGTGGCTGAGATTTTATGGCAGGGTCAGGGGGTTCAGGTAAGGGGGGCAGTATGCCAAGTCCAAGGTAAGCAATCATTTGAAATTGGAGGAGTAAGAGTGCAATTTTTTTTTTTTTTCTTCATCTATAGGAGTAATTGGGATTTGGTTTTGTTTGGTTGTTTTTTTTTCCTTGGGTTGGTGGTGGTTTGGGTTTTTCTTGGTTTTTTTTTTTTAACACCATCTTAAGAGCTGAGAGCAGTTGGATGATTTACATTGTTATCTGAGATGTCTAATGCTCCCAAGGCACTAAACTTTAAGAATCATTGCAGGCTATTTGGAGTAATCTCTTACTGTACAGAAATAGCATAAACTGCTTTCAGATCAGATATATTATGCTTTTAAACAGGGAATTGATTTTTCTGATTTTGTTTTTTTACACTTAAACAGCTGTTAACTTTTTTACTTAAAACTCTGAAAAGTTTCGCTGTATGATTCCTAGTTGCACTGTATGCTACTGGAGTTGCAGTAGGGCAATAGTGAACTCTTTTCTTACAAATAATCACCTTCCAGGTGAGTTTCTGTGTGTATTTGAAAGCCTTTGGTTTCTTACCTGTTTCTCACATGGTATTTGAGGCTGTGGTGGCCTGCCTCATTCTTGAAATGTCTGTGTGCTTCTAGATTTTAACTGCATAGTTTCACATCACTTTTTTTGTTCAGAACTCGGATGCCTAAAGTGACCTCTGTAATGAACTTTTCTGTTCAGCTAAGTCATGTTAATTTGAAGGCTTAAACTTTTAATTGAAGCTTACTAGTCCTCACAAGTCCTTACTAGTGAACTCCCTCATTGGAGGCCATGTTTAATGACTTTAGTCACAGGGCAGGCACCTGCATCCTCACTCTTTCTTTAGACTAGTTATCAGTAACCCTGTAACACTGGCAGAAAGCTTAGCCAAAGTTTGTCTTGTTTGTTTTACCTTGCTCCAAATTTAAGGGTTTAATTTTGTTTGTTTATAGGAAAGCAACACCAAAAAATTTGTGGTTATGTACTTACTTTAGGTTAAAATACCTAAAGGGGGCCTACAAGAAGTCTGAAGAGGGACTTTTTACAAGGACATGTAGTTGCAGGACAAAGGAGAATGGGTTCAAACTTAAACAGGGGAGATTTAGGTTGGATACTAGGAAGAAATTCTTTACTGTGATAGTGGTGAGGCCCTGAGAGAGACTGCCCAGGGAAGTTGTGGCTGCCCATCCCTGGCAGTGTTCAGGGCCACGTTGGATGGGGCTTTGAGCAACCTGGTCTAGTGGAAGGTGTCACTGCCTATGGCAGGGGATTGGAACTAGATGATCTTTAAGGTCCCTTCCAACCCAAACTATTCTATGATTCTACGAAAATGCCACCCCTTACCCCTCAAGAAACCCAAACCAAAACAAAAATTACCCAAACAAAACCATGGGAGTTGGGGATGGGCTTTTTTTTGTTTCTTGGTTCTCCCCTCTCCTTAATGTTTGGGTTTGAACCTTCAGAAATACATTAGACTGATGAATAGTCTCTTGCAAATGCAGAGTGCATTCCTGGACCTCAGTTTGAGCTGTTTCCTGTGTTTCAGTGGATTGGTTTCTGTGAATCACTAGCAGCAGAACTGATTGCAGAGCTTAAACCTCTTTGTGCATCTTGCAGAAAACAGCACTTGAGCTGAAGTTTTCATTTAAAAAAAACCCGTGTTTGTACTGGTGCAGGGAGGTGAGTGACACTGTACCTTTTCTGCTTTTGAGGAAGGATCCACGTAACAGTTAGATGGGAGAGGAGCAGTGTTCCATGTCAGCAGGTCTTTTCCATATGTATATATGTAAACAAGTCTGCAGATTTGTAGATGAAGGCTACTGGCTCAGAATACTTCTCTAAGTATCTTTGAAAATAGCATTGTATATCTGTATATGTAATCTCTTTGAGCAAGTTGTTCCCTGTACTCGCATTCCTTTCTCAGCATAGAATGGTGTAGTTACAAAACAAACCAGCTGTGCCTTTCTGCATTACAGTGGCAAATAACAGAATTCTGCAAATCAGTGTTTTCTTCTTTATTAGATGGTTTCAAATGTTACTTTCTGGCACCAGTGTTTTGCAGTTCCCTTTATAAATTCATTCAAGGATATAATTAGATCTGCATAATTTTGGGGAGTTTATTAAAACCATAGCTTGTATTAAGGTGAGTTTTCAGGTGTTACCTAACTATAGTCATTGGGTCAGTGAAGATGAAATTTTGTTGGTGTATTTTTATAAAGTAGACTGGATAGTCTTAATGTATTCTAGCGTAGTACCAAAAGAAAAATACCTACAGAGAAAGTAATTGCTTATGACAAATGCGAGATTAAGCATCTTGATCTGTGTTTAGGAATCAGTACTGATACTGATTTTGAATGGAGGAGAACTTTGGTTTGGGTATGTTGAATTTCTGTAACTTTTTTCCAAAGAATATATTTGTGTTACAGATGTCTATTACTGCTGCCTGGTTCACAGAAGAAATTAAGGGAGACCTAAGACTGTCTCATACCAGCAAGGGGCCTGACCCTGTAAAACTTAGTATAGGAAAATAGGCTCACTAAACTAACTGGTAGAATAGTCACTGATTTTTTAGTAGTTGAACATTTTAGAACAAATTGCACAAATAGAACATCAGATCCTTCAGAAGGATGGGTTGGGGGCAGCTGTTAGGTGTAGGGCACACCTTTTACACTTCACTACATTTCTATTTCCAAATGTATGTTTTTCTAGTTATGAATCACAAATGGTGAGGAATAAGTTGAATCATGTAGTAATGAGAAGCAAGTCAAGCCTTATAATGCTCGATTTGTCTTTCCTGCAAACATCAGTTTTAGCAGAAGAGGAGAATAAATGTTCTGTGGTAAGTGTAGTAAGGAAATTATTCTTTGGTGTCTCCTTCTAGCCTGGAAGATGAAATGTCTTCATTCATTGTCTTCCAAGATTTATTTCAAGTATTTTGTCAAACATGGTGTTCAAGACTGCTAATTTCAGGATTCCCATGTCTGTAGATGTGTGTTCAGCAGTTAAAATTTGTTGAATTTATCAATTGCTATAATTCTTACGATTCTGATTTGTATTTGCTGCTATTAAATATTTCTAGATAGTGAAGAATTTGTAGAAGTTAGCTGGGTGAATAGCTGAAAATAATATTCTAAAACTTCATGTATTTGAAGCTGAGGCTTTGAAACTGAAAGTAAGATTGAAGTGAAATAGTGCCTGTAAGAGATGATTGTAACAAAAAGGGTATGCTGGTTTTAGATGTTCACTAGGCAAACCCAAAATGCAGATCTCAGGACTGTGGCCTAAGTACTAGTGTATTGGAGTCATCAGTAAAGCTCATCTAGGATATTTTCCTTCTCTGTCCGGCTGTCACAAGGGTTGCTACTCTAAGCATTAGTTTCTGTATATGCTTTCCAGCAAAAGAATGTGTTTTAGCTAAACTTTAAGAACAAATACCACATGATTAGCAAAATTCATACAAAATAACTGGGGGTGATCTGTGAAATACACTTATAATGCTTTTTGTGTGCTGATTTTAAAATCTCTAAAAACATTCCCTGAAAAGTCATTACTCTGAATAAGAAAGCAGTTCAAAATCCAGTCCTCAAAAGAGTCTTGGATATTCTGTACTATGTGAAAAATATATTTGAGGGAAAAACAAAATACAAAGCTGTAGAATATGGTTTTCACAGGCTCGTTGTTGGGAGGAAGGGTGTAACTATTTGTGGAAAGAGTGATCAGAAGATTCATGTTGAAATTGGAATTTAATACACATGTAAATAGTACACATGTAAAGTGGAACTTTTTTTTCTAGGTTCTCTTCTTCTGGAGTCGAAAATTAACCCTAACACTGCGTACCAGAAGCAACAGGTAAACATACTGCTTTTTCTTCAAATTTGGAGGCAGGTTCTTTAACTTCAGCAATAGTTGATTGTTGGTTTGGGTTTTTTTTTGCCTCTATTTCAAATTTTATTTTATGTTTTTGTACCAAACATAGGAGACAAAGTAGTTCTCAACGTTTTGTGCATTTCATAATATACGCGTGTTATTTCTCTGCAGTGTTTGTGAAGTTATCTATATAACTTGCACTCTGTTTTACATCAAAAGTTGCTTTGGGAGAGACAGGCAAAGCATAGGTGTGAAAATCACAAAGTAGCTGAGGTTCCTGAGGATTATAGTATCAGAAATTTAATATCATCTGGCTTTTTTATTTGTATTTCAGACACTACAATTTGCGATGTGTTTTGTTTAAGACTAGAAGGCTTTAAAGCTATTTAGGTATTTACCTTTGTTTGGTTTTTGCTTCAAGATGGATATGGGTTACTAAAGCTTCAAAGCATTCTCTGTACACAAAAGCAGCTTCTCACCTCTAGCTTGCACCTTTCTTCAATTATTGAAGCCCTGAAAGAAAGCTGCTGAGGTGGGTGAGAAGTGAACTGTAGGTCTTGAATTTTCTTTTCTGTTAATCTCTCATGGATGCTGAGAATTACCCTTAGAGGTTTAAAAATGTTAAACCAGATTGTATTTTGTTGCCCATCTAGTCAGCCCAGACTTGCTAAAATCTGGTAAGGTGCAGCTAATGTATTAAAATACCTTTCAGTCTTCACCTTTAATAGTTCATTATAAGCATAGATGTACTGTAGTTTTGCTCACAGGCAGACCCAGTGGTTGTGCAGCTGCTTGTTGGATTTTATCTTGAACTGAATGAGGAGAACCAGTCTGGGTTAAAATGCCCTTCCTTGAAAAATTTAACCTCTATCAGCCCCTTGGTATAATTAGTAATGCACCATATCAGCAGTCTGTACTGAACAACTGATAAGGCCAATGGAGAGTGGAAAATCAATTGCAGGGAGTAAGAAAAGACAAGACCAGAAAAAATGCTAAGTAAACTATCTCTTGGTTGTAATCCTGACTGTCCTGAGGTCATGGTTCTATGATACAGTAACTCAAGCTTTAGGACTCCTAAAACAACGTTGAGTATTTCACAGCTTTATGACTAAAAGTGCTGTTCTAGTGTAAACTTGCTTAGCTGATTCAAGTCTGTTGAAAAGGCACTGAGGTGTGAGCCTTGTATCAATAGGCTTAATGCCAGATCAGATGTGAAGCTTACTTAAAGTAGGCATAAAAATTGTCAGATCTGTGCAAACCCCCACACGTGCCTGTGTGTGCAACAGCCTTTCACACCTGTGGTCATGGCTACTCTGGGTCAGAGTCAGACATGTGGTGTGATCTGGCACTGCACAAGTCAATACTGGTGATTGTGAAACTGTGGTTACTAAAATAAGAATATTAAACTTGAATCTGTCCTTTTGAAACAGCACTGTATGTGTTCTGTGCAGGAGAAAGAAAATTGCTGTTCTTAAAGCTTTCAAATGCTGCATAGACAGAATTTATATTTGTAGGTGGATTTTTCATAATAGTTAAGCCAAGCAGTAACTAATATAGATTAAATGTAGGGCCCCACTCTGAGCCTTACAAATACCAAATCTTTCTTGGTGGGTGTACTAATCCTGCTTTATAGCACATTCTCTTTTATGTGAGGCCTTCTTTTCCTTTATTAAAAGGCAAGTGCAGAGTTTAAACCTGATTCCATATGAGCTAATCTTAGGAATTTAACAGCTGAAAGGAAGAGTTGCTTATTTACAGCTGCTCTCATAGAATTCTGAACTCCCTAAACTCACTAAACCACAATACTCCAAATCCCTCTTCAAAGACTCATAACTGTCTCTGTGAGCAGAAGTTTCAGGCAACCTCACACAATACCCATTTGTGGAACTGTGAGATGGAAGAGTGAGAAATCTTTCCTTTTTGGCTTCAGGATGCCACTTAGGTCACCTAAGCTACTACTGAAATTGCAGCCTGAGGTAGACCTTTGAGTTTGCCTGCCAGTTGTGCTCATAAAGTTTCGAGAACAATCTTCTAGAAACTAAGACTTAAAACTTCAAAGTTAACTTCCCAGTGTTATGGTCTTACCGACCTTTTATCTTTGAATTTTGTTGTGAGGGTGAGCCTCCATTCCATTTTAAAGAGATATGCAGCAGTACATCTGTTTTTACTGTGACGTACTTAGCATGTGCCTTGTGGGCCTTCAGATATCTAATTGAACTAATGGAATTAGTGGATAAGGTCTTTGGATGACTATTGTCTCAGCTGACATGAGGCTTGTAAGAAGGAACAATTTTTTTATTGGACCAACTGATATAATTTGTGATTGGTAGGAAGGAGAGGTATGAGAAGTTCTTGGGGAAACTTTCAATGCCAGTTGATTTGGTTTCTTCACCAACCCTATAGATAATAATAGGGGTGTAATAAACAGTGTAATAAACAGTGGAGTTCTTCAAGAAGAATTTTGTAATAAACAGTGAAGTTCTTCCACTGGTGAAAGAACCTTCTACCTACTCTGCACTGTTAATGCCACTGTGAAAATGATTGTCTCATTAATTGTTGGTATCAAAAATGATGCAGTCTCAGGGTATACATCTGCATATTTTAATGATAACTGTCACAGCTTAGAACATTATTTGTCAGAATGGTAGTGTGAAGACCTGAGTACAAGTTTGCCTTGCTGCCACTTTTGTCTTGGTGTGTAAGACATCCATGGAAAAACAAATAAACCATCCCCCAAACAAACAACAATAAAACCAAATAAATAAAAAAACTAAACCAAAACAACAGAAGCCATACCCTGTGAACCTGACATAACATTTTGTCAAACTGTCTGCTTTAGATTTCTTGGGGTTCAGAGTTGAAAGCGTTGACTGCCCTTTATTGTGGGTTAGTCAGGTCTCTGTGTGCACATAAATGTTGATCTGATTGGTAGTAGATGCAAATGTCTGCCCTTTGGAGAGAAGAATACTTGGTAGATCTTGGTATCGCTTGGGGGCTCATTTTTCATGCATCAGCACTGTCCTGAGATACTTCCCCTGTCTTCCCAGACTTACTTACCATCTGGAGGTTTGGAATAACTTGTTAAAGTATGAAACATGTGGAGAGTCAGATAAATTAGATTAAGTCTTTCTGTCACCATGAAGAATCATTCTGCTGCGTTCATGAAGAAAGATGTGTCTGTGAACCTCACCAGTGGCAGTTTTTGTATGCTCTGATCTGCATGCTTCCTGGCAAACTCGTCATTACTTATACTAGAACTAGAAGAAAGGAATCCATGTGAGGAAAATCAAGCTAGAAAGAAAACATCTTGAGAAACTAATGCCTTGTGGCTCAGAAAAAGGACTAATATTTCTTTTTTTAAGGTATGATTTGTAGTCAGAAGATTTATTCTGAAGAAGTAAAATGTGCATCAGTACAACTCAGCCTCCTGATTTTTTCTTGTTTAGGACTGTATGCTGAGTTTTATTATTATTCTTATTTTTAAATGTTACCATAATGATGATGATAAGTTCAGTATGGAATATACTGGATTTAATTATGGGTAAGTAGCATAGAGCTTAAAAGCAAATTTTGTTAATAAGGGTAATTTAATTATACAGTGGTTGCTGGACAACACATACAATACTTAGTTTAACTCTTCTGGTGTTGTTTTCTTAATATACTAGTAAAGGTAAAAGATACTTTAGTTGCAATGCCCTGGTGAAGTCAGTTTACACACACTTCAGTTCATGCTCTGTTTCTTACATTGTTGGGTATTTTTTAAAGTATTAAAATGCCACAATTCCAGAATGCTAGTGTCAGAGATGCTGTTCTAAAATGAACATTCTTCAGAAAATGAGTAATTGCATTAGTATTTTAGAACAGCACATTACCTCCTATGCAACCTTAGAGGAGAAATAAACTCTATATACTTAGCATTTATCTAGGGAGAAAACTGGTACGGGTGTCGACTGGGGTATATACTTTAAATATACTTTGGCAGCACTTTAGCTATAGAACACTAAAGACTCACATTCTTTATTTTAAATACATCCACGTACATCCTGTAACCCAGTGACAAAATATGTATTACATCCCCTTTTGTGCCTGAAACAAGGAGGACTTGAGTTGCTTCCAGCTGCGAAGTCCTGCTTCTGCAGTAGAAACTTCAGGGTCTTGTGTTCTCTACTTTTCATTTCCTCACAAGAATACAAAACTTGCATTCATCTAGAGTACCTTCTGTTAACTACGTAGTTTAGAAGTAGTTATCCTTGTATAATGGAGAGCAGACTTGCTAATAACAAAGCTACATTTTGAACAGATCCAAAAAGGCAGCGGCAGAATACTCTGAGAAGATGAACTTCCTGCCCTTGCTGTCAGGACAAGCGAGTCAACAGTGAAACTATTTCAATAAAATTTGTGCCTATTGTAGCAAAGATAGTAAGGAAGAATGTGTGGTTTTGCAGGGTGAGAGGAGAAGCAATTAGAGTGACTGCTCTTGGGTTTGGTTGGGTTGGTTCATCTATTTCAAATAATCACGTTCCATTATCTTCACATGTTACCCAGTGAAATCCAATTCTGCTGCTGTTTCTGGGTATGGTCACTAGGCCAGTGAGTCCTTTCTGTTACAGAACTAATAAACTGGTTTTTATTTCATGATTCGTGGGAATGCAGCTATGAAATTGATAACTGAAAAGTCATGTATGATTATTGAGCTTTCATAGAAGTTAACAGAATACATTCTGCCATAAGACTGAGTGTGCTTTAATATATTATCCCAATTTTGGGGTTAACATTCAGATATTCCAGTTTCAGGTGAATAAATGCACAAAACCAAATGCAGAAGTGAACCTTTATATTACATTACTAGGATGGGATTTTATAGCCAGAAGATCCTGGTGAAACCTAACATGGTAGCTGTATAAATAAACTTAAAAAGCTTGGGTAGCACCAGTAGTTTATTTCTGAAGCAGAAATCTGCTTAGGAAATTGTACTTTTGATTGTAAATATTTAGCTAGCAAGATGCTGAAAGGTGGCTTGACATGTGGAAGTGTCTGCAACTGTAAACAGTGTAAGGGTTCTGATAAGTAAGACTATCAGTCAGGCAGTCCAAGAGGGGGAGGAACAAACTTCCTGTGCTGAACTTCCAGTGGGATCCAAGAAAGTTTCACAGGCCTGAATTGTTTGATGACTAGAAGGAAGAGATTAATTTGCTTCTTAAGACAGAAAGCAAGCACTTACGAAAGACCTGTGTAATTTGGGAATCGCTACTTCTTGAGAGTAGCTTGAATCTCACAGGGATGCCAAGAGAATATTTCGGAGCTGCTGTGAAGACTGATAATCATTCTCCCTGGATGTGAATACTAGTAGGAGGCCACTGTCGAACAGTAGTAGTTTTCTAAATTTTACCGCATTAGGAAAGAAAGCTTAAATCAATTTTACAGGAGAATCAAATCCTGAGTACTGATTGCTCTGAAATTCTTCATTATAAAATCCCAGGGCTTGCTTTGGAGGTTGTATGAATGCTGTACAATGCACCTGCTGATCAGCTTGCTAATAATTAAATAAAACTATTGAATGTCTAATAAAAATGTGATGTCTACTGAGTGTTAGTCAAGAGCTTGAGACTGATGGTGTGTATTCAACAACCTTTCTGTTAAGGAAATAATTAAAAAAAAATGTGAGGGGAATCACATGGTAGATACTAAGCCTCACTCATCTAAATACAGTTGCACTGTGTTCTGGCTCAAACTATTGGAGTAGTATTTTTGAAGTTCAGCTTTGTGGAAATGAAGTCTTAAATAAAACTGTAGGACACAGTAGTGTTCCCTGCAAACCTCTAACTAACCACCAAAGCTTGCTCCGTGTGGGTATGATACAGCAAACGATGAGACAAGCAGCAGAGGAATCCCCAACTGTATTCTGAAGAAGTTTTGCCTCAGGCTGTATCTTTATAAGCATAAGAGTGCAACCTCTTTGGTAGAAAGGCTGTATACCTCTTTATGGGAATGTTATATATGCAGGTCTTCTAACAAGAGGCCATGATAAGAATTTTGGCTTAAAATTAAAAACTCCTGGTTATATATGAGCAGTCATAATGAACAATAATGTGGAAGAACATGAATTTATATAAATGGTCTTAAGGAGACAGCAAATTTTGTATAGGCTAAGATTGTGATGATCCATTCAACTGGCACTATTGTCAAGATATTTGTTTTGTGAAGCAGCAAGTGATTTTCAAACAGAATAAGGTTGAGAACTCTATATAAATAGTTTCCTGATTATCAGCCTATTTAAAAAAAATCTTGCCAAGAACTCAAGTGCATCTTTAAGAATGTTAAGAGCTAGAATCCGAGGATTCTGGCAAAGTACTTGGTGTGAAAGCCTTCAGTGATAAAATGTGTCCATGTTTATGGCATAGTTCACACAATATAGCTATGGTTTAATACTGCAATTTCACATTTTAATTGTTTTTAATGCCAGGCTAGACAAGAACAGGTTTCAGATGTTTGTGTTAGTCGTTTCATCCAGTTCCTTGTCTAGAGATTAACATTTTGTATATAATGAAAAAAAGGATATGTTTTTGATCAAACTGAGCCAGAACTGCTTTTATGAATCATACGAGATTGAAGATTTTATGCTCAGAAGGGTAATTTGCAAGACTCATCTCCTTACCTCTCTAACCAATAGCTCCTTCTCCTAAGCATTGGTATTCACACTGCTGTTTTCTCTCTGAATGGGAGAGGCAGTCTTGAGAAATTGTGGTTGCTTTTTGGAGTTGCAAGAAGTAATGTTTGGCATTTCGAAGCAACAGATAGTCTTATTCCATAGCTGAGAGATCCAGAGTAGATAGTGGATTCACATTACACTGAGGAGATTTCAGATCAAACACATAGAAAGATTCCTTTAAATAAAAGCAGCAGAAACTAGATTTTTATTATTTTTTTTTATCTTTAACTGCATCTAGAATTCCCTTTAGTCACTTCTCACTACATATTATTTCTTGTCATGCTCTTCTTTTTGATGATTAAAAGCTTTGTATGGTTAAGGAAATAAAATTGCATTAATAACTGTGTGCATTTAACAATGAATTTAAACTTTGAACTGTATATTGTGCACCAGAGTGAAGTGTTTTTTCTCACTTTGCGTTCTCTTTAAAAGCTTTTTGAGGCAAGGAAGAATGTACAAATACTCCTAAAGATCCAGAGAGCAGCAATTGATAGATTTCAGTTGAGGCACTGATAAGAATCTATGATATGAAATCCTTGTATGATAAGACAACATACAACTAATCATTAGAAATTTTTAATGTTGGCAATTGGAAAATACTTTTCTGATGCTAATATATGTAACTTGAGTGTTACTGTTTTGTTGCTCAGTTTATTTCAGCAGATTTTGGTTTGCTTTCCAAACAAGGAAAAAGTGAAAAATCAGAATGTGTAGAGGTGAAAAAAATAGTCTGAATTCCCATATATGATAGTAGCTGATATAGTAGCTATAAGAACAGTTGCTATACTATAGCCAAATGCACATCTGTATATCTGTGACTATAGTTTTCAAAGCAGCTTTACGTTTGTGTCTTCTCTTTCATTTTTTTCTGCCTGTCTTTCTCCCTCTATTTCTTCTGTCCCTGGAAGAAAAAGAGAGACTAACCAACTGATCTGTCTTGGTCCTGTGCTGGATTTTATTCAGAGACTTAAGAGCTTTTGTTTATTCAGTTTACCACAATATTATTAATGCTGTCCTTATTTTTATTCTTTTAGTAATTTCTCTATTTGTTAGTCATGTTTTTATAAAGAAAAAATTACATTTTTATCTTCTTTTGGAAATGGCTTGCTTAGAAATTTAACCACTTTTACTTAAATGGTGTTATAATTAGATAGGAGCGTTGCAAGTTCTGCTAGGGTCTACTTAAGCTTTAGTGTCAAGGTTTGTTTTTGCAAATATTAAGTAAGTGCTACTCAGTGGGAAGCTGATGAGACAGCGGCCTTAAAATTTCTACAGCATGAGCACTAATTGCAGAGATTAATGTATTACAGTTTGAACCTGATAGTTCCAATGAATACTGCAGTAAGGGACATCCTATGTTTAAAAGATGGTTAAAAAAAAACCACAAACCCAAAAAAAAACCCCAGAATTTTCTTTAGGACCTTCCTTTTCTACATTTTTGTAGCCTGTTATTTTTCTGGCTCTGTAGGAGTCAGCAGTACTAGGTGCTGTCAATCTGTTATTACCAGAGTATTTGCACCATGACCTGTCTTGTAGAGAATGAAGTATTAATTGTGACTTTCTTCTTCCTTTTGTATTTTGGAGGTGGTCTTCCTAAATCCCTTTCTTCTGTGTACCACCTCTTCCTCAACCCTTTGGAAAAGGTAAAGGTAAACTATTTGCCATTTGCAAGGTAAAGCCATTTGTGCCTCTGAAGCAGTATAGCTGCTCTGGTAATGGCAAATTGATTATATTGTATTGCTTGAGTGAATCCTAATGGAGCTACCTTATTGTGCTCTTTAGACTATAGTTAAAGGAGTTTTCTAGTAAGTGTATATCAGAATCTCAGTGTAAGATTTCTCTTTATCCTCAGTGTTCATTTTAATATTTGAAATAAATTAAGCCTAATTAATAAACTGTCTTAAACTGTATCTATGTCTGGCAGCTTTTAGTGCTTTTGCAAATATTTAAAAGTAATTCCTTTAGGAATAATCACTTTATGCAGAATTTATACGTAATGATGCAAAAATACTGTAAGTTATAGTTCTCATTGAAATATAAGTGGAAAAATTATCGTGTCTTGTGCTAGTGAGTAAATGCACGCTTTAGCATTAAAGTAATGCAGTTGCATATATATGTTTGATGTGGCTGTATTTCAGCTAGCTGTTATAAGAAGACAAAAGACAAACTAAAATTGATTTGCTGTGTAAATAATGCAGATTATATTCTCTTTTCGTGTTTATTTTTTAGTCTAAGAGTTGTTTAGCAGACTGTAAACTACTCCATCGAATACCTTATCAGTGTGCGATATCACTGTTTGCAGCATCAGCTTCCGCTTCCATGTATTGTTTTTGCATGCAGTATGAGGGCTCTGATAAACTCTTGAACTATTCTAGTAAGTAGATGAGAGCTTAACTGTCTGGGTAGTAAACATAGCTAAGCGTGGTTTCAACTAACTTGTGGAAATCTAGGGCAAAACATCCTTTCAGAATTTGGAATGTGTAAAAATGGTGCGTGTGGTTCAGTGTAATATGTATGCATACTCTTAGGCAGTTAGCTGTGTGCATATTCAAGTTGCTGTTCTCATTTACAGTTTGTAGGCATCTTGGGGCTGCTTTTTAAGCAGCTGTTCTGTGTTTCTGCACAGTGACTTCTGGGGCTTATAAGAATGAGAAGAAAAAAAAAAGGATCATAATTTAGTTCCTATGAAAGATATGCAGTTTTATGTGGTCCGGTTGAAAAAAATTTAAAAAACCCCAAGCAAATCAAAACCAAAGCCAGTTGATTTTTTTAATCATGATTTATCAGAGGATTCATTGAGGTAGAAGTACTTACTCTAGATCAACCTTTTTGAGATTTACAGTATTATGGTAATTTGAATTAACTAAACCTTTCAGTATGTTTCTGGAACTTCCTTAATTTATGCAAAAATGTTTGTAATTCTAAGAATCTCAGAACTTATAAGTCTTGCAAAGTATGAGATTGCATTTGTAGTATATTACTCTCCTGTTATAATAGATGTTAAACTGTTTTTATTTTAAATTTTTACACTTCAAACACTCTTCAGATTTGCAAAATCTGAAGTAACATTGTCTTAAAATACTTTTCCTCTCTTTAAAGGATACCTTGATTGTGTGGTCTGAAGCTGAAAATTATGATTTGGCACTTAGCTTTCAAGAAAAAGCAGGATGTGATGAAATATGGGAAAAAATATGTCAGGTAAGTTTGACAAGTCTAAGATTGAGACAACCTAAATCATCTTAATGTTTGTGTTCAGAATTTTTAGACTGTTCTAAGAGATGAATCTGAACACAGTGGATAGAAAGTGCAAACTATCATTGTAGCCACCTCCCCCAAATTCTACATTTGTTGAGTTTGAAAACTTTCTTCTTCCTCCAGAAATTTGTTACGAACTTAAAGTATGTTTGCAGTGGTTTTTTTTACAGTATTTTCAGGTCTTTTTAGCTCTATTAGTGCCCAAGAAACTTTAGCTCAAAAATGAGTGCTTAAAACGTTTCATAACAATTAATTTTGTAATTAAGTTTTCCCAGGATGGCCAAAAGGAAAAGGTTACCTGTCCACAGTTTTGCTGTAGACAGAAGACTGTATGTGAGCTATTAGTGAATTTTACAACATATTTCTCATAGACTTAACCATATCTTCTTCACATTTCTGTATCTACATTTCTCGTTCTCTTCCTCTTATCTCATTCTGCTGTTTCAGGTGAGGGCAATATTGAGTTTCTCAATAGAACTTTTCCATGTAAGTATGACAGTATGCTTCTGTTGACTGTCAGGGTATGGAAGATTGATCTGATAGTTCCTCTGAAGTAAGAGATAGCTCTGTCCCTTCATTATCCCCTCAAAGCTATAGTTCTTGCAGTTTAAAGAAATGAACCTATTTATATATAGCATATATATATTTTAAAATGCACTAATTAACTCATTGTGGTTTACCACTATGACCACCTGACAATATAGTCACTGAATCAGTCTTGTTTCTGGGTAACGTTTGGTTAGGTATTGACTGTTGGCCAATACCTGGAAGATTTTAGTCAATGTACTCAATTAATTTTGTCAGTTCTTGTTTAGGTTTTTTTTCTTCCATTCCAAGCATTACAACTTCTCTTAATTTCTATGATACATTAGGTGGCATTTCTCAAAATTTGTCTAATTCTCTCTTTATGGACTCTTCTGTTCTTAACAAACCTTGAGCTTGCTCCACTGTCTTTTGGACTTGTTCTCACTGATTTCAGAAAAAAGCAGAAGAAATCTGATTTTACAATTGCATGTGTATAGATGATTCATTTTTTTAGAATTTAAAATTAAATCAGGAAATAAGTACTACTTATGTAAATAAGTACAGAAATATTTCCAGGAACCTTAACCATCAAAAGACCGAAAGTTGGGGAAAGAAACAAATTGGGGGAAACTGTGTTCTTGGGAAACATGCAGATAAGAAGCCCTAGCTTCCTCAGCCTCATGTAAAGATCTAGCATTTTTGTAAGAACCAGTGTCTTTACATCCTGTTTTGAGGCCACGCTATTGTATTGTGTCTCGTGTACTTTAAAGCTTTTAACCTTCCTCAGTTGGAATCATAGAAGAGTTAAGGTTGGAAAGGACCAACGCCCCTCTAGTTCCAACCCCCCTGCCATGGGCAGGGACACCTCACACTAAACCATGTCACCCAAGGCTATGTCCAACCTGGCCTTGAACACCACCAGGGATGGAGCATTCACAACTTCACTGGGCAACCCATTCCAGTGCCTCACCACCCTAACAGTAAAGAACTTCTTCCTTATATCCAATCTAAACTTCCTCTGTTTAAGTTTTAACCCATTACCCCTTGTCCTGTCACTACAGTCCCTAATGAAGAGAACCTTCCCAGCACCCCTATAGCCCCCCCTCAGATACTGGAAGGCTGCTATGAGGTCTCCACACAGCCTTCTCTTCTCCAGGCTGAACAGCCCCAACTTTCTCAGGCTGTCTTCATACAGGAGGTGCTCCAGTCCCCTGATCATCCTCGTGGCCCTCCTCTGGACTTGTTCCAACAGTTCGATGTCCTTTATATGTTGAGGACACCAGAACTGCACACAATACTCCAGGCAGGGTCTCATGAGAGCAGAGTAGAGGGGCAGGATCACCTCCTTCGACCTGCTGGTCACGCTCCTTTTGATGCAGCCCAGGATACGGTTGGCTTTCTGGGCTGCAAGCGCACACTGCCTGCTCATGTTCATTTTCTCATCAACCACACCCCCAAGTCCTTCTCTGCAGGGCTGCTCTGAATCTCTTCTCTGCCCAACCTGTAGCTGTGCCTGGGATTGCTCTGACCCAGGTGTAGGACCTTGCACTTGCCATGGTTAAACTTCATGATGTTGGCATCAGTCCACCTCACAAGCGTGTCAAGGTCCCTCTGGATGGCATTCCTTCCCTCCAGCGTATCAACAGAACCACACAGCTTGGTGTCATCGGCAAACTTGCTGAGGGCGCACTCAATCCCACTGTCCATGTCAGCGACAAAGTTGTTGAACAAGATCGGTCCCAGCACCGATCCCTGAGGGACACCACTCGTTACTGGTCTCCAGCTGGACATTGAGCCATTGACCACAACTCTTTGCGTGCAGCCATCCAGCCAGTTCTTTATCCACCGAGTGGTCCATCCATCAAATTGATGTCTCTCCAATATAGAGACAAGGATGTCATGTGGGACAGTGTTGAATGCTTTGCACAAGTCCAGGTAGATGACATCAATTGCTCTACCCCTTTCCATTAGTTCTGTTATCCATCCAAGGACGTCTCCTGACCCTCCTGCTGCACTTCCTTCTAGTTGGGATGCAGCACTCCCTAGCTTGTTGCAGGTGATCCTTGAATATCAACCAACAGTCCTGGGCCCCCGTGCCCTCTAGGGCTATATCTCATGGAACCTTACTAAGCAGGTTCCTGAAGAGGCCAAAATCTGTCCTCTTGAAGTCCAGGGTGGTGAGCTTGCTGCATGCTCTTCTCCTTGTCCTGAGGATCTCAAACTTGACCATCTCATGATCTCATCATCATTATTTAAGTTATTAAAGCTTCTTTTAAAAAGAAAACCTTGGTACCACTTGTACTGGAAGTGGTTGCTGATGTATAAGCAGAACAGTATGTGGAATTTGACAGCATTCTGGATTTCACTCTAAGTATAGGCTTGCTGTTATCCATGAAGATTTTCAAGATGAAAAAGAACTGTCTTCTACCAGTCTACATGGCAATGCTTTTCTGGATTTGACATTCCAGACACCAAGCAGATACTACTATAAAGATATCATTAAAGCTGAAACACTGGTGCCCAAGCATCTGTCTCTGTTTTCTTTCCTCACTAATTTGTTCTTTCCGCAGTCTTGGTGTATCTCTGGAGGGATCTTTGCAGGTTTTGTGTCTTGTTTTGCTGACGGCTCCAGATTTCCACTGCTGTTTCATTAATGTTTGTTTGGTGCTTTCTGTTCTTAAGAGGGGACGCTATGCCTCTCTTGAGTATTTAGAAAGCTCGCAGTAACGGATTTTGACTTGCAGCTCCCCAGAATTGAAAACAACAGATTAGCAAGACTGGCCTCTCTTGTCTGTTTGAGGTAGCAAAAGCTTTGAAAAGTATGAAGAGCACTTAAATAGCCTGTAGATAAATGTGTGAAGTTATAACTTCAATAATACCATACTGGTTTGCATTTGAAAATCTGTCTGCAGAGAATCATAGAATCGTTGCCTGTTTTGGGTTGGAAAGGACCTTCACATCATCTAGTTCCAGCCTCCCTCCCATGGGCAGGGACACCTCACATTAAACCATGTCACCCAAGGCTCTGTCCAACCTGGTCTTGAACACTGCCAGCAATGAGCATTCACAACTTCACTGGGCAACCCATTCCAGTGCCTCACCACCCTCATAGTAGAGAACTTCTTCCTTATATCTAACCTGAGCTTCCCCTGTTGAAGTTTGAACCCATTACCCCTTGTCAGCTTGCTACAGTCCCTGAAGAAGGGTCTCTCTCCAGCATTCTTGTAGGCCCCCTCAGATACTGGAAGGCTGTTGTTACGAGGTCTCTGTGCAGCTTCTCCAGGCTGAACAGCCCTGCCTTCCTCAGCCTCTCTTCATACAGGAGGTGCTCCAGCTCCTTTATCATTCTCGTGGCCCTCCTCTGGACTTGTCTCAACAGTTCCATGTCGTTCTTATGTTGAGGGCACCAGATCTGCACACAGTACTCCAAGTGGGATCTCACAAGAGAAGAGTAGAGGGGCAGTAGCCTGTTAGGAAGTTGTCCATACTAGTAATTATGAATTTCCTTTTTTATTTGGAATACTCGGGAAATACAGCTTTTCTCTTTATTCTCTCTCCTTTTTGTAGAAAATAAATAATTATCTCATGTAGAAATAATTTTGTTAAGCCTTCTGTTTGCAGAAATCTTTTCATTACCTCTTACTTTCCAAACCAGTTGTACTCAGTGTCAGACTTATGTTTGCACTTCTGTTTTGGCCATACCAAGAAAAAGTGTGTCATGTTTGAAACGGTATTTTTATAAAAGCGTTCAGGTAGCAGTAAACATTAAACTCCCACTTTTTTGAGTGCATCTTGTTTTGTAGGTTCAAGGGAAAGACCCTTCTGTCGATATTACTCAGGACCTTGTCGATGAATCTGAGGAAGAGCGTTTTGATGACATGTCATCACCAGGTCTAGAATTGCCATCCTGTGAATTAACCCGGCTAGAAGAAATTGCAGAACTTGTGGCATCTTCACTGCCTTCACCATTACGTCGTGAAAAACTCGCACTAGCACTGGAAAATGAGGGCTATATTAAGAAGCTCTTAGAAATCTTTCATGTGTGCGAAGACTTGGAGAACATTGAAGGACTACACCACTTATATGAAATTATCAAGGGAATTTTCCTTTTGAACAGAACTGCACTATTTGAAGTCATGTTTTCTGAGGAATGTATAATGGACGTAATTGGATGCCTAGAATATGATCCATCTTTATCACAGTCACGGAAACACAGGGAATTTCTGACTAAAACAGCAAAATTTAAAGAGGTGATACCTATATCTGATCCAGAGCTGAAGCAAAAAATACATCAGACATACAGAGTACAGTATATTCAAGATATGGTCCTACCCACTCCCTCAGTTTTTGAGGAGAATATGCTATCAACACTTCATTCTTTCATCTTTTTTAATAAAGTGGAAATAGTTGGTATGTTACAGGTAAGTTTCAGAATTTCACAGTCTCTTTATTTGTTATTTGTGCTTGTGCAGAGAAAGTTGGATAATTTTTCTTGGAAAGATTGAGATGCTTCAGTGGAACCTTCATTTCTGTGATTCCAAAAGTAATTTTGAAGTATGACATAAAAGGCATGGATTCAAGTACTGAGCTGTTAAGTATATGTTCTTAAATTTCAGATACTGGACTAGATTCTCTGTAACTGATCTAAATGGAGCAAAACATATGTGGAATCCTGAGTGAGGTGGTTTGGAATGAATAGTACTGTTTGCACCTTGCAGGTTTGATTTTTTGTAGGGGTTAGTGGGTTTTTTTCTGTATTTTGGGACTTTTCATGTGATGCAGTTAAGGATAATTTTTGTCATGCTACCATGACAAGAAAAAAAATACAAAATTACTTCACCCAGATTTCACAAATACAATCTCATACCAGGATAAAACTGTTTCTGATTTGGAAGTAAATTAAATCGGTTGTTTGGAAAGAACAGGTTCAGAACATAACATTGCTTTAGGTGCTTGAATGTTTTCTTAGTTTGTCTTTTAAGTCCCTAAATAATACTGCTTATAATTGCCAGGTTTTTGTGATGTTTGTCTTAATGCAAATGTAAAGAGTTTATATGATGATTATAGATACCTTGCTTACATGTCTTAAATATTCTGCACCAACCCATGAACTTCCCAAACTCCTCAGAAATAGGTGGAATGTCTGTAATAGGAGCTTCCTAACACTTTCAGCAAACTCAGCAAAGTGTTACAGCACATCCATTGTAGTTTGTTAATTGTCGCTATCTTAATTCTTCTAACATTTCGTAAATTCATAGCCACTGTCTTTGTAAGGGCTGTCTTATCTGGAGAAATGTGCAAAGTGCTAGATGTTACTGATGACCTTAATCATATTTATCTGATGACCTTAATCATATTTATCTAAAGTTGAATCTCAGCATACATCCTGTTCAATTTTACGGAATATACAGCAAAGGAGAGTGAAAATTCCTTTTACAAGCTCATAGCAAAACCTCCCAACCTTCCATCCACCACACTCATTTGATCAGAATACCGGTATTATTTAATCCGCTCTATTGGAGCTTTAATCTTTTATATCCACGCATGGAGTATTTGATAAGCATCCAGATGTGCATGATGTCACCCAGGCCTAGCAGTTGAGGCATGTGCCTTGTGGGCAGACCATTACTTCCTGCAGCAGCTGGTGGAAGGCTGGTAGAACATCAGGGGCCTCTTTGTTAGTACTAGACACCAGTTTGCACCCAGCTGAACCAAACTCTTCATGTCTGTATGTGTGTCCTTGATAAATAAAGTCCCAAATGTGAACCTGAAACAGTCAGAAGGCCTGAAGCATTTTGGAGTGGCCATTTTGAGAAAGCTTACAAGTCTGATGTTGCGAGTGCTGAATAATTCAGTTAAGGGATCTTAGCTTAAGTATCCAGTATGACCTGTGTCTCTAAAATATCTAGACCTCTTTGCAAGGGTTGCTAAAATTAAAGTCCTGAGGATCATATATTTTAGCTTGAAGAGGAGGAATGGAAGAATTATTCAGGAGTGTTGGTGTTAGTGGCTGATTCTGAGAAGCTCTTGAAAAGGAAGCTGGGCAAGGAAAAAAGGGGACCTGATGCTGCAAAATCATTAAGGGTGACTTGGGTAACTTGATTGAGTAGCTGATTAGTTTCCTCTTTTTCTTTCTCTTGCATCCTATGTTACGTTCATAGATGTAAGGAAAGCTTGGGTTAGAATATCAAGGATTGGTGCAGTTGAAAAACATTTTAGTTGCAGTTTACAGTTGAAACAGAGGCTCAGGTCTGATTTCGATTTGTTGTGTGACCGCAGGTTTCTGAGCATTATCTTCACTTCTGTTGCTGTTGTCTGTGGTTGAGAATAAAGTGTACTATGTGTGCGGTGGGGCCAGAATAGTTAGCAGTGCATGACTTTCAAAGTTAAGTAAATCCTTCAAATTGTTCAAGTGCTTTCTACAGTTCTGAGCAGCCACAAGTGGTAACACAGGAGGAGGAGCACATATTCTGTGTTACATTGCATTTCCTAGACCTTTCACAGTACAGCTGTATAGCATTGAGTGGTTACTCCCTGAGTTTATAAATAAGACGGTTGGAAATTATATCATATTCATGATCAGTTCTTGCTTTTGAGGGAATTAAAAGAGGCTATCACAAATTATACACCCATTGCATTTCAAAGAGATTAAATGGCTTGATCGATCAGTTGATAGATTGATTTTTCTAGTTCTGACAGTGTAGCTCTAAACCAAGGTTTAAGCCTACTTACCTGACATTTATTTATTGGTTCTATCATGGTATTTCAGTGGTGGGGGGTGTTATTTCATGAAAGATTTAAACTTGTCTCTGGAGTTTCTGGCATTCATTGTTTTAGATCTTGTGAAATCCCAACGCTCACTAACCTTACATGTGTACTTAAGAAGCTGGTGTTTTATAAATCGTTGTTGAGGAGTTTCTGGGATGCTTCCTGGTAGTTTGTTGAGACCCATGGATGAGTCTCAAGTTCTTAGTTGATGTGTAGTGCAGGTTAATGCTTCAGCTGTTGACCTTAGGTTGTCTCTCCTGGACCACTGAGAGGAGAGTGATCTCTTTAGGAAATTTTACCTCTCGGGTTAAAAGTAAAGTCCATGAGCAGCTGATACCCTGTGACATACTGCAGCTATTGTGTGTGCAACTGACTTGTTTTATATTCTGTTCTTTTCTCTCTTCCTGACTGTTAAGGAAAGGACAAGAAAAACTGTAACTTCCACCAGGACAAAACAGAGAAGCTCTACAGAGCCCTTCTCATGTCAGGCTGTATATTAACTAAAATGGCACACTGCACTTCCCTCATTTCAAATGAACTGAGCCATACCTTAGTTACAGAGAAGCGACTAGAAATTTGTACAAGCCTCTGTGTAGGTTCTGCCTTATGCTTTTTGACAGGCCAGGTGACTTTCCTCAAAATTACCGCTGTGTCTTATTTAAGGTGTTTGATGTCAGCATAGGACATGTAAGGTCAATTTTTCAGATAACTAGTGAATTCTGTAAATAAGAACATGCAGATTCTTAAGAATTGTGGCTTTTTTAGGGATTTTGGACATCTTGGGAAAAAAAAATACATCTGCAGTCATGGAGGATACCTGCTTCCATGATTTTGCTTCCTTTGGTAGGTAAATAACTTCTGGCTGTTCTCTGGTAAAACAATAAAAATAGGGAAAGGAGCGCCTTTGGCATTTAGGGTTATGAACTGTATTCCTCTCTCCTTTACGAAGGTTAGCTTTTCCCATAATCTTTATGTAAATGTTTACACTGATGGGCTGTTATAAGAAACTGAGGTTAGTTTATTTGTGATTTAATTGTCTAAGATCTGTAATTTTAAGTAACTATGTGGAGATCTCACTAAACTAGATAACTGTTGTTCATGATGGATAGTAAGCCCGGTATTTCCAATCTATAGAATTAACTGCTCTGGAAACCTCTGCAATTACAGGTTTTGTGATTCGCTGTACATGAGATACGAAAGAGGTATATAACATTTTTTTCCAATTTCAGCCCCTCCTAATATGCTCTTACTGCTTGGCGTCCAGCCTGTTCTAGTCTTGAGATGTCATAGCCACCAAGAAACCTCTCTGAAACATGGAGTTCGCCAAGTTTTGAGAGTGGGGGTGGGACAGGTAAGTGGTGTTTCTTACTTTATATGACGCTCTTTTGCAATAAAAAAAATATACAGTAATGTTCACACTGGAGGCCACCAGTTCTTTCCCTTTGTATTATTAACTAGTTCTTAAAAAAAAAAAACAAACAAACAAAAAAAACTTGCAAAACTGCGCCATAGAGTGAGCAAACACTGTTTCCTTCTGTTCTATTCCCCCTTTCTCATTGGCGTGCTCTTTTTGCTAGCGAGGTCCTGCAGTGTTTTACTTATCCACAGTACAGAATATTGTTAGGATTACTTTGGGGTATGTGCTTTTAGACTTATATTCAGAGTCTTTTGTTTTGAGGAAAGTCAAGAGTACAATGGGAACATTGGACATATGTTAAAATAAATCATGTGCCTACGAAAGCAGTGATCACATGGCATTACTGCACTGGTAAATTAGCATTTTTAAATACATTTTGCTGTTAGTCCCTATATCCCTTTTTAATAGCTAATAGCTAAAAAATTGTAGGCATTAAAGTACACTTAGGTATATACATTTAGGTATATTTTGCTGGATTTATATATAACAACAGGCTGATTATGATTTTGAAAGTGGTTTTACAGGTAGTTACTAATTCTTTACAGAACTCCGTGGATGCAAGTATAATTATCTGTAGTTGTTTTAGAGACAGAATTGTGTCAGTGCATGTGGGTAGCTTTACACAAATGTATTAGGACTAGAATGTCTTCTGCCAGTCTGCTGTTTTGTAGTTGGCTCAGGAGTAACTCTGGAGATCCACTCCCAGCAAAATTTACCTTGCAAGTAAGGTGTAAAAGGATGCCACTTTCTGGGGAAAATGACAGTGAAAGAAGTTTGGAAGTGGTGCATGCTAATGATTTCTGAGATTAACTTCTATATTTTACAAAATTATTGTCACTGTCTACAGAAACTCCAAACGTGATAAATGGATCCTATTGCTGTTTCAGCATGCTGTTTCAAGTGTAAATAGCGTATTGATAGCAAATGAAGGCATATGTGGGAAGGTAGTCTGAGATAAAGGAGACTGAAACATTTTTTAAACTATAAAATCCTCTGTTGTGGCAGCAGGAAGGAATGTATGTTTGAAGCTGTAATTCTGTTTGCTGGTAACATTTTATGAAACTTCCTTGAGCTGAAATATTGTTTCTGCCTAAGATTGAATATGGAGGTAGAAAACAGCATGGAAAGTGTACTGTTTCCCAGCTCAGGTGTCACAGAGCTTCTTGAAAGTTTTTTTGAGTAAGGCATATTTTCTGCCATTTATCTGTAATCACAGGCATGAAGGATCTGATAAGTGCAAGTTAATTATATTTAGGAAAGGCCTGCTTTTGAAGAATGCCTTTTTAAATGCCTACTAGTAGGAGGGGGAGGACTGCTTTGAAAGTTGAATCACACATATAAATAGTGTCTTTTTTTGTGATCCTACTTTGTGGGTTTTCTTGTTTTTAAAGTCATACATGATTGAGTGCATAGATAGCCTGACTTAATTTTATCTTCATGAACTTTGAAATATGTTAAATCCAAGGAGCATCTACTTGGATTTTGCAGAAGCATAAATGAATACACTTAGTATTTGGCATATGCATAGTTTAAGTATTGCACATTTAATT
The DNA here is from genome assembly GCF_028554395.1 of Pezoporus wallicus. Lineage (NCBI taxonomy): Eukaryota > Metazoa > Chordata > Aves > Psittaciformes > Psittacidae > Pezoporus > Pezoporus wallicus. The sequence goes on along the minus strand of NW_026638957.1, from coordinate 3,014,281 downwards.
AATTTCTGTGCATGGGGAAAATACCTATTCTATAATTGCCTCATAAACTGTCGTTTGCAGTTTTATTTTCTTAGAAGCAGTTGTGACTTTCACGGCTTCCAAATGGATTTTAGTGCTTGTCTGCACAAAGGGGCCAGATACTACAAAGAATTATGCATTTATGCTATGTTCACTTCACAGCTGTATTTTGTGGGATTTTTTCAAGTTGGAAAACACCCCAAACGGGAAACACTTAAGCTTGTGGAATTTTAGCATTTGGTGTTGGTGCTTTGTGACTTCTAATATATGCAGACTCTGCTTTAAGACTTTGCATTTCCGTAGGTTCTGGTAGTGTTGTCCAGGAATGTATCTGTAGGTATTTTGCCCATGTCAGTAATTTTACACCCTGAGAGAGAGAATCTTGTATTTAGAGTGTCCACTGCAATCACAGTTTTCTATAATATAGGCGTGTTGGGAGTTTTCCCATCAATAACAACCTGTCTACCTTTCCTTAAGCATCCTGGAATGAGACAGCGCCTAAAACACATTTCAGGGCTGAGACCTAACTGCAAAGTTAGTAACAGGTTGGGTTTGTTGTTTTTTTTTGTTGGAATAACTGCCATTTACTGCATGTTATCCATGTAAGAATGGGATGTTTCAAATCACTCAGATTCATCTTAATTTTTCCGATTTTAAACTTCTGAATAGAATCCATGGTGTTAGAAAGTCCCCTCTACAAGTCCCAGATGTTTGTAAGCCCAGTAACAGGGTGAGCGGGTTGGTCTCTCCTGTAGGTGGCGTACTGAACCAGGCAGGAACCTGATGACCTGTCAGAGAGCAGCTGGGGTCCTGCCCAGCAAGGCCCTGCCTGTCGGGCTCTGCTGTTAGTGCTGGAGGTGCAGCTTCCCTGGCCGCCGCTGTCTCTGAGGCTCCACAGTGGGTCACAAGTGAGATTCCTCATGTCACCAGCACCACAGGGTCTCCTCCTCTCCTTCCACACTTAAAACAAAAAAAACAAAACAAAAACCCCAACTTTGGGTAGTATTGTGTACCCTTTTTTATGCAGAAGCACACTAATCTTGACTCTGATATACTGAAATGCTGAAATTTCCACTATTATTTCCTAATGATCATTCTAAGATATTTCTGTGGTATTGGCTTGCAGTTACTGTCAAGTATTATGAAGGAACTGAAAAGTTCATTTCACAGTGAGACTGGAAATGTAGGGGTTACACTTTTTCAGTTTGGATAAGCATGCATCTTCTCAATAGATTTGATAAGAGACGAGATTAGTTCTACATCTTGATTAAAAATCGCAAAAAGACAAATGAAAGCAAACTACTTAGCCTGTTCTTAAATACACTGCTAATCATGGAGAATAACTTGCATGCTCTTCAAAAAAATCATTTATTTTTTATATTTTTATGCTTATTGTGTTTTTTTTTTAATTTCAGTAAAAAAATGTTGATAGGTGTACTGTGGGTTTGTCATGTTACCTGTAATGTCTAATGAGTTAGATATTATAATAGAAATCTTACCAAGCCATGTTACAGCTGGATGGCAGGTAGCCAGACATCCTTGTATTCTTTCGTCACGGCTGAACTTACGTTTCTTGAAGTCTAAGACCTTAATAGTTGTTCAGAACATGTTTGGCTGTTGAAATCTGAAAGTCAAACTTTGCATTTTCAGTACTTGTTCCTCCAGAGTGAATTTCAGTAAACTTCAAATGAAGCCTGTCCTATCTCATTTTGATTTTGAAGCAGCCACAGAAATAGCACCTGAAATTGCGTGCAGAAATGATTCTTCTTTATTATCAGTAAACTGTTGGGTCAGGTTGGAAGCACGGCACAGCATCAAACAAGAGGAAACAGGCGGCATATCCCAAATACAGGGTTTGCCTTGCAGTGTGGTTAAATGCCTTCTAGGGTGGTAACTCATGCAACCTATTTTGGGTTTATCTGTGTTATGCAGTGCTATGTAGAGATCCTGGACTGGGTTGTGACAGTGTTATAGCTGCATTAGTGTGGCGTGCTATTGGAACTTGTACTCATTTTCTCAACAGGGCTGCAAAGTGACCCTGGGTGAGGTACCTAGATAATCTGTAGTTTCAGAAACTTTATGTGGATGTATCTGAAGTACTGTCATGATTCTGCTTTATGCTGTGTAAACATAAGCGAGGTAGTTTGATTTTCTAGCACTGTGGTTTTAGGGTGGAGGGATATTGCACATGGTGTCACTTGACTTCACAAGAAATAACACTGGCAGCTTTTTGAAAAAAATCTGTTCCTATCTGATGTACAAGCAGCTTTCTCAAGTGAGTGCTGTCTTGTAACTCTAATATTGGGGAAAGGATGGGGAAGATTTGTTTCCATTTTAATGATTATGTAGTTGTTAGGACTGTGATGGTTATGAGAAACTACATATTGCTGCTTTTTCGGTCTAAATACACGTTTGTAATGTGTTGTCTGCTGTTTGTAGTTTTGCTAAGGTACAGCAGCATGAAAAATAATGGAACATTTCTTGATTGCTGCCACCCAGAATGCTCAGTAGATGCTGTACATAATAGAAACACTTTGATTTGGTTTCTGAAGTTCACCCGTCTCACAAAGTTGGGGAGAAAGAATCTTGCCTCCTTCCTGCTGTTAGGAAACTCTCTTTGTTGTGTCTTTGTCTCCTGCAAAGATCTCAAGGTTCCAAAGATACATGTATGTGTAGGGCCAAGTGGGAGGTCATATTTATAAATACATGTAAACGGTTGAAGCAAGGGTATTGTAGTGTGGTTTGGGGGACAGGCATGTGACAAGGGGGAAGTTAGTTAGAAAAGTCATGAACAAATTGATGAGATTGGCAGTAAAATTAGAAAATGGACAGCCAAAGGCAATACAAGATACGTCGTAACTGAGAGTGAAGTGTTGGGGTTGGAGTGGTGTTGAACATCATAAAAGCACAAAACCAAGATTGATACTAATTTGTTTGAAATTTGAGTTAGAAAGTTGATACTGGTGTGATTAACTACAGTACACAAGTGTATATTCTCTCAAGTTACATGAAGCATGGTTTAGAAGAACTTTATGTTATACTTGGATCTTTTTTGGTACTGTCAAATAAACAAATGGTATTGTTTTGCCTTTGTAGGAAGATGAAAAATTTCTGACAGACTTGTTTGCACAGCTAACAGATGAAGCTACAGATGAGGAGAAAAGACAGGAATTGGTAAGAAATATGTAAAACATACATGAAAGGGACAGTTACTACAAAGTGAGGCATGCATCTGTTTTTTTAATTACTAACTAGTGCATTATTCATGTTTTTCAGGTAAACTTTCTGAAAGAGTTTTGTGCATTCTCTCAAACACTGCAACCTCAAAACAGAGATGCATTTTTCAAAACCTTGTCAAATATGGGCATACTGCCAGCACTAGAAGTTATATTGGTAAGTCAGTTCCATTTTATTTGTGGTAACAATTTTATGTATGTGCAGAGAGGTTGTTTTAAAAAAACAAGTATGCCAAACTTCAGACATGCGGTTTTCTGAAGTGTTTGCTTCATTCTCTTGTCTTAGCTTGGGTTAAAATATTTTTGTAAAACTTTAAAGCCAGTTGCAGTATGACATTGGTAAGTGCCCTGGCATTCTTATGTTTTTGTTTTCTTGCTCACTTTACATCTTTATATGCTCTTTGGTGTACTATTAAGTTAGAAAATAGGGAAATAGATCAAAGAGCAAGGAAAACATAAAACATATTTTTCCCAACAGTTGTCAAATGTACAAAGAAGAGGTTATAGTCAATACAGGTTTAGAATACAGTTTTAGTAATAGTTAGGTATGACTTGTAAGTAGGAATTAAAAGCTGTATGCTTTGTGTTTTTCATTGCATTTAAGCCTTTTCTTTAAAGGAAACATAAATGATTTTATTTGACTTCTCCAGGGGATGGATGATGCACAAGTACGAAGTGCAGCCACTGATATATTCTCATATTTGGTTGAATACAACCCATCCATGGTACGAGAGTTCGTCATGCAGGAAGCGCAGCAGAATGATGATGTAAGTAGAGGGTCCCTAGAAATGTGTGTATTGTTTTTGAAATTATTATTTTATATTTACAGCTCTGTTAAGGACCTGAACACTAGTTCTGAAAAAATATGCAATATAGTCATGATGGTTACAGGACACTGAACTGCCATGTTTTTAACAGTTCTGTTTGGTGAGATGAATGCTTGCCTGTTTACATATTCTTGTTCCTTAAAACACGTTACCATAAACCACCATTTTGGTTAACCTAGCTGTCACACAAGCAGTGCAGAATGGTTGTGAATGATGGCCTCCTTAAAATGCAAAATATAAATTTCAGTCTTGATCTTAGCATACACATGTGTTTTTAATTTACTTGTGAGAAACCTGTGTTTCATTTACTGTCTCACTTGTTGCAAGTGGAATGATGGTCCTGAGTGTTCAAAATCACATTTCAACAGGGGTTTACATTTCCCAGAGATCCTCTCTAGCTGATAGATACAAAAGGCAGCACACAGCTAGTAGCAAGAAGGGTATTCAGTGGAGAAAAAAATGTTGTGCTGCCTTTTCACTAGAGGAGATAGTTAATGTCGTTTCTCCTATCTGTTAAAAACATGCCAGAGAACAGGAAGCTGCTGGTGCTGCTACTTCTGTACTGAAAGAAAGGGCCAGCTGGGACAGGGAATATTGCTGGTCTTTCCAGCTACTTGGATCTGATGGCTGTCTTCTTTCATGGGGGACGGTGGTAACCAAGCAATTTTAGTGTAGGGATTCCTAAATATAAATACTATTTTCTACTTTTATGTGTATTTCTTGATTTTTGCTAATACATGTTGGGGTTATTTTTAGGTGAAAATAATCTCATCAAGTTCAATAGCATTATAAAATGTACTGTTGTATGTTTGTAGAAGTAAAATTCTTGGTATTCTAAAGGGGGAGAGGAAGGGATGTGCAAATAAAAGCTGTGCTCTGAAAACACTTCCAGAAATCAGTTGTGTTTTGAGACTGTTCATTACCTGTCTCTACTTTTTACCTTTTGACATTTCAGTTCAGACTGAATTCAAAATTAGATTGTTAATTTCAGAACCATTTTTAGTTGCTTTGACAGATTCTTCAGTGCTTGCCTTCTTAATGTTGAACAACTGACCAGGATGCATCAGTAGCCTGTAAAGTTAAATTGTTTCTGTTAAGTTTGGATTTTTTTGTTTGGTAGTTGTTTACATCTTGCAGAATTTTGATAGAGCACCATTTGAACCAGGCGCTAACCCTTTTGGAAGATAATTTGGATTTGGTGCAAGGGAGGAACATTAGAACTGATTTTTGCATTTTTTTTTCCTGCCCTGTTAGGATATATTACTCATCAACCTCATTATAGAACATATGATTTGTGACACAGATCCAGAACTCGGAGGGGCAGTGCTACTAATGGGTTTGCTTCGTACTTTAGTTGATCCAGAAAATATGCTTGCCACTGCCAATGTAAGTAAACACCTTAAAGTGAAATTACATTTGGTTTTTAGATTATTGGTGATATGTGTTACACAGATACATATTTTTTTCCCATTCTTTAGAAAACAGAAAAGACAGAGTTCTTGGGTTTCTTCTACAAACATTGTATGCATGTTCTGACAGCGCCTTTACTGGCCAATACTACAGAGGACAAGCCTAGCAAAGGTAATGCTGCTCTGGATTTTGAACATATCAAGGCTGTTGAATGTCAATGTTTAAAATAAAGTAACTGTCAAAGGATGTTTTCTGTTTTAAAGAGTATCTGAGTCTGTGATAGATAGTTCAAAGTAAAATGTTGATTCATTATTTAGTCGTTTGCATAATTTATAAAATTCAGCAGAGACATGATTTAAGAAATGAATTGCATTTGCTGCAGATTTTGTTTCTGCAAAAAATGAAATCCTGTATAATTTTTAGTAACTCAGAGGGCTGTTCAGTGGCAGACTTGTAAACATGTAAAAGTTTTATAAGGTCAGGGATTGCTAGAGAGGATGCAGAATTGCCGCTGAGAAGGTGTGTATCACAGTACTGTGCTGAATTTGAGGGTATTTTTTCTAAATCAGTCAGAAAGCGGAGATCAGTGATGAAGTAACTGTTCGTACTGGCTACTAGCAGCAGTACTGTTTGTTAATTGTATAGCACATCCAAAATGGATGTAAAAGGAGGTACATAAATGATACATAAATGTTCTCTGAACTTCTTAATTAATTGTATGGATTTCCAAGGGATTAGTTAAATTAATCTATTTTATCTTGACTGTCATCCAGATAGATTGAAGGTGAGATTTTTATTATTTAAATTGCTTCTGTTCTTTAATGGTCGACTGTCTGGCAATACTTTTAAAAGGTAGAACTACATTTTTTTAAAAAAGGTATTAAATCTAATATTTAACTTACTATTTTTGTACTTACAAGCAGGATTAATGTTTTGTATATGCTGATATGGTTGTCCTAGAAGTATTAAAAGATGCTGAGATTCTTCTTGTTAAAAGAGATAATAGATCATATTTTTGGTGCAGATGTAGGCAAGGCACTGCATATAGGGCACTACTTTATGATATAGACATACAGACATCATAATAAGATTTGGTAAAAGCCTGATGCTTGTGTTACTGTTACATTCTGTCCTCTCTAAACCTTCAAACACTGAGTTAAAAAAAAATGTAATTGTTTCTGTAATTTAAGAGGGTTTCCTGCCATATATATATATATAAAAATAGAAAATACTCTGTTCATAAGAAGATTGTTCAGTTTCTGTTTTAAAGACTAAACATATCCTGCGGCATGTTTCCTAAACTGTCTGTGGGAATACAGAAGAACTTGTAAATGTTTACCAGACTGCAGCTGGATATTTGAAGTTAGCTTCTGAAGGCAATATCCTTGGTACGCTTAATGATTTTGGTTTTGGTTTTATTGTAGATGATTTTCAGACAGCCCAACTCTTGGCATTAATACTGGAATTGCTAACTTTCTGTGTAGAACATCATACTTATCACATAAAGAACTACATCATAAACAAAGATATCCTGCGAAGGGTACTCGTTCTCATGGCCTCAAAGCATGCTTTCTTGGCATTGTGTAAGTTGGAAACCTGAAGAATAAACTAGTACTTTGTGAACGTGAAGTGTTGCATGTCGTCATTCTGCTGGAAGTAAACTGTTCACAGATGATGACATTTTGTGACTGAATACACGAATTCTGTTATACTCTGTGTTACTCATACCAATTTCTAGCTATGTCAGTAGTATTTGTGAATAGTTTTGAATTTATAGATGCTTTATTTTTCCTAAAAAGCAGAAGGATTTTTCTTAATCTCAGTCTAGAGGTGAATTTAAAAGATGGTATCTCAATATTGAATATACTGATAGCCGTTGTAACTTTTGACATTTTTTTAGTAGAAATTATCAGAGGTATTTGATTAAACAGATCTGTAATTTGGAGTGCATTAAACAGCACAAAAGCTCTCTGTGCTGCTCTTCAGACTCTAGTAACCATTTTAATAACCATGCTCAGCACAGTAATAATAAAACAGTGTGACTTTATTCTGGAGGCAAGTAAGAGATTTTTTCCATAATTCCATTGTGCACATAGAGTAAAACAAAGCCTAAAATTGACTGAGCAGTACCATACAATAAGAAATGACCTTTTAAATTTGTAAGTGAATCGCGTGAGTTAGGTTTTAGAACCTTTGAATAATCTTTTTTCATTTACATCTAGTTGCTAACCAAAATGTGATGCCTCGTATCGAGTTGAAACTCTACTTTCTATTTATACATGGACATTCACATACTTGTGTACACTTTGGAGTTTCAGAAAGAGCTTTAAACTGCATGTAAATAAAGTCTTCGCTTTACTATATGTGTGAAGAAAATGTCATTTGCTCTTTTCAAAATGAGATAGTTTGTATCCTAATCAAATAAGGACTCAATTAAATGTAATTGAACTTTTACAATAAGTAAATTAAATAAATGGCAATTTAATAAGCAAATGTTCTAATTCTTCTGAGAAAATATTTTGCCTTTGTCATAAGTAATTTAAAAAGGCAAAAATACACCTTTACATTAGAATAATTAAACAGTAGTATAATACTTCTTCAGTGAACAGAGGTGGCTTCACTCCTGCAATTATGATGAAGGGTTTCTTTATGATAAAATAGATAAGTAATCCTCAGCAGTATAGTCAAGACTGTTGAGAAGCAGAGAATAACTGAATGTATTACCTGGTTCTAGTAATTTAATGCTGTGTAAGAACTGAGGTTGCATATTGTCCTGAGTAATGCTGAATAATTTCTAGGTTTTTTTTTTCAATTTAAAAAATATTTTGGTACCACTTCTGTTTCAGGTGCCCTTCGTTTCAAAAGAAAGATAATTGGGCTAAAGGATGAATTCTACAACCGTTACATAATGAAAAGTTTTTTATTTGAACCTGTGGTCAAAGCATTTCTAAATAATGGTTCCCGTTATAATCTGATGAACTCTGCCATAATAGAGATGTTTGAATTTATCAGAGTGGTGAGTGCTGTTACATGATGAAGACAATTACTATATTGTTTAATCTTGTCATTCAAGATGACTTTTCTTTTTACTTGTACCCTAAATTATGCTATCATAATGGGACTGTATGATACTGTATTTAAATCAGCTTTCTTTTGTATCACTGTTACATATTTGTACATGTACTTTCTTATGTTCAAACAGTACTGTGACTTGATAGTTAAATTCACTCAATAGTGTGTATTCGCAGGTGTGCAAATCATGCAGATTGGATGGGCCTGTTATCACAGGAATGTAATTTAAAACTACTGCTACAAAACCATCCAATTTAGCTGTGCTCTATAACATCAACTCAACTAAATATGGAGACATATGGAAAAAATACCAGTCTTTTTTGATTATATTAGTAGAGTGCTGCCAAGTTCTTTCAGTGGGGAGTCTGCTAAAATATTCATGCCAGTTTGGCTGTCAGCACAGTACTTTTTCCTCACTGTTGTCTGCATCCAGATTCTGGCAAGGTGCTGTACAGACCCTAAATGTGGTAAGCAGGGCTAAGCTAGGGTGCAGTCAGTCATGGAGGAGTAAGTGGGTGAGGAAAACAGGAGGCTTGGTCACCTCTTGAAATCTTTTGTGCTAATGACCTCTTTTCTCTTGGAGCTGAGACTCAGGGTGATTCAGGACTGAGATGACCTGATCATCATGGAAGAGTTTTGTAGCAGTGAAAAAAGTTAATCCATATGGATGGTCCTGACTTCTGTGCTGTGGTCTTTCAGTACTCCGTGAGATTTGGTGCTGATTCTGTAGTTCATGCTATGAGGAAATAAATTGTCTTTTATTTTGTTATCTCCCTTTTCACATAGATCCCCAGGTCACATTTCCAAAATAGTTCTTGGTATCTGTAAATTTTGTAATATTTTTTTTAATTCATTTTTTTTATAAGGAGAGCAAATTTTTAAAAAGTGTGCTTTTATTGTTACTAATGTATAACCATTCATAAGAAGAGACCTTTGAGCGCCTAACCAAAAAGAAAAACAATCAGTGTATTAAGATTCATGTTTCTTTGCTTGTCCTTATTAGCTGGTAATTAAGGTGTTTATTCTGAGGTGTATTCCAGGGCTGTGCTGTGCTAAGAAAGCCAAACAATGCCTAGGAGCAGTTTCCCTGCTGCAGTATGCAGACCTGTGCTAGTTTCAGCTGCCTAGAGTGGCTTTGGGCAGCCACAACCCTAAACCGAAATAACAGAACCATTGGGAGGGTTTTGTAAAGAACCTTGGCCAGCACCGTATGGCCACAGAGGAGAAACTTCATGCTATTTCCTGATGAAAAATACCTTCCTTGTTCTCATCCTAAACAAATACATCGAATAATTATTTTACATCATTTATTTGCAGTGAGGAAAGAAATAATATGAATACTACATATGTATCTCATAAGTATATTTTTAATTGAATTATGACAACAGATATCAGTGACTGATATAATTCTAAAAATATTTACAAGTTACAGTGGTAAAGACCTTTTAGAGTTGGTTTTGGTATAATTTTCTATTGGGGTTTTAGGTTCTGTTCATGAGTTTGGAAGGAGGTACTGCTAGAAAATTGCTGCTATTATGCCTGTTAGCTGATCAGGTATTTGAAGCTCTAGATTTTTAACTACACTTGTACTCATTTTTGCATAAGCTAGTTAATGTGCTACTTCCTTTGTAATGTCTAAAATCATCTCTCATTTCAGTTACTTTTTATATTTTATTAAATAAAGTAATTTGAATTTAAATAAGTCACTTTATGGTTGTTCATTCCTATAGGAAGATATAAAATCGTTAACGGCTCATGTAATTGAAAATTACTGGAAGGCACTGGAAGATGTAGACTATGTGCAGACATTCAAAGGACTGAAACTACGATTTGAGCAACAAAGGGAAAGACAAGATAATCCAAAACTTGACAGGTAAAATGCACTAAATACTCTTATTAGTATATTAGTGTTATAACTCTTTAATATTGGTCAGTTGTTCTGCAATAATAGGAAATTAAATAATTTAGACTCCTGCTTGCATCTTGCGCATTGTTGAATTCACCTGATTAAAAGTGTGATTCCCAGATGTGTTGCTTCAAACTCTTGGATCAGCTTTCAGCTAACATTAGCTGCTGGACCCTCAGGAATAATGCTAAGTTTTCATATCCTAAACTTAATGTACACCATTGCAATGAGGCTGGAAGCCTATCAGGTATTGGGAATTCATTTGCTTAAATAATTAATTTCCATTGTTTAATGTGAAAGATTGTTCAGTTCTGAATTATCATTCAGTGGATTTTTCCTCAAAAAATTCACATCATATTTTCTTTTGTTTTAGGTAGCTGTGGGAGTAGCTATTTCAAGCTCTACCAAAATGACTGAGAAATAGAATATACAAAGAAATTCTCAGAGGATGCTTTTTTTATCACTGTTAGATTTGCTGATGGAGTAAAAACCAATCTGATGCAACACTTGAATCACTTCTGTTTGCCAGAGCAGAAGTTCCCTTCCTTAGTACACAGCAGTTACCAAAGTTTAAAAGGTTAGGGTGTATAAAAATAGGAAGTTTAAGACTTTTTACTCCCATTTGTTTTTGGCAAATGATACTACTTTTGTATGTCATTTCATTAAAACAAAACGGACTGTTTGCATGAATTAGATGAGTTAATCTTCAGAATTGTTAGCAAGACCTGTTCTTGTTGTCTTGAACTAGTTTGAAAACACATTACAAAAGTAATCCTGATCAGTCATACAAGGACATCTTGAAATTTCAGACTTCTGAGTTATTTCCTGCCACAAGATTTCTTAACCAGCATTTAAATGTGAGACGTACTGCACAATTAAAATCAGAGTATAATCACAGGTTGGGCACATTAAAGGGTATGCATTAGATCTGCAATTTTGAGTACTAGTGTTTTACACCTGAGACATTGTTATTTTGTCTTCTGTCAGCTAAGCTTATCACTTACCTGTTAAATTCAGTATAATGGTTACATTAATGCACGTGTTGGAAGGGACACCCAACTACGTCCTTCAGTAATTTCCATCCAGTTTAGGAAGTAAAACATTAGTCTTAGCTTGGCTTAAGTTGAGCTAAGTGATTTGTGTATAGTTGTATGAGTTTGCATGAGTTTGTCCAACAGAAAATTATAGCTTCAAGAGCTTTGTAGCTCAACCAGCCCAGTTTTTGCCTTCTTCCTACACATCTTGTTTAGTGGCTGCACAAGCCGTGTCACAGTCCACATAATTTCTGGAGTGAAAACCCAGAAATAATAAAATGCAAAGATAGCAAGAATCTGTTCACATACTCTAGTAAAGAATAGCTCAGTAAGGGAGGAGGCCAAAAATTTTGTTGATGTGGGCCACAAAAGTGTTTGTAAGAGTGCCACTTAAGTGTAGTTTTTCACTATTAACAGAACTTGAATTTAAATGCAGTGTCAAATCATGCAGTATGTATACATCCAGATGATCATTTTGGCAAGCAGGTTATTCAGAATTAGATTTATTTTTAAAAGTACGTTTAGCGTTCTCTTTTGATACCTTGTAATTTCCTGATTTTTCCCTTCTGGCTTTTTCCTGCAGTCAGTACTGCAAGATTTTTTCCATGAACAGAATAAACCTAGATTGTATTATTAAAATTTTAATTCCAGTAACAGAGACTTAATGATAAACATTCAATCTCAGACTTACATTGTGGCCAGTAAATTTTGAAGAAGCACTACAGGAAATTTGTCAAAGGTCTCAGGCTTTTGTTGAAAATTGACTGTTAGAATCAACATCTGGCAATGATTCTGTGTTCTTCAGGGTGCACATCACTGTCCCTCTTCTCCAAGGCCGTAATACTGCTTCTGTGAGAGCAAAAGGAAGGTGGAGCTGAGATAGATCAACACTGATAATAGATCAAATGGGGAGGGACAGGTAGCACTTTGTATCCAGGGCTGTGAAGAATGGAAAATGCTGATAGTGACCAAAAGTTGTAAGAAGTGGATGTGGCAGGAAGAGATAGCTGTCTTTTTAGTGTATCTGGTTTAAACTGGATTTATATTCAAGTTAGACTGGCAGAGGAGGAGGTTGTGTGCTGGTTTTTTTTTCCTTTTTTTCTTAAACACATTGGACCCTAGATACTGATGAGTTATAAAGTATTTTCAAGAAGAAAAAAAATTAAAAACCTATAGTTTCCAGACTCTTTGGTTTGCAGCTTTTTATTTACCTGTGTAAACTGTTAATCCAAGACTGAGTGCAACACAGTTTTGGACAGAGTAGTCTGAATGTGCTATGAGCAGAATCGTACTTTATTTGATTCTTTATAAATAATGTTTTTAATGATTTTTGCATTGAAAATACAAATACATTACAGATTGATTTGCTGGTATTTTTATTGTTCTCTAATACTAGTATCTGTAAGCTGTCACTGTAAATATTGAGTAGGAGTTTTATTATTAATATGAGTTGGGTTTTGAATCAGAAATTTTAAACTTACTGTTCGGCAGCATGCGGTCCATTTTGAGAAACCATAGATACAGAAGGGATGCAAGAACCCTGGAGGATGAGGAGGAAATGTGGTTTAATACTGATGAAGATGATATGGAAGATGGAGAGGCAGTGGTGCCCCCTTCTGACAAAACTAAAAATGATGAAGATATTATAGACCCTATCAGTAAATTCATGGAAAGGAAAAAATGTAAGTGATGAGAAGAGTAATACCATATGGCTCATGCAGAAGCTATAACTTGTATTCTGGAGTCCTACTGCACTGAAGGTTTTGCATATATTTATTCTGCAATTCTTAGATTTTGCAATTGTGACACCAAGTTGTTGGACCACCCCTTCAAAACAGGTTTTGTTGTCTTTAAAAGAGACATAATACAAAAATACTGTTACAGATTTCTTTAAGCATTTGAAAGGCAATCTTAGCTGATAGTCAAGTTTTCCTGTGTTTTATTCAGGTTTATAATTCAAAATTTTCTATGTAGATGTTCAGGTGATTTCATTGGCAGAATAAAAGTGTCCATTCCTGGCCAATGACAACGACTGGTAGCTAGTATAGTAGTATGAGAAAAATAAGTCTATGATTACTCACTTTACCAAGTAGTACATAAAGTGCTAAGCCTTCTCCCACACAGTAAAGTGATTTGTAATTAATTATTTTGCTAAATAATACTGCTCTACTTTTGCACTTTTTTGTGTTTATTTTTTTCTCTCCAGTAAAAGAGAGTGAAGAAAAGGAAGTTCTTCTGAAAACTAACCTTTCAGGTCGTCAGAGCCCAAGTTTCAAGCTTTCCTTTTCCAGTGGTACAAAATCTAACCTTACCAGCCAGTCATCTGCAAGTAATCTGCCTGGGTCCCCAGGGTCACCTGGGTCCCCAGGGTCGCCTGGATCTCCAGGATCAGTTTCTAAAAGCACATCTCAGATGGCAGCTATCACAACTAAGGTAATTCTGAATGGACGTAGATTGAATTAATTGTTACAGACTAGGGATTTGCTTTATCATCTCCCAAGTTTGAGTGAATTCTGACAGGTTATGCGATAATGGACTATCTCGTTTGTGTGTACATTTTATCTGATTTTTAGCATTTTTAAGGAGATGTGAATGTATATAAAAAGAAGAAATAACAGCTCTTTTAATGCCCAAACTCTTAAAGTATGAGCCATAGCACTAGCTGCTGTTTGCAGTGATATTTACGTTGAAATACAGACAACACTTTACTTTTTTTGAATTGCGCAGGGTATTTGGCAGGTAGAAATATAGAAATACTTTGGAAACATTGCCAACTTTTGTTAGCTTCCACAATGTCCCACCACCCCCACTGTGAACTTCTGCTGTTACCATTTTTAATATTGTTCAGAACGATACAACTGGCAGATATGAAAGAAATAAATTGGATTATGTAGCTGTGGTTTCTGTTGCCAAAATGTAAACAATTTTTAATATCCTAGTGTGACTTTTCTTATCTTTTGAAATAACGTATAGTTTTGGGTTGGAACATACTGAAGTAGAAGAAGAAATCCTGTTTAAAGGAGTCACTATAACTTGCAATGAATATCCCAAACCATCATTTTTTATATATTTTAGAACACTGGTTGGATTTTATTGTATTTTTTGCTAAAGTTCTATTTAAACTTATTTAAGTCAAGGAGACAGAGTGATTGGTGTTTTCTCAGCACCAGGGGACAGATAAGGTAGTGTTTGTACAGTGTAGTTCAGGTAATGAGAATTTACTTTCATAACAAGAAAGGCCAGGTTTGTATCTCAGTTTTCACGCAGCCTTGGAATAACTCTGTTCACCTAACTTGTAGTAAAGGTAAATGGTATTCTAGGCCTTTTCTTTCTTATAGTCAAACATAGCTTAAGAGTTTATTTGGATTACCTTCTGCTGATAACACCTGCTCTTAAAATTTCTGTTTATTTGCAATACAAGGCATTTTTTAATATTACTGGATATGCTTTAATTTTCATCTGCCAAGTTTTTACATTCTGTAACTCATACACCTCATTCAGTTACATTACACAAAGAAATTGTTTAAGTTACTATGCATTTAAACTAGTTTTTGTTGGGACAGACTATGCTCTAAAAGTATTGTCATTCAGAAATTCAAATTGAAGGATACTCTTTGTTTGTTTCTGAGGTGCTTCCAGATTGTTCGTTGCTGCATTCAAACGTGCTCCCTAAAAAAAGGTTTAAATCTTTACAGATAGAGCTGCAGTGGCATTTAGAAAAACCAAGCAGATTTTTGGATTTCCTTAAATTTCAACTGGAAATAATTCCATCCAGTTGGATAGGTGAAAGCCCATTTTGGATTTCTTCATTTAAGCATTTTTCAGACAATTTTTCCTGAAGGGTTTATTATTGTTCTGCTTCATTTTATTCAAAACTTCCTGAATCAGTATACTTATGGTAATATTCCATGCAGACATCATTTTCCAATGCAAATGTGAATATGTGCAAATATTTTAATTGTAGTAATTGTGTCTGTCTTTGTAGGGAGGCCTTGTCGGGCTTGTAGATTATCCTGATGATGATGAAGAGGATGATGAAGATGAAGATAAAGAGGAAACTTTACCTTTATCAAAGAAAGCAAAGCTTGAGTCGTCATAATGGCAACTGCGGAAGAACATTACTAGTTGGGGGAAGGATCTTTTATCCAAAAAAAAAAAACAAAACCACAGCAAAGCAGCAATCTTTTGTGAACTACTGTGTGTGACACAGATCAACCTATACAAATGGATTTCTGCCAATCAAGTGCCAATTCAAAGGAGCAGAAGGAGGGGAAATATTTCATTTAGGGGAAAGACTTACGCCTTTGAGCTCTCCAGCTTGGACCACATGTTGCCCTTTTCTCAGGGAAGGAAATGGAAAACAAAACAAAAACAAAAAAGCCAACAGGGCAGGACTTTTGTTAGTGGAACTCCGGATTGGCTGGTCAGTTGCTACAATCAGAATATGCTTGGACCATGTATGAGACTTCTGAAGAAGAGGCATTTTTTTTGCCCTAATTCTTCACTAGTTAAGAATGCCAGCAGTTTCTTTGTATAAAAGAGACCTGCCTTTGAAATCATACATTCTGAACATTTTACTCAAGCTACAACAGGTTTTAAAAACCTCTATGGGGGAGGGCCGAATATAAAGTTTCCTCTTTTTTTTTTTTTTTTTAAATCTGTTCCCTTTGCCCTTTAAACTGCAGAATTTTTTTTGGAGGTGAGGGATTTGTTTGTCCCTTCTTGATTAAAGATTGAGTGGAATTCTAGATGTGGTCACTTTTGTGTCAGATTTTTTTTTTTTGCCCCCCTGAGTGTATGCTTAGTTGTTGAGTATATATTTGGGACCATTAAAATTTTTTGATGTAATATAATCTCACTGTTGTGCTGGTACCTGTTTCACCCTGTGTAATTTTGTTCTGCATCACAGTTCTTAAAATGTTTAGGATTTTATGGAAGATGGTATAGTTTTTATTGGGAGAAAAAAAAAATCTTACCACAATGTGCAGAAAAGCAATACTATTTTGTGACTAAATATTTTATATTAAATTTTACATCAGCAACTGTCAAGAAAAATTTCAGGGAAATAGGAATAAAAAAATTTAAACCTATAAATATGAAATTAGTATTCCAAAGAGACTTTGAAATTTCGTAACTCAGAACAACAGTGGTAAACTAACTCATCAAAATGCAAGATGGATGATTTAGGAATACCAATATATTGACTCATTTGACTTACAAAAATAAAAAATTATTAATGAAAGCTGAAAGAAAAATGTCACTAGTGGTATTTTTTTAAAACCTCTGATTCCCTTTGGAATACCAGTTTTAGTGAATCAAAGATGGTTGTAGAATAAAGTCTTTACAAGGATACCATCTTTTGAAATTTATCCCAGTAGTTGAAAAAGAGCAGTTAAACTTTGGGTCTCATTCAGTGATGACATTTTTCCCCTTTTTCCAAAAATCTAAATAGTTATTCATTTGAAACTAAATGTTATATCCTGCCTCTTTACTGCACTTACAGAAGATAGCTTGAAGGAGAGTTTATTCAGTTCCTTTGCAAACAGGAAAGCCTTTCTTAGATGTACTTTCAGGAGTTTATTCCTTTTGGACATTCAAAGCACCAATGTTGCAACAATTGTGATGTTACGCATTCATGTATCACATACAGATAGAAGTGAGAGAAATTAAAACCTGAGGCTGGATCATACATGATTGCACCCCAGTGTAGATTAGTACTTTGTTTCTGAAAATAGTGTTTTGCATGGCAGATTCTGTGCCAACTACATAAGTCAATACCTATGCACTGGGACATTATTAATACATGTTAGTAATTTCAGATCTAAATAAGAGTGTGCACTAGGGAAATATTAGCCATCTTTTCCTCAAGACATTCATTTGAAATCACTTTCCAAGGTTGAGTTTTTACAGTGTGTTTGAAATGTCTGTGACAGGGCAGTTCTCAGCAGTAAATTTTACAGAGAAGGCAAGAGATGAGCACTTGGTCACTACAATTTTCTGCTGCAGTGGGAGAACCCTATGCTGTCTCAACGATCTGCCTGAAACCTGATTTTTGCAACTTTGGCGTCAGATCAGGCATCACAACAAAGAAGTCTGAAATTTTGCAGGTTTTCTTAATTAGCCTGGATTTAAATCCTTCCCAAACTGTCAAACTTTTGCTGAGCACAAAGCTTTCAAAATTCATCCATCTAGTCATCTTTATGTTCTCCAGCTATATTTCAGGAAGGCATTCTTCTGGTGTGGTTGAAGGAACATTTTTTGTTAATGTGTTACTGTGTTCCTTCGGCTATTGAGTGTTTGATTTTGTAATGTGTGATGTTGCGGTCTTCTAATCTTTCACATACTTTCATGATACTTGTAGGAGTCTGTAATTTTGGATTTCCAGTACTTGAAGTATGGTGTTTAACAGAAGAAATGCTGTCCTTAAGTTCCTGGGTTGGGTCAAAATAATAATGGAAATAGGTCTGGTTTTGAACTTCCTATATTTTTATGATGCTCTAAAGGACTGGTAAAGTACTAAGCTGCACATCTTTTAATACTGTCTTGACTTGTAATCAGATCATTGTCTTCCCAAGTACCTAATGTGTGTGGCCAGACAGGACATATCTACACTTTGATGGGAGTTGGAAGTAGCCAGGAAGTAGGTGAGTTGGGGACAGTGGTGGGTATGCTATTCCCAGTGACTTTTGTTTTCATGGAAATCTCGAAATATATTTCAGGGGAAAAAAAAAAGAAATAGTGGGATTGTGAGAAGTGATGGATAAAAAAAAAAAAAAGGTACGAGTTAAGATGTAGAAAAAATGTTACAAACAGTGTTCTTTCTAGATCTTTCTCTGGGCTGCTGGGGTTTTCTATTCTTAGTTTTAAAACAGTTTGTCCACATCCCAAGAGAGCTGGGTGGATATTGTATTAAATATGGCTCAGTTGTCTTAATTGTGTTTTAACTGTATCTTCAAGTATGGTTTACAGGGTAAACCCTTAAGAATCATACAGGCAAGATACAATGTGCTGGAATCATCAGTGCAGGTCCCTATAATCCTTCAGTGGTTGAAAAACTTGATGCTGGTTACTCTGATATACACTGCCCAGCCCTTAGCCTTGCTTCACTGGGGATACCAGACAAAAGCATATGGAGTACCTGGTCCCTCACACTAATGACAGTAATTCTGGTTAATCTGGAGTATTTTCAGAATTTTTTCCAGTGCACACAGAGGGCAGTTGCATTCAGGTAACAATGCATATCACTAAAAAAACGATCTCCTGTGTCATGAGGGTGGGAGGATCTGAAAGCTGGTATATCTAGCAGAAGTTGCCTCTAAAATTTACCTGTCTGTACTATATTTACTTGGTAAACAAGATCAGACTATTCATCCATCTCTCACAGCCCTCCCAGGTGAGATGTCATGTTCTCGTGGAATTGTCAAGTAGACCCAATCCTTTAACAAAACAGGGAAGAACCTGTTCAGATGGGTTTTGGCTGTGTTTTAACATCTCTGCAAATTTCAGAAATGAGTAAGAATCTGTTGTCATACTGCTACTGTGGCTCCATGAAGGAATTGGCTACCTTTCAACCCAGCACAAGTTACTCTGGTTGCCTTGCTCAGTTATGTTTTCTGGCACCTGTAGAGTCACCACAGAAGGTTAGCATTACCTTCACTGGCTGTTCTACAGCTGCAGAGGTGTCCTGGAGCAGTGCTGTCTGTGCTGGAGTAAGTAGTATTGCAGTTGCCCTGCCTTGAGGAAATCAAAACCCATTCCAGATAAGCTGTCAAAGTAGAAGACCTGATGAGTGACTGCATGTGCTCACCCAACTCACCTCTACAGTGACTTTACAGTCACCACATCTGTGAAACACTGGTGATGTTACAATGCAAAAACAATTCTCTCCATCTGTAACTGAAAAATAATCTTCCTTCGAAGAGAGTGAGCCAAGCCCATGTGACTTAAAGTAAGTTTCTGTTCACATCAACTGTCTCTCATCTTCCACATAATTCAACTAGAATCAAAGCCACCTTCTGTGTTTCAGCATGTTAAGTCAGTGCACACAATACATAAACCACCAATGACCAATTTTTACCATATTCTTGTAAAACAGCTATCTAAACCCTTTGGGGCTACCAATGGACAACCTTACCTTTGTGCCTTCTGTCACAACCCCTCAAAACTGGAGTCTTTCATTTCATTAGTTCCTCAAATTCTTAAAGTTCTTCCCAAATCTGTCTTGATTGTCATACAGGAGTGAATTCTATTGATTCTTCAGTACACCTCATGAATCTCAGTTAATGTTGATTGTGTAGTTCTCCTGCCAAAGAGAAACAGAGGAATGTGCAGGGCAATGTTCTGTGCCTTGGTGAGAAAGCAAGCTTTTGGATAACATCCCCAAACCTTTACACAATTATTGTGGTCCTTCAGTAATCATCTCCTCAACAGACCAGGCCCTATCATGCATTTGAAACCTACAGGACACCTTCCCCTTTCTGCTGCTGCTTCATATGACATCTTTCACGATTTGCTGGACATGTAGTTCCCACACTCTGTACTCACTGCTTTAGCCTTTGTTTCTAGCACCTCTTTAGCTTAGGAGTTTAACTTAAATGGATTTGTTCTCTTTCAGGCCTATGAGGATTCTTCCACTGCTACAGCATTCATTGCTTCTCCAAAGCTTTAAGTCAAGGAGGTTATGCCATCGTTGCTGTGTTTGCCTGGGATGTGGGTACTCCTCTCTTGCTTTCAAGTTCATGCAGAGCCATAAACCACTGCTGCCCCTTCCTGTTCTCCCCTTTTGCATAGTATTATTTAGTGTTTGCCACATGTATTTGACTCTATATTTATTTTCTATGGACTCAGATGTTTATGAAACATTCTGCCTAAACTCCCTCCTTCTGTTTTAGATTCTGTATTATGTTAATCTTACAGGAGCCTATGCAGCTGGCTTAAATTTCAGTGAACATCCTGCCCTCCCACACAGGTTAATGTTAGGTTTGTGGGAGTTTCTCTCAACATTCTGTTTCAGATGCCAGCCACAGAGACTGTAAATCACCAGCATCCCCACCCACGTTCAGATTCATCTAAGGAATGTAAGCGAATACTTCTGGGTTTTTGTTTGTGTTTTGGTTGCACATATAGTTCTGTTTCTTTTTATTTTCATTCAAATTTATCTAACACAGTTTCTTTGCCACCTTTGTCCAAACAAAATGAACAGTATTGAAGACAGCATTTCAGAATCGGATATTGTGAGGAGCAAAGTGATCTTGCCACCTTTTTTTTTTTCCTGGCACCCATTGTTTACAGCTCCAGAGTCTATTTAAAGTAAACTTGCTTCATAGATGAGAAGTTGATTGATGAACAGTAGAATCATATTTACAAGAAAGCTGCCTAAGGACAGTCTCAAGCAAAGGAGGAGAAAAAGGCCTTTCCTGATTACCATGGGTTTAAACTCCTGTATTGTAACCTTGAGAATTCTGTTATTCCCATCCCTCAGCAACTTACACTTCAGACAGCAGATGAATGGTGGAGCTTTGTTGATAGTTGTAATCGTTGCTAGGGGACAGTCTGAGGGAGGTGAATCATGCCATTTACAGTCAGCCTAAAGGGACATTTGGAAACGCTTGAGCTTAGAAATTTCCTTCTGTGGTCTGTGTTGCTGAGAGTCGAGTGCTTCATGGCTGTGAAGAGAGCTTTAGAAATACGATGATAATGGAGGCATGAAACATCCTTGTGTCTTTAGATGCTTATACCTTTGTATGTGTTTAAAGTGGTTGTTCTGGTGCTTCTGTAAGAACTGTGCTTTTAGTTAAAAGCTGACTGAGTGCAAATAGTATAAAAAGAAAGTTGTGGATCACATTAAAATTAAATACTACAATGCAATTGCATGCACAAATCTGGATCTGAACTTCCTTGAATTATAGAATGGTTTGGGTTGGTAAGGACCTTAAGATCATCTAGTTCTAACCCCTGCTATGAACAGACACCTCCCTTGCTCAAGGCCCTATCCAACCTGGCCTTTATTCACAAGCATTTGTTTTGTTTTGTCTGCTGTGGGAAGGTGGTGGCTCCAGGTACCACCAGAAATGAAACCTTGACCTGTGGTGATGTTTCACAAGCTATGTCCTTGGTGAAACACAAGGTAAGTAAAAGTGCCCATCTGGAAAGAACAGCAAGGTGTCAGCGCACCTAGGGCTGACAGGTACAGCATGGAACTGCCGAGGAAGAACCCAGCCTAGGCAGTTTGGGGTCTAAGAGCCAGGGCATATGTTAGGCTCGGGCGGGCAGTCCGGCCTCCCCCAGCCCTCACTGTGTACCTGAGACCGAAATCGGCAAGGCTCCGCGGCAAGCCTGGCTTGTGCCTCTGCAGGTCAGTGGGGTTTTACCGACCCGCAGCGCTCTTGCGTGGCCAGCTTGGAGCGTGCAGCTGTGGACCGCCGTGAGACTTAAGCAACTCGCCCACTGCTCAGCAATTCTCAGTGTGTCTGTCTCCCACAGCACTTCACCCCTTCACTCTTTAGCGGCTGGCTGCAGACACCCACCCCCCCCAGCGCTTCTATTCCCCCTTGTCAATACAACTGGAAGGAGTTTATCGATATTTTACACACTACGCCAGCCAGCGGTAGTCTTTTCAAGACAAGACAAAATACTCTTCCAAGCTGTTTTGCTTTCAGCACCAGAGCCGAGAGGGTACCCGAGTAACCCCACCTCCCCTAACAGCCGGCACCACCGGCTGCGACCGACAGAGGGCGCCGAGGCCCCGCGCGCCGAGGCCCGACTCCATCCCAAATCCGTTCCCAGCCGCGTCCCCACCCCCGACCCTGCTCCTGCGGCTGCATCTCCAGCTCCCGCTATGCTGCTGCTATAGAGACTAAATATTGTCTGTAGCGCAGGCAGTTACGTTGAACAACGCGTGAGCATTCAGCACTCAATAGCATCCCCAGGAGCATTTCCTGGATAAGAAGTTTGGGCTTTACCATTGTGCTCCATGATGTGCCCCCTTCCCCCTTTCAATTACCTCACTCCCAGCAACTGTTGCTTCACTTCAGGGGTCTGCAGAGGCGTGCTCTTACAAACGAATCGCATCCAGGTTGTGAAAGGGGGGAAAGCATTCTTGCATTTGTAATCTGTTCTCTCTGAAGGGCACTATTTTCCAAATATTTCTTTTGACTGTACTTCCAGTAGACCAGGTTGCTCAAAGCCCTGTACAGCCTAGCCTTGAACACTTCCAGGGATGGGATGTCCATAACTTCTCCAGGCAACCTGTGCCAGCGTCTCACAGTGAAGAATTTCTTCCTAATGTCTAATCTAAATCTACCTTCTGTCATCTTAAAGCCATTCCCCCTTGTCCTATCACTACAAGCCCTTGTAAAAAGTCCCTCTTCAGCTTTCTTGTAGGCCCCCTTTAGACACTGAAAGGCTGCTCTAAGGTCTCTCCAGAGTTTTCTCCAGGCTGAATAACCACAACTCTCTCAGCCTGTCTTCATAGCAGAAGTGCTCTAACCCTCTTCGTGTCCCCTTCTCTGGACTCCAACAGGTCCGTGGCCTTCTTATGTCAGAGGTCCCCGAGCTGAACTCAGCACTGCAGTGGGGGGTGGGGGGGTGGTGTCTCACAAGCATGGAGAAGTAGAGTGAAGAGTGAAGACTACATCCATGAAAAACAGCAAACTGTCAAATGAGAACCCTAGCAAAACCCAACCAAGCTACGCAGCGCCAAGCACAGAACGGTTCAGCTTTATGACTAAAAGGTATTTCCTCAAAATCTGAGTCTGGGATGGAGCACTCATCATTTGTACCTCCTGAAAGTTATTTCTTTCCCTAACTAAACCCAGGACGAGTCCTGTTGCCTGCAGCAGGTTGTGCCTCCCGCTCTTCCAGGAGCTCTGCGGTTCGAGTTTTTGTGGTGCGCTGAGGGGCTGATGCCACACGCTTCGAGGCACCCCTCCAACAGCCGCCGGAGCACTTCGTCCGTACTTTGTTGCTTTTTAACGCACAAACTTGCACACCGCGTGTAGCGATCTGCGCTTGGGTCGTTTCCCGGCAGCGGAAAGGGGAGGGGGAGAGCAGCTGTAACCGGCCGGCCCGCGGCCTACGGGGCAATGAGGCGCAGCCGCGGGGGGATAGAAACCGCCCCCACCCCCGGCCGGGCCCTGCTGCAGACGGGACAACATGCCGCCGGAAACCCCTGTCCCTTCCCTGCAGGCCATGCGACGGGCGGGTGCAGCAAGCACAAGCACCTCGTCCCGGCTTCGCACCGCATCCTGCCCGCGCCTGACTGTCTGCCCTCTCCCTCCCTCACCCGCTGCCGCCCAGGGGCGCCGTCTATTGGCCGGCGCCGACCCTCTCCGGGCTTCTCATTCGCGGCGGGCCGTGCCCGTCACGACGCTGCCGCGGCCCGGCTCTAATTGCCGGGTCAGGGTGCGCTTCGCCACAGGTAGTGTTGCTCCGGCGCTGGGGCTGAACGGTCTGTGGGAGCTTTGCGCCTCCACCTCTGGCCGTGGACAGCTGTTGCCCTTCGCATCGCTCTCTCGAAGCTGCTCGCTCCTGTCCCGGCCGCCGCTCCTGCAGCTGCGGGGCGAGCTCGGCGGGTGAAGAGCAGCCTGTTGCTGCTGGGAGGAGGGACCGGAGCGGCGGCGGGCGGTCCTGAGTTTCCCCCCTGCGCGGGGCGGGGGAGCGATGAGCAGCGCATTGTTTCCCCTGTAGGCAGCGCCCGACGGGCAGCGGGGCGGCGGGGCATAGGTTCCGCGCCTTTGTCTCATGAGTGAGCTGGCCCCGCTCCCCCAGTCTCCCGCCACTGCCAGCCGGACTCGGCGACATGGACGTGACCGTCTCTGAGCTCCTGGAGCTCTTCCTGCAGAGCCCCTTGGTGACCTGGGTAAGCAGAGGGGGGAGTGGGGGGCAGCCGGTGAGCGGCCGGGCCCTTACGCCATCCCCCAACCCTAACTGTCCTTCTCCGGCAGGTGAAAACCTTCGGCGCCTTGGGGAGCGGGGACGAGGACAACCTCGGCATCTACATGGACCTGGTGGATGGCGTCGTCCTGAACAAGATTATGCTACAGATGTGAGTGGGCTCTGGAGGGAGAGACCGTGCGGGGGAGGGCAGCGCCGAGCACGCCTCGGCCCTCACCCACGGGGGGCGCCGGGGCTGCCGGAGGAGAGGTCGCCACTTCAAATGGCGGTGTCCGGCTGGAGACGGCGCCGTCTTTATCCTCCGCTGGGAAAGCGGACAGGCTGGAAGGACCGGGTGCAGGGCGAAAGCACCACGTTTGCATTTTTCCTTTTGGTTTTCTTTGAAATTAACAAAAAAGAGAAAAAAAACCACACCCCATGCGAACTCGGTTCTCTAAAACATGCTTTAATGTTTTTCTCTTTTGGTGGTGTTTTCCCCTTTACTCCTCTTCCCCCCAGCCCCAACAGTTACTTTTTCTTAATTGTTCATATATGCTGTAGGGGAAGGTATATTGCATTACTACAAATAAGGAAATGAAAGTGCTTTATCATATGAAGCTTTAATGGAAGGATCTCATCTGAAGTGTGTCTGCTCTTGTGTGAGCTTCAATATTAAATATGTAACTTAGAAAAAAAAAAGCCCAGCATCACTGATATCTCTTTATGGCAGCACTGTAAGGATGTGTCTTCAGGAAACTTACTTATAAATAGCTTAAAAGAGCAAACACTGAAAACACTGTAATGTTGAAATGAATGGTTGGTAGAAGTTGAACGTTTCTTTTAACCACATCCTTTCCTGTTGATGGTCTGCTACATGCAGATCCTGACTGTTTTCTATCATCTTTTAAGTGTTCTGAAATGTGTCTAACAACGTTTGTAGGGAGAAATATTTGACTTTCTAGAGAGGAGCCTTTGGAAATACCTCAGTTTTGGCGCTGCATTCTTTCAAGTGAATAAAATCAATTGAAGCTTCAGTGATTTGCAGCGTTAGGCCGAGTCCCAGTACTTAAATGAAGAATTTGTGTTGGAATCTTCAAGTGAAATTCCTGAAAAGTAACTTACTTACAACCCCTGCTCCATCCAGTGAAGTTGGCAGATTTTGTTATCTTTTGGTATCTGGCTGCTCCATCTGACAGGTAATCATGTTTTCTTCTGGTTTGTGGAAGCTAACAATGGAGATTGTGAACTGGAACTTAGTGTAGCTGGTGAAGGCTCATGGTTTGGAACAGAATCCAGATCAGTCAGCCCACTTGGTGATGACAGGCTAGTGGTGTAAAGTGTTAGCTGTGATGGAAACCTGGTACAAAAAGAAGACATAAATTTCAGTATTTTTCAAGGAATAATTACACTTTTAAAAGGTAACTTTCTGCAAATTAGGGCCTTGAGTATGAGCAGTTGGATCCAGACTTGTAGTTTTCCAAGATATGGGAAATTGGGTTTAGATTTATGACCATTATGCTTGGCACGGAGAGGACCAACCGAACTATCAAGGAACAGCAGCAGTTGAGTCTGCTGCTCATTTACTTAGCTATCACGGTTAAATAACATGTGAAAGAATCTTACCCTTTCAAAACAAGAAAAATTCATTTAGTAGTTGCTCTTGAATTTTGTTAAATAGGCTGAAGTTATGTGGCTTTTGAACGATTGTGGCACTCTTATGAGTGATGTGGTTTAGAAGTGATTTATCCAGTGGTGTGCGCAAACAAGCAGCCATCTGTAGATGGCTGTTGAAACATGTCTAAGGAGATACAAAATTATTAAAGTCTATGGAGCAACTTAACAATGCTTTGAGGACAAAGAGTGAAGAATAAGATCTCCTGGAATTAATGAAGATAAGCATATAGGCTGACCAAGTGCAGTGCCTCTAGTTGGCATTTTTGTTAGGTACCATGTGATTGTGAGAAATGCCCTGGCAGGTTTACTTGCCCTGGGCAATCAGGTAAGTAAGTTTGTTTTTTCCAAAAAAAACATGTCTCCCAGCAGTGTTCCCAAAAGTCTAAGTGGGGGACGCACAAGCAGTGCAGAGCAGGAGACTGGGACATTACCCCTCCTTTTTAGGCAGCTTTGGCAGTGCTTCAAATGGTGCCTCGGTGCTTGAAACTAAGAGCTTTCTACCGAGAGCCCAGGACTGTTTAACTTAGGAAGGGTTGTGGTTGTATTTATGTATCCCAACCCAGCAAGGCACTCGGGAAAGGTGCTGCGACCTTCACTTTTTCCTGACTTAACCTTTAGAAGTAGCAGTGCAATTACTGCTTGCCTGTAAATCAGGAAAGCCTTTGAAGGCATATTTCTGCCCACAAAGCTTTCAGAATAATGAAATAAGCATGTATTTTAGATGCTTGCTCATCAGCTTTTCAGGTCCTGATCCCTGAAGATGACTTCCAGTGTTTGGCTTGAGACTTCTTGTTGAAATTGTATTAATGAGGGCCTTTGATAAATTGGCTAGAATCTGACATACCATGCCATGACAGTGGTGATTGCCTGAAAGCACAGATGTGTGCATGCACACACACATGCAGAGAACTGGGGGTAGCAGAGTGGAAGAGCTGGGCACATGGTGTCATAGCTGTCTCCTTGCATGCGTATTACTTCTAGGTTTTTAGCTTAAATAACCTGCTTGCTTGCTTACTGGAACACAAGTAACGTGGGTACGTGAGCTTGCATCTAAACACCAAGTGTGATGCAGTACTTTGCTGCAGATCAGCAGATTTCTTTCAGTGAAAATTTTGAAAGCCAAATTCTTGGGAATTTCATTATTAAAATAAAACATCTTTGTCCTGCAGCTAAGCAGATTTTAAAGTTTAATCCATGGCCAAAGAGACAGGTGGATCTGTGAAGAAATCCAGATATACCTGTTGAGTGGAGGTTGCTGAATGAAGCTGTTTGAGGCTAGTGGGCTGTACAGTTCAATCAGCCTCTGATTTCTGTTGTAATAGGTTGGATTTTGCTCAAATGCTCTCTGGCAAGAAGAAGATCCCAGCTGCTTGAAATTATGGAGTCAATGTTTTTTAGGCAGTGGGCTCATATCAGCAAGGCAGCTGTGTCACTGGAGAGATATGGGATGTCTACCACTCTTCCTGTCCACAGGTCCCTGCTGGCTATGTGACGGGAGGTGAAAACAAGGCTGTGTCTTCGCTCTGTCTTTTTCAGAAACAGTCTGCCCCCAGGAATGCTAGGCCTGAATAAAATGTAGTTTGCTCAGGCTCACCAAATGTAGCCATGGCACAAGAGCAAAAGAAGTGAACCCAGCCTGGGCTTACCTAGATTCTGACTACAATGTGATCAGTGGGTAACCATCTGTTGGGCTTTGCTGGTGATTCCTTAGCTTACTGATCCCTGACAAAACAAGACCCTTTCTAAAGAACTGAGGATTGCTTAGTTCTCAATAATGGTGCCTAGATGCTTAACGAGTTAAAGCTAATAAGAAGAGACAGCAGTGTTTGGTTTCCCCCACCTATATTTTAAAACAAGACAAATGTTTTTTTCAAGTCATTTTGCTCTAAAAGACTAGTTTCTTTTTCCTGTGTGCTGTCCAAGTGTATACCTCAATCTGATAATGCAAAAAGGACATGTTGATTTTTGCAGACTTGCAGTACTGGCTGAAAACTCTGCATACAAAACTTTGTGCTAATCTTCAAAGTGGAACTGCCATATTCCAAGTTTCTGTGTTTCTGGTGCATTTATATGTATCAGGTTAATGAGGTTCTCTGTGGACAAAATTTAAACTTTTTTCAGATGATTGTGTGTCACTTCCAGTATGAAACTAGCATGTGGCCATACTGCTTAGACTGCCTTCAGTGTTACAGTTGCAGCTGTGGCATAACACCTACAAGCATAAGCAAATATTTGTCCTGTTTAACTTACTGTAGAAAGCTTTTTATTTGGGAAATAGCATGGGGGTTTACACATGCACATAAATGTTTTCATATTGACTTGTTCTAATTCTTCTAATTGATGGTAGACTCTGCTGTCAAAATGTTTAGTGAATAGGAATATGTCTTAGGAGTACAGCTGATAAAACTGCTTGCATTGAAATCACATAATAAAAATGCACAATAATAGGTCTTTCAATTTCAATCACAGCTGTCATGGTTTGTGGTACTGTCAATCTGTGGCTTTAATTTGAACCGTGTGACAGGAGCAGCCATGTTGTGAGAGCACGCTTCTTGTGATTTGCAGCAAATGGCTTGAATGCTGGAAGGTTGGAGATATGCATCTGTTTAATTAAAAATCTCATTTGGAGGTGCATTTTTCTACCATGTTCTAGGCAATTTGGAAACCCTGCCGGCCTTATTGGCATCATCCCACTTGATGATAGAGGAAGAAGTTGGATGATGGGAGAGTTAGGCTGGTCCAAGAATGGTGTATTTTCAGTTGGCGGGTTAGCTGCAGAGTGAAGTGCCATGGGATTCTGGGCACAGCTGGTTTCTTCTAATGTCTCATAACCACTGGGCCTGGTTTGTGGGCTTCCCCCTTAATCATGGAAAAATCCATGTCAGAAATTTCTCAAATGAGAATTATTATTTTCATTTTTTAAATTTTTTTTTGTTATTTCTATTTTATTAATTGGTTAAGAGATTGCATCTTCAAGCACTTGTGCTGCTGGCCCCATGCCTGCTGAACTCATCACTTGGCCTCTGCCTCCTGGCCCTTCCTTTTCTCTGTGCTCCTGTAAAAGTCATGAAGGTGTAAAACCAGAGGACTTCTTTAAAATGTTTGGGTATGTAGTAAGGTTTGAGACTTTCCTTCTGTTCATGTGGCTTGGGTGTTTACTTGTTTGTGAAGTACCTCTCTTAGTCATGCCACCTTCGTCTTATTTGAGCAACTTTTTTGATCTTTACAAGTAGGTGATTTTTAAAAAGGGAGCTGTAGTTTTCATTACGTGTGTGTGTGTGTGTGTAAGGGAAATACTAAACATCAAGGGACTGAAAAAGCATCTCACTGAAGTCCTGTGCAGGTATTTTTCAAATACATTCAAGAATTTGTATGGGTTCCCTGGTTGGTGTTGTAAAAATATCTTTAGTTTTCAGTGTGATCCTTGGAAATTCTTTCTGTAAGTTCTTCATGAAGAGGTTTCACCAACCAAACAGGTCTTAGAATGTGTCAAAGTTTGGTACCAACAGCTCTGTTTTCTTGATAGTGGAAAAATCTCTAAACACAGAACTTGCCCCTTACAGTGTAAAGTTTACTCAGGTGCTTTTTTTTTCCTTGAGGACTCTGCTTCCCCTTTCCGCTTTTCCTTTGCTGTAGATCAGGCTGATAGGTTGTAGTGCTTCAAGTACCTCAATCTCTCTAGGTTTTTAGCCGCCTCCTTTCACTTCTGTTGAGATCAGCAAGTGCTGTGTGGCTGTGGGTGTTCTGGCAGCTTGCTCTTTTCCTGAGAGTGCAAGTAGCCTCAGTCCTCTGGGCTGCCTCTCCCAGCTCCCCTGCCTCAACCCTTCCATGTCCCCTGAGATGTCTCAGGGACAGGTGACTGACATGGAGAAGGCGACAGCAGGAGGGATCCAGCCGACCTCACATAATGTGACGCGGTTAATTTAGGCAGCAGGAGTGGCGCAGAAAATGTTTGAAAAATGCAATAAATATATTCTTTCTGAATAAATGCATGCCTCAAACCCTTGATTCTTATTAGTAGTCTTCATTTCCATGCTTATGTCAAAAAATGTTTTGCCTGTTCAGATGGATAAAACTGAGCTTACCTGGTAAATGGCAAAGAATAAATCTTTTTTTGGAAATGTCC
The DNA here is from genome assembly GCF_028554395.1 of Pezoporus wallicus. NCBI lineage: Eukaryota > Metazoa > Chordata > Aves > Psittaciformes > Psittacidae > Pezoporus > Pezoporus wallicus. The sequence goes on along the minus strand of NW_026638957.1, from coordinate 2,984,105 downwards.
CGCTGCCTCCAAGAGTAGCTTTCTGCAGGTCCTCCAACTTCTTGTCTGTGGAGCTACAACAGTTGTAGTCAGTATGAGCTTATCTGACCCAGGATTAAGAAAAAATGTGGCAGCAAATGAAAAAGTAATGGGATATTGCTTATTGGGAAGGGACTGTTTAGCTTTCCACCTAGAGACAATAAGCCCTGTGGTAGTTTGAAGTGTGGGTTGTGCTGGCCTTCCACTGCAAACCGTCTTCTCTGGAGTGAGCTGAGGGACTGCATAAAGTTGATTATGCAACATATACAGAAATCCATACTGTCATTTTCTTCGAGCTATGTTTTCTTTTCAGAAAAGCTTTTAACTTCATTGTTTGTGGAGAGGAGGGGGCAGGACAGCCAGAGTGACACTGTATGCTGCCGCTTGCCTCCAGGTTAAGAGGACCCTGAGGTCAGTGGCATTAAGGGCACTTGGGGCAACCAATTACCATTAATGAAGGTGATAGGATAAAAGCCCCGGAACTGCTGAGGGACTGGTTCTGCCAATGCTTGTGTTCTTGTAATAGATGACTAGCCCCACTGTGCCAAAAGATGAGCAGTTCTTGTCTTGGAAGGAGGAGTTGTTCTGGTTCTTACTTGCTTTGGAGAACCTCACCCAAGTCCTGCATTGCACTGCCTACAGCTGTTGAATAAATCTGCTCTCCTTTGCTGTGGCTGGTGGGTGTGTTTTGTGGAATTTTGCCCCATTTCATGTAGTTTTGAGATGGGTTGTGAAGTATTGCTCTGCTGTACAGTCAAAGCTTTCTCTTCCTGGCTGTAGATGTTGATCAGTACCAGACAGTGGCATGGCAGTGTGCTGCTTACATGAGCTTTCCCATGGAAACAAGAACTGTAGGGTGGTCCTTCTGTTTGGCCAGCTTCTCTTTTATTGTGCATTTCTTCCCTTTAGGCTTCCTGGTTTGTTGTCATGACCTCACCAAAAAGGCTAAGCATCCAGCTTCCTTCAGGGTTCAGCTCAGACAGTACTGAAGCTTGGTACTCTCGCAGTTGAAGCCCAGGTGCCATTTATGCTTCTCCAACTTGCTGTGCTGCAAAAGACCCATACTGTCAGTTGGTGTATGGGTATGACTTCTGTATCTGCGCATCAGTAAAATGGAATACTTACTACAGATTTTGCTTTAAAAGCTTCTAACAGTAGGTTTTGTTCTTTTTTTTTTTTTTTCGTGATTGATTACAGTGCCAGTCAGTATACAAAATCCTTTGCTACTGTAAAGGCTCTGTAGGGTCTTGCTACCAGTGACTAGTTTACACAGTGGTCATCTGTACTTCAGTTTGCTTGAACTCTGGTGCATAAATACTGTGTCTGATGTTATCTGCTGCCGTGGAGGTTTTCTCTCATCTCTGGAATATCAATGTATTCTGTCATATTTATGCACATAGCACTGCTTTTACTAAAGAGGCGCTTTGGGATGGCTGTGCATTTAAAGAGAAATAGAAAAAGCTCTCTCACGTACTTATGTAAACTTCGGCAGATACACTTTAAGAACAAATATTGGATCAGTTCTCTTATTTTCTTGTCATTGCTGGAGTTCACTGTTTGGCCCTGGAAGAGCTGTGAATGGCTTAATTAACAGCCACAGAGCAGAGCTCTGGGAGGCAGGTGTTTGGATTGTGTGGGAGTTTGCTGATAAGAGTATTTATTAGAGGGAGAACACAAGACTTTGATCTAAGGTGTTAGCAGATAAAGGTTTTCAGGTTCCTTTTGTTTGCAGCATGTTAGGGTGTACACAGGCTATCTGAAGGTGTACATTCATATTAAATTATTTACAGCTTTTTTCCTGTGTTTTATCTTTTATTTTAGAAATTAAAAAAAAAAATCAGGTACAATTTTGATTTGCTTTCTTTAAAATCAAATAAACTTTAGGCTTCTTTTCCTAAAATCTTTACACCAACTTTTTTCTTGTTTTGCTTATATCTCTACCTGTGTTTATGTTTTATTCATATCTTGAAGCCCAGTAGAGTGTTTATGAGGCACAGTGGATATATGAGTATCTCTCTGCTGTACAAAGCTTTCTCTTTCTGGCTGTAGACTTTGGTAAGTGTCAGACAGTGGCATAGTAGCTTGCTGCTTACATGAGTTTTCACATGGAAACAACTGTGGGGTTACATCTAGTAACATCTAGTGAGTTGATATGGTATAATGAAAGTGCAATGTTTCTTTTTCCCTTCAGTGTATAATAGATACAGGTTCTGCATTGATCAAGTGTTAACACCCTTCTCTTGTCAAAAAACTTCCAAAGCCAAGGAAGGCATGGTAGTCTTTCCTAGGCTTCCCTTTATTTGAATAAGATAAACCCCTTATTATCAGAGACTGCTTTGATCTAGTGTGTACAAGCTAAATATGCTCTTTTCTTTGGGGAAATACAAATAGGAAGGGAAGCTGCCCTGAACTGCTGTGTGGGTTAACTATAAAGTATGATACTTTGTGGTGTTCATGGAAATTTCCAAGTTATACATATGGGCAAAGGTAATGAGCTTTCTCCATTGTAAATTAATATATATGTATCCTATATAATTATGTCAGCACATTTAATGGGTAAATTTTTAAGGGTTTTCCTAATGGTGTATTACTGAGATATTAAATCTTAGTACTGAGTAAAATAGTAATATTTTGTTTTATTTTTCCTCTTTTAATAGAGATCCTCGACCAACCAACCAGTGTGTCAACAAGCATGTAAATAATGACACCTATCTTCGGGTTCAAAACCTGACCATCTTAGTCAGAAACATTAAGACTTACTATCAGGTGAGATTTTGTCTCTCTGCTCATTGATCTGTGGTGATTGCTATAATGTTTCAGCTGGTGCAGGGGCTAGTGGCTCAAAAAAGAATTGATACAAGAAATCAAAAGGAAACTGTTTATGTAAAAGCACTTTCAGCCATGCTTTCCTTATGAAGTGGCAATCCACCTGCCTTACCTGCCCCTCACGGCCAGAGGCTGGTTCCTGGCACCCCTCTTCTTTCAAGGAAGAAATGTGCTCAAAGACTATGATAGTGCTTGGATAGTACATGTAGTAAAAAACCTCCTTTGTGGTGAGGTAGCAGGCGGTGTATGTGAAGGGATTTGCTGACATTGGAGTAATGGGTTTGGGTATAAAATTTAAAACAAGTGACTTTCTGTTAAAGGGGCTGCCAGCAAGCAAATGGTTATGAAGAACTGTACTTAATGCTAGAATATAAATGTCAATTTGCTATAGCATTAATTAGGAAAAATCTGTTCTTATCTTGAAGGTAGACATTGTATGCTGTGTACCTGTTCTTGGGTGTTAAAGCAGTTGTTTGTTCCAAACTCCTCCTTTAAGAGACTTAAGTGCAGGAATTACTGCAAATTCTTACAGACAGTGCGCTTCTTAGGCATCGTTCTTGAACTGACTGCCGGTGTTCCTCTGCTGTAATAGTGTTCCTCTAAAATGAGGGTGGTGACAGCTGAGAACCTCTGCAGACTTAGATACATATTTGATGCTGCTGGGAAGCCACAGAGGTAAATTCAGTTATTCTAAATAGAATTTCTGTATACACACTGTAGTGTATATTTAGACTCCTTAATGAGAGGAGTAAATGTTCTGCTATTTTCTTCTACACATCTTTTTGCCAGATTTGAATGCTGTGCATTATAAACCAGGCTGAAACCAATGAGGGCTGTTAAAATGCTCCTCTGTGTATGTGTCTTGAGCTTATGATGGACAAAACAGCTAAACTGTAGGAGTTGATGTCAGTGTGCTCATCTTGGATACTTAATTTTTTCTGTACACGCAGAAGAGATTAAATGCTTAACTATTGTAGTCCTTTTTGATGCTGTTTTCTTACATGTTATTGCCTACTTCTAGTCCATATTATTGCCACTGCTATGTTTCTGACCTTGTTCAAGGAAGCCTAAAAGAGAGAGGGACTTGTGGAGAAGTTGTATGGGGTAGATGACTCATCTGTGCAAGTTACAGCAGCTTGCTAGTAAAATGAAGTGTGTAACTCTGTTTTGATATTATGTAGAAGGGTATCATGTATTTCTGAAGACAGCTGACGTGTCTTGATTGTTGAAAACTGGAGATGCTAATACAATGTGATGTCATCCCTGAGACTTGTGATTTTTCAAGGGCGAAATTCCATTTGGTCATAACTGGAGGCTGAATGTGGGTATTTTATTTCTTTGTTACCCACTGAACAGTGTAACTATGTATGGAGTCTACAAGGAAAAAGGACTGTTTAAGGCCAGGGACAGGATTAGTTTGTCTTCCTCTCTCCTCACCCCGACAAGATTTACAGTCTAAGAGTCTGGTCCATCAGATGTTGAAACTCAAGCCTTTTATTCATGTGACTACTTTGTCTTGGAGCTGATAATACAAATTCTTTAAAGAGTACCTTAGCAGAGCTCAGGTTCATAAAAAGAGAAAAATTATTAATAATTATATGATATGTTGCTTAGTGTTTTGTTGACCTAGCTGTTGTGTTGTCTAATCGTAATTCAGTAAAGCTAGCAATGACTAAAATAGGTTAAGACAGAGTTTTCAATGGGAAACAGTAGTTGAGGTTTGCTGTCACAAGCGTAACCGTGAGATTCCTGTTGTAGTCAGGAAATTAAGTACCATGCATTTTGTTGCCTGAGGACTACATATACTTCATGTAAAAAAAGCTAAGAGTCATGAGAACTGATCATTCTTTGCATTTGGTCCTGAAAATGTGTAATTAGAGCAAAGTTTAAAATAAAATCACATTTTTTGTGATGATAATGTTGTATAGTAAATGTACTTATCCTTGTCAGAATTGCATTTTTCAGGGCAAATCCAAGGTCTTGATGGTAATCTGAGAATCCCTTTCATGTGGTACTGTGCAACCTTCAACTCTCCATAGTCTGGGTGGAGTTAAGGCCATCTATGCTGTGGCCAAGCTCTGAGTGATTTGGAGTGTAATGTTGCATCTGTACTAATGTCTGTTAGATGTTCAGAACATTTCTTTGTATTTTAGGATCTTGTAGAATCTACTTTTTTTTTTTTTTAACATGCAACCAGGTGGCTGCTTTGGGATATATTAAATATTGTTAGGCCTCTCTTCAGTGTTTAGAGATGTTTCCAAGTAGGTTGAAGTTGTGGGCATTGTTTGAAGTAGTATTAATATACTAGCTTAAGTTAAAGCGAGTATAGTGTCTTACTGACTGAAAACATAGTCAAATTTGATTGCAGACTGGAAGTGGGAGGGGAAAAAAGTTCCTGACAAACAATAGGAACATGAATTTGCTGCTTCCTCAAGAGAAACAAAAGCTCCAAAAATACAGTGTTGGCCTTGACATTTTACATTCCCTTTCACTTAATGGACCCAAGTAAAGTTTACAGCTTCATAAATTCTAGGTCTCCTAGAATTAGGAAAATGGCACTTCATGCTTCATTGAAGGACATTGGAAGGTATGAAACAATACTTGCCCCTCTCTGCACTGGGCAGGATTGATCAAGAGTATGACATAAATTCATGGTACTGTAAACTCTATCTGAGGAAGGTGACATAACTGGCTACTAAAATTACCTTTGATATTCAGAAGGCAGTTGATATTTCAGATCACATAGTTGTCTAGTTTATCTGTATCTAATATCAGATTTCTTATGTATCTGTAGATAATCTTTGTTAAAGCAAAATTCTCATTAATACAGATAACATTAATTATTATCTGAAATTAATATTATTCAGAAAATAAGGTTAGGTCTAATCCAGAAGCATGAGTCTAGGCATTCTTCACAGTGTTGTGGCTGTCCTGATTTCTCAGGCTGAGGGTTTGTGCCGGGAATGACAATGAACAAGCCAGGTTATTAGTGGAATTTGGTTCTGATTTGAGCCATAGAGTTTGGTTCTTACCTGTGCTTTGGCAGACATAACTTAGGAGTGGTGAATGCAATGAAGCAGCATTTTTAAGTTCAAATAAGCTCTAATTTTTAGAAGTTTGATAACTGAATTTTAAAATTCAGTTATCATTAAAAACTTTTTGGAGAGTTGTATAGTTGTATTCTCACAGCTTTCAGCTGCATGAAACTGGATTGTTGGTGGCTACTAGGAAAAATGCAGTGTCAGGACTGTTAAAATGAGGGACAATATTGGTTGCTGAGGCTTTGGTGGTGGGTTTTTTTTTTTTCATAGGGTACGTAATATTTGTTACTAGTGGTAGCAGTCATGTCTGCGTTTCCTGCTCTCTCAGCAGTTGCACCTTTGCATGTCTGTGATTGGCAAGAGGTCCCACTTTTGAAACCAAGACCAGGCAAATGACTCATTTTGCTGTGGGATTTCATGAGCATTCAAGAGAATCTGTCATTAATTGCATTTAATAACTGTTACAGCATTAGTTCACTGGAGAAACGGCTGGTCATAAAACTTCTGCAGTTGGTGCTGTATCTTGGAAAAGGGCTGAGCATGGCAGAATGTGTTCGTTGCTCATGGTGTGAGTTTTGTTTGTCTTTTCTTGCTCTGACTGAATCCAGACACTTGGCTGTCTTTAAACTGGAATTCAAAATGCTTGTGTAAGAAATGGTTTAGCACAAAAAATTACAGGCTACTGTCTGTGACTGCAGTGACGATGTTGATTGAAAGAGTCAATAGAGAACTGAATGTATTGGAGAAGAGGTGCTGATCCACTTCTCATTGGGGCAGGTGTTGTGCATCCTAGTCAAAGGGTGAAGTCTACATACTACAGCTAACTGGTGTATGTGGAAAAGATTGACCGCCAGCTGTCATCTGCTGCCTTGTGTTGATAACATGGTTGGGAATGTTGGTCCTTAAACCAACACTAGCTAGTTCAGTCCAACACAAAGGAAATCATCTTGCTATTCCTGAGCTCTGTCTTCACTTTGAAAGGCTTCTGTTGTGAGTTCCACTAAGTCTTATCTACTGGTCCAATTAAATTGGTTTGAAAATAGTTCAGGAGTACTGCAAGACTGAGCAATGCTTGGCTTCATTGAAATGAGCATTCTTGACCGTTGTTGCCACTGAGCTGTTATGGCCTTAATTCCCTGGGGCCTTGTGCTTCTTTTCCAAATGGTGATCCATCACAGCTGTGGCAACTATCTTCATAGTGGTGTGGCACTATCCCTGGTTTTGTCAGAGTTAGTACTAACCTTGTTAGTACTACAGTTTGTTGGTATCATTAAAAAAAAGGCAACAAAAAAAACACACACAAAAAAGCCCTTAAGCTTCAACAACCTATGCAAGCTATTATTGTTGCTGGTTCTGTCACTTCTTATGATGGAACAAGAAAGCTAGAAAATCTGAAGGGTGTTAGCCTATGCCTTCACTGTGCTGTGGACAATATTTAAATCCTGTAGTCTCCATGTAAGAGCAGCTGTCCTGATGTCTGCAACACTTGGAGAGTGTACTCGTACCTACAGAATTTTGAAAGAGGCCTAAGGCAAGCAGGCAGGGGAAGCTTGAAGTGGCTCTGCTGTGCTTCCTCTGCTCATGTGTCAATCCTTGGGTTTAGTGGCTTTTTCTGAGGAGCTAAAAATCACTTTGATAGCAGTTTATAAAAAAAAAATAAATTCTGACAACATCTGTTTTGATGTTAGCTGGTTTGCTAACCCTCAAATACCAGTAATCACTCCTACAGTATATAGGAGTATATATAGGAATGCTGGAGAGGGACTCTTCATTAAAGTCTGTAGTGACAGGACAAGGGGTAACGGGTTAAAACTTAAACAGGGGAAGTTTAGGTTGGATATAAGAAGGAAATTCTTTCCTGTTAGGGTGATGAGGCACTGGAATGGGTTGCCCAGGGAGGTTGTGAATGCTCCATCCCTGGCAGTGTTCAAGACCAGGTTGGACGAGGCCTTGGGTGATATGGTTTAGTGTGAGGTGTCCCTGCCCACGGCAGGGGGGTTGGACCTAGATGACCTTAAGGTCCTTTCCAACCCTAACGATTCTATGTTTCTATATACTGCAGTTCCAAGCAAAAATTCCTCCCAGTTACATGAAAAACTTGAGGCAGAAAGTGAAAAAGAAGTGGCAGTTGTGGCCACTGAATGCCTAGCAGATTGCTTCATGTTTTTAAATAGGTTGGAAATATATCTTAATTAAAAAAAAAAAATTAAATAAAAGTGTACCAAGACACAGTTCTGAAACCATTTATGACTGTGTGGCTTGTGCAGCTTCAAGAAAAAACTTGTAATGCTTAGCATTTCCATTAAAGTGAGGGTGTGGGGAGGAAAAATGAAACCATTCACTGAATTTTTAGAAACTTAACACCACAAATCCTACCCTTCCTACCTAAGCTCACTTAGCTGGGGTCAGAAATAATGGTGAGCAAGGATGCCTTACTTTAAGGAATGTTTCTACAGACGTGTGTCCTTTTACTTGGCTGCTCCATACTTGTGTAAAACAAGTACAAGCAGCAGGGTTTTTATCAGGCATGTTACAAGGTATTAGGTGGCTGTGAGTATGGCTGTGAGCTGCTGTTGTGTTGCTGTGGCTGTGTGAGACTGTTCTGTCTTCAGGCTGGGGCAAAAGCTGGTTCTCCTGTGGGTCAGCAAAGGTCTTGCAATACCAGTAGCCTTCAGGTCAATAGACGGCTCCTGCTTCCGTATTTGAAGTGTGGAGTCAGGCTTAGAGCTCTTGACTGGACTACGAAGAGGAATTCAGACTTGGAGCTCCAGATTTGGGCACAAGTTATGGACTGGGAGTTGTACTCAAGCTATAAATCGAGTCATGGAAGTAGCAGTGTCCTCTTTTGTGAATTGAAATCTTTCCCCTCTAGGCAGGCTAGTTCTAGTGGGCTGGTAATTCAGTACTTAGCAAAGTAAACACCAAGGGGCTAGAAATGCACATAAAGGCACACACCCTTAAAGTAAAAAAGCACTCTTCTGTTCTTAGGGGGGGGATTTTGTACCCACAGTTGCCTACTGAATTAGGTAAGTCTTTCTTTTGCTAGCCTTGTTTATTTGGTATGTTAAACTCCAATATGCCTGAGTGATGCAATATGCTTTCTTTTGATTCCTGTTCCCTGGAGATCTTAGTTTAGCAGCTCCTCATCTTGAGCTTTAAATTCCAAGACTATTAACTGAGAATGTCAGCTTTCTCAAGAGCAATATATAAGAAGGTTCAACAGATAAGCTCTTTCTAATTCAAAATTTTTTTGTGATCTCATGCACTTTTAAGTGTCTGTTAACTCCCTTTTCTGTACAGTTGAGTCGGCTTATGTGCATACAAACTCCTGAATCATTTCTGCATTGGCAATTGTATTGTTGCAGCTACCGAAGGTAGCATGCATGTTCTAGTGGCCTTAAGTTACAGCTGCACAAAGAAATGGTGGTGAGCAGCCACTAAACCTGTGTCTTTTGTGCCTCATTTTATTTTTTAAGAAGTCTACAATAAATAAGTTAACTATGATAAATAAGTTAGTACTAAGGTACCATTGTAGAGATGCTCTGTGTTTCAGTAAGGCAGTGGGCTCAGACGTGGGAAATAACTGCCACTGGCACAATGTGGCATAAGACGTTATCTGCTCTGTATTTGTTTCCACTCCTGTTCTTCATTTGACTCTTAGTTTAAACTTGCTACAGGCACAGACCGTCTATATGTATTTATCTAGTACTTCAGAACCAAGAAAGCCTCATTAAGCACATGACAAAAATGTTTTTAATTATATTTTCTGTTCTGCAATAGCATGCTCATGAGACATGAGGGTTGCATGTAAGACTGGTATTATAAAGACATTCAGTTATTGTGGTGGTGGGTGCAGGGCAAGGGTATGATTGATCTTGGCACAGGCATTCTGGGAAATGCTAAACTAGTGATACTAGTCTTTGATTTAGTCCTTCAGCTGAAAATAGTGGTACCACTCTGCAAGTGGAATAAACATAAGAACATGAGAAGGATCATGCTTACTTTGTGTAGGTCCTGTTATCAAGTTATTTCAGTGAGAAAGAGACTGAGACAGGTGGCTTATCGGGACCAGCCAGACTGATGCTTTTTTCTGTGGCTGAAAATGATCTTGCTCATTTCCAGAAGAACTAGACAAACATTGCTGCTCCAGAGCCGAAGTAAGCTTCTGCAGAGATCAGTTTTAAAAGTGTTTCCAGGTTGGTGAGAGCTACCGTATCACATGGCTAGTAGCATGCTGTTGGGCACCTGAGGTTATTATTAGCTGTGATTCTAGGATGCATTTCAGCCAGTATACTGAATTATGTCTGAAGGTTTAATGGAGAACTGAACTTAGAGAGACCTATTTATTCTCCTGAGGCTCCATGTGAATTTTAATACAGAATGAAATGGTGACCTCAAACAGACGGAAGAGAATAGGGTGGCTTTTAAACTACTTTATTGCCTGTAATTTCCTGGAGCTACAATATGGGAAAGGGCAGAATATGCTGGCATGTGTCTGTGTAGTCTTGTCTTTGTTTTGCTTAATAAGCTAAAGGGGTGTGAATTCATTGTGCAGACAAATGAAGAAACTGAGCCAAGAAAAGAGCAGCAGTGTCCTAAAATACAGAGGCAAGAAGAGGTGGCCTGTAAAATTTTTACAGTATGGAATAGCTGTTTGGTTCCCACGCAGCAGTATTTAGTTAACCTCTGACATGTTAATTGAAAACAATTCTTGGGATGTCTGAATTGCCAAATACATCCACTGTGTCCTTTATATGGCTTAAAAAAGGGTAATGTGAGAGTGTGTGAGGCTTTTCTTAATGGAAGCCAAGGCCTAATGTTAATCTCCTAGGCTATTGCTGTGATTACCAGTTCTAAAACCACAGGGTATTTCAGTCCTATACTACATATATATTTTTGGATATTAGATTTAGGATGTAATATGTTGTTCAGTCTCACCAGACAGCCACGTTCAATGCTGCTGCCTACATTTCAGGCAGATGAACCATTCTTGTCAGCTGAAATTTTGCCAAGGAGGAAGCTAAGTTTAGTAGAGCCTACCAATTTTGGGTAAGTTAGAAAACAGCCTGCATGCCACTTGTAGCTGAAAACAGCTTTGAGATTTATTTTTGCTAGAAGATGATAATAAATTAAAGATTGCTTTGTTGCTTGTGTTTCTGCAATGAATTCTGTGTCATTTTATCCTTTTCATTAAAAAGTTTTTAAAGACAAGAAGATGAAATCCACAAATTTATAGGATTGCAGAACAAAACCCTGAATTGCGTGCCAATTCCCAAAGAACTAATTTCTGCTTTTTAATGGCAGGTAGCAAATGAAGGTGATTTATGTTTATAATCTGTTTGCACGTTCTGTCTATGCAAGTGTTGCCTAATCCAGTGTGGTGCTTTTAACAGTGAGCTTATTGTCACATGCTATATTGTGGCACACTGGGTTCAGTCCATAGTCTTGCTCTCACCCAGCTGTTGACTCTGGTTAAGGTTTGGTGTCAAGACTCATTCCCATCAGTTCCAGTGACATCTGTGACCCTATGGTGTGGAGTGAGCAAAGGTCTCTCTGTGCCTATCACTCAGCTTGCCTAGGCTTTTCACTCCAGCAGGGTTGCTGTTAGCTTTTGTTACAAAGGTCTGTAACAAACTCTCACTTTCTTGGGCACTGCTTTTTCTTAAGGACTTACAAAACCAGTAAGCAATTCTTACCCAGAGTGTTTTCATCTGAGGCTGATGTTTGAGATGTCTTTTAAAGCAGTGCTTATCTGTTGCTTTGAAGGAGTGATTATTAGTTTCAGAAATGTGTGGGAGATCTTGGGTAGAGCATCAGCTCCAAATACACAGTTGTATTCTGAGAATGAAATGTAGTTTGCATAGTAAAGGTCTGTTCAAGCTTGTGATGACATCTTGTACTTCTGGCAAATGTGAATTAAGCCAAGAAAGAGTCATGGAGGTTGTGGAGTCACCCACCCTTGTTAAGAATGATGGGATTTAGCTTTTGGAGCAGGCCTCTGGACCTGAGGAAGCAACAGACATGAGGACAGGAGGAAGTTTCAGTGTACTGCTTTCTTTGCTGAAGACAAACCACAGGGAAGGGTGTATTCCCTGCTTTACATAGTGCATGGACTTTACACCAGCACAAATTAGGAAAGGCACCTGATCATGAATGCGCAGAAATTGAACTGCTGACTTGCAGATCCATGCATATGTCTCACATTTTGCGAACTCTAAAGAGCAAATAATGCAGCAAATTAATGTGTGTATGCTGTACTTTAAGCAGAATAACTTTTTATTTTTTATAGCTGTTCAGGTGGACTGTTTGAATGTAAGCTGTGCGAGAGCTGGCGCCTCTCCTGTTTCCCATTATGATTAAGAGATGGAGCTGAAGGGATTTAAGTGTTTAAATTCTGTTGGGTCCTCATATGGCCAGTAAAAGTGCCTAAATAAAATTCTGCTCAGCGGGCTGAAATGGCCCCTGTGGAGTTGTCACTGTCTGTTCTCTTTCATAATTAGCATTATTAAGAGTCTCTAGATGTTTGGTTTTGATTTTTTTAGACTTACAGAATGACATTGTTAGTGACTGTTAGGTGACCAAGATAAGTGATAGACATTGCTCCTCTGGGGGTGATAGGAGAGACTTGTGGTCTTTGCACAAAGGAAAAATGTATAAATTCCTTTTGAATATCATCTTGTCCTGTGAAAATTATTACTTAGTGGGTTATTAATATTTTTAAACTACGTTAGGTGGTGGTCTAGAAAAAGTCAGCTTTATTCACCAGATATTAAAGAACAGATTCAGAAAACATTAAGCTGTTTGCTACAAGGCTGAGAACAAAAGAATGAAGATAAATTCCCTGCGGCACTTTAAAGAGTTGTTTTCTTTGTAAATGGCGATCCCATCTGTAATATATCCAGAAAGGTATTTGTAGGGGAGTGCAGCATCAAATCTGTATTGCAGAAAGACCTGTTTGGCACACAGTGTGTGTTAGAAGGAAAGGGGAGGGTAGTACTGAGGTTAATGCCTGGTTTATTTTGGAGCAGCTGTGCTGCAATAAAGCTAAGTGGCTGGAGTCTCATGGGAGGCATAATGATTTACCACTAGAAACTCAACGGAGGTGAATTTCATCTTGAGGTTTGATATTAAACGCAGAATTACTATGTATAATAAAAGGCTCAGTTGTTAGGATACAGATTCCAAAGAAACAGAATCGGTCCTTAGGAATAGTTACCTTAAAAATAAAGCATGCTTTACAGTTCTCTAAAAACAAACAAAAAGTCCCAGCAAACCCCTTCTATTTGACTGGTTACTGTTTGAGTTACTAGGAGTCTCTCAAAACTCTGTAGTTACTTCAAAGCAGAGCTACAATTTAACTACAGTGAGTTCCCTTTTAATGTCTCAAGGTCACCTCCATTTCAGTCTTTCAAATAGTGGGGAAAAAAAACCCACCAACCAATGTACAAAACCAAACCACCCTGTATCTTCCAGAGTATGAGAAAGCTGCATGTCGGTATCGAAGGCTTTGTCTTTACTTTCAGTGTTTGCGGCAAATGCTTATCCAAACAGCACGTGGGTGTATCTTTACAGTTTTACATGCAGAAGGAATGAGTCTGTAGTAAAGGACCACAAAAGCTGCCATTATTAGAAGCTTTGCTTACACTCCAGTGTTCTTTTCCAGTCATGCAGAGGAAACTAAACCAGAGTGCTCTGCTGTAATTCTCAAACTTGGTTGGGCTGTCTCACATTTCTTCCAGTATGCATTTCCTTTGTAGCCAGAGCCAAAATCTTGATTGGAAAGATTATTTTTGATCTCCCTTTTTCACTTAGCCATTCCTCTTTATAAATTGCTGGGTTGAAATTCTGTGCAATTGAGGGGTTCAATTTTCAAATAATTTGTTATTGCTTGAAGACTTATCTCTGTAAGATGCAGCTATAGTTTGGCCTCTTGCTTCTTAAAGCATCTTGGTTAACTTGCAGTTGCATTTTCTTTGTATGGCATAGGACCTGATCTTAGTGGCACTGACTTAATATAACTTGACATGCCAGCCATCTTCCATGGTGGGGTCTTTAAGTAGTTTTGCTTTGATACCCTTGGCTATTGTGAAACTGGAGCTGTCTGCCAGATCATGGCTTGTTTTGGCTCTTCTCCTTGACAGCATATTGCAGCCTTTACCAGTGTCAAGGTATTTATCACACTTCATCAGTACTACTTAGAGATTTTGCTGTGTTTATGGCAACTGTTTGAATATCTGCAGAAGGACCCAACCTGACTCACTTTTTCAGTCTTGAGCTTAGCAGGGCACCTAGTTTTGGAGGTTTAGTTTTGCAGGCTTTGATCATTATGCCAAACCTGGTTGTAAGAGCAATGCATTCAAATGAGATCTGATTTAGTGTGACAGAGTAAAAAGCAGGTGTGTTTATAACAATCTGAACTGCTGTGCTCCTCCAGCATGCAGAATTTGCAGACAGGCCTGTACTCTGTCACCCATTTATCAAGAATAGATAATTTGAAGTTTCTTTTCATTTTGTTTGCAAATAAGTAGGAATACACTTAGAACAAACAACAACCTCTTGAGACTCTAAAAGGATAATCGTAAGTATAAAAGACCTTAAACCCACCCTTCCTATAAACAAACAAAACCCAAACCACCTTGGTCTTACTAATATTCATGCAAGTCCCTCCCATCATGTTGCATTACACTTAATTCCTCAAAGGCTTTTGTAAGTCAAAAAAATTAATAGTGAAGGGTAGTTTATTTTTTAGTTGGATACATGCTGCAAAATGGTGTTTAAGGCACAAACAAGTTCCTGGTATGTTGTTCTTTCTGTAACAGGTAGAATACAATTTCCTAACTGAAAATTTCAGAGTACACCGGAGTCTTGGCTGCATCCACCAACCATATTTAATATGCAAAGAAGGTGACAAGCAAATGTGTTCAGCACATTTGTTTTAAGTAAGCTTTTTTAATGCTAGTTTTTAATGTACCTCTGCAGCACCACAAAACCAGAGGCTATAGCTTACTGGTTGTGAGAGTGATACTGTTGCACAGGTGAATCTGAGATTCTAAAGATGCTGAGTGCTGTGCTAAAGGCTATCATATAGTTATTATAGTAAAAGACTTTTTTTTTTTGAGTATATAGTGTTGCACTTCTCAGTTTGTCTGATTATGTTTGTGTAACTGGTGGAGAAGTGCTGCCAGAAGAAAAATCTGCATAAGGAAAGAAAAGGCTGGGAAACAGAAGTTTAGATTGGATATAAGGAAGAAGTTCTTTACTGTTAGGGTGGTGAGGCACTGGAGTAGGTTGCCCAGGGAAGTTGTGAATGCTCCATCTCTGGCGGTGTTCAAGCCCAGGTTGGACAGAGCCTTGGGTGACGTGGGTTAGTATGAAGTGTCCCTGCCCATGGCAGGGGGGTTGGAACTAGATGATCTTAAGGTCCTTTCCAACCCTAACTATTTTGTGATTCTATGATAATACTTAGTCCTTATGTCTTTCATCCCCAAACAAGGTTGTTTTTAAAAAAAAACCAAACTAAACCATCCTCCCTGAAAGCCCAAACAAAATTCCCAACAACAAAACAAACACCCCAAAACAAACAAAAAACAAACCAAAAAGCCCAACCCCCATGTATCAAAACTTTGCATCAAAAGCTATTTTTTGAACTGTAGGTTTCATTGTGTGTGTTTGGAGAGGGTGGGGAGGGTGGTGTGCTGTTTGGATTTTTTTGTGAAGTACCAGTAAATGCCTCTGCTGGTATATGCTGTGTCCAAAGAGTTGCTTCCCTGTATCTTCTCTGTCTGCTTGTGCTAATGATAGGGCGTGGCAGACTACCGCAGTACTCTTCTGCTGGGGTATGTACACTGTTTCTTCGCTGGGATGAAAATGGTTCCTGCCTAATAAGGTACCAACAAATAGTGAAAGGCACAAGTATACAAGTCTGGAGGTACTTGAAACTCCTTTCTTACCATGGTGATTTGTTGTATTGTCAAGTTAGTCTGAGAGTTACAATGAAGTGCACTTGTGTATAAAGGAGGAAAGCTGAGACTGAAAAACATCACTTCCCCCCCCCCCCCAACCAAACAGAAACCCAAAACCAAAAAAGCAAACAAAAAACCCCCTCCAAACAAACCAGGAAAAAGGCAAACCCTGCTAAATATTCCATACTGGTCAGTTCTGATTTAAGATGTTTCCAAGGTGTTTAATGCAACACTTCAATATTTCAACCATCATTTTGTTTCTACAGCATCAAAAATCCAGATAGAAATAAATAGCATGGGATTTTAAACTTTTTCATACACTGTGATACTTTTAACTGCTGTCTCATTCCATGTTCAACTAGAAACATGATGTCATTTTTTTTAAATCCTCCTTCCCCCTTCCTACCTCCCCAGCCACCAGGTTAAATGTTTAACTTGGCACTTGTCAGAAAAGCAGAAGACCTAGTTTTACAAAATGAGGAAAAGTTATATCAAAGCACATCTGTGTGCCTTTTTGAAATAGGTCAAGAATGTGAAATAAATTAAATGGAACAGTTGTCAGAGAAAAAGGTGGAATTCCCTGACTCCAGAATACCTGCATTCTAGATGTTGATAGATTTACCTTGGAGAAGGGTAAGATCTGAGATAGGATCTTGTTTGCTGGGTTCATGGCAGTTATTGCACCAACAACTTTGACAGTTGTTGGACAGTACTTGGAATTCCCTAAAGCATGAATACACATGAACTGAATTGTACAGCTTCCCAAATTTCCAAAACTTTCATTACAAGCCTTCTATCAGGTTGGTGCCGGGTTCTAAGAACTGGTTCTCCCCATCTGATGGGTATGTTGTGACTGGTGAGCATAGTCAGTTATTTACATATAGGGAATGTGACATAAGGCAATAGAGAATCCACCTTCAGGAGTGGTGACACCCTCATCAGATAAGGTAAACTCCGAAGGCATTTCCCTTTTGAATGCTCACACCCATACTGCCTCAAGAGACCAGAGCTTGGAGGCGTGTTTGCTCTCTATTCTGGTGTCTTGCTGATTTCCAATGCAAAAGGTGCTCCTATTGAAGAGACTTTCCTCTTGCACTTAAAGGCTTAAATTTCTACAGTTAATAGGGCCATCCACAGTGACAGAAGCTGGTTTTTTCCCCTAGGTATTGCAGCTGGGAACTGCAGTCACAGTCCGCCGCTTCAACAAGGCAGCTCCTCCACACATAAACTCTAAAGCTTATTATGTTAGTGTACCTTAATATGTACCATCAGTATGTAGCTAGCTAGCATAAGACATGTCATTTAGTTACTCTGTGTATGCAAAGAAGTGTTCAAATGACACACTGGAATTACAGTGCAGTAGTTTTTGCTGGTTGCTCTGAAAACTCTACTAGAAGGGTATTCTCAGCTCCTTCTGCTAATCTTAAATTAAGAAAGGATCTGAAAGGTTTTTGTATTGTGAGGTAAATCTCAAGGCTTCAGAGAGGTGATCATGAAAAAGCTCTTAACATCAACTGAGGACTGCTCACTGTACTTACTATTGTGAGAATGGGGAGAGAGGGAGAGTTGTGTCAGTTTTAGCACTCCCAGTTCGTTTAATCATCACCTACCTGCTTTGTGTGGTACAGACCCTTTTGAGTTGCACATCTTTGGCACACACTGCTGCTGTATCAAAAAGAAATTACGAATGGAGTGAACGGATTTCTTGGCACTTGGGAAGCCATTGGAGTTTGTGCTTAACAGAGCAACCAGGCTGACTAATGTAATGCAATATTAAATGCACAGCAGCCTCAATTTCTGTCTACAGGGGGAAACCTGTTTATTTTGGTGTTTGTTTGTGGTTTGTTTTTTTTTTTTTAGCATATCATCTAAGCAGTGATTAACAGAGGAAAAATAACATTTTTGAAAATGACTGTCCTTTGAAGGAACCAACTAGGAGAGGGTAGAGCTTAATAACTACCTCTCACCTTTTTTTAATAGCAAGTCATTAATTTTCCTTTGATATTGAGAGCAAGTCTGTTCCAGTTCCCAAGACATAATGCTGTATGCCCTTGAGGGGAAAAGCGGTTAAGAATTACAAGGAGTATTATGCTCCATATACATAAGCAACCTGCTGAAGTAATAACCTGCTATGTGCCCCTGAGTATCTCTGTATGAATCAGGGCTTTAAAGTGGTGATTGATATATGAGGAATATGTCATCTTTGAGACTAATGAGGCAGCTGCACTTGAGAGAGGAGGAATACATTTATTTTCATTCTCTGTAGCACTGACCGTCGTGCAGGAAGATTCAGACTTGAGTAACCACTTACACTGTTGCTACAATCCTTGAGATAATATGGTTCCTCTGCTGAGACAGAGCAAAACACAGATTTAGCTGAGCATACTTTATTATGCTGTAGCTGTAACAGCTTATCTCATTTCTTGACTGTGTTAACTATCTGAGATTTCTTTTTCTGAGACTTCTTCTATTGCAGAAGCAGTCCATTTAGAACAGTCTTGCTTTCTAAATATCGTAACTTTATAGTTTCTGTAGCTTCCAGTTAATCGGTATTTTAATACCTTGTGGTGTAACCTCCTGTAGTGGAGTAGTGTCTCATTCTTGGCCACTGGATTTTAATACCTTGTGGTATAACCTCGTGTAGTGGAGTAGTGTCTCATTCTTGGCCACTGGATTTTATGCAGACTGGTTTGGGAGGAGCTTGGGAGCACAGTAATT
The DNA here is from genome assembly GCF_028554395.1 of Pezoporus wallicus. Taxonomy (NCBI): domain Eukaryota; kingdom Metazoa; phylum Chordata; class Aves; order Psittaciformes; family Psittacidae; genus Pezoporus; species Pezoporus wallicus. The sequence continues at coordinate 2,965,540 of NW_026638957.1, read as the reverse complement.
CACTTTGAAGAACTGCTGTGATCTGTTTCGTACTTGTCTGAACCCAGCAATTCAAACACTGTCTTCTACATTTACCACTGGACTGCCTTCTTCAGTTAATGGTATACATGAGAAGGACAGTGCATTTGATGAGGAAAATGCATTGAAAATACACATCAAAGGAAATGTTCTAACATTTAATTACCAATTTACCTAGTGAAAATGTTAGTGTTAATTAAAGAATCTGTGAATATTAAGAGTTCAGAATTTAAAGTTCATAGAATCATAGAATAGTTAGGGTTGGAAAGGACCTTAGGATCACCTAGTTCCAACCCCCCTGCCATGGACACCTCACACTAAACCATGACATCCAAGGCTCTGTCCAGCCTGGCCTTGAACACTGCCAGGGATGGAGCATTCACAACCTGCCTGGGCAACCCATGTTTGGCTTCTAAATCTTAAAAATCCGTAAGATGTCCAAAGGAAAATAAAGAGCTTACACGTCTAACCCATAATGAGTTGTCTTGTTACAAAGCAGTGGAAACCACTTTGCATGTTGTGCATTCATAAAGAGGTGCTCGTTAAAAATGCGTTTTTTTTGTCACCACCTGTTATTTGTTTAATATGATGGGTGCTTTACTGCGGTGTTCTATTATTTTTGTCATCTTTCTTTTCCAAAGTGTATGATTCATCACTTTGAACCATATGGGCAGAAATATATTCTGAACATGTGATTTCTGTACTGGCCAGTCCCTGAGGAAAGAGTCTAAAGTCCATGTTTATGACAAAGTGAAGCCTTTCATGTTGTCTTTCCATGAACTTTTCTTACCTTCTGTGTGCCAATTAGGAGATTCACAGCTGTGATGCTACAACAAGGGGGCTGCACTTGTTTAGGCAGCAAAGGCCTCTTTGCTCAAATTCATAAATAAAGCAAACTGTTCTGGGAACAGGGAGAGCTTCCTGCATGTCCTCTGCAAACCCTGGGTTGTTTTTTTTTTTCCCTGTGGCTTGCACCTGAGAGTAGGCATGAGCTGAGATATGGGGTGACCTGGCTGCTCCCCAGTATAGTAGCCCTTGCTGGGGGATGTACCCAAGGGTGTCCCCTGCCAGAATTCTACAGAAACTTTTAAAAGTTTGATTCCTCTAGCACCCTTTCATAAAAATCAGGATGGAATCCTTGTGGTGAGTTACTTTAATTCCCTTTCCTTGACTGCTCCAAATCCAATGTATGAGTGTAATTAGGAATAAAGAGTCCGATTTAAATGTGCCACTGTGTTGCACTTCAGCACTCTTGCCTCTTTTTGACTGTGTTTCTCATCTGCTTTGGTGATACGATGTTCTCATTGTGCTGTCTCCCATTTCTTTTCCATGATCGTAGCATGTCCAGTAACAGTTGCATGAGTTGTACACAATGAGTGAAGTATGTGTATAGTGTACTACAATTTATTTATTTATTTCCCCTTATTGAGGGACAAGGGAATGAATAGATGACAAAGTGTCCTTTCCTTTCATTGTGGAGTGAAATCTTTTATTTAACACATTCAGTGGGCAGGTTTCATTCTTGTTCTTCTGCCCTATGTATGTATCAAAAATCTGCCATACACAAAACACCATAACTTGGTGTAATCAGCAGTCTGCTCGCAGGAGGCCCTGCGTTTGAAACAGCAGGAGTTCTTGCAGCTTGGAGCTGAGTGGTGTTGGCAGAGTTGTTTGAAGAAGTTTGCTTAGTTCTGCCCTCATTGTGCTGAGTCAATTTCAAAGGGGCTGTTGCTTCTACTTTGTGAGAATGACTTTCAGTCAAAATTCACAGGGAATCATGTATCTACTAATCTGAAACACAGCAAAAGTTTTTATTTTCAGTTTTGGTTGTGCCTGTTATTCTATTGCTGCTTAGAAAGTGACCTCAGTGATTGCAGATTAGCTCAGGGGAAATTCTGGTTTTTACTACTGTGCTTTAATGTTCAGTAGTAAGTTTTGGAGACCCAGCACATCTGCATATTTACACTGTCAATAAAAATTGCTTAGTTTGGAGATTCAAACTTAAATGCCCTATATTTACTATATGTCTTAATGTTGTGGACCTACAAACATTGGCTTATGCTGAGGTTTAGAGGAACAGTGAATTTGGGTAGTGCTACTGACGTGCCAGAGCATCTGGGCTTGCATTAAGGTACTGCATTATAAATGCTGGATTTTCTCTGGTTATTTCGTCCAAATAGTAAGCATCTTTTTCTCCTTCTAAAATTAGTGGGAGCTGCTTGTTTTCAGAGCACTGAGAAGTAAAGACCGTTCATTCAGATGCCCAGCTACAAAATGCAAACTATTACTGTAGGTTTGAAGGCACAGATTTTTTTACTGCAGTGTTTCTTCAGTGACTGTGCTAATTCCCATAGAGCTCTAGTTTCTGATCAGCCATTCATCATTCAACTAATTCATCATGCTCTTTGCAAAAAACAGGTTTGGCAAAGTAACTCAAAACCTCCATCAGAGTGTGTTTAAACAGTGACGCAGAACCATTTTAATAAGTTATGTGAAATGCTGCAGGTGAACCAAACAAGAGTCCTTACTCCAGCACTTAACATTATCAACATCTTGGAGTTTGCAGCGGACTAGCATTGCTCCTTTCTCTGTTCTACAGCTGAATCTCCTTGCCAAGGTTTTGTTCTTCACTCAGGTGAAGGGTGTAACTGCTTTCCCTGATGATAAATTGTTGCTTATACTGCCTTTCTCTGACCATAGTGCCCCTTAAAATTTCATCTGAGGCTTTTAGGAGTTAGGCTTCTTACAGACCACCAGGGAGGCTCGGCATACTTTGAAGGCTGCTAAGCTTAGATCTGCTGCTGAGTAGTTGCAACAACAGCATAAATTTTTGTGTAGCCGGTATCTTTAAAAATCCTGGTAAATTTTAATTCTACAGAGTAACACAGCCCAAATGTGCTGGACTGGAGAAGGTGTTGCTGCTCTCTGCAGCCTGAGGCTTGAATTGCTCTTGCCTGGAGTAATCTTCCTGGGTATTTACTTTCCCCTCCTCTGCTTTCAGCTAGCTGAAAAGGCCAAGCTGGCAGAGTTGCACTGCTGCTGTTTTGTGATCTGGTTGATAGGGAGCACAAGTCACTCGATATGTCATATTAAGTTTCTCTCGATTATGTTCCTTAAATGGTAAACCTGAGCTCTGCTGATGTAGGTAAGGGGTAGGATCTACATGTAAGGCAGCTTGGAAATTGCCTAGCAACATACATGCCTGCCACCTTCACGGGCCATTAAATGACACTGAAGATGAAGTATATTGAAAAATGACATTAGTATGAAAGGTTTTGGTAGTGTGCATAGTTCTGCTTTTTCTGTCTGTACCTGGAGTAGCTCCTTGTGTCTGGGGGCTTTTGCTGGTTTTGAAATCTTTGTGACCACTTTTAAGGTTTTATTCAGTAAATAAAAGGTCTTGGATGCTTTCTCTTTCTGTTTTAGGTGAAGTTTTTGTACAAACAAATGACTGATGAGATTTGCTTTCAGGAAAACACTAAACATCACAGCTTAAGGGGAAATTGTGTTTTGTTGACATGGAAGATCCAGTGGTCAGAAGCCTTAAAACTGGGATAGGAGGAGTATTAGAAGTTAATCTTTCCTGAATGTTAATAATAACATAGTGACACAGTTTCCTCTGTTTCTGTCACAGATGGCATAAAGAAAGACTCTTTTAGGATGAAACTACACCCTTCACATTTTTTCATACATCATGGGTATTCCCAGGTGTTAAGTGTACTGCGACTACTGGCAACAACTGATGAAGAAAAGTATAAAATGGGGAGAGGAAGTATTCTTTAAAAATGCACATCAATTATTTAACTAGGTTTTCTACATCAGAAGCTCGCCTCTGCTGTTTAACTCTGCCTAAGCCGTTTGCTAGGGCTGTTGTGGAAGAGAACTCTTAAAATGAGGTTTGTGGTATGAGGCTGGTGGGGGAGCAAGAAGGGTAAAGCTCTGCCAAGTTAATGAATGTTATGAGTTACTGCAAGATTCACAGTAGATTACACAGATAATATAAAGCAGGGTTAATCAGTCTTTTCAGGTACTTAAGAGAGCACTGTTAAGAACTGGCAAGATTGAAAACTCTTCTTGAGAGAGTGTTTGCATGTGCAAGTATGCATATGTTTGTGAATGCATCGCCTGGATTACCATTGATAAGTAAATTTTGCCTAGCAGCTACCACGTAAGGACATTGGCTATTTCCTGTTCTGTGTTTAGGTGAAACTGTGGCAGCTGTTGGAAGTGACTTTATATATTTTTCTGGGGGCATAACTTTTTCTTCTTGAATGCAGCAGTAAGATATTTGTTATTCTGTGATATTAGGGAAGTGGTGATTTCTCAACGCTGAGCACTTAAGATTTCGCTGAACAGGGTGCTGGACCATCTAGTCTTGGTCATGTTCTACCTAGAAAGGCTGGATCGGAATGGGCCTTGAGATCTCTTACAAGCTGATATTCTGTGAAGTGAACTTGGTTGATATGGGAAGGGCAAAGGATGGGACCCAGCTCCTGGGGCTGAGCATGTACTGGGACTGCCCCCGGTACCCTCTTGAACCCACTTGCCTTGGGTGGCTCCTGGGAGTGAAGCACCATCCCTTTGTAAAGGTAGCTCTGGGCTGTCAGTTTACAAAGGGATCTGGTCCTTTGCTAAGGTGGTCTTGGAATGTGACTGAAGTGGAGGCTCTTCTGTCACCTCCTTGGTGAAAATGAGTTGGGAAAACCAGGGAGGCTGTTCCTGGCAGCCTGACCTGGTAATTGCCTGTGGTTTATGCATGGCTCAGCTCTGCCTAGGTGCAAATTACTGCAAGTAGACCCTGTGAATAGCCAAGAGTCAAATGACTGTGTTCTCCCGGTAGATAATTATTCCCTCTTCCAAGGGGGACACAGTAACTGCAGATAGAAAGGTTGTTTGCTATTGAAAACAAATGAGCATAGAAAATCCAGGGAGTGATGAGAGGCCCAGAGGCTATTTTGAGGGCATGGCCCCCATTTTCCCTTCCTGCCCTCTCCCATTTTATTCACTATTAATTTTTACAGGGGCTAGTTTCTGTGGCACAGTGCTAACAGTGATTGACACAGTAAATGCTGGGAGTGTTTGCTTTTACAAGGAAGGGTGCTCAGGTTACTTTGGGAAAGTTGTGAAATTTAGTGCATCATCTCCACCTGTACAGTGCAAGAAGCACTGACAGCCTTCAAAATGCCTTGCATATTACCTGCCTGGGGCAACCTGCTGACTGTAAAGAGGAACACCACTGTACATTTGTGTGTGGAAGAACCTGAAGCTTCTCCCTTTACGCACCTTAAGAAAAAATTTGCAGATTGTTGCTATAGGCTAGGGACTGTGTCTGGGTGTTTGTTGAGCTTGCTAATACTGAGTAAATTGGATGATAATGATAATGCAGTGATATGTTAGATATAAATTCTATGATGATGCGTCATAAAGCTTTCTAGAGGTATTTGGCACGGGTTTGCCTTAACTGCAAGAACATTGCAGGTATTTGAGTTCTTGGTGCCCTGATAACTGTTTGGTAGCATAAATTTGCCTGCAAGAGAGCTCTCGATGATGAGAAAGCCAGGTTGTTGCAGCTAATTTAATCAGATTAATAGCATGTATGAGCTGTTAAGGTTTGTTTTAACCTACACACATTATCAATAAAACCTTTCCCTCCCTGTACTTCCCCAACCACCACCTTTGTCCCATAGTGTCTTACTGTCTGGCCAGGCATCCTTGCGATGTGGGATAACTTGTCACGCTCTGATTTCCCTTCATACCAGCTGAAAGCTTCCCTTTTCTGTAAATCCGACATGGATTTTTGCATGGCTGTCTGCAAATGCCTCAAGGACCACCACTGCCCATGCTGCTGTCCTCTGTTGGAATTAGATAATAAACCAGTGGCATAGTGACTGCATGCTTCCTGAAACAATAATTTGTTGTTCAATGCTAGGTTGCCCAGAAGCTGCCCAAGCACAAGAAGATTTAAGCTTGTTGGAAACTCATTAAATAAGCTTTTTGGAAGTTAATCAGTTTAATTTAATTTAAACTTGATTTCCCCCCTTCACAGGGAGTAGGATGAGTGCTAACAGACTGGTTACTCAGTTCTCTCTCTGGTATTCTTTATGCACTGTCACAACCCTTTTCTTCACTGGGGGGGGTGGGGGTCCCAAGTTACAGACCCGAAGTTTTTCATGTGTTTTAAAGCAAGGAGTGTTAACCAATAATCTGTGTGTCTTATCCCATAAAATCCCTTTTGTTCATCACTGACTGAATGATGTCCATGTATTTACTGTTCCTTGGTTTCTAGGTGTAATTTTCTGCATTTCTCCAGTACCATCCATTCAAGTTTCTCAAAATGATTTACCAATGTGAATTAAATCTTACTTGTTTGGGGGAGTATTGTCCTGGAAAGACCAAGCATATTTGTGCTTGTTTCTAAGCACTTATCTGTGTTATATTTTAACAGCTCCAAGGATGTGTAGATGTATGGAAGACATGGCACCTTTCCGAGGGAAAAATACTTTTCCCAGTTAGCTGGCTCCATGAAATCAAGAGGTTTACTGAGACAGTAGATAAAAACCATGTATTATACATAATCCTTCTACAAATGCTTTAGTTGGGTTGGTGGTGGTTTCTTGATGGCAAGCTGTATTTAATATTGTACTTTCTTTTTATTCCTGTGAATAAGGGCAGTGGAGCAGAGTTTTGAACTTGGAGCTCTGCATGGCTAATGTATTTCTGGAAACTGTCTTCCTTTTAAAACGAGTGTGCTTGATGCTGAGTTTCAGAGAATTCAGAAGTGGTTCAAGTCTGTTCTGATGGCTTCTGCTGTTTCTTTTTAATGTGTGTTAGGCTAAATTATTACGGTCCTTAGCGACTACCATAAATTAACTTGAAGCGTGTTCAACAGATGGATTACATTTTAGCTGGCTGTATTTGTAATGTCAAGTGACAGGTCTTTAACACAACACATTTCGTATTCCCTGTTACTGCATAAACCACCCCAGGACAAATCTAAAGTGAAGTAAAATAGAAGTTGAGAGTAATTTGTCTGGGTACTGTTATAAACATGTGAAGTCACTTGCACATCATTTGGAGAGAGGAGTTGAGGATAAATCAGTAGGCTTTTTTATTTTCAGCAAAGAGGGTAAATTAGTCAAAGGCGCTGCTGGCAATAAAAGCAGGAGAACACAGTGCTCCACAGTTGTATTTTCTCGTCTCTGGGTCAAATCGATATTGCCACTAGACACAACCATAGAGCTGTATTTGTATTAACATAAGTGATTCCTCTTGGAGTCAGTAAAACTAGGGTAGGAAATCTGCTGCTACATAACCATTGAATATTTAATTTCAGATTTTAGAAATAAATGTATGGCTTTCTATTTAGTTTGATTTTAAAAATATTTGCTCTGCAACTGATGTATCTGGCGGTGGCAGCTTCTCCATTATTTATTCCACTGGGTTAGAAGTAAAACTAATTGTCCAAAAATGCTTTTTGCATATATAAAAAATAACTTCATTGAAATATATATAGAATTTTTGTACATAATGTAGATAATGTGCCCTGTAAACAATTTGAATTTATGTTAAAGCAGATCTGTTAATCAGGGTTTGCCTTGGTCACTTTGCTCTCTGACGTCCTGAGTGCTTTAGCCTGCATCAGTTGATTTAACCAGTCCATAAAGCAGCAAGAGTGTGCACAATGGATCACATTATAACCACAGAATCTTCCTTTCATTTCCTTCCTCCCTTACTTGTTACTACATTTTCATCAACCTACATATATGCCCTGCATATATATGACAAGCTCTTTGTTCCAGAGATGTCTCACTATGCATTTGTACAGCTCCAGTGGATGAGGTTTTGCTCCTGGCTGGGACCTCTTACTGCTCTAATAAAAATAGAAAAACCTGAGCCATAACAATGAATTGGGTGGATGATTGTTGCTGGGTCCTTTCAAGTTTGGTTTGCTGTTTTTTTGAGGGGGGAGAGGATTATACACACACACACATATGATAATATGCCATCCAAATTGCATGTGTGTTTTTTTTTTTTTTTTTAATTAAAACCTGATCTTGTATGGTATAAATCTACATTGAGTGTACTTCTGTCATTTGGTAGGTTGTCTGCACCCTGTACAGACTGAGCATGGCTAAGGTTAGGTATGATTCCTTCATTTCCTTCCCACTGCGATTCCAGTCTACGATTGTCAGAACTGATTATTTTCAGCAGATGAGGCAACAGTTATTTTAGTGGCTTTTGGGTTTCCACTTGAAGGGGCTTTAGAAGCGTGCTTTGTAACTTTCTGGTTTTCAGGGAAAAAAAAATCAAGACGGCTAATCCTCTAGTCTGTCACATAAATACAATTGTTGCAGAGATGAGCAAAGTTCTTAACCAAATTTTGTCATGTATATAATGTGTTGTCAGAGAAAGTGAGTACTGAATCCCACACATAGTGTCATCAGGCATAGTTGCATGGTAAGATGTACGTGGAAAACATCTCCATAAAAGATCTGTTTCTTTCACTTCATTGTCATTCCCCTGCAACAACTTGTTCGTCTTGTCTAATCTTTTGTGGGACCCTATCATACAGTATACAGAACCTTGCTAGAAATTATTTCCCTCACACAATACCTCCAGGTAATTATAGCTGATATATATAACTTAAAAAAAAATAAATAGGAAGACAAATATTTTTTTTCTTCCTTTAAAACACAACCTCCTTGTTTTAGGCTGCAGAATAACTTGGTTTCATTATTATATTAAAACTGGAAACTTGGAAAAAACATATTTAAAAAACATCCCTTGTGTCTCAATTTGCTGTTTAAAAATATGTTTTAATGTTAACTTGTTCATTAACCTGAGTGTTTACTCTTCCTTAAAGTTCTGATTCCAGAATGGGATTGGAGTATATCTTGCCTGGGAAATGCAGTTCCCAACCTGTATTTGTGTTGGCATTCAAAGGGACCTTAAGATGTGTAAGGGCAAAGCTGCCACCCCCCATCCTCCTTCTAGGAGAGTGTGAGCTGGTGCAGGTGGCCACTGACTCCTGCTGAGACCTTATCTAAGCATGTAACAGCTCCTTCACCAAATGTTTCCCAGGATTTTTGAGATCAGATCCACGCTGAAGTTTATCAGAGAAAGATGTTGGCTGTGCTGCCCAGATATGACTTTGCTGAACTTTCCTGCTCCGCTGGCCTGAGTTGCAGCTGAAATGTGAGCCAGATTCCATAAGTAGCTAGTGTTTGCTTTTGCTGATATAAATAAAGCTGGTGATGGTTTTTCCTCATGGGCATTTTAAGTAGGAAAGCACCATTTGTCTTCCAGTCAGCTGGGCAATTAGCATTTTATAGCCAAGCAATATACTTAAGTGGAATCGCTTGGCTTGAGCGTTGAATTACAATGGCTGGTAGACTGCTGCTCTTCTTACATAATTTATTTAGTAATTTCTTCTTCTTTAGGATTCAGGCAGAGGCTAATTTAATTCTGCATGAGAAGCAAGTAGTTACCCTGCATTAATGCTATGTTGTTCTGCAGTGCAGGGGAAAGTTTTTTTTGTGTAGATCTTTTATTTGCCTGGTCTCTCAGCAATGGAAAGGACAATTTTACCTACTCGTTTTCTGGCAGTGCATTCTTTGCAAAAAACATTTGTATGCTCACATTGGCATTTAAAAGTGCAGCTAAGAAAATACCTTAAGACCATTTTATTCCGTGCTGTTGCATGTGTATTTTTAAGAATTAAATGTGTAGTGAGGTGTAGTATGGAACAAGGAGACTTTGTTCTACGAAATTACAGGGGGCCCACTTACCTTGTTACAGGTAAACAAAATGTTAAAATGGGATCATGGCGACTTGAGTCTGAGAGCTACCGCCGCATCTTTTCTGCTTATCTGAGGCAGAGAGCAAACATCCGGTGCGTGATCTTGGAAGGATAAAGTAGGTAAAATGTGCCTCAGCACTCCAGAAACTAATTAGAAACTTCTAGATAGAGCAAAAGAATATGTTTGTTTAGGCTCTTAATAAGCCTAAGTGCTTAACTAGGTGCTTAGAATTTTTTCTGCATCTCATATGTGTCTTGATTTTTTTCCCTAAAGTCCTTGGTCCTTGACTGCTAGAGTCAATGTGGAGGAATTTTCTTCTTTCTTTCTTCTTTCTTTCTTTCTTCTTTCTTTCTTCTTTCTTTCTTCTTTCTTTCTTCTTTCTTTCTTCTTTCTTTCTTCTTTCTTTCTTCTTTCTTTCTTTCTTTCTTTCTTTCTTTCTTTCTTTTTCTTTCTTTCTTTCTTTTTCTTTCTTTCTTTCTTTCTTTCTTTCTTTCTTTCTTTCTTTCTTTCTTTCTTTCTTTCTTTCTTTCTTTCTTTCTTTCTTTCTTTCTTTCTTTCTTTCTTTCTTTCTTTCTTTCTTTCTTTCTTTCTTTCTTTCTTTCTTTCTTTCTTTCTTTCTTTCTTTCTTTCTTTCTTTCTTTCTTTCTTTCTTTCTTTCTTTCTTTCTTTCTTTCTTTCTTTCTTTCTTTCTTTCTTTCTTCTTTCTTTCTTCTTTCTTTCTTCTTTCTTTCTTCTTTCTTTCTTCTTTCTTCTTTTCTTTTTTTTTTAAGCTCCTTTTTTAGCAAAGTGATTGCAGTGAGCTTGCAAATGTGAAGTGTGCCACAAGGGCTTAGATGCCAGAAGGCTGCTAATGAGAACATACATTTACTTATGTTTAACCTCAAGATTTCTACATAACTTAATGTGTTTGAATCCTTGGGTACCAATCCTGGAGTGCCTCTGCAGGAGTTTAAAAAAAAAAAAAACAACTCTAGCTTAGGCAGTATCCTTGTTTCTCAGACCTGCCAGTTGTCTTGGCCTGCTTCATGCTCTGCATCTGTGGGCCAGCACAGCAGAGGGGGAGTGATCCAGGACTGAGCACCCAGTTTGATCTTCACTTCAAAAGCCCTCCCTGTTTGCATAGGTTCATGTAGCTCTGCATTTAAACCTGTGTAAGGTTTATCTACCGAGTTCGGGAGTCTGGCTCAAGTAGCGCACGACTTGGCTGTTGATCTTTATATTTTGTGATAGTGGTGTTGACCTAACTAGAAGCTTCCATTCTTGCAACCATCACTGCTGTCAAAAGCGCAGAGATTTTGGACAGATCCCTTCAAGCTTAAAATTGCTTGATCAGCAGAGGAGCATTTCAGGCACCTACAGGCACTGCACTGAGGCCAGATGGGGATTTGTTTTCAATTAGATTCCTTAAATAACACTTCTGATACCAACATTATTTTTTTGTGGAAATCTCATTAGCAACAATTAAAAAAAAAAACAATTTGCTCAGAGGGAGGTGATTGCAGCAGTAGCTGGCCTCTGAGTTGGTTAGTGGTCTAGGTGTAAAGCTGGCAGCTCAGACCCTAATTGTTCCAATAACCAAGGAAATTGTTACCATATGTTATTGCTGTAACCTTTACTGTTTTTGCCAAGATGTAGTTGTGCTGTAAAAACGATTAAAAGGTTTCTCACAAGAGGAATTAGATTTGATTTTTTTTTTTTTTTTCTATAATCCAGAGAGCAATGATACTCTGGAGTTTTTGTAGGCTATTTAGTGTTTGGAAACCCTGCTTTGCTCTCCAGTAGTTTGTGCCTTGAGTGTGCTGCCCTGAGCCATGCCAGTCACCTGGGGCAGGATGACGCGTATGTGCCATATCTGCCTCTGCTGTGGTTTCTCACAGTTATGTTTGATTTCAAGTAAAATGGCATCCTTTTGTATAATACAATAACGTGCTGTCCTTATGGGGAAACGGTGTGTTTATCTTCCATTTCTTTTGCTGGCTGGACCCATATCCAGATTAATCCCATGTCCAGTGTGGCACAGCACAGCTCCCTGCCTGAAACCCGAGTTTGACTTTGTGGGGTCTTCAGGGTGGGATGGTAAGATGTGAGGGGAGCAGAGGCCAGACTGAGGCACTGCATTTTACTTGTCAGCCTGTGTTGTTGCTGCTTCAGATAAGGAAAGCAAGAAAATACTGGTAAGCGATTGAAGTTGAATTCATGATTTGCTGTTGATGGGAGCGACTTTGATTGTATTTCCAAATGTGGGAAAGCAATGGACCTGAGACATGGTCACTTTATCCTAGCTACTAAGTCAGCTGAGCCTTACTAACTTTCTGTGTTTTTTTCCCCAGACAAAATCTAAGCTAAACTCCTTGGTATGAGCAGCTTTTAGTTTTTTTAGTTATTTCTCACACTCATGAGTGGGTAGTTCATTTACATTCTATTAACAGAGGATAGTTTATTAAACTGAAGTAACTGTTTCTTTGACTCCTTTTCCTTATCTTGAAAAAGGAGGGCAATGACATTGACCTTCCTTTATAAAGTGTTGAGATCTACTGGTGAACTGCAGTGTGTAACAGATAGGTACTGCCATCACAAACACTAATCTGAAGGTGAAGGCTTTGGAACGATAAAGATAGTTATCTATTTAAATAACTAACTTTTAAAAAAAAACAAAACAGGTCAGAGTAACACCTGAACAATTTGAATCTTTCAATCTGAATTAAGAAATTGCTCTTCGCAGGCTTGAGGCTGATTCTGCCTGTATTTGGTGACTGTCAGTTTCTTGCCAGAAAATACTAAGTTCAAAGAGTTAAAAGGGCGTTCAGTCACGGTTATGTTGGATGTCATACTCATAATTTTACAGGAGCTCATGGGAATGTTACCAGCATAAAGGTTAGCTGTAATGCCTTTTGTGACTGCCAGTTAAATAGCTAATGATCTGATGATTACACAAAGAGAACACAAATTCCTTATGCATTCCTGCCTCAGTGCCACTCCACATACTGGGTGACAAGAAGCACAATTCTTTCTCTTTTTTTGCCATGGAAATTGCTGGTTAAAGCTCAGTACTTCAGTATATGCAAATTCTGATTTTCTGTTTAAAGCCTTAGTGCCATGCTGTATTGTCGTAACAGATATTGCAGTCCAACCATGTGCTGTTAAATTCAATGGGGTTTGCACCTGTTTTGGTAACAGATGCAAGCAACTTTGTTTGACATGTCTCAAATGCACAAACTGTAAAATGCATCTGGCTAATTACTCAGTGACTGCTTAGTCTGCATTAGCCAAACTTCACATTGCATAAAGGTCTGTAGAGTTTTTTTCTTAACAGTGTCAAAAAACACTGTAATCTGTAACATTGAGATATTTCTGCCTTATTCAGAGGAGAAACTGTTGAGTATGTTTTCGGTATGGATCGGGGTGGGGGGGAGTAAAGTGTATATCAAAAACTTTTTTTTTTCTTTTTGAATATCCATTCTAATTACTTATCAAATGCTGCAGGCTCACTGAAATATTTCCTCTTTCAATCACGGTTAATTTTCCTCCTATAGTAACTGTGAAAGCAGAGGAATAACAATGGGGTAACTTGGAGGGGAAGTGGTTGGGTGAATGAGTGATTGTTTTGGGAAATGCGTTACTGTGCTCAGCTGCGGTACTTTTCCCCTGGCTCTGAATGCTTTGCAAGTTTCAGTGCATGTGCCCTTCCAGTCGCCTAGAGGTGGGCTGGGGAATAGAGACAAGCAAAGAAAAGGCACATGCCAAACATTTGGTAGAGCTCTGTGTGTGAATCTTTTGTTTCCTGAATTCCAGCACAGAGTTTTAATCACACACCATTTTCCTCCCAGGCTTTTTATGTGAAATAAATACTTGCCTACAAAATGTTTTATTCATATCATCACAAGAGAGTGCTGGTAACTGTAGTTTGAAGGTAACAACTGTACTCTCGTGCTCTGTATGTTACTGGGGTTCATGGCTGATCAAATTATTATGCGGAGTCTCCTCTGTAATGTATTTATTTGTCTGTGTTTCAGCATTTTGCCTGTCCCAGGACTTGTAGCCTTTTCTATCCCTTAAGCCTGTTCTGTCACTTCAGAGTAGCTTCAGGCACCTGACATGTGAAGGTTGAACCTGACCAAGCAGTGCACCTCCCTTTCAAACAAACTTTCATGACAAAGAACTGCTGTAGTTGAAGCCCTGCTGATAACTCATAACCACGCAGCCGCTCGCTCACCCCCCACCCCCTTCCTCCTCCTGTTCCCGGAGGGATGGGGAGGAGAATCAAAAGAATGTAACTCCCACAGGTTGAGATAAAAACAGCCCAGTAACTAAGGTATAACACAAACCACTACTGCTACCACCAATAATAATGATAAGGGAAATAACAAGGGAAGAGAATACAACCGCTCACCACCTGCTGGCCAATACCCAGCCCGACCGAGCAGTGATCTAGCCCTTCTGGGTAACTGCCCCCAGTTTACATAGTGGGCATGACATGCTGTGGTATGTGGTATCCCCCCCAAAATATAATGACCTTTGAACAAGGTTCATGACATATTTAAATCTGTTTTAGCCCCCATTGTAAAAACAATGGGAACTTAGAACTAAACTAGAACTTTAAATCCAGTTTCTCTGAGCAGTGCCAGATGCCCGTTCAATAGCTTTCCCCCACACCCACTTCCCTTGCCCATCATTAAAATCTCAGACCCATGAGATAATTTGACCAGTTATTTGAGTTACTCAGACTTCACAGAATGGCCTAGGTACCTTTGAACCAGCTGCATTTATACACCCTGAAACATGACAGCAGCTGTATGTTGAACATCAGTTGAATACAGGTCATGCCTGGGGTAAAGGCATGACTGATTGGTGTGCCTGGCATGGCCATGCATTAGTTCTGATTAGTGCCATGGGGCTCCTTAAGTCCTATATTAGCCATTGTTAAAAGAGGTGATTAGTGTATGTTAGCTGTGCAACCCTATGTGGTCTTCAAATAGTGATTTCTCTCTCAAGTGGGGCTTCCTCTTGTGACCTCTGACCTGCCAGTATGTTTAAAGCTTTGTAAACTATGGAGCTCTTTATTTCTTGTGGTGTGATTGTTTGGGATTCCTTCACACTGAACTTTGCCTGTTGTTCTCTTTTGTTTAGGAGGTCCTCCAGCAGCTGATTGTAATGAATTTACCAAATGTTTTGATGATTGGCAAAGATCCTCTTTCTGGTGAGTAGTTTGTTGGGTTCTTAACCCTTTGCTCCTGAAATGCTGAATAAAATTTCTATTTGTTTTGTTACCTTAAATTAGAATATAATCATATTATTGTTTAGATTGGAAAAGACCTCTAAAATCATCAAGTCCAACCACTAACCTGGCACTGGCAAGTCCACCTCTAAACCATGTCCCTGGGCACCACATCTACACATCTTTTAAATATCTCCAGGAATGGTGACTCCACCATTTCCCTGGGCAGCCTGCTCCAATGCCTGACTACCTTTTTGGTGAAGAAACTTTTCCTAATTTCCAATCTAAATCTCCCCTGGTGCTCCTTGAGGCCATTTCCTCTTGTCCTATCACTTGTTACTTAGGATTAGAGACCAGCACCGTGTTACAACCTCCTTTCAGGTAGTTGTAGAGAGTGATAAGGTCTTTCCTGAGCCTCCTTTACTCCAGATGAAACAACCCCAGTTCCCTCAGCCATTCCTCATAAGACTTGTGCTCCAGACCCTTCACCAGTTTTGTTGACCTTTTCTGGACCTGTTCCAGCACTTCAGTGTCCCTCTTCCAGTGAGGGGCCCAGAACCAAGCACAGTATTCAGGGTGCAGCCTCACCAGTGCTGAATACAGGATGACAATCACTTCCCTGGCCCTGCTGACCACACTATTTCTGATACAGGCCAGGATACCATTGGCCTTCTTGGCTGCCTGGGCACATTATGGTTCATGATCAGCGGTCATCAGTCAGCATCCCTAGGTCCTTTTCCACCAAGCAGCTTTCCAGCCACTCTTCCCCAGGCCTGCAGCATTGCATGGGATTGCTGTGACCCAAGTGAAGAACCTGGCATATTGCCTTGTTGAATCTCATATAGTTGGCCTCAGCTCATTGGTCCAGCCTGTCCTGATCCCTCTGTAAAGCCTTCCTGTTCTCAGGCAGATCAGCACTCCCACCAACTTGGTGCTATCTGCAAACTGACTGAGGGTGCACTCAATCCCCTTGTCCAGATCATTAATATAGATATTAAACAGAGCCGGCCCCAGTACTGAGCCCAGGGGAACAACACTTGTGACCAGCCACCAACTGGATGTATCTTCATTCACCACCACTCCTTGGGCCTGGCGATCCAGCCAGTTGTTTACCCAGTGAATGGTATACCAGTCCAAGCTATGAGCAGCCAGTTTCTTCAGGAGAATGCTCGTGACATCCTTGCAGAGTCCTCTGGAGTTGCTTACCCATTCTTCCAAAGGTGATAAATTCTCCTTTTTTTTTTTCCTCTGAGTTCCAGTCAAAGCTCTGTTCAGCCAGGCCAGTGGTTTTCCCTGCTGGCTCATCTTTCTGCACGTGGGGATGGCCTGATATTGCACATTTAAGATTTCCTTACTGAAGAATGTCTAGCCTTCCTGGATTCCTTCAGAACTGCCATCCAAGGGACTCTGTCAACCAGTCTCCTAAACAGGCCAAATTGGAAACATGCTTTTAAACAAACTGTACATATTTGCAGCCAAACTACAAATATTTGAATACTGCCGAGTCTTAGTTTAATATATATAATATACACCACTTATATTTCCATACCTGTACATAGAAATGTAATATCTGATATGTGTTTGCATGTCAAACATGTGATAATGAGTTGGTTCTTGACTTTCAAGCAGTTGCTGCTCGGACTTTAACATGTCTCTTCACTTCTTGCTGCAAGTGACCAAGGATACAGTCTGCAGTAGAATTGTTTGCCCTCCAGGTTTTCTGTCCTGTATGCCTGTATAATCAGTTCAGTTGCGTCAATATGTACACAGAAAGAGTCTTGTAGAATTGCCCTGAAGTGTGAAGGAACTGTTGCAAAGGAAGTGTGGGAAGCGAAATATGTGTGGTGGGGTGAAAAAACACATATATGATACACTGGAATAAGTGAAGAGAGTGGACAAGGAGAAAAACATCTGTCTGGCCATGTTGTTTAGGCAAGGACATCTGCCACATGAGGTGTCACATCAAAAGTGACCTGGAAGCCAGTGAGCTCCTGTCCAGACCCCAGTGTTTTTGGTGAGGTAAAATGAAACCTGTTAAGTCTGAAAATGAAGTAGACTTCTCTGTAGAATGACCTTTCTGAAATGAAAGGTTTTATTGCTGTGGCTTTTCTTTTTGATTATCTTTTTAGTGCCCATTCTGTCTATGCTTTAGCCCTGTGCTAGTATCAAGGACACTATATTTGTTTTTACCAAAAAAGGAAAAGTGGATGAACCTTGTCAGCAGTGATGGGGAATGACACAGTGATCAGCATCTCTAGAGCAAACAAATGGCAGAAACCTTGACGGGAGATTTTTATCTTGCTGCTCTTAGCAGCAGTAGTATTAACTTGGAGATGCTGGATCACTGAAACTCAGAGTTTTGGCACTTTTGCAATAAAATCAAGCTGTGAGTAAGGCACCCACATGTTCAGCAAGCAGATTAAAGTCTGAAGTGCTGGTCTCAATTCTCCTGTACAGGCTACTGTTATGGGTAAAGAAGGAAATAGAAATGCAAGAGCTGTTGCTTTTCACAGTTGTACAGGCACTGGGCAGAGCCTGGGCTGCTAGCATCAAGAATGCTGTTCAATAGAGATGTTTGGGCCAACAAGGCAGTATCTCTGCTGGCTAAGTATCAATGGAAAATGCTGGCTGGTTTCTTGTCATGGCCATTCCTGAGCGACATTTGGCAGGAGACTCATAATGGAGTAACCACAATGTTGGTTCCTGGTGAAGCTGCATATTTGAAAGCTGTCCTGTATTTAGCTATAATTTCCCATCATTGGCTTGCTGGGTTTTGTCAGCGCTGTAGATCTTTATGTCTTTGAAGATTTGTCTTGTAGGAAGGATATTGGTCATCCGTGTGTTCCCGTCTTCCAGCTCCTTTAGTCACAACCAGAAAATTTTGCACAACCAGTCCCAGCTTAGAGACTACAGAGGAGGGTGGTGAACAAAGAAATACTCGATGTACTTGCTCCAAAGAATGTATTCAAGGAGTAAAGTGTCTGAGGGATAGGATTTCAAGAGAAGCTCATCTCAGTCTTAGCTTTAGGCAGATGATCACTGGTAAGATGTACTGAAAAATGGTTAGAGAAGTGGAGAACTAGAACTTCTTTCAGGAAGAGGAACCTGTCTGAGGATTGACAGAAAGCTTGGAAAGGGAACAGGGAGGAGAAAGCTGAGAAGTTAGTAAAACAAGTATAAAAAGCTGAATGAAGTAGGCTGTGGTGAGCAATATGGGTGAGCAATGACTGGGTGACTATCAGGTTGATGTCCTTGTTACTGAATGTGTCAGAGAGGAGTGAGAGGAAGGGAAAAACAAGTGAAACACTTCTCCCTAGTCAGTTGAGAGAGCTAAAGGAGTGTTGCAGATTGAATAGAGAGATGTGAGGACAAAGCAGTCATCAGCATGGAAAGTGGTGCTTCTGACATGAATACAGAGAATCCCCAGGGAAAGGTGATGGGTAAGAGAGGAGGCAGGGGATGACAGCAGTGGGGTGAGAAGAGATGATGGAGGCCGTTACTTGAGGGAAGTGTTTAAAAGCATCAGGAATGGTAGAAGAGAAACCACTTTCTCTGTGTCAGTGATCCAGTCCAGAGACAATGATCCAAACAGACTGAGAGGGAAGGAAGAGTCCTGGAGGGGGCATCTGCAAAGGCAGTACTGGGCAATGTGGGGAGCACTAGGAGCTGGAGACCGAGGCGTAGGTGGTCTGTGGGGCTGGGGTGGGTGAGAGGCAGCAGTAAAATTTCAGTTTTGCCTTCCCCGTCCTGTAAGTTGTCCCTTTTGAACAAAGGAAGAAAAATTGATCCCACAATCACATTCCTGGAACAAATACAGTGTTGCTCTGTACTGTTTGCTGGGAAGGTTCCTAATCACTCTATTGACTCCATAGGTCCAAGAGCAGAGAGCTGTTAGAACACTCGATATGATTCACAGTGTAACAACTTCAGCGGCTTACTCCTTTTAACAAGCACACATGATGTGTTGTCATGCATGTTTTTGAGCTGTGTTCACCAGTGCTATCTGCAAATTTTACTTTTGTCCTCTAAAACACATCCAAAAGTGGTGTTACATGTGTTAAATTATAACCAGAACAGCTCTGAAGCTGAGAATGCTGTTCTTGCTATTTAGGTCCCATTTGGCATTCAGCAGTTGGGACTATTGAGGGCTTCTGCATTTCTGCTTTGATTGTGAGACTATTGGCAAAACAGTGTAGCCATCACTAAAAATGCCATAGCAATTTGGCTTTTGCATACGAGAAGGAACATGTCTGCTAAGTTTAGGAGCTTTACTTGCTTCCATGTCCAGTAAATCATTTTGATCCAGGTCATGCCAATTTTGTCTACTTTAATTCTGTGGCAAAAATATTTGTAAGAAGATGAAGGCTTTGACTGGTTTCTAGAATATAGGGAGCTGAAAAGAAACTTGAAAGTTTAATTACGGGATTTAGAAAGTTTTCCCAGGAATCTGACTTGCAGAAAGATGCAGTTGATGTTACAGGATTTAATCCCTTCTCTGTATGGTGGAGAGCTACTACCATTAAATTTCCTCTGCTTTTGTGTTCCCCCGTGTTTTTGCTTACTGAACAGCTTTTTCAATTAATTACTGCACCACAAATCCCCCAGTGATCAATATGAGAATCATCAGTTTATCATCTGTATACATCATTGTAATCAATTTCTATAATTATCTCTGGTTTTTGCATGCCTTATGCACAAGGAATATCAGTATAGAGTACTAGTTCTGAACATCTATTTAAAGGCCTTGACTAATTTCTTAGTTTCTAGACATGCTTAGTTTAACGCAGCTAGTGAGTGTACTTGGAAAGTGATGGCAATTAATCCTTTGAAACAGTCATAATTAATTAGGATGTGGGTGGGATTTTAACTTATTTTCAGACCAAGAATGGAAATGAGGTTTTATTTGCCTGAAGTAGGCTCATTTCTGTCTCTTCAGAAAATGTTGCCATTTAGCTTTTCAAATTGCACATGAAGTTTGTGAATGAGGGAGCCCAAAGTCCCTGCTAGAAAGTGTCTATAGAAACTTCATTAAAATCATAAAAGATGTCTACTCTCACTGGGGTATTTTTTCATGTCTGGTTTCCTTCCTCATTCTGTTTCACGATTCTCCAGAGGCACAAAGGTTCATAAAAGATGAAGTTAATAATAAAACACTGGGTCAATAGTGTAAATCTAGCAATCAAGCTTTTCTCACTCAGCATGTTTCTACAGTTGGGAAAAATGGCACTTGTGTGTTTTACTACTTCCCACCTTCTCTGCACATCCACCACCACTGCATTATGTACCACTACATGCACTGGTACTCCCTCTCCTCCACTGCTCCCCTCTCCTCCACTGGGGGAACGTCAAAGTTGAAATGTACAGAAGAAAGCGGCAAAAGCTCAAGATTTTGAATGCTTGGGCACTCTCATTCCTGTTTTCCCTGACATCTTTCCTAGCACACTCTCCTTTTTTTTTTTTTTTTTTTTAATTTACGTTTGTCCGCCTTGTTTTGTTGCTGTGTCTGCTAATCCTAATGCCTGCCTTTTCCCTGGATCCTGCCATCTGTTTCCCACCCTCTGTGTCCTGTGAGAGCGGAGTAGTCTTCTGGCTTTGGTACAGGGAGGCTCCCAGGATGCACAGGTGGTGCTCGGGCTTTCCCTCCCTTTGTTTTCCAGAAAAACCACTGGTCCCCTCTCACGGCTGGGAGCAGATGGTCTTTCTGGAAATGCCCCAGGTTGACACCTCCCTTGCAGGCAGAAATAGGTGTAAAAGAAAGGAGATTTGGGGGTGTTCTTGGGGTTTTGGTGGTGGTTTGGGGTATGGTGTTGGTTTTTTTTTTTTTTTGTTGTGGTGTTTGGTTTTCTTTTTTTGGGGGGGAGTGTTGGTTTGGGTTTTTTTGTTTGTTTGTGGGGTTTTGTTGGTTTTTTTTTTATTAGCACCTTTCTGTTTATGTGCTAGTTTGAATCCTGTCCATTAATTTCAGCTTGTAGGTACCTGTCTGCCAGGCACTGCCTCAGACCTATGCATTTGCATTCCAGGTTGTAGGAGGACACTGTCTTGGTAAGGTCAGCTAATAAGCCTGGGTAGACCCAGCAAACTTTCTTCCCAGCCATCTAGGAAGGGCTTGTGTCATCCCAGTGAGCCAGCACAGGGAAGCCTGTGCATTCCTTCTTATGCAGTTGCACAATGAGCTATACCAACTTATTGAATTTTAGCACAAATCAAGCATTCTGAAAAAACATTGCAGGATCATTCACTGTTCAGGAGGCATTACTAAATAAGGAACAAAGATCACTTCTTTTTGCTCAACATGATTTACAGGATAAATATACTGTCCTGAGTGTGGAACCTAGCTGCTGTGCCATGTGATAATCCTAGATGTGCTTCTGATACACTTAGTAATCTTGGGCACTCCACTCTCAGCTCTCTTGTGTGTGAGATGAAAGGGCTTCCTGGCTCATTCTGAGGTTTAATTGGTTTAATTGAAAACTTTCTTCAATTCTTCAATTGAAAACTTTCTTCAAAGCTCTTCAGTCTGATAGATTTTTTTCACGCATACCTCATTTCTTCTAAATATCTCTTGTAAATGATGTTATCCTACATGGCTTTAAAATGTTACTGAAACCTAACTTGAGTATGAGTTATCTTGGAGTGCCTTGATGCCAACAAACTGTCTCCACCCCATGGGAAGCAACTTCTGAATGAAAGCCCAAGGAATTTATCTCTTTTAAAAAACAGCCACACATGATCAACATGATCAAACATTTGTGTGGCTGGCAGATATGCTAGGTAGACCTTTTAACCTTAAAAGCTTTTCTAGTGGGCAGTACAATCTCACTTTCATTACATGTCCATAGCATGTCAGCAAGCAGAAAATAACTTCTTAAAAAAATCTTGGAAAACTCCTGACAGCTAAGTTTTCTTTGAAAGCTGCTAGTGAGGAGAGCAGACTGCCAAATGCTATGTTTAAAACAGTAGCAAACACTCACGGTTACCTTGAGTCTTTTAATTTCTCAGTCCTTTCTATAAACTCTGGCTTGGACTTCCCTGCCAAAGGGGCTTGCCATGTCTGTCTTGACTTCTGTTCCTGATGGGAGGGCCCAAGTGGGAACAGGGTTTCAGAGTGGTGTTTCCAGGTAAGGTCAGTCCCTGAGTTGACCAACCCAGACCAGGTTTGACCTTGCTAAGTTAGTCTGCAGTAGTAGCTGAAGGTGTTTTACCTCACAGGGTCATGAGCATCACTGATGTCCGTCTGTTATCTCATGGAGAGAATAGCACCTTTGGTGCAGAGAGGTAAAGTGTAGTTTGCATGGCTTAAGTAGCTTGCATGTCTTTCAGATGGTATAGATGCTCTCGCTGTTGGAAAGTAACTCTGATGTTTTCTTAAATGAGTGATTCCAAGCCACTAGGCTCACCTTGAGGACAGCTGTAATGCCATGGTGCCTGGATTGGAATTTATGGTCAATGATGAGATACCATTGGAGCATGCAGGGGTTAGGGCAGTTGTCTGTGATCCAGAGCAAGCAACCTGATAGCTACTCTTTCAGTCTCTCATGGAGATGTTCTGCCCCGCCTAAGTTTGGGAGAATGAGAGATGCGCTCCGTAAGTCCACTTATGGACTTGCCCTCCATAATTTGGAACTTGCTTTCATGTCGTGCTCTGCGTTTAATACCTGGTCTGTATCTTCTCTGAAGCTGATGCAGAGTGAAACTGATGCCAAAACTCTGATAAATACTTGTTTTCATGTAAAAATGTCTTCTGATCAGACCTGAATCTTTGGATTAGTAATGCCCTCAAATGAACTGTTCATGAAGTAACAGATTTTGTTGTTGTTGTTGCTGATGGTTTTTTTTGTGACACTACCTAATTTAACATTGTGCTATTCAGAATTGTACAGAACTATCAGAATTCCAGACTGAAATGTTATGTACCTATTAAATAGTAATTTTCAGAGAAGAGCAAGCCATATGTGTTGCTAGGTAAAGGGGAAAGAATAAGAATGATTGTTAAAAATATTCTGCAGGGAAATTAACAATATTGTACTTGTAGGGTGAAGTGTGAACTAGCATGTTTTAAATATGTCCGTCTCTGCAGAAGAGAAGTATTTCTGCTTGCAAAATCTTAATGGTTACAAATGTGGGACTTCAATGTTGAGAGTTCTGGTGGGGATTTGTACATATACCGGTAGCTTTTGTAGGGCGGTCATGAAACGTTTCAAATATCAACATTACAAAATGTCATTGAAAAATTATTGAGCAAGTAAGGTACATTTAGAGACTGGTTCAGGGCAATTGTGTGCTCTAAAATCAGGAAATAGGAAGAAAACATGTTATTTTTGAAGCTGCCTGCACATGGCTGTGCTGGCTTGCAAGTTTCAGAGGGTGGAAGTAACCCGTGTGGCATTTTAGGTCAGTGTGCCTTCGTGCATTGGCGGGGCTGCAGCAGCTTAACTCATGAGTCAGTTTAGCTCCAGTTCCCAGCCTTGGGTCCTGTACATGCCTCTAACCTTCTGCCAGTATAGTGTTACAAGGGCATGGGGTTAGTGGAGGAACACAGTTGCACTCAGAGAAATTAGTATCTGTCTGTTTAGTGATAGGAGCAATTGAACGTGCAAGTAAAGCAGGGTATAAAGTGAAAGTGTTTATCCCACAGTTATGCATTATGTATCAGGAAGCCTGCAGATGTATAGGGATGAGAGAAAACTGCATGGCCTGTTTCTCCTTCCATCTTCTCTCCTAGTGTGGATGAGGACAGGCTTTTCCTGGACCTAACCCCATGATGATTTTTTATTTCCTCATCGAAGCTCTTTGCCTTCTGTCTTTCTTTATCTAACTCTGATATACTTAAGTTTCTTTACCACGCAACAATCCTCACATTAATTTTATTGAAACAAGTTGGCTCAAAGTTGCACCAGTTACCCTTGTGAAGCTTTCTCTCTCCTAACCTTTGGAGGCAGCCGGCAGGGCTGTTGGTCGCAGCAGGGTTCCCTGCAGTAATAACCTGCGTGTGTCTCCTCCCCACCCGGCTCCCAGAGCATATGGTTAGCTGCATATTCTGTCTTCTACATCACTCATTTTTTTTTTTTTATCCCTTTTAGCACATGGGGTTTCTGCTTCAAAGTGTGAACGGGCTTTGATGCAGAACAGAGGCAGAATTTATTTGCTAAAACATCTCTCAAAGAGAATTTACGTGCACAGAATGGCATTCAGCTTTTGGAAGTCTGACTGGCAACTGTTTTACAGAAAGAGAATTTAGGACAAGTCGTTTCCTTAAAAGTAACCCTCCTTTGCTTCTGCCCTGGGTGGTTTTGTTTTGTTTTAGCATGGTTTTTTTTTTGGAGTGGGGCGAAGTTGTGGTGGTTTGGTGAGCTTTTTTGCACCCCTGTTAATCACAAAACAAGGGGTGGTTTTTTTTAAGCCCTGTTAAACAGAAAACTGGTGTATGCATTGAACTATGTAAAAGTTGGTTTGTTGAGAGCTGTTTTGGTTTTAGTTTTGGGTTTTTTTTTTTTCTGCTTGTGGATTATTTATTTTTTTTGTTCCTTCCCCCCTGCCCCCCACATCTTGATCAGAAAAAACTCAGAAAATATAGGTGAGGATACTAAACAGAGGGGAAAAAAAGTCCTGCTGGATCTGGGATACTATTCCATAATAATTGTATTGTTATATGGAAAGCATGGTAATGTTGTAATTAACACATACTTATTTTATTGTCCAGGCACTTGTTCAAAGGTCTTATTTCTCTTTTCAGGCAGATATTTTGGAGTATTTTGCAAGTACTGAACTTGTTGTACATACATGCTGATTCCCTTTTTTCTTCTCCAGGTAAAAGTATGGATGAAATTAAGAAGCTGCTGTTGTTGGTTCTGGGATGTGCTGTGCAGGTGAACATTCATTAGAGGCTTGAAAAATCAGATTTTTTTTTTCTCTTTTTTTGAACCTGTTATTTTTTCTGTAGTGAGAAAATCTAGCAGAAAATCAGTGCTGTATGAACAAATCTCCAGCTCAAGACAGCCTGTGAGCTGAAATTGTGAGAAGACACAATCGGTGAATGAAAGAAATGCAAGAAAAGGAGGCACGCTTTGTGATAGTAGTAGCCTCAGTTTGTTGCCAGTGCTTTATCAGCCACAGGATATGTACTCTTGCAACTAAGTAGTCCACTTTGATAACAAAGTGGGAAGAGATAAGCTTTGAACAGTGGTCTTGATATCAAGATAATCATTCTTACCGTTTTAAAATACGGATTGGACAGTACATATTAGTGCCAAATAAACAGATGAGCTAACAGTCTAAACATTTGTTTAATGAATGCTGACTTTATTTGCATAATCTTTTGATTGAATATTATGTGTAGAAAATCTGAAATGAATAGATACTTTGTATATTCATGTGGGGATTTTTATGCGGCATTTGTTAAAATAAAGAGACAGGCAATGTATATGGGAAACTCCACAGAAATGCATGACAGTTACCAGATAAAGAAGTCAGTGTTCTGCCCACCAGACCTCTGTGGTGGTAAACAATAGATGGTTGCGGGCTCGCCTTTGCTTATAACTGTCCATGTTTGTAGGTCCGTCTAGTGTTTTTTGTCATGCCTTAGGACACTTATCCTGCTGGGCTACGTCAAGTCAATTATGTCAGAGTAAGGCTGTCGAAATATGACTGCTCTGAACTATCTCCCTGTTGCGTTGCAGCACAAAGAATAAAGGTCTGATTTAGCAAGCTGCTGTTTATCCTCAGTCCCTGTTTATGAGAATGAGTTCTTCCCAATGGAAGGAATGGTTGAGACTCAGAACCAGGCCCCAAAAGGGCACTTTAAATGAGTTAAAAAAAAACAACTTTAAGCAATGCTTAAGTTCTCCACAATGCACAGTTGTTACAAGAAGGGAATAATGTTGTTAGTGTACAATTGCAGGTGTACAGATAGCAGATGTTTGCCTCAAGTAAAAGATTTACTAAAATCTGTTAATCTGAAATGTCAGTCATTTTTATCCAGAATGTTTCTCAGTCCCATTTCTTATCTAAAGCACATGCCGATTTGGTCTAACAAGCATTATGCATTGATTACAATAGTATCTGAAGTGATGCATTTCTTTTCATTGCCAAAACCAAGCAAAATGAAAACAGCAAAGCAAACAGGTTAAATGATGCAACATAAATGGAGGTTTATGTTTGTGGAGCTCCGTTAATGAAGCTGTGATGATTTCTTCCCACAGTTGCCCCACCTCTTGAGCTCACTGCATGTTAAACTTGTTTTTAAAGAGCAAACCCAGCCATTTAACTTAGCCTTAATTGTACTGACAGTAGAAAGTTTAAATAATTTAATGCATAATTTAGTCCATGCTCCATATGGAGCAATGAAGTGTTATTATACCTTCTGGTGTGACAAAGTGTAGATCTTAAAAATTTTGTCATTAGCAATGTAAGGAGGTTTTGAATTTTTTTTTTTTTTAATTGAATAAAAAAAGATGCAGTAAGTTTTAGGATATGTAGCACTGTTTCAGGGTGTGTTGTTTTCTTTTAACAGTGTGAAAGAAAAGAAGAGTTTATTGAAAGAATAAAACAACTGGATATTGAAACCCAAGCTGCCATTGTGTCACACATTCAGGAGGTGAGACTCTCAGTATTGTCTGTTCTGACTTTTTATCTCTCCCTTCCTTGATGTAAGTTGTTATGAAATATTAATGCTTGGAATTTCACAACGGATTCATGAACTTCATGAAAATAAAAGATTGAATGTGTTACCGCAGTCAGATTGTAAAATGAAAATTAAAGGCATTGTGAACATTACTTGGCTCAGTGAACTTTTTGAGATCTGCAGTGTTAAATGCCTTGCTTGCCAGTTATAGGATACATAATTGTTTTAAGGATACATATGTAATATTTCCAGAAAACTGAGACAGCAGCCCAACTGTACACTGTGGGATCAGTCCTTTCAAATCCCTGTGGTGACCACCTCAGTGCTTTTGCAGCAAGACATTTGCATGTTTGCAAAGTGCAAGCACACATACTGTTGATCATAATATGTATCTGATCACTTTTAAAAATCAGCCTTAATGATTAACAAATCTAAATACCAGAAACAGGTGGGTAGTGTTACAATTAAGGTAGTTGTTTTTGTTATTTGCAATCTGATTTTGGTGAAGCACAATATGTTGGGTTTTTTTTTGATAGATCAGTAGAAGAACCTGGGGGATGCATCATATAAAGCAAACAAATTTACAAATCAGCCAGTGCAAAGACTTTGTTTCTCTTCCCAGGTGACTCACAACCAGGAGAATGTCTTCGACTTGCAGTGGCTGGAGCTCCCAGATATGGCCCCAGAAGAACTAGAGTCTCTCTCCAGGAATATGGTTTTCCACCTTAAGAGGCTTATTGATGAGAGAGATGAATGCACAGAAGTATGATGGCTTCTTTCCCATATCGGGCTCATGTGAAGCAGCAGATGCAGGCTCCCTTCCTTCTCTTGTCTTACTTGTGCATTGGATTTCTATTTCTTCTGCACCTTTCTGCTACAATTCTGAAAATCTGTAGAAAGATTTTTGACTGTTTCATTGATCAGTCATTCATTTTTGAGTGACTATTTACCTGTCTCTCCTTTGGTGTCTACTACCATCATGGGTTCCAATGTCTTCTCTAGGTTTTTTTCCATGTGAAGATTGCCCTATCGGTTGCTGACTCATCAGTTCCTTTTGCTTTTGATCTCTGGAGGAAGCTTCTTGCCTTCTTTAACCTGTTAATTTTCTGTCATGTTTTTGACTGTGATTGTGTTGGTTAAAACTCTAAGTTGCTATTGATTTTCATGAATTCTCCAAGCAGCCGCTGATTTTGAGCGTTGGAAGGAGAAACTTTTTTTAAGTGGTCTGAACATAATGGAGATCCTTTCTTCCTTTTTGTAACCTTCACTCCTGGCTATCACTTGAATGCTGTATACTGCCAGGCTAATAATTTTCTACATTTCTAAATAATTTTTAGATACTTTAAAAACTATTTATTATTATACTATTTATCTCTTGACACTGCATGCTTCTCTGTATGTCTAGGTCATTGTAGATCTCACTCAAGAGAGAGATTATCTGCAGTCTCAGCAACCACCAAGTCCGTTGAAAGTACCGAGTCCAGATTCTTCACCAAACCCAGCCAACCCTCTTTCTAATGAAGACAAGCAGCACCTTGCAGTCGAGCTGGCAGACACGAAGGCTAAACTGAGAAGAATCCGGCAGGAGCTGTGAGTCACCAGTGATTTATGCTTCTAGAGAGACTTGTATATTAAGTCTTGAGCATCATGAAAATGCAAGTGCCTATCGGCTTCGGTATACTGGCCTCCATGGGAGCTCTCAGAAACACAACTTTTTTATTCAACACAATTTTTATTCATAGCAGTAGGAAGCTAGTATGGGTGTTCCATCTTTCTTCTTTCTTAATTGTTCTTTAAACACAGAGTGATGGCTACTTTGATTTTTCTTTTTGTGTCTCATCTCTCTCTTCCTGTCTTCAAAATGCCAATGACTGGCTGTACTTTTTAATTATCAGTGGGAAGTTCAGAAGCCAGTGAAGCTGGCTATGGCAGCAGTAGCACCAATGAAATTTAAACAGAGGTACTCACTGAAAAAAAAAATTATAAACTCGGATCTATATCATGAGAAAAATCCCTTGCTTTTATGAAGTTGTCATGACAAAGAGACTCTTATGTTCAGAATATAGGAGATTTCTGTCTTCTGTTCCAGATTCCCAGGAGTGTCCATATAGTCAATATTGTTTTGTGGAGGGGGGAAATTCTTATTAAGGTTTTTCTTACTGTTTTCAGAGAAGAGAAGTCTGAGCAGCTTGTAGATTCAAAACACGAAGTCGAGCAGCTCACACTAGAGCTGCAAAAAATAAAACAGGAGGTAAGATGGGCTCATTTTACTGTGACAGTCTTCCCTATTTAAAAAAAAAAAAAGCCTTTTCCTGTGTGAGGCTAAAAATATTACTATGTCC
This sequence comes from Pezoporus wallicus, assembly GCF_028554395.1. Taxonomy (NCBI): domain Eukaryota; kingdom Metazoa; phylum Chordata; class Aves; order Psittaciformes; family Psittacidae; genus Pezoporus; species Pezoporus wallicus. Next base: position 2,936,545 of record NW_026638957.1, on the reverse strand, counting down.
ATTTTTTAATGAAGTTACTCCAGCAAGCTGTTTGATGATTATGGCTATGGCATAGCAATGCTACACTTTCCACTTAACCTCTTGAGAGCAGTCTCTTTTGTTAAGCTTGCAAATAGTCTAGTAATGCCTGAAGCTTATGCAGCATTAGGTATTAGAAATGTCAGAGTCCCAACAGCCTGAAGAACCTCTATGTCTTGTAGAGAATTTTTACTAGATAGTACAATTCTCTTACTCCTGAACCAGGGGAATGCTGTTTGCCTACGCTTAAAGTACTAAATAAATAGAAATAAACTTTAAAGAACATGCATTAAAGTATTAACCAAGATTTTTCTCCCTACTTACTCCTCACTCCTCACAGAATATCCACCTGGCCTCAGATGCTCGCTCTGCCCGAGCATACAGAGATGAGCTTGACTCTCTGAGAGAAAGGGCAAACCGTGTGGAGAGACTTGAGATGGAACTTGTTCGGTGCAAAGAGAAACTTCATGATGTGGATTTTTACAAAGCTCGCATGGAGGCAAGTAAAAATGGGGGGAAATATTTGCTGAGTAATCCTTAGTGTTTGGCTTTTGTGTTACCAGTCCCTGTGTCATTTGTCATTGAGCTGACTGTAGCAGAACATCAGAGCAAGTAGAAATTTCCTAACATACACCATAGTTATTGAATTAGCAACATTGCAGCTTCTGTCAGTGGCAAGAAAGACTTGGTGCACACTGAAAATAAATACCCATTAGTTTTAATAAACACTGTTTCAACATTATGTGGCTAAACAAGACAGACCTTTCTGTGTGCTGCTTCTAGAGAATCCAGACCTTTAGTCTAGCCTTGAAAATTTGTTCTTAGGTAAAAGCTGTGTCTTCCAGAGTTGTTCCTTTGACCAACATTTTAAATTTAATATATAAACTAGCTAAATGAATGCCTTTGTATTTTTCCTTAGGGATTTGTAGCAGATGCAACTGTTGTTAAAATATCTGGGTGTTTTTAAGCATGACTTAGGTGGCAAATTCTTGACACCCCTTTCTTGCAACTGTTGCTTGCAGTATAAAGGAGAGACAATCTGGATCTTCTGTAGTGCCCTGAGTAGGGTGTATCAATGAGCAATGTATAGTTTTGATCCAGTAGTAGTGCCGGTTACTCAGCTTAGTCACCTGCAGCTATGCCCATCCTGGAATTAATTAATTAACTTAGACTGGAAAGGACCTTGCAGATCATCTAGACCAAGTCATTGATCACAGTATGGCTGACCTTAAATTTAGGCCAGATTGCTGTTATTTTTCTATCCTTTGAGTTCTTTGAGCCATCCTCACCTAAATCCTCAATAATTCATGTACACTTCAGCCAAAGTCAAATAAATATCCAGACTTGGTGAACACATGGAGGTTCAGTAATTGGCAGTCTCACTGTAATTAAATAAAATCCCAGGTCTGAGGTACAAGAATGATGTTGTAACTGTCATTTGCCAGGCCTCTGACCCAAAACACAAACCTTATTTCTGCTCTATAAACTCTTTGTAAACAATTCTCCTCTACCCCTAACCTAAGGGGCCAGCTAGCTGCTGCTGCTTCTGAATAGGTTCACTAAAATGCATGGTTGTTAAATGTAGTGATAGACTACAAAAGCTTGTCTTCCCTCTCAGTAATTCCTGGTTTACATTAGGAAGTATGAAGCTCTGTTTTTCTCCCTCAAGCTGACAAATCAGTCATGCGTTAACCTGGCACACTAGCTATCACCATGGCATCCTGGCATTTACCTTTTTACTGTGCACTGGAATCAGTTAGCTTCTACCTCTGCTCAAATAATTTAGCCAGAGCTGGGAGAGGAGTTCTTTAGTCTTGTCTTCATCTGAGATCAAGGGAGTAGCTGTTTCTGGTTTTGAGTTCTCAGCCTCCTTGCTTGTCCTAGAGCCAGCAGTTTCCTGCTGTGCCGTCTGCATGCTTATCTTGCTTAACGTACCACTCAGTAAAGAGACCTACACTTCAGTTTCAAATTTGTTCCAATTTTCCTCACTCCCTCTTCAACCATGTCAGGTTTTGGTGAACGTATTGAGCGTCAGAGATAAATGCTGGCTCTCCAGGGATACCTCCCTGAAATACAATAGTGGGACAAAGAATATTTCCCTTCAATATGGCACTACTCCAGTTGTGGGCCGCAATGTGACCTGTAGCAAACATTGGTGGTGCTGCAGGTGCTGAGCTCTTCTAATATGCAGCAGGGTTGCCATCTGTTTGCAGGCTGCTCTGTGGTCTAGAATAGCTAGAGACTTTCACATTCTCACCACTCCCTCTTCCATCATTGATTGAGCCTTGGCACAGCCATGGACCGCCAGTGTTGCAGTGGCAACATGAGGCCAACTCGACCGGTCTCATGCTGATACACTCAGAGGATTCCACATGGTGTGCTATTCTGTGTTTGTTATGGTCTTGGAGTAGACCAAAGGCTGTGCACAGTGGCCAGTACCAAACTTTCTGTGGTCCCTCAGTTTTCTGTCTTCCCTGTCTCAAGTCCCCCACTCATTCAGAAGAAAGCTTAATGGCTGGAATCAGTTCCGTGTCTGCTCAGATTCCTCCCGTTGTTTGGCTTACAACTCCCAAGTTGTAAGATTTGTGCAGCAATGTAACATGGTAGAAATTTTTACTACTAGATAGTACCGTGCTGATTCATATGGCATTTGCTGGTTGCAGCTGGCTTCCTATGCTCCAAGTCTTAAAACATGAACAAGCCTTATAGAGGCACAGCAATGAAAATATAGGTACATAAAGTACCCCGTAAGCTACTTTTCTATGGTAACATGATACCTTAGGGCTCATAGTGTCTTGACAGGATTGTTAATAAGAGGTGCCAAATTGGTGAGAAGAAAAAAGTGGGTTTACCTTCATGCATCAATGCAGAAAGTTATTAAATGAGCACTTAAGAATCTTTTCCCTCTTGTAGTTCATATACACATTGGGTAGTTTGAGCAAAAAATAAGGGCTGTGCTCCATGTACGACGCTGTGACAAGCTTTAGGAACTGTGAGCAAGCTTACAAGTAGTTTCTGAAAGCACATAGTAAAAATCAGTAGCAGTGGTGGTAAGAGGTTTAAAGAGCCACTGCAGAAGGAGTGCAGAAAGAACAATTCTCTATGGGAACGTAACACATTTAGGTGTGTGTATTGTTTCCTTTTCTGTGTGTCTTGACAAAGTTGTTATGAAATGACATTTTAGTTCAACCGAGGTTCAAAGAACCTGAAGACGAATGTGCTCTGGAGTCCTTCCTGCTGAGGTAGCTTAATGAGGTCATAAGTGTGAATGTGGAGGGGCAGGCTTAATGCAGAGCTTCCTCCAAGGAGATGCTTCTCTGCAATGTGAAGCTTCCCTCCAGCATTCCTCGTCATCAAATGTTGTGCTGCTCCAGGAGGAGATCAGGTTATTTTCTGAGGCCAGGGAGTCTGCCTTGCCCATTCTTCCCCCTTCTCACTGCACTCACATTTCCATGTGGGATGACAGGAGGTATTTATGTGAATGTTAAAGCAAAAGTAGCTCTTGTATGTTTTCATATAGCTGTCCGAGACAATGTTTGATTGTTACAAGATGTTAACTGTGTTAATAGCAGCTCAGTAGGGGCAGCTTCTGAACTGCCAGGAAGGGAGAGGTTTGAACTCTCTTTAAAAACTAGGTCTGAATATGTGTGCAGATTCTCTAGTTTCAGATTTAAACAATCTGATTACTACTTTAGGTTTCTTAAAATGTTTTCCAGTAGTAACACACCCTGATTGCGCAGCCACTGAGCCCTAGAGTTAATTGTAACCATATGAGTACACAATGCATATTCTTAAAGCTATTTCAGGGCACAGTGATACAGGATCAAACCACAATTTGTAATTTGTTTTAGAAATCACAAAAGCAGAATTATATTTGTTAGATATTAAACCATCACAATTTAAGTGATATAAAGCAAAAGGTTTGTTGTTTTTTTTAGTCCCTTGCCTAGTAAATTCAGTGTATTTAAAAAAAAAACAAAACAAAAAAAAACCCAAAGCCAACTAATTTACTGTCAGTTTAAAAATAAACTCATAGTTAGAAAATAATGTTGGTGTGTTTGTTAATTAAAGAAAAAATAAATCTTTGTTTCAGTGGAAGCACCACCACCCCATGGCCACCACCTGCTGATTGTCTACCAAGTGGGATTTGTAGTCAGATGCATTTTTAGGTCAATTATGTTGTTCCAGTGACTTCTGGGGGAGATGTTAGTTCTGACATGTTTTAGTTAGGATAGCTTTACCTTCCAGTCCTTGAGAAATAACTCTACAAAGCTCCCATGGAGTAATTATTTAAATTATATGATCTTTTGTATATTAAGATGACCTCAAACCATGCGCACACCAGTGAGCAATGTTGACCTTGCCATAGCAGGCATTTCCACCAGATTATTAATTTAACATTTCATCAGAACTGCTTTGAACTGACTTGTCCACTGCTCCTGCGTTCTCAATGGATAGTGCTTCAGTCTTCCACATATTGCAGCTCCCAGTGATGTGTGGTTTGTACCAGAGCCTGGATATGCGTATTTACTTGGCACATAGCTTGACTCTTCATGAGACACTAAAATAACAAGTTCCTGCTTGGTAGGCAGTTTTGGGGATAGTTCTGAGGTCATGTTTTTGAGGTTAGACACCACCTTACTTCTTAGGGCTGTGGTCCGGATTGAGTGTGATGATCTAGGAAGATAAACTCTTGTCATGTCGCTGTTCCATTACAGGTATTCTGGCACTTTCCATGACACCCAGCATATTTTTGTCATGTACTTCCTCTGGTCTGTCATAAGTCTAGCGTCAGCCTTTTTAGTTTGCCTGCTCTCAAGTGACCCTGTTAGACCAGACTTGGTCAAAAATGCTTGTTCTGTAAAATTAGCGTTTCAGTATTATAATTGTTTTAGTTACTTACATACTCAGACATTTTAATTGTGGTAAACCACTTTACAAACACTAACATATAGTTGTCCTTTTAATGGCACTGTAGGAGGCAAATATTTTTCTCAGATTTTGCAAGCTGGTAGCTGGCCCACTGAGAAACCAAGGGCAGTATGGTACTGAATAAGACAGACTTTCCATATTATGCCATCTACAGTCAAGATGCAGGAAGGAACTAAGATTACTGGCTATATAAGACTATTAAATCACATCCCACTGTAGTATCTGAAGGCAAGGGGAGTGGCTGTCATCAGACACTCTTCAACTTGTGCTTTACAGCTATCTTTTTTTCTTTTCTTTTTTTTTTTTCTTTTCTTTTTTTTTCTTTTCTTTTTAATAATTGAGCCACATGAGGCATCTTAAGGCTGATCCTACTCCCAAAAATAAGTAGGCAGTTGCTGCTTTAGCACTGAAAGGGATTTGCTCATGCCTGGTGATCTTTCAGGAATCTATTTGGTTTGGATGTTTGTGGTCTGAGAGAGCAGAGATGAACACTGATGTCAGCAGAGACTTCACATTTCTTCAGAGAATCAAATAAGCTGCTTCTTGCCCCATTATAACTCTTCTGGGCAAAAATCCTTCCTGTGTCCATTTAATTTTTTTTTAAATGCTGCTATGTTCCTGCCGTAGAGAATTCTGTCTCTGACTCAAGACTTATCTGAGGAGTAAAAGCTAGCAGTGAGGTATTGTAACTTGAAATAGACATCATTTAATAAATGCATTTAAAACATGACCAAGAGTACATGGCCAGATTTTATGCTTTGGACATTTCATGTTTCTGGAGATAAGATTCTTGAATGCATGCAGCTTCATTTGTTACTTTGAAAGGAACATTTGGAGTGCAGCATGACTGGCTTGTTTCTAATGCTGTGTCTGCAGCAGAGTAATAGGTTGAATTTTTACTCAGTAAAAACAGATCCAGAAGCTGTAGTGGATAAGCAACATGGTCTGTGCAGTTAATGCTCATGTATTTATTGCGGATGGGGCAGGGTGTGTGTTAAGAGGTAAGTATAAAACAACTTCATTTGTTTAAATTAATTAAAATTCTATTCATGAAATAAACTTTTTTAAGCAAACATTTACATGTAAGTGGACTGAAGCAGGGATATGGATACAGTTGATTTTCTGTAACTTGAGTCTCTTTGCACCTCTTTATCTAGCCTCACATAAAGCAAAACCAACTCCATTAAACATCTAAAATTTGGAGCGGGATAAAAAAGATTAGATTTTGTTTGCATTAATGACTCACAGATAATTAAATATAGTATTATCATCTCCCACTAAAATACCAGGTAAAACCTTCTTTATGAAACAGAATCATATCAAGATTTTTTTGTGTGTTGCAGTTTGCATTAATGACTCACAGATAATTAAACATAGTATTATCATCTCCCACTAAAATACCAGGTAAAACCTTCTTTATGAAACAGAATCATATCAAGATTTTTTTGTGTGTTGCAATGTCAGTTTATGAAAGTCACCTCATCTTTGAAAAGTCAGTTTATGTAAAGAGATTAACAGTGTTATGTTTTCTCCCTAGGAATTAAGAGAGGACAACATCATATTAATTGAAACAAAGGCCATGCTAGAAGAGCAGCTAACAATGGCAAGAGCTCGTGGTGATAAACTACATGAATTAGAGAAGGAAAATTTGCAATTGAAATCCAAACTTCATGATGTAGAGCTGGTATGTCCTCTCTTTTTTCATTATGCTAATGTTTTGACTTGTATCAGCCCTGTCATGGCCCAGTATGTTCTCACTCCAGTCAGCCTCACTACAGGTGCTTTATGGACCGGAGCTGACTCCATAGGGCCAGTTGGGTGTCTCTGCACTGCATTCTGTGGCATGTATGGTAGGCAACAGCAAACATTTAATGCTGTACATGTATTTCAGAATAAAAGCACACAGTGTTTAAGGAGATTCTTCTACCCTCTACATGTGCTGTGGTTGTAGCAGTTCAACTGACAGAAAAATCTTATGCAAGAGCTCAGCATGCCTTTTCATTCACGTGTGTATTGCACAGGACCGGGACACAGACAAGAAGAGAATTGAAGAGCTTTTGGAGGAGAACATGGTCTTGGAGATTGCACAGAAACAGAGCATGAATGAGTCTGCACACCTAGGCTGGGAACTAGAACAACTGTCTAAAAGCACAGATCTTGCAGATAGTAAGTACTAGCTGGGGTAGCTGTTGTGTTTGTGGTCTGTTCCAGAATAGGCAGCTTGGTTGACTAAGGTGGGAACAGAATTTGAATCAAAGCCTGAGAATTTCCCTCATTCAGCCACCTGATTTTGAACTTAGGTTTTGTGGAATTTCTAAAATGTATTCTTTTCATTTCTTTCACTTTCTTTTGAAAGCATTAAAATGTTTTCCTTATATTTTGTTTGTTACTGAGAGAGTGACTTTTAAATAAAATTATAAAAATTTTAAAGAAGCTTTGCAAATGACCAAGCAGAAATGTCACATTGGATATTTCTAACTGAATGGCTGGGAGGAGCCTGTGATCTTTAGTATTCTTTAGTACAATTAGTACAGACAGTTAGTGGTCTTTAAGTCCCAGGAAGTGCTGTGTGCTGAAGTCATTTATTTTTACTAGATGCTGAAAAATGTGTACAGTTAAAATAACGGGCTGATTATTTTTTTTGAATGGTTGATTTGATTTCCGTGACTATCAAAAACATAACTAATGCTTCCTTCACTACTCAGTTTTCAGCATTGGTTTCAGTGTCTAACATTCATTCTGTCTATAATACCAGCCTAAATAACAATGCAAAATGGAATTTTGCATATAAAATATAAGCTGTTTTGTGCAGTTCCATGTGCAGCTTTTACTATTTACTCACTTGATTCTGGTAAGACTTGCATGTATGGCTTTGTGTACCAGGAGCAGTTTAACTTGAAGACAAAGGAGTGTATTAGAATAAGCAGATGCTCAGTTTTCAGTAAAGCAGTCTAGAAGAATAGCTTTGTTCTGTGAAATAACTGAATGTGTGCCTGACACCAAATCTGCTTGCTGTCTATGATCCGAGTTCTATTTAATAACATTAATAGCTAATTATTTGTTGTTTTTAATTAACAATCTTGCAAAGCAGATTTACCTTAGCCTGGGAAGTGAATGGCACTCTTTCTCCTTATGTATAATCAAAGATACTTCTTATTATATTAGCCAGTGGGGAAAAAAATACAGTTCTCTCAAAACTTACCAAGTTTGATAAAATGTATTTCAGGAAATTGTAAAGCTATTGAATTTTCTGTCTTGTTTCATATAGCAAGTTTTTCCCCAGACCTGATTTGGATTTGTTAGTGATGTAATAAAAAGAAGGATGCCTGTTTTGTTTTATTATTTCCTATTTATTCATTTCTGTCAAATATAACTTCCTAAATTTGCTCAACAGAGTGGTATAAAAGAAAAGGAAGAAAAAAGATGAGAGTCTATCCCTGCTCAGCATTTCAGCACTGGAGCTTCAGAGTCTCTCTGATTAACCAAAGAAAAGAGAGTAAGAGGAACTGAGAAAAAAGTAACCATTTATATTCAATAGGAAAAAAAAGTTAGTGAAGGAAGCCTCATTTAAAAGCACTAAACCCATTAAATTTTAAAATGTTAAACTAGCTCACAGAAGTGCTGTCCTACTTTCACAATGATTCTTCTTAAGAAGTTCCATTTCAATACATGTTGCTGTTTGTACAAACTGCGTCAGTCTGCAAAGCTCTTTTGGAAAACCTTCTGTTCCTGGATTTCAAGTTAAGTCTGCAAAGGTGGCAGATAGCAGAAGATTTTAGTTGCTAGTTTGCAATATTTTATTCAAAATAATTAAAATGAGGCATGGAAAAAAGTCACTTAGATAGGCTTTGCTTCAGGACAGAACTCAAATGGATTATTTAGTTAATGTTTACTATTTCAGTCTTCATTTGACCAAAACTTTCTAGGTGATGCTCCATAAAAGAGACAAATGGGATAGTACCATTCTCAGAAATCCAACTGTTCTAAAGTATTTAGTGTGCTGTATGTAATAGTGCTGATTGTTTAGCAGGAGTGAATAATCTTCTGAGACTTCAAGATAATTTCTTATGAAATGGGGTTTAGAGGTGAAGGGTAGCAGTTATTCCAAGTGAAACAGAGGGTTGCTCTTATAATTATTTCAGGTCCTGAGCAGAGAAATGAACAGAACAACGAGGCTTTGGTACTGGGATTTAAGGCTGAGAGTTAGTAGGACTTTTGATCTACGAACATTTAGAGTAAATTAACATCTCTGTTGTAAAACTTGCGTAAATGTTGTTAGTTCTGAGATTTCAACTTTGGACACTTTTCTGGAATCAACATTCTGATAGATGTCCTGTGCCTGGCTTATCGGATAGTAAAATACCCTCCCTGACTTGGCATATTCTTGATGAAGTATCTGTAAAGATGAGCATTGGAACTCACTTCTGTAAGGTTTTTGTTTTCATGGCTAAATGTGATTGAATACGTAAGTTTTCACTTGCTTTTGGAAGTGCACCATCTTTCTGGTTTAGCAAACATGTCACGGTGGTCTACTTTCTGCCTCTATTTATTTCCTTTGATGGAAGTATGAGAGGGTATCAAAGTGTATTTTGCTACCAACATTAAACACGTTGCTAACATGTTTAAAGCAACTTTAAGAAGAGTTAGGAAAGTAACTTAAGATGGTTATCTCTTAAAATATTTAGTTATTAAAGGTCCTAATTGTTGTCTGTCAAAATGGGTTCTGTGTTTAACAAAGTGTTTACTTTGCAGTTAAGCTGAAATGATAAGGATCTGACTGCAATTATCTTCATACAGGTGAATCTTGAGTACCTAGGAAGGGAGATGTTTCTGAATTCACCTTCTGATTCTTATGTTTCAACAGCCAGAAAGTCCTTTGTGTTTGAGTTGAATGAATGCGCTTCAAGTCGCATACTAAAGTTAGAGAAGGATAATCAGAGCTTGCAGAACACAATCCAGGAGCTGAGAGATGCTTCCTTGACATCCAAAGAGAGCAGCCTAAAGTTTCTGGAACTGGAAAAGGAAAATCAACAGCTTAGCAAAAAGGTAATTCGCTTGCAGGAACAGAGCTTTTCAGCTTTTAAGCACAGTGCACCTAGGGCTGTACGGCATTCATGAGCGATGAGGGATTGAAGGGAATTCATCCATGTTCACCAGAAGACTGGGTATGTTTAGAGGCCCATCTATTCAATTGCATTCTAACATTAGTGTATTCTGTTGCCTTCTACTTCACAGCCTACTTACGTCCATCATTGTAAACAAAAGCGACTGGTCCTGTTTCATAAAAGCTATCTTTCAGTGCTCATTTTCCCCTGTCAGATTGTACTGTTGATTGTGCCCCTTTTTGTCATGTTATGGTAGTCACTACTACACAAGGAAACCCTGGCCATGTTGAACTATTGTGTTTGAAAGTTTTAATATTATTTCCATGCAAGTGAAATATATCACACAGGTGAACTCAGGTTAGTATAGTTTAAAGGAAGTCTGTATTTGCTGTCCATAGGTCTGGATCAGCTCTTCATCTTTGTCTTGTCGTTTTGGCTATTGGAAGTTCTCTTTCTGCAAAGACCTGCGTTCTTTTAAACTTTATAACAAACACGCAGATCATCACTTTTTAGTTTTATTTTTATATATACACCTGTTGTACTCTATTATTAACCATTATTATATTCAGCTGAAATGCCAGCTCAGTGCTTGTCCTTGTGAAACACAGTGCTCAGTCACCTCCAACCACTCACTTTGTTTTTGTCTGGCTAGTAACTTGCATCCTGAACTCTGATTAATTGAGCCAAGTGCTGGTGGCGAAAGATGATACTTGCTAGTCTGAGTATGAAAAATTTCCATGTCAGTTTTTTCCACATTCCTACTTTTGCTAAATTATCCAGCATATAAGGCTCATTTTTCCTTTTTTCATTACTGCTGTAACCTCTGTATCTGAGGCATTGATGCAAAGATTTCAGTCTTCTCTGGCCTGCCTATGGGCTAACTGAATGCTTTAAAGGGCAAGGGAAGAAAGAAATGCTGGTCATGGATCACCAAATTGTAACTAGCAGAATGCCAGTTCCTCTGCTGAGGAGAGCTGGTATCTATCACGGCATCATTCCATCTTCTGGAGAAAGACTTTTGCCAAGTTGAGAGACCAATTCTGCATCTTGCCCGTCTTCTGTGAGCAAGGAAAAATGCAAATATTCAGTTCACTGTACTCCTTCCACACTACCATTTATGGCCTGTTGTTTATGAGTAATTCACTCCAGCTCTAATTTACGTGCTTAAAATTTGAGATCAAGGCATATAAAGCACTCAGCAGATAACTGTGGGGTACATCAATTTAAGGCACTTGAACAACTGTGGTCAACTTTGGCTTTGCCCCAGGCAGATTTATGTGGGCACCTCTTGTTATGGCACTATATTGGTGTCAACAGCTGTGATTCCAGAATTAGTCTGATGTTGATGTTGAGTGGATGGGCAGGGTGGAGGTCACATACAGGTCTGGTAGTTAAATAAAGCAAAAACCAGTAGTGGGGAATACCTGAATGGTGAAAGGGGGGCACTGTTTGTATCAGATCAATGAGGGGAAAAAATGGCAGGTAAAAATACTACTATTAAGAGCAATTGAAATGCATGAACTCTACACCAGAGAGCGCAGAGTATGATGGGAGCCATTGACTGAATACCACAGGCTGGTCAAGCTGTTGGTAGACTTCACCCCCTGTTCAGGGAAGTTTTGGGAGAGAAAAAGGTAGCAGACAGCACTCTGTAGTCTACTACAGAGTACAGAGCATACAGAGTCCTGATACACGATGTG